>NC_141142.1:37655768-38968268 GCF_053477565.2 Lygodium microphyllum | reverse complement strand
ATTGTTTATGCAGAGTTTATGCTAGTAAAAATTTTAGACTATTGTTTATCAATAATGTTGCATCATACCCACATGTCCTTTATGCAATAAATGAAACCTACTTGGCATGATATTACACATGGTTGTTATGACATATGTCGAGAGATATTTGTACTGATTTTGACCTAAGAAATCACCGATTTTTGCAGTCAATTTAGTATTTTAAAATTTTGGACCTAAACTATCCTGTATACATAGTGGTTAGTAGACATTGATCTGCGTGAGATGTACTTAGTTTGTAGGGAGTTAGGCACTGTCTGTTTTAAGACTGCATTGAATACATAGAATTGCAAAGATGGAAAATGTTGATAGGACTAAAACCATTACTCAAATAGTGGGTGAGAAGTTGGATAACAATAACTATGCTATTTGGAAGTTAAGAATGGTGAATTTTCTCATCGACAAAGGTTATTGGGACTTGGTTATAGGTATGAAAGCTGAGCCCAAGATTCCCAAAAAGAATCCAATAGCTTATCAGCTTAGGGCACATCAAGCATGGAGGAAAGAGATCGAAGGGTACTACATTGGCTATCCCTATATATTTTTGATGCCATGGGTATGCAAATAATAAGCCACAACTAATCAAAGGATGCATGGGATATTCCATTTGGTATACCTATAGTGGTTACACCTAGACTTAAGTAGAGATGTACACTACCTCATGAAAGAGTGTAATCTAGTTTACCTCTATTGCAGAGATTACAGAGAGAAAGAAATCTTGTGGATAGGCTTACCTATAGTGGATACTCAATGAGAGATTATGCATACATGATAGAAGTGCAGAAATACAAAGAGCCTACATCTTTTGTAGAAGCAATTAAGGATGAGAACTGGTGCAAGGCTATGGATGATGAATATGAGGCTCTGCTGGAAAATAGAACTTGGGATTTGGTTGAGTTTCCTGAGGGAAAAATGCCTATCGGATACAAGTGGTTCTATAAGTTAAAATGTAAGTTTGATGGCTCATTGGAGAGATACAAAGCTAGATTGGTAGTGAAAGAATGTGCCCAATAGTGTGGGTAGGATTATGAGGGAACATTTAGTCCAATTGCCAAGATGGCAATTGTATGGAATATTATTGCATTGGCTACATCCAAAGGCTAGAATATTTATTAGATGGATGTTAAAAATACATTCCTAAATGGTGATTTGATGGAAGAGGTTTATATGGATCAACTAAGGGCTATGTGTATCCTGGCTATCCATCATATGTATGTAGATTGAAGAAATCATTATATGACTTGAAGAAAGACCCATGGGCATGGAATGCAAGGATCGGTCCTCCCTACTTGCAGACATTTGGATTTTAGATGGGCAAAGTTGATCACAGTTTATTTACCAAAAAAATAGAGACATCATATGTGATTTTGATGATGTATATAGATGATTTGTGATCACAGGTGATGACATATAAGGCATTGATGACATAAAATACATGTTGCACAAAAGTTTTTAGATTATGGACTTGGAAGATGTAAATTTTTTCTTAGGGAATGAAGCTATGCATACATCTCATGGGATCTAGATGCTACAAAAATAGTATGTATAGAATGTGTTGGATGTCATGTTGGTATGCAAACCCATGGGCAAACCACTGGAGTAGAATGTAAAGCTGGCTATTGATATGTGAAATGTAATAGAGAACATGACTATGTATAGATAGATGATTGATAGTATGATCTATCTTACTATCACTAGATCAGAGTTGAGTTATGCAATTTGGTTGATCAGCTAGTTTATGCAACAACCAAGGAAACCTTATCTAGATGATGTGAGAAGGAACTGGAGATATGTGAAGGGTACATTGCCTTATGGGTTGTTCTATGAGCATGGTAAGCCTATTGAGCTTTCAAGTTATAGTGATGCAGATTGGGCTAGATGTGTGTAAGATAGAAGATCAACCAATGGATATACATTTGGCCTTGGAAGTAGCATGGTCAGTTGGAGTAGTAAGAAAGAACTTATTGTGGCTCTCTCAAGTATAGAAGCAAAATACAAGGGTGCAACATTAGTTGCTTTTTAGGTTTCTTATTTGGTTAAGTTTATGGATGACTTGAGGATTTATGTGGATAAACCAGTCAAGCTATATTATGATAACACGAGTAGTGTGCTCCTAGAAAGCAATCTAGTTTATCATGCCAAGTCAAAGCACATAGAGATACATTACCATTTCATTAGGAAAATGGTACTTGGAGGCATGATAAATCTCATTTATGTGAAGACTAAAGACCAAGTGGCGAACATCTTTAGCAAATCACTTGGAAAATATAAAATCACTCATTTTAGATTGCTACTTGGGATATAAGAAGTGAATTAAGCTTGAGCGGGAGTGTTGACAGCTATGCAAGCTTAGTCCATCATACCTTATCCAAACCCTGGCATGATAGCTAGGTCCTTAGCTATCACTAGTGTGTGCGTCAAAAATGAGTCAAGGTTACATGCTAACTGTAGTTAGTGTGCACAGTCACTTTAGAACTCGTTTAGTTGTGCTTTGATTTTTAGTGCATGTGATGGAATAATGAAGATAAGAAGAGAGTGTACCACTCTTTGAGCTTTTGCCCCTTTGTCTGTCTATCTCTCAACTTGAACATAGGTTAGGCATGGCTCCCCTATTAGAGGAAATGCTTCCTTCAAATGTTTGCTATGCCTATCTATGTATGATGAAATTGGAATGGAGATGGATTTGTGTGAAATGAGCTATTCCTAATGTTGGCAAGGTTTTTTGGATTAAGGGAGGTAAGAACAAGCTAGTGGTCTAAGAAGACAATAGATTGGTAGACCCTTTGTTTGCATTCTATATAGTTCCCAAGGAGGCTTGATGGTATATAACATCTATTGAGTCTAGCTTTATAGAGGTGAGGAGGCCTTCAATTATTTTTCCATGTAAATTTTGAATAGGGTCCCGCATCAACTAAGCCACATGATCCTTTTAGACTAGTCAAGTCCATCTTTTCATGGTTGAAAATTACCAATCATCTCCCCTCAAATATTTCCTCCAAGGATTCTACCACATTGAAGTTTCCCGTTAACATAATAGGGATATCCATAGTTTTTCTTTGGCTAAGTTTGATTGCATAGCATAGACTGAGGTGATGGAATTTTCATTATCTCTTTTAATTCTAGTGCTGCCCATTTATGGTCACTGTCCCTCACTATCTCCACAATTTGTCCCTTTAGCCTAATTTGAACTCCTAGGATGGTGCCTCCACTTCCTTCCTAGTGTGGTTGGTGGAGTGACAATAGTGGTCTTAGGAGATAGCCTAGATTTTTTTTGTTTAAACAAGCTCATTGAACCTTAATCTCTTGGAGGCATAGAAAATTGGTTATCAAGGCTTCTTGTTGGAGCCAATCATTTATGATTCTAGCATGAAGTGGGTTTGCCAAACCTTTTGTATTATAGGATGGAATTCTATATTATTTAGGCATTACTTCTTACTTTATTTATTAGCAACCCACTCTCCCCTTTTGGCCCTTCCTAGTGCTGGTGGGGCTGACTTGGCTCATATGGGCTTTAGACTTCCTTCTTTTGCTTCCATTGGAGGGCCATGTGTAGGTTCCTCGAGTCCCATTAATAGCTTCAAGGGTTTCACACTAGGCAAGGATATTGATATTTGAGGGAAGGGATTCCTCCTTTGCCTAGGATTTTTCTTGAGATCCCAAAGGGGTAATATCCTTAGTTGGATGGTGAAGGTTGTGGTGGTTGATCTCTACTTTGAATTGAGCCTCTTGCATTTTTGAGTCATTGAAAAATTGGGTCCCTTGTCCCATCTATAAATTAATCCTCATCCCCTCCTTTTGAGTCACTAGGGACTTCTAAGGGCTATTCTTTTGTGGGGGTCTATAAATTATTTGTCTAGCTTGATCAAAAGGGCTACATATCTATTTTGGTTTGGCTTTAGATAAGGGGATTTCTTGGAGGGATCTACCTTTCCTTTTTTCTCTCTAGATTTTTTGGATTACAATTTTTGGAAACCCTATTAGTCCTAGTTAGATTACTAGGATGGGGGACTTCAAAAGAGTTAGGCTTCTATTCCTACTTCTCCCAGTTGTTGGGGATCAAAATGATTGGATTTTTTGTTGATTTTTGGATGTTGAATAATTTATTTTATAGTGGAATTGATGGGTTTGAATGGTGTTTGAGGTATTTTGGAGTGTTTTGGGATGGGTTGAATATTTTTTATTAGCTCATGATAGTTTTAAAACGATTTGTGATATGCTTATGTGTTTTAATGTGATCACTGTTTGGTTCAAATAATTCTATTTTTCCCTCGAGGAGGTCACTATACATATATATATATATATCCTCTATATCATGTGCATTAAAGCTACATCTATAAATATCCTTATTTGTAAAATTTCCTTGAATAAAATACCCTTTTTTATTCAATTTGTAAATAATCCTTTTATATTATACCCATCTGCATGCTAAAATATATATAAATGGTATTTTTAAAATACCTTATTTTGAACCTATGTGATGCTCACATATATTCATACTGACCTCCATGAGATTTCGCCTCTGTTTTGGTTTGTTTTCTTTCTGTTTGAGAGGTTGAGATTGTGAATTTTTGGGTTTTAGTATGGATGAGTATGCATTGAATGGTTCTTGATGGATCGGATTGGTTTTGGTTTGAGCTATATAATTTTTATGTGTTCTATTGACCTTCTATAGTGTTTTGTTGAGGTTTTGTATGCCTTATATAAGCCTCTATATGCTTCTATAAGTGTTTTGATGGATGCGTATTTAGCTTGGAAATGCTTCTAATCTTGGAAAGGGATGAATACAAGCTCAAAAATAGCTAGCTTGAAGAAAGACATAGTTGATGAAGACTTGAAGTAAAGACTAGAGTGATAGTGATACTGATGAGATCAAAAGGGTCACTGTAGTGTCGCTTGTGTCTCTTCATCTTAGGCATATCTCTTGAGAGATGTGTTCAGGATTAAGAGAAGACTATTGAGTGTTATTCTATTTTATTGGATGGGAATTATGATGTATGACTAATTGAGAGCATGTGAGAAAGAGAGATTGAGAAAAAAGTAGTCATTTTTCTATGCCAAAATATTGTATTTATGAGAGATTGAAAGAAACAAGACTATGGATCATGAATAATGAAGTTTTTTCGATCAATTACATTCAAGATTGAGTAGATTTTTGTGTTTTCTTGATCAAGGATGTATAATAATGAATTTATGTTGAAGATTTGATGTGATAAATCTGTGGGAGATTCATTATATGATATTATATAAGGAATTCATGTTATTGTATTCTTTTTCTTCATATGGTTTCTTGAAGTATGAAGAACAAAGTTGTTGGTGTGACAAGATAGATTTTCTAGTAGTAATTGCCCTATTTCATTGGTATTCTCTAGAGAGCTCCATCTTTTGGTACGTAGCTAGGAAAATTGCCATTAACAAGCACCCAATAGAGGTTGAAAATGAAAGCAGTGTCATTGTTGAAGAGGAAGAAAATCAATGGAATATCATTCTAGCTAACCATCTCCTTGAAAATTGAAGAAGCAGAAACAAGAAGAATGAACATCAATGAAAGTTTTTTCTTTCATTGAAGAGTTCCTAGACATTATCAAGTGGGAGATTGTGAAGAAGCTCTAGGAGTCTTGGTCAGTGAAGGTCCATAAGAATAAAAAGAAAAAAAGCTAGGAATTTTTTGTGGATGCACAATAGCAAGACATGTGGGATGCCTAGTGCACCACCAACCTTCTATTTGTCCAATTATCAACCCACTGAAAGCTAGTAGACAAAGTGTTTTTCACAACTTATGCCACTGATATCCTCCAAAGTTAGTACTACCAAAATGATGGCACTATGGGAATTCTCAAAAGAATGAATTTTGATAATTTAGAAAAAAAAATTCCCCTTTGTAGTAGCTTGAAAGTTGTTTTCAGAGAGTGTGAAAAGAAAGAAGTAGAAGAAATGTTGGCATGAGAGTCTTTTAGAGATTGAAGCCCTTCTATTTCCTTTTATGAAACACCAATAAACTAGGTGGATCTAAGTCATTGATGAATCATGAAATAAAGAGGCAAGTACTAGAATGAATCCAGAGGTACCTGAGAAGTGAGAAGCAAAAATTCAAAGCTAAGAGCAAGCTAGTAGGAGCCTTCTTTGAAAACCTTGTGGCACTCTTCACATAAGTTCCAATGGCAACTACAGGTCCCCTTCCCAACCATATCCATCTTGGAAATGTTGATAATAGGTCAATAGATGTAGTCTTGTTGCCAATTTTTAAGGGAGAGTATAATGAAGACCCCAATCTTCATGTAACCGAATTCATGTAGCCTATGTGGCCAACAATGCTAGAATGCTAGAGCATTGGTTGGTGATATTCCTTGCCACTTTCAAAGGCATGGCATTTTAGTGGTATAAAAAATGAGTAGCAAGAACTTTTGACACTTAGGATGACTTGAAGGTGGTATTTCTCACCAAATTTAGGTGTAAAATTTTTGAAGAGTGGATGCAAGAGAAGTTCATAAATTTACGTTAGTCCTTTGGAGAATGGGTGATGGACCACCAACAACCATTCGTAGAGCCTTTTGTTCTTCTTATCTAAGAAAGAACCACATAGAGGACATCTATTCTCTAAAAGAGATGTATGATAGAAGGAAAAAAGATGAAGATGCAAGGTTCAACCCATTGTAATCCAAGATAACAATGCAAGGTATTGGATCAAAGCCTATAGAATTTGGTCCTAATTTTGGTCCAAGGAGGTTTTTCTCCCGAAGTTATAGAGGAAGATAGTTAGGTGGTGGATAGAGATTAGAAGTGGAATGCTATAAATGCGTAGATAAGAGTCATATCTCCCCAAATTGTCAAAACCCTAGAAGTCTCATGGATTATAGGCCCCTCTATAGTTGATGCAAAGAAGAAGTATGCATTGCTAAAGATTGTCCCGGTCCAACCCTTGTCAATGCTAATGCCATAGACAACCAATTGAAGAATTGGGAATTTTTCTCCAATATGGTAGAATTAAAAGTAGCTTCAATAGATCGAGCCACAAAAATAGAATCTATGGTTCCAAAATAAAATGTTATACCTACAAAATCTATCACATTCAAGTTCTTAACAGAGCCATAAAGTAGCACAAAATAGGAGAGTATAATATAAAGCACTCCAATGCTACAAAAGAATACAGAGACATCATAGGATAAAGGTTTTGAGATCTAAGAGATGGAAGAGCTACCTGTATCTCCAGTGATACAAGAAGTAGGGATGCAACAATTGATTGAGGAAAGAGGAAAAATCAAAGTGGACATTTCCCCATTCCCTAGCCAATTGGAGAAGCTAGTGGATCCCATAAAAGAGTACAACTTGGTGAAAGACTTAGACCATTTTGTCCCAATTTGACACTTTGACAATTGTTGATGTTATCTCCTAGTTGTAGAAAGAGATTCAAAAGTATTCTCACACGAAGATGTGGCCTAAGGATTCCCAACCTTGCAATTGCTACCAAAACCAATAAGACTGTAATATTTCTGTTGAAAATATATTACGACGCCATGTGAATTCTCGGGAAAAAGACAATGCCAGCATTGTGGTCACGGACGGTGTGAACTTTAACACGATGTATCATAATCTCCATTGGCAGAACCGAAACTAAGGTTTAATGAAACCGCATATTTTCATGTGAACCTCCTCTTGGGAGGAGGTCAAGAGGAAATTGAGAAGATTTATGGAAATTTTTTTCTTTTTAATCCTTATTTTCTCCCCAGCCGATGGCTGTGTTGGAGGAGGGGGAGTAAGTCACGGGCACGAAAGCCTTGTTTGCTAGAGGTCATGGAGGGGTGAAGGGCCATGCAGTTGGCCGTGTGGGAGAGAGGAGGTACCTCTCCCTACCATATAAATATCCTCTATGGGGTGAGTAAGAGGAGGAAGTGAGGGACGGATGCTGCCGCAATCGAGTGAAGGAGAGGATTTTGAGGGTAAGGAGGGTCATAACACTACAAGCCGAGAGAGGGAGTAAAGAGGAGTCGTGGAGGAGCGTGATGCTACTGGCCTTGAGGGAGGTGAGCTGAGTAGTCGAAAGGCTGTGGGAGAGGAGGAATAGGGGAGGGAAGCTCTACGTGAGGAGGGAGGTGAGAAGTACGCTAGCTGCCGCCAAGTACGCCGCCAGCATCTCCAACTACCAGCCGAACTGCCGCCTGAAGATCGTGCTCCTATCCACACCTCCTGCTGCCTACAAGCCATCGTAAATAGTCGCCCTCCTCTCATCCACCTGGATTCCACCACGTTTTTTAGAAGCTTCAAGAAGCTTCTAAGGGCTCTTCTAAAGCCCCCCTTCCCGTGGGGTTTCCCCCCCACAAGATTTCTTTAAGATCACTTAAGCCCCTTCCTATGAGGCTTTCATAAGGCCTTCCCTTGTGGGTTTTTATATAACCCCCAGAGTTTAGGACCTTCCCAAGCTTGCTTTACACCCCTTCCCCATTGGAATTTAAGCCCTTTTTGCCCACCTTAGGCCGGGTTTTAAAGACCCTTCTCGTGGTCCATTTAAAGCAACCCTTCCCGTGGAAATCCTCACTCTCGGGTTTCAAAAACCCCTTTTCCATCGGCCCTACAAAGCGGGTTTTTCAAAACCCGGAGTTTAAACCCTTGCATTCCACAAAATCCATTTAAAGCTCCCTTCCTTGGACTTTCATGAGCTTTCCCAATCGGTCCTTATAAACCTTGTTTCCTTTAAAAAGCCTTCCATTTCAAGTCTTTTAAATCCATTCCCTACTTCAAGGAGGCAGCTTTAAGGCCTTCTAAAGCTCGATTCTGAAAGACGGTGGAATCGGTCAAGGAAGCCGAATCACAAAGGAAGTTTTGTGTACGAAGGAGATGGGCCAAGATCTTAAGTCTGTGACTAAGGCAAGAAGGTTGAATACACGATGGATCCTAAAAAGGTACAAGGCGCAACCGCAGGAGGATCATCTCCTAACATCCATGTGGATATTTCACCACAAGTCTAGGTTTTCTTCCTAAATTTTGATTTACGTTGTAATATTACAATTGTGCATGGATCATTTATGGAATTAGGATGCGCTTTTTTAGTTGAAATACTTTGGCTAAAAATAGCTTACAATCAAAGAATCGGTCATTTGTATTTTTCAAATAAACAAATAAGATCTCTATGCATTCCTAGCAAGTAGTTTTTATGCATTACAAGTAACGAATTTAGATCAATTAAAGATCATCTTTATAAAGTTGAAATTATTATTGTACACTTCAAATATGCATGGAAAGAATAAATCGCATGTCGCATTATTAGGCATCTTTTCTTCGAAATGATTCATTAAAAGAAGGTTGCTAATCATCCGTAGGAATTTGCAAGGCATGGAAATGGTTCTTGAGCTGCATGAAGTAGATTAAACTCTAGTCAATTGACATGAATCTCAATATACTACGTAAATAGTTACGAAAGGTTGTGTAATGCTCATTCAGCATACGAATATCTCATTTAGAAAAGAAGTTAGAAAAAGTTGCATGGTTCACATAAAACCCTAAAGCTTAGTAGCATGAATCTTGAATGCATGTTATAAAAGGATAAATTGGAATTATGCCATAACTTAACATATGCTTTGATCTTAACTAGAAAAGTTAGGGTTTGTAAATCAAATCATACGTAGGCAATAAATCATGTGGTTACAAAAATGGTATTGTAAATATATTTAAGAATAGACAAGTAAATTGGTTTAACCTAAACACCTAAACCGCGAGGGACTCGTTTAGGAATGATTAAATCGATGCAACATATCCCAAGTGCTAATTAGGATCTAGCACATTGAGGACATGACCTAGCCACTCTTATTGTCAAAGCTGAAACTCTTATACCCTAAAGACTTGCCCACATTCACGGAATGTAGGGATAATAGGACATACTTGCGAGAGACGATCTAGGGTTTTTACCCTAAGGATCGCTCGCTAAAAGGATGAAACTCGATTTGAATTTGGAACCTTAGGACCGACAATGTCAGCCTTGTGCAATCAGGAATGGAGTGTTATGAAAACACCCTAACCTTGTTTCCTATCTAATCATGATACCATGATTATAAGGCAGAGTTGATGGGTAAAATAGTCCCATGGATTAGATGCGACACTCGTGCAACAAGTTGCAGTGTTGCATGATCTTGTGATTTGATCACAAGGGAATGGCCAATTCCTCTGAATGAGATTGGCAGATTCTTATGCAAGTTTATCTTGCAAGAGGATGAATAATCGTCCTAATATAGTACCTTTCTTGGGTAAAGTGACCAAGATACGAGGATTAGATATTTGCTTGGAAGCAAAGGACCAATCAGTAAATTGGAATAACATATTTATTGCTAATTGAACTTAAGGTATTGGTTAAGTTGGGTTAATAGGGTATGGCCCTAACCCAAGGATATAGGGTTAACAAACAAACCCTTGGGAATCTTGCCAAGTCGCAATTGATCTCGGGTTGAATGTTGAATGCATTCTAAAAGAAGGATTCACTTCTTAGCAGTTGGCCAAATAACGACCACTGGAAATGATTGTGCTTGTAACACTTGTATAGAGCACTGTTTGCTTTGTTTGCTCAAGGAATTAAAGGATGAAAATATATCTTATCCTTCAGGTTGAAGGCCTGAAGGGAGAGGCAGCCTCAGTTACCCCCGACTGCTTGCCTAACCCTAACCAAGGGGGTTGTTAACCACGCTGGGAAGTGGACCAAACTTGCCGCGAGTGTTCTCTCTGTTGAGTGCTACTTGGAGCAGGAGGACGCTTGGGTGCCTGGGAGGGCTCTGGCCATAAATCCCTTGCCTTCTGGGCCTTGCGCAAGAGGCTAACGTGACTCGGGATTGGATCTCGAGGCCCGCATACTAGTCTACGGGCGGAATCTTGGATTAGTAATCCATGTGGATTGCTGGATAGCCTTCGGGCAGATTATGGATAAGCCTATGGGCTGGATTTTATAAATGTATTTCAAGGATAAATACGATAACTTGTTGAAAATGAACTTGTTTGACACTATTTTTCTATGTCAAGTGCTATGATTACGTGAAGGAACCGGTACCTAACGGGCTAATTAAGGAAGCTGATTGATGCATGTCCAACTAAATGTGGTAGGTAATTAGATAACTAAAAAAACTAGAGGAAAGTGTGGTGGATATGGCCATGGATCCGTCCTACGGATGGGTGGTCCCGGTTGGCCGGGAACTTTTCTCAATCATGATGGACAGCAAGAAGATCATTTCAAATGACACGAACATCAAGCGCGCTGACCTAGAGTCTAAGTTGTAATAATCCCGGTTTATGTTGTTTAATGGGAATGGAATGGGACTATGCCTTATGGCAGAGAGGTCGAGCCTTGCATCCCTCTCATTTCCCATTCTCCTTGAACCAAGTGTAGCATGAATCCGCTTCGGCCCTGACGTTTCTGCATAAAGTAGTTCGCTTGGGGTTCGACGCTAGTTGCCGTTTAGGAAATGACCATTAGGGAAAACCCTAATTCAGGTCAGTCCTAAGTGGGAATGGCCAAAATACTTCCTCTACGTGGCCGATGCAAAAAGACCTAGATCGCAAACCCCATGATCTTTCATGGGAGTGCCGGGCGGAGCTTTCTAGACATCCTTTCCGATGGATTGCTAAGACATATCCTGAAGATAACAGGTGGACACATTACAAAGACCCTAGATCTTGTGAAAGAAGTAGATGTGGCCAATACCTTCTTAGATTCTGGCACTCTAGAGACTGGCATATGGATAGAAGGATGCTTCATCCCACAAGTGCATCGATATATGGAGGCTCTTTAGTGAACATCATGACAAATGTGACAAGGAAAGATTTGGGCTTACAAGCCAAGATTCAGTTCATTGCCTCTCAAGTGGCCAGTTAGTTTATGGAGCAGATTTTTTGACTACATGGATTACTGCAGGTGATTGCTCATGATAGAGAATCAAAGTTTATGAGTAACTTTTGGCATGCGGTATTTACATCTATGGGCACTAAATTGGCTCCATCTACGGCCTATCATCCACAAACTAATGGGCAGACAGAAAGAGTCAATAAATGGTTGGAGACTTATCTTCGTCATTTCTGCTATGATGTCCAAACTTCATGGGATTCTTGGTTACACTTGGATGAGTTTGCTTATGACAATTCTACCCACGCTAGTATTGGAGTTTCACCCTTCGAGGCTCTGTATGGTTATAATGTGCCCTTACCCACAGTCATCTTTAATAAAAGGATCAATCCTCATAGGAAGGAAGAGTTAGCAAGAATGCAAAACCTTCTTTAGCAATGCAAGATGAATCCTAGGAAAGCTCAAGACCAAATGAAGATGTATGCTAATGAGAAGAGACGGCCTTTAGAGTTCCAAGAAGGAGAGTTGGTCTTACTGGAGGTGCCCAAGTCCAGGTACTCTACATTAAAAGAGGGATCTAGTAATAAGCTTGCTCACAGGTTTTATGGCCCTTACTAGATCTTTAAGAGAATTAGAGACTTGGCATACAAATTAGAGCTTCCCTCTTCCACAAAGATTCACAATGTCTTCCATGTTAGTCAACTCAAGCCTTTTTATGGTGATCCAGTGGATATAGTTGATGAGCTGCCACCTATTGATGAAGAATATCATATTCAGTACATCCCAGAGGCTGTTATAGGTTAGCGTGAGAAGAAGCTTCGATCTCGTTCTATCATGGAATATTTGATCAAATGGAGAGATTTACCACTTGAGGAAGCTTCTTGGAGACCTGATTCTATATTGGATGAGTTTCCTTTCTTAAGGGATACATTAGTAGCTGAAGCCTATTGATTATGGAGCTAGTGATGATGCAAACAGGATCAGGACAACACACTGTTTTAGAATAGTTTTTATCGTGCCTAATTTTTAGAATTAAGATATTTACATAGGCTTAAAGTAATCTTCAAGAGCTCCATTTTGATATATGGCATGCCTCATTTGGGCACTTCTACTAGAAGTTATGGTAGATTTGGTCCAGCAGGGTCTATTTATACAACAAGCTATCTACTTCATTTTGAGATTATCTGTTGAAGATTTTATGGCTCCATATACTTTTGAAGTATTCGAGATCATGTATATAGCTGAGGCCTACTCTTTTTCTTCATCTTTAGTCCATATGATTGGTCATACTTCATTCATTTTCCCATTTGTAAAGTTGTAAAAAAACAGAGTAGTACTCTATTCTATCCATCCTTTTCTAGTCTTTCAGGTTTGTTTTTGAGGAAATTTTTTTTTGGGAAGAGATGGATTGTAAGAAGCTAGGAATAAGGACTTAGTGTAAAATAATATTGATATTATGCCATGTCACACTGACATTGGTATAAAAGGAGAGGACATGTAATTTTTCACATCCTTTTGACACATTAATACAATTACTGTCCTTCTCTCCCATCTTGCTCACAACTTCCATGGCTTCTCTCTCTTTCATGTCTTTCTCTCTCCAAATCTAGTCTTTCTCTCTCCTCGTCACTCTCTTTCTCTCTCTTCCTGCAGTCTTTCTCTCTCTTCTGTAGTCTTCTCTCTCCTCTTTCTCTCTCTAGTTCTCTCTCTGACACAAAGGGCTAGGTGTTGTTCTTTGTTAGAAAGGCTTCTCAAAGCTAGACCAACTTATTTATTACGCAAGCCAAAAAGTCACTAATCAAGAGAGAAACTATACATTGACCAAGCTTGAGTGCTTAGTGATAATGTTGAGTGCTTGGCAATGGTAGTTGCAGTGGAGAACTTTTGGCACTACCTTCTATCATTCATTTCAAGTTCTTTGTGGATCATGAGGCTCCGTCCTTCTTGATGAATAAGGTAGATGTGAAAGGCAAAATGATGAGATGACTCCTTTTGTTCCAAGCATTTTATTTTGAAGTGGTCACTAAATTCGGTTGTTCCCATGTCTTGGTTAATCATCTATCGTGAATCCCTCAGAGTGAAAAGAGGCGCTAGATGATTCAGACCTTATTAATGTAGCTCTATTTCTAGTGGAGACTCTAACCCCATGGTATACTAACATTTCCAACATCTTATTCATACAATAATATCCATCCTAGTATCTCTAGCAGAGAGAAGAAGAAGCTTCTGTTGGAATTAGCAACCTATACCTTGCTAGGTGATACTTTGTACAAGAAAGGTAAATATAAAGTATTTCGAAGATACATAGCAAGAGATGAGATTGGAATCATCCTAGAGGCATACCACGATGAGACATGTGGTGGAAACTTCACAAGGGAAGCAACAGCCAGCCACAACAAAGCTCTACTTGCAAGTAAATGGTGGTCTATCCTTGACAAAGATGACTATAATTATTGTAAGTGCTATGATTCTTGTCAAAGAATGGGAAAGCTGTCACGTGCCTACCTAACAATACATGGTAGCATGTTTTAGTGGTTCATCAGGGAACTATCCTAGATGGCTTCGCGTGGCACTCACAAGAATGTACGGGGTCTACCATTTAGGTTTCCCAGAGTCCACACCGTAACGGAAAGTACTGACCATCTCCACAAGGATCAACCTGCAGGTCGGGTCCTAATTTGACAACTGAGGTCTCTATACATTAGCTAGCTCCATCGGAGCTATCCCACAAGGGCTTCTCGTCTGACCGGAGCGATCGTAGTTACCCTTGGTTCATGGAGTGCAACACTTTTTTCTAGTAACTGGTTAGGATTCAGGGAACCCTAATGGAGTTCTAGCACAGCCATCCCACCTTTTCCCTAAGATAATTTCTGATCAGGTTTTAAGACCTGACCCTAGTTACGCTCGGCTTTGCCTAATTTTTCCTAATTAACATTTTGTTCAATCTCTTGAGAGAAGCTCTCAGCTTACCGGGACCACCCATCTATAGGACAGATCTGTTAGGGATCTTGCTCACCCACTTCCCACAAATGGTTTTCTTTAGTTTTTAAATTATTTATCACATTAAGTTATGACATATAAAAGCATCTTTGTTAATTAACCGGTTACAAGAGGTTCCTTCGCGTAATTTTACAGCACAACACAAAGACATAGAAAATAATATTTTGAAAAAAAATATTTATTTATTATTTTGCAAAGTTATTTACAAAGATTTTTCCCTTCTGCCTATGTAGAAGATAAACCTTGGTTCATCGAAAAATCCCTTTTGTTTGCGCAGAATAAAAGAAACCCTCCAAGATTTCCGCCCCTTCACTACTACACCGAGGACTCCACTCTTGATTTGTGTGAGGGTTAGGCAATTCCTAGGAGCGATCGAGAGATTTATAGCGAGTGCCCCTTGGTATTCTCGCCTCCTTCTCCCTAACAGATTCCTCACTAAGTGACCTCTCACCATCAGGGCTGGTCCAAAGCTCCTCATGGTGGTAGAAAACAATCCCCCTCGGAGTAGGGTTCCGCATCTAGCCATGGGCGAGGCATAGTCCAATCTTTTATTATATTATCCTGATTATATATTTGCAATGAGATCCAACTACTGCAAGCATAATCAATCTTTCATGTGCAACCATCAATGCATGCACAAATAAAAAATAAACAACAACAAGTATTTTTAGGATAGAAAGTAGCCCCACCCAAATTTAGGGTTTCCCTTTTATGGTCCCACCTTATTCTTAGGATTTCCTTCCTACTTGCAACTTTTTTTGAGATCCACAAGTTATTTCGCAAATCTGATTAATTATGAGAAGTCTATTTTATTCTTATGAAAAATTTGGTATTTTTATCTTAAAAGATAATATGGGCATTTATGCCTATGGCATGCAATTCATGTGCTACGCTTCCCTAACCCGTGCTTAACAAGATTTCAAATGCTTTTTTAAGTCTGTTTAGACTTTAGAATTTGTATCGACAAATTCTTATCAATGTCCAACAAGTCCTATAGACTTTTGATATTTATTTAATTTCTTGATAAAACTGATAGTTTCAAGGTTGTCGAGTATTTCATATTTGTTTTTGCTTCAACATTCTTGATATTTTAGGTTAGGTTTTCTAGTTGATTCATACATGGGTCAACTCATGGTATTGCCGCTCTCACTAATTAATATTAACATTACGTGTGCTTTCAGTAAGAAAATAATTTTTATTTTATTCTATCATATTCTATGGTTTAATCGATGATGTTTGACCATTTGTTAGACTTTCAACGTTATCTAACAAGATCAATTTTCATTTAGCTATGTCTTAAGTGTAATGTTGGTTGTTTTTTTGAATATTTTATTCCAAGCAATGAAAAAATCATAAGTACAAATTTTCTTTCATCTGTCAGACATCGAATTATATTTCCATGTACCTAATTTATGCACATCAATTATATATTTTTCTATGTAACTTTTTGTTGATTTAATGCATTGATTATTTTATGATATTATTTAATTTTTTTTCATAAATTATTATACAATTAATATTCATTTTTTAATCATTAGAAAAATAAAATAGAGATAGTCACTTTTAGAAAAAAAATAAATATTATCTTCCTTAACAACGTCTACCATTTTTTTGTTATTATGATCACATGCATATTTAATTAAATAACAATAAACATCGTAAAATAAAACATAATTGAAATATTTTCTTAATAAAAAATATATAATCATTTTTTAAGTGAAAGAGTTTTTTTACTACATATTTAATTATTATATTACTTAGGTTATTTTTCTAAGGGACAGTTTATATGTGTAAGAAGTTGGGAATAGTTAGAATGTTAATAATATGCCATGTCACATAGACATTGGTATATAAGGAGAGAAGTTGTAATTTTCCACATCTTTTGACAAATCAATATATTTTACAATCTTTCTCTCCCTTCTTGCTCTAAGCTTCCATGGCTTCTTCATCTTTCTTGTCTTTCTCTCTCTTCTTGTAGTCTTTCTCTCTCTTCTGCAGTCTTTCTCTCTCCCTGGTTCTCTCTCTGACAAGTGGTATCAGAGCTTCAGTCTTTGATCCATTATTTTCTTCCATTTTCACTCCTATTTTCCTAATTCAAAACCAATTTCAGACAAAAATGGTACAAGACAATGACTAGTGGAGTGCTACAGGACAACTACAGTTAGCCAATGACTACATCTGGAGATATCCAAGGTCAGATATGGCGGATAAGGGCTTAAATGGCTGGACGTCACCAAATTTTATGCAAAATTGAAGGTAACTAAGGTAAAGGATGGTTAACCGGGCTTAGTTTGAGAACAAACTGTGGTTACTTTGAAAAGAGGGGTTTCTCTTTCCCCTTTCCTGGAAATTCCTGCAGGTTCCATGGAGGTTCAGCTCCAAGATCTGTTCATATCTCTCTCATATTTGATCTTCTTGACCAATAACCACCTAGAATAGAACCTATTCATCATGAGCTTCAAGTTGAGCACCAGATTGCTCAAGAGTGAGCAAGCATTCAGGCCAGGAGCAGCCCCGAAAATTGCGGCGCAATTTTCGGGCTGATTCCAGCCCTGCCCCTGCTTAGCCTGCCTCATCTCCAGCTCTTGACATTCTTTCTGGTCCTTGGCAAGAGAAATCTTCAACAACAAGGAAAGATTCAACTCCATTCATGATTCTTTAGCTTCTCTTGAACCCTAGGTGAACAGTCCATAGGCACCCATGAAAGCTTCAACCCAAGCTTCCATTTCTTGACAATTTCTTGAAGATTCTTCATCCTTTTGGCCCGTGGAATCATTTCAGCAAGGATTCTTCAACAAATTGCAAGGATTAAGCACGGGATGGCTAAAGATTGAGGATCAAGAGCTTCTATGGAGCAAAAGTTTGGGGGAAACGAGTTTAATGCTTCAATTTTAAGCATTTGAAGCTTCAAGATTGGTCTCAACCATTAGATAAGCAAGCCTTATGGATTATTTTGCTAACATTGGACAACCGAGAGCCCTATCAAGCATTTGGCAAGTCATTTTCAGCCATGTCAAGGTATTTCTCTTCAATTTTTAATCTCTCTCATTAATCCAATTGCTGAGCTTAAGCCATTTGACTGAGAGATTAAAGAATTGAACATTTTCATCGAATTCTCAGCCAACTTTTGCTTGAATTCATCTATTCATGAATGCAATGCTTGCCTAGTGCATATTAGCTTCAATCAGTGAATTAAAGGCCTCAATCTGAGATTTCAGCATAACACTTGAATCTTATTGACTGAATACATTGATTGGTGCCTTTGTTTACTCTAATCCAATTGATTGGTTGATTCTCTTTTGCTTAAATTGGAAAATTGTAAAATGGTAAGTACTAGCAATCAGTGAGTCCTTGGATTGCATATGTAAAACCCTTCTCCCATCTCAAGTTTTCTTATCTCAATCAATTGCATCTCATGAAAGGCTGAATGGATATTTTGAATTGTATATCATGCTGATTGCTTAGCACACTAGCCTCTGCCATGTTGATATTCCCACAGAGGAAAAAGGTGGATGCCGGGGGAGATAGTGGGACAAAAGAGAGGTGACCCTCCCTCACTATCGAAGATTCCGAAGGGGTGCAACCAACTGACTCGGGGGGAACTTTGCCCACCTCCCGGTGATTCGGAGCCCGTGTAGGGAGCCTGTCCTGCCGTTTTATCCCTCACACAGGTACAACGAGTGGAGGATTGAAGATTGAAGACTTTCCAACGACTCAAGTACCTACTGGACTAAAATAGGGTAAAACAGGGAATTTACAAGTCACCCACAGGGTATTTACAGGTGGATACAGGTACACCCTTCATTGCTGAAGCACAGGTGCACGTACTACAGGGTACCCACAGGTCCTATATACCCCTTTGCAGGGTTTGGTAGCCATTTGAGGTTACTTTCTTGCATTACAGGGTCAAAACAAGGCACTTATAGGTCTAAACAGGGTGCAGGACTAGACAGTTCAGACTCTAAAATTCAGTTACAGAATTTTCTGTCCTAAACTTGTTATAGCGTGCTATAGCTCATCTCGAAGAGGGCATTTTTAGCTTTGATTCGCACAAAAAATTTCTGCAATCGGAGTTTTCTAGCCAAAGTTATAGCCGTTTTACTGACAGGGGGTACTGCAGGACTGCACTAGTATGGCAGGACATAAAGGCAAAAATAAGGTCCAGGAGGTTTATGCACAACAAATTAGGGATTCCATAATGGAAAGCACACTTCAAGAGAACCCTAAAGAGCCTCAACAACAAGGAGAAATCAGTATACTCAATGATACTTTGTGTGCCCATAAACTAAGACATAAGGAATGTCATGAGGCTATTTTGTCAGCAATGGAGCAGATGATTTTATCATTTGGTCAAACGAAGTCTACAATGGAGCAAATGATTTTATCTCATGGTCAAACGAAGTCTACCGTTGATAAGTTGATGGATTCAACTACCCAAACCAAGGCTTCCATTGATAAATTAGTAGAATCCAATGCTCAACTTATGACAAAATTTTCTCAATTAATGCCGTCGCAAACAGGATCAAAAGAAGCCAATGAGAAGGCTTGTTCAAACAGTGACCCTTCAGTCCCACTTCAGCCATCCAACCAAAATGGTTATGGGGATGGGATCATTGGAAGAAGAGGCATTCTAAATAGTCAGTATGAAGTAGGTGAAGCTTCACAAAGATATGATGACTATTTGGGCAGTTTGAATGGAGCCAATACTCAAACTTTTGGACTGCATACTCAGAATTCCAGGGATGCCTTACCAACAGGAAGATTACATGGTAATTCTCAGCCACCTGTTGGAAGATTTCAGTCTCAATTTGGGGGTCCAGTACTTAGAAATACTGATCAGCCAGTTTTGGGACAACAACCCTTTCATGATAGAGAATTCAAGGACAAAATTGTTTTATCCAAATCCAATGGCCAGTCATCTTCACCATCAGAATTAGAGGAATGGACCTCTAAGATGGAGTCCTATTTTGACATATTTCCTAAAACTGATGATATGAAGATACATTTTGCCTCCTTGCACTTAGAAGGATTTGCCCACACTTGGTGGAGGTATATCAAAAAAGAGAATGTACTTATTGAGAATTGGGAAGCTTTCAAGGCACTTATGGCTGAAGTCTTTGTTTCACCTCTTGAAAAAAAGAAGTTAGAACGAAGATGGTATGGTTTGGAACAAAGGGGCCTAAGTGTAAGAGAATATACAAACCAATTCCTCAACTTGACCATGTATGTGGAAAGCATTAGTGATGAGGCCAAACTTCACAAGTTTATGTATGGTTTAGAGCCATCTTTGTCAGCTGATGTTATGGCGCAAAATCCTACTTCACTTTTCAAGGCTATTGAGCTTGCGGAGCGCTATGGAAGAAAGTATAGGAAATAGTCTTCATTTCAGCCAAGTTATGGACAGCCAAGGACCGTTTTAAAGCAGGGACAAGTTGGTAACATTTATGGCAGCAATCATATGCCTAGTGGGAGCTTACGGATACCAACTTATCCTCCATTTAATGCTTCTAGGCTTCAAAGCAATTTCAGGACAGCAAATAGTCCAAAGGTTGAATTTAAGCAAGGTGACAATAAGCCTAAGTCCACTTCAGCCAATAAAAATTCCAAAAATATTCCCATGGATCTTTACAAGGAAAGAAAGGACAAAGGCTTATGCTTTAAGTGTGGAGAAAAGTATACTCCTGACCATGCTTCAAAGTGTGTATACAAAAATGCCAAGCCAAAGTTTCAGAGTATGCTAGTTCTTGAGGACTTTGAAAATGACATAGATGAAGCTAATGCAGTCACAATCAATGCTGAAAATGAAGATTTCGAGGATGATGGTGGACGGGAGTACTTTTATGATCCATCTGACTCTTTTCCTTTTGATCCAGGCGGTGATATCCCATTTGATCCTGGTGGATTTTGTAATGAGTTGCCTGCTGCCACAAATTGTTCTATCTCTATGGATGCTTGGACGGGATCTAAGAGCCCTAATACACTTTGCATGAAGGGAAGCATATGTGGAAAGTCAGTGTTCATCTTGATAGATAGTGGCAGTACTCACAGTTTTGTCAATAAATCTATTATGTACAAGTTGAATTGTGTTCCCACCGACTTACAGCAGCCCATTCTAGTACAAGTGGCTAATGGTGAAGAGGAAACCAGTGCACAGATTTGCCCACAGGTTTCTTTGCAGATGGCTGAAAATTTTGAAGCCAAAGTAAACCTGATCACTTTGGAAATGGGGCCCATAGATATTGTACTTGGTTGTGATTGGTTGATGACCTTAGGCAAGATTACTATGGATTTCTCACAGTTATATATGGAGTTTTTCTCCAATGGACAGCTCATCCGTTTACAGGGAATCCCTAGTAGATCTGATTTTCAGCTTATCACCATTCAACAACTCAAGAAAGAGTACAAGAAGCGCTCACAGATATTTGTATTGCATTTGAACAAAGAAACTCAGGATCAGCCCAATAATTCAGCAAACCATCCAGCCTTGACAGCTCTTCTTGAGGAGTATAGAGATTTATTTGAAGTACCTACTTCATTTCCTCCTAAGAGAGCGGTGGATCACCCCATTGATTTGGAACCCAACTCAAAGACAATCAATAAGCCACCTTACAGACTATCAAAATGTGAACAAGAGGAAGTAGCCAAGCAAATCAAAGAGCTTCTTGAAATGGGATTCATTGAACCAAGTTCTTCACCTTATGCATCTCCAGTCCTGTTAGTCAAAAAGAAAGATGGATCTTTCAGAATGTGCATTGACTACAGGGATCTCAATAAGATAAGAGTGAAGAACATGTATCCTATACCCAAGATAGATGATTTGCTTGATGAGCTTAAGGGGGCTCGATTCTTCACGAAGATTGATTTGAGATCAGGGTATCATCAGATTCGCATGAGAGAGGGTGATGAAGTCAAGACTGCTTTTAGGACTGATCGTGGGCTCTACCATTTCTTGGTGATGCCATTCGGCCTTACAAACGCTCCAGCTACCTTTCAAAGCATGATGAATAAGATTCTGCAACCTTACTCTTTCAGTTTGTCTTGGTGTTCTTTGACGACATTTTGATCTACAGCAAGACTTTATAGGATCATTTGTCGCATATGAGGAAGGTTTTTGATGTGTTGAGACATCATAGGCTTTTTGCTAAGGAGAAGAAGTGTTCTTTCATGCAGACTGAAGTGGAATACTTGGGACATATAGTCAGTGAAAAAGGAATACATGTTGATCCCAAGAAGGTGCAATGCATAAAAGATTGGCCAACACCTACTACTACTACCTCTATTAGAGGATTTCTTGGTCTATCTTCATTCTATCGCAGATTTATAAAGCATTATGCGGTGTCATGTTGCTGCGCATCCGAGTCGTATACACCTCCATTTCTTTTGTTGTGCATTTGTGTTAATTTCCGCGTGTGATTCATTGTTTGTGTGATGCATTTTAATAATCCGCATCCAATGTATATATTCCCTTAGTGCATGCGCATGATTTTGTTTGGATGCATGATGTGCGTGTATTAGAAAAATATGAAAAAGTGATGCCAAAGGACATTATCCAGCTGATAATTTTAATGATGAACTCGAAGAAAAGTGCAGGATACCGTGGAATCAAAGGAAGCTTTATAGAAGCTGACATTTAAGCTATGAAGACAAAGGTGTAAATTCAGGAATATCATGTGTAATGGGCAGAGCTTAAGGAGTGCTGAACGGGTTCCCTTGTCGAGATGAAGACTCTTGGAATGCACTTATTGCTGGGTATGTACAGCACTTGGGACTGTTGTGGTGGATATGTTTGCTGAAAGTGATGCATTTAGCATCATCTTTGTTATCTTTTCATTTGGGCACATATCTGGAGCATAAGTGAACCCAGCATTGACAACAGGATTTGCAAGTATAGGGAAGTTCCCTTGGCTTGATGTTTGTTGGTAAATTCTGGGGCAGTTTACTGGTGGGATCCTTGGATGTGGCATAGGAACATCACTTTATGGAGTAAGTTTAAAGGATGCTTTGGTAATACCAAATGCTTGGGGAATCCCTTGGTTTTTTTTTCTGCACCGTTACAGAGAAAGAAAAGGGGAAAGAATAGAAAAAGCTATTCTTAGATTTATCTAAGATTATCGAGTGGTGGCGGCAAAAATGGAGGAGGGAAGAATTCGAATAGGGAGCTCTTCCTGTCTCTCTTGGCTCTCGGTCTGTCGGAGTCTGGGGGTAGTCGAACTGTGGACCCTGGGACGAATTTTCTGCCTCAGGCTTTTTCGAGAGGGTTCTTTCTCTCCAGTGCATATAATGCGATAGGCTTCACCATGCACTGGAGGTCTGATTCTTTATGATTTGTCAGTACTGTACTTCTGAATCTATTACGGGGGCTGGGCTGCTGGAATTTTGGGTGAGATTCAGGAATTAGAAAAACTCGGACGTGAAGGAGATGGGGAGGGTAATCAAAGGCTCTGTCTGCAGTAGATGAGCGAGCTTCAGATTGGAGAAAAGAGAGCGTCGGGCTACAGCAACCTCCACAAGGCATGAAGGTCGAGTGTAGTATCATCGAATGCAACAATGATTGAAAGGAGCCTTGTCTTCATCAACAACTTGGCCGTGAACATCTCTCTCTCTGGAAATATGGCCGCCGGTGCAGGGACCACTTCGACGACGTGACAAGTCTTAGGTTGGCATGCGGTGTCAGTACCTTTGCTGAAGAGAAACATGCGAAGATTCAAGCTTATGAGCGGTGCCATCTCCCTCAGCGCGGGCAACACTTTGATTGATGAGCTTTAACAACAGCAACTACCGCCGCTCATGGGTCTCTTTGGCTACTCATCATGTTCATAATCTTCGAGACGTGCCTTTAAGATAATTATTGCCTTTCACTCATGAATTGTACGAGATGATTGATATTCGATTTCAGAGCTTCATACAAGACAGACGTCTCAAGTCTGTATTTGAACAGAATGATCTGGAACTTAGATCAATTTGGAGTGTGGCATGGCAATGTGAAAGCTGCCATCAAATAATTGCATCAAGAGTTTTTTAAGAGGAGTATCAGTATTTGAGTGTACTGATCTTTTTCTCTGCATCTATCTGTGCTCCTTCCACAAGTGTTTTAGAGCTGATCTGGATTTTGTTTTGCTCAATAACCTGAGTGGCTTCTTTCCAAGTTCTAAGCTGTGGTCTTGAATGCTGTCTGGCTGGCCTTGGTTTCAATAGCGAATGAAGTTAGCGGCCTGATTAATGGCAGCAAAAAGTGTGTCAGAGGTGGCGTAGGAGTATAACATGGCCTCTACTTGCTGGGTTATCAACATGATGAATAGATAATGAAGTATCTGTAATTGTTGCTCTGTAACTGTAGTAGTGAGGCAATTTTGCAAGCAAGATACTAGTGAAACTGAGTTTAAAAGAGGAAATCCTGGATGACACTGCAAAAAGGTATCAACGTATGGTGTACCTCATCAGGAGAGACCTATGGATGGTGTACAAATTTGTAACTGGACAGCATGTATTGCCAACCTGGTTTCAACAATGCAGACATTTCAGGATAGAGAATACCATACAAACAAGGAAAATGGATACCAGTTTTGATGCAGTGGATACAAGAGTGTGCCCTATATGCCATTATGGACTGCATCTCTCTGCAATAGGTTTCAGCCTGCTGACCTGAGCAGTATACATGTCTGGAGCCTATGCATGCATTTATCAGTTGATTTATCCGTTGGACCTGGAGTTTGAATAAGTTGTTTATGACTAAGTCCTGAATCTGAATGAATTATTTGGTGCCCTGAAAACCAAGCTCATACGCTTATTGTAAAGCTGTGGACAGATTGTCATGCTTTGTTATTTATTTTGACTCCCCTTTTGTAATGTACTTGACAAGCAATATAATGATCTTGGCATAAAAAATTGGAGTTCTTCTTGTTAGCTCTTCCCTTGCTACAACTTGAACCCCGTGTTCTGCAGCCCTTACACAAACTCTACGACAGCGGCAATTGCAGCCCCTTTAACAGACAGGTTGAAGAAAGAGGCTTTCTTTTGGGATGCTCTTGCAGATAGCAGCTTCAACCAGTTAAAGGAATTACTTACTTCTGCTCCTATTCTTATATGCCCGGATTTCTCCAAAGAATTTACTATACAGTGTGATGCTAGTGGCCGTGGCATTGGGGTTGTTTTGCTTCAGGAGCATGGAGTAATTGCATTTGAAAGCCGTAAGCTTACAGATAAGGAGATGGCCATGAATGTTTATGACCAGGAAATGTTGGCTATCCTGTATGCAATCAAGAAATGGCACCATTACTTATATGGCAGCCGATTTAGAGTACATAGTGATCATCGAGTACTCAAGTATTTCCTTACTCAGTCAAATCTTACTCCAAAGCAACGACGATGGGTAGTAACATTACAAAATTATGACTTTGACATCACTCATACAAGGGGCAAAGATAACATAGTGGCTGATTCTCTTTCTCGTATGTGGGCCTGCAAAGTGTCAGCCATGACAGAACTACATAGTGATTGGATTGAAGAGCTACAAGAGGCATATCTCTTAGATGAGGAATTCAGCCAAATCTTTCAGAAATTACAGCAAGGTCTTATGGAAGAAAACTCGCATTACTAGCTTAAAAATGGTCTTATTTGGTGGAAGGGCAAGATTGTTATTCCCTCTACTTCTTCTTTCAAGCGGAAAATTATGGAGGAGTTACATTCTTCGCCTTTAGCTGGACATTTGGGAGTTTTCAAGACTTATGATAGGATCAGCAAAAGCTTTTATTGGAAAGGACTGTGGAAAGATGTCAAGGACTTTGTTATGAAGTGTATGCCTTGTCAGCAAAATAAGGATAGCACCCATAAGCCAGGAGGTTTGTTGCAGCCATTGCCTATTCCTACGGGTAAATGGACTCATATTACTATGGACTTTATCACTGGCTTACCTTCTACCAAGAAGGGGTGGAATAGTATTTATGTGGTGATTAACAAACTCACTAAAGCAGCTCATTTTATCCCAACAAAAATTCAGTTTACTGCTTCTGAAGTGGCCAACCAGTTTATGGACCATATTTTCAGATTACATGGATTACCACAGGTGATTGTCCATGATAGGGACTCAAAGTTTATGAGTAACTTTTGGCAAGCGGTATTTACATCTATGGGTACTAAGTTGGCTCCATCTACGGCTTATCATCCCCAAAGTGATGGACAGACAGAGAGAGTTAATAAATGGTTGGAGACTTATCTTCGCCATTTTTGCTATGATGTCCAAACTTCATGGGATTCTTGGTTACACTTGGCTGAGTTTGCTTATAACAATTCCACTCATGCGAACATAGGAGTTTCACCCTTTGAGGCTTTGTATGGTTACAAGGTGCCCTTATCCACAGTCATTTTTAATGAAAAGATCAACCCTCATGGGAAGGAAGAGTTGGAAAGAATACAGACCCTTCTTCAGCAATGCAAGGTGAATCTAAGGAAGGCTCAAGATCAGATGAAGATGTATGTTGATGAGAAGAGGAGGCCTTTAGAGTTCCAGGAAGGAGAGCTGGTTTTGTTGAAGGTGCCCAAATCTAAGTACTCTACATTGAAAGATGGATCCAGTAATAAGCTTGCCCACAGATTTTATGGCCCCTATAGGATCCTTAAGCGGATTGGAGATTTGGCATATAGACTAGAGCTTCCCTCTTCTACAAAGAATCATAACATCTTCCATGTTAGTAAGCTCAAGCCCTATTATGATGATCCAGTGGATATAGTGGATGAGCTGCCACCTATTGATGAAGATGGTCTTGTTCAGTACATCCCAGAGGCTATTATAGGTCAGCGTGAAAAGAAGCTTCGATCACGTTCTATTGTGGAATATTTGATTAAATGGAGAGGTTCACCCTCTGAAGAGGCTTCTTGGAGACCTGATTCAATATTGGATGAGTATCCATACTTGAGGGATACATTGGTGGCTGAAGTCTATTGTTTATGGAGCTAGTATTGATGCAGACTGGTTCAAGACAGCACGCTGTTTTAGAAAATTTTTTGTCGTACTTCATTTTCATAATTGAGCTATCTACATGTGCTTAAAGTACTCTTCAAGAGCTTCGTTTTGATATGTGGTACATCTCATTTGGACACTTCTATCAAAAGTTATGGCAGATTTAGTCCAGCAGGGACTGTTTATTCAGCAAGTTGTCTACTTTCTTCTGGAACTATTTGTTGAAGATTCTATGGCTCCATTTGCTTCTGAAGTTCTTCAAATCATGTATATAGTTGGGTCCTCTTTCCGTTCTTCAAATTCAGCTCTTGTAATGATAATTCTTCATTCATTTCCCATTTGTAAAGCTGTAAAACACAGTAGTACTCTGTTTTATCCATCTCTTCTTTAGTTTTTTAGGACAAAAACTTTTGGGAAGGAATGGATTGTAAGAAGTTGGGAATAGTTAGAATGTTAATAATATGCCATGTCACATAGACATTGGTACATAAGGAGAGAAGTTGTAATTTTCCACATCTTTTGACAAATCAATACATTTTACAATCTTTCTCTCCCTTCTTGCTCTAAGCTTCCATGGCTTCTTCATCTTTCATGTCTTTCTCTCTCTAAATCTAGTCTTTCTCTCTCCTCGTCACTCTTATTCTCTCTCTTCCTGCAGTATTTCTCTATCCTCTTTCTCTCTCCCTGGTTCTCTCTCTGACAATATGCATTTTCATTGTTATGCATTTATAATCGTTTAAAGCCAAATAAAGTGATCAACTTATAAAATATTAAAAATTTTCAACCTAACGAGATGTTGCCTCTCTCAGGTTTGCTATGATAGAGTCTCATCAATTCCTACAGCGTTATTTTCTTCATTGACCGCGTTCCTTGCTTCCCTTACTTCAAATGTGCTTCTTGAATTTGTGCGACCTTGCAGAGCCATCAAATATCAAGAAAAATTGACATGGTAGTTAAGGGAGAGTTGGTGGTCATCTAGAAAAAAATTGTCAACATTTTGCCTAGCAATATGGTTGTATGGGACGAAGGTGTAACAAGGCAAGAGGGGATGAAAATAGACTCTACCCCTAACTTTTGAGAATGCCTATCGCTCTCCCACACTCTCTCACTCTCCAATTTTTACCACGTGATGGCCTATGAATCTCTCTCTCTCCACATGAAAGGGGGGGGGGGGGGCGTATTTCTCTCTTTCAAGCCTCAAAGCTTCAATGGATAAGAGAAGTAGAGAAATTTTGTAGTATCAGGAGGTTATCATTCTTGCTTTTTTGTGAAGGAGAGGGGGTGTATTATTAGGCGTAAGGAATTAAGAATTGATTTATTTGACTACTTATCAGGAGCCAATTGAGCTTTATTAAATATTCAATTTGATTGCCTACCTGTTGGATGGTGGCATGAGGATGATTATTTAATTCTTTCTCTCTCTCCAAGCATTAAAAAATTCATGTACTTTGGCATATTTTTTAAGAAACGTCTTTTTTCTCTTCAAAACAACTTCTTCTGGTGGTTTTTGGCCTAGTTACTTCATGACTTATCTAGTATATAAAGTCATGTCATGCTCTTTGACACTTAACTTAATATCATGCTCGTTCTTGCATGTTCTTCTTGTGTAACCATCAATGGGTGCACAAATAAAAAAGAAACAATAGCAAGTGTTTTTAGCATAGAAAGCAGATCCACCCAAATCTAGGGTTTCTCTTTTAAGGTTCCACCTTATTCTTAGGGTTTTACTTCCTACTTGCATCTCTTTTTCGAGATTTGCAAGTTATTTCAAAAATTTGATTAATTATGAGAAGTTTATTTTATCCTGATGAAAAATTTGGTATATTTTTCCTAAAGATAATATGGGCATTTATGCCTATGATAGGCAATTCATGTGATGCTTTATCCTAACTCACACTTAGCAAGATTTCAAATGCTTTTCCAAGTCTGTTTAGACTTTAGAATTTGTATCAACAAATTCTTATCAATGTCCAACAAGTCCTACACACTTTCGATATTTATTTAATTTCCTAATATTGATAGTTTCAGGGTTGTCGAGTATTTCATAATTGTTTTCACTTCAATATTCTTGATATTTTGAGTTAGGTTTTTCTTGCTAATTCATACATGGGTCAACTCATGGTATTGATGCTTTTGCTAATATAATCATTAATATTAATATTTCGTATGTTTTCGGTAAGAAAATAAATTTTATTTTATTCTACTCATATTCTATGGTTAAATTGATGACGTTTGACCATTTTTTGAACTTTCAATGTTATCTAGAAAGACCAATTTTCATTTAGCCATGTCGAAAATGTAATGTTGATTATTTTTTTGAATATTTTATTCTAGGCAATGCAAAAATCATAAGTGTAATTTTTCTTTCATCTTTTAGATATCAAATTATATTTTCAGGCACTTAATTTATGTGTGTTTTGTATATATTTTCCTATGCAACTTTTCGTTGATTTAATGCATTGAATATTTTATGATATTATCTAAATGATTTTTCATAAACTATTATACAATTCATATGCATTTTTCAATCATTAGAAAAATGAAATAGAGATAGTTGCTTTCAAGAAAAAATTATAAAATATTCTTTTCCTTAACAATATCTACCATTTTTTTGTTATTATGATCACATGCGTCTTTAATTAAATAACAATAAATATCACAAAATAAACCATAATTAAAATAATTTCTTAATGACAGCATATAATCCTTTTCCAATCAAAAGAGTATTTTCATTGAATATTTAATTATTATATTACTTAGCCTATTTTCCTAAGCAATAGTTCGTATGCATTTTCTTTAGAATGCGTTTATAATCATTTAAAGCCAAATAAAGTGACAAGCTTATAAAATATTAAAAATTTTCAACCCGACCAGATGTTACCTCTCTCAATTTTGCTGTGACAGGGGTCTAGTAGATTCCTACCATGTTATTATGTTCATCGATCGTGTTCTTTGCTCTCTTGGCTTCAAATGTGATTCTTGAATTTCTGCGACCTCGCAGAGCCATTAAATGTTAGGCAAAATTGACGTAGTTCAGGGAGAGTTGGTGGTCATCTAGAAAAATTTTGCTAGTGTTTTGCCTAGTGATATGGTTGTATGGGATGAAGGCATAGTAGGGGGTAGAGAAAATGAAAATGAGGTAGAAGTTTAGCAAGAGGGGATCAAGATGGACTCTGCCCTTGACATTTGAGAAGGCCTATCTCTCTCCCACACTCTCTCACTCTCCAATTTCCACAACGTGATGGCCTATGAATCTCTCTCTCTCTCTCTCTCTCTCTCTCTCTATGAGGGGGGGCGGGGGGGGGTATTTGTCTCTTTCAAGCTTAAAAGCTTCAATGGATAAGACAAGTAGAGAAATTTTGCCAGCACTAGGAGGTCTTCATTCTTGCTTTTTTGTGAAGGAGACGGGGTGTATTATTAGGCATGAGGGGGGGTATGCTATCAATTGATTCATTTGAATTAAGAATTGATTTATTTGGCTTCTTGTCACGAGCCAATTGAGCTTTATTAAATGTTCATTTTGATTGCTTACCTATTGGATGGTGGCATGGGGATGATTATTTAATGATTTCTCACCCTCCAAGTATTAAAAAATATATATTTTGATTTTTTTGAAATATATTATTTCTCTTTACAACAAATTTTTCAAAAATGCATTTTTTCTCTTTACAATGACATTTTCAAAATATATTATTTCAAAAACGCATTTTTTCTCTTTACAATGACTTTTTCTAGTGGTTTTTGGCCTAGTTACTTCATGACTTATCTAGTATATAAAGTCATGTCATGCTCTTTAACACAACTTACTCAATATCATGCTCATTCTTGCACGTTCTCTCTCTACTAATTGAGGCTTTTGCAAATTGTCCTACGCTTAGAAATCAATGCGATCCTTGATGCATTAAATGGAATCGAAAATGCCAAATCAAATACGGGAAGAATTATATGATCAAGCCGTCGTAATATTATTTATATCTTTGCTTTTTGTTGGATGGGAACATTGAGGTGTCTTCTCATGTCGGATTGCGGAATCGATTTAATGTGAGACTTGATATCAAGAAAATTATGTGCAATCACTTGTGTGACAGCTCGACGAGTAATTTTTAAAACACCTCAAGGCCGAATTCATTTCTTGATATGAAGCAATGTGGCAAAAATATTACATCCTCTCCTCCTTAGAGGAATCGAGATGTCTTGATCTCGAAAAGAAGTGGGGAAACTATTTTTCTAGAGTTGTCTCTTCTATCCAAGTGGCATCCTCCTTAGGATAGTCTATCCACTAGATAAGATACTTTCTAATGGTTCTGTTTCTCAGAGGTTTCTCTTTTACATCTAGAATCTTATCAGGTTGGAGTTCAAGGGCTCCTTGACTAGGCATTACAATTTGTTGGTCATCAAGAATATGATCTTGATTTGCCACATAAGCTTTCAGAAGACTAATGTGAAATACATTGTGGACTTTCACATGATCATGAAGTTGTAGTTTGTAAGAATTAGCTCCTAGGCATTTGAGAACTTTGTATGGTCCACAATACCTTGGACTCAACTTTTTGAACTTTCCTAATGACAGAGAACTCTTCTTTGGGTATACAACACAGATGAAAACCATGTCTCCCTCTTGGAAGATATGCTCTTGTTGTCCTAGATCAACATAAGCTTTCTGGTAATCTTTGGCAACTTGGATGTCTTGTCTGATAGTTTTGACCTAATCATCCATGTCTTCTAGCATTTTCTTAGAAGCCTCAAACTTTAGGGTTGGATTAGATAAATTCAAAGATGACAAAAAATCTTGCTCGTACAATGCTTGAAATGGAGTCATTTGAATACTTTGGTGATATGACGCATTGTAGGAAAATTCTACTAAGGGCAAATATTGTATCTACCTTTTTGGTTCTTTGGAACAGTAAGCTCTCAATATATTTTCAATTACTTGTTTAACATACTTTGTTTGACGATCAATTTGGGGATAGTAAGCTGTGTTAAAGCAAAGCTCGGTTCCAATTACTTCAAATAGACTTCTCCAAAAATGTGACGTAAATAGAGAGTCACGATTACTAATGATATGCTTAGGTAATCCATGAAGCCTAAAGATTTCTTTCACAAACAATTGTGCAATATTTGAAGCTTTGTAGTTGGTCTTGACTGGGATAAGATGAGTGACCTTTGTCAGCATATCCACAATCACCATGATTGAATTATACCCTCCTTGAGCAGAAGGTAAGCAAAATACGAAATCCATACTGATGAACTCCCATTTCATCTGTGGAATGTCAAGTGACTTGAGCTTGCCTAGCATTTTGACATGCTCATCTTTCACCCACCGGCAACTTAGGCATTCAGTAACATATCTAAGTACATCATACTTCAGTCTTTCCTAGTAGTAACTTTTCTTGACTGCATTAAGAGTCTTTGCATAGCTAGGATGTCTTGAAAATGGGGAGTCATGGGTTTCCCATAATATCTTCTTTTCCAGCACTTGACTGAGAGGAATGTAGAGCCTTGTCTTGAAATAGACAAGTCCATCATCCACATTGAAATTTTGGTATTTGACTCTTAGCTTAGGATCAGTGTCCTTAACTAGGATTTCTCTAAGCATTAGTAGCTGATACTTAGGATCATTGTCTGTCTTTTCTTTGGCTAGCTCAATGACTCGATTGCTAGGCATCAATATCATGGTAGCTAAAGTCTCTCCTTCAGATGGCTCTTCCATGATAAGTGCATTCAGAAAAGCTTTACGACTTAATCCATCAGCAATCACATTCTCTTTTCTAGGTCTAAACTTGATTTCAGAATCAAATTCTTGCAAGAATTCAATCCATGGACACTACCTCATGTTGAGGTTTGGTTGAGTAAAGATCCATTTGAGACTTTTGTGGTCATCGGTGACCAAAGTAAACTTGCTTCCAAGTAAATACTATTGCCACAATTTGAGAGCATGGATCACAACTAAGAGATCGAGATCATGGGTGGCATAATTCCTCTCATAGATTTTTAGCTTCCTTGAGGAATAGACTATCGGATGAAGTTGCTGCATAAACACACAACCTAGTGCAAGAGAACTTGCATCTTTTACAACCTCAAACTCTTCACTTAGGTGAGGTAGCTTTAAAATGGGTGCTGTTACCAAACTTTTCTTGAGTTGCTCAAATTTGGCTTACTCAATGGGCATCCACATAATAGTAGTTTAATTTTTCAGTAAATTAGTGAGAGTGCATCTATTAGGGCGTAATTTTTGAGGAAAATTTTGTACCATCCAGTTAGCCCTTAAAAACTTCTCACTTCCTTAACTATCATTGGTGGTTGACACTCTTGAACATCTCTACCTTTGGTTGGGTCTACATAGATTCCTTTAGTAGATACTATGAATACGAGATATTCCATTTGAATTTTGAAAAATGCACACTTCTTTTTCTTTGCATCCTCATTATGTCCAACACAATGTGCACTTGCAGCTCATGGTCTTCATCTCTTTTGGAGTATGTTAGGATGCCATCAAAGAAGATTAGGAAAAAATCATCAAGATAAGGTAAAAAAATATCATGCATTAATATGTTAAATGTAGCATGAGCATTAGTTAGACCAAAAGACATTACAATAAATTCAAAAGTACTATATTTGGTATTGAAGGTTGTTTTGGGGATATCTTCTTCCTTGATCCTTATTTGGTAACAACCAGATCGGAGATCAATCATCGAATTTTTCCCTTGCAGCCTATTAGGTAGCTCATCTATTCTTGGGATCCGATACTTATTCTTGATTGCTACCTGGCTTAGTCCTCGGTAATCAATGCAAAGGAGGAGAGTTTTGACCTTTTTTCTTTGAAACAATATTGGGTTTCTCTTGAGTTTCTCTTTTAGCATAATTGCTTTAGGGATAGATATTTTATATGGACTCTTGGAGATTGGAGCGGATCCTGGTTCAAGTCTGATCTCGTGATATCAGCTTCTCCTTCCAGGTGGTAATTCAGTCATCTCTTCTGGGAAGATGTCATCATATTCCTTCAGCCAATATGGATCTCCCTTGTCTTGGTTATTCTGCTCAATCTTATTTAATTTTATGAGATACATAGGTAATCATTTTCTTAACCCTTTTATTATGCAAGATGATTTGGCTAGTCGAACCTTGGGTTTTCCTGCCTCACCTTAGGTCATTACTTTTTTCCCCTTTAGGTTTTGAATAGTCACCTGGCCTTTTTTGCATTGAATAATAGCTGGGATTACCTTCAGTATGTTGTCATAGACATAACGGTCTAGACATATATGCCGACCATTGGTAATTATAAGCAAATTCCTTCTGGAAAAACAAAAGATAAAGGGCTCAACTACTTTTAAATTTTCCATCCATTCAAGGTGTTTTAGATTAGTCTACATGTTGAAGAATCGATTGGCCTTGATGTAATAGTAACGCTCATCCTAGAATCATCTTAGAACAATTTTATCCCTTAACAATTAGCAAGATCATTATTACTTAGAGAAGTTGATCCTAAAAACCATAGATATTTTTAGTTTCATATATGCTTTGATACCACATTTCACATGCCTACTTAACAATTCCCCTAGTAGCACGTTTTAGTGGTTCATCAGGGACCTATCCTAGACAGCTTCGCCTAGCACTCACGAGAATGCATGGGGTCTATTTTCTAGGTTTCTCAAAGTCCACCCTGTATAATGAAAGGTACTGGCTATCCCCACGAGGATCAACCTGCAAGCTCAGGGTCCTAATTTGAAAATTGCAGTCTCTATACATCAGCTAGCTCCATCGGAGGTGTCCCACAAGGGCTTCTTGTCTTATTGGAGTGACTATAGTTACCATTGGTTCATGGAGTGAAATGTTTTTTCCAGTAATTCATTAGGATTCAAGGAACACTAATCGAATTCTGGCACAACCGCTACACCTTTACCCTAAGATAATTTCTGATCAGGGTTTTAAGAGCTAACCCTTGGCAAGTCAACACTCTGCTCTGCCTAATTTTTTCTAAACTAACATTTTGTTCAATTTCTTGAGAGAAGCTCCCAACTTTTTGGGACCCAACTTATCGGCAACATCCATTCATAGGATGGATTCGTAAGAGATCTCACCCACTCACTTCCCACAAATGGTTTTATTTAGTTTTCTAATTACCTATCACATTAACTTATGACATATAAAAGCAACTTCGTTAATTAGTTGGTTATCATAGGTTCATTTCCCTAATTTTACTACACAACACAAAGACAGAGAAAATAGTCTTTTGGAAAAATATATTTATTTATTATTTTACAAATTTATTTACAATGATTTTTTCATTTTGCCTATGCAGAAGATAAACCTTCATTCATTGGAAAATCCCTTCTATTTGCGCAGAAGAAAAGAAAACCTCCAAGATTTCTATCCCTTCACTACTACACCGAGGACTCCAGGATCCCATCATGATTTGTGTAAGGGTTAGGCACTTCCTAGGAGTGATCGAGAGATTTACAACTAGAGCCCCCTGGCACTCCTACCTCCTCCTGCCTAATGGATTTCTCACTGAGAAACCTCTCGCCATTGGGGCCGGTCGAAAGCTTCTCTCGGCGGTACAAAACAATCCCCCTTGGAGCAGGGTTCCACATCTAGTAGTGGGGGAGGCATAGTGCGATCTTTTCTTTTATTATCCTGATTATATATTTGTAATGGGATCCAACTGTTGCAAGCACAATCAATCTTTCCTATGCAACCATCAATGTGTGCACAAATAAAAAAGAAACAACACCAAGTGTTTTTAGCATAGGAATCAGCTCCACCCAAATCTAGGGTTTGTCTTTTAAGGTCCTAGCTTATTCTTAGGGTTTCACTTCCTACTTGCAACTCTTTTTTGGGATTCACAAGTTATTTCACAAATCTGATTAATTATGAGAAGTCAGTTTTATCCTTATGAAAAATTTGGTATTTTAGTCCTAAAAGATAATATGGGCATTCATGCCTATGGCAGGTAATTCATACGCTATCTTCCCTAACTCACACTTAGCAAGATTTCAAATGCTTTTTCAAGTCTATTTAGACATTAGAATTTGTATCAACAAATTTTATCAATGTCCAACAAGTCTTATAGACTTTTGATATTTATTTAATTTCCTAATATTGATAGTTTTAGGGTTGTTGAGTATTTCATAGTTGTTTTCCCTTCAACATTCTCGATATTCTAGGTTAGGTTTTCTTGCTGATTCATACGTGGGTCAACTCATGGTATTGATGCTCTTGCTAATATAATCATTAATATTAATATTATGTATGTTTTCAGTAAAAAATATTTTTCATTTTATTCTACACATATTCTTTGGTTTAATTGGTGATGTCTGTCCATTTGCCAAACTTTCAACATGATCTAAAAAGACAAAATTTCATTTAGCTATGTCCTAAGTGCAATGCTGATTGTTTTTTTGAATATTTTATTATAGGAAATGCAAAAATCATAAGTGCAAATTTTCTTTCATCTTTCAGACATTGAATTATATTTTTATGTATCTAATTTATGCGCCTCTAGTATATATTTTTCTATGCAACTTTTCGTTGATTTAATGCATTGATTATTTCATGATATTATCTAACTTATTTTTCATAAATTATTATAAAATTCATAAAAATTTATTCATCATTAGCAAAATGAAGTAGAGATAGTTTCTTTTAGGGAAAAATTACAAAATATTATATTCCATAACATCATATATCATTTTTTTATTATTATGATCACATACGTCTTTAATTAAATAACAATAAATATCATGAAATAAATCATAAGTAAAAATTTTTCTTAATGAAAAAAATATAATAATTTTCTAAGTGCAAGAGTCTTTTTACTAAATATTTACTTATTATATTACTTAGGTTATTTTTCTAAGTGACATTTTATATGCATTTTCATTAGAATGTGTATATAATCGTTTAAAGCCAAATAAAGTGATAAGCTTATAAAATATTAATTTTTTTCAACCCGACAATATGTTACCTCTCTCAGATTTTTTGTGGATGGGAGTCTCACCGATTCTTATCGTGTTATTTTCTCCATCGACTGCGTTCCTTACTTTTCTTGCTTCAAATGAGCTTCTTGAAATTCTACGACCTCGTAGAGCCATCGAATGTCGAGTGATGATTGACATGGTAGCTCAAGGAGAGTTGTGGTCATCTAGAAAAATTTTCCAAACATTTCACCTAGCGATATGGTAGTATGGGATGAAGGTGTAGTAGGGGATAGAGAAAATGAAAATGAGGTAGAAGTTTAGCAATAGGGATCAAAATGGACTCTACCCTTGATGTTTGAGAAGGCCCATCTCTCTCCCACACTCTCTCACTCTCCAATTTCCACAATGTGATTTCAAAGCTTCAATGGATAAGAAAAGGAGAGAAATTTTGCTAGCAATGTGATGGCCTATGAATCTCTCTCTCTCTCTCTCTCTCCAATTTTCACAACGTGACAGCCTATGAATATATATATATATATATATATATATATCTCAGTCCACATGAAGGGGAAGGGGGGAATATTTGTCTATTTTAAGCCTTAAAGCATTAATGGATAAGAGAAGTAGAGAAAATTTGCAAGTATTAGGAGGTCTTTATTCTTGCTTTTTTATGAAGCAGAGGGGGTGTATTATTAGGCATGGGAGGGAGGGGACATGCAGTCAATTGATTCATTTGAATTAAGAATTGATTTATTTGGCTTCTTGTCAGGAGTCAATTGAGCTTACTTGTTGGATGTTGGCATGGGGATGATTATTTAATGCTTTCTCTCTCTCAAAGCATAAAAAATGTCATGTATTTTGGCCCATTTTTTCAAAAATGTCTTTTTTTCTCTTCAAAATGACTTCTTCTAGTGGTTTTTGGCCTAGTTACTTCATGTCTTATCTAGTATATAAAGCCATGTCATGATCTTTAACACTTAACTTACTCAATATCATGCTCATTATTGCGTGTTCTTTGACTACCAAAATTGAGGCTTTGCAAATTGTCTTGAGGTTAGAAATCAATGCGATCCTTGATGCATTAAATGGAATCGAGAATGCCAAATCAAATACAATGCGGAAAAAATTATATGATCAAGCCGTTGTAATATTATTCATGAGGCGTCTTTGCTTTTTGTTGGCTGGGAACATTGAGGCATCTTCTTGTGTCAGATTGCAGAATTGATTTAATGCGAGACTCAATATAAAGAAAATTATTTGCGATAACTTATGTGACAACCCGACTAGTAATTTTTAAAACGTATCAAGCCTGATTTCATTTCTTGATATGAAGCACTGTGGAGGGAATATTACAAAAGCCCACACCAAAAACTAGTGCAATGCCATTGCAATTGATCATTTCCTTGAAGCCATATGAGAAATGGGATATCAATTTTGTGGGACCAATCAACCCTACAACTAGATGGAAGTCGAACACATATACTAGTGTATACAGACTATCTAACAAAGTGGTATGAAGCTAAAGCTATCAAGCAAGATGATTGAAACATCATGGCTCTATTCCTGTGCAAGAACATTATCACCCACTTTGGTAGTCCCATAGATCCAGTAAGCAATCATGGAACTCACTTTCTAAATAAAATCATGGAGGAGATGATAGAGATCTACAAGATCCATCATTGCAAGTCCACACCCTACTATCCTCAAGCTAATGGTCAAGTCAAAGTCACAAATCACATCCTCTCTTTGATCTTGATATGGATGATTGTCATGGATCACCATGATAGGGATGATAGCTTATAGAAGCCCTCTGGGCATATAGAACCTCTCATAAGGCTATCACCAGATAGATACCTTTTCACTTGGTATACAACAAATAAGCTATTTTTCCTGTTGAGCTGAAACTACCCTCTTTGCAAGTGGCTATCATTGGATGCTTGGAAGATGCCAAGTCCTTGCAGTACCATCTTCTGCACTTGTAATATTTGGATAACAGTTGAAGAATGGCATTACAGTGCATGGAAGCTACTCAAGCTCACCGCAAGTTTACCATGATAGCTTCATAAAAAACAAAAGGAATTCAAGGAAGATGATTTCATCTTGGCATATGATTCATGCTTTGGTAAGTTTCTTAGAAAGCTTTAATACTGGTGAGTAGGCCCCTACAAGGTACTTGCAATCAACCTTAATGGCCATGTATAGATACAAGCCGTTGATGCCTCTAATGATCCCTTCTTGATCAATGGCTATTTCATGAAGAAGTATCTCCCTCCTTGGGGATCTTGAAAATCATGCATGAGAGCTCCTATTCTCCTTTGGTGTTGCTCTTTCTCATGCTACTTCTGATAGTCATCATCATTTGGATTCTGTTGACAAAGTGGATGATTTCTTCTATCCCCTCTATTCTAGCTCTTGTTCTTATTTTGTTCTCTTTCATTTTAATCCAACAGATATGGCATGGATGGTTTTGAACATAAGTCTTCTTGCCTTGTTTTAAAAAAACATAAAAAAATAAAAAATAAAAAAAATATTGATTATGGGAGAAAAGGACTTCGGTAAATTGTTATGGGTGAAAGAAAGTAATTCCTATCATAATACGCCTTGCTTTAAGAAAAGATGGCAAACACTCGTGGGTAGAAAGTTGGTTGTGAAAAAGGTGGCAAGTACTTACAATCCAGATTAGGTGAACCTTTCAATGATCTTTTCAAGGTATAGTTTTGAAGCCACCTCCCTTGGTGTGCCATGTCCTTGTGATTCTACTTGACTTCTACAACAAACATAAGATATTTATCCAACACATCAGTAATACCAAGGTCTAGGCCTAACCAAAGAGCCTCCTTACAAGCCTTAGTGCCTACAATATACTTGGCCTCAGTAGTAGAGAGAGCCATGCATTCTTGCACCTTGGAAATCTAAGAAACATCAACTTAGCAAAGTGTGACATAGCCAGAGAGGTGGACTTCCTACTGTTTGCATGCCATGCATAATCAAAGTCAATGTATCCCATGTCTCTTGTATCGTGGCCACCATAACATATGCACATAGTTGTTGTGCCCTTCATGTACCTCACGATACCCTTGATGGCATCCCAATGTTGTTTGATAGGTGTAGCTATATAGCATGCCAGAACTCCTACTATGAATGCTATGTTAGGATGAGTGGCTATCATGGCATACATCAAACTACCCATAGTGGATGCATAAGGGATCTTGGCTATCTTAGCCTTCTACTTATCAGACTATAGACAATTAACTACTTTTCCTTATTTTTTAGCATTTACTGCTATCTAAGTGGACATGTCCCATGACAAAGGCCTTGATTATTTTTCTTGACGAGGTACTGCTAGTGATAAGTATCTAGAAGAAATGATATTTTTTTTATTTATCCATAATCACAATTATTTTTTGATTTTTCTTATACCAATCATTTCTTCTAGATATGGCTAAAAAAGAAGAAATAGACGAGGTATTGCTAGTGATAAATACTTTTGAGCTTGTATATCCACTTAGATAGCAGTACCTTCTTGCCACTAGGCACAGGAACCAAATCCCATTTATAGTTAGCCTGTAAGGAGTGAAAATTCATTGCATAGCCCTATCCCATGAGTGACTATCATATCTATGCATAGCCTCATCATAAGAGAGACACCTAAATTTGTCACCATAAGATAATCCATGGAGGGTGTAAAGCACTCAATGTCTCGATCTAGTAGAGTATCTCAAAGTAGGCTGATCCTGTATAACACAAAAGGCTTGGGACACTAGAGCATCAACTGCTATAGGCTCTCTAGCTAGTTGTACGAGAGTAGGAGGCTCCTCCTGAAAGATTACCTTGTACATCTCAACTACTTACGTAGTTTTCTTATGCATCTTTTCCTCATGGAAAATGACATCATGGTTCCAGATAACCTTGTAAGCTTGTGAATCCCATAGGTAATAGCCCATCTCACTTGCATCCCCATAACCAAGAAAGATGCATTTCATAGACTTAGGATCTAGCTTATTGCGCTTATTCTTGGGAACATGGTAGAATGCCTCATAACTAAAGATGATCAAATGAATATAATATGGAGGTTTTCTAGTCCATACCTCCTCTACAACCTAGCAACCAATAGCAGTGCAAGGGGACCTATTAGTCAAGTGTACAACAGTAGTAAAGCCTTAGTGCAAAAGTATTGGGGTGAGTCCAAATAAGGAGCTACCAAGATAAGATCATTAGATATATTAGGTTGCACCACATTAATCTTGTCAATCTTGATACTAGACTTGCTAGGCACAAAACTGCAAATATCATTTTTAACATGCACTTTACTCTTTTTCTTTTCCTTACACCAGTCTTCAAGTATTTTATGGCATTGTGGCTAAATATGACCTATTTTTTCACAATAATGACAAGTAAGATCAAACTTATGGCCATAGGACTTACTACGAAACTATCCATGTGTCTTAGATTGAGATTTGTTAGAGTCTCTATATGACGGCCATCTCCATCCCACCGGCCTCTCAGAATCAATGCATGTGACATATGGGAAGCATCCACATTATTTTTGTTCACCTCTTTTGTCAAGAGGGCACTCTCAACATCCTGCAATTTCAGTCCATCCTTAAAATTAGAGAGCCATACAGAAAGTATCCCATGACTTAACTAGAGTACCAAGCAGAAATAAAGGATACAAGTATCCTTGAACTCAATATCTTGCAAAGCTAAATAGCTGATGATGGAGTGAAACTCATTCAAGTGTGTAGACATAGAAGTTCCTTCCTTCATGCAAAGATCCATTGACTATTTTAGCGAATATATTCGAGATGCAAGACTCTACTTATCATAAAGATTCTTAATCTACGCCTAAAGCTCATATGAAGTCAGATTTCTAGTTACAACATTGTAGTGAATATGCTTAGAGAGTGATAAAATGTTTGTGGACTTGCACAACCCATCCAGTTCATCCCGATTCTCGACTATAATGTTTTGGGTTTGACACCCCCATTTTTGAGTAGTCTAACATGCAATTCCTGTGCTAAAACATGCCATATTTGGGTCTTCCAATAGCTATAAATTTTGGTCCCATCCAAGTTTTCAATATTGGAGATAGCACTATTGTGAGAATCACTAGCCATAATGAGATGAAGCAAGTACAAAGAAGGGCAAGATGGATTGTTGTAATATCTTGCAGATCAGCCCTAAAAGCATTACTAAATCAAGTGAGAGACAAGAGATATTGGGAAAGTAATTAGTTATCCACAAACTATAAGCAAAAGACTGCTAATTCTAGGTGATTATCCTCAAATAGAATGCATAGAACTAAATGATAGGTTGTTATAATAAATTACAACAATATGCCAACAACCAACTTTGTGCAACCAAGAAGGAAGAAGCCATGAACAACTAGCATTGAAGACTATCACAACTATAGTGTGTTAGAAACTATACATACAATAGGCATAGACATCATGCACAGGGTAGGTCTCAAAGGTAAATGAAGAGAAATTCCAGATGGATAACTCATTGATCAAAGCTCAATTCATAACCTAGAAGCACATAAATACTAATGACAACCTCACGGAAGTTAATATATGTATATCCTTTACATCACGTGCGTTCAAGGTCTATTTATAAATATCCTTATCTGTGAATTTTTCTTGAATAAAATATAACCCTTTTCTATTCAATCTATAAATAACCCCTTTATGTTGTACCCTTCTATATGAAGAAAATGTATAAAAATAATATTTTAGAAATACCTTATTTTGAACCCATGTGATGCACACATATATTCATGAGTAACTTAGCCAAGATGACAACACCATGATAGATATTAGTACCAGGTCCAAGTCAAGAGATCAAATTATCCCATAATAGGATAGCTACATTCAATAAATATCAATAGAGCATGTACATGTCACAATGAGTTCCACTATCTCACTCAAGATCAACTACATAAACCAAATGCTTTCTAGTACATCCAAGTGCCAATGTGGCTAAATACATAAAGATGAGTAGCTTCCACTGAAGCAAAAGTTGAATGCCCAATGTGCAAGCAAAACTCAAAGCATCATGTTAATAACATCCAAGTATCTAAGATCCATAGAGCATACATATGAAAGCACTAAACCCAAGTAGTATACATGACTCTTATTGTAGCATCCAAGGATAGGAATGATAGCCAATGCCAAAGTATCTAAGCTCCAATCCTAGTTTAGGAGCATATGATAAACATATCCATAGGCATACATGACAACCATAGTGCCAATACTTCCAATATGTGGTGCCTGATTAGGTTCAAAGTATAATGAGCACAATCTTTATCAAACAACTACTTTCTATTCATTATGAATAATAGGGATAGGATAGTAAAAAATGAGTGAATGCAAGCTCAATTGAAGAACAAAATCATTCCAAGACATGTGTCAAGCATCCCTAAGTGTCATGCAAACATTTGAGCATCAATACCAAGTCTTGGAAGCCTCAAGAGACAATAGGCATATGCTTTTCCCAGATAAATGACATTTAGCCTTGTTATTATAGCAATGAAATCTCTAAGAGAAATGAGTTAAATGTGTGCTCAAATCAGCCCAAAAAGCATAACATATAATTTGGGCACCAAAATAACATCCCTGAAGCATCAAACATGCATTATGGAATTTACTGTTTGCTATCCAAACTAGAATAGTTCTATTGTATGAAACAAATAATATAAAATTACACAAAATCAACTCTCTGAGTGTCCAAATTTGTAGATCTTGTTGTGCTCTTTGTTTCTTGCTATAGAACGACTAAATCTGATGCCGTATACAAAAGTTATGGCCAAAATATGACAGTGCTATTAAGTTGCCATAACTATCCACGACTTCTACAATGTGCCATGTATCCACTAAAAAATGGATAAAATGTTTGCTCCTCAGCTCAATAAGCATCAATAAGGCTCAACTAAGATTTAGGAAGCTTTTCAACAAACATAGAGCAAGTTGGAACAAGTCAGAAGAAGGGAAGACTCAATACATTTCTTGAGAGAGTTGCCATGAAACCTTGAGTTGAAGCTTTGAATCCAATTTGAAGTAAAGGATAAAGAAGATCCTTGAATAGTTGGCTTTGATACCAATTGTTGAAGGGAGTGAGCTTTGAGTGAAATTATGAGAGAAAAAGTAAGAGCTATGGAGAGAGAGAGAGAGAGAGAGAGAGAGAGATGATGTGGGAACTCCAATAGTCACAATGTGTGATTGGCCTTCCCTTTATTAAAATATCATTAGAAGAATAAAGAATGAAGTGACAGCGATGGCCGTCCGCCACACCTATAGTGTATAGGTGTGTGGATATTATTAGTATAGTAATACACAGGTGGCTAAGCACATTCACCTTTACCCAAACAATGTATTCATCAATAACGTGTGAGATAGAGGAGGGTAGGGTGAGTGACTAGTATTTTCTCTTTAATTAATGAGAGGTGAGGTATGTGAATGAAGTGTTGCATGCATCATTTGGGCTTTTTAATACATAAGCACTATTTTGTTATATGCACGTCACTATCAAGCTCCATGGCCTTCCTTTCTTGCATTGTATGTCAGCATAGGGTGGTATGTATGATTGCATCATCAATTGTGCATAATGCATATAACATTTGCACAAACAATAATAATAATCACATTAATGGGTGTTAGGAATCGGGTTGCTCTCTTATATTTGTCAACTGAGTGTGAGATAGAGGGGAGGTAGAGTGTGATAGATCTTCTATTTTCACCAACAGAGAAGTGAGATTTGAGGGACATTACAACAACTAGGGTCAGGTACGTTCTTGTTTCCCTTTGCACACATAGGATGGTGTGCCTTTGTACCAACAACAAGATATGCCCTTCTATTCTGTGTACTACACTTTAAGGCTCCCAAGCCTTTATTCTCACACCTATGCTAGAGCGAGTGGGACACATTGATGCACCTTTATTTTTACACACTAGCATACTCCTCTTCAATTTTCCTCTTTTTGATTTCTAAATCAAATGTGAGATATGGATTTCTATCATTGCTCTTTGAGTGATGTGAGTATATGGGGCGAGTGAGCTCTATCATCCTCAACCTGAGTAATCAATGAGACGGAGCTCTATGTTTCATCAAGGTCTTCATTTGTATTGGTTTCTCCCTAGATGCTAATATATGGTCCTTGCCATGTTGATGTATGTTATGACAAGCTCTGATGCTTTTTGTAGTAGAGATGCTGATTCCTCAAGCGATAATGAGTGACTATGACATCTTTGTGTATTGACGACTTTTAACCACAATTTGAGCCACTTGTTTCAAATCCTACTCTTGCATGACTGTGTATATATTGTTGTGTCTTAAGTGTGGGGATACACATGTTTAGGTTGTGTGTCAATGTATAGACCCCTATTGATTGTTCCAACCTAGCTCATTAAGATTTTAAGTGTGGGGATGCATCCTCGCATATCTATTCTATATAAACTCATGATAATGTCTCTTGTCGATCTTTAATTGCAATTAATCTTTCCTTTTGATGCCCTAATGGGGTCCTTTCCCCTCCCAGCTATCATGTTATAGCTATCCCTTGGGGTTTCCTTTCCCTTATTTTACCAATTTTTTATTTTTAAAAATTTCCATGTGAATGTATCCTTACTTAACCAAAACTAGAATCTAACCTCATGAACATATTCATCCCTTTGATCTAGATGGTTTTTCTTTTTTATGGCTCCTTGCTCTGAGTTATGGTTCATTCCCTATTAGTTTTGCAAGAGATTTTCATGAATTGAACGTGTTTCAATGCAAACCCATCTTTTCACCTTGAAAATGTAGTTTAATCTTATAGTTCAATCCATCCCCTTTGACTTAACATTTTTTCTTTTTATTATTCATCATTTCAATACATGAATTGCTCCTTATTAATTTTTGTATATTTGTAGGTATTTTTTGATTTTTAAAAGTCATTTTTTCATGTGAACATGCTTTGTTCTCTTCAAAATTATGTTCAGACTTGATAGTCTTATGCGAATTGTCCAATTAGACATTTTTTATTTTCACGATATTGTGTCTCGGTAGATGGATTTTTTGTTAATAAATTTTCATTATGTTTTTAGATGCATTTAAAAATATTTTTCCATGTGAATACTCCTTTTTGCCATATGGGACACCCCATCTAGGTTATTTGTCTAGTTCCTCCTATTGCCCTACCTCACTTTTTCTTTTTTCCATACCTTAATCCAATGCTGAAATTTTAAGAACTTTTTGTTGTTGTAATTTTGTGTGTTTCAAATCTCCCAAGTGTCACATGAACATTTTTTTAAGCCTCGAACTATGCATCGTTATGTTCGATGTCTCACGCTTGCCAATTTGTGTTTCTACTTGCCATTTTGTTCTTGATAATGTAAATTTTTTAACCCTACCTTGAATGCGCATTTGCAATGTGGGGGAAATAAGGCTTTCTTTTTAATTTAAAAAAACCCAACTAAAAAAAGAAAAAAGGGAAAAAAATCCAAAAAAATAAAACCACCCCCTTCCCAAGTGTAAGTGTAACGAGCCTCCACCATCTCCTTCTCTCTCCTCTTTCTTCTTCTTATTCTTCATGTTATTCTCTCTCCTCACCCCCTCTCTGCACCTCTTGCCTTGCCCCCCCCCTCTCCTCCTTCGTTGTCTTCTTCTTTCTCCTCCTCTCTTCATCTCCATCTTCGTTCTTCCTCCTTCCCTAGCTCACTGGCCTCCGCCCCCGACCGTCACTCCTCTAGCCCCCAACCCACTGGCACCTCAGCTTTGTGGCCCCTATCGCTTGTTTGACACCCTCCGCGAGCATGCGGCGTGCCGCTCAGCTTTGACAATGGCCCTTGTTGCTTGTGTGGGGCCCGTCCTTGCCTTCGACGTTGACAACTCTCCTGCTTGTGACATACCTTGTTGCCACTAGAACAACTTTCACTTGCGTCCCTGCGGCGCCTCGTTTAACTCCTCCTTCCCACCTCCTCCCATTCCCTCCTCCTCCTCCTCCACCACCACCCCTATTCTCACTTGCCACCCAATCTCCTACCAAACCAACTTCCTTTGGGCTGAAGATAAATATCAGTATGGGCCCCAGATTTTTGCGGACGTGTCGGCTCTCTCCTAGTGACTTGTTGGTAGCTTAATTCTTTATATTTATTTGAACCCTGCACCCTGTCATCATCTTCTCATGCGGGCGCATGGTTCTGAGTGTTTGCCTCTGATAGATAGGGTGCAGGGTTTGAAAGCTGGGAGTCAGTCGAGGAGAGACCAAACCTCATTTTAGGGGCCTTTTTAATCTGTGGGACCCATAATTACCTAGTACGGGCTGAACCCGTCAAAATCTATGGGGCCCGTGTTGATATATATCCATAGCCCCTCCTTTGCCCCCACCCACCCTTCCCACCAAAACCTCCCATCCCCTAAACCACCCCTGTCAAAACCTACCTCCCTTTCAAGCCCCCTGGGACCCTTCTCGCATGGACATGCCATATTCTACTAACACCCCTCCCCCTAGATGCATTGGAAGCCCTCATTCATGTTCAGGCAAAGCCCATGCTTGTCTAGTATGTTGGCTCACAGGATTGCTCCTATTTGCACGTGGGATTTCTGTCCATCGACTCTCGTAGTTGCTATTTGTGTGTAGTTTCATGGATGCATGCATTTGTGGATTTTGGCAGCTTTTCACGTGGGAGGACACGCGTCTTGACTAGACTGTGCCATGAAGCCCATCTTCACATGCCGTGAGCTCCAGTAACCACATTTAAATCACCCACAATTCACACCCATTTTCAGAAAATTATAAACCACACCAACTATGAAAAAAAACCTAGAAACTTTTGTAAAAAACATAGAAAATAGAAAAGAAAAAACCATTAAAAAATAAATAATGAAATAAAAAATTTCAAGAAAATTAAAAAAACATATATACACAATCCTAAAAATCCAAGAATTGTAAGAAGCTGGGAATAGCAAATAAGTGTTAAAAATGTTGATATTATGCCATGTCACACTGACATTGGTATAAAAGGAGAGAAGATGTAATTTTTCACATCTTTTTGACACATTAATACAATTACAGACTTTCTCTCCCTTCTTGCTCACAGCTTCTATGGCTTCCCCTTCTTTCTTGTCTTTCTCTCTCTAAATCTAGTCTTTCTCTCTCCTCATCACTCTTATTCTCTCACTTCTTGCAGTCTTTCTCTCTCCTCTGCAGTCTTCTCTCTCCTCTTTCTCTCTTCCTGGTTCTCTCTTTGACAAGTTGTATCAGAGCTTTAGTCTTTGATCCATTATTTTTTTCCATTTCAGTCCCATTTTCCTATTTCAAAATCAATTTCAGATAAAAATGGTACAAGACAGTGACTAGTGGAGTGCTGCAGGACACCTGCAGTTAGCAAGAGACTACATTTGGAGATATCCAAGGTCAGATATGGCGGGTAAAGGCTTAAATGGATGGACGTCATCAAATTTTATGCAAAATTGAAGGTAACTAGGGTAAAGGATGGTTAACGGGGCCTAGTTTGGGAACAAACTGTGGTTACTTTGAAAAGAGGGGTTTCTCTTTCCCCTTTCCTGGAGTTTCCTGCAAGTTTCATGGAAGATCAGCCCTAAAGATCAAGTCATCTCTCTCAAAACCCTGAGTTTCTTGGCCAACTATCATATGGAATAGATTCCCCTGTTCAAGATCTTCAGTATGAGCATAAGATTGCTCAGGTTTGCTGCAACCATGGAGCCAGAAGCAGCCCTGAAAATTGTGGCGCAAATTTCGGGCTGATTCTAGCCCTGCCTCTTGCTCAGCTTGCTTCCCCTCAGCCTTGGCATTGTTCTTGGTCTATTTCAATCATAATCTTCAGTAAGATTAAGGCTCTCAGCTCCATTCAAGGATTCTTCAGCTCTTCCTAAACCCTACATGAATAGTCCATGGGCAGCCATGAAAGCTTCAGCCCAAGCTTTCATTTCTTAACAATTTCTTGAAGATTTTTCATCCTTTTGGCCTGTGGAATCATTTTAGCAAGGATTCTTCAACAAATTGCAAGGATTAAACATGGAATGGTTAAAGATTGAAGATCAAGAGCTTCTATGGAGCAAAAATTTGGGGGAAACGGGTTTAATGCTTCAATTTCAAGGATTTGAAGCTTTAAGATTGGTCTCAAGCACCGGATAAGCAAGCCTTATGGATTATTTTACCAACATTGGACAATCGGGGGCTCTATTAAGCATTTGAGAATTGATCAAGTCATCTTTAGCCATGTCAAAGGTACTTCTCTTCAATTCTTAATCTCTCTCATTAATCCAATTGCTGAGCTTAATCCATTTGATTGAGAGATTAAAGAAGTGAACATTATTCATCAAATTCTCAGCCAACCTTTACTTGAATCCATCTATTCATGAATGCAATGCTTGCTTAATGCATATTAGTTCCAATCAGTGAGTTAGAGGCTTCAATTTGAAATTTCAGCATAACACTTGAATCCTATTGACTGAATACATTGATTGATGCCTTTGTTTACTCTAATCCAATTGATTGGCTGAATTTCTTTTGCCCAAATTGAAATATTGTAAAAGGGTAAGTACTAGCAATCAGTGAGTCACTGAATTGCAGCGGTAAGACCCTTCTCCTATCCCAATTTTTCTTATCTCAATCAATTGCATCTCATGAAAGGCTAAATGAATATTTCTGAATTGCATATCATACTGATTGCTTAGCACACTAGCCTCTTCCATGTTGATATTCCCACCGAGGAAAAAGGTGGATGCCGGGGGAGATAGTGGGACAAAAGAGAGGTGGCCCTCCCTCACTATCGAAGATCCCGAAGTGGTGCAACCAACCGACCCGGGGGGAACTTTGCCCACCTCCCGGTGATTCGGAGCCCGTGTAGGGAGCCTGTCATTCCGTTTTATCCCTCACACAAGTATAGCGAGTGGAGGATTGAAGATTGAAGACTTTCCAAGGACTCAAGTACCTATAGGACCAAAACAGGGTAAAACACGGAATTTACAGGTCACTTACAGGGTTTTTACAGGTGGTTACAGGTACACCCTTCATTGCTGAAGCACAGGTGCAGGTACTACAGGGTACCCACAGGTCCTATATACCCTTTTGCAGGGTTTGGTAGCCCTTTGGGATTACTATCTTGCATTACAGGGTCAAAACAGGGCATTTACAAGTCTAGACAGGTTGCAGGACTGGACAGTTCAGACTCTGAAATCTAGCTACAGAATTTTCTGTCCTAAACTTATTATAGCGTGCTATATCTCATCTCGAAGAGGGCATTGTTAGCTTTGATTCACACAAAAAAGTTCTGAAATCGGAGCTTCCTAGCCAAAGTTATAGCCATTTTACTAACAGGGGGTACTGCAGGACTGCACTAATATGGCAGGACATAAAGGCAAAAATAAGGTCCAGGAGGATTATGCTCAGCAAATCAGGGATTCCATGATGGATAGCACACTTCAAGAGAACCCTGAAGAGATTCAACAACAAGGAGAAATCAATATACTCACTGATACTTTGTGTGTCCATGAATAAAGACATAGGGAACGACATGAGGCCATCTTGTCAAAAATGGAGCAGATGGTTCAATCTACTGATCTGACCAAGGCTTCTATTGATAAGTTGGTAGAATCCCACGACCAACTCATGGCACAAATCTCTAAATTTATACAATTACAAATGGCATAAAAAGAAGTTAATGAGAAGGCTTGTTCAAACAGTGGCCCTTCAGCCCCACTTCAGCCATCTAACCAAAATGGTCATGGAAATGGGATTATTGGAAGAAGAGGCATTCCAAATAGTCAGTATGAAGTAGGAGAAGCTTCACAAAGGCATGATGACTATTTGGGCAGTTTGAATGGGGCCAATACTCAAGTTTTTGGACTGCATACTCAAAATTCTAGGGGTACTTTACCAACAGGAAGATTACATGGTAATTCTCAGCCACCTGTTGGAAGATTTCAGTCTCAATTTGGAGGTTATGTACTTGGAAATCTTGATCAACCAATTTTGGGACAGCAATCCTTTCATGAAAGAGAATTCAAGGACAAAATTGTTTTAGCCAAATTTAATGGCCAGTCATCTTCACCATCAGAATTAGAGGAATGGACCTCTAAGATGGAGTCCTACTTTGATATATATCCTAAAACTGATGATATGAAGATTCACTTTGCTTCCTTGCATCTAGAAGGATTTGCCCATACTTGGTGGAGGTATGTCAAGAAAGAGAATGTACTTATTGAGGATTGGGAAGCTTTCAAGGCACTTATGGCTGAAGTCTTTGTTTCGCCTCTTGAAAAAGAGAAGCTAGCATGGAGATGGCATGGTTTGGAACAAAGGGGCCTAAGTGTAAGAGAATATACAAACCAATTCCTCAACTTGACCATGTATGTGGAAAGCATTAGTGATGAGGCCAAACTTCACAAGTTTATGTATGGTTTAGAGCCATCTTTGTCAGCTGATGTTATGGCGCAAAATCCTACTTCACTTTTCAAGGCTATTGAGCTTGTGGAGCGCTATGGAAGAAAGTATAGGAAATAGTCTTCATTTCAGCCAAGTTATGGACAGCCAAGGACCGTTTTAAAGCAGGGACAAGTTGGTAACATTTATGGCAGCAATCATATGCCTAGTGGGAGCTTACGGGTACCAACTTATCCTCCATTCAATGCTTCTAGGTCTCAAAGTAATTTCAGGACAGCAAATAGTCCAAAGGTTGAATTTAAGCAGGGTGACAACAAGCGTAAGTCCACTTTAGCTAATACAAATCCCAAATCTATTCCCATGGAACTTTACAAGGAAAGGAAGGACAAGGGATTATGCTTCAAGTGTGGAGAAAAGTATACTCCTGATCATGCTTCAAAGTGTGTATACAAAAATGTCAAGCCAAAGCTTCAGAGTATGCTAGTTTTTGAGGACTTTGAAGATGACATAGATGAAGCTAATGTAGTGGCAATCAATGCTGACCCTTTGCATATATTCTAACCAAGAGAACATGATAACTACAGTCCTCTAATTGTCTAGTGTAAATAAAGCTTTTCTTTAGATCCAAAACATGATGGATGTCTTTTGGCACAAAAGAGGAACCATTAGTAAGTGATAAATGTACATCTCCCACCCCAATGAAGCTATACACAAATTCAAATCAAATATATCATTTTCTCCCTACAACATAAGTAGCAAACCACTCCATGTGAGGAGTAATGTGAAAGGATGCCCCTAAATCAATTATCTAGTCATGATATATCATCATCCATAGCAACAAGAAATGCATCACTAAGAATAGCATATAGTATATCACCATTATCACTATTGCTACATATAGTGTTTATTTCCTCAATCTTGGCATTTTGAGGATGACGGTGGACAGGAGTAATTTTATGATCCACCCGACTCTTTTCCTTTTGATCCAGGCGGAGATGTTCCGTTTGATCCTGGTGGATCTTGTGATGAGTCGCTTGCTGCCACTAATTGTTCTATCTCTATGGATGCTTGGATGAGATCTAAGAGCCCTAATACACTTCGTATGAAGGGAAGCATATGTGGAAAGCCAGTGTTCATCCTGATAGATAGTGGCAGTACTCACAGTTTTGTCAATAAGTCCATCATGGACAAGTTAAATTGTGTTCCCACAGACTTATAGCAGCCCATTAGAGTACAAGTGGCTAATGGTGAAGAATGAATCAGCACACAGATTTGCCCACAGGTTTTTTTGCAGTTGGCTGAAAATTTTGAAGTCAAAGTAAACCTGATCACTTTGGAAATGGGGCCCATAGATATTGTACTTGGTTGTGATTGGTTGATGACATTAGGCAGGATCACTATGGATTTCTCATAGTTATATATGGAGTTTATCTCCAATGGACAGCTTATCCATTTACAGAGATTTCCTAGTAGATCTGATTTTCAGCTTATCACCATTCAACAACTCAAGAGAGAGTACAAGAAGCGCTCACAAATATTTGTTTTGCATTTGAATAAGGAAACACAGGATCAGCCCAATAATTCAACAAACCATCCAGCCTTGATAGCTCTTCTTGAGGAGTATAGAGATTTATTTGAAGTATCTACTTCATTGCCTCCTAAGGGAGCGGTGGATCACCCCATTGATTTGGAGCCCAACTCAAAGACAATCAATAAGCCACCTTACAGATTATCAAAACGTGAATGAGAGGAAGTAGCCAAGCAAATCAAAGAGCTTCTTGAAATGGGATTCATTGAACCAAGTTCTTCACCTTATGCATCTCCAGTCCTGTTAGTAAAAAAGAAAGATGGATCTTTCAGAATGTGCATTGACTACAGGGATCTCAATAAGATAACAGTGAAGAATAGGTATCCTATACCTAGGATTGATGATTTGCTTGATGAGCTTAAGGGGGCTCGATTCTTTACGAAGATTGATTTGAGATTAGGGTATCATCAGATTCATATGCGAGAGGGTGATGAAGTCAAGACTGCTTTTAGGACTGATCGTGGGCTCTACCATTTCTTGATGATACCATTCGGCCTTACAAATGCTCCAGCTACCTTTCAAAGCCTGATGAATAAGATCTTGCAACCTTTCCTCTTTCAGTTTGTCTTGGTGTTCTTTGACGACATTTTGATCTATAGCAAGACTTTACAGGATCATTTGTCACATATGAGGAAGGTTTTTGATGTGTTGAGACATCATAGGCTTTTTGCTAAGGAGAAGAAGTGCTCTTTCATGCAGACTGAAGTGGAATACTTGGGACATATAGTCAGTGAAAAAGGAATACAGGCTGATCCCAAGAATGTGCAATGTATAAGAGATTGGCCAACGCCTACTACTACTACCTCTCTTAGAGGATTTCTTGGTCTATCTTCATTCTATCGCCGATTTATAAAGCATTATGTGGCAATTGCAGCTCCTTTGACTGACAGGTTGAAGAAAGAGGCTTTCTTTTGGGATGCTCTTGCAGATAGCAACTTCAACTAGTTAAAGGAACTACTTACTTCTGCTCCTATTCTTGTATGCCCGGATTTCTCCAAAGAGTTTACTATACAATGTGATGCTAGTGGCCGTGGCATTGGGGCTGTTTTGCTTCAGGAGCATGGAGTAATTGCATTCAAGAGCCGTAAGCTTACAGATAAGGAGATGGCCATGAATGTTTATGACCAAGAAATGTTGGCTATCCTACATGCAATCAAGAAATGGCACCATTACTTATATGGCAGACGATTCAGAGTACATAGTGATCATCGGGTACTCAAGTATTTCCTTACTCAGTCAAATCTCACTCCAAAGCAACGACGATGGGTAGCTACATTGTAGAATTATGACTTTGACATCACTCATACAAGGGGCAAAGATAACATAGTGGCTGATTCTCTTTCTCATATGTGGGCCTACAAAGTGTCAGCCATGACAAAACTACATAATGATTGGATTGAAGAATTACAGGAGGCCTATCTTTTAGATGAGGAATTCAGCCAAATCTTTCAGAAATTACAGCAAGGTCTTATGGAAGAAAACTCGCATTACCAGCTTATAAATGGACTTATTTGGTGGAAAGGCAAGATTGTTATTCCCTCTACTTTTTCTTTCAAGCGGAAAATTATGGAGGAGTTACATTCTTCGCCTTTATCTAGACACTTGGGAGTTTTCAAGACTTATGACAGGATAAGCAAAAGCTTTTATTGGAAATGACCGTGGAAAGATGTCAAGGACTTCGTTATAAAGTGTATGCCTTGTCAGCAAAATAAGGATAGCACCCATAAGCCAGGAGGTTTGTTACAGCCATTGCCTATTCCTATGGGTAAATGGACTCATATTACTATGGACTTTATCACTAGCTTACCTACTACTAAGAAGGGGTGGAATAGTATTTTTGTGGTGGTTGACAGACTCACTAAAGCAGCTCATTTTATCCCAATAAAAATTCAGTTTACTGATTCTCAGGTGGCCAACCAGTTTATGGAGCATATTTTCTGATTACATGGATTACCGCAGGTGATTGTCCATGATAGGGACTCAAAGTTTATGAGTAACTTTTGGCAAGCGGTATTTACATCTATGGGTACTAAGTTGGCTCCATCTACGGCTTATCATCCCCAAAATGATGGACAGATAGAGAGAGTTAATAAATAGTTGGAGACTTATCTTCGCCATTTTTGCTATGATGTCCAAACCTCATGGGATTCTTGGTTACACCTGGCTGAGTTTGCTTACAACAATTCCACTCATGCGAGCATAGGAGTTTCACCCTTTGAGGCTTTGTATGGTTACAAGGGGCCCTTACCCACAGTCATCTTTAATGAAAAGATCAATCCTCATGGGAAGGAAGAGTTGGAAAGAATGCAGACCCTTCTTCAGCAATGTAAGGTGAATCTAAGGAAGGCTCAAGATCAAATGAAGATGTATGCTGATGAGAAGAGGAGGCCTTTAGAGTTTCAAGAAGGAGAGCTGGTTTTGTTGAAGGTGCCCAAATCCAAGTACTCTACGTTGAAAGATGGATCCAGTAATAAGCTTGCCCACAGGTTTTATGGCCCTTACAGGATACTTAAGCGGATTGGAGATTTGGCATACAAACTAGAGCTTTCCTCTTCTACAAAGATTCATAACGTCTTCCATGTTAGTCAGCTCAAACCCTATTATGGTGATCCAGTGGATATAGTTGATGAGCTGCCACCTATTGATGAAGATGGTCTTGTTCAGTACGTCCCAGAGGCTGTTATAGGTCAGTGCGAAAATAAGCTTCAATCACGTTCTATTGTGGAATATTTGATCAAAGGGAGAGGTTTACCTTATGAAGAGGCTTCTTGGAGACTTGATTCTATATTAGATGAGTATCCATACTTGAGGAAGACATTGGTGGCTGAAGCCTATTGCTTATGGAGCTAGTAATGATGCAGACTGGTTCAGGACAGCACGCTGTTTTAGAACAGTTTTTATCGTACCTAATTTTCAGAATTAAGCTATCTATATGGGCTTAAAGTACTCTTCAAGAGCTTCGTTTTGATATATGGTACATCTCATTTGGACACTTCTATAAAAAGTTATGGTAGATTTGGTCCAGCAGGTACTGTTTATTCAGCAAGCTGTCTACTTTATTCTGGGATTATTTGTTGAAGACTTTATGGCTCCATTTGCTTCTGAAGTATTTCAAATCATGTATATAGTTGGGCCTTACTTCCGTTCTTCAAATTCAGCTCTTGTAATGGTCATTCTTCATTCATTTCCCATTTGTAAAGCTGTAAAACAGAGTAGTACTTTGTTTTATCCATTTCCTCTCTAGTTGTTTCTAGGTTTGTTTTTTAGGACAAAAACTTTTGGGAAGGGATGGATTGTAAGAAGCTGGGAATAGCAAATAAGTGTTAATAATGTTGATATTATGCCATGTCACACTCATATTGGTATAAAAGGAGAGAAGATGTAAATTTTCACATCTTTTTGACACATTAATACAATTACAAACTTTCTCTCCCTTCTTGCTCATAGCTTCTATGGCTTCCCCTTCTTTCTTGTCTTTCTCTCTCTAAATCTAGTCTTTCTCTCTCCTCGTCACTCTTATTCTCTCACTTCCTGCAGACTTTCTCTCTCCTCTGTAGTCTTCTCTCTCCTCTTTCTATCTTCCTGGTTCTCTCTTTGACAAGAACACACACATACACACACACACACACACAAAACCTATAAACCACACAAACACCTAACCACACTACATCTAATTTTTTGTTGTGTAAAAAAACAACAAAACACAATATTAAAAAAATAACCAAAATACACAAACTAAAAAATAACTTTAAAAAAACCTTAAATAGAAAAAAAAGCAACAAAATACATATACACATGTCTTTACCAATTTACTCCCAAAAAAGAAAAAGAAAAACCCCATATTTTTCCTAATGCTCTTATTCCATAGATTTTTCTAGTTACTCTTGTGATCTTGTTGATGACGTGATTGCCCATCAATATTTTCCTCCATGCTTTTCAAATTAGGGTGCATTCACACACCCTATAGGTATTTATTGTTTTCCCTTTTTTCTTGCACATCTAAACATACATTTAATTGCAAAAATAAACCCTAATGATCACCTTTTCTATGTACATCCGTGCTTAGCACACAACATAAATTAAAAGGAACCAATCATTCACATTGCATGTACTTCATGTGCTAAACAAAACTTTTTAATTTTTTATCAAATCAACCAGTCGTCACTCATGCACATAGTGAAAAATAACTGCTCCACATACCATAAGTTGTAAAAATGAATTTTACATTTAGAGACTAGTTAGAGTCTTAATTATGCACCATGTTGAAGTTAATAGTTTTTAATAGGTAATAAAGGAACCGTCATTTTTTCTTTTCTAAGGATTATCACCTAGTAAAACATTCACTCCTTGATAATAATTGGTTCAAATCAACTTGGCATTTAACTTTAATCCATCCACACTGCATAGTTATCACCTAATTCACAAACGCACTAATAATGGGGGATTGTGGGTGACAACCTTTCAGTGTGTAGCCATGTTCTTCAGTCATGTGATATTAAGGTGTTATGGTCTAATTGTTATTTGGTCTTTTGATGGCCATGATCGTCTTGTTAGGGGTACAGTCTATATTTTCTTTAAAAAGAAAAAACTACATGATATGAGGATAATGTGCTTGATTATATGCATATAATGAAGCTTTTAATTGCATATCTATGTAGATCATGTCAAATTTTTCCCAGGATGTGGGTTTTCGTGGGATGGTTTATGATATTGTATACTAGAAATTCCTTGGTGACAATCTTATCTATGTCTTCTTAGCTCTTTTGTAGGTATCTTTTGTGTTTGTGGTATGTATGTTTTGTGATAATCTAAATGGCACCCGAGACTTCTTAACTTGTCCAATATGTTCTCCTAGTTTCCAAGTATTACTCTCAATCACTTAGTTGGATCTTATCCTCTAGAAGGTTGGCTTATTTTATTTTGTGGGTCATATCTTGCAGTTTGTTCCTCAAGATCTTGCTTTCTGTGATGTCTTATTCTTCTCATATAACAAGCATGTGGGTTTTGTTGGGGATACTACTGCCATGATGACCCCAGAGGGTTGGCTCTCTTCCCTATTGTAGGGACTCATTTCGAGTAGCTCATCAATTCTTCACAATGAGAACATTATGAAGCTACTATAAAAACAAACTTGGGACACATTGGACTCTAAAAAAGTTATCACTACTTCAAGTGTCTATGTTTCCATGATTTTAGAATCCTTTTGGAAGCAAGTTTGCTAGTTCCTTCATGACAAATTCCAAGACTTCTATGAATTACCTATCTAAGAAGCTCACTACTTCTAGAATGGTGCTTAGAGGTGTGACTATGGATTGGAGTCTTTATATCCTGGAGGACAGATCAATAATTTGTGAAAGTCACTCGAGGTCGATGACTCATGGATCTTATTTCCATGTTTTCATTACCTACTTAGTCCCTTCTAAGAATTCCCTTCCACCTCCTAAAGATCCCCATGTAAATCCTCCTACTCTTGTTGAGGATATCATTTCTGTTGTAGAGGAAGCCCATGACTCTCTATCCCTTATGGTGATCCAACACAAGCATTTGAAGCATGTTGTTGAAACCATACAAGAATTAATCCATTTAATTATTGTTCCTACCACACCAAGGAGTTCCCTTCCTGCATTCCTTACTTGCCCAAATTTGTTTTTGGTACAAAGAGGGGGTAATATTGATGTTCAAGACCCTTCGCTCCATTGCCTTGTGGCAAGTGATGCCATTTCCTTTTTATGCGAGGATCTTTAGAGCTCTATTGAATTGACAATCACAGCTTGTGTTCAACAATTGTATTCTTTCTATTAAGAGGAATTGCAAAGGACCAAGGATGAGTCACATAAAGCCACAATTGAATTAAGTCTACAAAGAGACTTTGGTTGATCTTTTTAAAAAGATGGAGCAAGCTACTAAGCTACTGAAAAATCAAAAGATTGAGATATCCTCTTTGCAGACATGGCTTATTGATAGTACGACTTAGTTGAAAACTATCAATAGGGAGAGGGATAGCCTTTCTTGGAAAATCCAAGAACTTCAAGCCCTGATCAATGCTTAGATAACCAAGTTACAGACATCCAACTCCACCATTGATATTCAAACTAGCAAAACTAAGGAGTTGCAAGAACAATTTGTCCATTCTCACTCTATTCCCCACCAAGTCCTATACCATCTCTTTCATCAATGGATGTGGTTGCCCTTTAGCATAGTGCATTGTTATGCTCATTATTTCAAGTGAAGGTGGAGAGAATTCAGTCCAATATGGAACTCCTATGGACATCTTTTGAGCATTATGTTGACTATGTCTTGCTAGATCACTCCTTTGTTCATTATCACCTACAAAAACTTGCATTCTACATGAAATTGTCTATAATGGATTTTGTAAGAAGCTAGGAAGAATAATGATTTAGTGTACAAATAATATTGATGTTATGCCATGTCACATTGACATTGGTATAAAAGGAGAGGACATGTAAATTTTCACATCTTTTGACACATTAATATAATTACTGTCCTTCTCTCCTATCTTGCTCACAACTTCTATGGCTTCTATCTCTTTCCTGTCTTTCTCTCTCCAATTCTAGTCTTTCTCTCTTCTCGTCACTCTCTTTCTCTCTCTTCCTGCAGTCTTTCTCTCTCTTCTGCAGTCTTCTCTCGGCTCTTTCTCTCTCTCTAGTCCACTCTCTGACAAGTGGTATCAGAGCATTGTTCTTTGATCAATTTTCCTTCTATTTTCAGTCCTATTTTCTCCATCAAAAATCAATTTCAGACAAGTCATGACTAGTGGAGGGTTGCAGACCATCTACAGTTAGTAAGAGACTGCATCTAGAGATCTTCAAGGTTGGATATGGTGGCAGGAGGCTAAAGTAGTAGGTCATTACCAAAATTCCATGCAATCTAGAGGTAATATGGCTAAATGAGAGTTAACCGGGCTTAGTTTGGGGTTAAACTCTAGTTACTTTTCAAAAGGGAGCTCCTCTTCTCTCTCTTCCAAGATTTTGGCTGAAGCTTCAATGGTGGATGCCAAGAAATCCTTCAAGATCCCTCTCTATTGATAATTTCTCATAGCCAAACCATGGGGCAAAGATCCTTTATCTTTTGTGCTTCAGGTTGAGTACCCTGGTCAGGTGGTTGATGCAAAAGTTGGAGCAGCAACCCGAAATTTGTGCCAAAAAATGCATTGATTTTTTTGCTCTAATCCTATTCCTGATCTGCTCTACATCTTCTACAGATTAGTTGCATGCTTTGAAGCACTTCATTAGGAATATAATCAACAACTTCTAGTAAGAGATGAACTATGATCTTCATCTTCTTTGCTCAAAACCCTAAAACAGAGCAAGGCAGCCATAACCACAGACCTAGAAGCTCAAATTTCTTCAAATTTTGGACTTCTCCGACCTCCAAGGCTTCTCTAGTACCATGTACAAGTTGGATAGACTCCAAGATTGAAGACATTGTAGAGATTTCAGCCTGTGGAGCATGTTGGAGCTCATATTGAAGGTTTATTTTGGGGCTTTCCTTCAAGAGGCTTGAATCTTTGGTATTCAAGTGTTCAAGCAAGCTCGGGGCATTGATTCTTCACGGATTTAATCATATTGGAGCTCATATGGATTGATTTAATGGATATTTCAAGATTCATGGTGAATTTATGGTGGATTTTGAAGAATTCTTCCATCAATGGGATTAGAGCTAACATTTATCATCCTCTTCAAGCTTAATCAAGGTATTTCTCTTGCTTAATCTCTCAAATCTCTCAATAATCCACTTGCTAATGCTTTTCCACTTGTTGATGAGAGATTATTGATCAATTAATTCTCTAAATTGATCAATAGATCAGAGATTAGTATTATTTCCATTAATCTTAGCCTATTCCATTGAATTTCAATATTGATTCAATCATAATCTCATCATAGGTATCATTTGCCAAGTTTAATGTATAACCTTGACTTGTTTGGTTGAGTTTTTTTCCCCAAGTTGAAATATTGTAAAAGGGTAAGCACTAAAGCAATCAGTGAGTCACTGAATTGCATTGGTAAGATCATTTCCTTATCCAAATTTTCCAGATTTTATTTAATTGCATCTCATGAAAGGGGCTGAATGAATATTTCAGCAATGCATAACATACTGGTTGATTAGAATAGAATGCCATTGCTATGTTATAATACCCACCAAGGAAAAAGATGGATGCTAGGGGAGATAGTGGGACAAAAGAGAGGTTACCCTCCCTCACCATCAAAGATCCTGAAGGGGTGCAACCAACCGACCCCGGGGGAACTTTGCCCACCTCTCGGTAATTCGAAGCCCATGTAGGGAGCCTGTCACGCCGTTTTATCCCTCACACGGGTATACCAAGTGGAGAATTGAAGATTGAAGAGTTTCCAAAGGCTCAAGAATCTTCAGGATCAAAATAGGGTAAAATAGGGATTTTACAAGAAGTACTATAGTGAATTTATAGGTTGTTATAAGTACACCCTTCATTACTGAAGTATAGGTGTAGGTACTATAGGGTACCCATAGGTCCTATCAGCCTTCTACTGGGCTTCGTACAATTTGGGGTTACTATTTTATCTTATAGGGTTAAAACAGGGTGCAGACCTGGGCAGTTTAGACTCAAAGATTGAGTTGCACAATTTTCTATCCTAAATCTGTTATACCGTGCTATAGCTCATCTCAAAGAGGGCATTCTTGGCTTTGATTTTAACTAAAAAGTTTTGGAATCGGAGTTCCCTAGCCAAAGTTGTAGCCATTTTTCTGACAAGGGATATTGCAGGACTATACTATTATAGCAGGGCATAAGGGTAAAAATAAGATCCAGGATGATTATGCTAAGCAAATTAGATATTCCATGTTGGATAATGTACCTCAAGAGAGCCCTGAAGAGCCTAAAAAACAAGGGAAAATCAATGTACTCAATGATACCTTGTGTGTACATGAACAAAGGCATAGAGAATGTCATGAGGCCCTATTATCAAGAATGGAGCGAATGGTTTTGTCTACTGATCAAACATAGTTTTCCATTGAGAAGTTAGTAGATTCAATGACTCAAAGAAAGGCTTCTATTGACAAGTTGGAGGAATCCAATGCTCAAATTATGGCTCAATTCTCCCAATGGATGCAGATGCAAATGGGATCTAAAGAAGCAAAGGAGAAAGCTTATTCAAACAGTGAGCCTTTAGTCCCACTTCAGCCATCTAACCAAAATGGTCATGTCATGGAATTATTGGACAAAGAGGCATCCCAAATAGCCAATATGAAGTAGGTGAGACTTCACAAAGGCATGATGACTATTTGGTTAGTTTGAATGGAGCCAAATCTCAAGCTTTTGGGTTGAATACTCGACTTCCTAGGGGTCCTTTACCAAACAGGAAGATTGCAGTGGTTCTCAGCCACCTATTGGGAGATTTCCATCTCAATTTGGGGGTTCAATACATGGCACTCATGATTAGTCTATTTTGGGACATCAACCATTCCATAAAAGAGAGCTAAAGGAAAAGATCATTTTAGCCAAGTTTAATGGTCAATCATCTTCACCATCTGACTTAGAGGAGTGGACCTCTAAGATGGAATCTTACTTTGACATATTTCCCAAAACTGATGACATGAAGATTCATTTTTCTTATTTGCATTTGGAGGTATTTGCCCATACTTCTTGGAGGTATATAAAAAGGGAAAACATACTTGTAGAGAATTGGGAAGCTTTCAAGGCACTTTTGGCTGAAGTATTTGTCTCCCCTCGAAAAAGAGAAATTGGCTAGGCGATGGTATGGTTTGGAACAAAGGGGCCCAAGTGTAAGAGAGTACACTAACCAATTTCTCAACCTAACCATGTATGTAGAAAGCATCAATGATGAGGCTAAGCTCCACAAGTACATGTATGGTTTAGAGCCATCTTTATCAGGTGATGTCATGGCACAAAACCACACTTCTCTTTTTAAGGCTATGGAACTTACAGAGCGCTATGGAAGGAAATATAGAAGAGAATCTTCATTTCAGCTTGGTTTTGGACAACCAAGGACTATTTTGAAATAGGGGCAAGTTGGTAACATTTATGGAAACAATCATGTGCCAAATGGGAGCTTAAGGGTGCCAACTTATCCACCGTTCAATGCTTCTAGACCTCAAAGTAATTTCAGCACAACAAATAGTTCTAGAGTTGACTTCAAACAAGGGGATAGTAAGCCTAAATCCATTTTAGCCACCATGAATCCTAAGTCTATTCCTATGGATCTTTACAAAGAAAGAAATGAGAAATTCTTATGTTTCAAGTGTGGGGAAAAGTATACACCTGATCATGCCACAAAGTGTGTATACAAAAATGTCAAACCCAAGCTTCAGAGTATGTTAGTCTTTGAGAATCCTGAAGACGAGATTGATGAAGCAAATGCAATTACACTTAATGCTGAAAATGAAGATCTTGAGGTAGAAGTTGGGCAAGAGTATTTCTATGATCCAGCCGACTCTTTTCCTTTTGATCCAGGTGGGAGTGATTCTTTTGATCGAGGTGAGACTTGTCATGAGCCACTTGTTGCCACTAGTTGTTCTATTTCCATGGATGCTTGGACAGGTTCTAAGAGCCCTAGTACACACCGTATGAAGGGTAACATTCATGGAAAGGGTGTGTTCATTCTAATAGATAGTGACAATACCCATAGTTTTGTGAATAAGTCCATTATGGACAAGCTGAATTATATTCCCACAGATTTATAGCAGCCCATTAGAGTTCAAGTGGCCAATGGTGAAGAAGAAATCAGTACACAAATATGCCCATAGGTTTCTTTACAGCTGGCTGAAAATTTTGAAGCAAAAGTAAACCTGATTACTTTGGAAATGGGGCCTATAGACATTGTACTTGGTTGTGATCGGTTAATGAAATTAGGCAAAATCACTATGGATTTCTCACAGTTGTATATGGAGTTTATCTTCAATGGACAACTTATCCATTTACAGGGAATTCCTAGTAGATCAGATTTTCAGCTTATCACCATTTAACAACTCAAAAGGGAGTATAAGAGGCGTTCACAAATATTTGTTTTACATTTGAATAAAGAGATGCAAGATTAGGCCAATAATTCAGCAAGTCATCTAGCCTTGACAGCTCTTCTTGAAGAGTATAGGGATTTGTTTGAGGTGCCTACTTCATTGCCTCCCAAGAGAGCAATAGATCACCTTATTGATTTGGAGCTCAACTCAAAGACAATCAATTAGCCACCTTAGAGATTGTCTAAGTGTGAACGAGAGGAAGTATCTAAGCAAATCAAGGAACTTCTTGAGATGGATTCATTGAACCAAGTTCTTCACCTTATGCATCTCCAGTTCTGTTAGTCAAAAAGAAAGATGGATCTTTCAGAATGTGCATTGACTACAGGGATCTTAATAAGATCATAGTGAAGAATAGGTATCCAATACCCAGGATTGATGATTTGCTTGATGAGCTCAAGGGAGCTCGATTTTTTATGAAGATTGATTTGAGGTCAGGGTATCATCAGATTTGCATACGAGAGGGTGATGAAGTCAAGACTGCTTTCAGGACAGATCGAGGACTCTATCATTTCTTAGTGATGCCATTTGGGCTACCAAATGCTCTAGCTACCTTCTCGAACATGATGAATAAGATTTTACAATCTTTCCTCTTTCAGTTAGTCTTGGTGTTCTTTGATGACATTTTGATCTACAATAAGACTTTACAGGATCACTTGGCACATATGAGGAGGGTTTTTGATGTATTGAGACATCACAGGATTTTTGCTAAGGAGAAGAAGTGTTCTTTCATGCAGATTGAAGTGGAATACTTGGGACATATTATCAGTGAAAAAGGAATACAGGCTGATCCCAAGAAGGTGTAATGTATAAAATATTGGCCAACACCCACTACTACTACTTCTCTTAGAGGACTCCTTAGTTTATCTTCATTCTATCGTCGATTCATCAAGCATTATGCAACCATTGGAGCTCCTTTGACTGATAGGTTGAAGAAGGAGGCTTTCTTTTGGGATGCTCTTGCAGATAGTAGCTTCAACCAGTTAAAGGGACTCCTTATATTTGCTCCTATCTTAGTATGCCATGACTTCTCCAAAGAATTTACAATACAAGTGGCCGTGGCATTGAGGCTGTTTTGTTATAGGAGCATGGAGTGATTGCCTTTGAGAGCTGTAAGTTTACAAATAAAGAAATGGCCATGAATGTCTATGACTAGGAGATGTTGGCTATCTTGCATTGAATAAAAGAATGGCACCATTACTTGTATGGCAGCCGATTCAGAGTCCAGAGTGATCTTAGAGTTCTTAAGTATTTCCTTACTCAGTCCAATCTTACTCCTAAGCAGCGTAGGTGGGTAGCTACTCTATAGAATTATGATTTTGACATCACTCGTATGAGGGGCAAAGACAATATAGTGGCTGATTCTCTTTCTTGCATGTGGGCTTGCAAAGTTTCAGCAATGATTGAAATACATAGTGATTGGATTGAAGAACTACAGGAGGCTTATCTTTTGGATGAGGAATTCAGCCATATTTTTCAAAAATTACAATAAGGTCTTATGGAAGTCAACTTGCATTATTAGTTTAAAAAGGGCCTTATTTGGTTAAAATGCAAGATTGTCATTCCTTCTACCTCTTCTTTTACACGGAAAATTATGGAGAAACTACATTCTTTGCCTTTAGCTGGACATCTTGGAGTTTTCAAGACCTATGACAGGATCATCAAAAGTTTTTATTTGAAAGGGTTGTGGAAAGATATCAAAGACTTTGTCATAAAGTGTATGCCTTGTCAACAGAATAAGGATAGCACCCATAAACCAGGTGGCTTGTTGCAGCCATTACCCATTCCTACAGGCAAATGGACGCACATTACCATGGACTTTATTATTGGCTTGCCTACTATCAAGAAAGGATGGAATAGTATGTATGTGGTGGTAGATAGACTCACCAAGGCAGCCCATTTCATTCTAACCAAGAACTAGTTTACTGCCTCTCAGGTAGCTAGTTAGTTTATGGAGCATATTTTTAGACTACATGGATTACCATCGGTGATTGTTCATGATAGAGACTCAAAGTTTATGATAACTTTTGGTAGCAGTATTTACATCTATGGGCACTAAATTGGCTCCATCTACGGCCTATCATCCACAAACTGATGGACACACAAAAAGAGTTAATAAATGGTTGGAGACCTATCTTTGCCATTTCTGCTATGATGTCCAAAATTCATGGGATTCTTGGTTACACTTGAATGAGTTTGCTTAAAACAACTCTACTCATGCTAGTATTGGAGTTTCTCCTTTTGAGGCTGTGTATGGCTACAAGGTGCCCTTACCCATAGTCATCTTTAATGACTAGATTAACCCTCATGGGAAGGAAGAGTTGGAAAGAATGCAAACCCTTATTTAGCAATGTAAGATGAATCTTAGGAAAGCTCAAGACCAAATGAAGATGTATGTTGATGAGAAGAGGTGGCCTTTAGAGTTCCAAGAAGGAGAGTTGGTCTTACTGAAGGTGCCCAAGTCTAGATACTCTACATTAAAAGATGGATCTAGTAATAAGTTTGCTCATAGATTTTATGACCCCTACTGGATCCTAAAGTGCATTGGAGACTTGGCATACAGATTAGAGCTCCCTTCTTCCACAAAGAATCACAATGTCTTTCATGTTAGCTAGCTCAAGCCTTTCTATGGTGATCTAGTTGATATAATTGATGAGCTGCCACCTATTAATGAAGAAGGTCTTATTCAATACATCCTAGAGGTTGTTATAGGTTAGCATGAGAAGAAGCTTCAATCTTGTTCTATCATGGAGTATTTGATCAAATGGAGAGGTTTACCACCTGAGGAAGCTTCTTGGAGGCCCGATTCTATATTGGATGAGTTTTCTTTCTTAAGGGATACATTAGTGGTGTCTAAAGCCTATTGATTATGGAGCTAGTTTTGGTGCAGACAAGGTCAGGACATCACGATGTTTTAGAACAATTTTTATTGTACCTAATTTTTAGAATTAAGCTATCTACATGCGGTCAAAGTACTCTTCAAGAGCTATGCTTTGATATATGGCATGCCTCATTTGGACACTTCTACTAGAAGTTATGGCAGATTGGTTCCAGCAGGGTGTGTTTACACAGCAAGTTGTCTACTTCATTTTGAGATTATTTGTTGAAGATTTATAACTCCATATACTTTTTAAGTATTCTAGATCATGTACATAGCTGAGGTCTACTCTTGTTCTTTAATTTTAGTCCATATATTGGTCATTTTTCATTTATTTTTCCATTTATAAAGTTGTAAAAATAGAGTAGTACTCTGTTTTATCCATCCTTTTCTAGTCTTTCAAGTTTGTTTTTGTTTGAGGGCAAAAATCTTTGGGGAGGGATGGATTGTAAGAAGCTGGGAAGAATAAGGATTTAGTGTACAAATAATATTGATATTATGCCATATCACACTGACATTGGTATAAAAGGAGAGGACATGTAAATTTTCACATCTTTTGACACATTAATACAATTACTGTCTTTCTCTCCCATCTTGCTCACAGCTTCCATGGCTTCTATCTCTTTTTTGTCTTTATCTCTCCAATTTTAGTATTTCTCTCTCCTTGTCAATCTCTTTCTCTCTCTTCATGCAATATTTCTCTCTCCTCTTTCTCTCTGTCTGTTCCACTCTCTGATAGATTTCTCCCCTGCTGAGGATGGGTGGGTTGGTACTTGGTCACTAGATCTTCTTGTAGATGTTGTTAGAATGGCCTTTTAAGATTTTGTGACACCCGTCACAATGATACTGTCATATATATATATACCTAAGGTGACCTCTTAATTCCTGATGAGGATGATCTTTCTTTGTATGTGGGGGACATGGTCCTTCAAGCAATATTATATGTCCATTATTTGGATTTGAAGATGAATGATTTCTTCTAGGGATATTCTTTTAAAGTGACTAGCTATTTTGAGATATCCTGGTATGCTCCAGTGGGCTTTGTTGTCTTGAACCAATGTTAGTTGAAAGCCTCTACTCTTGTCCAGCAAAAGAATCAATAGAAAGTGGATCTTCTAGCTTATCATTCCCAAAAACCTCTTTTTGATCCTTCTTTCTTGGAAGCTTATAACAATTGATCTGCTCTAGGTCCCATGGTACCATCTTTTTTGTATTATCAGTAGTTTGTCCATGGGTTTAAAGCCTACTTTTCACTTCTTTAGTCTAAACCTCAGATCATTCCTTCTATTTTATTCCAACCCAAATCTAATCCTCAAATTCCTATCTTCAATCATTGTCCTTTCATAATAGACTTTCCTTTTTCACCTATTCTTCCTAATCCTATGCCTTACCCTCCAGTCTTATCTACCTTTCCCTCATATTTATTAACCCTATTCTTGTTTGATTTGGTTTCTATATTTGATTCTCCATAGTTATCTTTTTCATTCTTCTATGATTTTTCATATCCACCACTTCATTCCTTATCTCTTTTCCTCTTCCTCTATTCATTTCCCTTATCCCTAATCCATCTTAGTTGGTTAGTGGCTATTCAAGGTTTGATTCTCAAATCCCAAGATGGAGAGGTTGGAGCTAGTATGATTCATTGATAGGTCCTGAAATTAATTGGCTTGTTATTCAGAGATATCGAAAAGTTTCTTGCAATTCCTATAATAATTATCTTCACTTTCTAAATATGCATTATAAATCAATAGATCCTTTAGTGAGATTGACTACCTACTTTGCTTGGCATATGTCTTTTATGCACAAATATTCCCATGCAAATGCAAAGACACTACCTAAGTTATGTGTCAATCCAAATTTGGATATTGATATTAAGTAGATGGATATTATATACTTTCATGCTTATGGATTCCCTACTAGTTTTACTATCCTTGTGGAGCGAATGTATTGTTTGCAATTTTCGCAAAACCCTTCGAAGATTTTTGTGGATGAAAATATGTTAGTGGAAAGATTCAAATATCAACAAACTTTTAAGAGGGATCATCTTCATTGATGGATCTTTCAATGATTGTATCTTTTTAATGAGCTTTAATGGAAATCTCTCTTTTCTTTTTGGGGATACCATTCAGATGTGTGTTATAGTATCTGTTGTATGAGTGTTCGTGATGGGGTTTTAGTTTGTCAACTTTGAAGTTGACTATGATTGTTGGATTATTGGTTATGAATGTTTGAGTTTTTGAGGGGTTATAGTGGCATTGAAGAACCTCTTATATCCGTTAGTAGTTTGTTGAATTATCTTCTTTTGAGTTAAGGATTGGTTGATGGTTAAAGTGGGTTTTCTTTCATGACTCTATTTAGATCCAAGTTAAAGAATGGAGTAGTGGTTTGTTTGTGAGTGGTGCTAGTTGTTGTGTGGATGAAGTCAAATTGATTATCTAGTATTTTGAAATTTTATTCTCTTTTTCTAAGGTTGCAAGGACGCTCCTCGATTAAGTGTGGGGATATGTTGAGGACTAAAATGATTGGAATTTGTATTTTTTTGTTGTTTTTTGGATGCTAAATGGTTAATTTTTGCTAAAATTGATAGTTTTGAATGGTGTTTGAGGTATATTGGAGTGTTTTGGGATGGGTTGAATGTGTTTGATTAGCTCATGATGGTTTTTGAATGCTTTATGATATGCTTATGTGTTTTATGTGTTCATTATTTGGTTTTGATAAGTTTGTTTTGCCTCTGTTTTGGTTTGCTTTCTTTTTATTTAAGAGGTTGAGATTGTGAATTGTTGGGTTTGAATATAGTTGAGAATGTGAATGGTTTTTGATAGATTGGATTGGTTTTGGTTTGAGCTATATAGTTTTTATGCTTTTTGTGACCTTATATAGTGTTTTGATGAGCTTTTGGATGTCTTCTATGTAATCCTTTGTATGCTTCTATACGTGTTCTAATGGATAAATGTTCAACTTGGGAATGTTTTCCAATCTTGAAAAGGGATAAATACAAGCTCAAAAATAGCTAGCTTGAAGAAATATATAATTGATGAAGACTTGAAGTGAAGACTGAAGTGACAGTGATATTAATGAGCTCTGAAGGATTAATGTAGGTGCCTCTTCATATGAGGTATACCTCTTGAGAGGTGTATTTATAACTAAAAGGAAACTATTGAGTATTATTCTATTATACTTGATGAGTGTTATGATATATGAGTGATTGAGAGCATGTGAGAGAGAGAGAGTTGAGAAATTCAATGTTAAAACATTAGATCCATAAGAGATTGTGACAAATTGAAGGAAGAAGACTATAGATAATGAATAATAAAGTTTATGTGGAGCCCCAAGAGAGACACCAAGGAAAAGGGGTTTCTACTGCAAAAAAAACTATATTGTAACATCAAAAAGCTTTTGTTTCATTCTTTTGAGAACCACAATAAGGAAAAGAACAAATCTTCATGCAACATCATAGTAGATATCTCCCACGGATTTGATAGAATTAACCATAATCTTCAACATCTTCATAGAATCCATAAAAAATAACAAGAAAACAAAATAATACACAATTTTTTAATGGAAAAATATCACATATGATTCATCTTCATTGTCTTCATAGTTCTCTCTCTCAATCTCTCCTAGATGCATACATTGTTTTGCATAGAATTGGCTATCTCTGACTCTCTCTTTATCTCTCAATCAATAGTACATCATCTCCTCACTACAATAATCAATAATCACTCATAATAATCCTTTTTAGGTCTTGGATGCCCCTTCCAAGAGGTGTGTCTGATATGAAAGGTCACTAGAGCCATTACAATGTCTTCATAGCTCACTACTGTCACTTCACTTCAGAGTCTTCTCTTGAGTCTTCAACAACTACTTCTTCCACTTCCTTGAGCTCTTTTGAACTTACATTAATCTCTTTCCAAGGCTACAAAACTTTCCCAAAGTCACTTATACATTCCACAGAACACTTATAGAGGCATATAGAATAGAACATAACAGGAATAGAGCAGGAACATAGGCTTTATAGAAGCTCAACATAGGGTTACAGAAGGCCAACAGAAAACATCAGAACCTCATAATTCATAATAAAATCATTCCAAACTATCAAAAACTGTTCAATAAGATTTCAAAAGACCTCAACCTTAATCAATCATCAATCCATGATCCATACAGAAGAAAATCAGAACAAAACAGAAGCTAAATAGAAGGTATCAGAACTAATCAAAACCTCAACAGAACCAACCTATTCTCATATTTTTACTAAAATTAATCATGAGCTTCCAAAACATAATCAATATAATCCAAAACACTCTTAAACACTTCCAAAACAACCAATCAACACTCAAAATCCATAAATAATCAACCATTTAGGCCTAAAAAACAACAAAAATCAACCAAAAAAATCTAGTCATTATAGTATTCAACATATTGCCACACTTAACAAGGATGCGTCCACACGACCTAAGAAAGAGAAAATATAAATTCATTAAGAGCTCATCTTGATCTTCTTTAGTATCTTTAATAATCCACCCAACCATGACCCCAACTTGTTACCTATATCTAAGAAAGGATACAACTAAATGAAAATACCTTATCCATTAACACATATTATAAACAATAGAAAGTCATGACAAATTTGTAAAGGATATAAGAGGTTTCTCAGCTTTGCATTGTAGGCTTTCCATCCACCATCACCATCAGTGTTAATAGTCGAAAAGAGAGCTCTCGAATAAATCCAATATTCAATCACCATGAACTCATCACATAAAAATCAACACAGCACAAACACAAAATAACCATCTGAATGACACCTCCAAAAAAGAGATATATCATTAAGAAGCATAGAAGATAAATCCAGGGGTATTAGTGAAGATGATTCCTTTTGAAAGCTTGATGATTACAAAAATGATCCATGGATAAGGATTAATCTACAAAAGATTTTGGAGGATTCGTAAAGAATTGAAGGCATCACATCCTTTCTAGCAAAACAAGGTATCTCCTAGGCAAACAAAGGGCATGAAAATATAGGACATCTAGTTTTTGGAAATTAATATTTATATTGACATTCATACATAACTATGGAACGACCTTTTGATCACTATGGGAATGCCTATGCATATATGCTAGGTACCAAGCAAAGTGGACTATCAATCTTATTGAAGGATATGGAGATTGTGAATATTGTTGGGAAAAATGGAGATAATTTTGGTATGCTTCATTAGTAGTTATCTAGTCCCCTAGAATTAATGGCCGATTAATTTGTGGTCCCATAAGAGAATCAATTGAGCTCCATCCTTGTCTTCTTGGAATCTTCTGATCAAATCTTTCATACCCATTAACCAACTGAGGGGTTGAGAAATAGAAGTGGTAGGAGATGGAAGAGGAATGGGTAAAAGAGGATGAAGAGATGGGTAGGAAAAACCATAAAATGAGAAATAAGCTAAAGAAGGATTAGTTGAGAATTTAGGCGAATCAGTTAAGAAAGGTGTTAATTGATAAGCATGAAAAGTAAAAGGAATATGGATAGATGGGGAAGGACAAGGTGGAGAAGGGGAAAATACTCAATCTACAAGAAAATAACAATAGGTAAAGATTGGAATTTGAGGTGCACCCTGAGGTTGGAAAAGGAGAGGTAAGATGGCTGTTGAGTTGGATTGATAAAGGAAAAAATAAGTATCATATCAATGGGCCATTTGTTGATAATAAAATAAGCTAGGAATGGAGGGACCTAAAGCAGATCGTTGATACTACGCATCAAAGAAGGATGAATCAAATGGATGGTTCTTGAAAAGATAAGCTAAAAGATCCATCCTCAGTTGGTTAGTGTTTTGAACATGAGGAGAGGCTTTATTCAATCATTGGTTCAAGACTATAGAATCAATCATTGTATGTTGAGAATAACTAATAAGAAATGATAACCAAATTGATCAGTAGTGTTTAAAAACACTAATATCAAAGCTTAATGCAATGCTTGTGTTGGAAACTGATTGAATGAGGGGCTTGAGAGTAACCTTTGGGGCAAGAAGCTCTGAGTATTGAGCCTCCATATTTGAAATAAATTTGAATCTTGCTCAGTTAATGATAAGATTCATTATTTGTGACTTCAATAAGAAGAAAGCTAAAGAAAACCAAGATTCAAACCTTTTGGCTATGGTTAATGATAAGATTCATTATTTGTGACAGAAGAAAACTAAAGAAAACGTTTCAAACTTTTTGGCTATGGTTGCCATACATGGTGACAACTAGGGTTCTTCCCACAATGGCCAACAAAAGAGGAATTTTGGGAACCCTTTTAGGTGGGGATAGCCCACTTGAGGGTTTAAGAATGCCCCATAGAAGCCACCAACATTGTGTCTTCTATGGAATGTGGCTAGCTATTACTGGAAAATTGAGATGCTATCTAGATCTACACCTTTTCTTGAGAAAGAAGCAATGTCGAGCTCTAACACACCTCATCTCAAGGTTTATCATGTTGGGCTAGAATGTCTTGAGGCGAGGAAGATATTTTCAAAATAATTTTGGAGATAATATGCCCTCCTTTGGCCACACTAAGTCCTTCAAGTTCAATGGGTTGTAGATAGCTTTGGAGATTGAAAAGAGTGACCCTTAGGGTTTCTTATATAGCCATTGCTTGGGGAAGTTACTATATGTATATCCTCTACATCACATGCATTCAAGGCCTATTAATAAATATCATTATCTGTGATTTTTTCTTGAATAAAACATAATCCTTTTATATTCAATCTGTAAATAATCCCTTTATATTACACCATTCTGTATGTGATATAAAAATGGTATTTTAGAAATACCTTATTTTGAACCCACGTGATGCACACATATATTCATAAGTAACTTACCTGAGAGTCACTGGATGCTAGAGTTAGGGTTTTTGCTATCATCTAGTCCATTCACACCTCATCTTCCTTCATGACGCTTGCTTACATAAGTTCTGTCGAGAAATCAAATGAATGTGTGCCCATAGAGGCTGAATGTGTGCCCAAAAGAGGCTTGCACATAAGTGGCTTTGTATGAGAGATATGACAAAGATGTATGCTCTAGAAGCTCTAGGAAGAGATTTCCAAAATCCCATAAGCACGGTGAGGAATAGTGGTACTACCCAAAAGCTATATAAGCATGTACTTCACACTGATTTCAATGCAATTGTACAATCATTCTATGTCATTAAAGATTGTGTTAATGAGTCCAAGTTAATCTATCTTGGAACCTAATTCACTTGAGTTATAATTCTTTATCTCAATAATGTTTTATGTTTATAACCTCTTTCCACCATAGCTAGCATAGATATATGAGGGCTGAAATAATGAACGAGTTGCCTCTTACCCATCCAACCTCCAATCCTCACTAAGAGAACTAAAGAGGGGCACCACCTAGCCAAGGGGAGGATGGGCTAGGACGTCCTTTTTCTCAAAGAGAATCAAGAGAACCAAGACACAAATTTACAAGAGAGAATATATGTACTAGACACCATATTAGAATATGAGAGAGAGAGATGAGAGGAGAGGGAGATAATAGGAGAAGAGATAGAGGAAGCTTGCCATTATGCTACATGGAATGAGAAGATGAGAAGAGAGGGAGATAATAGGAGAAGAGGTAGAGGAAGCTTGCCATTATACTACATAATAAAAGAACTTACTCATAGCTTACCTCACAGAGATGAGGGTATTCTAGAGTGCTCTCATGGTCTTGTCATTGTTCTCCTCCCCCCATCTTCATTCTCCATAGGCTCTTTATATAGCCTCCATGAGGGATTAGATTAAGCTAATCTTCTTGATTAACATAATCCTAGATGATGTATGGCATCTTTGAAAATATGGAGAATAGTGGATGGGACAAGTCCCCACCTTGGTCATCATGCAAGAAGCCAAGGGTGGTGGTAGACAAAATAGAGAAGTGGAGCTAGATTACAAGAGGTGGGTGCCCAAAGCACATTATTATAATATATTTAGAAGAAGAATAGAGTGGAAAGTTGGTGTGGTGAAAGAGAGAAGCAAATTGCATGTAGCCAGCAGTTTGCGCCTTCGTAACTTCAAATCCGTGAAGAATCTGAAAAAAAGTTTGTTCTGCAACTTTGTAGGCCAGGTCAAAACCGATCGGGCATCGCGAAAATTTTCTTGAAATTCGCTTTTTCTTGGGAGTTATTGAGATTATAAAAAACGGCTTCCAAAAGCTGCTTTGACTTTAGTCCCCCATATGTATATAAATACATATAAGCATGTGACAAAAGGGGTCCATGCCTGTAAGCTTTTATGCAAGATCCAAATGACACCATGATGTGGATATTGACTTGTGTGCTAGGGTGAGGTATCCTCTAATGATGGTGATAGATTCCAAGTCTTAGTGATGCAGACAGAGCCCATGTGTAGTTGGAGGCTAGTCCTTTGAAAAATCTATGCACTCACTCAACTCCTAGGTGTAATCCATTTTTATCTTCACTAAGATAACCATTTCTTTTACCCTTTACATTGACATGCCTCCTAAGAACTTGTTCCCCCTATTTGCTAGAGTTATCATAATCGAGAAGCAATGTAGCATACCTAGTGCTTGAAGAGTAAACCCAAAGTGATATGGTAAACTCTTGATAGGGGCTTGGGCCAAATTTTGTGGTAATAATCTGGGTTGTAAAAAACCCGGGTCATTAGCCCTCCCCTTAGGCTAGAGGTATTCATGCCTCTAGCTTGATAATGATGGTCCAATAGAGCAAGGAGGACTGCACCCCCTCATTGGTGGCTCTTCATTGAATGAGTGCTCCAAAGTGTTCATATTTCTTTGAAAATAAGACTTCATTCGCCATCCATTTACCCTTGTCTTGTGAACCTTCCCATCCATGTCACCTAGCTTATAACTGCCATTTGGATATCTCCTTATGACCATGAATGGCCCTTCCCACTTGAATACAAGTTTAGCATCCTTTCTGTTATCAAAGCGGTTATCATAGCGTAGCACAAGTGATCCTTCCCTTATGTGTTTGCTAGCTAGCTTCTTATTAAAGGTCTTCGTCCTCTCTTCAGCCTGCATGGAATAGTGTTGGACTGCTGCTTTTCTGTCTAACTCCAGCCTCTCTAGATCCAAGATCCTTTCCTCTAACTTCTTATCTTGATTCTTCTCTTGACTGGCTACTAAAACACGCAAACTAGCCAGTTCCACCTCTATAGGAAGCAAAGTCTCTTGGCCATAGACGAGGTGAAATGGAGTATAGCCAAGTGAGGTTCTGAATGAAGTCCTATAGGCCCAAAGAGCTGCACTCAATTTTTTATCCCAGTGCTTGGGGTGCATGTGTACTTGCTTGGTAATTATCTTACAAATCAGCCCATTCACTTTTTCGACCAAACCATTACACTATGGGTAGTAGGGAGTAGAATGCCTGTGCTTGATTTTTAGCCTTTCCATTAGCTCCCCTACTAGGTTCGCCCTAAAACCAGGACCTCGATTAGAGATAATTTTCAAAGGTGTGCCAAACCTGCAACAAATATTTTCAAACACAAATTTTTCCACTTCTTGGGCTGTGATCCTACTAGTTGCTGAAGCCTCTGCCCACCTCGTCATGTAGTCCACTCCCATTATGATGTATTCCTTGCCAGATTGAGTTCGTGGGAGTGGCCCTATTGCATCAATCCCCCATTTCTCAAATGGGCCATATGTAGTTATGGGATTTTGTTCCTCATGCACTAGCTTCCTTGGTTCGGCCTTTTGGCAATTGTCACAAGTGCGGCACCAATGTTGCACATCTCGATGTAGACTAGGCCACACAAAACCGGCTTGGAGAATCTTCTTGCTGGTTATTTCTTGAGCAAAATTTCCGCCACAAACCCCTTCATGGTAGCTCTTAATCACATCTATAATCTCCTTTGCTGTTGGCACCCTTCTAAGCACTGCATCCTTTCCTTTGTGATACAACACATCATTTATCAAGCGGTATTTAGTGGCCTTAGTAGCCAGCCACCTTTTCTCACTTTTACTCATATGTGTAGGTGCCTCACCATGCTCAAGAAAATAAAGCACATCTTGTAGTTGAAACTTACCCTGAAACAAGGGAAGCTTTACTGTAATGATGCCCACCATTACCTCTTTCAAATTTTTAGCTGCTAAAGCATCTACATCACCATTTGTGCGCCTTGGCACAAAATAGATTTGAGCTTTCTGTAGCTTTCTCATGAGAGTTTTAGCTTCTCTCATTTTCACTGCTAAGTTATCATTTTTACAAGCCCAGATTCCTTTCATTTGCTTAACAATTAGCATAGAATCCCCAAAAACATTAAGTCGAGTGACACCATGTGAGAGACACCACCTCAAACCTAAAAGCAAGGCTTGATATTCTGCCTCATTGTTAGAATGGACATCCTCCAAGCTGATACCTTCTCCATAAAGTTTGTCACCTTCAGGACTGAACACCACTATTCCTGCTGCCGCTCTATCTTTAATACGCTTGTAGGTCCCATCGAAGTAGAGGGCATGGGCATTCTCCACCCGTGGCGGCTCCTCAAGAGGAGGTGTCTCCTCTTTTACCTTTACCTTCTCCTTTTTCTTCTTTTGATGGCATCTATGGGTCAACAAATCAGCTAGGCAAGCTCGAGTAGAATCCTCCACCTTGAAGGTGTAGTCAAACTCTTGGAGTTGTATCACCCACTTAGCGATTCTAGCTGAAACATCCATGTGCTGTAAGGCTTAGGGAAAATGCTCTTCTGTCGTGATCACTGTGAATGGCCTAGGGAGAATATACGGACGAAACTTTCTTATAGCAAACATTAGAGACAAAACCATCACCTCGACCATCTTGTACCCTCGTTCTGATGCTGCCATTACTCTACTAGAAAAGTACACCGGTCTCATTAGGCCAGTTTTAGCATCCTTTTGTATTAGTGCTGCCCCTAGAGCATCTTCCCCAAAACTCGGATTGAAAAAAAACTCCTGATCCCAACAAGGCTGTAAAATTATAGGAAGGGTGCTAAGAGCCTTCTTTACCTCGTGAAAGCACCTTTCGCTTTCGTCACTCCACAGGAGCTCCTCAAAGTGGGTTAACTGTTGAAGTGGAAATATTAATTGGGAGAGGAGATGAATGAACCGCCCCATATATCTCACCTTCTGAATGAAAGAGGCTAGTTGCTTCACAGAAGATGGTGATGGCACCGCCAATAAGGCCTTAACTTTGTTTGGATCTACTTCAATGCCCCTCTCACTTATGACATGCCCTAACAAAGTTACACTGCTTTCGCCAATGCGACACTTCTCATGATTTAATTGCCCCCCCATTTGTGCAAGGCGGTTGAAAGCTTCATTCACCTTTCCTAGATGTAAAGCCTTAGAACTATAAATACAAAAATCATCAATAAAGACCCTGATGGATTTCCCAAAATATGGTTGGAAGACATAATTCATGAATCGCTGGAAGGTAGGTGGGGCATTTGTTAATCCAAATGGCATTACTTTGTAAGCAAAACAACCCCAAGGTGTAATGAAGGTGGTCTTCTGTTGATCCTCCTCGCCTATTCGGATTTGGAAATAACCTGAATACCCATCACAAACAGTGTATCTCTCATGCCCGGCCACCTCGTTGAGTATTTCATCCTGAAAGGGAAGAGGAAAGTGATCTCTCTTTGTTGCAGCATTTAGCGGCTTGTAATCCACACAAATCCTCCATTTTCCATTCTTCTTGGGTATCACCACCACATGTGAAACCCACTCCGAGTCCCCTATTGGATAGATGAAGCCTGCCTTCAAAAGTCGTTGCACCTCAGTGAGTAGAGCGTTGTGTTGAACTACTCCCAATTGTCGTATTCGCTGCACCACTGGCCGTGCTCCCTCTTTTAGATTAATGTGATGTTGTACTGCTGTTACACCAGTGATGTGTTCATAATCAGAAATAAAAAGTGCAGAGTGTTTTATCACCACTTCCATGTAGGCTGCCTTCTCCTCAACTGATAGATCCTTAGCCAACATTTTTTCTAACCCCTCCTTCTCGACCTTTGGAAGCTGCTGTAGAATTTCACTACTAGAAGGCCATTTTAATGTAATCCCCATCACTTCTAGAGAGCTTTCTTCCTTCTCATTAGAAGACTCTCCCTCTGTCATAGATGACCAACCCTCGCTGGAACTCCATTCATCAGCGGTGGTCTCTAACACAAGATCCTCCTGTCGGCCCTCCTTCATGTTGTAGATAGTGCTCTTCCATTTTTTATGCAGCCCCTTTTGTGGCCTTAGCTCTAAAGCCCCTGTCTCCCAATCTTGTCTGGCTTTCATTCCCATTAGCCATGGTCGCCCAAGAATGAGCGGATAGCCGTCCCCCTTCACTAGCATCACATACATGTCGAGCTCCAATTGCACTCCACACACCTTTATCTTGACTTTCTTTATAACTCCCAAACAATTTACTACTACATTGTTAGCCATTTTGGCCCCAAATTTAGTAGTTTCATTTACCTCTAATCCCAAACGATGCAGCATTAACTTTTCCGTCATGACACAAATCTCTGCACCTCCATCCACATATGTCTTTGACGCTCTCTGCCCATTGATTTTGGCTTCCACTAGAGGCACAATATCTTTCATATTTCTAGCTTGGATTGCATTCACATGTCTATTCTTCATGGGTCTAATGCTTACCATCTTTGACCATAGTCGCCGCACTGTTGGAGATAGATGTAGTAATTGTGGCCATGAAATTTTTGGCCCTTAATTCCTCACATCAGCAAGCAAATCATAAGCTCTAGTACATTTACCCATGGAAAAATCATCTGGGTCAATGTGTCGGCGTGAGCGAGCCCTCCTCTTTTTATTGTTGCGTGTCTTTGCAGGCATTGATGACTCTGCCTCCTCTTCCATATTTTCAACCTCCTTTGGTGGTGTAGGCTCCATTCTCTCAATTCTCTGGGCTTTCTTCACCGGCATTGCTTCAACCTCTACTGCTTTGGCCTTCCCTTTGACATCACTCTCATCTAAACTAATTATCCTAACATCATGATTCTCAGGTGGTTGGACAGGCAAGGGTGGCACCTCTGCAAGTAGTCGAGGATACTGGAGAATTTGAGTGGTGGTGGAGGCCCTGGATTCGGTGGAACAAACCTTTCCCTAGGTGGTGTCACTTGTTGTCCCCTCCTTCTTGGTTGGAACCCATTTCCTGGAAAACGCCTAGGATGAGGGAAAAAGTACATACCATGGCCAGTCTCCCCACAATTATAGCAAACATACTCTCTTTCTTGTCTCCTTGGACCTTGATTGCCTTCATTTATGAGGGGAGGGGGCCACACTCCTTGCACCAAATTTAATGAAAGGCTTTCAAGTTGATTAGTAATGTGTTGTAGGAGCTCTTGTTGTGGTATCTTTGGTTCAGGTGGGGCCTTTGCTATTTCTCTAGGCCTTGGCATGGTTGGTAAAACCTGCATGGGCTCAACTCCCCCCTTCAACTAGGCTTGATACTTCAATTTTCTATCTTTCTCCCTGGCATAAGTGACTGATTCTTCATACGATGTGGGAAAATCTTCTTTGACCTTCTCTCTTAGTAGAGGATGAAGTTCAGCTAGAAAACAATCTTTCTTAAGGCAATCAGGTACTTTTTCTCCCTCGGCTAAGGAGGTTGTCCATTTATCCCACAATTTTATAAACATGCCTTCATAGGCTTGGTACTCCCCTACTACGGTTTGGTGAAGATATAAGAGCTGTCTCCAAATATCTTCAAGTGGCTCTATATCTTGATACTTGTGTATAAATGCGGTCTTGAGATCCTCCCAATTACTCCTTGTAGCCTCTGAGAGAGCTTGATACCACACTCGAGCATCACCCTTTAGAACTAAAGGGAAGGCCCATACTTTGGTTGCTTCGTCATCTCGGCCTGTGACTAGGAAGGGCATTTCTAAGTCATCCAAAAAGTCCAGGGATTTTTCCCCTTTATGCCCAAAAAACCTTGGAAAAGCCATGATAGGAAGATGTTGATCTAGCTCAATACAAAATAAAGATGAACACGTCTAGGCCCAAGTTATATCTTATTAAGGGTAGAATAAATGGATTTACAGATGCATTAATCTCAGGAAGACGACGAGGGCCCAATAAGCTCCTTATAATATTTTGAAACTTGATCTTTATGCTAACGATTATATGCACGGTTTGTCTAGCAAGTGGACAGATAGGTCCATACAAATCCCTATGGTTCATGGGATATACTTAGAGTAGAATGAATATGTGTACATTAAAGGAGATGTTAGAATCCAAAATAGGGAGTATTATGGGATCAGGGGACAACAAGATCTCTCTCAACCTCTCAGCTCAAAAATAGAAGACCAACCTTTGCTAAAAATGTATCTTTCTACTAATGCACACATCCACTCGAATGTTTTGAGTCGATTGAAAGTTGTAGAAAGTAGGAGTAGTCATTTATGCATTAACTACACATTTTCACTACAAACTTTCATGAAGCGTGTTGTTGAAGCTATGGCCTCTTAGATCCCACCATTCGAGAGATGCGAAGGATTTGCTCACCACTGATTAGTGCAGCTTTTGTGTGACTATCATCAGTCTTGTAAAGTTCATAGGCTTCGATAGCTACCTTCTTAATTACTTTGAGTCTTCTTGCTAGTAGTAGTTGAAGCGCATCACCATATGTAGCCTCTCGCCAATACCGCTTACCATTGATGTGTAACTCACCCTCCAAAAACTTGTTAATCCTTGAATTTGAAAGTGCCTTCACCACTTGAAGACGAAGCTCCTTAGGGAGTGTCTTTACACTAGACACCAAGCACTCAACACAATGCCTTGACGTAGAGACTTGATGAGAGCAAGATTTATCATGAAGCAAAGAAGGATGTGTGTAATTAACTTGCTTTACTCACATACGTGCCATTTGTCGATAAAGATCCTTCTTCTCTTGAGCTTCTTTTGGAGACCATAGCAGTACTCTTGAGCGGTGAATCCCTTGAATAAGGTTTGATGAAGATTCCTCCTTAGTGATTTCTTGACAAATACTCGTTGAAGAAGAGGACAACTCCTTATATGTTTCTTTCTTCATAGAAGTTGTAGAGCGTAGTTTGAGAACTCCTCAGCGGGGGCACAAAAAATGAGGGCTGAAATGATGAACAGGTTGCCTCTTACCCATCCAACCTCCAATCCTCACTAAGAGAACTAAAGAGGGGCATCACCTAGCCAAAGGGAGGATGGGCTAGGACATCCTTTTTCTCAAAGAGAATCAAGAGAACCAAGACACAAATTTACAATAGAGAATATATGTACTAGACACCATATTAGAATATGAGAGAGAGAGATGAGAGGAGAGGGAGATAATAGGAGAAGAGATAGAGGAAGCTTGCCATTATGCTACATGGAATGAGAAGATGAGAAGAGAGGGAGATAATAGGGGAAGAGGTAGAGGAAGCTTGCCATTATACTACATAATAAAAGAACTTACTCATAGCTTACCTCACAGAGATGAGGGTATTCTAGAGTGCTCTCATGGTCTTATCATTGTTCTCCTCCCCCCATCTTCATTCTCCATAGGCTCTTTATATAGCCTCCATGAGGGATTAGATTAAGCTAATCTTCTTGATTAACATAATCCTAGATGATGTATGGCATCTTTGAAAATATGGAGAATAGTGGATGGGACAAGTCCCCACCTTGGTCATCATGCAAGAAGCCAAGGGTGGTGGTAAACAAAATAGAGAAGTGGAGCTAGATTACAAGAGGTGGGTGCCCAAAGCACATTATTATAATATATTTAGAAGAAGAATAGAGTGGAAAGTTGGTGTGGTGAAAGAGAGAAGCAAATTGCATGTAGCCAGTAGTCTGCGCCTTCGTAACTTCAAATTTGTGAAGAATCTGAAAAAAATTTCTTCTGCAACTTTGTAGGATAGGTCAAAACCGATCGGGCATCGTGAGAAATTTCTTGAAATTTGTTTTTTCTTGGGAGTTATTGAGATTATAAAAAATGGCTTCCAAAAGCTGCTTTGACTTTAGTCTCCCATATGTATATAAATACATATAAGCATGTGACAAAAGGGGTCCATGCTTGTAAGCTTTTGTGCGAGATCCAAATGACACCATGATGTGGATATTGACTTGTGTGCTAGGGTGAGATGTCCTCTAATGATGGTGATAGATTCCAAATCTTAGTGATACAGACGGAGCCCATGTGTAATTGGGGGCTAGTCCTTTGAAAAATCTATGCACTCACTCAACTCCTAGGTGTAATCCATTTTTATCTTCACTAAGATAGCCATTTCTTTTACCCTTTACATTGACATGCCTCCTAAGAACTTGTTCCCACCATTTGCTAGAGTTATCATAATCGAGAAGCAATGTAGCATACCTAGTGCTTGAAGAGTAAACCCAAAGTGATATGGTAAGCTCTTGATAGGGGCTTTGGCCAAATTTTGTGGTAATAATCCGGGTTGTAAAAAACCCAGATCAATATAGATCCATGTTTCTTAACATGGTATCAGAGCCATGACTGAGCTAAGCTAGTAGTGTGATTTCTTGTTCTTTGTAAGCTCTATAATTTGTCCCTCTTTCACTCTTCTCCTTGTATAAGTACACATCCTATTTCCATCTCAATTTCTTCAAGCCATCCACACATCCATTGTCTCTTACGAGGTGAAGGAGCTCAAGGAAGGGGGTGTTGCTCAAGGAACTTGGTTTGAGTTTTGCATTAGAGGAGCTAAGAAAGGGGGATAGCTTGGTCAAGGGGTCTACTTTTTTCTCTGATAGAGACTAAAAAGAGAGAAGGGAGAGATGATGCTCTTCTTATTCCTCCCCACCATCATTATTATCTAAGGTTACTACCATATTTGGCACTCATATCCACACAATCTCTCAAGACCATTGGCCTCCTTCTGTGCACCCGCCAGGAGATGTAAATTTGACGATGGCAAATTTGGGGATGCCGATTCTTCCCAAGTTTTTTGGGGAATAGGGGTCTGTCTGTGATCTAAGTGCGCTTCGGCTTGTCATCTTGCAGATATATATGCTGGCCTTCTACACAGATTGAAAACCACTCTAATAGATGCTCAAGTCAGGTTCCCCTCAGCCAAGCTCCTCAGTAACCCAGTCCTTTAGGAGGTCTGTTATTGGCATAAAACTTTACGTGTTGAGTGAGATGCAATGATACATGATGACTGCGGTGGCGGAAAGTCATTGCTAGAAGAGCTCAAGCTTGTCACGTGCATTCATGAGACACATGAGATCCTTCTACTACCCAGCAGCTACTTTTGGCTTTGGAGTACTGTTGCAGATGGAGAGTGATACTAACCGCATTGAATCACACGCTCACACAACTAGCTTTGGGTTCAGAGAAGTGCCAGAGGAGGAGAAAGAAAGACTTGTTGGTGAGGTGTTCAAAAAGGTGGCTTTCAGCTATGACCTTGTGAATGGTACCATGATTACAGGGCTGCATTGTCTTTGGAAAGACAGATTAGTGTCAAAACTATCACTTATTCCTGGTATGCAACATCTTGATGTGGTTCTTAGTATGCAGCATTTGGATGTGGCTGGTGGTATAGATGATGTTGCATTTCATGTTCTATAAGCAATACATTCTTGTGAATGTATGGGCACACCTACCCAGTCTTTTGATGTAGAGGCAAAGGATGATACACGAGTCTTTGTATGTGATATCAATCCAACTATGCTCAATGTTGGGAAAAAGAGGGCCCAAGAGAGAGGACTTGGGGGTGCACAATCCTTAGTGTGGGTGGAAGGAGACATTGAGGCTCTTAGTTTTCAAGATAATAGTAGTGATGGATATATGATTGCATTTGGCATAAGGAATGTGACCCATATTGAAAAGGCTAAAACATTGAAAGATGCAACTATCTCACAAAATAGAGTGGATTGGACTAGGGCAAGGTCTATTACCATAAAGGTAGACTGGGCTTCACAAATTGAGGACCTTGAAAGACAGTATGCCAACATGATGTGTTACAAGAAGACTGGAGAAAAATGTCAAGTACCATGCATCAACAAAAGGGACAACGAGCATAATCAAGGAAAAGAGCATGAAGACAAAGAAGAATTTTGAAGAATGCCAAAGAAGTATGAAGAAGAAGATACTTTCCATTGTTACAAACAAAATGTTTTGCAAAAATTTTCCATCATGGATCTTGTTTTCCCTTAGTGGATATGCTTCTCATAGTGGATGTAACAAATCCTACAAAAAATGTAAAGTTTCAAACTTGACCTGACTAAGGTTGCCAAAGAGCTAGTCTCTTGGTCCATGTTCGCATGTAAGGGGGGAAAATCCCAGTAGGTGTAGGAACTCATCATTTGAGGGGGGGTGTTGATAAATCAAATGAAGGTATGCCCATAGAGGCTGAATGCGTGCCCAAAACAGGCTTGCCCAGAAGTGGCTTTGTATGAGAGATATGACAAAGATGTATGCTCTAGAAGCTCTAGGAAAAGATGTCCAAAATCCCATAAGCACAGTGAGAAATAGTGGTACTATGCAAAAGCTATATAAGCATGTACTTGACACTCATTTCAATGCAATTGTTCAATCATTCTGTGTCACTCAAGATTGTGTTTATGAGTCCAAGTTAATATATCTTGGAACCTAATTCACTTGAGTTATAATTCTTTATCTCAATCATGTTTTATGTTTATAACCTCCATCCACCATAGCTAGCATAGCTCTAGATCGGTGTTTCTTAACAAGGTCCACATACTATACTTCTAATAAAGGCTAGGTAAATAGTGTGGTGTAATGTTAAGTTATTAATGATATTAAAAAGGCAAAGCTAATCCACCTTAAATATGATTGAATAAATTATGAAAATTTTACATGTCCAATGGGACCTTGTTAATCATCACTAGCTTTCCAACTTTTATGGGTACACTATCTTTTTTTACGATTGATATAAGAGAGATCTTAATACTTAATAAATATTTCACAATCTTATTTCAAAGGTCCCAAACATTTGCATTGAATGCTCTATGATATCTTAGAGTGCCTACTGGCTTAAATTACTTTTTCCTACATGACTCTCCTTTACCTTATATCAATTGAGCTTGTTACACCTGCCATTGTCACTTTTGTATTTTGATATCTTGCTTAGGTTTAATATTACCCCATTCACTATTGAGTTTCACTCCATAGCACATGGTAGAATGTGTGGGACTTGAGTAGAATGGTGGAAGAGTATAAAAGGTTAGGTTGATGACAAATTAGGGATGGGATTCAATAGTTTTTGAAATAGCCATTGATATACATGCAAGGAAGAGTTGTGCACATATGGGGAGGGTGTCTAACTAAAGAGTAGATGGTTGGAGATTTGATTGGGACTTGGATTTTTCTACCTTTGAAGATCTTTAATGAGCATGTGGGAAAAAGAGATAGGGGATTAGAGATGGAGCCACTTAATAAAAAACACAAGGCACCTTCAATTTCATGATCCCTAGATAACATATATGTGTATATAATTAGTGTGAAGTTATTGGTGAAAAGCTATGCAGTGGTGCTTAGGTAATTAGTCTATAAATTTCTTAGATTTTTCTACCTTTGAGGATCTTAAATGAGCATGTGGGAAAAAGAGATAAGGGATTGTAGTTGGAGCCACTTAATCAAAACCACAAGGCAGTTTCAATTTTATGATCCCTAGATAACATGTATGTGTATATATCTAGACTATAGGTGGATCCTTCTCTCTCTCTCTCTCTCTCTCTCTCTCTCTCTCACTCTCTCTCTCTCTCTCTCTCTCTCTCTCTCTCTCTCTCTCTCTCTTTGTTATTTACTTCTTTTTCTTCTCCTATGCATTCAAAAGGACTGGTCTCAAGAAGCACTCCATGCAGGCATTGCTCAAGTATCTCTTTGTAGCCATCCATATTGTTAGTGAGGTACTCGGGGAGATCTGTCATAAATATATGTATGTATCATGTGGGTTCAACATAAGGGATTTTTAAAATAATGGGTAGGAATGGGTGGTTACAATTTTGAAATAAACTCTCATTCATGTCCTCTATTAGATTGAGAAACTAGGGCAACAATATAATGGCATGAAAGATTAGTCTAGCCATTGCATACTACTTATCAATCCTTGCATTTATGTCAAAAAATAATGCATGGAGACCCTCTTCTTCTACTATTTTCCCATAGATTTTGTAGGGTTATGAGTAGCCTTAGGTAATTGCATGTAGTGATGAAGGTTGGGTCAGGATAGTCAAAAAAATGGGATGAAAACCTACACAAATGGTAGAGGGTAATGGTGTCTTTTGATTGCTATATTCAGTGTCTTGACACCTACACAAATTCTCCACCTTGTGGTTTTCTTAGGTTAAATATATATTGGACTTATCCATTCTAAACAAATTGAGTCACTACTCTATTGGAATTTCCATATCAATATCCTCCTTAGTAGATGATCAATCATTCTCATCCCTTGAATTCTTAATCAAGTTGACTCATTACTTTGTTCTTCCTTCTCTCATTCACTTTCCTCTCCCAAAGGTCATGCTAAACCTCTATAATCCTCTCTTATAGTAAAGGCCCAGGGGTTCCACTAGGGTTTACCGTATGGTACCATGTGAGTGTAAGGGAGGGGGGTTATTTAAGGGAAGAAAGGTACATTTTATAAGGTAAGGTCCCATAAATAGGGGGTAGATAAGGGGTATTTTCATATATTTCTTGCACGCAGGTGACATCTCCTTATTACTACTAGTGAATCCCTCGTGAGTAAAGGGTAGTAATACACTTTCTGCAATCTTGAATCACTTGCACAACTCTCAATCAAGGCATGCTTAAATCAAAGAGAAAGATCCCATACCTACAGGCCTTACATGACATCTCATTTTGGAAGAAAAATCAAAGGCCTCAAACTATTTCAAGGTGACATATTCTTACATGATTGTCCAAATAAATTTTGAGCCCTAAAGGACCTACCATTTCTAGCCGCGAACCTTGAACACATGCCTCCGTTCTCACACAAACATGGGCTCCCCGATCAATGAATGCTCCCCTTGTAATTTTTAGCATGATGCAGTGCTTCTACCATTCGACATATAAATGGAGGATCTTCAAAACTATGCACCCTAGACTTAGGAGGACTTACCAATCACTTCTATGTAGTTCTTAACTTTGGATATAATTTCATCAATTGACCACAAGTGACATCTATCTTTTTATTTGACACATTTCTTTTTAAGTTATAGTTTTTTTGGCCTTTATCCAAAGTCAAATTCTTAGCATTGAACTTCCTCTTGGGCTTCCTTTTTTTCTTGCCTCTGGATTCTTGGTTCCTTATTAGTCTTTGGCTTGGTTCCTCTTCCACTATTCTCATCTACTATTGTAGCTTCTTCCACCCCAATTAGGCTCACCGATGACTTTTACATGTCCTTTACCTTTCTTCCATTGGTATACAATTCTCAATTGCATAATCATTCCTTCTATTAGGAGGCCTTTGAGGCATAGAATGCAAATCACCTCCCTCTTGCAGCAAATAAGGATACCTTGGGCTTAAATCACCAATGTCATTATAGTTATAGCACATTGAGAGCATACCTTGATCTTCTCATATTTCTTATTCTCTTCCTACCTTGATTCCATGGTCTTCTAGTTCCCTGCATTCTAAATCTTGGATAGATCCATGTTGGAATCTATCCTAGAATCCATCTTGCCTTCTAAATCTTCTGTGTGACATGTGAGATTGTGGCATGTGGCTGATGGACACCTCTTTTGTTCCAAAAACTATTCGAGCATGCTTGTGTAACCAACTTAAGGGACAAAATATTTATATCAAAAAATAATTTTTGCACTTGAATAAGACTTGAACCCTTGCTAATCACCTCAAGGAAAATTCTTAAAACCATTGGGCCATCCATGACTTCTCGTTAGATGTGGGCATAATTGGGTGTGTAAAGAGATACGCTCATACTTTGCACATTGTCCTAGCCCATCTGAGGCAATGTGTAATTGGCCTTATATGGCCACCTTGATCCTTTTAAAGGCCTATCTAGCTTGAGGCCTTCCCAAAATAGCCAATCATAGAAACTCAAAGTAGGTGGCATCCTCTAACCAAGCTAATCCTCTTTCCTATAGGCAGCTTGCCTTATCGCATGAAAACCAACAACTTTTGATTTCAATTCATGTGCTCCCCAAATGCCCATTGGCTCCTTCCCAAGTTCTAATATAGCAAATTTTTTTTGTAGCACTCAGGCTTGCCATCCTGTAATGTGCCCGCTCCTCAAATTGCGGGACACATCTTAGCAGTCCATCGAGAGATATATCTAGAAGATGCCGCGCGCACTCCCAAGGAATGACACGAGGTTTGCCAACTAGGATCTCTCGAGTCTGCCCCGCAATGGAACTTATCCGGGCGTTCCCACTAGGATCGACCTGAAGTCTGAGTTCCTAGTCAACATCGTCTAAGGTCATAGACCGACTTTTTCCTGACATTTCTCGTTAACATTTCCTTTGAGGAAAGCTCTCGGTTAACAGAGACCACCCTTCCGTACGATAAACCCATTGGTCCATCCACCAAGCTTTCCTCGGGGTTTTTTTAGTTATCTAATTACCTACCACATTATGTTTGACATATAAAGGCAGCTTCCTTAATTAACCTGTTAATCACAGGTTCCTTTACGTAGTTTAGGCCATAGACACGAAGACAAGATAAAACAAGATCAAACACTTCCTAAACTTATCTTCAGATTAATGTGTGTCTCTTGCCCATACAGGAGAATTAAATGCTTCTTTCTGCCTCCGTAGAAAAAATCCTTCCGTCTCCCGACAACAAATCCGAAGGTTTTATCCTACCAAGATTCTACCTTGTGACTAATATCAAGGCCTTGAGATTCCATCTCGAGTCACATAGAACACTTATGTAGGCCCCCGGAGGCATCGAGATTTACGGCCAGAGCCCCCATTGGCACTCAAGTGTCCTCCTAACCCAAGTGATTTCCACGGAGAGACCTCTCGCGGTGGGTTCGGTCCACATTCCCAGTGCGGATTCACAATCCCCTTGGTTAGGGTTTGGTAGCTTGCGGGGGATAGCTAGCACCATCCTTCCTTAATTATCCCTTTAGGAAATCAACCATAGTTGAAGCAACCAGCTTAATAATAATCACTAGAGAAAACATCCCTTTCATTTCCATGGCAATCAGTCATCTCAGGTCTGGCCATGTAATCATTAAACACACCCCACTTGGGTTAACATCCAAAACCACATTAACAAACAGTGAATGTACACCCTCTTGCTTCAAGGCATCGCAATCCCATTGCATGTACAATCAGAATTTAACTTGGATGTATCAAAACACTTATGCAAGGGATTTACAACCTTTTCAAACAACCAAGCATAACTTGGGTCAACAATCCATTTAGGGTTAGGTCACTAGATTTCAATTAAGCTATTTGCAATAGTCCACAGCATGATTGATAAAACAATTCACAGGCACTTATACTAATTCCTAATGCACCAGATCCAATGATGGTCTAGGTTTCTATCCATCGAAAACTATCATTTCATGTGTTTCTTTTAGTCATAATTGCGAAGCATGAATTCTAAATGACTATTCATGCACTGAATTGGTTTAAAAGCTATTATTTTATGTGAAATAATGCAAAAACCTTATCATTTTATGCGTGTAAAAGCTATCATTTCATGGTGTGCAGATCGGTCGTTGTATGCTCACGTAGTGAATCCCGGAAGGTCCCCAAGAACAATGAACTCTACTTTTTGCACAAGTTACAAGGTAAAAAGCATGAACGACAAGAGCAAGAGACCAATTGGGTTCAATCTCCCCCCATGCCTTGTGTGAGCGCTTCACAAAGCATGTATTTTATGTATATTCCATCTTCATGCTCAATAATAGCCCAATTTACAAAAATATATTAAGCTTTTATCTTTTGAGTTTGCTTTTACAAAAATAGGAATAAAGCTAATGGACGGTGCCCAAAGAGTCTGGCACGCCCAATACAATGTCCAAATAAAAATAACATATCCGTGCACATGAGCGCATACAAAATAATAATAAATAATCGATGTCTCAATAGACATGACAAAATATAGGCATGGCGCCTATCAAAATATAATCCATAGGTCGAATACTCGCTAGACTCCAATGTTTTCCTCCGCCACTGCTGCTATCTCTACACATCAACTGAAGCATTCACAATCGTTAGTAAAATAATACAATTAAATCGACAAAAGTGAATACCTAGCAATCTTCAGATACATAAATAAATCAACTGGTTAGAAATAAATCCTAACCTTAATTTATTACGAGTGCGCACTCTAAACTCATAAACGTTTATTAATTTAATATGTATTTTGCAGAATCACCCGCTATGGAATCACCCACGTACACACTAAATTAATGAAACGCCCGAAAAGGACAGGCGTCCCCATCAACTTCTTGCACAAAGAATCCACTTTGTGTATGAGCCCCGGTCATCAAAGTTTACGGAATCCACCGTAAAACCTCACGGAATCCACCGTGAAATATGCCTCTTGGCATCATACCCCCGGGGTGGGATAGCAATTGACCTCAATTGCTATTAGCTCAATGTGAAGCTAACAGAGTGGGGAAAGCATTTAAGTCTCTAGCGTGTATCCATTGTGCTTCTTCTACAAGATGGTTCTTAAATTTAACTAAATATCTAGAATACCTTCGGCCAGTTCTAGTGGTCATAAAGTCAGTGTCTATGATAGCTTCTGGTTCAAGTATTTCAGTCTCTTCCTCTAATAAAGGTGGGTTTTCATAAACAGGGTGTACAGGTAATTGGCCTCTAAATGGTCTCAATAAACTAATGTGAAATGTGTTGTGAATTTTCCAATGAGATGGTAATTCTAACTTGAATGCATTGTCATTAATTTTATGAATGATCCTAAATGGTCCATAGAATCTAGGGGCTAATTTAACAACTGGATGTCTATCTACACTTTTTAGTCTACGTTTTTCTATTCTTAACCAAACATAATCATCAACTTTGAAATACTATCTCTAAACCTCAGACATGGGACACTCATTTGCATTTATTACAGTTTGCATATAACAATACACCGCACACATCTACAAAGAAAGCACCGTTTGAATTCATTTATGGATATAGATTATCTACACCTGTTGCATCTTTGTCTAATAGAATTCAGAGTGCTGATGATATTGCTAGTATGCATAACAGTATATTTGATGAAGTTAAAGATATGATTGCTAAAGCCCAGCAATCATATACCAAACAAGCCAATAAGAAAAGACAAGCAATGCAACTTTGCCATTTCCTAGTAGCCAATAAATAATCTCCTTAATTATATCATCACTTGTTGGCTTCTTTGTATCCTTAATCAAGACTCAAAAGCTAGCTTCAATCTTTTTGAGATTCATGTATGTACTCTTTAAAGAAAAGTACATATCATGAATTGTAGGCACACCAAGATACTTTAAAAGTATGGTTTCCATGTTCTCTTTTGTCATATTAACCTGCATTGAATAACAAAAAGAGAATAAGTAACTTATTATACTATGTATAGATAATTAAATGACACGAATGATAAAAAAAGCCATAAATTTAACTACATGACTATTTTATATATATATATATATATATATATATATATATAAACTATAAAGCTACCCTTTAAGCATCATTTGAAATGTTAATCTCAATGCCTTGGTTTGGGAGATCTTTAAATTCCTAATTCAAATAAAATAAAAAGATTAGATTATGCTTTTCATGTATGACATAAACAAAAATATAAACATTTACATCTAGCATCTTTGGTTCTTTTTTGTTGATATTGGTACCTCGTTTCATGCTCCTTTGTTGCAAAAGATCCTTCATCTTCTCACTTGGCTAGTCAACACGTAAAATAAATAGTTATGTAATAAACCATATCTTTAGTTATTCACTAAACTATGACACTATTGTTATCTCACAAACATATATCAAATACCTTCCTCTTTCTTTGACTTTTTCGAGATGTTTCATTAATGTCATCATCTAGATTAGCCTATATTCAAAACTAAAATTAGTAATCACATTAAAAACATTTATATAGAAAAAAAGTTACATACCTTATCATTGCTTGGACTATGGATACTTTGTTCCAAAGTTTCTTTTTGACGTTTAGTTGAGTACAGTATTTTGTTCAAACCATGTGACAATAACCTTGAAAAGCTGGCACAATTCTCCATATCAAGTGTCTCATCTTCATTTTCAACATCCTACATTTTAAGCATGTAAAGGATAAGATATTGTTAAGAACATGAATCATATGGTTAATCTTAAATTTAATATAAAGCAAAGAACCTCATCGGATGTATAACATTGAAATTCTTCAAAGCTCTTTTCTTCCTCCACAAACATATTCATCTATGGGAAATGAAAGTTAATGTATAAGTATCTGTATAAGAGACATTCTCAAAGAAAATTATTAGATATGAGCTTAAAAGCATTACCTGCAATGATAAATCTGTTTGCTTGTATTGTTGTCCTTCAAAGGAGCTACTTTCTTCAAGAGGCTACATCAACAAAATACGATCATGTGTGTACATCAAATGTCTCCACAATATATGAAATCAAGTACAAAAAAAATAAACATATAAGATTATAATATACCTTTTCCAAACCTTGTTCATTCGCAATATCATCCATTCTAGGAATGTATACATCAAGTTGATTAGAATCAATAGTAGCAACATATGGTTCACTCTGCCCATTAATAGACACACCTAAATGAGTATGGGAGAAAAGAATCAATCCTACACTTATGATATCAAACTTATAAATCATATCATCTTACCATTGATGATGTTATGCCATTTGATACATTTTGAAGCTGATCTATATCATCCACTCCAAGAGATGCGGATAATTCTCTCTATATGTCATAAGATTAATAGTTCAATAACTAAGAATCTACACCTCAAATATTAGGAAAGCCAATAAAAAAAGTAACAATCAACTTACCTTCTTTAAAAAATCTTTTTTCTTCAAATACTTTCTTTCATCTTGCTTTGTACCCTTCCACCAGTCATATATGTCATTCTCTCTCCATATGTACTCACATCCAATAAACTTCAATGGTAAAATATCATGGCGATTCTCTGATATGATTTTCATAATATACTCTTTAGCCGCATTTTTATAACGTAGATCATCTGGGTTCAAGGATTCAAACCACCTATGTACTCGATGATAATTTTCGAGCATGACACTGTGTTGACTTTTAAAGTATTCAGCCAAGAGTTTTTTTCCATAAATTCTACCCTCTTCTCTAAATTTCAACATGGGTGGTCGATAGATATCATCATATGATGGTATGCGTATCACTCCTATTGATACTCAAGTGATCAAATATCATTAGTTAGTATAACCATTTCAAAAAATGACTCATTATCAACATAAGAAAGTTGGTAATACCTGATTCTTGGCTTGAAGAAGTGTTAAGGCAAGCAATCTCAATGTCTTCCTTTCTTGCATTGTCTCTTCTGTCATCTTTAGTAACTTGTTTACCTATATATACATAGAGTTAACCAAAGCTCACGATAATACAAGGTTATGAAAATTTTTAATAACACAAAAGAAAGTAAATAGATATTTTGTATCAATTTGGGTCACCAAATTTGTACAAGTTTTTGATCCTTAAAGTTGGTACCTGCATCTTGACTTGAAGAAACATTATCGCAAGTAACCTCCTGATCTCCCTTTCTTACATTACCTCTTTTCCCACCTTTTGTTGTTCTTTTATCTATGTTTATATATATACACACAATTACTCAAAGTTTAAAAATATGAATAACTATGAACATTTTAAATCAGGCAAAGAGACTAATTAAAGCTAGTTAATCTCAAAATGAATCACCTAATAAAGCAAGATGTAATATATATACAAATTTTAATTTTCAAAGTTTAGTAGAAATAAAGACATATACCTGTATCGTGATTTGAAGAGACATTAGGGCCAATGACCTCCTTAGCTTTCATTGTTCCATTATCTCTTGTACCATCATTTGTGATTTTGTTACCTTTATGTACACATAATAAACCAAAGTTTAGAAACATAAGAGACTTATATTTTTTAAAAAGAAGTGCTATATCAAACTAAATCACTTAATTTCTTAGTACTTGGATTAGAACACATGAATTAGTAATAAAATTAGGTATAAATTTAGTTATTAGAGTTAGTTACCTTTCACTTCTTCCACAACTAAATCCACAAGCCCAAGTAGTTTGGGATCCTCACTCATCATTTTTTTCAAAAGAGCCATCATCTCTAGATTAGAAGTCAACATAGCAAACCTACATGTGCATGGTAACAATAAGAAAGTGTTTGCAATGCATGTTTGAAAATGTAAATTACATTAAGCAATACAAAACAAAATACTTCAATAAACATACCGTCATAATGTTTGAAAATGTAAATTACATTAAGCAATACAAATCAAAAGACTTCAATAAACATACCGTCAGAACATTGTTGCCTCATGCTCATGCGAATGCCACATGGTAGGTACAATCTTTCTTTTATTGTCAATTGCAATTGCTTTTGTTTTGAGTACTTGCCATTGCTTTTTCATGGATACACATAGCCACCAATCCTTCCAATCTTGATCCTCTATTCTCACTTTCCAAATATTTTCTTGCAAGTGTACATTAGTTAGCCATCCCACTTTTACTTGCTTCATTTCATAGTGTACTGCTCTTATAACGGCAAATTTGAGGTCGTTTGGCTCACATAAAGCATCTAGATGAGACTTCATATAGACAACATCATTTTCCTCTAGCCAAGGAGGAATGCAACCGATGCAACCTATCTTAATGAAACGTGACCTTGGTCTCAAATCTTTTGTCTCATATGCGATGATATTGTTTCCATGTTGAAGTGGAATAAATTTGTGTAACAATGATTGTATTGGTCTAATACAATCCCATGAAAATGGAACAAAACCATTTTGCAAGACACTCATACCTGTAGTGGTATCCACAACTAGACTTTCATGGCCACTTTCAACCACAATACATTGTCTGTAGTAATAAGCTCCAAAAAATAGTTTCACTTCACCATTGCATTCAAACGAAAAAAATGATGATATGCATGCTTTCCAATGGCCCACATCTATGTCCACTCTAGGGTCTTCATCGCATCTTACCACCACTTTATGTCCCACTTTATAAACTTCTTCCTTTAGAAAAACCTTTTTATATTTTGTCACTGTTTCCACCTCTATGTTGAAGCTATGATGAACATATCTCTTTTCTTCATTAGTTGCATCCCTGCGTCTTAACTTCTTTGCTCCTATGGTTATTCCCTTTGTTAGAGCTACTCTTTTGCATGCACAATCATTAGCCTTTCCTAAAAAACTCCATATTTCTTTTGCTTTCTCCACACATGATACATGCATGAGACCTGATGCATGCCATTCTGGACATTCATCGTACCTATTAGAATCCACTAAGTATCCATCAGGTGGTAGTAAAGCTTTGTGGAGTTCTCTTGTCATCCTTTGATACGGCATAAGTCTGTCACGTTGGTCTTTTGTAGTATGCATAAATATCCATGTAAAGAATCTTCGTCTTTGGTAGTTTGCATAGGAAATCTCATTATCTTTGTTATTTTTTTTTATATTGACATATATTGAGACCATACGCTCATAGATATAACACCAGAAATCATCATGACTACCATGTCAAATAATGTCATCCAAGAATTCTCCAAAACCTACATTTAGTAAGGCAAGAAAATATATACGATTAAAGTGAAATATAATTGCTATATAAATGAAGAAACTAAGAAAATAAAAAATATTTATACCTGCAACATGTTTCAAAGGAGCCAAGTTTGATCCTAAGAGCTCCTCAGAGCTTACTCTCCATGAACCAAGCAATTCTCTCAAAGTGTCTATATTTTCTCTAGACCAACCATGGTCATGAGTATAGTTGTAAAAAGCATGAGCAATGTCTATTAGAATCAATCCTAGGTCATAGAATACCTTCGGAATACCTTCAATCTCACATAGTACATAAGGAAAACACCATTGAATCCACTTTTGATTTTCCTCAGCCTTGTAGCTCTCACAATACTTACTAGGATATCTTGGCGAGCGACCATAACGAATAGAGTATGGTGTCACTTTAGTGACACGATGTGTTGTCTCATCAATTTCTACTTTCATCCTGTTATCCACAGTCCTTATTAGAGCACATATATATTTTGAGAACAAATTTAGAGCCAAAATATGCATGCAATCATATACAAGGTCCAGGGATAAATCAAAGCCATAGAGTTCATATAGTCTCCACAAGCATGATCTACCAGAAAGTCCTGCATCTTTCAAAATCTCTTCTCTTTCTACTTGGGTGAGGGCTCGCTCTGCCATAGTCAAAGAACTAAGCATTTCATTGGTTGATCTTTTAATTGGTCTATATCTCAACTGGAATCTATTTTGATCATACAAGTAACTTCCTGAGCCCTCACCCTCCAAAGTGGCTATTGCTTTGTCTCTACGACAAAACTATTGACCACCATCTTTGAAAGATCCAATCTTGCACTGAGCTGGATGGTCTCCAGTTACCATCATTAGCATAGCCCGTGCCATGAATCTTCGGCTAAGAGAGTTTTCATGCTCAACAATCTGTGTGACTGGATAATTGAAGTCTACTTCAAATCCATCAACAAATAGACTTTCTAATTCATCTATCAATGGCTGCATGAATATGTGAAAGAGTTTACTAGATCTTCCAATAACTTTTTTGCAACTGAATGAAATAAATAAAACCCGTATAACTCCAATAAAGGAGCTCTTTCCAACATTGAGAATTTTGATTTCAACAACTCCACAATTCTTCTGGGTTGTCTTTGAGGCTTGGAATCCATCCCAATGTAATAACAAGGCGAAATTGCATGGATCACCCTATTTATCACAAAACACACCACATTTTAGTAACCTATATCAAATTTCATTTATATTAATTAAAAAGATGAGCATGATAATAAAGTGTACCTTACAAATCCTTTTGTACCCATGTATGTGAGTTCGACATGATTTGCAGATAAACTTGTAGGCACTCTCAATATCATCCCATGAATGATCAAGCAATGGTGACCTTTGGGCAGAAGGCCAAGTTGTATAGACTTGTTTGCAATGCATGTTATTACATATCAGTGGAAGCTCAAAGTATGATTCAGGATTCCAAAAATCATTTACACTTTTGCATTTTGTATCATCCCAAAACTCATTTATTGTAGAATCACAAAGTGTATTCTCCTGTATTAACCATTTGTTTTTATTTCTCCACATTTCCAACAATTCATGGCATAGAGTTCTACTTCTAGTTAGTAGACGCAATTGTTCTCTAATGGAGACATAGTCAAAAGAGAGCATAACTTTTCTCGGTAGAGAACACTTGGAACACTTTTCACAACATTGTGAACAATCACGCTTTAACTTCTTCCTTCCTCCTTTTTTGTTGTTACACAAGCATTCAATTGTGTCTCTAATGTAGTTATCCTCCTTGCTTGGTTGATAAAGCAATGGTGCATGAATAGAGCTCTCACTTCCTTGGCATACCCTATAACGTTGGGAGTTAACCATACCTAGCCGTGTGAACATGATACCAAGTTTCTCCCAACAAGTAGGAATATTTATACCATTCAAGTCTCCATCCCATGTGTTAGGCATTTGCACTAGTAGTTTGGCCAAGCTTGGCATATATATATATTGTCCATATGTGCTTGGGGGGGATTAGAACTGACCATATCACTGTAACATGTCCACTAGAACCATCCAGGACACGTCTTAGCAGTCCATCGGAAAGGATGTCTAGAAACTCCACCCGGCACTCCCATGGAATGTTACGGGTTTTGCAATCTAGGTCTTTCCGAGTCTGCCACGTAGCGGAAGTATCCTGGCCGTTCCCACTTAGGATCGACCTGAATTTGGGTTTCCCTGTTTGGTCATCAGCTAGCAACAACTAGCGTCGGACCCGAGCGAACTACTTTACGCAGAAGCGCTTGGACCGAAGCGGATTCACGCTGCACTTGGTTCAAGGAGAATGGGAAACGAGAGGGATGCAAGGCTCGACCTCTCTGCCATAAGGCATAGTCCCATTCCGTTCCCCTAAAACAGCATGAATCGGGTAATAGTTAATTCTAAGTCATCGTTCTCGTTACTTGTTCCGGAGATGACGATCAACCTCTGTTCGTCGAAGACTTTGAGAAAAGTTCCCGGCTAACCGGGACCACCCATCCATAGGACGGACCCATGGTCCATCCTCCGCACTTTCCTCGGTTTGTTTTAGTTATGTAATTACCTACCACATTAGTTTGACATATACAAACAGCTTCTTTGATTAACCCTGTTATGCACTGGTTCCTTCACGTAATCTTATCACAGAACATAAAGAAAACAATGCCAAACAACTCCTTTATTATCATTTTATCCTTTTATCTTTGAAATACAAGGAGTTCCCGCCCGTAGGCGCATTCATAATCCGCCCGAAGGCTATCCAGTAATCCTTCAGTGATTACTATCCCAAGTTTCCGCCCGTAGACTAGTATGCGGGCCTCGACATCCAATCCCGAGTCACGTTAGTCTCTTGTGCAGGGCCCGGAAGGCGAGGGATTTACGGCCAGAGCCCCCTCTGGCACCCAAGCGTCCTCCTGCTCCAAGCAGAACTCAACGGAGAGACCTCTCACGGCGGGTTCGGTCCACGTTCCCGGCGCGGTTTACAACCCCCTTGGTTAGGGTCAGGCAGACAGTCGGGGGTAACTGAAGCTGCCTCTCAGGCACCAACCTGAAGCTTTAGATATATTTTCATCCTTTAGTTCATTGAGCAAACAATGCAAACAGTCCTTTCTAAACTGTTACAAGCACAATCAATTTCAATGGTCGTTTAGCTGGCAACTGTTAAGGAGTGACTTCTTTTCTCTGAATGCAACCCGCATTCGATCCGGAATCAATTGCAACTTGGCAAGATTCCTATCATTCTTGGGTTAGGGTCATACTCTACCAATACTTTAGGTTTTGTTGTGGTAGGTTCCAGCGACCATGTCGCTTTAGTTTATTGTCTGGTCATTTGCTTCAAGACAAATACCTAACTTTCCTTTTCCTTGGCAATTATTCCCCAAGAAAAGTGAGTAACAGGATGATTACTCATCCTCTTGTAAGTTAAATTCATTCAGTAACTTGCCAACCTCATTTCGAGAGATGACAAAACTCTCTTGTGGACAAATCTCAAGTCTACACAATATCGCAACCTTTTTGCACATGCGTTGCATCATTCCACGGGATCATTCCACCCATTGAATGGCGTCCTCCGGCCACGGAAATTCCTCTAGCCGAGTAGCAGGGTTTAGGGTATCCTCCAACCCATTCCTAATTATGTTGTCCCATGGTCCTAGAAATTTGCAACTCCGTCGGAGTTTCATCATTAGAACGAATGATCCTTAGGATAAAACCCTAGATCATTTCATGCATAAGCACCCAATTGACTCGATATTCCGAATGTGTGTAAGATCTTAGGGTTTGCGGTTCTAACTTGGCAACAAATGTAAAACTAGGTCGAATTCTTGCCGCACCAAACCCTAGTTAGCACTTGGGATACTTATCATATCGACTGAACCATGCCCAAATGAATCCCTTGTGGTTTATGTGATTTAGACAACAATATACCTGTCTTGGGACAAGGATGAACCTTTCCCAAAGGTAATAAACTAGATCTAATGGAGAACAATAGTTACAACTACACCAATACATGTAAACATGCGATTCACTGCTTCAACGCATCACATGGTTCACAATAACCCCATCTTTCCTTGGCAAAGCAAAAATACCTGATAATCCGGACACTAACTTCCCTAGGTCCTACTAGGACTTATGTCAAATAATCATGCCACTTGCAAGTCCATAGATCATTTTCGTGCCTTCTATTCCTTTTTGAATAACATCTTATGGATGTTAACTTATTACAAGGAAGATTTATCCAAAAACGGGACATGCCATTAATCTTTCCATGCCTAGCAAAAAGGTGTACCTCAATAATTTCAACCTTGAAATGAGGCAATAGTTGTCCTAGGCTCGTCACTTTTGAATATACAGAAAAGGAAACTTGCTAATAAGGTCCTACAAATGCATAGACACCTTATACTCTTTTCATTCATTCCTTTGACGTACCAATGATCAATTTCCATATCTTAAGCTATTTCTAATAATGTTCAAATAGCCAATTCATGTCCCAATTGCATTTAACTTAACTAGTTGCATTTGACATGCTTGAGTGCCTCCTAATCCATGAAGTTATCGTGACTAATTCAATACTTCTGTGTGGAATCCAAATAGATCAAACCTGGACTTGTGAATTCCGGGAAATGTCCACGTATGCTCGGGGTGAACCTTCCGCATCGCACCTTGTGATCTTTTTAGAGACTATCGCGAATTCGATCTCCAGTTAGCCTTTGTGGATTTCAACTTTTGGCCTTGGCTTGCAATCTTATGACCTTGGCCCGCCTCCCTTGTATGCGCAACTCTCTTTGATATATGGCTTCCTTGTCCGAAGTTCCGACGTGCGGAATTTGCCTTGGGAAGGCCTTTTATGGGCTTCCTCTCTTCTTCTTCTCTACAAGATCTTGGCCAAGAGACTTATGGAAAATCGTTGAGAAGGTTCGTCGCCTCCCTTTTTTTTTTTCTTCAAGTTCCGGGGGTGTGTGTGGATAGACCGATGGGCAATGTAGTGGGAGGGCCTTTAAAACCCGCCTAGAGCATGGCTTGTGTGAGATCAAAAAGGAAAGGGGAATTGAATCCCGGGATAAAATGGGCTTATGAAGGGCTTCCCGTGTCGCCTCCTTCTCTTCAAAGTCCCCGGGGGGTGTGGATAGACTCATGGGGGAAAAGGTAGTGGGAAGGGGGCTTAAGAAGCCCCCTTAGAAGCTTCTTTAGAGAAGCTTCTAAGAAGCTTCTCTCAGCACGTGGGCACGTCGGAGCTGGGGGCATGAATCCAACGGCGGACTGAGGCAGCCGGGCGGCTTCACGGCGGACTGGACTGGCGGCGGCTGTGGGAGCTGGCGCAGTGCGGCGCTCCTGACGATGGCGGCCTTCCTCCCTTCCCGTCGGCAGCAGCAACCTCCATCCACGGCCGGCCCCTTCACACGGCGGCCTCTTGCAACACACGGTCCGCCCACGGCCGTCTGTCCCCCTTCTCAAGGCCCGTCCATACACAGCCTTCCCACAGTCCCTCCTGTCCCCTCCTCCTCTAGCTCCCCTCACGGCAGCCTTCACGTCCGGCCTCTCCCTCTCACAGCCTTCTGCCACCATGTCCCCCCTCTTCCCCCCAAGAGGGGGTTCTTATAGCCCAAGGAGGGGAGAGGGGTCCTCCCCACGTGGTCAGTTGCATGGCCCTCTCCCTTCACCTCCTCATGCTCCCCTAGCCCATCCCTTTCCCCAGCCACACATCGGCTGGGGGAAAATAAAAAAATTTGCAATAATTCTACCTTTATCCTCTTGACCTCTTCCCAAGAGGCTGTTTTCCCGCGGCTATGCCGGTTTTGAGTCCCCGACCCTATTTTCGCAAGGTGAAGTGTCTCCATTTCCTGTGTATGGCTGCTGGCACTGGTGATAATCTTTGCACGAGTTTACGATGAGAGCGGGAAGTTAATATTTACGGTAGGCATTACGCGGAAATATTACAATCACCAAAAAGAATTTTAAGCATTTTATCTTGAAACTCAATTGAAGCTTGATGCTCATCCCAAAGTGCTTGCAATTGAATTATTCTTTGAACAATTTTGTCAAATAAAGATGGTTCAACATCATCCATCTCGAACGCTTCATGTTGTGGTTCCACCTCATTATCCTCCCTTTCGTCTAAATTGTCAATCTCATATGATGGGTCATTATGGACCTCATCTCCCATGTCATTATGCTCTAGTGGAATGTCATCTTGTGGTAGTCCTTGAGAGTCACGTAAACCAAGATTAGTAGTGAGACTCTTAAATCTTTCCTCAATTCTCATGTATCTTGCATATGTTGAGTGAGGAACCATACGTCCACCTCCACAATATGTTTTGCATGTACACCACAAACGCCTGCGTCTAGGTAAAGAGTGAGATGATGGTTGATGCATAGGAGGGTTATCTTCACTCATAGGAACATCATTGTTAGTAGAATTTTGACCTTCTTGACGAGCCAGAACTGATGAATGTATTATCCCATTCATATCCTTGCGACTGTGTGCATAGAAAGTTTGTCTAGTAACATTCTGATAACCAAGGGTTGAATGCCTACACTTATAATTGCACTGACATCTCCTTAAATTATTCATTATGGCTTCTTGAAACATAGACATAAATAAAAAATAATCAATTTATATATTAAAGTTACATATCAAAGGTGGAAGATTGATATGCTAAAGCATATAGAAAAGTTGATTTATACTTTAGAAAAGATAAATATTTCTCAATAAGTGTATGAACTTAAAGCACATAAGTGTACGAACTGATTCATATATGAAGGCACATTGAATATGTGATTTAGGCTTAAGAAAAATAAAGATTCTCAAGAACTATAAGCACATAGGAAAGGTTACACATCAAACGAGAAAAACAAAAGCATTACTAAAAGGGAAGTAGACTTTTATCCCAAGTGAGTTATCATGTCAAGCATTGAAATAAGCATGTACAATCTATTGTTTATATAGAATACCTATTCTTGCAAAGTATGCCTTGTGAAAATACACTTTAGTTAACAATCACACTCCCTTATAGAATACCTTTGCATCAAAATCTTCCAAAGATGCATAAGACTTAGTTTAGCAAAAACATGTGTCTATTATTTCTAAGGGTAGAGCAGGGATACGATAGTGCTATATGGTTTATAAGCATATTCATAGGGTGAAAGAAAAGTATGTTCACTTGATATTGTTATCTCAAAGTTCTATATTTATTATGGGCAGATACATAAACTAGATCTTCCAGTAAAGTATAACTAGATGTATGTTATGAAGTGGTGCAAAGGTGTCACTTGGTTCATGTGAATTGAAGGGGAATTCAGGCTAACAATGAGTCTACAAACATGAGTAGGCTATAGAGAGAGAGACTACGAAACCCTACTTGGAAAGGAGGATCGTGTCGCTAGGGCCAAAAAGACCCATCACATCACTTATTATTTCCCTAGTATGGTTAAACATCTCCTCAAACAAGTGATCCTTGGAGCTTACTATAATAAACTTATGCTCAAGAAAACCTAGTATAAAAAGCAAACAAGAGATAACAAAACCCAGCTTGGATAGGAAGATTGTGTCCCTAGGGCTAATAAGGCCCATCACAACAGTTATCAAAGTCCCAAGCATGGTTAGACATCTCCTCAAAACAAGCAAAGGAGAGATTACAAAACCCTGCTAGGATAGGAAGATCGTGTCCCTAGGGCTATAAATAAGACCCATCACAATAGTTATCCTTTCCCAAGGATGGTTAACAGCAATTATCATTTCCCAAGCAATATAGTTAAACATCTCCTCAAACAAGTAATACCTATTTTAGTGTTATTTTTTTAGCCTAAGTCATGAAAGTATAAAATTAGTGTAAAAAGTAAATCACAACCTTTCAAGTGAACAGTGTCACCTATAAGGACACTCTGGGAAATACATGGCAATCCTACGTATAATACCTATTCTTGCAAAGTATACCTTGTGAAAATACACTTTAGGTAACAATCACACTCCCTTATAGAATACCTTTGCATCAAAATTTTCCAAATATGCATAAGACTTGGTTTAGCAAAAACATAAATAAGAAAAAGAAGCTTCAGGGCTCATTTAATGCTAAACAATTTTGGATGTCATGTTTCCACAAAGATATACTCATTTATACTTTTAGACATGGGATTTCTAACAAATGCATGCATGGTGTGCAAATGTTGAGAAACTCCTTGTTATATAAAGCTGTAAATCAACATGTCTTTATATAAATATTAGCATTTCTAATTGAATGTAAATAAAAAAAAGGCATCTATCACATTGCTAATTAAAATAGGAGAGTGCCCTCACTATCAAAGGGGGGCCGCTGATTGTCGATTAAGGTTGGCCACTAAAATATGTAGGCGCTGTACTAATGAGCTGAATATTAATGTAGCTGATGTGTCGACGGGGCTGAGCGCTTAATGTGACGAGTTGAATATTAATGTAGCTGACGTGTGGACAGGGCTGGGCGGGCTATGTCGACGGGGCTGGGCGGGCTGTGTCGACGGGGCTAGGCACTGTGAACAAGCCATGAGCTCCTACTTGACAGATATAGGACAAGAATTAGAGGGATCAAGTTGGCCATTTTATATTTTGATGAGCTTGTTAATGTGAAATTTGCATATAACACAATTGTATTTTTTAATGAAGGTGCCTCGCATAGCAACAATGAAGATACTTAGTGGAGCTTCCTATGCTCTCATTAATTGACATAAATCCCATCATTTTTGGATATGTAACACTAAGCAATCGATTTGGAGACCACATCAAGACTTCACTTGGGTTCCTTACAAGACCAAAATGAAAAAAAGAGAAAATAAAGAAAAATAGAGAGCATTGACACAAATTGGATACAATCATCAATTCACATGCTTCTTGGCTTTCTTGTAATGGAGAACCATTTTGATGTTCAAACAAAAAAAAGCATTGGACCTAGTAGATGATTTATACAAAGGAGTACACCTCATGCTTAGTATCACTATAATATATATGTCAAGCCTTCCATATACTTATTTCAAATCCAATTGTTTATATAATATGTGTACTCAAAATGTCAAATCCACATTACAAATGATAGGCGACGAGGCTAGGCGCTGTGACGGGGACGCTATGTCGATGTAGGTGTGGTGTCCACCAGGCCCACCAGCAAGGTGCCGTCTAGCATGAAGTATAGGAGCTCATAGCCAGCATGTCAGGAATCCAGAGCAGGCTGGCGCAACGCACATCCTCCCAAATCAACAGGATATGCTTGTCCAGCTCGTTGCTATAATCTACAATGATGCCGATATCTACTTGTTGGACGATCCTTTCAATGTTGTGGATACAAAAAACTGCTACTCTATTATGGTTGTGACGTGGGAGCTCTGAAGGACAAGACGATTTTGCTAGTCACGCATTAAGTGGAATTCTTACCAGCATTTGATTTGATTCTGGTGATGCAAGAAGGAGAGATTTGACAAGCAGGGATGTATGATGATCTACTAGTCAGCGGTGGCGATGTGTTCCACCAATTCGTTAGTATAGTGCATCACGTGATCAAAGCCCTGGCGCACATGATGACGGTAGCTGGACTTCAAGTTCCTGGGGAACTCCTCGGGCCGGGGCAGCCGTATGTGCTGCAGACGAACGTCTTCTCCAACGGGGTGGGCGGGTGGAAGCAGCGGATCTACCTTTGGTTCGACCCCACCAAGGACTTCCACACCTACTCCGTCTCCTGGAACAAGCAGCGCATCCTATGAGCAGGCGCAGTACAGCTCGACTTACATTGTGCAGGTAGCACAACGACGTATAAATCATTGACATCAGACAAATGAAAATGATGAAGGCTTTTCCTTAAGATTTTTAAGAACACTTGCTGTAGCTTGGCGACATAAAATTATAGGGAGCGTGTTTGCATAGATGGGAGTAGCACGCCCCGACTATTGCCAGTATCTCCTCATCACAATCATAATTAGAGATACTAACGTTATAAGCCACAGACTGCCGCGACCTGCCATTGTTGATATTAGGACCCTCCTGAGAACTAGCCGCACCATTAACAACGACAATACTAGATTTATAGTAGTTGAGGTACATCAACTGCTCCACTCTGCTCAATAATTAAAGCGACGTTGAAGGAAAGAAGGGAGATCCGTTGGCGGGAATTAGAGGGTAGGTATGGAATTAGGGGTAGGTAAGGAATCCGCCATCCTCTTCTTCTACTTCTTCATCCCCTAGGCTAAGGGCAAGATCACCCTCGAGGAGCTCTCCTTGTTCTTCGACCACGGCTTTGACCAAACTAATATGGGATGTCCATTGTCACCACAACAACCCATAGTTATACCAACATTGATACTTAACATGGTACATCCAAGGTTACCTTGTAAATTGGTAGCTTCCACTTCATATCTACAAGTGATTGATGGCTCGCAGGCCTATATGTATTTATTTGTGAACCCTAACTAAAAAACATCACATATCTTTTATCTTGTAAATTAGGTCTCTTTTGTTTCCTTGTGTACCTTTACAAATCTTTGATTTCCTTAATGAGGAAGGATATCAAAATTTTGTAAGTTTCCTGAAACCTAGAAATTTATTTTGACTTTATGATAAATTTATTTCCAAGAAATATTCCAATTCCAATCTAAAGAGTTGAATAGGATTGTGTGTACAAATGATTAAGGCAACTTATGCCATTTGTACCAATTCTCAATAAGTATTTATATTACTTCACTTGCCTTTAGGCCCCCTATGTTATCTTATCCATTTTTACCCCCTAATAGCTTCATCATTCTCCTTGTCCTCAATAAACCAATGATAAAATTTGTGTCAACTTGATCAATGGGATTTCTAAATGATTTGACTATCCCACTTACCATTTGGCACTCCCTATTTTCGACCCAACATTTTGCACATTATAATACATATTCATGGATGTTCTCACATATATAAGGAAAATATAATCAAATCCTCAAAATCCCATGCCATCTGAGCCTTTAGATGTTAAATATTAGGTTGGATTCATTCACAATAACTACCTTCCATTTTTTGAATAGTGATGTAACATGCACATACATGTTATCCAAAATATGTGACTATTGCATATGAGCCTTTAATGGAACTAGTGAATCACATTAGTGTGCAAATGTGTAAGAGGAGACATCCAGTTTCCCCATTAGTTGTTGATTAAAAATGTTAATGTTGTATTTATTATCTATATTGTGTTTTGTAAACGGTATATAAGGTATATTTCTTCCTTAAGAGACATAATTGTGTGTGTGTGTGTGTGTGCACATGTGCATGCACACACATGCATGCATTTTGTGTATGTGCATGTGCATTGTGAGTGTGCACATGTGCATGCATGCATGCACATGCATGCATTTTCGTGCACACACGCGCGCGCGCACACACACACACACACACACACACACACACACACACATCTATATAGATGTATATAGATATGCCCACACTCACCCATTAACACTTCTCTCTCTCCCTCTCTCCCTCTCTCATTAAAATGTTTAAATTAATGAATGTAAATATCTTTTGCATCATTGATATTGTCACAACTTTAATAATGTGGCGATGCTAAGAATCATAGTCCTCATCCTTATCATGTCATCACTACTTTTATAATATTTCTATTTCAAAACAATGAAAGAACTCTTAACTATGAGTAAAGGCACATTTAGTTTATATTTTTCATATGTGTACTAACTTTGTATTTCTTATCATTATATTAACATAAAATGTTTACATTGTACTAACATTAAGTGGACATTGTGTTTGTATTTAGTACCAATTTGGTTACCAAACAAATTTATTTTTCAATATTTCAATATAAGGGCAAAGAAATAATTGAAGATACTCAACTAGACTTGTATTCCTTAACTTAGGCATTTCAAAAGTGGTAGACATTAATGCATCCTAATGGATGACTATTCAGGAGGAATGGTGTTTTTTTGTTTTTCTCTACAAAAATTGAGGAATGGTGTTTTTCTTTACAAAAAATTCTAAGAACAACATATGAAATATCAAAGTAGTTAAACCATGGTCCATCATCAAGGTAAGAATTAACAAGATTTGGCACAAGCTATCTAGCCACACAAGGTTTGTTGCACTCTCAATGGAATGCATAAGATTAAGCATGTTACAATTTAGGATTGGTTATAAATGCAAGAGTGAAGCTTGTACGATGGCAATAAAACATAGAAAGGCCTTTTCATGTGATAGTGGCAATTATCTCATATTATCCTAATCAAGTGGTAGGGGGATCTCCAAATACAATTAATTCAAGTTGCATAAAGATGCTTAATGGGAAATTTTCAAACTTGAGGCCTAGTTCAAGCTATAGATGTGCATTTTAGGCTATGTTTATTGTGTGTACATCTATTGACATTTAGTGGAGAGCTAGAAGTGCATCCTTTTATGACAAGAAGGTCATCATAAACTAGATTGACATCCACATGTAGCACATAATAAAGCCACATGATTCTTGTAAAATTTCACTTGCACAATTGATTATCTAAGATAGAGGCATACCATTGTGGCAATTATGATTGAGGGGTTTTGAATAGGTCAACAAAAAAATTTCAATATTTCTATTTATAAAATTTTTGGGTGTAATAATTGAAAAATAAAAAACATATGTTAGAAAGACTAGAAACAAATCGATATAATATTAATTGATATCTCTCTCTTGAAAAGTGAAGCATGAAAATATATGGAATAGGAATGATAAAAAATCTTAGTACGTTTTGTGATTGTAATTCTAAAATCAGGTACTTGTCAATTTATCCAGTCTTCTTAACTAGATAAAGTACGATAAGTATCCCAAGTGGAAAGGCAACTTATGATCTTAGAATTATTTTGCAAGCAAGGAAACTCTTGGCACTTGATTCAACCTACTTTTTCCTTTCCCTTGTACTTATATGTGTTATTGGGAAGGAGAATATGGTTGGGGATCCACTCAATTATTCCATTTTCAATATGATATTTGAAATCATGAGGTAAATTTCTCCCAAGTATAGTCATTGTATTTATGGTGCATAATTTAAAGCCTCTTGCATTTTACCTAAGTATGACCATCATGTTTGTGATTGTGTGTGAGGCTACCAATTACAATTAACATATCTTAATTTGTATATGTAGTGCTTATGGAAATGTAGGCTTGTCAGTTGGGTACAATTGTCAATTGGCTATGTTGCATGTAGAACAACAAAAGGAAACACTATTACAAAACAATTCCCATCAACACTTAGTGTCACAAAGTGCAATTAATTGCAAGGATGTGTCCTACAATTTTTCGGGTAAATGGAGTGACTTTGGTAAGTTACTTGTTACCTAAATGTATATCATGAACCAAGATTAAAGAATTACAAATTGTTTCATCCTACATACTTTTCACATTAGTTGGTTTTTCATTGATAGAAAACATAAAAACTCCTTACCTTTTGCATTTTGCAGGTAAAATAGTGTTGAGTATGCTTATGCTAATAGGGCGCGATAGATGCCTACCTAATAGCATGGATTCTGCATTCCATTACATCAATGATTAAAGCACCATTTCAATTTATTTTCTTAAATTAATTCATCATATGAAAGGAAAATGGTAGCAAAAGTGACTCTAGCATCTATCTCAACATTTTCACATTCCTTCCTTATAGGTCTCCCAAGAGAACATCTATCTCATCTTGGATATTGGCTTCACAAAGAAGTGTATGAGATTCCTAGTTAATGTATTTGTGCAAATCTCTTCAAAACATCTAGTAAAGATGTTTGGATCCTCTCTCTCTCTCTCTCTCTCTCTCTCTCTCTCTCTCTCTCTCTCTCTCTCTCTCTCTCTCTCTCTCTCTCTCTCTCTCTCTCTCTCTCTCTCAAAGCCCTAAAAATAAAAATGAGCTCTCCTCCCCCTTCCTCAGGATTTTAGACCTCCTCTCCAACACTCCTTGGATGCCTTTTCCTCTTCTTTGCCAGATTTCAACCTTGTTTTCCTTCGATTTAGGCTTGTTGTTACACAAAACCCTGCTATGGTTTTCTTTCTCTTTCCCCTATTTTTCCTACCTAAATGCCTACAAATGCCTATAAATCACAAGCCAATGCTAATGCTAATCAAACCAACTTATTTGAAGCTCAAAAATCCAAAACACTTACTTGCAATGAAGATCAAACGCCCTTTCTTCCTACCTATTTACCTCAAGTACTATTGCTTTTGGTTTTGGGAGACTTTCTTCCTACCTCAAGCATCTCCATAAATTTATTTCACCGTGCTATTGCTTTTGGGAGACTTTTGTGGATCAACAATACTTGGACACATTTGGAAAGCATATTTCTAGACAATAGGGATAATAGAGGCATCACATATATTTCTTCCTATTCCATCATTTATGCTACTATAGATTGGGATAAGGATTCTCTATATGGTTGGTATGATACTTCAAACACCTACTCCGGGGCTAGTCCATATCCCAATGTCATCCAACTTATAGGAATGATTATGCCTTGGATTATGTAGGGCATGATATGGACTACAATATGATGCTTGTGTATTATACTTGGACCATGTTGGTCATTATCAAGAGACCACGGATCATTCACATGCCACCTCCTCAATAGGATGTCGATGCCCTCTAGGAAATACATGCACAAATTTTAGGTAGCTAACACTCATATTTTATTTCAGTGCATTATTACATTTGGGAGCCACTGGTAGATTGGCTAGTACTTTGATGCTCTTAGGAATTGTATTCTTCAATGAATGATAATAGAGCCTCATGGCAATTCTAGCATAACTAAATACAACAAAAACATTAATACTCTTTAAGGATGAAATTCAATGTTAATTCCTTTGGTTCTAATCCACAACATCCAACACATTTTACTAACCTAAATGCTAATTCATGTAGTTTCATTTGAGAATAAAACCCCCAATGCATGTAGTGTGATATGAACATAATGTGGTTGGATGCATCTACATCATCAATACTTTCTCATTTCTCATCCTCTTGCTTGATGATTTGTTTCCATTGTTTGTTCTTGTTCTGTTCTACTTGATTGTCTTTCTTCAACATCAGAATCTCTATAGACTTACATGTCCTCAATGTGCAAGTGTGTCCGACACTAGCATGTGCCATCACTTTCCATTACACACCTTCAGTCTTTTCACTCTCACATGGTATACACCTTTCAAGCACATCACATGATATTGGAAGATACTTTCAAAAACACATCATAGAAGGTTGTTATACATTACAATATTGGTATCCATACACACACAAAAACACACATACACACACACACACACACACAAGGCATTTCATTGTAATACTATTAAAAACAATCTAATAGTAACTAAAAAGGTTGCGTTTTTTGGTATTTTGCCACTTTGACTTCATTTTTCCTAGGTTTATTTGGGAACATGTGTTGTACAGATATATAATACAACAAAATCTTTGTTCGTGTATGTTAAGTCAAACCACCTAGGACATTATTCCTTATATATATATATATATATATATATATATATATATATATATACATACATACATACATACATACATACATAGAGAGAGAGAGTGTGTGCACAAAGTTGTTACCCTTAGAAGTTAATGTTAATGTTATAAATACAACTATAATATATTTAAATTCTCATGATTAATTTTAGTTTACCAAGCCTTTGTTGTATACCCATCATAGCTACCCATGTGGTCTAGGAATGGGGCCTGAATGAAAGTTAAACATAGAAATAAAATAAATAAAATACTAAATATTAGTAAAGTAAAAATAAGATTGATCTAGTCACCTTAGTCGAGTATGTGGGCTAGGTGTGGGGCTAGCAAGTTTGGCTAGGTGTTGTATACCCAAAACTAGAAATTTTAGTGTTGTATAAGTTGTAGCAAAGGCACATTCACTTTCTACAAGCTCGAGTACCAGCACAAGAGGCACATGCTATGGTTGCACAATAATCTCTTAATCACTTGCCATTTCTAGAAATGACATATGTTGTAAATGTGATTATAAGAAAATAAGCTCGAATGCTTGCATGGGAATGGAGGGGATAATGGTTGGCATGGAGCATTGTGGAATTGTAATATCTTGTGTTTTGTCCACGCATGTGTCTCTTTGGGTGTGAAGGGGGGGACTCGTGGATGAAATTAAAACAAAGGTTGAATAATCTTTACAAAAGCCTTTCCTTTCTCTCGTCAACTGGAGCCGCCTCAAATTGCAATTGAAATATATGTTCCTTGTCGTTTTCATTTTTCTTATCCTCATCACCACCGTGATAGTCATCATCACCTTTGTCCTTACCTTCTCGAAACCATCAATATCAACTTGAATTGAGAAATAGAGAATTGTGATAAACATCATCTTTATCTTATCCTCATTGTACCTTTAATTCCCTATTACATAAAAGTAGGGAATCACATCCTTATAATTCCTTATGTAGGAATTTTCAAAGGAATGTGGGAAATGCTCTATATTCCCTATTATAAGATGTAGGGAATGTAGGGACTTTCAAAGGAATGTAGGGAATGCTCATATTCCCTATTATAAGATGTAGGGAATGCAATTTCCTAGTTATAGATGGGGAATACGTACTTGTCTACATAGGAAATATTGGAGAATTTCCTATATCTCACCAAATCGCCTATGTGGGGAACGATTGAAAGTTCCTTGTGGTCGTCGACCCATCCACCATTGTACCCACGGGGATGTACTATTACTCAGTAAGACTGTACTAGATACTTGGCTTACAAATTTACTCTGCGTGCATACTACTCGTTTTACAAATAGCCGTATACATGGTGTGGGGCATTACACATCCTTCTATTTTGTCAACTTTCCTCTCTTCCCCCAAAGCTATAGCAAATTCCTTCAAACCACCAGCTTTTCTTTATACAAATATACTATCTATTAATAGATTGCAATTCTATTTAGCAATACATGATAACCCTGCACATCTTTTGTCTTATAAATTCTCTAATTCCTTTGTAGAAAAATGAAGTACAGGGTTGTCAACGCTATTTAAGAATACATGATAGCCCTACCTATGTTTTGTCTTATGAATGATTTATTTCCTAAATAGAGAAAAGCAGCACACCCTACTATATTTCTATATTCTTCCACTCCCATTTTTCTTTCTAATAGCTTCAAGTCTATCCACATCTTGTGTGACAACATCTATAAAGATTTTAATATTCTAATACACAAAATATTCTTTCTTTTTTTAATCCAATTGCACTACATCTTCAAATGCGAGTCTTTCCAACTTTAGATTTTTATATTTTTGACAAGTAACTGGTATGATATGCCACATAGTAAGATTAGCAAGAAATGACATCCCCTTCATTCCCGAAGGGGGTCTATCATTAATATATGTATGTATCATGTGGGTTCAACATAAGGGACTTTTAAAATACAAATTTTATAAAAGTTTTACATACAGAAGGGTCCCATGTAAAGGGCTTACTTACAAATTGAATAGAAAAGGGTTATGTTTTATTAAGAGGAAATTCACAAATAAGGATATTTACAAATAGACCTTGAATGCATGTGATATAGAGGGTATACATATAGTGAATTCCTTGGGCCTTCATTATTGTTACTATTTTGTTGAAGTGCCCTACCTCGGCAAAGAGCATGACCATGCAAGTCTAGTGCTCCATGTTAGAGAGTGATCCTGTAGCATGTTTTCAAACTCTAAAAATACATATGTGCTCTCAAAAGGTCTATGTACTACAAGAATTGAGAATAATATTATAACATAACCAAATCTAGCCTTATGCTTTCTCTATCATTTTGTTATCATAGTCAAACTTTTCCAACTTATGCAAATCTTGTTATTAGTGCACTCCATGAGACCACACCCAACTCCAAAGCTTATAAAAAACTTATTGCACATTTTCAAGAAGGAACCATTTAGCATACATATACCATTGCATCACCAAAAACATTGCAACAATCGCCCTTTTTGAACTACAATGTTTTTTATTTGCCTCTTTTTGTAGCTCTCATGCTGCCACAAACTTTTAAGACATACACAAAGGCAATTGTATTTGGAGAAATGCCCTCATCTTGCATCTAGCAAAAGAATTCAAAGTTCTCACCTTGACCATGTTGGACATACACTAAGATAATATTAATTTAATGTGTTTAGGTTATGCATAGAAAGCTTATCAAACACTTCTTATTTATTTTCCCTTAACTACAAATTTTGAGTTGCCATACAACTTTCAATATGTCAATTCTACTATTGATAATCCACCTTAATCCACAAATTCATAAACTAAAAGAGATTGAAATACAATACAAGAAAAAAAAGAGATAAGATCACAAGAAGAGCATGGCATGAAATGGGTGTAATCATCCCCCCATGCATTGAGAAGGCTCTCCCCAATGCATATATTTATAGATTTTCATATCTCTTATGCCCAAAATAACAAATTTCATCCATGTTTTTCTTTGTTTTTGTAAATGACTCCCTTCTTCCTAATGAATGTCTGAAAAGTGTATATAATATCTTGAATATCTTGGGCTCTAAAAATAATAATACCTTACAAGCCTATAATAAAATGCTTAGTGCTTGGAAATATCTACCACACAAGGTCTGTAGATAATAGGTTTAATTATTAGTGCTTCATGACTTTCTCTAGATCCTTAATCTAAATATCTCTCACCAACATAAAATATATTTACTCCTAATATCCACTTGAATAATGTGAGTGGTGCTACACATTTTCATGTGCAACAAGCCGCAATTATGCTATAAATTGCCATAAATTAAAATTATACATAAGACAAATTCTACTCACTTTAAATCCAAATAAATAAATAAATATTCATAAGGTGCATGGGGATAGAAAATCAACAATCCTCAATTTTCAAGTTAAATAAATGATATTGGTGATTGTCCACTGCAAGTGTTTGGCTCAAGTAGCGAATCTACACTAATAGATAGATTTCAAAATGGGTAAGAAACGAATATATTGCCTCAAATGGTGAATCAACACAAAAGCAAGTGACTATAAACCACAAATATAATCTCATGCAGTAGATTAGCCTTTGATTAAATGTAATATCCCCGTGATGTAATATCCCCATGTGCTCCTTCCCCCCCCCCCCCCCCCCCCCCGTGACTCCCCCCCCATAGAAACCCCCCTCCCTTTTTTTAATTTCCAGGGAAAAGTTTTTTCACCAGTACAAATTTTTTTACTTCCCCCTCTCTGCCGGCCGACAGCACGTCGGGGGGAGAGAGAGTGGGAGTAGTGGTGATGGGGGGAGAGGCATGCAACCTCTAGATGGGAGGGGTGGCCATGCCACCTACCTCCTCCTCTCCCCTATATAAGGGGAGGTTTCTCCCCTCCCTCGGGAGGGACACAAGAGGCTAGGCCTCCCCTTCCATACATCGCCACCCCGTCAGCTGCACCCCCTCCCTGGGCCTCCGACTGAAGATTGTTCTCCCCTCCGTCTACAGTAACAGACGTCCCCTTGAGCTTTCATGCATAGCCCTCCCCTATCCCCAATATGCTACAGGTTCCCCCCTATTTACTAGACGTTGCGGGACCCTCCCTGGGCCATCCAAACAAAGTTGCCTCCCCCCCTAATTGCCATCTAGTTCGGCTCGTTAGGAGAGAAGGAGAAGGAGAAGGAGAGAATAATAAGCAGAGGGAGAGAGAAGAGGAGGAGAGGGAGAGAAGGGGAAGGAGAGAAGAGAAAGTAGGAGTGAGAGAGAGAAGATGAGGAAGAGGGAGAGAAGGAGAAGGAGAGAAGAAGGAGTGGGAGAGAGAAGGAGAAGAAGAGAAGAGAAAGTAGGAGTGAGAGAGAGAAGAGGAGGAAGAGGGAGAGAAGGAGAAGGAGAAGGAGAGAAGAAGGAGTGGGAGAGAGAAGAAGAAGGAGAGAAGAGAAAGAAGGAGGGAGAGAGAGAAGAGGAGGAAGAGGGAGAGAGAAGGAGGAGAGAAGGAGTGGGAGAGAGAAGGGAAGAAGTGGGAGAGAAGGAGTGAGGAGAGAAAAGAAGGAGTGGGGAAGAGAAGGGAAGGAGAGAGGAGAGAAGTAGATGAAGGAGGAAAAAGAAAGGGGTAGAAGAGAGGAGAGGAGAAGAAGAAGGAGAAGGAGAGAGGTAGAGGAAGAAGAAGAAGACGTAGAAGGAGAGAGGAGAGAAGTAGTAGTAGAAGAAGAAGAAGAAGAAGAAGAAGAAGAAGAAGAAGAAGAAGAAGAAGAAGAGTAGAAGGAGAAAAGAAGAGAAGAGGAAGAGAAAGAGAGGGAAGGAGAAGAAGGAGAAAAGAAGTGGGAGAGGAAGAAGGAGAAGAAGAGAAGGAGAGAGAGTGAGAGAGAATAGGAGAATAAGAGAAAAGAAGAAGAAGAGGAAAAGGAGAGGAAGAGAAGAAGAAGAGGAGGAGAAAAAGAAGAAGAAGAGAGAGAGAGAAAGAAGGAGAGGGAGTGAGAGTTCGTGAGTAACTGCAAGGAGCCACACTCAAACCACCGTACCCTCTCGGCGAAGGACCCCATCCAGTGGTCTTTCCTACCCGAACCTGTTGACCCAAAAATCGTCAAGGTCCGGACTGCCAAATCTCCATGAGGTGAATGGCTCCCAAGAAGAAAGTCGCGGTAAGCATAGGAGCCAAAACCACCGGTAATGCTGGAGAGGCGAGTGGAGCGACCAATGAAACAAACACAAATCAAACCCACGTTCTAAGCTTTAAAATTAATTAGGTACTAGAAATGAAAGGATTGGTGACATGCATGGAACAAGAATGAGTGTTAGGGTTTTGTTTACTCTAAGTACTAAGTTGCATGCGCAAAACGGTAGAGTTTGGAATTCGCATAATATTATATGCATGAAATGATAGCTTTTACACACATAAAATGATAAGGTTATCGCCTTACTTCACATAAAATGATAGCTTTTTAACTAGTTCAGTGCATGAATAGTCATTTAGAATTCACGTTTCGCAATCATGGTTAAAAGAAACACATGAAATGTTAGTTTCTGTTCATGAGATACAATTGCACCATTCGACAAAACCTTGGACTTTTATATACGCAAGTCACATGTGATCCGGTGCATTAGAAATAAGTACTCGTTGCCAGGAACGAAGAGAGATGAATGACGTTTAGGAGGTACAACTATACAAAATGCACCATGTGCATGATGGATAAGGTTGATTGGAAAATCCTGCATAGAACCGCACTAAGAGAATTGGAAGGATTACATGCATCTAGACTGCATCTTAAAGGTCTAAATGAAGAATCATGAGTTGCCAAGTGTGTTAACTGAGCTTGGTTGAAACTGGAAGATTAAAAGACCCTTGGTTGGGTTACGAATAAGGCATGACCGTTGCCTTGATTGACCGGCTAATGCTTGAGTTAGGGTTAAGATACCCTAAGGTAAAACCCAAAGGAAAAGGGCAAGTCAAAAATAAGTTTACTTACCAAGATCATTTACTTACATAATCTTGTTTGAGATTATTGGGATCTCACCAAGTCACGAAAAGACCCAAGATCGGATGTTGGGAGCATTCGAGAAAAAAAAGGAGTCACATCTTAGCAGTCGGTCGTACAACCGACCTTCGAAATGTTCATGCTTGTACTTAGGAACATTATTTTATCTCTTTTCTCAAGGAACTAATTCAAGGAAAAGACTTAATAATTCAAGTTAAAAGCCTGGAGGGAGATGCAAGAACAGTTACCTCTGACTGCCTGCTTGGCTCTATCCAAGGGGGTTGTTAGTCGCGCCGAGTATATGGACCTAACCCGCCGCAAGAGGTCTCTCCATGGGTGCTTCTTGGAGCGGAAGGACACTTGGGTGCCAGGGGAGGCTCTGACTATAAACCCCTTGCCTCTAGATCCCGCACAAGAGATTGACGTGACTCGGGATGGGATCTCAAGGCCCGTGTACTAGTCAACGGGCGAAACTTGGAACAACAATCTTGTAGATTGCTGGGATAGCCTTCACGCGTGATATTGGATGTACTCTAGGATTTTTATAAATAAAGAGCAGATATTGGAGAAAAAGGAATTTGCTTGACATTGTTTTTGTGCCAGTGCCTAAGTTGCGTGAAGGAACCTGAGATTAATTTGATTAATTAAGGAAGCTGTTTTTGCATGTCAAAACATAATGTGATAGGTAATTAGATAACTAAAGCAAACTGAGAAAAGTGCGGTGGACGTGACTTAGGTCCGCCTATGGAAGGATGGTCCCGGTTAGCTAGGAACTTTTCTCAAATGGTGAGATAATAAGACAATGAAGACCTAGTGTTAGTAGATGTAGAATTTCCGGTTTATTCTATTTTGGGGGAAAGGAATGGGACTATGCCATATGGTAGAGAGATTGAGCTTCGCATCCCTCTCGTTTCCCATTCTCCATGAACCAAGTGCAGCTTTAAACCGCTTCGTCTCTGTTGTACCTACGAAAGGAGGTACAATTGGAGCTCGACGCTAGCTTCTTCCTAGAGACCTTGCTGATAGGAAAGGGACCCTGACCTCAGGTCGATCCCAAGTGGGAACGGCCGGACACTTCTGCTCGGGGCAGACTCGGGAAGACCTAGATCACAAACCTTGTGTCATTCCTTGCGAGTGTCAAGCGGAGCCTTCTAGACCCTCCTCTTGATGGTGGGATACTAAGACATGTCCCACAAGTGAACAAGCAGACACATTACATTAAATTCCTAATGTGTTTGTAAATGGTAAGCATAAATTAGATCATTGTAAGTTGGAGGAAGATATATATTTTAAATCCATTGGGATTCTTCCAATGAATGATTTTTATACTTGATGATATTCATAAAAATTATGAGTAGTACTTTTGTCATGGTCATAAAACTTTAATGTCTTCCTCAAGTGGTGGTGGATTGCCAACTACATGAATAATAATTCGAATTCCTTTAAAGGGTTTCAATAAAATACTATGAAAAGAATTATGGATTTGCTAGTGTGGTGGGATTCATGCATAACAAGACTTATCATTAATTTTGTGAAAAATCTAAGAGGTCCATAATATTGTGGAGTCATTTTAATTTTGGGATACCGTTCAATTGATTTTAATCTTATTTTATCAATTGAAAGACATACTAAGTTAATTTTCTTTAAATATCATAGCTTTATAGTTCTTGTTAGCTTATCTAGTATATCTTAATTGTGATTATCTAATCTTGTCAATCACTTCATTAAAAAGTTTCATTTCACAACTATAGAACTAGTTGTAAGAACTTGATTAGATATGGAAGAGATGGGTGTATGAAAATTATTACCATATAAAACTTCAAAGGGTACACAATCAGTAGTTGAATGGGGTGTATTGTTATAAGAAAACTAAATGACATGTCAATGTTGATGCCCATTAGCATGATTGTCAATAGTTTAAGAAGAAGATCACGAATAGTACTATTGGTTGCTTCATTTTGACCATTACTCTTTGGAAGAAAGGAAAAAGTAAAATCCATTTTAGTACCTAAATTTTTGAAGAGAACAACCCAAAAATGATTGCGCAAACAACCACCTCAATCAGTATTGGTAATCTTAAGAAAGACATGATTAGGAAAGATGATCTCAATAAATATTTTAGTGGCTTAAGATGCAGCTAAGTTTTTCTTATAGGGTATAAAATATGCATGTTTGATAAACCTATCTACAATGGTCCAATCATGTTGTTATGGGAAGATGTAGTAGAAACCACTGACAAAATCCAAATAGATATGTTTGGATGATGCATGAGGTATAGGTAAAGGCATAGGTAAACTATGAGGTTTTCCATGATGATGTTTAATACATTGGCAAACAATGTATGTAATACATACTTAGTAACATCATGACCTTAATTTGGCCAATAAAAATGTTTCTTACATTTGCCTAATGTGGATTGAATTCCATAATGTCCCATGTAGGGTACTACATGCATTTCTTCAATAGCTATGGCCCTACATGGTGCAATTACATCCAACTTGCTTTGATAATAAGAAATCCATGTGGTATGTGTAGTCACAAAAAACATTAGTTGTTATATTTTAAAATTGTTGCTATACAATATCAAAGTCATTATCAGATGGATAAGTAGAAAGTGTCAAGTCCAAAGTTTGGATTTCTATAGAATAAATGTGATTTAAATAAACATTTTTAATATTATCAAAGGAAACTGTGTGTTATAATGGAGTAGGGCTATGGGGTCAATAACTAAGCACATTAGTCACAACATTAATCTACATAGGTTGATATTGGACTATAGGGTAGAAACTTTACATAAACAAATCCTCTTTAGTGTGTGCATCAAAGATAAGATATTAAGAAAGTACGTGTTTAATAGCCCATTGGTCTATTTTAATATGTACCTTAGGTCCCATTAAGTAGTGCTTCCAGATATCTAATGCATGCACTACAACCAATAGTTCTTTATTGTAGATACTATAACTTTGTTTATAAAGGCTTTAACTTACGTCTCTCATATGTGATAGGATGGTCATTCTACATGACTATATACCTATGCTAGATCTGCTACCATTTGTTAACACTAGATAGAAAGAGTAGTTAAAATCAAAACTAAACTATAGGAGAATGGGTCAAGAAATACTTTATTATGTCAAAATATTTTTTCCCCTAAAGAGAGAAAGTATTTTTATGTAATAGAAGAGTTAGTGGTAGAGCAATTAATGAAATATCATAGACAAATTTTCTATAAAAGTTAGTTAAACCCAAAAAATGGGCTTCATGCATAAACTTAGGTATTGGACACTCATTAATACTACTTATTTTCTTTCGATCAACTTCTATTCCTTCGACAAAGAGGACGTGACCTTGATACTCAATTTGGGTTTGAAAGAAACTACTTTTAGAAGGGTTAGCATAAAGATGGATGCGATGCAACAAATGAAAAAACAAAATTTTCATGTTCTTTATGTTCATATTTTGATTCAATCAACATGAAGATATCATTGAAAAACATAATAACCAAATGTTAATAATCAACAATGATTTTATTCATTAACTAAGCAAATGTTGTATGTGCATTAGCTAAACAAAAAAGCATTTCAATAAATTTCTAATAAATAATAAAATTGCATATGAAAGGCTCTTTTGATGGTATCAATTGAGTTCATTTTGATCTAATGATATCTAAGTTTAAAATACAAATTTCTAAAAATTTTAGCTCCTTTTAGTTTGTCAAATAAATTACTGATATGTGGAATGGGAAATCTATTTTTTATTGTGACTTTGTCAAGTGTGCGATAGTTGATGCACATTATGTATGTCTTATTTTTCTTCTCTACCAAAAGTTTGGCGATCCAAAGAGAAAATACTTAGTTTAATGAGGCCTTTGTCTTAACAATTCACTAACTTGTCATTCAATTTCATTTTGGTGCAATGTCTTGTCTCTATATGTTGCCTTGTGTGGATGAGAAATTCCAAGAAATACCGAGTCTACCTTGTTGTCTTATTCTCCTCTGGAAGGTGGCAATTGAACTTGGTAATTTTTGGCTAAGTAATTTTTATAAGTATTAAGGAAATTTATTGTGTAGGACTACGAGCAGGAGGTTTATTTTTCTCAATATCAGTGAAATAAACCACACAAGCTCTATTGTATTTCCTAAGTATACATTTACCTTGTATATAAGGAAAAATGTCAACGTCTAAATCAATTTGCAAAATTATAGTCTCTCGTTGAAATTCAAAAGAAATTTTGTGAGTGCGAAAATCAATATCAAGGTTATATTTGGTGATAGAAGAGCGATCAAGAAATCAAGCTTTTCTTTATAAAGTCCCATGGTTATTTCAAAAATTTCCACTTCTTGTGTATCATTATAACATTCTCCTTAGAAAGTAGTTTTAACCTTAGATGGCATGGTTTCTAATTGTAATATTTCAAAAAATTTCTCAGAAATAAAATGTTGTGAGCTACTATCATAATTTAGAATATTAACTTTAGAACCTTAATAAATCCTTTTGTGAAGTAGTATATATAGAAGAAAGAGATGTTGCCAAAATATGTTTGTATATGTGGCTACAATATCTCATTCTTACCACAAGAGGTTGGCCCAATTGTGTCTAGCTTAGAGATAAAATTTTGGCAATAAGAAGGATTCTTTTACTTCGGACTAGAAATTTTCCCATGTATTGGATTGTCGACACAATGGTAGAGAAAATTTCACCAAAGGGAAGCTATGTTAGACAAGTAGTTAGAGCACATTTATATTTTTTCTTTTCAATGAAAGATTCTTCAACAAAATAATCATCAAGATGAGTGAGCCAAGATAGAATACCTTTATTATCCATGCAACCATCATATTTTGTAGAATGGAAGGACTTACACTGATTCTTTTCTCCTTCTGTACTTCTTGTGCATTAAACAACATGAAGGATAAGTATGATGGATGTGATTAACTTTATGTTGACTAACTGCTTGGTATCATTGCTATTCACATTCTTGAAGCATGCATGCAATATCCATTGAGCTTTGTTGAAGAAAGTAACCTTGTTGTTAGAGAGTAATCTTAAGAAAGGGTGAATGGTCTTCAACAGCGTCATGTTCCCTAGCTTTTTGTGAAGAAGATAAATAATTGATAAGGAGCTTTGCTTGCCACACTTGGTGAAATAGCATAACAACAATATGAGATGATGGAAAAAGCTTGTGTTACAAAGAGGGAAGTCAATATACAAGATCTCAAGGCAACCCATATTCAAATATTAGAATACCACACTATAGAATTGATATGGAAAGTGTCTAATGTCATAAGCAAAGGCACATGGGAAACCCTTGGAGATGATTTAGACTTGAATTGCAAAGCTTTTGTAAAAGAAAATATAATTTTAAGCCTTAAGAAGTTTCTAAAGTGGTGAATGTATAGGGAATTTGCAAAGGGGCTTTTGACAATAGGAGTATGTGGTTAAGAAAGCTTGATAAGGCCTTAGAGAATTAGTTTATAATCCCTTATAGTGCATGCCCATGTGAATGCAAAGAAAAGGAGTAAAAGGGCCTTTGCAAGTAACTTTCCAAGTACAATGAGGGAGGAGAATATTATAAGAGCCTTCCTTCCCATAATCTAGTTGAAGCAGTCCATTCACTAGTGCATGTTTTGATAGGTTGGCAACACGGAATTTGGGGAGAAGGCCTAGTACAAGGATGCACCACTCTCTCTCCGCCTTGGAAAGGGCTCAAAGAATAAGAGTGAGAGGATAAAGGCTAGTTAACTCTCTCTCCCATCCCTGAAAATTAATCCAATCATGGAAGCACTTATTTCTCGCTCTTCTTGTCAAACTCCAACATGACTTCTTTTGGGATAACATAATTGAAAATTAAGAATATACCCACAGTGGGAAAATATGATGGTAGAACATTGAATGGTTTGGAATTAGATAATTCACCTTATGCATGGCATCACTACAAGATATAGGCCTTATACCAACGTTAAAAGCGATGAAAATGTAAATAAAAAAATTTACCCCCATCATCACAAAAAGCGTCGTTATTGGCGATGCCATAGAACAATCGGTATCAACATCGTTATTTGCTGATACGAATGCAAATAGCGACGTTGATAGCCACGCTCTGCGATGCTAATAACAACGTAAATAACAATGCGACGCAAATAATGATGTTGATAACCACTCTCTATGATGCTAATAACGACACAAATAATGATGCATGTAGGTAAGTTTGCAACACTAATATCGATAGTAACAGGGATTTTTTTTTTGTGGCAGGGTAGCAAGCTACCCTGCCATAGCAAGCTACCCTGCCACATATAGCACTGTGTGTGCTTTATTTGCGCATTACAAAATAATTTCTGCACTGTATACAATGCTCGTGTAAACAAAAACAAAGTGTACTGAAATCATAATATTGATATATGAAATAAATACATGATTGCATAATGAAAGCGACTGGTACAATCATAACAAGATATCACTACTACATAGAAAATGTCTACACAGATCAGGCGACCAAAAAAGAAGGGTGTGTGAGCTCCAGGGATCCAAGGGCGAGCTACATATCCTCGCAATCCGAAAGCTCGTCCCACCGCAAAGGAGCATCGAATGGACTCTACAAAAAAAGAAACAACACATCAATCCACCATACAGTAATGCATTCTAATTAAACATGGTAACTACGGACAAGAAAGATGAGTGACTTATAGGGCTGCCGAGTTTATATAATTGGTCGATCAATGCAGTGAGACCGTGCCTCTCCACAAATCGAGTTTCAAGGCTAGTTGGATTGTGATTTGTAATGGAGTGCTACAAAGAAAACAAAATACTAACTGTTAGAAACATGATTGTCAGTACAAAGGAAATTGCAAAAAAATAAGCAAGCAAAACAAAAGAAAAACTTACAAAATCCTCCAAATATGTCCTGTGGCCACCACTCCCAAGATGATGGACCACTCCGGTCTCTAGTCGTGTCCTTGCCGCCTCTTGTGCTGCTAACTCCAACATCCTGGATAATCTGTAGCCTCCTTCCTCAGTCGGCGTTAGTCATCCGCGTCTAGCCACTCAGGCTTTGCAGCCCCACTCTTGAGTGCCTTGCGTGCGTCCGATCGTTTGCGTGACATATGTGCATGCATGCAATCCATCATCCAGCCCGTAGAAAATCTATCTGCTGTGGCTGGAATCGGAAACTCCTCATGCAAGGAGGCTACTATGTAGTCCTTGCTCCCCTCTGGTATATTTTTCCAATGATCTAAGATGTTGTGCCAAAAAACTTGTTGGCACAACTCTCTCATGTGAGCCATCACCCTCCTCCCCTCATCATTCATGATGATGGCTCCTGACCTATCATCGACAAGATAGACATATCTCTCTAGGGTATGCCTAAGATGGGTCATCTCCTACCTGCGTCCACACTCCTGGGCATATCCAAGAGACCCATGTATATTTGGTGTACCAACTGGGATAGTATCTATCAGAGTAGCATCCATAGGGGTGCCACTTGCTGCAGACGACTGAGAAAAAGTTAGAGTAACTGGAGTAGACGTCCCCACATGTGCGAAAAATCTTGGAGGTGATGCAACTCCGGCACAACGACGAGACGGAGACACCGCGTTCGTGCCTCCACAGCATCCACCTAAGCTACGCTTCCTAGAATCGCCACGAGAGCGAGGAGTCACACTTGTATCCTGTGCCGACTGCGGGCTCACTACCTCCGTATCTCTACAACATCCCCCAACCCTGAAGCACTTCCTCCCTCTGGCCCAAGTCTGGAGTGTCGACCTTGTCTGCTCGAAGCTGAAGCATCTGATCGCGTCGAAGTAGATCTAGTAGAGCGGCCTGATGATGTCAGAGACAGCTCCTAGTCTACCATGTCTCTGAATCTCGCCATCTGATCTAGAGACATGCGCGTGAAGATATCTTGCAACTCCTCATCGTTCATCCCTCGACTCATCTTGAAAATGTCACCTGTACAGACAAAAAATGATATTAGCATAATCAATTTAAATCATACAAAGCATGGTAATATAAATTCTAAAAACATGATCTCACTTAAAATGCATATCTTATGTACCCTTATAAGAGATTAGTCAACGAATTGAGTAAGTGGATGCTCCAAGTATGAAGTATCCTATGGTCCCATGTCAATCTCTTGACAAAACTCCGCATACACTGGAAGGTCGATAGACATGTCACCATAAAAGGATGAGTCCACCTCGTTCTCAAATAATTCTTGGACTCCTGCATTTCCATCATTGTTAGCCGATGTTGGCTCCTCTACATACTCTAAGCTTTCGGTGGCCTCCACCCCTTGCAATATCGACCCCTCTATTTGCATATTGTCCTCATCTATGCTCGGAACATGGCTTTGATTATATACTCTCGCACTTCGGGGAGCTGAAGGTATAACATACCACCATTGAGGTTGTCGGGAGTTTGGATAGAAGATTACCTATTCACAAATACGTACAAGAGAGATTAAACTATTGTGACATGTACCATGTCGTAATACAATTAACAAACAAATGAGTTCATGCACTTGTTCACAATGGGCCGGCAACACAAAGGTGTTGCGCAAATCCATCCATTTTTTTCAGAATCTATTTCGAGAAATCTAGATGGACCTCGTCGAACTGTTGCTCCAGCTCCTTCAAGTACCACTTTGAACCATTGCACATGGAATAGTATCATGGAGAAGCTATGGTAATCCATCGTAACAATACTTTGCAAGTTTCCAAAATACTCAATATCATCTATAACCATGTTTGGATCCATTGCTTGTCGTCAGCTCTCCTGCTCAAACCTTGCCATGATACCACAGTCCATTGTGGAGCGCATTTTGTCAATACGCTCCATGCGAAAATGCCGTCCACGCGACCACGCTGCACTATATATTTTGTACTGTACATTGAAATACTCAAATTAGTTGTCGCATATAAAATATAGATATGAAAAATCCTAAACACGTCATCACCTTTGGACTACATTGTTAGAGAGAGAACTAGGGAGAGAGAAAGAGGAGAGAGAAAGACTGCAGAGGAGAGATAAAGACTGCAAGAAGAGAGAGAAATAGAGTGACGAGGAGAGAGAAAGACTAGAATTGGAGAGAGAAAGACATGAAAGATGTAGAAGCCACGGAAGCTTGGAGCAAGAAGGGAGAGAAAGATCGTAAATGTATTGATTTGTCAAAAGATGTGAAAAATTACAATTTCTCTCCTTATATACCAGTGTCAATGTGACATGGCATATTAGTAGCATTCTAAGTATTCCCAGCTTCTTACAATCCATCCCTTCCCAAAAGTTTTTGTCCTAAAAAACAAACCTAGAAAGAACTAAAGAAGAGATGGATAGAACAGAGTACTACTCTGTTTTACAGCTTTACAAATGGGGAATGAGTGAAGAATTATCATTACAAGGGCTGAATTTGAAGAACGGAAAGAGGACCCGACTATATACATGATTTGAAGAACTTTAGAAGCCATTGGAGCCATAGAATCTCCAACAAATAGTTCCAGAAGAAAGTAGACAGCTTGCTGAAATAACAGTCCCTGCTGGACCAAATCTGCCATAACTTTTGATAGAAGTGTCCAAATGAGATGTACCACATATCAAAACGAAGCTCTTGAAGAGTACTTTAAGCTCATGTAGATAGCTCAATTCTGAAAATGAAGTACAACAAAAACTATTCTAAAACAGCGTGCTGTCCTGAACCAGTCTGCACCAATACTAGCTCCATAAGCAATAGGCTTCAGCCACCAATGTATCCTTCAAATATGGATACTCATCCAATATTGAATCAAGTCTCCAAGAAGCCTCTTCAGAGGGTAAACCTCTCCATTTAATCAAATATTCCACAATAGAACGTGATCGAAGCTTCTTTTCACGCTGACCTATAACAGCCTGTAGGATGTACTGAACAATACCATCTTCATCAATAGATGGTAGCTCATCAACTAAATCCACTGGATCACCATAATAGGGCTTGAGCTGACTAACATGGAAGACGTTATGAATCTTTGTAGAAGAGGGAAGCTCTAGTCTGTATGCCAAATCTCCAATCCGCTTAAGGATCCTGTAAGGGCCATAGAATCTGTGGGCAAGCTTATTACTGGATCCATCTTTCAATGTAGAGTACTTGGATTTGGGCACCTTCAACAAAACCAGCTCTCCTTCCTGGAACTCTAAAGGCCTCCTCTTCTCATCAGCATACATTTTCATCTGATCTTGAGCCTTCCTTAGATTCACCTTGCATTGCTGAAGAAGGGTTTGCATTCTTTCCAATTCTTCCTTCCCATGAGGGTTGATCTTTTCGTTAAAAATGACTGTGGGTAGGGGCACCTTGTAACCATACAAAGCCTCAAAGGGTGAAACTCCTATGCTTGCATGAGTGGAATTATTATAAGCAAACTCAGCCAGGTGTAACCAAGAATCCCATGAGGTTTGGACATCATAGCAAAAATGGCGAAGATAAGTCTCCAACCATTTATTAACTCTCTCTGTCTGTCCATCAGTTTGGGGATGATAAGCCGTAGATGGAGCCAACTTAGTACCCATAGATGTAAATACCGCTTGCCAAAAGTTACTCATAAACTTTGAGTCCCTATCATGGACAATCACCTGCGGTAATCCATGTAATCAGAAAATATGCTCCATAAACTGGTTGGCCACCTGAGAAGCAGTAAACTGAATTTTTATTGGGATAAAATGAGCTGCTCTGGTGAGTCTGTCAACCACCACATAAATACTATTCCACCCCTTCTTGGTAGTAGGTAAGCCAGTGATAAAGTCCATAGTAATATGAGTCCATTTACCCGTAGGAATAGGCAATGGATGCAACAAACCTGCTGGCTTATGGGTGCTATCCTTATTTTGCTGACAAGGCATACACTTCATAACGAAGTCCTTGACATCTTTCTACAGTCCTTTCCAATAAAAGCTCTTGCTGATCCTGTCATAAGTCTTGAAAACTCCCAAGTGTCCAGCTAAAGGCAAAGAATGCAACTCCTCCATAATTTTTTGCTTGAAAGAAGAAGTAGAGGGAATAACAATCTTGCCCTTACACCAAATAAGACCATTTTTAAGCTGGTAATGTGAGTTTTCTTCCATAAGACCTTGCTGTAATTTCTGAAAGATTTGGCTGAATTCCTCATCTAAGAGATATGCCTCTTGTAGCTCTTCAATCCAATCACTATGTAATTATGTCATGGTTGATACTTTGCAGGCCCACATACGAGAGAGAGAATCAGCCACTATGTTATCTTTGCCCCTTGTATGAGTGATGTCAAAGTCATAATTTTGTAATGTTGCCACCCATCGTCGTTGCTTTGGAGTAAGATTTGACTGAGTAAGGAAATACTTGAGTATGCGATGATCACTATGTACTCTGAACCGGCTGCCATATAAGTAATGGTGCCATTTCTTGATTGCATGCAAAATAGCCAACATTTCTTGGTCATAAACATTCATGGCCATCTCCTTATCAGTAAGCTTACGGCTTTCAAATGCAATTACTCCATGCTCTTGAAGCAAAACAGCCCCAATGCCACGGCCACTAGCATCACACTGTATAGTAAACTCTTTAGAGAAATCCGGGCATACAAGAATAGGAGCAGAGGTAAGTAATTCCTTTAACTGGTTGAAGCTGCTATCTATAAGAGCATCCCAAAAGAAAGCCTCTTTCTTCAACCTGTCAGTTAAAGGGGCTGCAATTGCCGCATAATGCTTTATAAATCTGCGATAGAATGAAGATAGACCAAGAAATCCTCTAAGAGAGGTAGTAGTAGTAGGCGTTGGCCAATCTTTTATGCATTGCACCTTCTTGGGATCAGCCTGTATTCCTTTTTCACTGACTATATGTCCCAAGTATTCCACTTCAGTCTGCATGAAAGAACACTTCTTCTCCTTAGCAAAAAGACTATGATGTCTCAACACATCAAAAACCTTCCTCATATGCGACAAATGATCCTGAAAAGTTTTGCTGTAGATCAAAATGTCGTCAAAGAACACCAAGACAAATTGAAAGAGGAAAGGTTGTAGAATCTTATTCATCAGGCTTTGAAAGGTAGCTGGAGCGTTTGTAAGGCCGAATGGCATCACCAAGAAATGGTAGAGCCCACGAATAGTCCTAAAAGCAGTCTTGACCTCATCACCCTCTCTCATGCAAATCTGATGATACCCTGATCTCAAATCAATCTTCGTGAAGAATCGAGCCCCCTTAAGCTCATCAAGCAAATCATCTATCCTGGGTATAGGATACCTGTTCTTCACTGTTATCTTATTGAGATCCATGTAGTCAATGCACATTCGGAAAGATCCATCTTTCTTTTTGACTAACAGGACTGGGGATGCATAAGGTGAAGAATTGGGTTCAATAAATCCCATTTCAAGAAGCTCTTTGATTTGCTTGGCTACTTCCTCTCGTTCACATTTTGATAGTCTGTAAGGTGGCTTATTGATTGTCTTTGAGTTGGGTTCCAAATCAATGGGGTGATCCACCGCTCTCTTAGGAGGCAATGAAGTAGGTACTTCAAATAAATCTCTATACTCCTCAAGAAGAGTTGTCAAGGCTGGATGGTTTGCTGAATTATTGGGTTGATCCTGTGCTTCTTTGTTCAAATGCAATACAAATATCTATGAGCGCTTTTTGTACTCTTTCTTGAGTTGTTGAATGGTGATAAGCTGAAAATCAGATCTACTAGGGATCCCCTGTAAACGGATGAGCTATCCATTGGAGAAAAACTCCATATATAACTGTGAGAAATCCATAGTAATCCTGCCTAAGGTCATCAACCAATCACAACCAAGTACAATATCTATGGGCCCCATTTCCAAAGTGATCAGGTTTACTTTGACTTCAAAATTTTCAGCCATCTGCAAAGAAACCTGTGGGCAAATCTGTGTGCTGATTTCCTCTTCACCATTAGCCACTTGTACTCTAATGGGCTGCTGTAAGTCGGTGGGAACACAATTCAACTTGTACATAATGGATTTATTGACAAAACTGTGGGTACTGCCACTATCTATCAGGATGAACATTGGCTTTCCACATATGCTTCCCTTCATACGAAGTGTATTAGGGTTCTTAGATCCCGTCCAAGCATCCATAGAGATAGAACAATTAGTGGCAGCAGGCAACTCATTACAAAATCCACCAGGATCAAATGGGATATCACCGCCTGGATCAAAAGGAAAAGAGTCAGATGGATCACAGAAGTACTCCTGTCCACCATCATCCTCGAAATTTTCATTTTCAGCATTGATTGTGACTGCATTAACTTCATCTATGTCATTTTCAAGGTCCTCAAGAACTAGCATACTCTGAATTTTTGGCTTGGCATTTTTGTATACACACTTTGAAGCATGGTCAGGAGTATACTTTTCTCCACACTTGAAGCATAAGCCTTTGTCCTTTCTTTCCTTGTAAAGATCCATGGGAATATTTCTGGAGTTTGTATTGGCTGAAGTAGACTTAGGCTTATTGTCACCTTGCTTAAATTCAACCTTTGGACTGTTTGCTGTCCTGAAATTGCTTTGAAGCCTAGAAGCATTAAATGGAGGATAAGTTGGTATCCGTAAGCTCCCACTAGGCATATGATTGCTGCCATAATTGTTACCAACTTGCCCTTGCTTTAAAACAATCCTTGGCTGTTCATAACTTGGCTGAAATGAAGACTCTTTCCTATACTTCCTTCCAAAGCGCTCTGCAAGCTCAATAGCCTTGAAAAGTGAAGTAGGATTCTGCGCCATAACATCAGCTGACAAGGATGGTTCTAAACCATACATGAACTTGTGTAACTTGGCCTCATCACTGATGTTTTCCACATACATGGTCAAGTTGAGGAATTGGTTTGTATATTCTCTTACACTTAGGCCCCTTTGTTCCAAAGCATACCATCTTCGTCCTAACTTCTCTTTTTCAAGAGGTGAAACAAAGACTTCAGCCATAAGTGCCTTGAAAGCTTCCCAATTCTCAATAAGTACATTCTCTTTCTTGATATACCTCCACCAAGTGTGAGCAAATCCTTCTAAGTGCAAGGAGGCAAAGTGTATCTTCATATCATCAGTTTTAGGAAATATGTCAAAATAGGACTCCATCTTAGAGGTCCATTCCTCTAATTCTGATGGTGAAGAAGACTGGCCATTGAATTTGGATAAAACAATTTTGTCCTTGAATTCTCTATCATGGAAGGGTTGCTGTCTCAAAACTGGCTGATCGGGATTTCTAAGTACAGAACCCCCAATTTGAGACTGAAATCTTCCAACAGGTGGCTGAAAATTACCATGTAATCTTCCTGTTGGTAAAGCACCCCTAGAATTCTGAGTATGCAGTCCAAAAGTTTGAGTATTGGCTCCATTCAAACTGCCCAAATAGTCATCATGCCTTTGTGAAGCTTCCCCAACTTCATATTGACTATTTGGTATGCCTCGTCTTCCTATGATTCCATCTCCATAACCATTTTGGTTGGAAGGCTGAAGTGGGACTGAAGGGTCACTGTTTGAACAAGCCTTCTCATTTGCTTCTTTTGATCCCTTTTGTGACTGCATGAGTTGAGAAAATTGTGCCATAAGTTGAGCATTAGATTCTACCAATTTATCAATGGAAGCATTGGTTCGGTTAGTTGATTCCATCATCTTCTCAACAGTAGACTTCGTTTGATCAAATGATAAAATCATATGCTCCATTGTTGACAAAATAGTCTCATGACGTTCCTTATGTCTTAGTTCATGGGCACACAAAGCGTCATTGAGTATACTAATCTCTCCTTGTTGAGGCTCTTCAGGGTTCTCTTGAAGTGTTCTTTCCATCATGGAATCCCTGATTTGCTGTGCATAGTCCTCCTGGACCTTATTTTTGCCTTTATGTCCTGCCATACTAGTGCAGTCCTGCAGTACCCCCTGTCAGTAAAACGGCTATAACTTTGGCTAGAAAACTCCGATTGCAAAACTTTTTTGTGCGAATCGAAGCTAACAATGCCCTCTTCGAGATGAGCTATAGCACGCTATAACAGGTTTAGGACAAAAAAATTCTGTAATTGAATTTCAGAGTCTAAACTGTCCAGTCCTGCACCCTGTTTAGACCTGTAAGTGCCCTGTTTTGACCCTGTAATGCAAGAAAGTAACCTCAAATGGTTACCAAACCCTGGAAAGGGGTATATAGGACCTGTAGGTACCCTGTAGTACCTGCACCTGTGCTTCAGTATCAAAGGGTGTACCTGTATCCACCTGTAAATACCCTGTGGGTAACCTGAAAATGCCCTGTTTTACCCTGTTTGAATCCAGTAGGTACTTGAGTCGTTGGAAAGTCTTCAATCTTTAATTCTCCACTCGTTGTACCTGTGTGAGGGATAAAACGGCAAGATGGGCTCCCTACACGGGCTCCGAATCATCGGAAGGTGGCAAAGTTCCCCCCGGGTCGGTTGGTTGCACCCCTTCGGGATCTTCGATAGTGAGGGAGGGTCACCTCTCTTTTGTTCCACTATCTCCCCCGGCATCCACCTTTTTCCTCGATTGGAATATCAACATGGCAGAGGCTAGTGTGCTAAGCAATCAGCATGATATGCAATTGAAAAATATCCATTCAGCCTTTCATGAGATGCAATTGATTGATAAGAAAACTTGAGATGGGAGAAGGGTTTTACCTATGCAATTCAGTGACTCACTGATTGCTACTACTTACCCTTTTACAATATTTCAGCTTGGGTGAGAAAAATTTCAACAAAACAAACCAAGGTTATGCATCAAGCTGATTAAATGTTACCTAAGATGAGTAATGGTTTTGAATAAAAAAGAATTCAATGAAATAGGCTGAGATTGAAGAAAATTAATACTATTCTCTGATCTATTGATCAATCCAGTGATTTAATTGATCAATAACCTCTCATCAACAAGTGGAAAAGCCATTAGCAATAGGATTATTGAGAGATTTCAGAGATTAGCAAAAGAAAATACCTCCATTAAGCTTGAAAATGATGATGGATATCAGCTTTAACCCGGTTGATGCAAGAGTTCTTCATAATCCACCATAAATCCAACATAAAGCTTGAAATCTCCATGAAATCAGTCCATACATGCTTCAATATGATGAAATCCTTGAAAGATCAATACTCCAGCCTTGCTTGAACACTTGAACTTCAAAGATTCAGGCTCCTTGATGAAAAGCCCCAAAATAATCCTTCCATTTGAGCTTCACTGACATGCACGGGCTGAAATCTCTTCAATGTCTTCAATCTTGAAGTCTATCCAGCTTGTATTCAGCTTTAGAGAAGCCTTGAAGGTCGGGGAAGTCCAAAATTTTGAGAAATTTGAGTTTCCATGTCTGTGGCTATGACTGTCCTGCTGTGTATTAGGGTTTGAGCAAGAGAATGATTGATCAAGATGCTTCAGAGGCTGAAGATTGTTGCCAATCAAGTGCTTGATAAGTCCTTTAAAAGCTGAGATCAATGACTGAGAATGTGGAGCAGGCTGAGCAGGGAGTAGAGAGCAGGGATTTCAGCGCATTTTTCGGCGCATTTTTCGGGCTGTTCCTGGGCTGATCATCAGCATCAAACATCAAGTATGGTGCTCCTCCTATAGCTTAGGCAACAAAGAACCTTTGCCCCATGGTTTGGCAGTGAGATGTTCAGCACAGAGAGAGATATTTGAGACTTTCTTGATATCCACCATGAAAGCTTCAACCAAAAGCTTGAAGGAGAGAGAAGAGAAGCTCTCTTTTGAAAAGTAACTATAGTTTAGTCTGTAACTAAGCCCGGTTAACCATTCTTTACCCTAGTTACCTCCATTTTTGCATGAAATTTGATGACGTCCAGCCATTTAAGCCTTTACCCGCCATCTCTGACCTTGGATATCTCCAGATGTAGTCATTGCTAACTGTAGTTGTCCTGCAGCACTCCACTAGTCACTGTCTTGTACCATTTTTGTCTGAAATTGGTTTTGAAATAGGAAAATAGGAGTGAAAATGGAAGAAAATAATGGATCAAAGACTGAAGCTCTAATACCACTTGTCAGAGAGAGAACTAGGGAGAGAGAAAGAGGAGAGAGAAAGACTGCAGGAAGAGAGAGAAATAGAGTGACGAGGAGAGAGAAAGACAGGAAAGATGTAGAAGCCATGGAAGCTTGGAGCAAGAAGGGAGAGAAAGATTGTAAATGTATTGATTTGTCAAAAGATGTGAAAATTTACAACTTCTCTCCTTATATACCAGTGTCAATGTGACATGGCATATTAGTAGCATTCTAAGTATTCCTAGCTTCTTACATACATCCCCTCGAGAATTCCCACTCCTCCATTGAGACCTCCGCCCCTTCGCGAGACGCTGCGGTCAAAGCTCCATGCAACCATCGCATTGACATGAACAGTGGCATCTCCTCCATGCCCTCGAGATATCAAATTGGTCGATGGTGTGCACTACGTTGAAATTTAGATCGCGCTTCCTCTAGATCTTGCTTAGCGATCTGGTACTTGGCGAGCCATGTCTCAATAGAGGCATGGTGCAACATACAAAAGCGATTCACCTTCTCCTCCATTGCAGCATTCATTCTTTTTTCTACCCCATTTCCAACCATCACATCTCCGGTCAGTCTATCATCGTCCTTCAACGACCACAACATTTTGTTGTCTGGATCCACCATTGGTAGCCATTGTGAAATATACACTAGCGTCTTAGACACCAACCAACCTTCAGCCATGCTACCTTCTCGCCTAGCTCGTTGTCACACAAAGCCTTTCAGGGTTTTCATGAAGCGCTCTAAGAAGAACATCCATCGCGTATGGACAGGTCCAGCAATCTCCACTTCATCTACAAGATGCACAAGAAGGTGGATTTGTATCGTGAGCATGCTGGTAGGAAGGTATTTCTCAAAGAGATAGACCGTCTCCATTGCTCCTTGCCTCGCAGATTCAATAGAGGATGTCTTAATCTCCTTCTGTGAGATCCATTGTACCAAAATCGACAAACTCTAAATGGCCTTGAATATTTCTGGAGTAAGGCATCCTGCGATCGCGATCGGTAGTACAAACTACCACAAATGAGAAAGCATTATGAACAATGGCTGCACTCCAAATAGCAAAATGGGCACGCTAATTACAATCCATTCATAGTACAAACCTGACATATCTTATGTCAGTCATGGGATTTTAGCCCTGATAATTGGTCATCTTTAGAAAATGCAGACCTGAGAGAACGCATCATACCCATCGGAGTGCGGATAGACTTAACTACTTGCTTCACAATGCGCTATTCTTTAGTGGACAAAACCCAAGGAGCGCGAGGTAGCTGCACACGACCATCAGCACTCGATTGTGGCCAAAGCGCCTCCATCTTGCCTATGTCCTTCAAATCCATTTGTGCCCCTATAGTGTCTCTCTTTTCTGTGATGTGGTCCCATAGCAAGCTACCCACATTCTTGAAAATATGCATGGGATCCAACAAGTGATTGATCTGTAAAGGATCCAATATGACAACTTGTAGAAAACTGAGAACCGCCACATTCCGTTTGGATATGACTTCGCGTGGACCATTTTTAGCTCGTACCAGCTTCTTACGGCATTTATACGTGTTGGAGGTCATCCAAGAAAACCTTCCCTGAGTTCATGACCCTATGTCAAGAAAGCGGTGTGTCCTTGATATACCATCTTCTTCATGGTTCGTGACCTTCGAGAGTCTAACTATGGTCCGCATAATGGACATGCATGATAACTTGAGCTAACCAGACCTATTCCAACACCTCTATCTAGTGAATACAAACTTGAACGAGATAAAATATAGATATTACCAACGAGAACGAAAGCCTATTTACCTGAGCACTCTCCGAATCTAGAAAAGTCATGCATCGTCCACATGGAAATGGCAGACCGTTGACCATCGTTCTTGCTCATATCTTGCATGGTGACCCCCTTCTCCCACATAATCTTAAGCTCATCGACTAATGGATAAAGATACACGTCCATATTTTTGACTTTGTAGCAGTCGGGGACGAGTAAGCTAAGGATGAGATGTCCTTCCTTCGTAGAAAGCCATGGAGGGATATTGTAGTTGACAAGGACTATAGGCCACACACTGTAAGAAGTTGAGCGCAGACTGAATGGGTTCATGCCATCCATTACAAGACTGAGCTGAAGACTCCTTGACTCTCGGGCAAAGCCTGGGAAGGTAGAGTCAATGTGGCTCCATGCGGGTGAATCCGCTAATATTCATTGAACTCCATCTGTGGACCTATTCTGCGTATGCCACGTTGTCAAGCTCGCCATGTCGGACGTACGAAACATGTGGTTTATGCGGGGGATAAACGAAAAGTGTCTGAGAAATTTTTGAGGGATGGTTTGCCCTTGCAAGTCCTGTCGATATCTGTGAGCACCACACTTTGGACATGTCTCCATAGTCTTGTATTCTCCTCGAAATAGTATGCAATCATTGATACATGCATGGATGCTGTTGTAGTCCATGCCAAGCTTTTGTAAAACATGTCGTGCATCATCATGAGACTCATGCATAGTATTTGCAGGTGGTAATATTTGATATTTCAATAACTTGAAAAAAAATCATAAAACACCTTGAAAAAGCAAAAATATTTTTAATAATAGTGTCGAAAAGAAATCAACAAAGCATACGTACAAGGTACCTGAACAACTCGGTCACACTTGCATCGCTCCATCAGTATTTTGCTTGCACACTTAGGAGTGCAAGCAGTGTCTTCAAGTAAGATACTCGATACCCATCATATAATGGTATGGATGCTTCCTCTCTAAGTGGATTAGAAGTCTCGACATCCATGGGAATCAATGCATCGATCATTGCCTCCATCTCAGGCTCCAAGATTGTAGGTAGGTTTAGAAGGCTGCCTCTCTCCTCTAACATTGACAATATAGATTGGGTAGTGCCTTGTAAGTGGTGGATTGGCTCATGCACTCCATCCATCGCATGCCCACGAACTCTTCTAATTGGCCGCAAAGGGTGCACTCCTCCTTGGGACGAGATGTCAACTCCCTGGATAGAAAATTTTCTAGCCACACCCAATCATCTTGTATATGGTATTCAATTAGCTTGCGAGTACAATGCATGATTGATATTAACTTTTCTTATCGTTTGCTGAAAATCCACAATCACCTGATCAATGATCTCAGATTGAAACTCGCCGAAGCATCGTGCGTGTTCTATAGACAATCGACATTTTCATCTAATTGCCAGCTTGCATTGAGAGCATGGACACGGGACACGCTGATTAAGATACGCCTCATGATCTTGAACAACAAGACCTTCATTATTTTCCATTTTGTCTACGTTATGGCAAACAATTTGTTTTTGTTATCATTATTTTTTTCTTTCTTAAATTGTTCTTCTCTCCTTCTATCTCTCTCTCTTTTTCTCTTTTTTTATTATGCTGTATGTATTTCCTCTCCCTCTCTCTTGTTCCTTCTTTTTTCTCTTCCTCCCCTTGTCTCATTTTCTTTAACGATCACGGCTACGACTACAACTACGACCACGACCATGACTATGACTACGAGCATGACCATGACCACGACCACGACCATGACCACGACCACGAACACAATGACCATGACCATGACCATGACCACGACCACGACCACGACCACGACCACGACTATGACCATGACCATAACTATGACCATGACCATGACTACGACCACGACTACAACTACTTATATAGAGATGAAGAGAGAGACAAGAGTTAGGGAGAGAGTAAAGTTAGAGAAGAAGAGGAGAGAAGTGAGAGAGGTAGAAATAGAAAGAGAGATAGAGAGAGAAAAGAGATAGGGGGAGAGAGAAGGATTTAGGGAGGTAGAAATAGAAAGAGAGATAGAGAGAAAAAAGAGATAGGGGGAGAGAGAAGGATTTAGGGAGAGTATAGGAAGAGAGAAAGAGGGAAGATTGAGGGAGAGAGAAGGGTTGAGAGAAGAGAGAGGAGAAAGAGAGAGAGATCCGACTAGAGCATTTGACACCCATAGCCAACACACCGTGGAGAACACAAGCACAAATTGATATTGAATTATGGCAAGAAAATCCACCACAAAACAATAGTTATAATACTCGAGGTAGGATTTCAAAGTCTTACTCATGATTTCAATCGGTCACAGATGCCATACTATGGGTAGGTTACACTCACTAAGAATAGAATTGGTGATTCACCTCATCTTCTCTTCATCATCAATAGGATTCCCCTTTACCATTTACAACTCACCCACCTTCTCTTCACACTATTGCACACTACAATCTCTATGAGGGCATGAGATTGGGATCTCCACAGATACCAAAGCATGATCTCTAGCTTAATGGTTGCATTATACTACTACTACTCATGGAAGAAACCTTAAAATATTTATTATGCTCAAATATATGCTTGTTAGAGCAGAAATTTGTTCCTAAGACTATTCTAAGGATGAAAGAGGGTTAATGATAAAAGAGTATCCTTCCTTGAAAGTGATTTTATATTATATTTTTAAATGAAAATTGATAGTTGAAGATGATTTTCCTAAGAGATCTTGTGGTGATGCTGTTTTAGTTTTTTATATTTTTCTTTTTAAGAAGAGATTATTTTTATGGAATATCCAAAGTTATTTTTGGATTTACGTAATGAAAAATGAATGTTTTTCTAACTGAAAGACTGATTGCATTCGTTGTATACTTCTACAAAAGTTCTTGTGCCCTCATAGGTGGATATTTGGTTACACACTAAACCTTCCCCAAGGTTAGTGGCTAGATCCCTTCACCAAGGGGATAGTTTGAGCATAGTGGAGGCTAGGAAAAGCCCCATGTATGAGAGGTCTCTTTGTAGAAAGAACATTATGCTAGGAGGCGCAAGTGTGCTAGGGTTCTCTAGCCATATATCCCTTAGGTTTGTTGAGGATCGGCCTAACCCCTATGAGCCTAAGATGAGCTTATTGTAAGGTCTTATTTCATTTTCTCTCTTTCTCTCCCTCCCTCACCCTGACCCTCTCTTTCTCTCTTTCCCTATTAGATTTAATGATTTTTCTCTCTTTTTCTCTCTTCTCTCCCTCTCTCATTTTTTTCCTCTCTCCTCTCCCTCCCTCACCCTCACCCTCTCTTTCTCTCTTAGGTTTAATGATTTTTCTCTCTTTTTCTCTCTTCTCTCCCTCTCTCATTTATTTTCTCTCTCCTCTCCCTCTCTCATTTCCTCTCCCTCCCTCACCCTCATCCTCATCCTCTCTTTTTCTCTTTCCCTATTATGTATAACATCTTTTCTCTCTTTTTCTCTCTCCTCTCTTTCTCTCATTTTTTCTCTCTCCTCTCCCTCTCTCATTTCCTTTTGCTCTCTTCCTCTTCCTTTCTCATTTCTTCTCCCTCCCTCACCCTCACCCTCTCTTTCTCTCTTACCCTATTATGTTTAATAATTTTTCTCTCTTTTTCTCTCTCCTCTTTCTCTCTCATTTCTTTTTCTCTCTCCTCTCCCTCTCTCATTTCCTTTTCTATCTTCCTCTCTCTCTCTCTCTCTCTCTCTCTCTCTCTCTCTCTCTCATTTCCTCTCCCTCCCTCACCCTCACCCTCACCCTCTCTTTCTCTCTTTTCCTATTATGTTTAACATCTTTTCTCTCTTCTTCTCTCTCCTCTCATTCTCTCAATTTTTTTCTCTCTCCTCTCCCTCTCTCATTTTCGTTTGCTTTCTTCCTCTCCCTCTCTCATTTCTTCTCCCTCCCTCACCCTCAGTACCCTCTCTTTCTCTCTTTCCCTATTATGTTTAATATTTTTTCTCTCTTATCCTCTCCCTCCCCCTCTCTTTCTCTCTCCCTCCCTCTCCCTCTTCCTCTCTTTGTCTCTTTCAATGTTTCCCTCTCCCTCCCTCTCCCTCTCCCTCTCTCATTTCCCTATTATGTTTAATGTCTCCATCCCTCTCCCTCTCCCTCTCCCTCTCCCTCTCCCTCTCTCATTTCCCTATTATGTTTAATGTCTCCCTCTCCCTCTCCCTCTCTTTCTCTCTCCGTCCCTCTCCCTCTCCCTCCCTCTTCCTTTCCAATTTCCTCCCTCTCTCATTTCCTCTCCCTCTCTCAATACACACGAATTATACAAAAAACAAGTAAAAGAGAGAGAGAAATCTCCCTCTCCCTCTCTCATTTTCTCTCCCTCCCCCCTCTCTCTCCCTCTCTCATTTCCTCTCCCTCTTCCTCTCTTTCTCTCTCATTTCCTCTCTCTCTCTCTCAATACACATGGATTATACAAAAAAGAAGTAAAAGAGAGAGAGAAAACTCCGTCTCTCTCTCTCATTTTCTTTCCCTCGCCCTCTCCCTCTCCCTCTCTTTTTCTCTCCCTCCCTCTCCCATTTCCTCCCTCTTCCTCTCCCTCTCTCATTTCTTCTCCCTCCCTCTCCCTCTCCTTCTCTTTCTCTCTCATTTCCTCTCCCTCTCTCAATATACACAAATTATACAAAAAATAAGTAAAAGAGAGAGAGAAAGCACAAAAGCAAAGCAAGAATGGACCATGCACTCACCGTAAAGACTCGAAGAAGGGTTTGGCGGCTCCTCTTTGCAATGGCGGCTCCTCTTCGCCCTCCGTAAACCTCATCCTCTTCTTTGCGAATGGTGGCGGTGGTGGTGAGAAGTCTTCTTTCTCTCTTTCTCTCCCTCTGAGCAAGATCGTCGCTCTTCCTCTCGCTCTCTCTTTCATGAATGTGTGAAAAATGATATGCTCGGGTTTCGGCCCGCATTTTTTTGCTCTCCGTACTGTTGCTATTTGCATCGCTAACGCCTGTCGCTATAGCCTCATATCCTTGTAGTGCATGTGGCATGAGGCATTACCATTTGGATGGTGATATGTGATGATGCAACTTGGCATTCGGATGCTATTGATTTCATCTAGCCACCCCTCATTTATGATCACTTGCAATGCTTAGCTACATGGTATAATTGATGATGTGGTTTACTACTAGTAGCTACGATAGTGTTTGTGTATTAGTGCATGAAGTGGAAAAAGAGAAGGCAAAGTAGATTGAAATGATTGTGTGCCTTGTGTGTTATAGATCAACATGATTGTGTGTATTCTATTGTGTTTCCTATTATGCTTGGCAAGGAGCATAGCTGGTACATGCTAGTGACCACTACCTATAGGCCAAAGGGTGCATATGGTTAGAGGCACATGCCAACAAGTTGTCCTAGGTGAGTATTAGGTCGGCTCTATTAGCAAGTATGGAATATGGATGGGTTGCATCAATATTCAAACTTATTGTCATAAATTGTGAAAAGGTAACTCCTTGTATGGACTTGACAAACATAGACTTAAATCCTTTCAGAATTTAGCCTTTGAGCTAATGGTTTTGTGAAAGGAATTTTCTTCTTTTTCTTCCTCTTAGACTATTAAGAAAAGAGAAGGTTGCGACTTGTGTAGCGAGGATGAAAGAAGCTTTAGAGTATAGTTCTCAAAAAAAGAGGAAAAGGAAAGGTAGGGTTTTATTAATGGATGCAAATGGATTACATAGTGGATAATAAGGTGAAGCCGCAAAGATGGGGGAGAAGGTGATGGGAGAGGGTATCATGCACATGGATAATTATGCTTGATGTTGATAGGTCCTTCAATCAATCTTGAGCTTTGATACCATGTTGTTGATAATCCACCTTAATCTACAAACTTATAGACTAAAAGATATTGAACACAAAGACGTAGATGCAATCATCTCCCCATGCATTGAGAGGGCTCTTCCCAATGCCTTGTCTATGGTTTTTTATTATTCTTATGCCTGAAATAAAAAATTGCATGCTTTTCTCTCTTTTTGTGAATGGATCCCCTCTTCCTAATATCTAATGAATATATAAATATTTTATACAATATCTTGAATAGCTTAGACTCCAAAAATGATTATATTTCCCAAACTTACAAGCACATAGTCTAATGGTTAGAAATATTCAGCACTCCAAGCGCATCAACAATATGATTATTTATTAGCATTATGTCCAATGCTTCATCCCTTTCATCAAATCCTTGATTTAAATATCTATTGCCAACATAAACCACACTAATTCTCTTAACATCCACCTTGCATAATGTGACTAGTGTTACACATTTTCACTTGCACCAATTATGCAATGATGTAACGTGCTTGGCTATTGGCTGTCTAGGCACCCTTTTAGTAGTCCATCAAGAGATGAATCTAAGGGACACTACTCGCACTCCCATGGAATGTTATGGGGTTTGTCCTGCCTAGGGTTTCTCGCATCCACCTCACAATGGAACGTTCGCGGCCGAACCCACTGGGATCAACCTGAAATTTGAGTCCCTAGTGGTCAAGGTCTCCTAATACCATCCTAGTGTTAGGTCCTAGACATCCTACTTTACGCAAAGATACCCAACATGAAGAAGACCCATGCCGCACTTGGTTCAAAGAGAATGGGAAGCAAGAGGGATGCACTGCTCAACCTCTCTACCCATAGGGCATAGTCCCATTCTGGTCCCCTAAAACGGCACGGATTGAGGTTCTAACCTAACAATTCCTAAGGGTAAAATGATAGTAAAACCTTGTGAGAAGCCTCCCAGCTCTCTAGGACCACCCCACCGTAGGACAGACCCATCGGGGGTTCCACCCACCTGCTTCCCTCAATAGGTGATCTTTAGTTATTTAATTAGATCCTACCACATTTAGATGTGACATTTAAAATCACCTTTCCTAATTAAGCCTTTTAGGGAATAGGGTTTGCTCCTGTAATTTGTAGCATAGACACAAATACAGAGCAAGAAATCCTTTTGACAAACAAGTTTCTTAACTTATCTTCTAGTTAATATTTGTCTCGTGCACGTACAGGAGAAATTATATGTCCCTTCTACCCTACAAAAGTACCTGATGCAAATCACATGGCACCATAATTTCCATCCTTTATCTAGAATAGGATCTTCCAATGCCATAGACATTGGGACCACGTCAGTCTTCAACTCTATTTCGGACTTGGCAAGGGGTGTCCAGAGCTCTACCTGACCCACAAGTTGCCTAGAAGTGAAATACTAATCCTGTGGTTAGCCTTTTCAGCACTCGACCTTCGGCCCATTAATCAAGTAGTGCCCTTTTTGGGTTAATCCGCGGTGCGATCTTAGAGATGATCCACCCATGCAAAGAACCTTTCCTTAATTAAATCATTTAAGAATCAGGCACTGTCAAGGCAGGGCAGCCAAACCTTATATCATTTTCCAAGAAAACATTCCTTTATTCCCATGGAAATTTGTCATTACAAACCCTTGCCATGAATTTACCATCAATCACAAGCACTTGGAATAATCATTCAAATGACAATTCAACAAAAACAATGGTATTCTTTCCGAAACATTGCAAGAATAGTCATGATAACCTTTCCATCACATATTTTCTCTTCCCCTTGGGATCAAAGAACAATACTATGTAGAATTTTAACTTGACTTTATCTTCCTTTCTCCTAAGGCAAACAAATTTGTTACGATGCAAGACTATCTTTCGATGTAAAATAATTATTGAATTATTGTGCAAGTATGGACACCCTCTAAGGAGGGGAAGAGAAGGAGAACCTTCTAGAAGGTTCTCTCTCTCTCTCTCTCTCTCTCTCTCTCTCTCTCTCTCTCTCTCTCTGTGTAGCATTAGGGCACCTCTCTCTTCTTTGATGGGGGGGGTTATAGTGGGAGGGGTGGGGAGGAAGTGAAGTGATGGTGGTAGTGGTGTCTTCCCCACCCACCACTTGTCATCAAACCTAATGGAGGGGAGCCTATTTGGGCCATAGGGTCTGGTCGTTGATCCCAAGGTGGGGGGTGGTAGGCCACGTGGCCTCCCCCTCGATGTCGTCTTCATCATCGTCATCTCCATCATCTCCCTGGTTGTCATCGCCTTCTTCTTCTTCCACATCATTGTCTTCCTCCTCCACATCATCTTCTTCCTCCCCCCATCGAGGCCATCCACTCCTTCCCCCTCACCACCTATTCGCCAATCACATGGGGGAAAGGAGGTTAAAAAGTTTCATTTAATTTTAATGAAAATTGGGGGGGGGGGGGGGGGGTTTCCTACACAGAGAGGGGGCGGGGGATATTACAAAAGAATTGTCAGAACTAAAAACTCCGCATAAGATAAAAATTCTACTAACTTCAAATTAATAAAGATTCAAATAAATAGATAAATAATTATAACATATTCAAAAAACCTTGATTTCTCTCTATAACCATCATGTGTAGATCCTTCTATTGGCACATTCCATAAGACTAGATTTGAAGTTGGCATCTTATCAAACACCTCTTGTGCTTTTGCAAGTAAGTTAAGTTTAGTATACATACCTATCAATATAGTGCCACCGTTTTTATATCATTTGTATTTCTAAGCCTTCGTATGTTGATCTTTTGCATCCACATGCCTTCAAGATGCAAACAAAAGTGATCAAATCAATAGAAAACCCCTTCAATTTCATCCATCCAAAACATTTCAATGGTTGCTTCTATGCATTCACATACCTTCAAGATGTAGCCAAAAGTGACTAAATCAATAGAAAACCCCTTTAGATCTATCCAAACCATTTCAATGCTTGCTCACCATGTCCATATTGTACATCCCCTACAATCAATACATTCCATGATACCACATTCCAAATTGAGCTTCTCAAACTCCTCTTATGCTTTTGTAAGTCGTCTACATTTTGCATACATGTTTATCGATGCATTGCCAACTAGAACATCTCCTTTCAAAATCCATTTTTTAGAACTCAAAATTTATATATTGTCCCTTAGCTATAGCTTTAATACAATCATAGCTTGTTAATGTGCAATAACATTAGCACTAGCTAGATCATAAGGTTGAAATATAAATTAGCCACATGGAGCTTGTACTTCCTATATAGATTGGGGACGGACCTTATAGTTTCTAGAGCACCAATATTGTGACTAGCTAGATTGTGTAGTGCTATGTAGATCACTTATATAGAACTTGGATTTACTACATAGAGCCTACATATACTAGACATACAATAATCTTACTAGTTATACAAATAAAGTTACTTTATAACTAGTAAGAGTATAATAGATGGAATTATGTTTCTAGACGATATATAGAAAAATGATGTTTTTAGTTAGAGAACCATCATATAAAAAAAATCAAGTAATTATCACTAGGGGAAAACTAGGATTTACTAGTTTGAGGGCCAATCTTACTACTTACATCATAAAGTTCCTATATGATTTTTCATTTTTGAAAAAAAACTTAGAAAGTAAATAAGAAGGCACACATAAGTAGAAGGGTGATGATGTACAAGGAGAAAGAGGAGGAGAAAGTGGAGAGGATGATGGTGCAGAGGGGTTTGGGGATAGCAGAATGGGAAGATATGGATATTGGAGGGATGGAGGATATAAAAGGATAAGGATAAGGATAGAAGAGGGTGAGGGTATGATAAAGTGGAGGCAAGATGGGTGATGGACTTGGGAGATAGGTGGAAGAGTGGGTGAGAAAGAAATGGTGTGTCTGATGAAGTGGAGAAGAAGGGTGGTGGAGTAGAGAGAGATGGGAGAATGGTGAAGGAGAGGAAGAGAATAGAGGTAGTGAAGATACTTGTAGAGTTTAGTATGTGTGTCCCCATCTTGACGGGTCAAAGGGATCTCCTTTTATAAGTACTTGGTTGGATTATATTATTTGATAGCACTAATCAATCAAGTATAATCTTGATTGGTTATAGCTCTAAATTGGATAATGTACTAAGTGATGTAAGGTGGTGCATGGAGTCTCCCTTCATAATATATTTTACTATCTTTTGTGTATAACTCTTCATAGTCAAGATTTCCATAAAATAATAAGAAAAATGAAGGTAAACTACAAAGGTTGAAAAATGTGAGGGAGAGTTGTGTATGTGTGTTACTAGCACAATATCATGTCTTACAATATGGGATGGATAATTCTACAAGGGTTTAAGTAGAGAGAATGTGAAAATGTATATATACTTCATGCAAGATTTTCTCATCCTCCAAGAGAAAAAGACGCTTACAATGAAGAGAGATTTATGGAGAAGAATGCTTTGAATAATAGTTAAAAAGAGTCTAAAATTTCCACTATTATAGATTTTTCCTTTGTTACGAATACTTTCATGTATAAACATATTATTACCTTTTTTCCTTTTGGTGGTCCAAAGCTTTTTTCATGTATGCACCATTTATGAAGTCTAAATATTAAAAAATAGGAGATATCATGGCTAATTTAATAATAGGCTAGAGAAAGTGAGATGCATGTAAAAAAAAATATAAGAGAGAAAAAAGAAGAGAATGAGATGTATATATCACATGGGAGATTTATTAGAATATTTCCTTAAAATACTCAAAGACGTATATCCAAGCTCCTTTCATTTTCAAAGAACTTGGTTCCAAGTGACTCACATGTTTGAAATTTTTTGTAGAAGGTGTCTTCATATCCCCTTGTCCTCATGCTAACTTAAAATCATCTATATAACGTGTGTTCAAAGGATATTAGGAAATATCCTTTTTTGACATTCTATATTAAGGCCTTAAAATGACCCCTTTACTTTACTAAACTTACAAAATTTTTAAAATTTTAAATAAAAATTTCATTTTGTGAATATAATCCTGTAAATTTTACTAAATATAATACATTTCTTTTGAACTCGCATACTATCTTACATGTTCTATAAGTTGGACCCCCTGAGCTTGTATACTTGGCACCATTTCCTTAAATGTGAGGAGACTATTATGCACCATTCCAAGGTTTTTTGATATCATGTGACCCACCTCCAAATATATCCAAGCCCAATGCTAGAATTATTCTAAATAAATATTCCCAAAGAGGATTAATTTTAGAAAGGAAATTCTTAAGGAAAAAGTAGATCACTCTTACTTGGTAGAAATATGCAAGCCTTGATAAATGTTGGTTCTTACATAAGGATTAAATGATGCACCCTAGAGCTATGTATATCTTATGTGATTCTAAGAGGAGGTTCACATGGAAAGAATAAAATATTGTGAAATGCACCCATTAGTATTTGAATCAAAATGAGTTAGGACCTTAGACCCAAGTTATACTTTCATTCAATCACTTTTTACTTTAGTAAGAACAATCTCCATTTTCATCTCACACATTATCTAATGTTCACTCACTCTCATTTATATCTCCTCCATAATTGGCTATTTTTCAGAAAATGTTTGTCATGCAAATACTTATTTAGGTGCTAGTTATGATGTAAATGTAGCAAGTGCATCCCTTTTGCAATAGCTAGTTTATCATAATGTGACTCCTAAGGGGATAGCAAAGTACTATGATAAGGGTGAAAAAGGGATGCCTTGACTTTCATTCAGCAATTTGATGTAGCCTATTATGAAGGCAATTTCATCAAATCCTCTAATATTCGAGAGGTACTAGCTTGTCGAGCATGTTGAAGATATCTACTAGTGAGTTATAGAGGTATAATGGGAGGTTTGAGATTCCCACCTAGACTAGGTGTTCTTTTTGAGGATTTTCTCTCCCTAGTTCTATAGGCTACCATTGCATATACATGATTGAGTCCCCAAAAGTATATATCTTGTGATAATATTTTTTGCACTATTTTCTTCTTGTTGAAAACAACACTGAAAGAAACCCCTTCAATGTAGTATATATGATCCATGTTTCCTTCTCCCTATAGGATTGCATTGAACCAAGAGGTGGCCTCCATGGGCTTAGAAAATTTGCCTATAAAAACATGAGGGCTACTTTTGAGTTGAACCTAAGCATGTTTTCATTGACCTCCTCTGCATCTAAATAATTCTCTTTGTGGCACCCTCTCTTGTGTTCTTATTGTTTCAATTGATGTATCATGTGAATATCTCTTACACCATTAAGGGATTTGATTGAATCCTGAGCTTGTTGTTCTTCTCCATAGCAATCTAGTCTTTCTTATGTGTATCGCATAGGTCCTAAGTGGAATCCTTAAGGCTAGTGGACCATAGCTCTTCATCTATTGCCTCATCCCTTTTGCATGCAAGCAACAATTTTTATCCTCTATTGTAACATTTTGATCTTCTAGTTGATGCTCTTCTCACTTGCTTCCTAGGAGTTCATAGCTCCCATATAGAGTATTGCACAAGAAATCCTTGCCATGTGGTAGGTCACTTACTTATCTTAGTTTTTGTGATTAATAATATCAATTAGCATTTAATTTTTCACCATTACCCATGCATAGGATGATAGTTATCATTGCTTCAATATTTTCTAGATCAAATTCCCATGTGAATGAAGGCAACTTATAGAACTTTTGCTGACAACATGCACCTATGTTGCATTTTTGAATGTTGAAAATAATTAACACACTTTAAAGTTGGTCACCATGGTGGATAAAAGCATAACATCTTAGAAGAAAATCAAAGTCTCATTTCTAAACACCTAGGATTCAAGAAGTTTTTACTTTTGCTTTTAGCTAACACCTTGTCCTTACTTTCAACTTCAATTCACCTTCACTTTCAACTTGTGGCTTGTTGGTGTAGGCAGTCTGAATCCACAAAGAAGCTCACCTTCCATTACAAGGGATTAGGCACATAGATAGCCCTTTTGATAGATTTTTTGGACTTTCAACAAAAGTTGTAGGCAAATCTAAAGTCATGATAGAAAGGCCATCAAAAGACTTGCATCTAGAATCATGTTTATCTTACAGTGCATAAATGTGATTTTCTTGTAGCTTCATAAATATACTTTTTCTTCAATTTTCATGATCATATTCACATGTTTATAAACATGCAACACTAGAAAAAAACCAGGGAGTTGCTAGTTGCAAAATCATGTTGAAGCCACAATTCTATAACTAGCAACTCTCTAGTTTTCGTTTATCCTCCTTTGCATATGCATTGTTTAACTTAATTCACATTATAACAAAATATACACAATCTCATTGCCTAACATAATAATATAGTGAAGGACAAAAAAGAGATGGATAAAAATTTCTAGATTGAGCTTCTATGTGAAAGGTCATGCATGCAAAATTTCCTTACAAGATTCACCTATATTACAATTTTGAATGATATAGGTGCATCTAAAATCATATTTATCTTATGCCACATAAATGTGACTTATCTAGCTTCATAAACACACTTTTTCTACAATTTTCATGATCATATTCATGTAATTATAAACATGTAACACTAGAAAAGAAAACGAGGGAGTTGCTAGTCGGAAAATTGTGTTACAGCCACAATTCTACAACTAGTAGCTCCTTGGTTTTCTTTTATCATGCTTTGCATGTGCATTTCTTAACTTAATACGCATTGTATTAAATATATACAAAATATAAATGCCTAACATAATAATATAATGAAGGATAAAACAAAGATGGATAAAATTTTGAATTTTCTTACATTATAATTAAATTCTCAAATTAAAAAGACACCAAGTTTGGCTTTTCTAAAATACTTGAAATTTGAAAGCTACAAAAAATCTCAATAAGGCATCCTAACAAGCATGCCTTAGTGGTGCACATGGGGCTTGCTTGCTAGAAAAATCCTTGCTTTGTAAGAGGATTTAGATCTCATGGTGATGATGTATGCATGGTATGTGGAGTGAGCACAATGTTTTGCTCTTCATCATGCACCTCAACCTTCACTTGCAATGCTTTATGGAATATGCAAGCCATTGCATCACAAAGTAATATTGCACCTATAATAACATATATGAGGATATATGCCTCCATATGCAAAATAGGACCAAATTAGATAAATTCAATCATATTAGATATTAAAGTAAATATATATGGACTAAAAATCCTAAACAACATAAAAAACCTCACCCATATTGTTACATGTTGAATGACACCTTGCTATTGGTTCACACAACTTAAAGAGCTATTTTTATGGAGAGGTGGATAACAAGGGATTGCGTGCAAGGATATATGTACAAGTGCATGTAAATATGCATGCAAAAATATATTTGCTACACCATACACTCACTTGCCCTCTTAGACATAATCACTATCTATGAAACATTGAATTGCAACAGTTTTGTACACATGTACAAATATGTTTGCTACAATATATACTAAGGTTGCCTCTTTCATGCTCAGTCACATGTTATTAGTTTGCAAAAAACACAAAAATATTCTTACATGGAGAAGGTGAAATATCGAACCACATTTATAAATGCATATAAGTATATGTTTCTGTATTAATTTACAAATCTTGAGTATATTTAACGGTGCTATAACATCCCCACATCTTCAAAAACAAAATTTTCTCTTTGACTTCATCACACGAACAAATTTTTGATTAGTTAAGACTAAAAAATTAGTTTGATAATATGTTAGTTTATAAGTTAGTTAATATGTAAGAAAGTTAGTTAAAAATGTTATAAAACTTATACATTATATAAGTTATAGTTACTTATTATAAACATTATACATTATAATTAATAAAACATTAAAAATAGACTGGTCATCACCCCCAAAAAGGTCGCCACCTCCCGAATCTACATGATGAACAAGTTGTGGCCATATTCCCTACAAACATCATCATCACTAATGTCATCATCACCATTTTGATCAATGTAGAAAGAAGCTCCCAATCTAAACTCAAAGAGGATTTATGATGGAAAAAAGGGCGGAGAAAGAGCATGGAAGGGAAAGGTAGCACATACTCCCTTCTACCTATATAAAGGCATATCCCTCCCACTCAAAAATAGAGAAGGAACATGCTCCAAGAGACTACGAGAGAGGGTTAGTGAGAATAGAGAGTTAGTGAAAGAGAGGGCTAACTTACCCCCTCTCGATCCATCAACAAGTCAATCTTCTCTCACGCTCTCCCATCCCAAGTTCATCACTCCTTTTTTTATTTCTCAACCCCACTCTCGACGATGGCACCAAAGCAACGAGGTGCAAAGACTATGAGAACCACTGCAATCGGCCAAGAAGAACGGGTATTGCTAGAGATGGGGGAATGCTGGAGGTTGCTAGGATTGCCATTATCGATGGAAAATTAGGTGTAGCGAACACAAATTCAAGCAAAGACAAAATTCCTAATGTCGTCCTGCCAAACTGGGTTACTCACGTCTCAGAAATAGGCTATTGTTTTCATATTGCCACATAAAATAATAAAGTTTTTGCCAAAATTTTACATAAAATATTAGCTTTTGTATTAAATAGTACATGAATTACCTGTTAGATTGCATGGAAAACATCCATACAAAAATTAAGTACATCAAATATTGGCTTCCATACTTGCACTTACATGAAATGAAAGCTTTCATATAGGATGTGCATTAGCGCATGCATAAATTGATAACTACTACATATGATTTGTAGTTATATGTCATTTGGAAAACCTACTGATGGACTATAAAAGGTGCGCCTTGGAATGAGCTTGGCGGACACATTATAGTTGGTATTAGAGTGCACGTTATATAGAATACGACGTGAGCTTAAAATTTTTCTTGGATTGTAAGTACAGCTTAGGATATGTTTTTCCTTAAAAGAGAATTCTTCTCTTTGTTAATGTATGTTTCTGAATTCTGGTAGAGTGAGGAACCTTGGAAAGGATTCTTGATGTTCCAAGTAATGTTTATGTCAATTATGTATTCATCCAATCTTGCATGTAGATATCAGATGATGCAGATATTAGACCAATTGTACAACCGCTCGCCTCTGTATTGTGAGAGATGATGGATGATTAGTAGAGGGTACTACTATATCAATGCAAGCCATCTAGCTTATCTTCAGAATAATTTAAAAAGGGTTAAATGGATGGAAGATCTTAAAGTTGTCAATATCTATCTATTTTATGAGGTCAGTGTAAACTCAACCCTACATACTAGAGGCAAGAAGGTCAAATTAAACTGGTATATCTATGAGGAATTAGTGACAAAGATCCTTCCAATCGATAGAGTAAAAGTCCTAGGTTGCTCTAAGCTGCCAGAACTACGAGAACGATGGATTTCTTGATCTCCCTAAAAAATATAGATTCCTAGATATCTACTTTCAGAATCCAAGTTTTTTTCATAACGGATGTATTAGAGTGTCATGCTTATAAGATTGTAGTATGGAATCCTTTTCTGAAAATAAGATGAGTTTGTGAGCTATCTGAATAATGTATTTCTTCCCATTGATTACCTTGTATGTATGCTATAAATAAAAATTGATTGATCATTTATCAATCAGAGAAAAAATGGAAATCTACTTTTTCCTTGGAATCTCTAAATTGTAGTTTGACTTTAGTTGTATGTGATGGAAAAAGAGCTTTATTTGAAATTTTTTCAATAGATTAAGCGAGAAATATTTTGAGTATCAAACTCTAATATTAACGCTGTTTAAATTTCATAAAGATTAACTTGGGAATTGTTGAGAATCTTACGCCCACACCAATTCCCAATGAAGCCCAAGAAAAGAGAAATCTTTTGAAGCAATTCTAACCTCCAAAATTTGATGGGAGAGGCGAGAATGTGGAAGTCAAATAGAAATTTGGATTGAATCCATGGAAGATTATTTTATTGCTACTGGAACTCTCCTAGCCAACCTGGCCATGATAACTAAGCTAAATTAATTGGTGAGGCTCGACTCTGGTGGAATTAGTGGTGCTGAGATCAATGTGTCCCTGAAAATACCATTACTTGGGATTTGCTGAAAGAAGCTATAAGAGGAATGTACTTACCTCCATCTTATTGCACCCAAAAAATAAATGAGTTCTTTAATTTGAAGCAAATGGGTCTGACCTTGGAGGCATATTGCTTGAAGCTTGTTTCACTTCTTAAATATGCACCATCCATGGATATTGTTCAACAAGTGTCCAAGTTCTACAATGGGCTAAATTTTTCTTTGAACACTCATCTGGAATCAATGTGCTCAAAAAACCTCCAAGATACTTTGATTCGAGCTCCTTCTATTGTACAATAAGTACAATCAAATCCTAAAAATAATAAGTTATGGAGTTACAATAACCAAAAGAAAGGAGGATTCAAAGGTCAAGCAAAGATAACCCAAGGTCAATTTCACCAAGGTTAGAAGAAAAAGGGGAAATCCAATGTAGTTGGAAATTTTGTTCCTACCCAGGGAAGCAAGAATGGTCTTAGGTGCCTTCACTAAAATGAGCTAGGATATTTTAGGAGAGATTGTCCAAAGCTTGGTGGAAACCATTGCCAAGGCCAATTTCAAGGTCAAGATAGAGCTACCCAAGGCCGAGGTCAAGTAGCTATGGCAAGAGGAAGAACGTCAAATATTACCCTTAAAGAGATTAATAAGGAGGAAAACCCTAGTATGGAAGAAGATATTGAAAAAGTGACTGTTCATGTTGCACTCCACAAGAAGGGTCCAAATCATCAATATTCGGTGATACTTACACTAGCTAGTCACCAAGGTAAATCATTTAAATTTTTGATTGACTATGGAAGTACACACTCATTTATTTCACCCAAGTGTGCTAAGAAGTTAGGGGGATAGACACAATAAATGCATCAAAACTGCTTGTGGAATTAGCAAATGGAAAGGAAGTACTTTCTACATAGCAAACTACCAAGGTAGAGTTTAGTGTAGGAGAAAACCTTTCAAGTATGAGGTTCAGGGTAATGAACTTAGGAGCTCATGAATGTTTACTGGGAATGGATTAGTTGATTCCCAACGATGCTCATATCCATTGTGGAAAAGATCAAGTCACATTTCAAGATTTGAATGGTGAAATAGTGACTACACAAGGTGAAATAGGGAAACCTAAGGTTCAACTAGCAAAACTTCTCGAATTGTGAAAGGCCTGAAGAAAGGATTGCTTGTTTACTTGATCAAGCTTAATAAGGTAAATCAAGATGGTTAGATAGAAGAAGAATCATCCTAGTTAAAAGAATATGCAGACGTATTTTCTGAAGAACTAATTAGGTTACCTTCGGAAAGAGAAGTTGATCATGAAATCAAACTTATTCCAGGAGTCACTCCAATTGCAAAAAAAACTTATAAAATGTCTATTCCTAAAGCCATAAAACTAAAAGATCAACTCAAACAAGTGCTAGAACAAGGGCATATTTGGCCAAGTAGTTCACCCTGGGGAGCCCTAGTATTAATCCAGAAGAAAAAAGATGAAACTCTCCATCTTTGTATCAAATACCGAGGGCTAAACTAGGTAACAATGAAGAATAAGTACCTCATCCAAAGAATAGACAAGCTTCTTGATCATCTTCAAGGAGCAATGATATTTTCTAAGATCGATCTTCAATCAAGATAATCAAGTATGAAGATATTCCTAAAACTGCCTTCAGTCATTTTGAACTCATTGTGATATCATTTGGGTTGACAAATGCTCCAGCCATCTTCAACATGTTAATATAGGACTTTTTTAGACCTCATCTTGATGATTTTGTTCTTTTATTCTTTGATGTCATCCTAACTTATTCTAAGGAGGAAGAAGATCATGAGCCACATCTTCACATTGTCCTAGAGACAATGAGAACACATAAGTTGTATGCCAAGAAGAAGAAGTGTGCCTTCTTCAAAAGGAAGATTGAATACTTGGGATTCATAGTATCTGTCAAAGGTATATTAGTAGATATTCCCAAGGTCAAGGATGTTCAAAATTGGCCACCCCCAACCACTATCAAGGAAGTGAGAAGCTTTCTAGCTAACAAGATGGTATAGGAAATTCATCAGAAACTATGCCCAAATTGCAGCACCTCTTACAAACCTACTAAAAAAGCAACATGTCTTGGACTTCATTCTTCAACATTTGAGGTCTCACCTCTTGCAAGGTTTAGTTCATTGCTACATCCTACCCTGAAAAACCACTAAATATCATCCTAAGCTCTCAAATCATCCCATAACCTTTGGAAGCTCATCTCTCAAGGGCTCTTTCAGCCCCCTTTGCATGCATGGAATTCTTGTGGGAAAGTATGAAAGATCCATTTGAATATTTCCATGCTTGAAGTTCAAGCTTGAGAACAAGCATGGGAGTCCCCCACCATTAGTGGCAGCATTTGAATGCTTGAAGGATTCATCCATTGGAGTGCTCTAAGCAATCGGGCTTTCTTGATGGAAAAATTGGTATCATGGTGGATAATGCTTCAACTATCTTCCCCTAACACTTAAAAGGTATGTGAATTTGATCTTAATCTCTCATCTTAATCCACCTGTTGAGCTTAATTCATTTTGTTGAAGAGATTGAGGTTGCATCGGCTCTACTAGTTCAATCCTTCATTATATGCACGTGCCCATTGAAATCAATGTCCCATTTGCTTCCCAATGCACCATAATTAATCCTAAATCAATTGCATTTTCTGACATTAACTCTTTCTTGATCTTGTGTACTTTGGATTAATCCCAAGTGAGTAATAAGCATTTGTAAAAAAAGGTAAGTAGCAACCAACAAGTCACTGGACGGCCAAGGTAATACCTATCCAAGCTCTTGTTCATCCTTGCATCTCATGGAATGCTCCAATGTTTCCTTTCCAATGCATCTCATGTTGATTGCTTAATAAAAATTTCTACTATGTATACTTTGGTTGAGGAAAAAGGCTGATGCCAGGCGAGGTGGAAAGCCAAAAGAGAGATGACCCTCCCTTACCACTTAAGACCTTGAATGGATGCACAACTTGGCCTAGGGGGAACTTTGCCCACCTCTAGGTTATTTGGAGCCTAATACTTGTATGCAATATAAGTATCCTCCTATGGTCACCAACATTGTCGATATAAAATAATCCCCTTTGGACACCCTTTTAGCGTTTATGGTACCCATGTATGATATGAGATAAGAGACATATGGCATTAAGCTCCACTTATGCAGTGATGATAGAGCATATGGACATGTAAATGTGCTTGGGATTATGATTAGTATGCCCATGATGCTTTTTATGATGTTGCTCAGGCCCTCCAATCTATGAGCCATCCATATAGTGCATTTGCATCAAGGGACAGACAATGTTTTTAATCACAGTCAATGAGAATAGTCATAAAGATCCAATTACAGAAAATTCTCTATTACACCAAGGAGCAAACCCTATAGCTCATCTCAAAAATGGCTTTGTCCCCTTGAAGTTGAATAAAAAATATCCCCAATTTCAAAGCTATGGTCTTAAAGTTATGACCATTTTTGTGCATTGAGGTAACTATGGATAGGGTGTAGACTACTCTAGGACATACACAAAAATCCAATTGTGAAATTTTCTGATAATTTTTTGTCACAAAGTTTAATAGCTCATCTTGAATAGGCTTCCTACCCTTCGATTTGAATGAAAAATCTCAATGATCAAAGTTTCTCACCTAGTGGGTCCTGTGGACAACATCTGAATGGCTAGCCAGAAAGGAAAAAGTAAGGCCCATGACTTAGAGCTCTAGAGGGAGATTAGAGACTCCAAGACCTCGACGAATGATGAACCTAACTCGTCACAAAATTACCATGGTGATATGCATGAGGAAGTGCCCAATATGGATGCTTACAGCAGCCTGCTCAACCATACTTTATGTTAGCATGAGTTGCGTCACATGGAGAGACATAATGACATAATTACCAACCACTATCAAATGATGTCAAAATTTGATGAAGCAATTGAGAAAATGGCTCTCTTGAACTCTTAGACCCAGCAAACCCTGAAACAACTCACCACTCTTATAGCTCAACTAGCTACCACTTTGTCCCAAGAAAAGGGGAATGAAAACAAGCATGAGTTTTGATGGTCTCCACTAGTGGAGCCACTACATGGTCCATAGGGCATTCTTGGATCCAAAGGTATCCCCCCTTCTACCTATGAAGTTAGTGAGCCCCCCGATCACCCATGTAGCGAAGCCTCTAGTGAGGCCCTCTCCCACCATTGGTAGGAGCCCCCCTACTCTCCCTCGAAGCCCCAATGGAACTTATATGATAGCCCCATCATGGAAAGTGTGGTATTAATGACTGGCATGGAAATCATGGGTAGCATGGTAATAATGGGCAATATTGTTATAATAGGAAGCATGGTATAAATACAGAAAATTTTATATATGGACAACCAAGTATGTATGGCCATCATGGTATGTATGGATAGCAAGGTTTCCATGGGCAGCAAGGCCCTCATGAACTCTGTGACAAGATCCTTCTCACTAAGTACAATGGATAATCTCCCTTACCATCAGACTTGGAAGAATGGACATCCAACTTAGATACTTACTTCAATATCTACCCCCACACGGATTTTCCCACACATGGTGGTACTATATCAATCAAGAGAATCATCGGTTCATTGATTAGGAAGAATTTAAAATGCATATGGTGCAAGTATTTTTATCCCTCATGGAAAAAGAGGGGTTGGCAAAATGATGGTATACTCTTGACCAACATAATCTCACTGTATGAGAGTACACAAATCAATTTATGAACTTGACTATGCATGTGGAGAGCATTAATGAGGATGCCAAATTGCATAAGTACATCTATGGGTTGAAACAAGCCTATTGGCAAATGTCATGACTCAAAATCCTACCACAGTGTTTGATGCAATTGATATGATTGAAAGATATGCAAGAAAGTACCGTAAGAATGAGAGTTTTTTGGAAGATTATGGGCAGCCCCATATCCCATTGTAGTCAATCTCATATATGGGTAGTTTTAGAGGCAATTCCATGCTAATAGCAACCACAAAAAAACCACTTACTCCCCCTTCCATGTTATAAAAAAAAAGGAACTTTTAGCACTGCACTTGACTCTATTGTTGAGACTAAGTATGCTAAAAATAGAAATCCAGTACATCATCTTCCAATGGCTCAAGTAGCCAAAGGTTCATTTCTTCGGATGTTGTGAAGGAATGGAAGGAAAAATATCTATGTTTTAAATGTGAGGATAAGTACATTGCCGACCATGCCTCTAAATGCCCTTATAAGAGACCCAAAGTCAAGGTTCATAGCATGTATGTAATGGAAGATTGACACAATGATGAGGATTACTTATTTGTTGACAATGAGGAGCATGCTGAGGATGTGGACTGCAAGTAGTTTTATGACCTAGAGGATGGGTTCCATTTGACCCAGGCAGTTGTCCATCCCAAGCACATGATTTGACATCCCACCTAACTACCACCTCTCTTTGCTCCATCTCTTTGGATGCTTGGATTCATAGTTTTGTCAATAAATTAGCCATTGAGACTAGTTGAAATGCACCCCTATAGGATTACAATACCCCCTAAAAGTTCAAGTAGCAAATGGAAAGGAAGAAATCAACACACATGTATGTCCTACACTCCTCCTATGCTTGCCAAAAAATTATGTGGCATTGATCGACCTTATTGCATTAGACATTTGCCCTATTGATGTTGTCTTGGGTTGTGATTAGACATAGGCCCATAATTGATGTTGTCCTAGGTTGTGATTGGCTAAAATAATTGGGAAATTTTGATATGGACTTCTCTAAGCTCTACATGGAGTTTTTGATGCATGGATACCTATCTTGCACTTGAATAAGGAATATTTAGATCTGCTCTCCAAAGTATTTGAGGATTTAGCCTTACAGACCTTGATGAGTATAGTGATTTATTTCAAATGCATGTAACCCTTCCCCCTGAGAGGCAAGTGGACTACCCACTCGATTTAGAGCCCCATTCCAAGTTAGTGAACAAGCCACCTTATAGACTCTCCAAGTGTGAACATAAAGAGATTGCAAAGTAAGTCAAGCAGTTGCTTCAGGTGGGTTTCATTGAATCGAGTTCTTTTCCTTATGTATCCCTAGTCCTATTAGTCTCAAGAAGAAAGATGGCTCTTTTCGCATCTGCGTTGACTATAAAGACCTAAACAAAATCACAGTGAATAGCTATTATCCCATCCCATGGATTAATAACTTGTTGGATGAGTTGAAAGAGGCATGCTTTTTCACCAAGATTGATTTGTGCTCTCACTACCATTACATCTATATGAGGGAGAGTGATGAAATCAAAATAGCTTTTAGAGTGATCATGGGGTTCATCGTTTTCTAGTGATGCCTTTTGGGTTGACTAATACCTCTGCTACATTTTAGAGTCTCATGAATAAAATTCTTCACCCCTTCTTGTTCAAGTTTGTGCTAATTTTCTTTGACAACATCCTCATTTGCATCAAGCCATAGGAGGAGCACTTGGTACATGTCAAATGGGTGTTTGATATATTCAGAGAGCATCAACTCTTTGCTAAGGAAAGTAAGTATATCTTCATGCAGACATTTGTGGAGTACTTGGGATACAGTGTTAGCAAAAATGTCATACAGGCTAACCCCAAGAAGGTGTAATGTGTTAAGGAGACTAGCCCACTCCATCCCACCACTACCTCATTACATGATTTCCTTGGTCTCTCTTCATCTCATAGATACTTTATTAAGCATTATGCCACTATTGCAACACCTTTGATGATTGATCTATCAAAAAAGAAATCATTATTTTGGGATGCTAATACTGATCATATCTTCAAATAGTTGAAGGAAATTCTTACTCCAACTCCCATTCTCGTATGCCCTGATTTCTCCAAGGCTTTTACTATTCAATGTGATGCCCATGGTAGGGGTATTGGTGTAGTCTTGTTGCAAGTAGTGTGATTTACATTGAGAGCCATCCTCCATACTATTAAGAAATGGCACCACTATTTGTATGGCAATTGCTTTCAAGTAAAGAGCGACCATTGTATCCTCCAATACTTCCTAACTCAATCTACTTTGACTCCTAAGCAAATAAGATAGGTGGTGACATTGTAAAACTATGATTTTGACATTTCTCACACTCGAGGCAAAGACAACATTGTGGCTTATTCACTCTCTCATGTATGGGCATGCGGAATATCCTCCATTTCAGAGTTGCATAGTGATTGGATTGAGGATCTTCAAGAAGCTTATTTGTTGGATGAGGACTTCAACAACATATTCCAAAAATTACAACATGGGGTAATGGTTGAAAACTCCCAATATCAACTTTAGCATGGCCTTATTTGGTTCCATGGCAAGGTTGTCATCCCCCACACTTCTCCTTTTACACGGAAGATCATGGAAGAGATGTATTCTTGCCCCACTGGTGGTCACTTTGGTGTTTTCAAAACATATGATAAGATTGCCAAGAGCTTTCATTGGAAAGGCTTATGGAGGGATGTCAAGGATTTTGTAACCAAATGTGTTCCATGCCACAACAAAACAAGGACATCACACTTAGGCTTGCTAGCGTCTTGTAATCCCTTTCTATTCTTGAAGGGAAATGGAAACATATCATCATGGACTTCATCACGGGCCTCCTCCTTACAAAGAAAGGATGGAACCATGTATATGTGGTAGTTGATTGCCTCACTAGAGCTTCCCACTTTATCTCTACTAAGACACAATACACTGCCTCTTAGGTGGTCACTCAGTTTATGGAGTATGTCTTCAATTTGCATGGCTTACCACAAGCCATAATGCATGATTGGGATGCTAAGTTTATAAGCAAGTTTTGGAAGACAATTTTCACATCTATGGGCACTAAGATTGGTCCATCCACTTCATATTACCCATAGACAGATGGCCAGACTGAAGGAGTAAAATGGCTTCGGATGTACTTACAACACTTTTGCCAAGATGTACAACACAATTGTGATACATGGCTCCACTTAGTTGAGTTTTCATGTAACAACTCCACCCACTCTAGCATTGGTTTTTCCCCTTTTGAGGTATTATATAGGTATAAGATTCCCCTTCCTACAATCTTACTCAATGATAATATCAACCCTTAGAGTAAAGCTGAGTTGGATTGCATGCAGGCACCCTGCTTCAATAATGCAAGGTGAATCTTCAAAAGGCACAAAATTACATGAAACTGTATACTAATGAGAATAGAAGGCATTTACAATTCCAAGAGGGGGAGTTGGACCTCTTGAAAGTGCCTAAGTCCCATTACTCCACTCTCAAAGAGGGCAATAGTAATAAGCTAGCTCACCGTTTGTATGGCCCCTATCAGATCCTTAAGAGAGCTGGTGATTTGGCCTACCGATTAGAGCTTTCCCTTACCACCAAGATTCACAATGTGTTTCATGTGAGCCAGCTTCATTGGCACCTTAGTGGACTATATGGAAGAACTTCCCCTTGTAGACAAAGAAGGTATCATCCACTATATCCTTGATGCAATCATTAGGCAATGAGATAAACACTTAAGATCTCAATCCATCAAGGATTGCCTCATTCAATGCCAATGCCTACACTTGGAAGAAGCCTCCTAGTGCTGAGCCACTATTGTTGCTAAATTTTCTCACCTCCAAGATGCCCAATGGGCTGAAGACTAGCAAGTTATGTCCCCCTTTTGACTGCACCCTGTTGCCACTTGTAGACTACACACTAATTCAGAACACTTTTGTAAATGCCCGAATCTCAGCAATGTGCTTTCTACATGGCTAAAAGTACACAAAATAAGCTCTATTTTGACATGGGCCACGTCCGATTTGAAGTAGCCTATCAAAAGTTATGACAATTTTACCTCAGCAGGCCTGCCATGGACAACATGCTGTCCCTAGCCTTTACCCACCCATTTTCATTGTAATGTGGCTCACAGTAGTACTTTTCACCCCACTCCTTAGGCCCATGATCTATCACTCCCCTCCAGTTGTCTTGTGTTTTTAAGGGCAAAAACCTTCAGGGTGGGGATAGATTGTAACGAGCAGGATACATAAGATCTAGGGATTAGACACCCAATCACACTAACCTCGGTATATAAGGTGTAAGAGTCTTAGTTTAGGACACCCAATTATTATCAAGAAAATACTCTCCACCTTCATCTTGAGCTTCCATGGCTTCCTCCTCCTTTCTCCCCTCTTTTTTGTCTTTCTCTCTCCTCTTCCAGTCTTTCTTTCTCTTCTTCTTTCTCTCTTTCTCTTTCTTCAGCTCATTCTTCTCTTTCCTCTCAACTTCATTCATCACATGCTCGAATAATTTACTTTAAAGATTGAAATAACCATGATTTATTGTACGTATGGTGAAACACAAGGAAGTCCAAAGAAAAACATCCATAAATAAATGTAGGAGTATTTTATGGTCCTTATTTTAGCTCCTATTGAGATAGGAAAAAAGAAATTCCTAGCTTAAAAAATTATGGATTGAATGCACGTTGTAAGAAACACATAGAAAATTCCCAAACAATTTAGCAATATACATCAAATGGAAAATTTAAGAGAAATATAGAGAATGTATTAAAAAAAATTATCGTCATTTCTCAACCTCTCTTATAAATTTTGCATCATGCACGACTTATCTTTGTTTCTCATTTTCTCAATTTTGAATATATTCGTTTTTCTTACATAAAAATAGCTTGGAAACGAATAAATGAAATGGATTCATCATGTGCTTAAAATGTTCACAATTTAGTGTAATCCATGCCCAATTGAATGAAAAGTTCCAAAATGCATTTATATGTGTTGAAAATTCCCTAAATTGCATTAATCCCTAAAAGTATCAAAATTATACCATTGTACCTTTTCTATTCAATCTTTTTTAATATGAAAGGACTCATGTGGTGGCCTTTGTGCCCATGAATCATAATCTATGATGTCTCATCAATGCATAAAACATAAAAAGTCATCCTTCTATGATCTCAAAAATTCTTGAGGCTACACCAAAATGCTTTGACATAAAACATAAAAAGTTATCCTTCTATGATCTCAAAAATTCTTGAGGCTACCCAAAATGCTTTGGCATAAAAGATTCAATTTCAAAAAAAGATAGCTTATTTGAAAATATGAATTTCTCTTGATTTGAAAAGAATTTTTTGCAAATTGTGACGAGGATTCTAGAACTTAGAAGGGTATGTCCAAAACTTTTACCAAATTCTAAGGATACTTTAGGTATTTCAAATCTTTGAGAGGTAGTACTTTGGGAATTCCTAATAAAACTAATGGCATTTAAACTAAATTTCCAAAAATGAATCCCATTATTTTGCTTCAACCTTTAAGTTACTTCTACGAAGGCTTTTTTGTGGCCCATCAAATTTTGGTCTAAAATTTTTGTATGTTTGAGAAATGCTACCTCAAAACTCCCTCAAAATCCTTATGATAGGCCTCATTGTGCATTAGAATCATATTTTGAATGACATATGAATGTGCATAGCCACATTTAACAACATCAAAATAATGCCCAAATTTAACTAAATTTGTATCAATTATTACAATTGGAAGTGTGTATGACATTACTATTAAGTTCCATGTCGGCTAAAAAGTTCGGACTTAAAATATTGCAATGCTCATGACACCAAGAACTATAGCTTTTTTCCAAAAGTGTATTTTATTTATTCATATGGAAAAGTACGAGGGGTGATGGTCTCACTTTTTGTGGTTGTACATAGATACAATGAAATAGTGGTATTGTTCTAGCTCACATAATTGGGTAGCAACGAATAAATGCTTTTGTAATGTGCTCTAATATACACATGTGATAACCTACTTATAATACATGGTAGTTTGGACCAAAGATTACAAGAAAGGGTGCTACAATGGGCTAAGAGTAATATGTGAGAATTGCCTCTGTTGTGGTAAGAAATTAAAATGCTACTTGTTTTAGATTACTACATTTTATTTTATGAGCATTGAGTGACATTCCCTAGCTCTCAGTTGTTCCAACAACCTACTCAATGTTAGGAGGGCCACATGGGGTGCTTGTCAGGGAGGAAAAGCAAAGAGAAGCTTTGTGAAGAGATGAGAAATGCTCCCAGCTATTATCCACAATTATAAGAGGATTCTGAATTTTGACTTTGCTTCAAAATGTGTTGTATATGGCACACCACCTAGGGCCTTGCTCGCTTTTTATATGAACACGTTGACTACATACATGTGGTACTTTTGGTCTTAGTAGAATGTTTAGAAGTTTTTTCTCACATAAGTGCTACCAAATTGCCAATTAGGAGGAGCCACATTGTAGGAAATCACACTTCTCCCATCACTTGTCACTACATGGAAGGACAAGGCTTGGCCCACTAATTTGGTATTGGCTTGCCAATTTTGTCCCCAATTGTGCTCCATTGGCAGCCATCCTGTCTTTGAACCCTTGATGTAGACAGCTGACACATCACCTCTACCACCCACATTGAATACCATGACCAAGTTAAAATGTGGGTTTCCATTGAGGGTGAATTTGATACCTCCTCGCTTGAGACAAGTCACCCTGACAAGCATTTACATCGTTAGTACATCAATGTATCATTCGTATCACTGCATACAAGAGCAGGATAGGTCTTAAGAATTCCTAGTCAACGTGGGAAATCGAGCCTAACAAGTGATCACACGAGTACATGGACAACCTTATTAACATATTGATAATGAATAATGGATAATTGCCCTATGTACCATAACTCAAGGCGGGCAACAAAGATTAGAAAGCCGCATAGTTTGTACCTTCGGTAGAGCACAGGCACGATGCCGGCTCTGGTTCGTGCGATCTTTTGGAAGGCGAGTTGAGACATGTCGAAGTGTCTTCTGGGTGGGTTGCACCAGCCTCCATTGTTGGTTGGGCGGCCCCAATTAGGGGGGCAAAAGTTGGTGGCCGTGACAATGATGGAGGGGTTTCCTGGCAGGCACCACTGGCGCTCGTTCCAGCACTTGATCTCGTAGCAAGCTCCGCAGCTGAACCCATAGTTGAACAGGGTCGTGCTGAGTGCCACCGTGTTTGTTCCATAGCCGCTGTTGTACAAGTTGCCGTAACCACAGGCGCCCCCTAATCCATGAACCACAATTGATTTCGTTAATCAGGCATTGTTGCTGAACTTTTATAATAACAGCAATATTAGTAACTAGAATCAATATCATTAGTTAGGTACTGTTGCTCGACTACCTCTATTAATTGCATGCAGGATTAATGTCATGCGATCTTGATACGTACTAACGCTAGCAATACTTGATGTAAAAGTGACGTTGACACGTAGAACATTAGTCAGCTTAATCAGTACTCATATTTGGTATGTTGGTCTCCCCTTGATCAATGAACCAAAGTGTTTGATTCCTACATAAAATAAGTTGTATATTGGTAAATAGAAGCGTATTCGCGATTTGAGGAAGATTAATATGTAACTAATTTATTGGGTATAGCTACTGGAATGATCTTTTTTTTAATGCCAAATTGGATTGTATCTTCCTATCTTGCTCAATATCATGAGCTTCTAAAAATTGGATTGTATCTTCCTATCCTGCTCAATATCATGAGCTTCTGCTTGGGAGGCACCACATATTCTGAGCTAGTATCTTCCTACCTAGCGAGGTATTGGTTGCTCCCTTGTAGAAAATCATGATATTATCGTAATTCACAATGTGGGAACTATTGCATGAGCTCCTACTTGGGAGGCACCACATATTCTGAGTTAGTATATCACTACCTAGCAAGGTACTAGTTACTCCCTTGTAGAAGCTCATGATGCTATCATAATTCACAATGTGGGAACTATTGCACAAACTTATGTAAAGAAGGTCGGAAGGCACTGCATAATCTAAGCCAGCAGCCGCCCTTCTGCTAACCGCACCTAGTTAGGTATGCAGTCCGTCCTTCTGCCAACCGCAACTAGTTAGGTGTGCAGTCCGTATGGCAAACGTCGATAATATTATGATTCACAATGGGCGAATCATAGGCTAAGAACTTCTTATAATGGGGGACTTATAGTCTAACTTATGTTTCCTGAAGGCTATGAGTTGTGCAATATACCCATTGTTCCGGACGCGTCACTGCCCCCATAAAATGTAACAAAGGCGCCTGGCGTCCAAGTTCCTAGTGGCGCTGCTCTGGCTCCTGTAATTAGAGAGGCGGCATCCTAATATGAGAGGAATATCACAAGCATGATGAGCAGCCGCATTCTTTTAGCTGTATGATATTAAAGAGTGGGCGTCGGGAACTGGAGCTGCTGATGCTGCTTCTGTTGCTGGCCTCTGACGGACTGCACTGAAATGACGAGCAAGGCCATACATGAAAGAAAGAGTTAACTGATAATGAAGCTAACACGGCACGGCACTACTGTTAATGAAGTTAATTAGTAAACAGGAGAACCCTAAGTGGAAGCTCTGCACGTGCCGCTTACATCTTCAGCTCCTCCGCGCTCGAGCCTGGAGTTCCAGAGAGAGAGCTTGGAGCCGGGAGGTTTGGTTGGACTACTGTGCTGACTAATTGTCAAAGGTATTTATACAAATTTGCCCGTTGACAATCGATCCAGGGATGGAATTTGGAAACCACCACTTCATCGAAATTTAATGAGTATTTCAGTCAAGCGGGCGGTGTCGACGTGGAAGGGTCGTGGCGGCCGAATGTGTGTTAATCACTTCCTAATCTCTCTCTTAATCGTCCTACCCTTCGGGTAACGCAGCCGAGCTTAGCGCTGAGCTGTCTTAAGTGAGAATTTGATATATGTGGGGCTTTCTCGCTCGTGCAAATTTGGCAAGCAATGCCCGCCTCGCAAGCCGCAGTTTTGGAGGTAGGCGGTGCCGGCATCATCAAACGGTCCTCTTAAGCATATTAAACAAGCGAAAAACGAGAATGACATTCAGTCGTGAATATATCTTTCTGTTTATTTAATTCAATGGCTCTCCATTTTCCCAGACATTAGATTGAGAACCATTGTTCACTCTTCAGTGCTCACGAAAAACTTTTTCCCCATCCAATGGGAAAAAGAAATAGGCTTAACCCCAGCCGGTTTTGGAAGGGAAATAGCCGGTTTTGGAACTAAAATGCCCAACAAAATGCTGGTTTTCATAAAGACGAACTTCAATTTCAACCAGTTTGTTGAGAATCTTACCTAGAAAAAGTACACTAAAGGATGGTTTTCTGTGACACTGCTCTTCACTCGTTCCCAGCTCGTGTGCTCTCTCTCTCTCTCTCTCTCTCACGCACACACACGCACACAAACACATACATTGTGTCTCTTCTCTCTCCCCTCATGGACCAAGGCGGCCCAGTGTTCATTTTTGAAGGGCTAGTCCATATTTTCTTCTGAAGGTCTCTATATGAACTTGCCCTTCCACTTGAAGGTCACTTTTTAAAATATGGCCTTCCAATTATGTGTGCAATAAATATTACCCTTCAAGATCTATACCTTGTGCAAAGAAGCTTTTTAATCAATATCACTTAATAACGATAAAGTTTTAATTCATGTGTAAGATAACTTTTCCATTCAATTAATACTATACATATTCGATTTAATCAACTCTATTATGAATCATTGATATAACCTTAGTAACTAGGCATTGGGCAATTATATTAATAAATTTATTTACAATATAATATACTAATTTTTAAAGTAGAAAAGTGCCCTTCAAATACAATGCTAGAAAAATTTTACCCTTCTTCAAGAAGGGCAAAATTTTTCTTTTGCACTACAAATGCATTGCTTGCAATATTTTGGGATTCTCCAGCAGGTCAATAATGGCCCAGAAGGGCTGTGCAACCTTCAAAAATGGACCAAGTGGCAAGGCCCAAAGGACCTTTAACGAGAGCGGAAGAGGAATAAGGAATCCATTGATGAATAAACAAGCACATGACCTCTCTCTCTCTCTCTCTCTCTCTCTCTCTCTCTGTGTGTGTCTCTCTCTCTCAAGTGGGCATCCCAATAGCATCTTTTTAATGTATTAGAAGGTTTAGGGGGGTTGTCATGTGGTAGGCGCTCATCATGCCCCCAAAACCTTCTCTTTCTTGTGTTATTGAAATTAACAAATTAAAAAGTCCTTTAGATTTTTCCTTCACTTCCTCGATGGTTAGTGAGACGGCAACATGTAGCTTGCAAAAAGAGCTCTCTCACAATGGTGGCGGCAACAAAAATGAGACAGGGCACAACATCAAATGATGAGGCAACAAGGTGGCAGTGCAATAGCAAGGGTGCCCCTGTCACCCGCAGTTTCGTCATTTCTATGTATGTATCCCAGATTGTAGCATCGCACTACCATCCTTTGAAGAACATGCATGAATCAATTTGGCTACACCCTCCCCCTCTAGTAGAAAGTCTTTGTTAGCTTGTAATATATGATTAAGCAAAAGACTTGCATCCCTAAAAAATGAAGGATGGAGTGGTAATTCAAAGTGAGATATGTTGTTACCATTGAAAGTGCACCTTGCTACTCCCATCAAAAGTGAAGCCAAAACTACTTCAATGTGTCATGCTATCAATAATATGAAAGTAGAGGAGCCTCTAGTCTTGTACAAGGACTTTCTACCTACTTTGATTTTACAATTTTGTAGGTCAATGATTTTGGATTGTCACAACTCTCATAACACATGGTGTAGCACTATTAAGGGTTAAAGCATGCTACACTATGTATACTATTGGGAAAATTCTTGCATGCTAAGTGTAGCTTCTTTTAATGAGTTTAAGAACATGCTTGTTTAACATTGAATAAAGATTTATAACCCATATGGAGATTATGAAAACCATGCATGCATGCTACGATACTAATAATGATGCATACGTAATCCGTTTTGAAGTTTTGAATTCGAGTTGCAAGTACATCATGAGACTACTCATATCCTCTCTCATGATTGAGAGGCTATCATCTCTCTCTCTCTCTCTCTCTCTCTATGTATGAAGCTCTCACTTTCATTCACTCACACTCACTTTCTTTCACTATGTTTTTGTTTTGTATTTGTGTGAAGTTCTCTCTCCATCTTTATCTATACATGTGAAGCTCTATGTGTGTGTATGCATGCGCGTGCATGTGGGCGCATGCGTGTGCGTGTGTGAAGTCCAAGCCATCAATTAAGGATGATGAAGAGAGTAAAGAAATCCCTTGTGAAAAGAAGCCATGTGTGACGAAATCACCTATGAAAAGTTAAGGAATAGCAAAGATTAACAAGGAATACAAGACTTTGACTATGTTATTGTTCCTAGAGGAGTCAAGCTTCATTGAAACTTCTTCTCGTAAGATAGGTTATAAACTCATCTAGAGGTGAAAGACTAGGTGGATTAACAAATTCTCCTGCAAGCTTCTTCAAGAAGTTGATGAAGACATTTTCAGACCTTATCTTGATAATTTTGGAATAGGGTAGGCTAGTTTTGGAACTTTGTTTGCAATGGGGGTTGGAGTCTTTAAGTTAGATATGAAATAAAACCTAATCTCTTGATATTCTAGGAGTTCAAACCTTGTGTTTGATTTGATTTCCTTGATATATATAACTTTTTGGGTTGAGATTGGATGGTATATAGGTTAACACAAAGAAGTTGGATGCAAAAGACTAAGCAACATTGAGAGAAAAATAGATTTCTTGAGCCCTAGCTTTTACACATTATTGGAACAAAGTATCATATTGCACATCACTACACTTGTTCTTTTGCACAATAGTAGGGCTTTCTATCTCCTTTCTATACCCCATCCACTGAAATTACTTCCATGCCGAGGGGGGAAAAAGTATCATCATTAAGCATTACATGGCATGAGGCCTATTATAGTTGTAAACACTATATACCTAGTTGCACATGCATGAGAGTTTGTGCCCACATTGATCACACACCTTTTGGCATCAATATACTACAAATTTCTTTTGTGTGATAGAGTGTATATAAGGATATAGTGTATTATGGTTCAAGCTCTAAACTTTGGGTTACCTTGAGCAGATATACTTTGTAAAATTTCTTATGAGTGAAAACTAGTCATATTTGTATGGGCTTCTTAGTAATCAAAGTTTCCTTTAACTCATTTTATTAGCCTTTTGCATTTCATCTAATACTCTGGGGATTTTTGTAACTTTTGGATATCAATGTAAGTATTTTTTATGGTTCAAGTTAGTACAATTTTAGTATGGTTAAATACTATTCAAGTTGACATTTTTTAATACTATTAAGCTTAGTGCCAATTTACTACTATTGAAGTTAGTACTATTTTAGGACTTTAGAAGATCTCTTTAAATCTTCTTTTACGGTTCAAGCTAGTACTATTTTTTAGTACTATTCAAGTTTGCACTATATACTCGCCAATGGACTTTTTAAAGGTATTCCCCTACCAAGCCTACTCTACTTGACTATCTACACCACTCAATTAGCCGCTTGTGTTCTACATTTTGGGTCATCTTGAGCACATGTACTTTGTAAAATTTATTCAGAGTACAAATTAGCAACATTTTTATGGGAGAAGTTTAGGATTTCATGGCCATCTACACTTTGGAAAGCCTTACACATGTCACATGGAGAGCATATAAAAGTTATAAGTGTCCAAAGGATAGAAAGGCTCACATTTACCCGTCCTTAAGGAAAGATCAAAATTTAGAGAAAATATCAATGGATAGCCAAGACTAATAAAACCTATCTTAAACAAGTAGTGTTATTCATATTAACTATTGTTATAGAAGTGTATCAAGTCCAAGCTCCATATCTTAGATCCCTATAATGTGTTTAAAATATATAGACCACCACATAAAGAGTATGTTATCTTATATTAGCAATGAGGCATTTAGAACTTACAATTTGAGAGAGGATTTAACAGCCATTAGATACCACCATTTTTCTCTCACAGGTGGAAGCAGGGTACTTATAGGTTTAAACAAGGTGCAAGCCTACATAGTTCACCTTAGAGATTTAATTGTAGAATTTTCTATCCTAAACCTATTATAATGTGCTATAGCTTCTCTTGACGAGGGAATTTTTGATTCCATTTTGAACAAGAAATTTTGGGAGTTGAAGTTTTCTAGCTCAAGTTATAGCCATTATTTTGATAGCAGTATTGACCTCGAGAGAGTCTTGAAGAGCCTCATATGCAAGGAGAAATTAGTGCACTTAATAATATCATGTGTAAATATGGGAGTAGGCATAGCCAAAGACATATGGAGCTATTATCTAAAGTTGAACAAATTTAATGGTATTGTCTACTAATCAAATGAAGTTTTCCATTAAGAAGTTCGTAGATTCCATTATCCAAAAGAAGGATGATTGACAAATTAGTAGAATCCAATGCTCAAATAATGGCTCAATTCTCTGAATGGATGCGAATGCAAATGGGAACCAAAGAAGCTAGGGAGAAAGCTCATTCAAACAATGATCCCTCAGTCCGACTTTAGCCACTTAATCAAAATGGCCAAGGTCATGGAATCATTGGATAAAGGGACATTCTCGATAGTTAATATGAAGTAGGTCATAATTTTCAAGCCTATGGAGTGAATCCCCAACCCCCTAGAGGTTCTCTATCATTGGAAAGGTTTCACACTAGTTCTTAGCTACCTATTGGAAGAGTAACAACTTATTTTATAGGTTCAATGCTTGCTAACCATGAGTGGTTTATTTTGGAACAACAACGCTTTCAAAAAACACTACAAGGTATAGGCCTTATACCGACATTAAAAGTGACGTAAATATAAATAGCAAAATTTTCTCCCATCGTCGCAAAAAGCATTGTTATTGGTGACGCCATAGAATAGTCGATATTAGCGTCGTTATTAGAGTCACTATTTGCGTCGATATTAGCGACGCTGATAACGATGCAAATAAGGACGCGTGCCGGTAAATTTGCGACGCTAATAGCGATGGTAACAAGGAAAAAAAAAATTGTGGCAGGGTAGCTTGCACTCTGTGCTTTATTTGGGCCATACAAAATAGTTTCTGAACTGTGTACAATGCTCATGTAAACAAAAACAAAGTGTACTTAATTCATAACACTAATACATGAAATAAATACATGATCGTATAATGAAAGCGACTGGTACAATCATGACAAGATATCACTACTACATAGAAAATGTCTACACAGATCATGCGACCAAAAAAGAAGGGTATGTGAGCTCCAAGGATCCAAGGGCGAGCTACATATCCTCACCATCTAAAAGCTCGTCCTACTGCAAAGGAGCATTGAACGGACTCTGCAAAAAAAGAAACAACTACACATTAGTCCACCATACAATAATTCATTCTAATTAAACATGGTAATTACGGACAAGAAAGATGAGTGACTTATAGGGCTGCCGCGTCTATACAATCAGTCGATCAATGGAGTGAGACCATGCCTCTCTGCATATCAAGTCTCAAGACCGGTCAGATTGCAATTTGTAATGGAGCACTGCAAAGAAAACAAAATACTAATTGTTAGAAACATGATTGTCAATACAAAGGATATTGCAAAAAAAAAGCAAGTAAAACAAAAGAAAAACTTACAAAGTCCTCCAGATATGTCGTGTGGCCACCACTCCCAAGATGATGGACCACTCTGGTGTCTAGTCGTGCCCTTGCTGCCTCGCACTGCTAACTCCAACATCCTAGAGAATCTGTAGCCTCCTCCCTCAGTCGGCACTAGTCATCCACGTCTAGCCACTCGGGCATTGTATCCCCACTCTGAGTGCCTTGCGTGCGTCCGATCATCTGTGTGACATATATGCACGCATGCAGTCCATCATCTAGCCCATAGAAAATCTATCTGCTGTGGATGGAACCGGAAACTCCTCATGAAAGGATGCTACTATGTAGTCCTTGAAAATGTTGTGTCCAAAAAATTGTTGGCACAACTCTCTCATGCAAGCCATCACCCTCCTCCCCTTATCATTCATGATGATGGCTCCTGACCTATCATCGACAAGATAGGTATATCCTCTGGGGTATGCCTAAGATGGCTCCTCTCCCACCTGCGTCGACGCTCTTGGGCATATCTTGGAGACCCCTGTACATTCGCTGTACTGACCGGGGTAGTATCTATTGGTGTAGCACCCATAGGGGTGCCACCTACTGCAGACGGCTGAGCAAAAGCCGGAGTAACTGGAGTAGACGTCCCCACAGGTGTGACAAATCTTGGAGATGATGCAACTCCAGCAAAATGACAAGACGGAGACATCGTGTTCGTGCCTCCACAGCAACCACCTGAGCCACTTTCCTTGAAATCGTCATGAGAGCGAGGAGTCGCACCTGTATCCCATACCAACCGCAGGCTCACTACTTCCGTATCTCTATAGCATCCCCTTAACCCTGAAGCGCTCCCTCCCTCTGGCCCAAGTCTGGAGCGTCGACCTCGTCTGCTCGAAGCTGAAGCATTTGAATGTGTAATGTTCACGAAAACTACCTCTTAGGGAAAATGATATAACATTTTCTTTTAATGAATAAATGGATTTTTTTTCCTTATCCCCCCTAGCCCCGATGGTCGTGCTGGAGGGGGGGAGAGGGAAATAGAATGTCCAGCAAAGCTCCTTACTGGAGCTTCCTCATCGTTGATCGCCATGGAGTCGATAGGTAGGGAGGGAGGATCCCCCTCCCCTCCCCTATTTAAATCGAGGGGGACAAAGCTGAGGGGGGAGGGTCCACACGCTGTGGAGGAGACGTTGCCATCGGGAGGAAGGGCATATGCGAGGAAGGTGCCCGGGGGAAGAGAAGGACGAAGGAGTTGAGACCTTGTGAGTGTTGTGAGGGAGAGAGAGGACATTGACACGCTGCCACCGCCCTGGGGAGCTATAAGCTACCGCGCCAGTTCAGTAGCCGCCATTCAGGCTGCCGTCCTCCTACCAGTCATCTCCACATCGCCGCCTGCAGCCACATGCCACGCTACCTAGTCGACATGTCGTTTGGGGATATAATTACCCCCTCCCTCCCCCCACGTGTTGAAGCACTGAAGCTTCTAGAAGCTTCTAAGGGGCCACTTAAGCCCCCTTTTCCCCTTAAGCCCCTCCCTTGGCTTTGGGAACCTACCCCCCCCGTGTTTTATTCCCCTAAGCCCCTTTTCACCCCCTTATAACCCTTTTCACCCCCCTCATAACTCTTTTATTTCCACAACCCCCTAAGCTTTTTCTTAGTCCCCCATATCCCCATTATTATTTCCCCCTCCCCCCCCCCCCCCCCCCCCCCCTGAACTTCAAAATCCAAATCATCATCATGGCCTCGGATGATATCCTGTAAGGAAAAAGTAGGCTGTGAGATAAAATATAGGGAGGGAAAGTAGAGGGAGTGAAATAAAGGAGTGAAGGAGGAAGAGTGGGAAAAAGATAAAAGATAGGGAAGGAAAGTAGAGGATAAGGAAGTGAAGTAAAATATAAGGAAGGGAAGTAGGGAGGAGTGAAGGAAAAAGGGGAGTACTGTGAAAGAAGTAGAGGGTGAGGAAAAGATAAAGTAGAGTAAGAAAGGAGTAAAAGATTTAGAAAAGAGGAGGAATAGAGGAAGGGCAAGGAAGGAGAATAAGTGCCTTCTATTCCTTTACCCCAAGTCAAAGTCCTCCAAGGGTTCTTGTGGTTGCAAAACCACACTCACCCATAAACTTTTTTTCAAAGAGACGGTGGAATTCTAGAAGAAAGAGAAGCTGCGGGAGGGTCATCTCTCGGTATCCATGTGGATATCTCACCCCAAAACCAGGTTTTTCTTCTTGGCTTTAATTCGGTTTTTAAGTCGATCATGCAAAGAGAAATTTTTAGGGATAGGATATATTTGTCCGAGTTATTTGTAATGAAGGAGTTTAGCTTATTTGAATGAATGATAATGTATAGAACTTAGTTTCCTTCGAATTGCATCAAGCATTATAAATTACGAGCAAGATTATCCATTTACTATAGTAGTATATTTTAGTTAAATCCTAAAGGTATATAAATTATATCTTGCACCATTAGTCTTATTCATTTCGCAACGAATCATTATAAATGATTAAATTCATGAAAGGTTTCTTTCGTTGCTCAAATTACCAGGAAGTTATCATTGCTAATTGCACATCGTAGCAAGGGAAATGTTTGTTATTTGGCATGAGTTCATCTGTAAGGAAAAATGAAGTTTAAATTGAACTGTATTGACTGAAAGGTAAATTGTCACAAGGATAGCAAAAGTGTGACAAGACGATTAATATTACCTTCCAAAAGTTATCCAAACCAATCTAAACATAGAAATATTCATACCCTAAGCACTTGATTATTTTCCTTATTGTAGGGTCAAACAAATTCGTAAAGATAAAGAACTAGGGCTGTCCCGAGATCCTTAAAAAAAGAAACCCTAGGTCCGACATACGTCAGCTTAAAGGATCTAAAACGGATTTCTCCATCGCAGGACTTGCGTAGCAAGTACGAAATCATTTAGTCTTGTGATTGATTCACAAGGAGAAAGGGTACAAACCCTCAACAAGGATGGCAGACCCCTACGCAAGTTATCTTGAAAAAGGACGTATTTTTGCATATCCTCCTAAATAAGGAAAGTTGTAAACCGGAAACTAGCATATCTAAGGAACTTAGGGTTGACCAAGTTGGGTTAACAAGGTACGCCCTACAACGGAATGTAAAGGATCCTGCCAATTTACAAGACACCTCGGGAACGAGTGCTGATACACTCAAAAGGAAAGAACACTTCCTTAGCAGTTTGCCAAACAACTAGGTTGATTACTGGAATTGTTTGTGCTTGCTAGAGATTTTAGGGCTCTGTTTGAATTATGAATTACAAATTAAATGAGTACCTATACTTCAGGTGAAAGGCCTGAAGGAAGAGGCAGTTTCAGCTACCCCCGACTACCTGCCTAACCCTAACCAAGGGGGTTGTTCACCGCGCCGGGAACGTGGACCAAACCCTCCGCGAGAGGTCTCTCTATTGAGCTCTACTTGGTGTAGGAGGATGCTTGGGTGCCAGGGGGGGCTCTGGCCATAAATCCCTCGCCTTCCGGGTCCTGCACAAGAGGCTAACGTGACTCGGGATTGGATCTCGAGGCCCGCATACTAGTCTAGGGCAGAAGCTTGGAATAGTAATCACTATGGATTACTGGATAGCCTTCGGGCAGATTATGGACAAGCCTACGGGCAGAACTCCTTGTATTTCAAAGATAAAATGATGAAATGTTAAAAAAAAAGAACTTGCTTGATATTGTTTTTCTATGTCACGTGATAAGATTACGTGAAGGAACCAGTGCTTAATAGGATTAATTAAAGAAGCTGATTGTTATATGTCAAATTAATGTGTTAGATAATTACATAACTAAAACAAACCGAGGAAAGTGCGGAGGATGGGCCATGGGTCCGTTCTACGGTTGGGTGGTCCCGGTTAGCCGGGAACTTTTCTCAAAAATCTTGAAGAACTGCGGAATGATCATCATCATAAAAACGAATAATGAGAGTGATGACCTAGAGTTACGTCTTACCTGATTTACGTTGTTTTAGGGAAACGGAATGGGACTATGCCTTATGGCAGAGAGGTTGAGCCTTGCATCCCTCTCATTTCCCATTCTCCTTGAACCAAGTGCAGCGTGAAGACCTAGCGTTTCTGCGTAAAGTAGTTCGCTCGGGTCTAACGCTAGTTGCTGTTAGCTAATGACCAATCAGGAAAACCCTAATTCCAGTCGATCCTAAGTGGGAACGGCCAGGATACTTCCACTACGTGGTAGACGCGGGAAGACCTAGATCGCAAAACCCGTAACATTCAATGGGAGTGTCGAGCAGAGTTTTCTAGATATCCTTTCCGATGGACTACTAAGACGTGCCCGGGATGATACTAGTGGACACGTTACAGTTGGTATCAGAGCCAACCAACAACAGAATTGTTTTTACGAGATCTCAATAAAATGAAGTAAAGAAATTGTTACTGTCCAAACATTTTCTCACCTTCAATGCTGTCTTACAGAATTATGAAGCGTGGAACAAGTTTTTGGTATTTCGGGTCATGTTTATGACTGCAATGCATTCTCCCCTTTATAGACAAAGAATTGGGATGATGAATATCCTGGAGCAGATTTATAATCCATCACCTTTATACATAGAATGAAGATGGACGGGGTCTTCAGGAATCTACTATATAGCCGCCCACCGGTTTGCTTATTTACAGACCAACCTGAAGAGGATCAAGTGGTTGGAAGACTTGAAAGTCATGAAGCTGTTCATTTTTGTGGAAGCTCACGTAAATTCGACTTTACATATTCAAGGTTGGAGGATTGAGATGATCTCATATGTATATGAGGAAGTAACCCGTGTAATCCCAGCCGACAGGATTAAAGTGTTGGGCCGCCATGAGAAGTATGGATTCCAACGGAAAGGGTATCCTGAACTTCCAATGAATTATCGATTCCTAAAGATCCATGACCCAAAACCCTACTATTACACAGTTCCTATAGACAAATGCAATACAACGTTGTTCTCCCCAAACTGAATGTAATGATTGGCTAATCATCACACGAAACGTTATATAAGGCTATGCCCATGTAAATACAAATAAAGACTTCTTTTTATCAATTTGGATGTGCATAAGAGTTGTTAAAAAGTTAAGTAACTTCATTGTTTACGAGATAGCTGAACTAAAAATGAAAGATAAGCATTATAATGTCAAGAAAACTTTCAAAACCAGGCACAACCCCAGGTACAGGTTCCAAATTCGCCTCCTACATCAAGTACTGCTATGACCCAGGAGAAAAAGTTCCTCCTCAAGCAGATAAAGTAACCCGAGTTTGACGGGAGAGGCAGATTCGTCCAGGCTGATACTCAAATTTGGATTGAATCCATGGAGGATTACTTTGAAGCAGCTGGTACTGCCCCTACCAATCAGGCCATGCTCGCCAAGTTAAAGCTCACCGGCGAAGCCAGACTTTGGTGGAAGCAATGGTGCAGGGATCAAGGGATTTCAAAGGGGTCTGTTACCTGGGAGAAGTTGAAGAAAGCCGTGCAGGGAAGATATTTACCACCTGCATATCGTACGCAGAAAATGAATGAGTTCTACGAGCTAAAACAGCTAGGACTCACTCTTGACGCATACTACTCTAAATTCATCTCACTTTTAAAGTATGCACCACAGATGGACATGACGCATCAGGTGTCCAAATTTTGTGTAGACTTAAATCCACCCGTAAATACCCGTCTCGAATCTATGCATCCATCAGATCTTCAGGATGCACTCATTCGAGCGGCGCCTATAATTCAAGAGGTGCAAGCTAGACCAAGGGGTAACAAAACTTGGTCCTATAGTGACCCAAACAGAGGAGCATTCAGACCTCAAATGAAGAGAGTTCAAGGTCACAATCAGGGACAAAGGAAGAAGGCAAGGACAAATAACGTCAACAACTTTGTTCCTACTCAAAGTAATGGCCGAAACCTTCGTTGTTTCCACTGCAACGAACCCGGTCACTTCAAGAGGCAATGTTCCAAGCTCAACGGAGGACATCGTCAAACGCCTTTCCAAGGTGCAGACCGCGGTCAAGGAGCCATTACCCGTGGAAGAGGAAGAACCACTTGCATTGCCAATAGGCAAAGATGCGAAGAAGAAGAAGAGGAAGATCTGACTATGGAAGTTGAATTCGAAAAAGCGACAGTCCATGTCGCTTTACACAAGAAAGGGCTGAATCGCCAGTTTTCAGTGATTCAGACACCGTCGGACTATCAAGGTAAAGGTTTCAAAACCTTGATTGATTGTGGCAGTACACATTCCTTTATCTCACCAGTATGTGCAAAAAGTTTAGGAATAACCATAGTAGAAGCACCTACCCTGCTTGTGGAGTTGGCAAACGGTCCTGAGGTAACTTGTACCAGGCAAACTGCTAAGGTGGAATTCTTTTTGGGAGGAAAGAAGACTTCAGTCAAATTCAGAGTCATGAATCTAGGTATCCATGAGTGTCTACTTGGGATGGATTGACTTAAGCCTACCAACGACGCCCACATCCACTGTGGAAAGGGTCAAGTTTCCTTTCGAAACTCTGAAAGGGAATTTATCACAACTCAAGGTGAGGCAGGAGTGCCAAGAATCCAATTAGCCAAAGTATCTTGGATCATAAAAGGAGTCAGAAAAGGATTACCCGTTTACCTAATCAAACTCAACAAGTTAGATCAAAAGCAAGAATCTCATGAAGGACCTTCTTGGCTAAAGGAATACGCTGACGTATTCCCTGAGGAATTGATTGAACTTCCGCCTCAAAGAGAAGTAGATCATGAGATTAGGCTAGTGCCTGGAGCTACACCAATTGCAAAGAGACCTTATAGAATGTCCATACCAGAAGCAATTGAGTTGAAGGAACAACTCAAGCAACTGTTAGATCAGGGTTACATCCAGCCTAGCAACTCACCGTGGGGAGCTCCAGTACTATTCCAGAAAAAGAAAGATGGGACACTTCGACTATGTATTGATTACCGAGGGTTGAATCAATCAATAGTCAAGAACAAGTATCCTATTCCTAGAATAGATGAGCTTCTTGATCGTCTTCAAGGTGCAAAGATCTTCTCCAAGATTGATCTCAGGTCAGGTTACTATCAGATAAGGATCAAGGAAGAAGATATTCTAAAGACGGCCTTCAATACAAGATATGGGCACTTTGAGTTCCTGGTTATGTCATTCGGGCTTACAAATGCACCTGCCACCTTCAATAGATTAATGCAAGATATCTTTAGACCATATCTTGATGATTTCGTGCTTGTCTTCTTCAATGACACTTTAGTCTATTCTAAACAGGAAGAAGATCATGAATCTCAACTTCGGATTGTCCTTGAGACAATGAGGTCTCATAAGCTATATGCAAAAATGAAGAAGTGTGCATTCTTCAAGAATCAGATTGAATATCTGGAATTCATAGTATCATCAGAAGGAATATCAGTAGACCCAGCCAAGGTCAGAGATGTGCTTGAATGGCCAATACCAGTATCCGTCAAAGAGATACATAGCTTTCTTGGATTGATAGGATGGTATAGGGTCTTCATCAAAAACTATGCTTTGATTGCAGCACCTCTTACAAACTTACTGAAGGAGCAGACTTCCATTACATGGTCAACTTCCGAACAAAATAGCTTCGGCAAATTGAAGCAAAGTTTGGTATCAGCACCTATTCTAAAACTTCCTGACCTCAATAAGGAGTTCGAGGTAGTAACTGATGCTAGCATTCTTGCCTTGGGGTGTGTACTTATGCACGAAGGTCATCCAGTAGCATACTCTTCAAGGAAATTGAAGAGTCATGAAAAGAATTATGCCACGCATGATCTGGAATTACTAGCTGTCATCCATGCTCTAAAGCTTTGGAGACACTACCTGTTGGATAACAAGTTTACTCTAGTAACCGATCATAAGAGTCTCAAATGGATTTTTACCCAAAACGAGCTCAATATGAGACAACGTCGGTGGATTGAAGTATTGGAGGAATATAATTTTGAAATCAAGTACCGACCAGGGAAGGAGAATGTAGTTGCTGATGCACTCAGTCGCAAGGCATTCCTAAATTCCCTAATCTTGCAGAATCCATCAACGGCCAGATCTCTGGCTACAAAAGTATCTATGCCAAACAACCCTATACTTGAACTAGCTAGAGAGGAAGCATGCCATGATTTGGCCTACCAAACAATGATAAAGGAAATATCTATCAAGGAGCCGAATCAGAAGTTGCAAGCTAAGTATTAGGAATTTTCCATTGATAATGGACTTGTCTACTACAGAACAAGGCTGTGTATACCAGCAAGCCAGTCACTTAAGCAGAAGATATTATGGAAAGCTCATGATTCTCCTTTTTTAAGACATCCTGGCTATGCTAAGACTCTTAATGCAGTTAGGAAGAGCTATCATTGGGAGAGGCTTAAAGGTGACGTTCTCAAGTATGTCATTGAGTGTTTGTCTTGCCAACGTATCAAAGCCGAACATCTCATGATGCTAGGGAAACTGCAACCACTTGACATTCCCCAAATGAAATGGAAATTCATCAGTATGGATTTTGTTGTGGGCTTACCCCAAGTCCAAGGAGGATACAATTCCATTATGGTTGTGGTTGACATGCTTACCAAGGTTGCACACCTGATTCCAGTAAAGACAAACTATAAAGCCTCCGACATTGCAAGATTGTTTATCAAGGAGATATTCAAGCTACATGGGTTACCTAGAAGAATCATTAGTGATCGAGATTCTCTCTTCACATCACACTTCTGGAGAGCTATCTTTGAAGGTATTGGGACTCAACTCTGTTTTAGCACCGCTTACCATCCCCAAACGGATGGCCAAATAGAGCGAGTAAATCAAATCATCAAAGATATGCTTAGGGCATACTGCTGTCAAGAACCGAAGAGGTGGATTCAATACTTGCCATTAGTTGAATTTGCCTACAATGCTTCTTACCAGCAGAGCTTTCCGATGACCCCTTTCCAGGCATTGTATGGTCATGATTGTCAAAGTCCCCTAAACTTTTTTGATCCAACCCTAAGAGTTGAAGCATCAAGACAGATGTTGGAAGACATGGATGATCAAATAAAGTCAATAAGACAAGACATACAAGCGGCCAAGGATAGACAAAAGGCATACGCAGATTTGAAACATCAAGAAAGAGTCTTCGTAGAAGGAGACATGGTCTTCATTCGTGTACGCCCTAAAAAGAGTTCTCTATCCCTAGGAGAATGCAAGAAGCTAAGTCCAAGGTATTGTGGGCCGTACAAAATCCTCAAATGCCTAGGACCCAATGCTTATAGATTCCAAATCCCTGAGAACCTAAAGGTCCACAATGTATTCCATATCAGCCTATTGAAAAAATATGTACCCAACCCTAATCATGTGCTTGATGATCAACAAATTGTAATGCCTAGTCAAGGAGTCCTTGAACTAAGGTCTAATGGGATCTTAGATGTTAGGGAGAGACAATTAAGGTCCAGAACCCTGAGAGAATGCCTCGTCAAGTGGAAAGATTATCCCGAAGAGGATGCCACTTGGATAGATGAAGGCACTCTCAACCATCAGTATCCCCAGTTTATCTCGAGATGAGGACTTCTCGATTCCTCTAAAGGGGAGAGAATGTAATGTTCACGAAAACTACCTCTTAGGAAAAATGATATAACATTTTCTTTTAATGAATAAATTGAAATTTTTTTTCCTTATCCCCCCTAGCCCCGACGGTCGTGCTGGAGGGGGGGAGAGGGAAATAGAATGTCCAGCAAAGCTCCTTGCTGGAGCTTCCTCATCGCTGATCGCCATGGAGTCGACAGGTAGGGAGGGAGGATCCCTCTCCGCTCCCCTCAACGCTGAGGGGGGAGGGTCCACACGCTGTGGAGGAGACGTTGCCATCGGGAGGAAGGGCATATGCGAGGAAGGAGCCCGGGGGAAGAGAAGGACGAAGGAGTTGAGACCTTGTGAGTGCTGTGAGGGAGAGAGAGGACATTAACGCGCTGTCGCTGCCCTAGGGAGCTGTAAGTTGCCACGCCAGTTCAGTAGCCGCCGTTCAGGCCGCCGTCCTCCTACCAGTCATCTCCGCGTCGCCGCCTGCAGCCACATGCCACGCTACCTGGCCAACGTGTCGTTTGGGGACATAATTACCCCCTCCCTCCCCCCACGTGTTGAAGCACTGAAGCTTCTAAGGGGCCTCTTAAGCCCTCTTTTCCCCTTAAGCCCCTCCCTTGGCTTTGGGAACCTACCCCCCCCCCCCCCCCCCCCCCCCCCGGTGTTTTATTCCCCTAAGCCCCTTTTCACCCCCTTATAACCCTTTCAACCCTTTTCACCCCCCTCATAACTCTTTTATTTCCACAACCCCCTAAGCTTTTTCTTAATCCCCCATATCCCCATTATTATTTTTTCTCCCCCCCTGAACTTCAAAATCCAAATCATCATCATGGCCTCGGATGATATCCCGTACGGAAAAAGTAGGCCGTGAGATAAAAGATAGGGAGGGAATGTAGAGGGAGTGAAAAGAAGGAGTGAAGGAGGAAGAGTGGGAAAAAGATAAAAGATAGGGAAGGAAAGTAGAGGATAAGGAAGTGAAGTAAAATATAAGGAAGGGGAGTAGGGAGGAGTGAAGGAAAAAGGGGAGTAGTGTGAAAGAAGTAGAGGGTGAGGAAAAGATAAAGTAGAGTAAGAAAGGAGTAAAAGAGTTAGAAAAGAGAAGGAATAGAGGAAGGGCAATGAAGAAGAATAAGTGCCTTCTATTCCTTTACCCCAAGTCAAAGTTCTCCAAGGGTTCTTCTGGTTGCAAAACCACACTCACCCATAAACTTTTTTTCAAAGAGACGGTGGAATTCCAGAAGAAAGAGAAAAAGGCTATCTCACATTCGAACTACGATGCCGCCTAAGAAAGTCCAAGGTGTAGCTGCGGAAGGGTCATCTCTCGGTATCCATATGGATATCTCACCCAAAACCAGGTTTTTCTTCTTGGCTTTAATTCGGTTTTTAAGTCGATCATGCAAAGAGAAATTGTTAGGGATAGGATATATTTGTCCAAGTTATTTGTAATGAAGGAGTTTAGCTTATTTGGCATGAGTTCATCTGCAAGGAAAAAGGAAGTTTAAATTGAACTCTATTGACTGAAAGGTAAATTGTCACAAGGATAGCAAAACTGTGACAAGACGATTAATATTACCTTCCAAAAGTTATCCAAACCAATCTAAACATAGAAATATTCATACCCTAGGCACTTGACTATTTTCCTTATTGTAGGGTTAAACAAATTCGTAAAGATAAAGAACTAGGGCTGTCCCGACATCCTTAAAAATAGAACATCCTGCCCGACATACGTCAGCTTAAAGGATCTAAAAAGCATTTCTCCATCGCAGGACTTGCATAGCAAGTACGAAATCATTTAGTCTTGTGATTGATTCACAAGGAGAAAGGGTACAAACCCTCAACAAGGATGGCAGACCCCTATGCAAGTTATCTTGAAAAAGGACGTATTTTTGCATATCCTCCTAAATAAGGAAAGTTGTAAACCGGAAACTAGCATATCTAAGGAACTTAGGGTTAACCAAGTTGGGTTAACAAGGTACGCCCTACATCGGAATGTAAAGGATCCTGCCAATTTACAAGACACCTTGGGAACGAGTGCTGATACACTCAAAAGGAAAGAACACTTCCTTAGCAGTTTGCCAAACAACTGGGTTGATTAATGGAATTGTTTGTTCTTGCTAGAGATTTTAGGGCTCTGTTTGAATTATGAATTACAAATTAAATGAGTACCTATACTTCAGGTGAAAGGCCTGAAGGAAGAGGCAGTTTCAGTTACCCTCGACTACCTGCCTAACCCTAACCAAGGGGGTCGTTCACCGCGCCGAGAACGTGGACCGAACCCGCCGCGAGAGGTCTCTTTGTTGAGCTCTACTTGGTGTAGGAGAACACTTGGGTGCCAGGGGGGGCTCTGGCCGTAAATCCCTCGCCTTCCGGGTCCTGCACAAGAGGCTAACGTGACTCGGGATCGGATCTCGAGGCCCGCATACTAGTCTACGGGCAGAAGCTTGGAATAGTAATCACTATGGATTACTGGATAGCCTTCGGGTGGATTATGGACAAGCCTACGGGCGGAACTCCTTGTGTTTCAAAGATAAAATGATGAAATGTTTAAAAAAAAGAACTTGCTTGATATTGTTTTTCTATGTCACGTGATAAGATTACGTGAAGGAACCAGTGCTTAATAGAATTAATTAAAGAAGCTGATTGTTATATGTCAAATTAATGTATTAGATAATTACATAACTAAAACAAACCGAGGAAAGTGGGAGGATGGGCCATGGGTCCGTCCTACGATTGGGTGGTCCCGGTTAGCCGGGAACTTTTCTCAGAAATCTCGAAGAACTACGGGATGATCATTAACATAAAAACGAATAACGAGAGCGATGACCTAGAGTTACGTCTTACCCGATTTACATTGTTTTAGGGGAACGGAATGGGACTATGCCTTATGGCAAAGAGGTTGAGCCTTGCATCCCTCTCGTTTTCCATTCTCCTTGAACCAAGTGCAGCGTGAACCCGCTTCGGACCTGGCGTTTCTGCGTAAAGTAGTTCACTCGGGACTGAGGCTAGTTGCTGTTAGCTAATGACCAATCAGAAAAACCCTAATTCCGGTCGATCCTAAGTGGGAACGGCCAGGATACTTCTGCTACGTGGCAGACGCGGGAAGACCTAGATCGCAAAACCCGTAACATTCCATGGGAGTGCTGGGCAGAGTTTTCTAGACATCCTTTCCGATGGACTGCTAAGACATGTCCGGGATGATACTAGTGGACACGTTACAGAATGCGCCGAAGTAGATCTAATAGAGCAGCCTGACGATGTACGAGACAGCTCCTGGTCTGCCATGTCATTGAATCTCGCCATCTGATCTGGAGACATGTGCGTGAAGATATCCTGTAACTCCTCATCGCTTATCCCTCGACTCATCCTGAAATGATCACCTGCATAGAAAAAAAATGATGTTAGCATAATTAATGTAAATCATACAAAGCACGGTAATATAAATCCTTAAAAAATAATCTCACTTAAAATGCATATCTTATGTATCCTTACAAGCAATTAGTCAACAAATTGAGTAAGTGGATACTCCAAGTATGAAGTATCCTATGGTCCCATGTCAATCTCCTGACACAACTCTACATACATTGGAAGGTCGATAGACATGTCACCACAAAAGGATGAGTCCACCTCGTTCTCAAAGAATTCTTGGACTCCTGTATTTCCATCATTGTTAGCCGATGTTGGCTCCTCTACATGCTCCAAGCTTTTGATGGCCTCCACCTCTTGTAATATCGGCCCCTCTATTTGCATATTTTCCTCATCTATGCTCGGAACATTGCTTTGATCATATACTCTCGCACTTCGGGGAGCTGAAGGTATAACATACCACCATCGAGGTTGTTGGAGGTTTGGATAGAAGATTACCTATTCACAAACACGTACAAGAGAGATTAAACTACTGTGACATGTACCATGTCGTAATACAATTAACAAACAAATGAGTTCATGCACTTGTTCACAATGGGCCGGCAACACAAAGGTGTCGCGCAAATTTGTAAATTTCTTTCGAAATCTATTTTGAGAAATCCAGATGGACCTCGTCAAACGGTTGCTCCAGCTCCTTCAAGTACCACTTTGAATCACTGCACATCGAATAGTATCATGGATAAGCTATGGTAATCCACCGTAACAATACTTTGCAAGTTCCCAAAATACTCCATCTCATCTATAATCGTGTTTGGATCTGTTGCTCGTCATCAACTCTTCTACTTGAACCTTGCCATGATACCACAGTCCATTGTGGAGCGCATTTTCTCAATACGCTCCACGCGAAAATGCCGTCCGCGCGACCATGCTGCACTATATATTTTGTATTGTACATTGAAACACTCAAATTAGTTGTCGTACATAAAATATAGATACGACAAATCCTAAACATGTCATCACCTTTGGACTATATCCCCTCAAGAATTCCCACTCCTCCATTGAGACCTCCGCCCCTTCGTGAAACGCTACGGTCAAAGCTCCATGCAACCATCGCGTTGAATGAACCGCGGCATCTCCTCTATGCCCTCGGGATATCGAATCGGTCGATGGCACGTACTACATCGAAATTCAGATCGCGCTTCCTCTCGATCTTGCCTAGCAATTTGGTACTTGGCGAGCCACGTCTCCATAGAGGCATGGTGCAACATACAAAGCGATTCACCTTCTCCTCCATTGCAGCATCCATTCCTTTTTCTACCTTATTTCCAACCACCACATCTCCGGCAGTCAGTCTATCATCTTCCTTCAACAACCATAGCGTTTTGTTGTCTGGATCCACCGTTGGTAGCCATTGTGAAATATGCACTAGCGCCTTAGACACCAACCAACCAACCAACCTTCAGCCATGCTACCTTCTGGCCGAGCTCGTTGTCGCATAAAGCCTTTCAGGGTTTTCATGAAGCACTCCAAGAAGAACATCCATCGCGTATGGACAAGTCTGACAATCTCCACTTCATCTACAAGATGCACAGGAAGGTGGATTTGTATCGTGAGCATGCTTGTAGGCAGGTATTTCTTAAAGAGACATACCGTCTCCACTGCTCCCTGCCTCGCAGATTCAATAGAGGACGTCTTAATCTCATTCTGTGACATCCATTGCACCAAAGTCGACAACCTGTAAATGGCCCCGCATATTTTTGGAGTAAGGCATCCTGCGATTGCGATCGGTAGTACAAACTGCCACAAATGAGAAAGCATTATGAACAATGGCTACACTCCAAATAGAAAAATGCACACGCCAATTACAATCCATTCGTAGTACAAACCTAACATATCTTATGCCAGTCATGGAATTTTATCCTTGATAATTGGTGGTCTTTAGAAAATGCAGACCTGAGAGAACGCATCATACCCATCAGAGTGTGGATAGACTTGACTACTTGCTTCACAATGCACTCTTCTTTAGTGGACAAAACCCAAGGAGCGCGAGGTAGCTGCGTGCGACCATCTCAACACTCCTCGCCTCTCTCATTTTTCTCTCTTTTTCTCTCTCCTCTCCCTCTCTCATTTTTTTTTCTCACCTTCCCCTCTCTCATTTCTTTTTCTCTCTTTCTCTCTCTCTCTTGTTTCCTCTCCCTCCCTTACCCTCTCTCTCTCTTTCTCTCTTTCCCTATTAGGTATATGGGTTTTTTCTCTCTTTTTCTCTCTTCTCTCCCTCTCTCATTTTTTTCTCTCTCCTCTCCCTCTCTCATTTCATTTTCTCTCTTTCTCTCCCTCTAGTGCGCAGATCAGATGCTGTACGCTCACGTAGTGAATGCCGGAAGGTCCCCAAGAACAATAGAACTCTATTTTTTTGCACAAAATTCAATGTAAAAAGCATGAACGACATGAACAAGAGACCAATTGGGTGCAATCTCCCCCCATGCCTTGTGTGAGCGCTCCACAAAGCATGTATTTTTATGGATTAATCATCTTCAAGCTCAAGTAATAGCCCAAATTACAAAAAAGCAAGCTTTTAGCTTTTGAGTTTGCTTTAGCACAAAATAGGAATAAAGCTAACGGACGGTGCCCAAAGAGTCTGGCATGCCCAATACAATGTCCAAGTATAAATAACATAATCGTGCGCCCATGCACATACAAAATAATAATAAATATCCAATGCCTCAATAAATAGGCGTGACAAAATATAGGCGCTATGCCTAAGGTATGCGCCCATAAAAATATAAATGATAAATCGAATACTCACTATCCTCCAATGCTTTCCTCCGCCACTACTGCTATCTCTACACATCAATTGAAGCATTCACAATCGTTAGTAAAATAATACGATTAAACCGACAAAAGTGAATACCTAGCAGTCTTTAGCTACATAAATAAATCAACTGGTTAGAAATCAATCCTAACCTTAATTTATTACGAGTACGAACTCTAAACTCATAAACGTTTATTAATTTAATATGCATTTTGCGGAATCACCCGCTATGGAATCACCCATGTACACACTAAATTATTGAAACACCCGAAAAGGACAGGCATCCCCATCAACTTCTCGCACAAAGAATCCACTTTGTGTATGAGCCCTAGTCATCAAAGTTTACGGAATCCACCGTAAAACCTCACGGAATCCACCGTGGCATGAAATCCACCGTGAAATATGCCTCCTGGCATCATACCCCCGAGGTAGGATAGCAATTGACCTCAATTGCTATTAGCTCAATGTGGAGCTAACAGAGTGGGGAAAGCATTTAAGTCTCTAGCGTGCATCCATTGTGCTTCCTCTACATGATGGTTCTTAAATTTGACTAGATATCTAGAATATCTTTGGCCAGTTCTAGTGGTCATAAAATCAGTATCTATGATAGCTTCTGGTTCAAGTATTTCAGTCTCTTCCTCTAACAAAGGTGGGTTTTTATAAACAGGGTGTACAGGTAATTGGCCTCTAAAGGGTCTTAATAAACTAATGTGAAATGTGTTATGAATTTTCCAGTGAGGTGGCAATTCTAACTTGAATGCATTGTCATTAATTTTATGAATGATCCTAAATGGTCCATAGAATCTAGGGGCTAATTTCACAACTGAGTGTCTATCTACACTTCGTAGTCTACGTTTTTCTATTCTCAACCAAACATAGTCATCAACTTTGAAATTCATTGTTTGTCTTTTCTTATTGGCTTATTTGGTATATGATTGCTGGGCTTTGACAATCATGGCTTTAACCTCATAAAAAACAGTATTATGCATACATCAACACTCTAAATTCTATTTGACAAAGATGCAATAGGTGTAGACAATCTATAACCATAAATCACTTCAAACGGTGCTTTCTTTGTAGATGTGTGTGGTGTATTGTTATATGTAAACTATAATAAATGCAAATGTGTATCCCATGTCTGTGGTTTAGAAATAGTATAAGCACATAAAAGATCTAAAATAGTGCTATTAGTGGCTTCTGTTTGTCCATTAGTTTCAGGATGAAATGCAGATAAAAAATCAATTTTTGTGCCTAGGTTAGCAAACAAAGTAATCTAAAAGTTGTTACAAAATCTAGAATCATGATCAGAAATAATAACTTTTGGTAATCCATGGTCAGTGAAAACAGTTTTAAAAAACAATTGTGCTGCCTGTGATACTGTTAAAGTTTTCTTACATGAAATGAAATATGCTTGTTTACTAAACCTATCTACTACTGTCCAAATCATATCATGGTTAGATTTAGTATTAGGTAAACCAGTAATAAAATCCATAGAAATTTGTTCCCATGGTCTAGATGGAATAGATAAAGGGATAAGTAATCCATACTGTTTACCATGATGTCTCTTAACTCTTTGACAAATCAAACATTCAGAAACGAAGTTAGATACATCAGTGTCCATATGCGGCCAATAAAAATCTTCAGTTAATGTACGTAAAGTAGATATGATACCTCTATGACCTTGATATGGGGGACAATGAATTTCATTCAAAACAAAAGATCTGAATGGAACTGTAACACATAATCTCTTTTCATAAAACATAAATCCATCATTATAAGATAGTGAATCAATAGAAATCAAGTTATTTTGAACTAATTTATTCCAATCAGCATGAAAAGTAATATCCTGATGATAAGTATCTTTCATAGCAATCAAAGAATCAAAAGATATAACAGAAATATTATGAATAGCAGGTCTTCTACTTAATGCATGAGCCACTACATTTTCTTTACCGGGTTGATATTGAATGATAGGATGAAAACTCTGAATAAAAGATGTCCATTTGATATGTCGGTCAGATATTTGGGGTTGGCTAAGTAAATGTCTAATACTTTGCTGATCGGTCTTAATCATAAATTCTGAACCCATTAAGTAATGTTTCCACTGTCTTAAGGCTTGTACAACAGCTAATAATTCTTTGTCATATGTGGAATATTTCAGTTCAGAGGGTTTCAGCTTACAACTAGAATAGGCTATAGGATGATTGTCCTGCATAAGTACGGCTCCTATTCCTGATCCACTAGCATTGGTCACTACTAAAAAGAATGGTCTATTAAAATCAGGCAACTGTAGTATATGAGCATGGATTAATGCATGTTTCAATAAGTCAAAGGATTTCTATTGATTATCGGACCAATGATAAACAATACATTTCTTCAGAAGTTTGGTTAATGGTAAAGCAAGTAATGAAAAATTACGCACAAACTTCCTATAGAAACTAGCAAGACCTAGGAATGATCGTAACTGATGCACATTTTTAGGTACAGGCCAATTCAATATTGCATTTATTTTCTTAAGGTCAACTTTAATTCCATCAGATGATACAATATGACCTAAATACTCAATTTCTGTTTTAAAAAATTCACTCTTTTTCGGATTTGCATACAGTTGATTATCTTTTAATAACTGGAAAACCAATGACAAATTCTCATAATGTTCTTTCTCATTTTGACTAAACACCAAAATATCATCAAAGAAGACAATTACACAATACTGATATTTCAAAAATATACGATTTATCATTCTACTAAATATAGCAGGTGCATTAGTCAATCCAAAAGGCATCACTAAAAATTTATAATGACCAAACTGTGTCCTAAATGCAGTCTTAAATATGTCAGACTTATCTAGTCTCACCTGATGATAACCAAACTTAAGGTCTATTTTACTAAATATAGCAAATCCTTGCAGTTTATCCATAAGGTCATCGACTCTAGGAATTGGATACCTATTCTTTACAGTGATCTTATTTAAAGCACGATAGTCAATGCACATACGATAGGTATTATTATTTTTCTTTACTAATAGAACAGGTGCACCAAATGGAGAACTACTAGGTCTAATCAATTCTCTATTTAGTAATTCCTCAGCTTGACTTTGAATTTCTTTTTTCTCTATCTGGTTATGCCTATATGGTGCTTTACAAGGTGGTTATGTACTAGGAATCAAATCTATTTTATGGTCTTCTGGACGTGAAGGAGGTAAACCAGGTGATAGATCTTTGGCAAAACAATCTTTAAAATGTGCAGGAAATTCTTTATGCCTAGGGTGCATATGATTTTCTTTAACTTGCAGTTCATTCACCCAAATGAAATAAGATTTACTACTCTTGCGTAATGCACGTTTAGCTTGAGTATGCAAAAGCAGTGAAAAAGCATTAGATGCATGCATACCATACAATGTAATATGTTTAAAATTAATATTAATTGAATGTGTGGAATAATCTATATCTGGGTTATGCTGATGACGCGAAGGCATACCTAAAATAATGTCACTGGACTGTAGTGGTACAACTAGAAAATTTCTTCTTTTAATGTATTCACCAATTTGAATTTCTAAGTCATGCACTTCCTATGTACCATTATACCTAATGCCTAAGAATGCTGCTTTAATGCGATAATGCGTAGGTACAGTCTGTAATTTCAATTCTTTTACTAGCTTTGCAGAAATAAAATCATGAGTACTACCATCATCATGCAAAATAATCCTTTCCTTTCCATGCACTAAACATTTCATTGTCAATAAAGAATGTGGAGTTGGCATACCTGGTAAAGTATCCGAAGGAGTAGTAATGTCATCCTCATCTTCCGTGAAATCAGACATTTCTTCATGTTCGTCTTGTTCCATTGCTCCAAGGTAGTTGATATGGATAGGTGGCTTCTTCGAATGGCAATTTGCTGCTAAATGTCCAGGCTGGTGGCATTTATAACACACTATAGGCTTAGCTTTGGTTACATTGTTTGCAATGGCGGGAAGTTTAGGGATATTAGGATTTGGCTGTGAAATAGGCTTGGGATTTTGATTGGTATTGGATGGTAAAGCAGGTGGTTTTGCCCAATTTTTACGAAAAGATGATGAAGGAAAACAACCTTGATTAAATCTTCTAAAATTTGAGTTGAATTGCTTAGATCCATAGTTACCATTGGTTTGGAATTATTGTGGACATCTGTCTCTACCTCGCAGCTTATCTTCAGTGTCGTGAGCTAATGAAATTGCGTCTTCAAGAGTTGTAGGCTTGAACATATTAACTTCAGTGTAGTAATGCCCAAGGAGTCCAAACATATACTTGCGCTTGTGTGTCACTTCAGGTACATCTTCAAGCATGCGTAACTGGAGTAATGCATTCCAAAAGCATTCGGTGTACTGGAGAATAGGCTCACCATCCCGTTGCTGAAGAAGGTCCCATTGCTTTATGGCTTTTTCATGAAATTGTGGAGGAAGGAAATTATGCATAAACTTCTTCTTAAAATTCTCCCAGGTAGTGGGACAATCTATACTCTTGCGTACCATTGTCCACCAAAGAGATGCTCTATCCACTAAATGATTAGTGACACACTTGATTTTATCTTTTTCTACATAAGTTTCCTAATGAAAGTAGTCATCAAACTGACTAATGAATGCAAGAACAATTTTTCCCTCTTGAGTGCCATTGAAAGTACGAAATTTGAAATTTCTTTTACTTATCTTTGTTTCCTTGCGGATGGATTGAGCTTCGAGAGTCATGTCGATGGTACGTCCGATAAGATCTTCAGATTGAGGTTCCTCTTTGTCGGTAGTTGATCTTTGTAAATTAGCCAATTGAACTTGCAATGCTTGCCTAGCTCTTCGTTCTTCATCCAATTGCATCATAATTAAGTTCAGCTTTTGCTCCATCATAGGTTTAGGTAGGTCGCCTTCAGTCATTAAATCATCCATATGTGGTTCCGTCATCCTGTAAAACTCAAAAGGCCTCTCACTCTCAAAATCAAGTTAGCGGGATGAGCATAGCTCAAGTTTGGGTGTACAAGGATGATATATTTTTGTGTATGGCTTTCACAATCTTCGTCTTCGACTATTGCAGGATTTGTAATCTTTGAAAAATCTGTGTTTTATCCTTCTTCGTATGCTGAAAATGCTTTAGCAAACCCGCGTATGCGTAGAGTACATTCCAATGAATAACTTTGCAGTTCGGAGTTTCTGTGCAGGAGCAGCCCTTCTATGAGTTTTGAACAGAAGTCAGTTTTGACTTCAGGTGACTTGTCTGACTTGCAGAGTTGTAGACTTATGTGACTTGCAGAGTTTGTAGACTTGCAGAACTTGGTTGCTTTATGTAACTTGCAGAACTTCGACTTGATAGACTTGCAGAATTTGATTGGTTGTGTGTGACTTGCAAGATTGAGAGGACTAATGTGATTGGAGCTTAGGTGACTTAGTGTATTAGCCTTAGTAAAGGCAAAGCAGCAAAACGTCGAATCGTGGGGGGGGGGGGGCGTTTTTGCAACGCGGCGCAAATTTCGGACATGTCCAGATACCACACGATAAAGTTTTTGAAGCTTTAAGCTTCTCTTAAGCTTTCTAAGCTTTAATTTTTAAAGCTTTGAAGATATGGAGTTTGTGACTTATCTCTGGTTCTTGACGACTTGAAGAAGAAGAGATAGGAGTGGTCCTCCGTTGCTGCAGGCCGGTCCTTCGCAGTCTGATGATGGAAACAGAGGTTCTTGATCGCCAGGAATCCACCCGTATCGAGCGTTCGTGACGAGATTGATCGTAGAGCTCGATCGTTCCAGGAGCTCCGCCTTCGCACAAGATGGGTAGTGATTGGAAGCTTTTGATCTCAGCTTCGCTCTGATACCACTGGTGCGCAGATCGAATGATGTACGCTCGCGTAGTGAATGCCGGAAGGTCCCCAAGAACAATAGAACTCTACTTTTTTGCACAAAATTCAATGTAAAAAGCATGAACGACATGAACAAGAGACCAATTGGGTGCAATCTCCCCCCATGCCTTGTGTGAGCGCTCCACAAAGCATGTATTTTTATGTATTAATCAGCTTCAAGCTCAAATAATAGCCCAAATTACAAAATAGCAAGCTTTTAGCTTTTGAGTTTGCTTTAGCACAACATAGGAATAAAGCTAACGGACGGTGCCCAAAGAGTCTGGCATGCCCAATACAATGTCCAAGTACAAATAACATAATCGTGTGCCCATGCGCATAAAAAATAACAACAAATATCCAACACCTCAATAAATAGGCGTGACAAAATATAGGCGCCATGCCTAAGGTATGCCCCCATCAAAATATAAATGATAAATCGAATACTCGCTATCCTCCAATGCTTTCCTCCGCCACTGCTGCTATCTCTACACATCAATTGAAGCATTCACAATCGTTAGTAAAATAATACAATTAAACCGACAAAAGTGAATACCTAGCAGTCTTCAGCTACATAAATAAATCAACTGGTTAGAAATCAATCCTAACCTTAATTTATTACGATTGCGCACTCTAAACTCATAAATGTTTATTAATTTAATATGCATTTTGCAGAATCACCCGCTATGGAATCACCCATGTACACACTAAATTAATGAAACGCTCTAAAAGGACACGCGTCCCCATCAAGTTCTCGCACAAAGAATCCACTTTGTGTATGAGCCCCGGTCATCAAAGTTTACGAAATCCACCGTAAAACCTCACGGAATCCACCGTGGCACGGAATCCACCGTGAAATATGCCTCCTGGCATCACCCTCTTTCGTGTACGCTCCCTCCCTCACCCTCACCCTCTCTTTCTCTCTTTCCCTATCAGATTTAATGTTTTTTCTCTATTTTTCTCTCTCCTCTCCCTCTCTCATTTTTTCTCTTTCTCTCATTTTTTATCCCTCTCTCATTTTTTTTCTCTCTTTCTCTCACTTTTTTCTCTCTTTCTCTCCCTCTCTCATTTCCTCTCTCTCTCCCTCCCTCACCCTCACCCTCTCCTTCTCTTTCTCTCTTTTCCTATTATGTTTAATGTTTTTTCTCTCTCCTCTCCCTCTCTCATTTCCTTTTCTCTCTTCCTCTCCCTCTCTCATTTCCTCTCCTGCCTCACCCTCTCCCTCTCTTTCTCTCTTTCCCTATTAGGTTTAATGTTTTTTCTCTCTTTTTCTCTCTCCTCTCCCTCTCTTTCTCTCTTTCCCTATTAGGTTTAATGTTTTTTCTCTCTTTTTCTCTCTCCTCTCCCTCCCTCACCCTCACCTTCACCCTCAGCCTCACCCTCTCTTTCTCTCTTTCCCTATTATGTTTAACATCTTTTCTCTCTTTTTCTCTCTCCTCTCATTCTCTCATTTTTTCTCTCTCCTCTCCCTCTGTCATTTCCTTTTGCTCTTTTCCTCTCCCTCTCTCATTTCTTCTCCCTCCCTCACCCTCTCCCTCTCTTTCTCTCTTCCTCTATTATGTTTAATGTTTTTTTCTCTTTTTCTCTCTTCTCTCCCTCTCTCATTTTCTCTCCCTCCCTCACCCTCACCCTCAACCTCTCTCTCTCTCTCTCTTTCCCTATTATGTTTAATAACATATTTTCTCTCTTTTTCTCTCTCCTCTCCTTCTCTCATTTTTTCTCTCTCCTCTCCCTCTCTCATTTCCTTTTGCTCTCTTCTTCTCCCTCTCTCATTTATTCTCCCTCCCTCTCCGTCTCACTCTCTTTCATTCTTTCAATGTTTCCCTCTCCCTCTCCCTCTCCCTCTCCCTCTCTTTCTCTCTCATTTCCTCTCCCTCTCTCAATACACATGCTCTCCCTCTCCCTCTCCCTCTCCCTCTCTCATTTTCTCTCCCTCCCTCTCCCTCTCCCTCTCTCATTTTCTCTCCCTCCCTCTCCCTCCCCCTCTCTTTCTCTCTCCCTCTCCCTCTCCCTCTCCCTCCCTCTTTCTTTCCCATTTCCTCCCTATCTCATTTCCTCTCCCTCCCTCTCCCTCTCCCTCTCTTTCTCTCTCATTTCCTCTCCCTCTCTCAATACACACGAATTATACAAAAGAAAAGTAAAAGAGAGAAAGAAAACACAAAAGCAAAGCAAGAATGGACAATGCACTCACCGTAAAGGCTCAAAGAAGGGTTTGGCGGCTCCTCTTCGCAACGGCAGCTCCTCTTCGTCCTCTGTACACCTCCTCCTCTTCTTCGCAAATGGCGGTGGCAGTGGCAGTGGTGAGAAGCCTTCTTTCTCCTTCTTTCTCTCTTTCTCTCCCTCTCAGCAAGATGCTCACTCTCCCTCTCGCTCTCCCTTTCGCTCTCTCTTTCGTGAATGCGCGAAAAATGGCGTGCTCGAGTTTCGACCCGCGTTTTTTTCCTCTGGGTATTGTCGCTATTATGTGACACTAATAGCGACACAAATAGCGACACCACTATTTCTCGTCATTAATGGGCGTCACTATACCCTCATATCCTTGTAGTAAAAGGGAGTTGAAGAATAAAATCAGTTTGGCAAAGTACAATGGGTAGTCATCTTCACCATTTGATCTAGAGAAATGGATTTCAAATTTAGAATCCTATTTTGATATATTCCCTAGAACTAACGATATGAACATTCATTTTCCATCTTACACTTGGAAGGATTCACCCATACTTGGTGGAGACACATCAAGAAAGAAAACATACTTGTAGAGAATTGGGATCTATTCAAGACACTTACAGCTAAAGCCTTTGTCTCTCCTCTTTAAAAAGAGAAATTTGCATAGAGATGTTATGGATTAGAGCAAAGAGGCATGAGTAGTGTATGGGATTATACAAACCAATTCCTCAACCTTAGCATATATGTAAAGAGCATTAGTAATGAAGCTAAACTCACAAACTATATGTATGATTTAGAACTTTCTTTATCAGTTGATGTTATGGTGCAAAACCCTACCAATCTTCTGAAGGCTATTGAGCTTTGATGAACATTATTGAAGGAAGTATAGAAGGGAGACTTCATTTCAGCCTAGTTATGCACAACTAAGGATTGTTTTAAAATAGGGATAAGTTGGCAATGTTTATGGTAGCAATCATGCACCAAGTGAGAGTTTAAGAGTGCCAACTTATCTATCGTTCAATGCTTCAAGACCTCAAGGTAATTTCAAGATAGCAAATAGTCCAACGGTGGATTTTAAACAAGGAGATAGCAAGTTTAGATCTATTTCAGCCAACATGAATCCAAAGTCTATTCCTATGGATCATTACAAAGAAAGAAAAGAAAAAGGTTTATGTTTCAAATGTGGAGAAAAATATATAGTTGATCATTCAACCAAGTGTGTATATAAAAATGCAAAAGCCAAGGTCCATAATGTACTAGCCTTTGAAGATTCAGAGGATGATAATGATGAGATCAATGAAGTTGTAGCTACTCATGAAAATGAGGATGTTGAGGAGGAAGTTGGGCAAGAACACTTTTATGATCCTACCGATACTTTTACTTCTGATCTAGGTGGCAATGTTCCTTTTGATCCGGGAGAAACTCATGATGAGCCACTTTTTGTCACTAATTGTTCAATTTCCATGGATACTTGGGCAAGTCCTAAGAGCCCTAATACACTTCCCATGAAGGGTAATATTCATGGAAAGGATGTGTTTATCCTGATAGATATAGTGGCAATGCACACAATTTTGTGGATAAGTCCATTGTGGATAAATTGAGCTGTCTTCCTCCTAATCTACAACAATCCATATGTAACATGCCCGCCTATCACCACGCACATTTTTACCGGTCCATCGAATCTAAGCGATGTTGCTCGGCACTCCCATGGAATGTTACAGGGTTTGTCGCCTAGGGTTTCTCAAGTTCCCCTCACAATGGAATGTTTGTGACCAAAACCACTAGGATACCCAAGGTCTCTTGATAGCATTCTAGTGTCGGATCTTGGACATCCTACTTTACATAGAGATACCCAAGTCAAAGAAGACCCATGCCGTATTTGCTTCAAAGAGAATGGAAAATGAGAGGGATGCGCCACTCAAGCTCTCTACCCATAGGGCATATCCCTATTTCGATCCCCTAAAACGGCATGAATCAGGGTTCTAACCTAACAATTTCTAAGGATTAGGTTGGTAAAATGTGGCGAGAAGCCTCCTAGTTCTCACGGACCACCCTGTCGTAGGATGGACCCATCAGGGGTTCCGCCCACCGGCTTCCCTCAATAGGCATTCTTTAGTTATTTAATTAGGTCCTACGACATTTATGTATGACATTTAAAACCAACTTCCTTATCTAAGCCTTTTAGGGAATGGGATTCGTTCATGTAATTTATAGCATAGACAGAATACAAAGCAAGTAGTCCTTTTGACAAACAAGTTCCTTAATTTATCTTCAATTTAATCTTTGCCTTCTGCCCATACAGGAGAAATTATATGTCACTTCTGCCCTTCATAAGTACCCGATCCAAATCACATGGCACCATAATTTCCATCCTTTATCTAGAATAGGATCTTCCAATGCCACAAACGCTCGGGCCACAGAGGTCCTCAACTCGTTCTGGATTTGGCAAGGGGTGTCTAGAGCTCCACCTAATTCGCAAGCTACCTAGGAGTGAAAATATTATTCCCGTGGCTGGCATTTTCACCACTCGACCTTTGGGTCGTGAATCGATCACTGCCCTTTTCGGGTTGATCTTAGAGGTGATCCACCCGTGTAAAGAACCTTTCCTTAATTAAATCATTTAAGAATCATGCCTAGTCAAGGCAGTCATCCCTTATATCATTTTTCAAGAAAACATTCCTTTATCCCCATGGCAATATGTCATCATAGACCCCCACCATGAATTTACCATCAATCACAAGAACTTGGAATAATCATTCTAACCACAATTCAACAAAAACAATGGTATTCTTTCCCAAATATTGCAAGAATAGTTGCAATAATCTTTCTATTGCATATTTACTCTCCCCCTTGGGATCAAAGAGCGATACCATGCAGAATTTAAACTTGACTTTATCTTCCTTTCTCCCAAGGTACAGAATGTGAGACAAATTTGTAACAATGCAAGACTATCTTCCGATGTAAAATAATTCCCGAATTGTTGTGCGAGTTGTAATCAACTCATGGTTTGGCAGCACAAGAGGTGAACTCCTTAATTGTTATCTTATGCGAAACCTTCAGAGGATGGATACAAGACTTTTAATACAAGATCATTTCATGTACCATTGATGTATGTTTCATATAATCTTTCCCATGCATGTACGGTCTATGTGTGTAACCCTCAAGGTAACCTTATAAGCTTTTCATGCTACCTATGATTTTTTCATGTAGCGCCGGGATACCATGATTGTATTTGGGTACAAGGATTTGTGTGAACCTCAATGGGCCATCTGCATAAATCTATGCAAGGTCATTTATGGTTGTGGAGAACCTGATGTGAAAAGAATTATCCTACGATTCCCTATGAGTTTGTTAAACTATCAAAAAATAAATTCAAGCTACTTGTTAAAATGAATTCATGGATATGCATATGTCTCAATGAATAGTGGAGATGGCAATTCGTACCTGGATATTTGGAGATAAATTATCCATACTCAACATTGTATTCATATTAATGGTAACACCTTGATCGATGGCTCCATCATTGGACGTAGGATTACCATTGGTGCATGTCACCCTTCGTTTTTGGGCCATACTTTTAGCTTATGACTCTCTCTCTCTCTCTCTCTCTCTCTCTCTCTCTCTCTCTCTCTTTTGTCAGAGAGATGGCATTTTGAGGTGACTATCTTCTATCACGATGGGGGGGGGTTAAGCTCACAGATAAGAGAGAAAAGATAAATGCGTGTGCGGCTACCCTCTAAGGAGGGAAAAATGGAGGAACCTTCTAGAAGGTTCTCTCTCTCTCTCTCTCTCTCTCTTTGTGCAATGCAGTTCAATGTTGAGGCCCTTCTTTCTTTCTATGGGGGGGGAGGGGGGGTTGGAATAACTGAGGGGAAGTGGGGAGGAGGTGGTGGTGTCCACCACCTATCGCCGTCCGCATGGCAGTGGGACTTCTTAGCCCCTCTAGGTGGGTGCGGGGGACTCGATATGCCCAGGGGGGGTGTTTGGCCGCATGGCCTCCCCCCTCCATTGTCATCATCAACTTCTCCTTCCTCATCACGTCATTACTTCTTCTTTCTCATCGTCATCATCTTCTTCCTCCCTCCTTGCTATCATCTTCTCCTTCTTCCTCCCCCGCCACCTGTTCAGCGACAACAGGGGGAGGATTTAAAAAAATCAATTATCTTTAATAAAAAATAGGGGGTTCCTATGCAGAGGTGGCAGGGATATTACACCATAAGAGTTCAATTTGCAAATGGTGAAGAAAAAATCAACACTCAAATATGCCCACAGGTTTCTTTATAACAATTGGCTGAAAATTATGAAGCAAAAGTAAACTTGATTACTTTGGAAATAGGGCCCATAGATATTATACTTGAGTATGATTGGCTGAGGATATTGAGAAAAATTATTATCGATTTCTCACATTTGTATATGGAGTTTATCTTTGATGGACAACTCATCCATTTATAGGGAATCTCTAGTAAAACTAATTTTCAGCTTATTACCATTTAGTAACTCAAGGAGCAAATAGGCGCTCATGGATTTTTGTTTTGCACGTGAATAAAGAGGTTGAAGATCAATCCAAAAATTCAGCAGAGAGGCTGAATGAAAATTTTAGTAATGCATATCATGTTGATTGATTAGAGTAGCATGTTACTACTACGTTGATATTTCCACCGAGGAAAAAAGTAGATGTTGGGGGAGATAGTGGGACAATAGAGAGGTGACCCTCTCCCCACTATTAAAGATCCGAAAGGGGTGCAACAAACCAACCTGTGGGAGCTTTGCCACCTCCTAGTGATTCGGAGCCTGTGTAGGGAGCCTCTCTTGTCGTTTTATTCCTCACACATATATAGCGAGTTGAGAATTGAAGATTGAAGCACTCTCAAAGAATCAAGTACCTTGAAGATCAAAACACTCTCAAAGACTCAAGTAACTTGAAGATCAAAAACTCAAGTACCATTTTCATCATTGAAGTATAGGTGTAGGTACTACAGGTTTCCCACAAGTCCTATCTAGCTTCGCATAGGGTTTAATAGACATTAGATAGGAGGCTTGAGGTTGCTTGAGCTTGCATCTAGGATCGTGGAGCTACCGACATGTGTGAGAGAGGAGGCAATTCATATTGGCACTCAGGTAAGCTCACTACACTCGTAGGATTGACGGCGCGTTGGCTAGGTGAGAGATAGCCATTAGAGCTTGCTTGGAACGCTTGAAGCAATAAGCGGTCCGTGGGTCTTAGCGGTTGAGCGAAAGCTCCCACAAATGGTATTTAAAAAACCCCTTATGTTGAACTCACATGATATATACATATATTTATGACTGATCTCCCCGGGTCTGCATCTTCTCCATGCTATCATCCACAAATAGTATTGTTGTTGGGTTGAAGTGCAGCCAATCAATGTCATCAAAACATTTTATAAAAAGGGGCTTTATGTAACTCCTTCCAGCAGAAGTTTTTGTGGGAGTTGCTTTGCAATCGCCTTGTCCATATTGAAATACAAAGGTTGGTGCTTGCTATTTTTCTCTCACAGGTGGAAGCAGGGTGCTTACAAGTTTAAACAAGGTGCAAGCTTGGATAGTTGATCACCTCAGATATTGAATTGTAGATTTTTCTATCCTAAACCTATTATAACATGCTATAGCTTCTCTTAACGAGGACATTTTTTTCTCCATTTTGAATCAAAAATTTTGGGAATTGAAGTTTTCTAGATCAAGCTATAGCTAATTTTCTAATAGGGGTATTGCAAGATTTCATTACTATGGCATGTCATAAGGGAAAGACTAGGGTCCAAGATGAATATACTCAGCAAATCGGAGATTCTAGGCTGGAAAACACACCTTAAGAGAGTCTTGAAGAGCCTCGTATGCAAGGAGAAATTAGTGCACTTAACAATATCATGTGTGAATATGGGAGTAGGCATGCCAAAAGACATATAAAGCTATTATCTAAAGTTGAACAAATGGTATTGTCTACTAATCAAATGAAGTCTTCCATTGAGAAGTTTGTAGATTCCATTATCCAAAAGAAGGATGATTGACAAATTAGTAGAATCCAATGCTTAAATAATGGCTCAATTCTCTAAATGGATGCAAATGCAAATGGGAACCAAAGAAGCTAGGGAGAAATCTCATTCAAATAATGATCCCTCAATTCCACTTCAACCACTTAATCAAAAGGGCCAAGGCCATGGAATCATTGGATAAAGGGACATTTCCAATATTTAATATGAAGTAGGTCAGAATTTTCAAGTTTTTGGGATGAATCCCCAACCCCTAATGGTTTTCTATCATCGAAAAGGTTTCACACTAGTTCTTAGCCACCTATTGGAACAATAACATCTTATTTTAGATGTTCAATGCCTACTAACCATGAGTGGCCTATTTTGGGACAACAATACTTTCAAAAAAGAGAGTTAAAGAATAAAATCATTTTGGCAAAGTACAATGGGTAGTCATCTTCACCATTCGATCTAGAGGAATGGATTTCAAAATCAGAATACTATTTTGATATATTTCTTAGAACTAATGATATGAACATTCATTTTGCATCTTACATTTGGGAGGATTCACTCATACTTAGTGGAGATACATAAAGAAAGAGAGCATACTTGTAGAGAATTGGGATGCATTCAATACACTTATGGCTAAAGTCTTTGTCTCTTCTCTTTAAAAAGAGAAATTAGCGTAGAGATGTTATGGATTAAAGCAAAGTAGCATGAGTGTATGGGATTATACAAACCAATTCCTCAACCTTACCATATATGTAGAGAGCATTAGTCTAAACTCCACAAGTTACGTTGTCGTATTGCTGCGCATTCGAGGTGTGAAATCCACCCAGATATTGTGTGTGTGACATTTGTTACTTTGTACATACTTAGTTATTATATTTGGATTTTTTTTCTGTGTGGGTACTATAGTAGAGAGAAGGATTGCCACAAACTGCCAGTCATGATTTGTTGTTAGAAACTCTCAGTAAATCATATACTGTTATGAGAGTTGTCCATTATGCTGGCAGGCAAGTAAACTTTACCTCACGAAAGCTTCATCAGAGTTTTAATGAAGGGTTCATAAGAGGTCTCCTACATCATGAAGGAAAGAATTTTAGGCTTCAATTTGTGAAAGGTGTTGAATGCATCTTGGTACATGCCAAATGAGAAAAGGGATCTTTTCAAGAATACAAGGTTTCTGATATTCCAGGTGCTCTCTTCTTTGATGTTGATGGAGTGGTAGATCTCACCTTCAATTTGCCCACATGTTACCATCACAGTCAGCTTTTTCTGCTGCTATATCTTCTCTAGGAATCTACAATAGTGGTACCTTGGTTGTATATGATGGGGCAGGAATAGAGGAGCCGAAAGAAAAAGCAAGAAAGACTATTTTCAAATGGGGCTTTTTGGAGGGAGTAAAAAGGTTATGGCGCCCTGTGAGCGTTGGAAAATTCAGGGAGGATGTGCACTGCACAGGGTTCATGCCAAAAGGATGGGGGTATTCGACCATGGCCTGGTTTGGAAGTTTAACATCATGAGGTGTTGTCAGTGCTTTCAGATTAAAGCCAAAGACATCGGCTTTGTGAAGTACCGTTAATTTGAGAAGGAGGATGCATATCAAAGCACGGCGAGCACGGATTTGCCCTACTTTTTCGAGGAGAGTTCTCTCTGAGGCACAATGAACTTCTGCAACCCTTCCTAATGCAAGGCCTCTCTCTGTCATCGTAAAACGGAGAGCTCTGCGTTCAGGACAGAGGAGGATGGACTTCAAATCATAGTTTATACAGGATTGATAACTCGATTGGGCTGATTTCTGAGTGTGATGATGGAGACTGAAGATGGCGGATCGAATAGCAGTTATGGCGGATCGAATAGCAGTTATGGTGGATCAAATAGCAGTTATGGCAGATTGAATTGCAGCTATGTCAAGAGAGTCTACAATTTTCTTCTTTCAGATGAGTCACAGGTGTGACGTTGACAACGCGGTCAGCATCATCGATACTCCTAGAGAGCTTTACGAGAATGATCCAGAGAGCAATGCGGTTGAATCAAGACTTTGATTCAAATGAAAACAGCACCTTCTAGGGATTGCGGATTCGACCAGGATTGCAACACCTTCTACTCTATGTCTCGAAGAAGCAAGACATCTTCCTCAACAGATGCTTTACAGCAACAACGGAAGGACGAACTGTCTTACTTTCAAGTGGACAGGCTTATGATCCAGATAATGATGAGAATTGTGATGTCTTAATCTTCATAGTCGAGGATTATCTTCTACAGGTTATTCCATCAAATTTCACACTGGGAGCTCTAGATGTTTTACTCATCCCTACAAGAAAATGTCGTGTACTATGGAATATCGGTGGTCTGTCTGTGAAGTTTTTTGCCATGCACCTGTGCAGGTTCAAGGATGGAACAGTGATCTTCACATCATTTGGAGCAAGCGGCAAGATTTTCTGAACTTCATATTGTATTTTGTTGACATTGGGTATTTTTTCATTGCGTCAAGGATCTATTGAAGCAATCAATTATAGTGGCAAAGACTTTTAACAGGAGCCGTGATTCTGTTGGCCTCATCTCCTTTGATGTGGTTTTGATGCTGCTCATGGCAGTACTCTGGAGGAGAGTTCTGAATACACTATGCATTTAATCGACAGTTCTTTACCAAGAAGCTGTTCCATCTTCAAGGCAAAATAAGCATCAGATGAGTTTTGGATTCCATGAAGTGATGCTACTCGTGATGCTGCTGTTGAGAAATTTTATAAAGACTGGAACTTTATTGACCTGAAAGTCCTCTATTTTCTGAGGTGAATGTTTGTAACAAAGAACTGACACCCTACATCTGTACATAAAAGGAAAATAGGGACAACATTCTGGACGTGGAATCAGTGACTGAACAGGGGCTCTGTGACAACAGTTTACAATGGAAATCATGCTCAATTTTTCCACTTGAAATTCTTATTCAAATCATGTTAAAAGCAAGGAGAGTTCAGCTTGATATTCAGAAATTATGACCTACGTAAATCTTCACATTTTGCTTGTAACAGTGTATTTTATAAAGCACTGGAGTTCTCTCTATCAGAAGGAAAATTTTTCTATAGGGTTTAAAAACTATTCAAAGGATTCTCAAAGGCTGTGGATGTGAATATGGAAAGTAATTACCTGTCTGAATCAAAAGAATAAGCTATTATAACAGAGTTCAGCTTCTTTGATGTAAAAGAGAGAGTTGCTAAGCTAATAAGCTACTTGTCTCATCATTCTTCTGAAGAGTTGTTGAAATATAAATATGATTCTTTGTGGAGGCTACCACTATTGACCTTCTATCCTGAAATTATTCAAAGTCCTTTGTGGTCGCGACTTTGCTTTCGAAAACCCTTCAACATCTTTGGTGAACCCGACGTGAAAGCGTCGCATAAATTTCAGGATGGGGGATACTTCAGCATCATTTTCAGCCTCTTCTACGATTCCTGCTGCATCCTCTACTTCAACTCCATCTTTCACGTCGCATAAATTTCAAGATGGGGGATACTTCAGCATCATTTTCAGCCTCTTCTATGATTCCTGCTGCGTCCTCTAGTTCAGCTCCATCATTGACTGCTGCTTCAAGTACTTCAACGGATGATCTAAAGCAGATTTGGCAGAATATGTCTATGTATATGCAGCTTCAAAATCAGCAGACACAATTGTATATGTAGCAACAGTGGCAATTGCATCAACAACAGTTGTCTCAGCAAAGGCAACTATATTCGGAGCAAGAGAATGCAATCAGCGCGACTAAGGCGATTGAAGCAGTTGAGAATGAGAAGAAGCTATTTGATGGCCGTAATGTTTCAGCATATTTGAAGACATATGAGATCAAGATGGGGTTTTTTGGAGTTCCAGCTAGACTTATGAGTAAGTATTTCCTTCGTCTTGTCATACCCGCCTTGAGGGCAAAAGTGACTGATCTTTTTATTCAAAATTCGCATTGGCAAGATTTTAAGAAGGCCTTGAAAGAAGAGTATTTCCTTGAGGACTTTGGTATGGCTACACGGCGGTCATTCCGAGAGTGGGTCTACATGCCAAATAAAGGTCTAGCTGCTTTAGAGTTGATACGAGAATTTGAAGAGAGGTATAGTTAGCTTGATGCCATTGAACAAAGAGCATTGGATGTTGAGAAAGTTGAGCTTTTCTTGCAAGCTACAGATCCTGCTCTTCAGGAAGAATTGGAAGAGCTTCTTGAGGATCGCACGAAGCCTATGGGACTTAAAACAGATTGGCAAGATGCCCAGGATGCAGTCTCGACTTTGACCAAGAGGAGGATATGGAAGACCCGCCTACAGAATGGTTCTATGACACCGACACCGTCTTTTGCTCCTATGCCTGCTTCTATCCCTGCTATTTCTTCTCCTCGTCAGCCAGTTTCTTGGCCTATGCCAGTGCCTACTGTTTCTACCCCTCCTGTTCCTCCTGTTCCACGACCGATTCCAGCACCTTCTGCTCCAAAACCATCCGCTCCATCGGTGCCTACCTCTCTTGATGACATAATCAAAGGCATAATGGATTTGACACTAGAGTCAGTTAAAGTGGAGTTGGTGGAAAAATTGAAAGAGCAGTTTGCTTCGACTGCACCTACTATTTCTTCTAGTGCTCCTAGTGCACCTAGGAGAGATCAAAGATGTATTTGGTGTGATAGTACGAACCATCAGCATTGTAGGGATTGTGAATCTTTTCAGGATGCAAGGAGGAAGAATTTGGTATTTTGGGGACAAGATGGTAAGATTTGGTTGACAGAAACAGGAGCTCCGCTTGCTACCAACTTTGGGAAAGACAGAATGAAGAAGTTAGTGGATGACATGGCTGCGCGTACTTCTTATGTGACAGCTAGAGGAGATGCTTCTGCATATGGAGTCCAGATTGAGAAGGGATCAGAGAATCAGTCAGCATTATGGACTTATGCTATGGAGACGGCAAACAAGGGAAAAATTCAACAAACTGTTTTGACTAGTGCAGGCTCTAGCATCAGATCTGAGACAGGTTGGGATTCGCCTGTTGACAGGTACTCTATTTATGCTTACTTGGCTAAGTCTCAGGGAGTAGATGTACTTGTTGAGGAGAAATGTAAGAGGGATGAAGAAAATACAAGTGCAGCTAAAAAGACTAGAGGGGGTGAATTTGTTACTCCACCTACTGCAGGACCGTCTTTGAGACCAGGGCCAGAACGACAGATGGAAGATGCTCAAAAGAGAGAAAAGAGGCAAGAGCCTAGAGAGAGAAAGTAGCCAGGGTTTAGATTGATGTCTGATATTGAGACATCTACAGACATGAAGAAAATATTTAATGATAAGATACTTGGCAGTAAGGTGACTTTTACTATTTCTGAGATTTTGGGCATCTCGAAAAGAGAGTTTCAAGATCAGTTCCAAGAAGTCCTGAAGAGGAAAAGACATGCATTGCCTACTACTGATACACAGGGAGTTTTGATTGGGGAGCTGGATGAGGATGAGGATGAGGTTATGGTTGAGAATGCTTCTGTTTTTCCGCAGATAGAGAAGAGGGTTCAGCCTATGCATTATGCTGAAACTGATGAGCATGTCTTGATACCACGTAGTCACTTTTCGCGGAGTCATTGGGCTAGGGCAACTACAGAGATGATGGTAAAATTGGAGAGAAACAAGTGCCTTATGTTGCTTTGGTGGATCATGGTTCAGAGATTAATCTCATAGTTCATGGATTTTATGAAAGTAACAGATGGCCTATGGATGTAGAGCATGGGTGGCGTATGAGAGCCACCAACAACACTGCAGGTGATTTGTATGCTGCTTGTCCCAGTGTCAGGGTTTCTATTGGAGATGTAGAGGAGGATTTCCATTTCTTTGTGCAGGATTCATGCTCTTATCCCATAATTCTTGGACAGCCATTCGTCACAGAGATGCGCATGGAAACAAAGGTAATGGATGATGGATCTGCTTATGCACGGATTCACAGTAAAGATGGCATGAGAGCAGTACAATTTATGATTGTGTGTGTGAACCATGTTAGAAACAGGGATACTCTTAGAGATGCACCTTTGCCCACTGTGAGGGATTCGGGTTTTCATTAGGTACCGCTGTTTCGTGAGACGACGGTGGTACAGAGCAGAGGGGATTGGAGTTCTCACCTCCTGGCAGTAGTGTTTTCTCCTCCGGTTTTGTTGGGATTTCAGCAAAAAGTTTGATGAGTTATCAGAAGACTTCTAAGTTGCCTAGAGCTGCCAGGCAGTACATATGCAGGAAGGAGAAAATTTTGAAAAATGCAGGAATTTTAGAGGATGATCAGCATATAGATGGGATGTATGACAGTATGATTTGTGCAGATACGATGACAGAGATGGAAGATATGCTGAAAACTGATATGCAGAGTTGTCACAGTAATGTATTAGTGCAATCCCTGGACATGTTTCATGAAATTGCAAATTTTGTGTCACAGATTGAGTCAGAGGCTGAGGTGGCTCAGCAAAAAGTGTTGAGTGTTGAGATATCGAGCTCCACTCGTGATACGCTAGGGTGACCGTTGTGTATTTATGTCACCGACTTGTCAGTTGCAGACGCAATTGGTACACCGCCCATGAATAATAGCTACATGATAGCTATCCTTATCTACTCTAGTTCGTGGCTCAGTTAGTATGCCACCTTAGTTAGTTGAGTTTGGTTTGGGACCCATATAGAGGGTTCTTCTATTTCTTTGTACTTGAGTTCTTTTGGCTTACACAACTAAGAAGAGGAAAACTGTTTTCAGCCTCCACCCTTGTGTGTCTTCCCCCATTGTGCAAGCAAGAAAGCTTCAAGCGAGACTCCTTCCTTCTCTCTCACAATCTTGACATGGTATCAAAGCCTTGTTCGTGGTAAGGAGCTCAAGAAAGCAAGCCAAGCTCGCGGTGTTCTAGTAAGAGGAGTAGTGTTGCTTTCATCTTCTGTTTTGGGAGCAGATCTCTGCAGGTAGCACAGCCGGAAAGTGCAGGAGTGCATTGTCTCAGGTTGAGACGCCCTTCGCGGTGAAGCAAGAGGGCAGTATATGCTGCGGGTAAGGGCTTTAGCCCTTGGCGACCTTGTTTTTTTTATTTGAGGCCATTTCGGGGCCTGTTTTGGAGGCGGAAGTTTTCTGCACGCACTCAGGAAAAGGCCCAGTTTTATGCTGTGCAGCCACTGTTCTACAGGTCGGTGAATAGTTACTGTAAAATTTGCATTATATGCTTGTGCACAGAGACATTGGGAGTTACAGAATCATCCCTATTGCCTGTTGATGCAAAATCGTCACTAGGAAGTGACTGTGTGGTCAAATTCCACTTTCGCCAATTTTGCAGATTTTCCCTTGTGAGGGTGAAGCTGTAGTTTTTGCAGTGACAGAATTTTTTGCAGTCTTCTGTAATGGCATCTGATTCTCTTTCACAGATTGTCACTGAAAAGCTTGACAAGAACAACTTCCAAGCATGAAAGTTTAGAATGACGAATTTCCTTATGGGAAAAGGATATTGAAAATTTGTTGCAGGAAATGAAGAAGAACCAGTTCTTCCTGATGTTCCCAATCAACAGCAAATGCAGGCATTTAAAGCATGGCATGAGAGAGCCAGAAAAGTTATGTATTGGCTGTCTATCAGCATTTCAGATTCTATGATTGTGCATATTCAGGATGCAAGTACGCCAAAGGAGGCATGGGATACTTTGTCAAAAATGTATAGCACAAATACGCAAGCCAAGAAAATGCAGCTCAAGCAAGAGTTGCACAATGTGCAAAGAGAAAATATGAGCATCAACGACTACCACATGAAGGTGAAGAAGATTGCAGATGCACTTGCTTCCATTGGGTCACCAGTGGAAGATGATGATTTAGTTTCTGTGACCTTGAATGGTCTAGGAAAGGATTATGCACAGTTTCGGACATCCATTTCAGTTCGTGAAAGATTTCCTGATTTTGAGGAGCTGATTTCTCTTCTAATTTCTGAGGAGCAAAGAAATGGTGGTGCATATTCTTCAGGAGGAACTTCAAAAGAAGCTGTCTTCTACTCAAATGCTGGAAGAGGTAGAGGCAGAGGTAGAGGAGGCCGATATGGAGGCCGTGGTAGAAATCAGAATATGCAGCAAACTCAAGAAAACCAGTCCTATGGAGGAGGACGTGGTAACTCTAGAGGCAGGGGGAGCCAAAGAGGTCGTGGTGGATGGCAAAGAGGCCAAAATGCAAACAACAATGTTGAATGCTACTATTGTGGTAAAATGGGTCATATGGCTAAAGACTGCTATAAAAAGTAGAATGACATCATGAATGGAAAACTGCAACAAGGAAATTATGCATCCTCTAGTAGACAGGGTGATGACAGAAATGAGCATCTGTTTATGGTGCAGCACATGAACAACTCTGTGACAAATGCAGAAGAAAGCAATGATGTATGGTATGTTGACTCAGGTGCATCAAACCACATGACAGGTCATGCAAAATGGATAGAGGATGCAAGGAAAATGGAAAAACCAGGATTTGTGGAGACTGGTGATGATACTGCACATCCTATTGTGCAGATTGGAAAAATTCCCTTGTCTATGCAGGATGGGAAAAAGAAATACCTGTCCGATGTATTTCATGTCCCGAATATCACCAAGAATCTGGTTTCTGTTGGTCAAATGGTTGAACAGGGCTTGCAGGTCAGATTTAATCCTCATGGATGCTTTGTTGAGGATATGAAAAATAAAGGTCGCTTGATAGCAAAAGGAAAGAAGAAGGGCAGAATGTTTACATTGGATGCAGACATGTCTGAATTGAGTGCAGCAATGTTTGCACATGGGACCGGTGTAGTTGCAGATATTGATATCTGGCATAAACGCATTGGTCATGTTAATGTACAGCGACTTAAATCAATGCAGGCCCAAAATATTGTTGCAGGTTTGCCGAAATTCAAGGTTACAGAAATGCATAAGGTATGTGAAGCCTGTCAATTTGGAAAATAGGCAAGAAAACCATTTCCTAGACATGTTCAAGAGAGTAAGAAGCCATTGGAATTAATCCACTCTGATGTGTGAACAACTAAAGCTGTATCTCTTGGAGGCTGTCATTATTTTGTCAGTTTTATTGATGACTATAGCAGAAAAGTTTGTATATATTTTATGAAAATGAAAAGTGAAGTTTTTGGGCATTTCAAAACTCTTAAAGCGATGGTTGAAAAAGAAATAGGCCTGCAGATAAAATGCCTAAGGTCAGATGGAGGGGGAGAGTACCTCTCAAATGAGTTTGCAAGGTTCCTGCAGGAGCATGGCATAAAGCAGCAATATTCATGTAGTCATACCCCACAACAAAATGGAATTGCAGAAAGGAAAAACAGGCATATTGGAGAGGTATCTCGTGCCATGCTCAATGAAAAAGACTTGCCAGATTTTTATTGGGCTGAAGCAGTTGCTACAGCAGTCTACATAATGAACAGGACTCCCACTGCAGCAATACATGGAATGACTCCAGAGGAGAGGTATACTGGTAGGAAACCAGATATTTCTCATTTGAAAATTTTTGGTTGCATTGCCTATGTACATGTGCCAGATGAGTTGAGATCCAAGTTGGATCCAAAAGCTGAGAAGTGCATCTTTATTGGTTACTCTCTGCAGCAAAAAGGGTATAGATGCTATAACCCTTCTACTCGTAAGTTTACAGTGAGCAGAGATGTTTTTTTTGATGAGATGAGTAGCTGGTATAAACCAGTAAATGTGATTGATGATGTAGATGCACAAAATGGTAATGCTGCACAGAATTCACAGCAGCAGTCACAAAATATTAGTGGACCTAGAGCGTCCTCTAGCAGTGGTTCACATTCTTTACCATGGATAGGTAGATTGAGATCAGGAGAATCTTCTCAAAGTAATGCAGATAGTGGTATGCATGTATCACGAAAAGGAAAAGAGAAGGTTGATCAGCCCATGTTTGATGTGAATGTAGAGCGTCCTCTAGCAGTGGTTCACATTCTTTACCATGGATAGGTAGATTGAGATCAGGAGAATCTTCTCAAAGTAATGCAGATAGTGGTATGCATGTATCACGAAAAGGAAAAGAGAAGGTTGATCAGCCCATGTTTGATGTGAATGTAGGTCACTCTTATGTGGATGGTGAATCCAGTGGCTCAGAGCAGAGCATTGATGATGAGTTGGGTATTCCTTCTATTGTTACACCTAGAGTAAGGAAGACCAGGGATGTTTTGAGAGCACCTGGGAGTGAACCTACTTTGCGCAGGTCTACGAGAGCTAGGTATCCTGTGGATAGGCTGAAATATGATGGATTCACAGCCATTCACTATGCATATATGGTTAAAGTGATACAGGAACCAGAACCCACTTCTTTTGAGGAAGCCATGGGAAAAGAAAAATGGGAGAAAGCCATGGATGAAGAAATGGATGCCTTGGAAGCAAATGCTACATGGGAATTGGTACCTTTGCCTAAAGGTAAAAATGCAATTGGCTGTAAGTGGGTTTATAAGGTAAAGCACAATGCAGATGGTTCTGTGAATAGATACAAGGCAAGATTAGTAGTCAAGGGGTATGCACAAACATATGGAATTGACTATGAAGAAACATTCAGTCCGGTTGCAAGGATGGCAACCGTAAGAGCAGTCATTGCTGTGGCTGCATCAAAGGGATGGTCTTTACATCAGATGGATGTAAAGAATGCCTTCTTGCATGGTGATTTGCAAGAAGAGGTCTATATGGAGCAGCCACCAGGTTATGTGCATGCTGTTCATCCTGAGTTTGTTTGCAGGTTGAAGAAAGCCTTGTATGGCTTGAAGCAAGCACCTAGAGCATGGTCTGACAAGATAGGACAGTATCTTGTCACTATTGGCTTTCAGATTTCCAAGGCAGATTTCTCACTTTATGTGAGAAAAACAGAGAAAGGTATTATGCTACTTGTCATTTATGTTGATGATTTGATTATGATAGGTGACAGTGATGAAGATATCCTTCATGTGAAAATGCTATTGAAGCAGAAGTTTGAGATGAAGGATTTGGGAGAGCTGCGTTATTTCTTGGGCATTGAGGTGATTAGATCACCAAGTGGGATACAGCTCTTGCAGAGGCAGTATGGATTGGACATGCTGTCCAAATATGGGATGACAGGCTGTAAGCCTATTTCAGTTCCTTTGGAGCAGAATGTGAAGCTGAGCACAGATGCAGGTGAGCTTCTAGAAGACTCTACTATGTACAGACGCATAGTAGGAAGTTTGATTTATATGACTATTACCAGGCCAGATTTGAGCTATGTTGTTGGATTGGTAAGTCAGTTTATGCAGGCTCCAAGGAAACCACATTTGGATGCGGCTAGACGCATACTCAGGTATGTGAAGTCCACATTGCAGTATGGACTATTTTATGAGACTAGGGTTCAGATACAGTTGCATGGATACACTGATGCTGATTGGGCTGGTAGTATTTCTGATAGACGATCTACCAGTGGATATGTGTTCTCTTTTGGGAGTGCTGCAGTCACTTGGAGCAGCAAGAAACAGCCTACAGTTGCCTTGTCAAGCACAGAGGCTGAGTACAGGGGTGTAGCAATGGCTGCATGTGAGGTAGCTTGGTTGCATAAGCTACTTTATGATATGCATCAGTCTACAGATGGACCAGTTGTCATTTATTGTGACAACATGAGTAGTATACACTTGGCAAATAACCCAATCTATCATGCTAGAACAAAGCACATTGAGGTGCATTATCACTATGTGCGAGAGAGGGTTTTACTAGGTCTTATTGATCTAGTTTATGTCAGCACAGAGGATCAGGTAGCTGACATATTCACGAAGGCATTGGGTGCAGAGAAGCTGCGCAAGTTCAGAGACCTGCTTGGTGTGCAGGAATTGGGATTGAGCTCGAGGGGGAGTGTTGAGATATCGAGCTCCACTCGTGATACGCCAGGGTGACCGTTGTGTATTTATGTCACCGACTTGTCAGTTGCAGACGCGGTTGGTACACCGCCCATGAATAATAGCTAGATGATAGCTATCCTTATCTACTCTAGTTTGTGGCTCAGTTAGTATACCACCTTAGTTAGTTGAGTTTGGTTTGAGACCCATATAGAGGGTTCTTCTATTTCTTTGTACTTGAGTTCTTTTGGCTTACACAACTAAGAAGAGGAAAACTGTTTTCAGCCTCCACCCTTGTGTGTCTTCCCCCATTGTGCAAGCAAGAAAGCTTCAAGTGAGACTCCTTCCTTCTCTCCCACAATCTTGACATTGAGTGCTGAAGAAATTCAGCAAACAAAGTTTCCAGCTGATTATGATCAGCTTACAAAGACACAGAGGGCTGAAAACTTTCAGCCAATAGAGTTTACTGCTGAAATATTTCAGCATCCAGAGTTTAGGGCTATTCCTATGCAGTCCATAGAGCAGAGGGTTGAGGATATTCAGCCATTGGAGTGCAGAATTGTTGATTTACAGCAAGATTTGAGTAATGCAGAGGATCATAATGAAGCCAGGGTTGACACGAAATACAAGACTATGGATAAGAAGGTGAAGCCGGTAGCTGTACCGCTTCCACTTGACAGTGATCAGCAAATAGAAAGGGCTGCTAAACAGCCAATTTTGAGGAATCCGGAGCATATAGGCCATAAATTTTCAGCAGAGACTCTTGTTGAATTGAAAATTGGAAATGGTGATTTCTTGCTATCCATAGAGAAGCAATGCTTTCAGGAGATGCTTGAGCGACATGGAAGGGGATTTGCTTTTTTCTCGCATGATATTGGATGTGTGAATCCAGATATTGTTGCTCCTATGGTGATTTTTACTATTCCTCATATTCCATGGAACCTCCGACCTATTCCAGTGCCTAAGGCACACCTGCCAAAGCTAATTGATTTGTTGAATGAGAAAATCAGGATGGGAATTCTTGAGCCTTCATCTGCACCATACTCAAACAGGTGGTTTACAGTTCCAAAGAAGAATGGTACTCTCCGATTTATACAGGACATGCAGCCAGTAAACAGAGTTACTATCAGGAATGTTGGTATAGGTCCAGTTGTGGATGAGTTTGCAGAAGCATTTGTTGGACGTGCCATCTATTCTTTAGGTGATTTGTATTCGGGATATGATTAGTTTCAGCTGGCTTTGGAAAGCAGGGACATAATCACCATGAGAACTCCTATTGGGCTTGTCAGGATGTGTACCTTGCCTCAAGGTGCCACTAATTCTGTTGCGCATATGATGAATACTATGCATAAGGTCCTTCGTGATTATATACCTCAGCTTACTATGCCTTTCTTGGATGATGTGCCATGAAGGGGTGTGCAGAAGAAGAGAAGAATGAGAGTCTAAATGAGCAAGGATGCAGATACTTTGTGGCTGATCATATTTTAGCTTGTGAGAAGATTTTGGCTAGGTTAGAAGAAGTGAACTTGACACTATCAGGGCAAAAATCTGTTTTTGGAGTGAATGAGGTTGTCGTTTTTGGACATATGTGTGGATATTATGGCAGGAAACCCTCACCTGATAAGGTGGATGCTATAGGCAAGATTACGGAGTATTGTTCTACCACTTCAGAGGTACGGAGATTCATTGGAGCTTGTGTGTTTTATATGATTTGGATACCTCATTCTGCACACATAGCAGATTGTTTATATTAGTTGCTTCGAAAGGGGCAAAAATTCTATTGGGATGAGAGCCACACTAGAGCCATGCGGAAATTGAAGAAGTTATTGCAGATTGCTCCTACTCTCAGGAAAGCAGATTATAATTGCAAAAGACCTATTGTATTGACAGTTGACACTAGTCCAATTGGCATAGGTTGGGCTCTAGGTCAAGATGATGCAGATGGAAATAGGTATGCTATTCGGTTTGGGGCAAAAGTCCTAAACGAGAGACATAGGAGATATCCGCAAATCAAGAGGGAGTTACTAGGGATTGTTACGGCTCTCAAATGTGACAAGGAGTACTTTATTGGAGCTTCAGTTGTGGTGGAGACAGATTTCTTGCCATTGATTGGTATGATTTTGAGTTGCTCTACTCCGGATATAGCTATGTTGAGATGGATTGCATACATCAAGTCATTAAATCCGGAATTTAAACACATAGCAGGGAAGGATAATCCAGTGGTAGATATGTTGTCTAGAGCCAGATATGATGATGAGGAGACTCTACTTGCAGAAGAGGATGATGCAGAAATTTCAACCACTATGATTGATCATGTTTGCCATGTCTATGATATTGTGGCTTTCATAGAAGAACTCTATGTTGGAGATTGGTTGCAGATTGGCAAGTACCTTAGTACACTAAGCAAAAGAGATGAATGGACAGATGAAGAATTCAAGGAGATTAGAAGAAAAGCCTATGGTTACTTTCTCAAGGACGGATTTCTTTGGAAGCATCCGAAGAAAAGAGGCAGATTACCTTTGCGTGTTGTCTGCAATAGAGAGACACAGTTATAGGTGATGAGGGAGTTTCATGAGAGTCCTTAGATAGGTGTAGACTTGCAGAGATTGCCAGATGTATTTGGTAGTGAGTCATCGAGATGAGCTTCATCCGACCTATCCGCTATGCATTCATTATAAGTGGGTAGTTGACTTGGTTACTATGCCTATAGGTCTATGGCAGATGAGATATATTGTTTTGGCTAGAGAGGATCTTACCAATCATGTTGAGGGCAGATCTTTGAGAACGAAGACCACTAGTGCAGTGTGTAAGTTCTTATTGGAAGAAATTTTCTACAGGTATGGTTGTGTGGGTAAGATCACTGTGGATCGCAGTGAATTGGATGCAGATGAAGCTAGAAAGTTTTTCTCTCAACTAGGAATCAAGTTGGCTCTAACCACAGCATACAATCCAGAGGGAAATGGGAAGAGTGAAAGAGGGCATTCGCCGATAGTAAAAGAATTAGCCAAAGCATGCAGAGGACGGATTGGAGAATGACCGAGACTTCTACCATTTGCTTTGTGGGCTGATCGTACAACTCACAGTGTTACCATAGGATATATGCCCGCAGAGTTGATGTATGGTCAGAAACGGGTTATGCCGCGACTGACACTTGTGCTTTGACTTGGTCAGTTTTACCTTGGTAGGAGGATTTGACGAGAGAGGAGCTTTTAGCTCTTTGAATTTGGTAGTTGGAGAGAAGACCATAGGATATTCAGTTAGCTATTGACAGGTTGAAGGTTGCTAGACTAAGAAAAAAAAACAGGTTTGACAGCAGGCATCGCTTGCGGCCTAGAGCAATAGAAGAGGGAGACTGGGTATTAGTCTTTGATAGCAGCCTTGAAAATCAGCATACTGCACTTCGAAAGATGGTGAAAAGATGGTTTGGGCCGTACATAGTCAGACATGTCTTTGATAATGCAACATATGAGTTGACAGAATTGGATGGGACAGTGCTTAGAGTGCCTATTGTAGGAAAAAGAATCAAGATTTTTAAGAAAAGAGATGATGAAGATTATGTATTGGAAGAATTTGCAAGAGAAGAGCAACGAGAAGAAACTCCAATAGAAGAGACAGATGATATGACAGATAATCTTGTTGATATACCGGAAATGCACAATGAAGAGATTGATCTGTTTGTGGATCTTGATGATAATGATCATGGGTAGTTGGCCCATCTGGAGGATGCGCAGGATTAGAGGGGGTGGATGTCGTATTGCTGCTCATATACAACCAAGGTACCACTATTGTAGATGCCTGGAGAAGATATAACAGCAGAAAAAGCTGACTGTGATGGTAACCTGTGGGAAAGTTGAAGGTGAGATCTACCACTCCATCAACATCAAAGAAGAGAGCACCTGGAATATTAGAAACCTTACCATATATGAGTGGATGAGCAAAGTAGCATGAGTGTATGGGATTATACAAACCAATTCCTCAACCTTACCATATATGTAGAGAGCATTAGTCTAAACTCCACAAGTTACGTTGTCGTATTGCTGCGCATTCGAGGTGTGAAATCCACCCAAATATTGTGTGTGTGACATTTGTTACTTTGTACATACTTAGTTGTTATGTTTGGATTTTTGTTCTGTGTGGGCAGTATAGTAGAGAGAAGGATTGCCACAAACTGCCAGTCATGATTTGTTGTTAGAAACTCTCAGTAAATCATATACTGTTGTGAGAGTTGTCCATTATGCTTGCAGGCAAGTAAACTTTACCTCGCAAAAGCTTCATCAGAGTTTTAATGAAGGGTTCATAAGAGGTCTCCTACGTCATGAAGGAAAGAATTTTAGGCTTCAATTTGTGAAAGGTGTTGAATGCATCTTGGTGCATGCCAAATGAGAAAAGGGATCTTTTCAAGAATACAAGGTTTCTAATATTCCAGGTGCTCTCTTCTTTGATGTTGATGGAGTGGTAGATCTCACCTTCAACTTTCCCACAGGTTACCATCACAGTCAGCTTTTTCTGCTGTTATATCTTCTCCAGGCATCTACAATAGTGGTACCTTGGTTGTATATGATGGGGCAGGAATAGAGGAGCCGAAAGAAAAAGCAAGAAAGACTATTTTCAAATGGGGCTTTTTGGAGGGAGCAAAAAGGTTATGGCGCGCTATGAGCGTTGGAAAATTCAGGGAGGACGTGCACTGCACAAGGATCATGCCAGAAGGATGGGGGTATTCGACCATGGCGTGGTTCGGAAGTTTAACATCATGAGGTGTTGTCAGTGCTTTCGGATTAAAGCCAAAGACATCGGCTTTGTGAAGTACCGTTAATTTGAGAAGGAGGATGCATAACAAAGCACGGCGAGCACGGATTTGCCCTGCTTTTTCGAGGAGAGTTCTCTCTGAGGCACAATGAACTTCTACAACCCTTCCTAATGCAAGGCCTCTCTCCGTCATCATAAAACGGAGAGCTCTGCATTCAGGACAGAGGAGGAAGGACTTCAAATCATAGTTTATACAGGATTTATAACTCGATTGGGCTGATTTCTGAATGTGATGATGGAGACTGAAGACGGCGGATCGAATAGCAGTTATGGCGGATCGAATAGCAGTTATGGCAGATTGAATTGCAGCTATGATGAATTGAATTGCAGCTATGTCGAGAGCGCCTACAATTTTCTTCTTTCAGATGAGTCACAGGTGTGACGTTGACAACGCGGTCGGCATCATCGGTACTCCTGGAGAGCTTTACAAGAATGATCCAGAGAGCAATGTAGTTGAATCAAGACTTTGATTCAAATGAAAACAACACCTTCTAGGGATTTCGGGTTCGACCAGGATTGCAACACCTTCAACTCTATGTCTCGAAGAAGCAAGACATCTTCCTCAACAGATGCTTTACAGCAACAACGGAAGGACGGACTATCTTACTTTCAAGTGGACAGGCTTATGATCCAGATAATGATGAGAATTGTGATGTCTTAATTTTCATAGTCGAGGATTATCTTCTACATGTTCTTCCATCAAATTTCACACTGGGAGCTCTAGATGTTTTACTCATCCCTGCAGGACAATCTGGTGTACTGTGGAATATCGGTGGTCTGTCTGTGAAGTTTTTCGCCATGCACCTGTGCAGGTTCAAGGATGGAACAGTGATCTTCACATCATTTGGAGCAAGTGGCAAGATTTTCTGAACTTCATATTGTATTTTGTTGACATTGGGTATTTTTTCATTGCGTCAGGGATCTATTGAAGCAATCAATTATAGTGGCAAAGACTTTTAACAGGAGCCGTGATTTTGTTGGCCTCATCTCCTTCGATGTGGTTTTGATGCTGCTCATGGCAGTATTCTGGAGGAGAGTTCTGAATACACTATGCATTTAATCGACAGTTCTTTACCGAGAAGCTGTTCCATCTTAAAGGCAAAATAAGCATCAGATGAGTTTTGGATTCCATGAAGTGATGCTACTCGTGATGCTGCTGTTGAGAAATTTTATAAAGACTGGAACTTTATTGACCTGAAAGTCCTCTGTTTTCTGAGGTAAATGTCTGTAACAAAGAATTGACACCCTACATCTGTACATAAAAGGAAAATAGGGACAACATTTTGGACGTGGAATCAGTGACTGAACAGGGGCTCTGTGCCAACACTTTACAATTGAAGTCATGCTCAATTTTTCCACTTGAAATTCTTATTCAAATCATGTTAAAAGCAAGGAGAGTTCAGCTTGATATTCAAAAATTATGACCTGCATAAATCTTCACATTTTGCTTGTAACAGTGTATTTTATAAAGCACTGGAGTTCTCTCTGTCACAAGGAAAATTTTTCTATAGGGTTTAAAAACTGTTCAAAGGATTCTCAAAGGCTGTGGATGTGAATATAGACAATAATTACTTGTCTGAATCAAAAGAATAAGCTGTTATAATAGAGTTCAGCTTCTCTGATGTAAAAGAGAGAGTTGCTAAGCTAATAAGCTGCTTGTCTCATCAGTATTCCGAAGAGTTATTGAAATATAAATATGATTCTTTGTGGAGGCCGCCACTATTGACCTTCTATCCTAAAATTATTCAAAGTCCTCTGTGGTCGCGACTTTGCTTTCGAAAACCCTTCGACATCTTGTATGGTTTAGAACCTTCTTTATCAACTGATGTTATGGTAGAAAATCCTACCAATCTTTTGAAAGCTATTGAGCTTGTAGAACATTATGGAAGGAAGTATAGAAGGGAGTCTTCATTTCAGCATAGTCATGGATAGCTAAGGATTGTTTTAAAATAGGGACAAGTTGGCAATGTTTATGGCAATAATCATACACCAAGTGAGAGCTTAAGAGTGCCAACTTATCCATCATTCAATGCTTCAAGACCTCAATGTAGTTTCAAGATAGCGAATAGTCCAAGGGTGAATCTTAAAAAAGGAGATAGCAAGTTTAGATCTACTTCAGCCAATGTGAATTCAAAGTCTATTCCTATGGATCATTATAAAGAAAGAAAAGAAAAAGGTTTATGTTTTAAATGTGGAGGAAAATATATAGTTGATCGTGCAGCCAAGTGGGTATACAAAAACACATGTAAGGTCCATAATATGTTAGTCTTTGAAGATTCAAAGGATGAGAAGGATTAGATCAATGCATTTGTAACTACTCACAAAAATGAGGATGTTGAGGAGGAAGTTGGGAAAGAACACTTTTATGATCCTATTGATACTTTTCCTTTTGATATAGGTGGTAATGTTTCTTTTGATCTGTAAGAAACTCATGATGAGCTGCTTGCTATCACTAATTGTTCTATTTCCATGGATACTTGGATAAGTCCTAAGAGCCCCAATACACTTCATATGAAGGGTAATATTCATGGAAAGGATGTGTTTATCCTAGTAGATATAGTAGCAATACACACTGTTTTGTGAATAAGTGTGGAAAATCAGAGTTGCAGCAAGAAGAATGTGCACAAGAGGGATACGAGAGCTCAAAGTACAAGAACAAAATGTTGCTTACTAAGTTGCTCAAAGTACAACTTGGGTACACTCTATCTCACACTTGATAGTGATCCATAGGCTATTTATATAGCCTTTGCCAAGCTAGGGTTAGGGTCTCCCCTACCCCTTAAGGCCATTCACATCCTTCTACCTTCATATACCCTTCCTTAGGGTGAATTCCCATGCCTATATAGTAACAACCCCCCTCAATGCTAGGGTGGCATTGCATCACAAGACATGTTAAAGTCCCCCCCCCTAATCAAATGGGATGTCTTTATAAATAAGGTTACAAGGATATTCATAGGTAGAGGATACTACAAGACTCAAAAGAGTCAGTCATCTGTGGATTGGGAAGCAAAGTTGGCCTCCAATTCCTTAGATACGAGTGGAATACTGGGACACTTACTGGTGATATGCTTGGTCTTTTTTGCATTTGTTGCACTTCATTTTGTCAGTGTATTTCTTCCAGCAATTGCTTAAAATATGCCCTTTTTGTGACAAAAGGAGCACTTAGTAGAAGTGGTATGGACTAACACTTACTCATGGGAAGTGATTGCTAACGTTCCTTCAGTATGTTTTCTCTTCTCTTCATTTAGGCAAGACTGGATGGTACTTGCAAAAGTTGGGTTCGGGATATTACTTAGGGTAGTCACAAGGGTTGGAAAAACCTTCTTCACAGACATTAGCAGGATGGCAATGGCATTTTCATCATGGATGGGTGCTTGAACGGAGGCAAGCTGTGCCATAAGCCCCTTCATATGTGAAATAAACTTGCTTAGATATTCTCCCTATTTGTATTCCAAGCTGAAAAACTCAATCTTGAGAAATATCTTGGAGTTCTTCCCTGTAGCACTGTAGAGCCTTTCAAGCTCATCCCACTTTTCCTTAGCAGTGGATAGTTGGTCAATATGATGAATTAAAGATTCATCTAAATGAAGCCTGATGATCGCTTGAGCCCGTTCATCATCTTCTACATCAAGGGGATTGGATGGGTCAATTATTTTGGTCCCTTTTATAAAGGGCCAATAGCCTCTTTCCATCATTTTGTATTTTACCAAGACTTTCCAAGGATGAAAGTCTTTTCCATTGAACTTGCAAATTTTAGGCCTTACATCTGCATAGGACATGGCCATTATAGGAAGGTCTTACCAATTGCCTTAAGCAATGGTAGTGTCTAGTCCTTTACAAGTGGCCAAGTACAACTAAATAGCAAAAATGATAGCCAAGTTTTAAAGTTGTAGAGTTGAAAATGATTGGAAATCATACATATGCAATATCTCAAGGTAGGATTTAGGAGGTCCTGTCCTTTGAACAACCCTTGATTTAGGTTTTACTATTTTTCTAGATTTCAACAAGGTGAGCTTTGACTGGACTCCAGACTCTTCTCGATAATGTGGCCTATTAGAGGAGTTCTTGGTGGAGCATGGCTTATTGATCGATTCTATGCTCTTGGATGAATCAGAGGAGAGTACAATAATACTCATATCTCTGATGTACTAGCAAACTAATATTCGGATATGGTCTATGTGTTTATAGTTGTACACATAGCCTTACAACCAAGAAGAAAGGGATAAATGTTATAAAGCACTTTGATGGATTTATTTGTTTGATAAAAAACTAGATTGAGTCAACATCGAGCTAGCAACATGATTGTAAAATGCAACATTAGTGCTTACAGGCACTCATCTTAAGGTTTATGCCACTTGAGATGTAAGATGTGGATTGTTTGATGAATTAAAGAGATCCATCGAGGGTAAGAAATTTGAAATGGAGATTTCAAACCTTCAACTAGCTTTGAGAAGACCAATCAGTGATTAGAATCACTATTAGTGCTCAGACATTGAAAATTTTGAAGAATGAAAAAGCTTGAAGCTTCTTGGCTATGGCTGCCAGGAAACAGACAATTAGGGTTTGATTGATTGCAGCCACCACAGGAAAAATTTCACCAAACCCTCTTAGAGGGAGATAGCTCACTAGGGGGCTTTGAAAGCCCAATGGTGGCCAGCAAGATTGCACCTGCAGACCACGCCATGCCTCGGAACTTCACACTACCCAAACTGCACCGTTTTTAGGAACTCACCAATGCTCTCCTTTGAATTCCTCAAGTCCTCCAAGGTCAACGGGTCAAGCTGGCTATGGAGATTAAAGGTCCAAGATGAGAGAATGAAGCTTTTCTTCTGCACTTAGTGAAGTTGAGGTTAGGAAGCTGAAAGGATCGGAGGAGGCTCTAATACCATGTGGAAAATCAAAGTTGCAGTAAGAAGAATGTGCACAGGAGGGAGATGGAGCTCAAAGTACAAGAACAAAATCTTACTTACTAAGTTGCTCAAAGTACAACTTTGGTACACTCTATCTCTCACTTGATAGTGACCCATAGGCTATTTATATAGCCTTTGCCAAGCTAGGGTTAGGGTTTCCTTGCCCCTTAAGACCATTCACATCCATCTGCCCTCATATACCCTTGCTTAGGGTGAATTCCCATGCCTATATTGTAACAATAAGTCCATTGTGGATAAATTGAACTATCTTTCTCCTAATTTACAATAGCCCATAAGAGTTCAAATTGCAAATGGTGAAGAAGAAATCAACACTCAAATATTCCCATAAGTTTCTTTACAACAATTGGCTAAAAATTATGAAGCGAAAGTAAACTTGATTACTTTGGAAATAGGGCCCATAGATATTGTACTTGAGTATGATTTTTTGATGATATTTGAAAAATTTACAATGGATTTCTCACAATTGTATATAGAGTTTATCTTTGATGGACAACTCATCCATTTGGGAGATGAAATGCTCTCCTTTGGATTCCTCAGGTCCTCCAAGGTCAGCAGGTCAAGCTGGCTATGGAGATTGAAGGTCCAAGATGAGAGAATGAAGCTTTTCTTGTGCACTTAGTGAAGTTGAGATTATAGGAAGCTAAAAGGATCAGAGGAGGCTCTGATACCATGTGGAAAATCAGAGTTGCAGTAAGAAGAATGTGCACAGGAGGGAGATGAGAGCTCAAAGTACAAGAACAAAATCTTACTTACTAAGTTGCTCAAAGTACAACTTTGGTACACTCTATCTCTCACTTGATAGTGACCCATAGGCTATTTACATAGCCTTTGCCAAGCTAGGGTTAGGGTTTCCTTGCCCCTTAAGACCATTCACATCCATCTGCCCTCATATACCCTTGCTTAGGGTGAATTCCCATGCCTATATTGTAACAATAAGTCCATTGTGGATAAATTGAACTATCTTCCTCCTAATTTACAACAGCCCATAAGAGTTCAAATTGCAAATGGTGAAGAAGAAATCAACACTCAAATATTCCCATAAGTTTCTTTACAACAATTGGCTAAAAATTATGAAGCGAAAGTAAACTTGATTACTTTGGAAATAGGGCCCATAGATATTGTACTTGAGTATGATTTTCTAATGATATTGGAAAAATTTACTATGGATTTCTCACAATTGTATATAGAGTTTATCTTTGATGGACAACTCATCCATTTGGGAATCTCTAGTAAATCAGATTTTTAGCTTATCACCATTCAACAACTCAAGAAGGAGCACAAGAGGCACTCACAAATTTTCATTTTGCACCTGAATAAAGAGGTTGAAGATCAGTCCAAAAATTCAGCAAATCATCTAGCTTTGAAAGCTCTTCTTGAGAAGTACAAGGACTTATTTAAAGTATCTACTTCATTGCCTCTTAAGAGAGCAGTAGATCACCTTCTCGATTCGGAGCCCAACTCAAAGCGAATTAATAAGCTACCCTATAGATTGTTTAAGTATGAGTATGAGGAAGTAGCCAAGAAAATAAAGGAGCTTCTTGGAATAGGATTCATTGAATCTGGTCCTTCACCTTATGCATCTCTTATCTTGATAGTGAAGCAGAAAGATGGATCCTTCAGGATATGTATTGACTACACAGATCTAAACAAGATCACAATGAAGAACATGTAGTCAATACCCATAATTAATGATTTTCTTGATGAGCTCAAGGGGGACTAAATTTATTACAAAGATCAACTTGAGGTTAGGGTTTTATCAGATCCGTTTCCGAGAGGGTGATGCAATCAAGACTATCTTTAGGACTGATTGAGCACTATACCATTTTCTAGTGATGCCATTTGGGCTTACTAATGCTCCAGATACCTTTTAGAGTGTGATAAACAAGATTTTGCAACATTTCCTCTTTTAGTTTGTCCTAGTCTTCTTTAACGACATTTTGATTTATAGCAATACTCTATAGGACCATTTATCACATATGAGGAAGGTTTTTGATATATTGAGGCATCATAGACTTTTTGTTAAGGAGAAGAAATGCTCTTTCATACAGACCGAGGTGAAGTAATTGGGCCATATTGTTGGTAAAAAAGGGATCCAAGGGACCTCAAGAAGGTGGAGGCTGTTAAAAATTGGCCAACACCTACTACCACTACTTCACTTAGAGGGTTTATTGGTCTATCTTCATTTAACATTGATTCATTAAGCATTATGCTGCTATTGTAGATCCTTAACTGATTGGTTGAAGATGAAAGCTTTCTTCAGGGATACACTTGTAGATAATAGATTCAACCTATTAAATGAACTTCTTACTTCTGTTCCTATTTTAGTAAGCCCAAATTTTTTGAAAGAGTTTATCATATAGTGTGATGCTAGTGATCAGGGCATAGGAGCTGTTCTATTAGAGGAGAATGGAGTGATTACATTTGAAAGGAACAAGCTTATAGATAAGGAATAGCTATGAAAATCTATGACCAAGAGATGTTGTTTATCTTACATGAAATAAAGAAATGGCACCATTATTTGTATGGCAACAGCTTTAGAGTTAAAAGTAATCATAAGGTCCTAAAGTATTTCCTAACTCAGTCCAATCTTATTCCTAAGTAGCATAGATGGATAGCTACTCTGTAAAATTATGATTTTGACATCACTCATAGGAGAGGCAAAGATAATGTAGTGGTTGATTCTCTTTCTCGTATGTGGACATGTAAAGTTTCAGTTATTATGACTAAGCTATATAGTCACTCAATTGAAGAATTACAAGAAGCCTAACTTTTGGATGAAGAGCTCAACCATGTTTTTCAAAAATTACAACAAGGTTCCATGGAGGAAAGCTCACATTATTAACTTAAAATTAACCTAATCTCATTAATGGAAAAATTATTATTCCATTTACTTCTTCTTTTACATAGAAAATTATGGAGGAGTTGCATTCTTTATCTTTTGCTGGACATCTTGGAGTTTTTAAAACCTATGATAAGATCATCAAAAACTTTTATTGAAAAGGACTTTGGAAAGACATTGAAGAACTTGTTATGCAATATATGCCTTATCAGTAGAATAAGGACACACCCATAAGCCAAGTGGTTAGTTGCAACCACCACCTATTCCTACGGTGTCGCAGCGCATAGGGTTGAAGGTCACCACAGGGGTTTGGCAAGAGAAGAATGTATGGGGTTCAAGATCTTAGGCTCTAGAGATGGTAGTGATAAGAGAAGGGTTGAAAGCCAAGTTCTTGAAGATAAGTGACAGCAAGGTGAAGGTAGATTCAAGGAGAGGAGTAGACGGAAGAGAAGGGGCTCAAAGAGATTGAAGATGTAGAAGAATACTTCCAAAAAGAATTAGAAAATATAGAAGAATACTAACAAAGATGAAGCCTGCCAGTTTCTTTCAGCATTATGAGAAAATATAAGTCTAATAGACAAAAACGTGTACAAAATAATAAAATTCCTCTATGCTACTCAGATAACCAATCTGATCCTTCCAATGGCTTCGAAAGGGGGGTTAAATACCAGGACACCTAGCTAGAATCTTGCCAGATCACTCCTTCTTCATTTTCTACTTTCGGAGTGCTATTCACTGCCTGAAAACAACAATCGCACGTTGCGTGATTTCGCTAATTTCTCTTTTTACATAAAATCCTCTTAAATTAGCTGAAAGCTATGTGCTTTCTTTTACATGTCATCCTAATCTAGAAGTTGTCTATAGTTTTGTAGGTTGTTTTATAAGAGATAATACCTAGAATATTAAAAATTGATTGAAATCTAATATTTTTGAACCTTGGACACTAACACTAATGTCTAAAATGGCATTGGCTCTCTAAATCTAAAAGGAAGCCACACTCTAGATTTTTTTCCACGGTGTGCGCATAGCCGCACGACATCCACGCCCTCCTAACCTGCACATCCTCTGGCATGTGCCAAAGTCTTACAGATTTGCATTGTCAGAAGAAGTATCTTCTGTCATGTCAATGTCTTCATCTTCTCCTCTTCTTCTTCCTTTATGTCTTCATGCTTTTGAATTATATTCAAGTCTTCTAGCTCATATGTTGAACTTTCTCTTCATTTGAAGAGCTTGATTCTTTTTCTAGCTATAGGTATCTTCATGCTTGTTCCATCCAATTCAGCCAATGAATATGTGGCATTGTCATGAACAACCTTTACCACATATGGGCCAAACCAACGCTTCACCATCTTCATAGAAGCACTATATCGATTGTCTAAGCTATTGTCATAGAAAAGCACCCAGTCATTTTTTTGAATTGCTCTCGGCCGAAGCCGATGTCGCTTATCAAATCTTCTTTTATTCTTTAGTCTTTTTGTCTTTAGCTTCTCAATAGCTGCTTGAACATCTTCAAGCCTTCTTTCTAGCTACCATATGTGCAAAGTCAGCAACTCTTCCTTACTGATGCCTTCCTCCCAAGGTAGAAGACTTCATGTGAGAATAGATTTTTCAATTGGCCTAATTGCTTGTTGTCCATGCAGCTAGCATATAACCAGTCATTGAACTGTGAGTAGTCCAATTAGCCCATAATGCAAAAGGTAGCATTTTAGGCCATTCTTTGATCTTTTCTCTACAAGACTTTGCTAGAGCTTTGAGAATAGGTTGATGACCTCTCTCACTCTTTCCATTGCCTTCAGGGTTGTAGGTTGATGTTAAAGCCAACTTAATACCCAATTGAGCAAAGAAGTTGCATGCCTCATCAGCATCCAACTCTCCTCTATCTACAGTTACTTTAGCCACACAACCATATCTACAAAACACTTATTCAAGCAAAAAACGACAAGTAGCTTGAGTGGATTTGGTTGTTAAGGATTTTCATTCAACTTGATTGGTTAGATCCTCTCTAGCAAGCACTAAATACCACATATTTCATATTCCTGTAGGCATGGTTACAAGATCAATAATCCATCTATAATGTATAGACAAGGGATAAGTTGATTGTAACCCATCTCGATGCTTAACCATAGAATACATTTGACACACATAACAAGTTTCAACAAAATGTGCTATGTCCGGATACATGTTTTGTCACCAATATTTTTCTTTAACTTTACTAAAGGTTCCCCATATGCCTCTATGGTCAGGCTACAGGCTTTCATGAAATTCCTTCATTACCTGCTGTTGCAATCTTTTGTTACCTAAAACTCGGACAAGCACTCTTTTCTTCTTCTTTGCCTGCTTCCATAGATGTCATTCTTTAAGAAAAAAGCCATAAGCTTTCCTCTTGATATGCTTGAACTCCTCATCAATCCAAGTCTTCTTCTTCTTCATTGTGCTCAAATATTGGCCGATCTTCAGCCAATCTTCTTCAACGAAATGAACTAGAACTTGAGCAATGCAATGAGCATGCTGGCTTCTAGTTGACCATTGTTAACCCCAACAAGAAGAAAGCAAAGCAAAAGAAAATAAAAAAGACGCAGGGCAAAGGTGGAAAAAAGGTAGCCCGATTGAAGAAAGAATAGGAGAAAATATCAAAAGCACAAGGGTAACCTTAAAAGTCCAAGGCAAATGCAAAAGGGGAAAGGTGCATTTTAAAATAAAAAGGCACACCCTGAAATCTTGTAAAAGAGGACCGGGCTCTCACCCGTGCAATTTGTAAATGTAGACGGGTAGTGGAAAGGAAGCTAGGGAGATAGAAGGACAATGGGAAAAAGGGCCTAGGCTACGGCCGGCCATGTAAAAAAGGGGATGACCGCCCAAAAGGGATTTAGGGTTTTGTATATAAAGTTGAAAAGTGAATGAGAAGCTCATTCTTGTGTGTGGCCAAAAGTAGCTCTCTTCTTCTTCTTCTTCTTGTTCTTGCTTGCTTGAGCTTGTGCTTGAGAGAGGGAGTGTGAGAGTGTGAGGGAGTGAGTGTGTGAGGGTGAGGGACCGAGGAGGAGAAGCTCTCCATCTTCTCCTCTCTTCTTCTCTTCTCTTCTCTTCTCTTGTCTTGCTCGCGGCAATGGTGCTTGGAGCTTGGAGCGGGAGGATGGAGCTTGCTTGAAGCTTACACTTGGATCGTGGAGCTACCAGAGTGCGTGGGAGAGGAGGTAACTTGAGCGGCATGGAGGTAAGCTCACTATACCCGTAGGTATGGATGGCGCGTCGGTTATGTGAGAGGTAGCCATTAGTGCTCGGCTTGGAACACTTGAAACAATAAGCGGTCTGTGGGTCTTGGCGGTTGAGTGAAAGCTCCCACATTTTGGTTTCGTTGCCGGGACCAACGGATTCAAGCCTTGAGCGCTTGCGCGCTTCGAATCAAGCATTGAAGTAAGGGTTTTCCTCGAACCGGTGCTTGAGGTAGATAGGTAGGAAGCGAGGAGGTTGAAGATGGTATTCGATCTCCTTGGCAAGTAGGTTTTCCGCGAACTAGTGCTTGAGATAGGTAGGAAGTGAGGGGGTTGAAGATGGTATTTGATCTCCTTGGCAAGTAGGTTTTTTGTTTTGTTTGAGGTTTATGTTGTGAGATGGAGTAGTGTAGGTATTTACTTTGTGATTTGGATGCATTAGAGTAGGAGAAAACAAAGAAAGTCAGCATTAGCGTTTCTATTGTCAAAACAGGAAAAGAGGGTTTGATTTGCTTGCCGATTTGCATTTTGGAGTTTATTGGCTATTCCAGGTATATACAACTCTTCCCCTCCATCCATAGCTTTGATCTGGAGATATGTATAACAGGCCGTGACTTGAATCGTGTGATTCGGGTCATTTATCATCGCACCGGTAAAAAACGCACTACACTCGGTGTGTCCGAGTGATAGTAATTCTGGGCCGAGTCCTAGAATCAACCCTCGGCCCACTACTCGGACAAGGGTCCATGTTGCTTGATGTGGCAAAATATCTATCGGTACCAAGTAAGCTGCGACGAGTGCTGGATGCATGTGCCACGTTCCAGTACAACCCCGAGTTCTACAATTGGTTCTTATCCTCGTGAAGTGACATGGATTCATAAATATGTATATAAAAAAACACTGATTTTTGTGTCACCGTGTATAAACAATATCAACACACACAAGCAATGATAGTCAAGCGTAGGGAGAAGAGTTGGGTTTGACAGGCTAAGCTCCTCAAGTCCTCCTCTTATCACGCATTTAAAAACCATGTGACAATCCCCACCTCCAAGTGAAGGGCATGCAACCCACATTATCGCCATAGAAAGCCTTGACCAACAACTCTGATGGTGTAGACAAGGTGTAGTCCCTTTCTATACACCTTCTTCCCTTTCCGGTCTATCCTTCCGAGGAGGAGCCCTACCTAAATCTGGTGCACAGATCGGTCGTAGAATGCTCACGTAGTGATACCCGGAAGGTCCCCAAGAACAATGAACTCTACCTTTTTGCACAAAAAACAATGTAAAAGCATAAACGACAAGAAGCAAGAGACCAATTGGGTTCAATCTCCCCCCATGCCTTGTGTGAGCGCTTCACAAAGCATGTATTTTATGTATATTTCCATCTTCATGCTCAATAATAGCCCAATTTACAAAAATATGACAAGCTTTTAGCTTTTGAGTTTGCTTTCTACAAAAATAGGAAATAAAGCTAATGGACGGTGCCCATAGAGTCTCGCACGCCCAATCTCAATGTCCAAAATAGAAATAACATATCCGTGCGCATAGGCGCATACAAAATAATAATCAATAATTGATGTCTCAATAGACATAACAAAATATAGGCGTGGCGCCTATCAAAATATAATCCAAAGGTCGAATACTCGCTAGACTCCAATGCTTTCCTCCGCCACTGCTGCTATCTCTATACATCAACTGAAGCATTCACAATTGTTATTAAAATAATACAATTAAATCGATGAAAGTGAATACCTAGCAGTCTTCAGGTACAAAAATAAATCAACTGGTTAGAAATAAATCCTAACCTTAATTTATTACCAGTGCGCACTCTAAACTCATAAACGTTTATTAATTTAATATGCATTTTGCGGAATCACCCGCTATGGAATCACCCATGTACACACTAAATTAATGAAACGCCCGAAAAGGACAGGCGTCCCCATCAACTTCTGGCACAAAGAATCCTCTTTGTGTATGAGCCCCGGTCATCTAAGTTTACGGAATCCACCGTAAAACCTCACGGAATCCACCGTGGAATATGCCTCCTGGCATCATACCCCCCCTGTGGGATAGCAATTGACCTCAATTGCTATTAGCTCAATGTGGAGCTAACAGAGTGGGGAAAGCATTTAAGTCTCTAGCGTGCATCCATTGTGCTTCCTCTACAGGATGGTTCTTAAATTCTACTAGATATCTAGAATACCTTCGGCCAGTTCTAGTGGTCATGTAGTCAGTGTCTATGATGGCTTCTGATTCAAGTATTTCAGTTTCTTCCTCTAATAAAGGTGGGTTTTCATAAACAGGGTGGATAGGTAATTGGCCTCTAAATGGTCTCAATAAACTAATGTGGAATGTATTATGAATTTTCCAATGAGATGGAAATTCTAACTTGAATGCATTATCATTAATCTTATGAATGATTCTAAATGGTCCATAAAATCTAGGAGCTAATTTGACAACTGGATGTCTATCTACACTTTGCAGTCTACGCTTTTCTATTCTAAGCCAAACATAATCATCAATTTTGAAATTCATAGCTTGTCTTTTCTTGTTGGCTTGTTTGGTATATGATTGTTGGGCTTTAGCAATCATATCCTTAACCTCATCAAAAATATTATTATGCATAGTAGCAATATCATCAGCACTCTGAATTCTATTAAACAAAGATGCAACAGGTGTAGATAATCTATATCCATAAATGACTTCAAAAGGTGCTTTCTTTGTAGATGTGTACGGTATATTGTTATATGCAAACTATAATAAATGCAAGTGAGTGTCCCATGTCTGAGGTTTAGAGATAGTATATGCACGTAAAAGATCTAGAATGGTGCTATTTGTGGCTTCTGTTTGTCCATTTGTTTCTGGATGAAATGCAGATGAGAAATCAATCTTTGTGCCTAGATTTGCAAACAGTGTAATCCAAAAATTGTTACAAAATCTAGAATCACGATCTGAAATAATCACTTTTGGCAATCCATGGTTAGTAAAAACAGTTTTCAAAAATAACTGTGCTGCTTGTGATGCTGTTAAAGTTTTTTTACATTGAATGAAATATGCTTGCTTACTAAATCTATCTACAATTGTCCAAATCATGTCATGGTTAGATTTAGTATTTGGTAAACCAGTAATGAAATCCATAGAAATATGTTCCCAAGGTTTAGATGGAATAGACAAAGGCATTAGTAATCCATACTGTTTACCATGATGTCTCTTTATTCTTTGACAAATCAAACATTCAGAAACGAAATTAGATACATCTGCATCCATATGCGGCCAATAAAAATCTTCAGTTAACATGCGTAATGTAGATATGATACCTCTATGACCTTGATATGGGGGACAATGAATTTCATTCAAAACAAAAGATCGGAATGGAATAGTAACACACAGTCTCTTTTCAAAAAACATAAATCCATCATTATATGACAATGAATCAACAGGAATGAAATTATTTTGAATTAATTTTTGCCAATCAGAATGAAAAGTAATATCCTGGTGATATGTATCTTTCATAGCAATCAAAGAATCAAAAGATATGACAGAAATATTATGAATTGCAGGTCTTCTACTCAATGCATCAGCAACTACATTTTCTTTTCCAGGTTGGTATTGAATGATAGGATGAAAGCTTTGAATGAAAGAAGCCCATTTGATATGACGGTCAGAAATTTGGGGTTGGCTAAGTAGATGTCTAATGCTTTGCTGGTCGGTCTTTATCATGAATTCTGAACCCATTAAGTAGTGTTTCCACTGTTTTAATGCTTGTACAACTGCTAATAATTCTTTGTCATAAGTGGAATATTTCAGCTCAGAGGGTTTCAGTTTAGAACTAGAATATGCTATTGGATGATTATCTTGCATTAGTACGGCTCCTATTCCTGATCCGCTAGCATCGGTCACAACTAGAAAGAATGGTCTATTAAAGTCAGGCAACTGTAGAACATGGGCATTAGTTAATGCACGCTTCAGTAAGTCAAAGGATTTCTGCTGAGTTTCAGTCCATTGATAAACAATTCCTTTCTTAAGGAGTTTGGTTAATGGTAAAGCAAGTAATGAAAAATTACGTACAAACTTCCTATAGAAACTAGCAAGACCAAGGAATGAGCGTAACTCATGCACGTTTTTAGGAACAGCCCAATGCAATATTGCATCAATTTTCTTAGGATCAACTTTAATTCTTTCTTTTGATACAATATGACCTAAATATTCTATTTCTGTCTTAAAGAATTCACTCTTTTCAGGATTTGCAAACAATTGATTTTCTTTCAGTAATTGAAAAACTAATGATAAATGCTCATAATGCTCTTTTTCACTTTGACTAAACACCAAAATATCATCAAAGAAAACAATCACACAATATTGATATTTCAGAAAGATACGGTTCATCATTCTACTGAAAGTAGCAAGTGCATTAGTCAATCCGAATGGCATGACTAAGAATTCGTAATGGCCAAATTGTGTTCTGAAGGCAGTCTTAAATATGTCGGATCTATCTAGCCTCACCTGATGATATCCAGACTTAAGGTCAATTTTACTAAATATAGAAGATCCTTGCAGTTTGTCCATAAGGTCATCAACTCTAGGTATAGGATACCTATTCTTTACAGTGATTTTATTTAATTCTCGGTAGTCAATACACATACGATAGGTATTATTCTTTTTCTTGACTAAGAGTACAGGTGCACCGAATGGAGAACTGCCAGGTCGAATTAAGCCTCTATTTAGTAATTCTTCAACTTGACTCTAGATTTCTTTTTGCTCTATTTGATTGTGCCTATATGGGGCTTTGCAAGGTGGTTGTGTGCTAGGGATTAAATCAATCTTATGGTCTTCTGGACGTGAAGGTGGTAAACCTGGTGGTAGGTCTTCTGCAAAACAGTCCTTAAAATATGCAAGAAATTCCTTATGCCTAGGGTGCATATGATTTTCCTTTGCGTGTAATTCATTCACCCAAATGAGATATGATTTAGTACTCTTGTGTAGTGCACGTTTTGCTTGAGTATGCGAAAGCAGTGGAAAAATATTAGATGCATGCATACCATATAATGTAATGGATTTTCCTTGAAAATTAATATTCATTGTGTGCATGGAATAATCTATATTTGGATTATGCTGGTGTCTCCAAGGCATTCCTAAAATAATGTCGCTTGACTATAATGGGACAGCTAAGAAATTTCTTCTTTCAGTATATGAACCAATTTGAATCTCTAAATCTTGTACTTCTTGTGTGCCATTGTACCTAGTGCCTAAAAATGTAGCTTTTATGTGATAATGTGTAGGTACAGTCTGTAATTTCAATTCCTTTACCAATTTTGCTGAAATAAAGTCATGAGTACTACCGTCATCATGCAAGATAGTTCTTTCCTTTCCATGCACCATACATTTCATAGTCAACAATGAATGTGGAGTAGGCATACCTGTTAAAGTGTCGGAAGTAGTAGTAGGATCATCCTCATCTTTAGTGAAATCAGGCATATCCTCATGCTCGTCTTCGTCCATGGCTCCAAGATAGTTGATATGTGCTGGTGGCTTCTTTGAATGACAATTTGCTGCGAGATGCCCTGGCTGGTGACACTTATAGCATACTATTGGCTTAGCTTTGGTTACATTATTTGCAATGGCTGGAAGTCTGGGTACATTTGGATTTGCTTGTGGGATAGGCTTTGGATTTGGATTGACATTGGATGGTAATGCAGGTGGTTTAGCCCAATTCTTGCGGAAATATGGTGATGAGAAATGACCTGGATTAAACCTTCTAAAATTGGAATTGAATTATTTAGATCCATAATTACCATTGGCTTGGAATTGCTGTGGTCGTCTGTCTCTTCCGCATAACTTATCTTCAGTGTCGTGAGCTGGTGAGATGGCGTCTTCAAGGGTAGCAGGCTTGAACATGTTCACTTCAGCGTAGTAATGTCCAAGAAGTCCAGACATATACTTCCGCTTATGTGTGGTCTCTGGTACGTCTTCAAGCATGCGTAGCTATAGGAGTGCATTCCAAAAACGCTCTGTATACTGTGGAATAGGTTCACGATCCCATTGTTGAAGTAAATCCCATTGCTTGATAGCCTTCTCATGAAATTGCGGTGGAAGGAAATTCTGCATGAACTTCTTTTTGAAATCTTCCCAAGTAGCAGGACATTCTATGCTCTTGCATACTACAGTCCACCAAAGTGATGCTCTGTCTATCAGATGATTAGTAACACACTTGATTTTATCTTTTTCTGGATAAGTTTCCTCATGGAAATAGTCATCAAACTGGCTAATGAATGATAAAACAGTCTTTTCTTCTCGTATGCCATTGAAAGTGCAAAATTTGAAACTTCGTTTACTTATCTTGGATTCCTTGCGAATGGTTTGTGCTTCAAGAGTGGCGTCGATGGTACGTCGAATCAAATCTTCAGCTTGAGGTTCTTCTTTGTCGGTGGACGCTCTTTGTAGTTTTGTCAATTGCGCTTGCAATGCTTGCCTAGCCCTTCGCTCTTCTTCCAATTGTAACATGATTAGATCTAGCTTTTGTTCCATGGTAGGCCCAGGTAGGTCGTCTTCAGTCATAGGATCATCCATATGTGGGGTCGTCATTCTGTAAAACTCAATAAACCTTTCTCACTCAAAATCAGGTTAGCGGGATGAGCGTAGCTCAAATTCGAGGTTACAAGGCTATGTATTTTTGGGTATTTCTTTCTCAATTTTCAGAAAATCTGCAATATTTCCGTCTTCGTTTGCTAAAAATACTTCAGCGGACCTGTAGATAGGTAGAACACCTTGCCACGAACAACTTTCCAGTTCAGAGTTTTTGCGTAGGAACAACCTTCTAGGAGTTTTAAGCACTAGTCAGTTCTGACTCCAGTTGACTAGTCTGACTTGCAGAGTTGCAGACTTAGCCAACTTACAGAGTTGCAGACTTGCAGAACTTAGGCCGACTAGATGAACTTGCAAGACTTGATTCCACTTGACTTGCAGGACTTGACTTTTGATGCGCAGGACCCGGAGTTTGGTGACTTTGTTGCCCTGTGTGACTGGAGTGACTTAGCTTAGACTTAGGTGATTAAGCTTAAAAAGCTTAATCTGTAAGTCGTCTGATTTCGTGGGGGGGGGGCGTTTTCGTGAGGCGCGAAAAACGCGGGCCTCCTCCTGGATCAATCAATTGATTTTCTAGCTTCCCACCAAGCTTCTAAGCTTTCTCTTAAGCTTTTTGAAAGAAATAATGAGAAAATAATGAAGCTTATCTCTAGTTTTTCCACGACTTGATGAAGGAGATGGATGCGTGGTCCTCCGCCTGCACAGCCTGGTCCTTCGCGATTTGAGAGTAGAAACAGGGGTTCTTAATCGCCAGAAGTTTGCCTGTATCGACGGTTCGTGATGAGATTGATTGTAGAGCCCAATCGTTCCTGGAGCTCCGCCTTCGCTCGAGATTGGTAGTGATTGGAAGCTCTTGATCTCAGCTCCGCTCTGATACCATTGGTGCGCAGATCGGTCGCAGAATGCTCACGTAGTGAATCCCGGAAGGTCCCCAAGAACAATAAACTCTACCTTCTTGCACAAAAAACAATGTAAAAGCATGAACGACAAGAAGCAAGAGATCAATTGGGTTCAATCTCCCCCCATGCCTTGTGTGAGCGCTTCACAAAGCATGTATTTTATGTATATTTCCATCTTCATGCTCAATAATAGCCCAATTTACAAAAATATGACAAGCTTTTAGCTTTTGAGTTTGCTTTCTACAAAAATAGGAAATAAAGCTAATGGACGGTGCCCATAGAGTCTGGCACGCCCAATCTCAATGTCCAAAATAGAAATAACATATCCGTGCGCATAGGCGCATACAAAATAATAATCAATAATCGATGTCTCAATAGACATAACAAAATATAGGCGTGGCACCTATCAAAATATAATCCAAAGGTCGAATACTCGCTAGACTCCAATGCTTTCCTCCGCCACTGTTGCTATCTCTACACATCAACTGAAGCATTCACAATCGTTAGTAAAATAATACAATTAAACCGACAAAAGTGAATACCTAGCAGTCTTCAGGTACAAAAATAAATCAACTGGTTAGAAATAAATCCTAACCTTAATTTATTACGAGTGCGCACTCTAAACTCATAAACGTTTATTAATTTAATATGCATTTTGCGGAATCACCCGCTATGGAATCACCCATGTACACACTAAATTAATGAAACGCCCGAAAAGGACAGGCGTCCCCATCAACTTCTGGCACAAAGAATCCTCTTTGTGTATGAGCCCCGGTCATCTAAGTTTACGGAATCCACCGTAAAACCTCACGGAATCCACCGTGGAATATGCCTCCTGGCATCAAAATCCATGACCGCCAGCCGACGTAACTCAACGTGAACCAAGGTCTGCTAATGGCAGGAGGGTAAACATACATCATGGGGGTCATCCCTCTACAACAACACTATATGCCCCACCCCTCCCCTTCTCGTCCTATGCGCTTGATAACCTGCATTATAATCCCTGACATATGAATGGTCTTATCATGTGACAAATCCTAATCCTTGATTTGCATCTTACAGGCCCCTCGCGAGGAAAACATGGAGAACCAAGGGCAGCTAGCTTGCAAGGACGCTCTCTACAGCCGACGGGAACATGTAGCACACGCCCCTCCACCGGTGCGCTATGTGCCCACTCTCAAAAGGTATGCCAAGAAATGCGGCCCTAAGCAACACTACCCTGGACGGAGGCCAAAGAAGCCGCGGGCCAGGGGAGCGGACGCTCAAGGAGGCGCACACAATGTGGCAACACCAGTGACACGGACCCCCAACGTACGCTCAGGCACCAAATGCTCAAGGGCAGAAAGGGCAGCTTGGGACAGGGAAGAATTCAATGAACTATTTAGAGGCATTTTGGAAATGGTGGCGGCCCGGGACTACACCATTCATGTCCCGACTGACATGTTCCCTGCCCAACCCCACGGGAGCCTCGCACTAGGAGAGCCCCAATCGCCCGACCACCCAGACTCGTCCCGCCTCGTACAAATAGAGTAGCCCCATGTTGTATAAAGGCTTATTAAAAGCTACCTAGCTAGGACTCTTTGTCTTCAAATGGTTAAGTGTTGACATGTTCCCCAATTGTACGAACTTTTCATATCTGCATTTAATGTATTTCACATCTTTAGCAAAAGAAAAAGCTAATCAAGCGTAGGTGATAAATATGTAAGTCAACACCATAGAATTCAGATAAGTGATGTATCCTTGCGTTGCACTGGTTTATTATAGTTGCGGCATATACAATGCATGTACTCTCATGAAGTGACGAGTGGATGCAGGATGATACAGGTCTTTGTGCGAAAGTGTTCAATGCCCGATCACCGCACGACCATCGACCCCACAAAGAGCCACATCAAAGCCATGCTGCCGATAGCAAAGATCACCCTTGTAGACCACCCATATCGCATGGACCAAAGCATATTCATGGGCTATGCTCTCTTTCTGGGTCAAGCTCTATAGTTGGCTCACGACAATCGTTACCTCAATTGTACCAACATCGCGTGTGTCACAAGGAGGTTTGCAATATCTCAAGTGTATCTCCCCATCTCAACAACTGCTTCTCTAACAATGATTCTAAAGGCACAATCATCACTATAATATCCATTTCTTGAGCCTTCAAAGCTTGACATTTTCCAACCCATTGAAAGGCTGCTAGCCTCAACATATTGTAATGGTTGTACTCAGGCAAGTCCCACAAAAAAAAAAGAACTGAACAAAAGAAAGAAAGAAATAAAGAAAGAAAGAAAGAAAAAAAAACAAAAAAAAGCACCCATGATCACAGCACAGCACCTAGGGGTCCTCAAATTAGGTATATCTAGTGACCTTGGTCGACTGGCTCCATCCCTAGTCCCCTCGCCCTTTAGCATCACCCACAATTGTTCAGGGCACATCAAGGGCAGGACATACCTAGGGAACTTGTCTTGCCTATGGTTAGACTTGTCACCCTGACCCACTTGCACAATTCTCTCTTGCACTCTGCCTTAGTACCATTGCAATCAGTGGTGGTAAGCACCGCACGATTGGCCATGAAAAGTATACCGTTCTCATCAAGAGAGTCCAATAGCTTCCAACTACCAAAAGTACGGTGTCTCTGTATTCACTTATGCTATGTTGTGCAGTCACAATGCAAAGGATGTCTCATATACCTTCACGTGTACTTCTTCTCAACATGAAAAAATTTGCTTCATCCATGCATTGTTACAAGAAACTAGCCCGCGGTCTTCTAACTATGTAATATCTAAGTATGCACGAGCACTCATATAATATTTGCACCGAAGTATATACACAGTTTGGATCCTCAAGTGCAAGACAATACTCTAGGCTTTCTTAGAGTTTGACCTGTCTCCCAAACTAATCAAAATATGTATTGTGCACGATAAGAAGACTAGCACTACCCCTTAAGGAGAGACCACATGAGAGGTTTTCCAATTGCAGGTATTGAAGACTCCAATGACGGTGTTGTTTTCTCTTCATCAACACTCAACTCTAAATTCCTATCCTTATCACCCTGTAAGCCTGTCAAGAATCATCATGTACGGAATCCCTAAACAAACCGCCACTTGTACTCCATCAGCGCAACCCCCTCAAAGAACAGCCCTACCACCAACTCCCATTGCCCTACCACCTACCACTTAACCCACCAGCATGCCCCCAACGACCTTCCTCCCCACCACTACCAACACTCCATCATGGCAACCACAGATGTCCTTGCCACCCACGTCTTCGGTGCATGCTAACACTTGCTACCTACTACGGTGAGTGCCATGGGACTGGCACTCGTTTAGGAGGGGGGTAATGTTAACCCCAACACGAAGAAAGAAAAGCAAAAGGAAATAAAAAAGACGCAGGGCAAAGGCGAAAAAAAGGTAGCCCGATTGAAGAAAGAATAGGAGAAAATATCAAAAGCGCAAGGGCAACCTTAAAAGTCCAAGGCAAATGCAAAAGGGAAAATGTGCATTTTAAAATAAAAAGGCGCACCCTGAAATCTTGTAAAAGAGCGTCGGGCTCTCACCCGTGCAATTTGTAAATGTAGACGGGCGATGGAAAGGAAGCTAGGGAGATAGAAGGACAATGGGAAAAAGGGCCTAGGCTACGGCCGACCATGTAAAAAAGGGGAAAAGGGGATGACCGCCCAAAAGGGATTTAGGTTTTTGTATATAAAGTTGAAAAGTGAATGAGAAGCTCATTCTTGTGTGTGGCCAAAAGTAGCTCTCTTCTTCTTCTTCTTCTTCTTGTTCTTGCTTGCTTGAGCTTGTGCTTGAGAGAGGGAGTGTGAGAGTGTGAGGGAGTGAGTGTGTGAGGGTGAGGGACCGAGGAGGAGAAGCTCTCCATCTTCTCCTCTCTTCTTCTCTTCTCTCCTCTTCTCTTGTCTTGCTCGCGGCAATGGAGCTTGGAGCTTGGAGCGGGAGGATGGAGCTTGCTTAAAGATTGCACTTGGATCGTGGAGCTACCGGAGTGTGCGGGAGAGGAGGTAACTCGAGTGGCACGGAGGTAAGCTCACTACACCCGTAGGTATGGATGGCGCGTCGGCTATGTGAGAAGTAGCCATTAGTGCTGGGCTTGGAACGCTTGAAACAATAAGCGGTCTGTGGGTCTTGGCAGTTGAGTGAAAGCTCCCACAACCATCCTGTTGTTTTTAGCTTTGGATCAATATATCTAAGTAATTGAAAAGGTATTTTCAGTAGCCATGGAATGAAATTCAACAAGTATAGATTCTTTAGCTTCATCTTCTTCCATCAGCTCTTCTTCATTGTCATATCTTGCACGTGATAGCATGTCAACAACTGGATTCGCCTTTCCTGCAATATGCTTTAATTCGGGGTTGAGCGATTTAATATATGCAATCCATCTTAGCATAGCAATGTCGGGTGTAGAGCAGTTGGCAATCATGCCCAAGAGTGGAAGATAATCAGTTTCTACCACTATGGAAGCACCTATAAAGTATTCATGATCACACTTTAATGCTGTTACAACTTCCCACAATTCCCTTTTTACTTGTGCATACCTTCTTCGACGTTCATTGAGAACTTTTGCTCCAAAACAAAATGCATACCTGTTACCTTCAAGATCCTCTTGGCCAACAGCCCATCCTATCCCAATGGAACTTGTATCCACAGTAAGGATGATGGGTTGACCATTTGAATAATCAACCTTTTGAGAGTGGTGGCTAAAATTAATAGCTTCTTTAATTTATGCATAGTGAGAGTATGCTCCTCAAGAGAATCTCTGGCCTTTTCTTAATAATTGATAAAGATTTTCAGATACATGAGAAAAATGTGGTATCCATATGAGATAGAATACACATGTGCTAAGAAATCTTCTCACCTCTGAAACATTTGTGCATTTTTCATGCATTCTACTGATGGCATCTATCTTAATTGGAGAAGGTTTGCATCCATAGGGGCCACATAGATGACTGCATAGATGACCGACCACTAAGACTTCTTTTACTCCAAAAATCGACTTAGCTCTAGAAAGGGTAAGATGCAGCTATTCTAGCCTAGTCAAAATCCAGTCACAATCATGAATATGGTTAACTACAAATGTCCTACAACCATCTTCATCAAGCTCCTCATTCTTTTCATTGACTTCACATCCCTTGATAGGTACATCATCAAGAAATGGAAGAGTAAGTTGTGAAATAAAGTCCCTTAAGACTTTGTGCATGGCATTTATCATATGGGTTACGGAGTTTGTTACACCTTGTGGTAGAGTGCACATGTGGACCAATCCAAGAGGTGTCTTCATTGTGGTAATGTCTCGGCTTTCTAATGAAAGCCGAAATTGGTTATATCTTGAATATAGGTCGCCCATAGAATAAATTGCTCTACCTGCAAAAGCTTCAGCAAACTCATCAACAATTGGACCCGAACCAACATTTCGGATTGTGACATGATTAATAGACTGTAGATCTTGAATGAATCGTAAAGATCCATTTTTCTTGGGCACGGTCAACCATTGGTTTGAGTATGGCGTTGAAGAAGGTTCTAAAATCTTCATTCTGATCTTTTGATTTAGAAGCTCTAGTAATTTGGGCAAATTCACCCTTGGAACAGGATTAGGCTTGAGGTTCCAAGGCACATGTGGGATCGTAAAAATGACCATATGAGCCACAATATTTGGATCCACACAGCCTATTTCACTTGGTTAAAATGCAAAAGCTTTTCCATGGTTCATTAGCATTTTCATAAAAGAGTATTTTTCAGCTTGGTGAAAGGAAAGAATTCACCTATTTTGAGCTCTTTTATACTTTCAGATGTGAACTTGTGACCAATGTTGGAAGAATCATGAAGACTTGGCTGATTTGCTGCCCTATCAGCTAGCCCTTCACTTTCAGGAGGTAGTGGGACTGTGACTTTCTTATCCACCATTTTGTATTTTGTCTCCACTTGCACTTCAACCTTGTTGAGTAAACCAATGCCTTCTTGCTCAAAAAATTCTTGAATTGTTTGATAAAGATCCAATGTACATACTTCTATGGATTGATTTTTTGCGTGATTTTCTATATGAGAAATTGCATATATTTTAGCCAATGTGTCAGTAGTAATCAATCCAAAAAAATGCCCGAAATATCTTAATTTTTAGCCATCATGTTATAAGTTTTCAACTCCCTTTTTACATGACATAAATATTTTCTTTCAGTCTTATAACAGCCCATACTATTGGGTGTACATACATACAAATTTGCTAGAGACACAATTTCTGTAGCATAAGGAGGTTCAATATTTTACATGATGCACTACCATAGCCTCCTTTTATAGTAGTGCAGCCCAAAAACCCTTGAATTCTCGGGAATTAGGAGGCACAAGATAATCATGCAGTTGATCTCTATTTCTATGATGGTTAACACACACAGTAAGAAATTGGACAGCTCGTTCATTATCCTTGCTTCGGATTCGAGCATAGGAAGAACCATCATCAAGAGCTTTTGTTTCCAAGCGGGCTTCAGAAATGTAAGGTTGCCCAAGAATGATAGGGTAACTACAAGAGTCTTGAACAAAAAAGTGAAAATTGTCTTTTATGTCTCCAATAGTTACCTGCACATTAGGACATGCATCATATAACTCTCTAGAAGAGTTGTTTGCAGCTCTTATTTTCATAGAGACTTCTTGCCATGACGTTTATCTCCGAGCCATGGTCTAAGAGTGCAATACATGGTGTTTCTTTTTCTCCAATTTTGATGATTGTCTCCGTTGTTGCTCTTGCCTAATGCGTACGGGAGTAGTGACTTCTTGGAATGAACCGAGCCTTTTCCTCCTCATGCATGTGATGTAGACGGCCTTCTTTTTGAGAGGTGGGCTTCCTAATTGGTTTGGACAAGTCGATCATTACATTTTTAGATTTCACTTCTTTAATTTTTGCATTCATGTTTTCTTTATCTTTAGCTTCAATTGCTACAATTAATTACTTAACTGCTTCAAGATGAATTCCTTGTGAAGTCAGCTTATCTTCATCTTGCAAAAAAGCATGCATTGTTTCTTTAGCTTCATCACCAACATATTGTCTTTTTCTTTTGATTACATTAATAATTACATCATGGAATTCACGTTTAGCAATTCCAAGAATTTTGCCTAAGGTGAATTCAATTTTTCTTCCTAGAATTCGTTCTTCTAGGACTCATTTGAGATTGATTGTAGATTCTATATCAGACTGCAATTTGTAGCCTGGCTGCTTGCCTTTCTTCTTTCCTTCGGTCTTCTTTGTTTGTGGCGCATCTTTCATCTCTTGATCTGGGGTTATATTTTGAGCAAGCTTTGGTTATTGAGGCATTCTTCTAGTTACCCGTTTTGGAGGGCCAAAAGAAGAAGGCCCTGGTTCATCTTCTCTTCTTCTCTTTTCTTCAATCAAGACTTCTTTATGATTGATGTCAGCCAAATGTGCAAAGGTGAAAAAAGAATCCACATGTTCTTTCCAACCAGTTATAATTCCTCGAATGCACTAATTGGTGTTATCCAAATGCTGCTTTACCACATTCCATTTGATCTAGTGCATGCATCCATACTTTAGATTACACATTAGCTTTACATGCTTTTAAACTTGCTTTAGTTGGCTGAATTTGCAGCCCATAGGTAGCTGTATCAATTGCTACATAGGCATTCTTTACAGCTAAATCTTCTAATCTTTTATTCATTCCACCATTGCCAAAATTTGGCTCTAGTGGAAGACGAGTTTCAGCTGCATGGATTTTTCTGTCTTTCCAAAAGACTAGCTTCTGTGCTTCAGCCTCATGGAAGGCAGAACAGTCCCTCTTGTCATGTTGTTAGCTGTTGCACCAAATACAACGCCTCTTAAAGCCTTCTCTCATGGGTCTTTGAGTTGATGATTGTCCTCATTCTTCAACTTTGACATTCAACTTCTCTACTTTGGAACTAATTTCTGTAAGATTCAAATGAAGGTCGCGCATGCTTTTAATAAGTTCATCCATGATATCATTGAAGGTGGAACAAGCTCCATCAATGGAGTTGTTGAAGTTGAAGTAGAGCCCAATCTTAGTCATCGTATCTACTCTCTTTGATCAATCATGTTAATTGCATCAGTAACATCTGTCCATGCAATCTTGACTTCTGATTCGGGTAGCATCTTCTATGCGATCAGCAAGCTTTTTTTGCAGAATGGAATCTGCAGCCTTAAGGAATAATTCAATCTTCTGACCTTCCATACTTTGTTATCTTCAGTACCAAGTTGTCCAAATTTACTTTCAAATTCATGGTATAGAGCTATTGCAACTAAACCTTTGTTGGGTTTTTCAACCCATTTAGTGAAACTTTTCTTCGTCATAAGGCCAGAGTCTTCTAAGAAGATTTATTCAAGTAGGGCTTTTTTGAATGCAGCCCAATCCGCATCTTGTTGGAAAAGACCATGGATTCTTTCTTGAAGACCGTGCTTGGCTAGTCTCGGAAAATAATGGCTCCATGCATGTTGCGGTACACCAAAGAAGAGCATTTTCTCAACATACAAACGAATGAACAAAGAGACATTTTGACCATTAAATTATTTTTATTCATGCCTAACTTCTTCTAGGGCCTTGATAGCTACGGAATCAATCTTCTCTTCTTCTTGCATTTGTTGTTGTTGTTGTAACATTTGGATTTGTTGGTGTTGAGTCTGCTATAGTATGCGCACTAATTATTGTAGAGTATCTCCTGAAGAATCCCCCATCTTAGAGTTCTCTTACACCAACCTTCATGTCGAACTCACCAATGTCGCAGCACATAGGGTTGAAGGTCACCACAGGGGTTTGGCAAGAGAAGAATGTATGAGGGTTCAAGAGCTTAGACTCCAAAGATGGTAGAGATAAGAGAATGGTTGAAGGTTTCAAGCCAAGTTCTTGAAGATAAGTGACAGCAGGGTGAAGGTAGATTCAAGAAGAGGAGTAGAGGAAAGAGAAGGGGTTCGAGGAGATTGAAGATGTAGAAAAATACTTTAAAAAATAATTAGAAAATATAGAAGAATACTAATAAAGATAAAGCCTATCAGTTTCTTTCAGCATTATGAGAAAATATAACTCTAATAGACAAAAACGTGTACAAAATAATACCTTCCTCTATGCTGCTCAGATTGCTAATCTGATCCTTCCAATGGCTCCTAAAGGGGGGTTAAATACCAAAACACCTAGCCAGAATCCTGCCAGATCACTCCTTCTTCATCTCCCACTTTCGGAGTACTGTTCACTGCCTGAAAATAGCAATCGCGCATTGCACGATTTCGCTAATCTCTCTTTTTACATAAAATCCTCTCAAATTAGCTGAAAGCTACATGCTTTCTTTTACATGTCATCCTAATCTAGAAGTTGTCTATAGTTTTGTAGATATTTTTACAAGAGATAATATCTAGAATTTTAAAAATTGACTAAAATCTAATATTTTTGAACCATGGACACTAACACTAATGTCCAAAAAGCCATTGGCTCTCTAAATCTAAAAGGAAGCCACACTCTAGATTTTTTTACACGGTGCGCGCATATAGTGGCACGACAGCGGGCAAGTGGATGCACATTACCATGGACTTTATTACTGGTTTGCCTATTACTAAAAAGGGATGGAATACTATATATGTGGTATTGGATAGACTCACCAAGTAGCCCATTTCATTCCAACCAAGACCCATTTTACTACTTCACATGTGGCTAGTTAGTTAATGGCGTAGATTTTTAGATTACATAGATTACCACATATGATTGTTCACATTAGGAAAAATAATAAACTCACAAATGGGCCTTTTAGTTCCCCCCTCCCTCCTCCTTAAAACAAGGAAAAGAAGAGATAAGAATAGTAAAATAATCCTCTTCTCTCTCCACTTTTGCAATCTCATTTTGACTTTTTTATATTATCTATAAAGATATACTCAGATTCCTTCTCTCTCCTCATTCAGAAAGTCTTTTTCAACGAAATTTTATATTAAAAAAGGAGTTAGTTATGAGAGTGTGGTGCTTCATTTTCAATGCAAAATGATTAGTAGATATGAGGTAATTTATTGTTTAATCAAGAACAAGGAAAATGAAAATTTGAAAGTTCCTTTTAAGATATTTTGAAGATCTTTTATATTTTAGCTTTTGGTCAAAAAACAAACCAACTGGTCAAATTTCATGTTTTATAGAGATGTTTTTGTAGATAAAATTAAAATGTCTAAAATACGAAAAGTCTTGGACATCCCTACCCTCTTAGCTATTTTTCCCCATATCTATACTCTCTTATGGCTCTATTTTGACATCTTTGTGTTTATGTAACCTTCATTAATAGAGTGAATTACTTACACCCTTCTTTCCCTTAGCACCTTTGTGTGCCTCTCTAAGCATCTCCACTCTACCTCTTGTAACAACCAAGTAGGCTCCTTGTTTCTATTAATAGTAAAATGCATATAGGAAAGAATGAGCTGCATATTGAAGTAGAGATTGAATACGCTCCATTATTCAAAAGAACCCAGCATACCAGTGTCAACCCTCAAGGTTTCCAGAGTTATATGCCAATGGGATTGAAACATATGGACTTATGGGTTGATGGGGGCATCTACCCAATTGACCCCTTAGACAATAGACCTCCAACTTTCTCAGGAATCACAAATTTGTTGAAGTATGTGTGTGAGGGTGAAAATGGGTTGTTCGATTATAGTAGGCGGCTCAATGATCAGGCATTCAAATCATTTACAACTTGCCAAGTAACCATAAAAAATTGTCATGATGTGATCATTGCACATCAATTTCATATACAATAGCTCATAGGACAAGTGGTACAAGTGAATGACACTATAATTCAACAAAGCAATCAAACTATTTCAATACAGGACACTATCCATGACATTCGTATCTCATATGAGGAGGCAAGCTAACACAGGAGCGTAAATGAAAGAAGCCAAGCAATGAGTTAATTGTGAATAGCGGCCAATGGAAGCGACATATCAAAGCATATAAGGTAGCTCACAATGAGAAACTAAGTGAGGGTGAGGTTGGATCATGTATCAGTAGATTGTTGAAGGAAAGTACATTGGAAAATGCTTTTGTGTAATCCTACGTTTAAGGTTGTGAAGGAAAAGGTGATTGAGTGCACATTAAAAGATGTTTCAAATGAGTTCTCAACTATGGATGCACAATCCATTTGTGTCAGGGCCGGTATTAGCACAATGACTTACTGAAAGATATTCAAAGGTGTGAAGGTTGGGTTTGGTTGAGTGTTGAAGAGAAATAGAATCGTGCCTCTTTCTCAATCTTCAAAGTTAATAGAGACGTGACGGCAACTTAATACAAAGGATTTGGAGCTTATAGGAGATCCCATGCATGTTCAATGCATGGAAACGCTAAAGGTTGGGACAAAAAATGCATATGTCGAGGTGAAGTTCACCAAACTCAAAAATTACTATCTAGGTTTGTATAAGGTGTAGTTGGCAATGGTAATGTACTACAATATGTCTCTTGAGGAATGTAATGGTAAATTGCAGTTTGTTATAAAATTAGATGAAAGTGAGGTCGTCAAAGGAGTAAAGCTTGAAAGAGTTAGTGTAACTTTGATGAATAGAGCTTTACAATTCGACAAGAACAACCCAGGGAACTTTAGTGTTCAATCTGAGCGCCATGTGTGGTGGCTCACTGCATTTGAAGTTCCTAAGGAAACATTTGAGCTATTGCAACTGTTCTTTATACACACAAGCATTCCACGCATCATCGATCATAAAAAACATGGTGAGATGCTCTCAGCTGAAGGATATGGTCAATACTTGGTTGAATATTACCTTGCATGAGACTTGAATACTTTGAAATGCATGTGTTGAATCTCCAATGGTGCAAATACAAAGAATCCATGGCTGTATTGCTTGACAGAGAGGGTGGAAGGAAAGGGCGGAAAGAAGAGCTGGCAAATTGTGACAAGTGTTGCACCGACACACAATAGAGAAAATCCCACTTGTTTGGAAGCCAATCTTCAATATTCCATTGGATTGTATTCACATTTGCTCATTGCATGCTTTTGTCTGAATCATGGAGAAACTTGTATATGAATACATTTGCTTTGCTTATAGGATGCAACCAAAAAAAGAAGCCATTGCAACGTGTAGGAATGTGGAGTGAGTGCTATCACAACTTGGGCTACACGAGCATCAAGTGACGATTGAAAGAGATGAGAAGAGATCAGGAAAATCCGGTAACTGGCCAAAAAAGCCTTGCTTTAGAGGAGCAAAGGCTAGAAATTTTATCTCAACACCCATCAGTGAGGAAGGGACTGTCATGGTTTGTAGGCAGTAGGACTACGATGGGTGGAATAAGTTACATTTTATAGTTTGTGATTGAAGTAATGGAGGAAAAATAGGGTTAGCCAGAGCCAAGGTTTGGATAATTCTTAACAAATTGACTCCCTTACTTCACAAAATGGTGTTTAACAATGAAGATAAGCAAGAATTTATCGATTTTGTACATAGCTTCTACAAAAATATGGTGGAAGCATGGGGCAAAAGCTCTATCACACATTATATGATGCATACTAAGTTAATATTTTAAAATTGTATAAATTGTATAAAATATTGAGCATAGTTTTACTCATGTGTGATATGTGTCTTTGTAACAAATCCTTGAGGCATATGGGCCATACTTTGCAGAAAAGGGAAGCATCGCAGTTTGGTCCACAAAAGGGATGGAAAATTAACATTGGATAACGCATGGTGCATACCAAAGAAAAATCGATTATGGTGGAGGGGTGAATGGTAGCAATCCAATAATCCAATTGCTATCTTGGTGGTATAAGATTATAGTAGTGGATGAAGCTAAACTCTTGCAAAAGAGAGCAAATGAAAGTGTTGATGAATCAGTTGCAGACATGATGGAGTCACGTCATGTCACTAAAAGAGTGTGTTATGAAGCCTCAAGTGCCAAAGAAAACCATGCCAGGTGGCTAGAAACAAGGATTCAACAAGGCAACAAATGGGTTCGAAGAGAGCTAAGATAATAAGATGAAAAATGTATTTAGTATGAATGCAATTCATAGTTTAAGAGAGCTAAGATAGTAAGATGAACAATGTGTTCAGTTTGAATGCAATTCATAGTTTAAGAGAGAAAGAGAGAGTGTGTATCTATGTGAATGAGCCTTACAGTTTAGGGTTATATAAAAGAGGATTACACTTTCTATCTTATTCATTGAGTTCTCACATCTCTTGTGCAGGAAAGATGGCTAGGTCTAAGGTAGTTGCAAATAAGCTTTCGCTTAGAGCCCCATATCATGTTCAGCCCCTTGGAGCATCTACTAGCTGAGATGCATCCCTTCTCAACCTAACCCAAGTTCCTCAAGCTGCCCTTGTTCGAGATTGAGAGAGAGAGAGAGAGACAAAGACATGGAGCTGTAATAGAGAGTAGTGAGCCCTCATTGTTCTCTTCTTCTCATTCTTCCATAATGCTTCCTAAAATCTAATCACACATAATTGATAAACACACTAGGTCACTAACTAATTGTACCACTAACTGTGGTTGATTCTGAGCAACTGAGTTATTACACTACACATGTAGAGAGATAACTAAGACGACGACTGTCTAGGTAAGGTAGGTCATGTCGATGATACTGATCATGGGCTTGATACTCAACACTCTCCCTCAAGCTCAAGCTAACTATTGTACTCCAAGTAGCTCCTTGAAATACACAAACTTCTCTTTACCAAGTGATTTGGTAAATATATCTACTACCTGGTCTTCTGTCTTCACATGGAGTTAATCAATCTTTCCAGCAAGTACCATTTCCCTGATAAAATGGTATTGAACTTCTATGTGTTTGGATCTAGCATGATAGATAGGGTTGCTAGTCAACATCACACTAGTGAGGTTGTCACAATGCAATGTGACTTTGCTATCCAATTGTATATCCAAGTCATGTAGCAATTTCACAAGCAAAACTACTTCGCATGCTACTAAGGCTGCACCCCTATATTCTGCCTCTGTACTAGATAAAGCAATGATTGGTTGCTTCTTACTACTCCAACTAATCATACTACTAGCAAAACTCAAAGTGTAACCACTAGTTGACCTCTTGTCATAGAGAGAGCCAGCCCAATTAACATCAGTATAACTTGTCATGTCAAATGATTTTCGATGCTCATAAAACAACCCATAATCAACAATACCCTTCATGTACCACATAATCCTCCTGAATGTATCTAAGTGTGGCTTACGAGGTTTCTGCATAAACTGGCTAATTAGCCCTATTGCATAACTCAAGTCAAGACGGGTAATTTTAAGCTAAATCAAGCCACCCAACATATGTCTGTATATAGTGAAATTCTTGATCTCAATCCCAACATCAACTACAAGTTTGACATTCTGATCAAATGGTGTTTCCATGGCTTTATACTCCATCATGCCATATTTCAACAACATATTATGAGCATATTTTTTTTGTAATAGCCATATGCCTTGAGATGTAGACAGAAACTCAATCCCGAGAAAGTACTTCAGCTCGCCATGATCCTTGACTTTGAATTCAGTGTGTAACATTGCTTTAATTTCAGCAATCACATGATCACCATCTCCAGTGATGATCAAATCATTGGCATAAATCACCAGAAAAAAATAACCATGCTCTGTCTTCTTTGTAAATAGGCTGTGATATGCATGACCTATCTAAAAACCAAGCTGCTGCAAATAAGTGCTTATGTGAGAATTCCATGCTCTCGGTGCTTGTTACAACCATACAAGGCATTTTTCAATTTACACACATATGTCGGATATTTTTAGGGTGCTCTATATACACCACTTCAAGAAAGTCAAGAATGCATTTTTGACATCCATCTACCATAACTTCTAGCCCTTAGAAGCCGCTAATGTAATAATTGTTCTCACCATTGCCATCTTCGCAATCGGGCTAAAAGTCTCCTCATAATCTAGGCCATACTATTGTGCTTATCCCTTTGCAACCAACTGGGCTTTATACTTTTCCAATGAACCATCTGACTTGCATTTCACTTTATAAACCCATTTGCAACCAATGGATACTTTGCCTTCATGCAAACAGACCAATTTCCATGTCTCATTTTCAGCCAATGTTGTGTACTCCTCATCCATGGTAGAACACCAATTCTCATCTGTAATTGCCTCACTGAACTTCATAGGCTCTTTGTAGCCTGACACTTTAGTCATATATGCATAATTTCTAGCTAAATATCCATTATATGTCAGTCTATTAACTAGTTTTGTGATCCTTTTAGACCTCCTCAACTACGGTGCACTCTAGACTTGCCTCTCATGAGGCGGCACATACCTGCTTCCTCGCACCAGGCATCATAACTAATGGTGTGCCCAATTCACTATCAAGACTATCACTGCCAAGTGACTCATATCCAGACGTAAGCAGGCCAGTCACATTGTGAAACATATTTTCTTTGCCTTTATCCAATCTCCCCCTCATTGACATATCCATGTCAGCAGATGCAGTAGCACGATTGTGGAGTCTTCGTCCTATCCAAGGACTAACTGTAGATGAACCATCACCTATTGGTCCACTAATTGACGTACTAGAGCTAAAGGATAATTTTTAGCATAAGTAGGGCTGGCTGGTCCATTAGAGACCACTATATTTGGATTACCATATCATGAGGCTATTTCATCAAAAACTACATCCCTGCTAATTAGGGTTTCTTGATTGGATGGATCATAGCATTTGTAAGCCTTTCTCTCATGTGCATAGCCAAGATAAACACTTTTGACAACTTTTGAGTCTAACTTTTTCCTCTTTTCATCAAGCACATGTACATAGGCAATGTAACCAAATACTTTTAGGTGACTAGTGTCTGACTTGTGCCCATACCATTTCTCATATGGAGTCAAATCATGAATCCCAGATGTGGATGTTTGGTTTAGCACATAAACTGAAGTAACCATTGCTTCAACCCAATAAACATTTGGCAAATTCGTTTCATTAAGCATTGCCCTCGCAGCTTCCATAATCACCCAATTTTCTATTTCTACCACACTGTTTTGCTTGTAATATTCCCGCTCAAAATATTACCAAACTTGACTCCCCGCATGCCACGCAAAGCCTGTGCAAGGTTATCTTCTGCATTGTAATTGTCGGCAGTTTAATCCGTAACCCACACGTGAAAAAATGGGATCTCCGCATTGGGAAATTGAGCTTGGGGGTTCAAATCCGCATAACGGTGGGGAAACACCCTCTTGGGAGGGGACTAAATGGATAATGTTCAATTTAATGCAAATTTTTTTGCTAATTCCCCCAGCCAATGCATGGCCGGAGGGAAGGGAATGGGAGAAGGAGATGATATGTTGAAGATTGGCTATGGGGGGAGAGCCATGCACAGGCTATGTGGAGGCTCCCCTCTTCCCCCCCTTGGGCTATAAAACCCCCTCCCTAGCCTTGGAGTAGAGGAGGAGAAAAGGTTGCATGAGAGGGAAGGAATCAGATGAAAGGCAGCCGTATTATGCACGAGTAGAGGAGAGGACTAAAGGAAATGCTGCCCGTCATCGAACATTGGGAGGATGGAATCGAGTAGGCTGATTGTCTTGTCAGTAATCAAGGGTTTAATATCTTGAAGAGAAGGAGAGGAGGCATAGTACTCCCAGTGTTGGCGTTGTTGCTGCTACTCATCGGTGTAGCATGTGCCTAAGGCCATGAGGTGCTGAGGTCCGAGGGGGCAGCATTCGCGTGTGGGTGGAGCGCCAAGATTGCCGCCAGGCAGCCAATGCAGCCACGCTGCCACCATCAAGATCCTCCTCGTCATCAATACAATTGTCCCTCCCCCCCCCCCTCGACGTTAATATGCAAATTCACTCCCTCTTCCATGTAAGCTTCTGAGGTATAGAAGCTTGCTTGGAAGTTCCGTAAGGTGGCTCCCTTAAGGCATGTTTTTGCGTGGCCACCTCGGGTGTTTAAAAACTTCCTTGTAAAGCCCCCATTCCCACAATCCGTTTTCGTAAAAGCCCCATCCCCACAAGCAAAGCTCCAACCCCACAAGCCCTCCCGTAAGCCCAAGTCCCACAAGCTACGGTATTTTCAAAAAAATCCGCAATTTGGTGAGGGAATTCCTTGCGTACAAGGGAGAAGGCAAATCTTGAAGCTGTCGAAGAACGTGTAGAAGCGAGGGTAATCGGTGGAGTTCAAACAATGGCTCCCAAGAAGTCGCAAGGGGCACCTATGGGAGGTTCTTCTCCTAACATTCATGTGCACATCTCCCCGAGCCCACAAACCCACATTTTTACTATTTTGATTCCATGCAAAAGTAATGCATTAAGCACGATAACTTCATGGATTAAAAAGCACCTATGCATGTCAAATTCACCTAGCCTAGTTAAATGCAATTGGAAATAAATTGACTAATTATACAATTACTAGAATTAATTCATGACATGCAATTGGGTCATTGGTATTTTCAATGTGATGAACGCAAATTGTCTATGCATCTTACGACCTTATCAGTATGTTGCCTTCTCGTGCATTTCAAAGTGACGAGCCTAGAACACCTATTGCCTATCATTATAAGGTTGAAATTATTAAGTGTACCTTTGACTAGTCATGGAAAGATTAAGCATATGTTGCATTTTTAGGCAATATCTTTATTGTAATGATTCATTAGGGAAAGTCGTTAACACCCGTAGGAAATAACAGAGCACGGAAATGATTCTATGAACTTGCATGTGGCATGTGATGGTAAAATGGAATAGGTTAACTCTAGCTTTAATTTGCATGAACTTCATTTAACTACATTTTAGTTAGGAAAGGGTTGCATGTTGCACATTCGTCGTGCGTAAAATTCATTCCTCAAGAGTTGCATTTAGGGGAAGGTTGCATGGTTTATTAAAGCATGAAATTCTAAAAGCTTAGAAAAAGAGTTGTAGGCATGATTCTTGAATGTAAGTCCTAGTAGGTTCAATGAAAGTTATTCTGCAAATTATCATGCATTTTGATTTTAACAAGAAAGGTTAGGGTTATTGAGAATTTAGTGGTACGAAGAAGAAATGAATCATGTGTTTACATGTATTGTGATATGTTGCATCTAGTTTCTTCTTTAGATCAAGTTGATCATCTCTAGGAAGGGCTCGTTCTTGTCGCAAGACAAGTAGATCGAATTATCTAAATCACCTAACCCGCAAGGGATTCGTATAGCTATGATTCAGTCGATATGATAAATAACCCAAGTGCTAACTAGGTTTAGCACGTTAAGGATTTGGCCTAGTTTCACACTTGTTGCCACAGGAGGACGCTTGGGTGCCAGGGGGGCTCTGGCCATAAATCCCTTGCCTTTCGAGCCCTCCACAAGAGGCGAACAAGACTGACCGGGATTGGATCTCCAGGCCTGCATACTAGTCTATGGGCGGAATCTTAGATTAGTAGTTCCTGTGAATTGCTAGATAGCCTTCCAGTGGATTATGGATTAGCCTTCGGGCTGGAATTTATGGATGTATTCCAAAGATAAATAAGATAACCTGTTGAAAAGAAACTTGTTTGACATTGTTTTTCTATGTCAAGTGCTAAGATTACGTGAAGGAACCAGTGTCTAATAGGCTAATTAAGGAAGTTTCTTGATGCATGTCCAACTAAATGTGGTAGGTAATTAGACAGCTAAAGCAACCCTGAGGAAAGTGCGGTGGATGTGGCCATGGGTCTGTCTTACGGATGGGTGGTCCCGGTTGGCCGGGAACTTTTCTCAATCGAAATGGACAGCAAGGAGCTCTTCTCGAAGGAGATGAAGAGCAAGGGTGTTGACCTAGGGTTTAGGTTACTATAATCCCGATTTATGCTATTTTAGAGGGAACGGAATGGGACTATGCCTTATGGGAAGAAAGGTTGAGCCTTGCATCCCTCTTGTTTCCCATGCTCCTTGAACCAAGTTCAGCATGAATCCGCTTCGTCCCTGGCGTTTCTGTGTAAAGTAGTTCGCTTGGGGTTCGACGCTAGCTGCCATTTAGGAAAGTGACCATTAGGGGAAACCCTGATTCAAGTCGGCCCTAAGTGGGAACGGCCGAAATACTTCCACTATGTGGCAGACGCAGGAAGTCCTAGATCGCAATTCCCGTAACATTCAATGGGAGTGCCAGGCGGGGCTTTCTAGACTCTCTTTCTGATGGACTGCTAAGACATGTCCTAAAAGGGAACAGGTGGACACGTTACAGTTGGAATCAGAGCGAACCAACGAAGGATCTATCTTGATAAGAAAGCTTAATGAGAAGAAGTAAAGCAAATGTTGCTGTTAAGAACATTTCCTTACTTTTGATGCTATCTTGCAGAATTATGAAGCATGGAACAGATTCTTAGTGTTCCAAATCATGTTTATGACCGCGATGCATGCCTCAAATTATTGACAAAGGATCGATATGATGAACATTCTAGACCGCATTTACAATCCATCACCTCTATACGTGGAACGGAGATGGATGGGTGTTTCAGGGATTTATTACATAGATGCCCACCAACTTGCGTACCTTAGAATCAACTTGAAGAGAATCAAGTGGATGGAGGACCTGAAGATCGTGAAGCTGTTCATTTTTGTTGAGGCTCACTAAACGCAACCTTACAGGTGGGAGGTCGAAGGGTTAACCAGAATAAGTATGTGTACGGGGAAGTGACTCGAGTAATCCATGGCGACCGAATTAAGGTATTGGGACGTCATGAGAAGAACGGATATCAAAGGAAAATATACCCTAATCTTCCAATGACCTAGCAATTCCTGAAAATTGATGACCCCAATCCATACTACTACTCAATTCTTGTAGTTGGATGCAACAACATCTTATTCTTCTTGAGTTAATGTATCAGCTTGATCCATCGCCCCACAAAATAATTGTACTTCGGAAGGGTTGTAACCATATGAATGGAATAAGACTTATTTTTATCAATGACTGTCTTGACTATGAATATTGATAAAAAGTTAAGGAATTAGGGTTCTTGGCTGAAAGTTGAAGTGATATGTAATGTACTGTGGAATTCATACTAGGAGGGAAAGTCGACTTCGGTCAAATTTAGGGTCATGGACCTAGGTATCCATGAGTGTTTTCTCGGAATGGATTGGCTTAAACCTTATGATGCCCACATTCATTGTGGAAAGGGCCAAGTTTCCTTTCGAAACTCTAAAGGGATTCGAATCAGTCACAACTCAAGGAGAGGCTGGAAAGCCGAAAATTCAATTGGCTAAAGCATCTCGGATTATAAAGGGAGTTAGAAAGGGACTACCTGTCTACTTGATTAAGCTTAATAAGCTAGATCAGAAGTAGGAGTCTAGTGAAGGACCCTCATGGCTAAAGGAGTACGTGGACATATTTCCTGAAGAGCTGATAGAAATTCCACCTCAAAGGAAAGTGGATCATGAGATCAAGCTAGTGTTGGGAGCTACGTCAATTGCAAAGAGACCTTATAGAATGTCTATCCCGGAAGCAATTGAGCTGAAGGAGCAACTCAAGCAACTATTAGAATAGGGCTACATACGTCCCAGCAGTTTGCCATAGGGAGCTCGAGTGCTATTCCAAAAGAAGAAAGATGGAACACTTCGACTGTGTATTGATTACAGGGGGTTGAATCAATCAATGATTAAGAACAAGTACCCTATTCCTAGAATAGATGAGCTTCTTGACAGTCTTCAAGGTGCAAAGATATTCTCCAAGATTGATCTCAGGTTTGGATACCATCAGATAAGGATCAAGGAAGAAGATATCCCAAAGATGGCATTCAACACAAGATATGGACACTTTGAGTTTCTAGTCATGTCATTCGGGCTGACGAATGCACTTGCCACCTTCAATAGGTTAATGCACGATATCTTTAGGCCATATCTTGACAACTTTTACTAGCCCTATTGGCATAGTATGGGCAGTGGGACAAGATGATGCTGATGGAAACAGATATGCCATCCGCTTTGGAGCTAAAGTTCTTAATGAGCGGCAAAGGAGATATCCGCAGATTAAAAGAGAGTTGTGGGGAGTAGTCACTGCACTGAAGTGTGATAAAGGGTATTTTATTGATGCTTCAGTTGTTGTGGAAACAGATTGCTTGCCTTTGCTTGGCATGATTACTAGTTGTTCGACTCTAGATATAGCGATGCTTTGGTGGATTAGCGACGCAAATAGCGATGCCCCACAAAAAAAAAGCAGGCCAAACCCGAGCGCATTTCATTTCGCGCATTCATGAAACATGAGGGAGAGCGAGAGAGAGAGAGAGAGAGAGAGAGAGCAACCGTTTTGCATAGATGGTGAGAGAGGGAGAGGAAGAAGGCTTGCCACCATCGCTACCGGTGCCACCACCGCCGTTCGCGAAGGAGTTGCTTTCGCGAAGAGGAGCCGCCAAATACATTAGTCTACTCCAAACAGGAAGAAGATCATGAACCTAGCTTCACATAGTCCTTGAGACAATGAGGGCACACAAGCTTTATGCTAAGATGAAGAAGTGTGCATTCTTCAAACGTCAGATTGAATATCTGGGATTCATCGTATTAGGAGAAGAAATCTTAGTGGACCCCGACCAAAGTCAGAGATATTCTAGAATGGCCAATACCAACAATTGTCAAAGAAATACGTAGTTTTCTTGGATTGATAGGATGGTATGGGGTCTTTATCAAAGACTATGCTTTGATTGCAGCACCTCTAACGGATCTACTGAAGAAGCAAACATCCATTGCATGGTGAACTGCCAAACAGTCTAGCTTTGATAGATTAAAGAAAAGTTTGGTATCAGCACATATCCTAAAACTTCTAGACCTTAGTAAAAGGATTTGAAGTAGTAACTGATGCTAGCACACTTGCCTTAGGATGTGTGCTTATGCAAGAAGGTCATCCTGTAGCATACTCTTCAAGAAAACTGAAGAGCCATGAGAAGAATTATGCTACCCATGATCTAGAACTGTTAGCTGTCATCCATGCTCTAAAGCTTTGGAGACACTACCTGTAGGGTAACAAGTTTACCCTAGTGACAGATCATAAAAGTTTCAAGTGGATCTTTACCCAGAACGAGCTCAACATGAGGCAACGTCGGTGGATTGAAGTGCTGGAGGAGTATGATTTTGAAATTAAATACCGGCCTGGAAAGGAGAATGTAGTTGCCTATGCACTCAGTCGTTCGCAAGGCATTCCTTAATTCTCTAATCTTGCAAAATCCATCAACAGCTAGATCTCTAGCCATAAAGGTATCCATGCCAAATAACCCAATACTTGAGCTAGCTAGAGAAGAAGCATGCCATGGTCCAACCTATCAAAAGATGCTAAGGGAGATCCCTATCAAGGATCAGGATCAAAAGCTACATGCTAAGTATCATGAATTCTCTATCAATAGTGGACTTGTCTACTATAGAACCAGATTATGTATACTGACAAGCGAGTCACTCAAGCAGAAGATACTTTGTGAAGCTCATGTTTCCCCTTTCTCAGAACATCCTGGCTATGCCAAGACCCTTAATGTAGTCAGGAAGAGCTACTATTGGGAGAGGCTTAAAGGTGACGTTCTCAAATATGTCATTGAGTGTTTATCTTGTCAATGTATTAAGGCCGAACATGTCAAAAATACTAGGAAAGTTGCAACCACTTGACATTCCCCAAATGAAATGGGAATTCATCAGTATGGAATTTGTTGTTGGCCTACCCTAAGTTCAGGGAGGATACAACTCCATTATGGTTGTGGTTGATATGCTTACTAAGGTTGGACACCTTATTCCTCTTAAGACAAACTATAAAGCCTCCGACATTGCAAGGTTGTTCATCAAGGAGATATTCAAGCTACATGGGTTTCCCAGAAGAATCATTAGTGATCGTGATTCTCTCTTCACATCACACTTCTCGAGAGCTATCTTCGAATCCATTGGGACTCAACTATGTTTTAGTACAGCTCACCATCCCCAAACCGATGGTCAAATGGAGCGAGTCAACCAAGTCATCAAGGATATGCTAAGGGCACACTGTTGCCGTGAACCAAAAAGGTGGATTCAATACTTGCCACTGGTTGAGTTTTCCTACAATGCTTCTTACCAACAAAGCATTCAGATGACCCCTTTTCAAGCATTGTATGGGCACAAATGTCGAAGTCCTTTAAACTTCTCGGATCCAACCTTGAGGATTGAAGCTTCAAGGCAAACGTTAGAAGATATGGATGACCAAATGAAGTCGATAAGACAGGACATCCAAGCCACCAAGGATAGACAGAAGGCATACGCGGATTTGAAATTTCAAGATAGAACCTTCGAGGAAGGAGACATGGTCTTCATCCGCATACGCCCAAAGAAGAGTTCCCTATCCGTAGGAGATTGCAAGAAGCTAAGTCCAAGGTATTGTGGACCATACAAGATCCTCAAGTGCCTAAGACCCAATGCTTATAGACTGCAACTCCCTGAGAACCTAAAGGTTCATAATGTATTCCATATTAGCCTACTGAAGAAGTATGTACCTAATCCTAGTCATGTACTTGATGACCAACAAGTTGTTATGCCTAGCCAAGGAGTCCTTGAGCTACGGCCTGACAGGATCTTAGATGTTAGGGAGAGACAATGGAGATCCAGAACCCTGAGAGAATGCCTCATCCAATGGAAAGATTATCCCGAGGAGGATGCCACTTGGATGGATGAAAGCACTCTCAACCAACAATACCCCCAGTTCTTCTCGAGATGAGGACATCTCAATTCCTCCAAGGGGGAGAGAATGTAATATTCCTACTTGAAATATTACCAAACTTGACTCCCCGCACGTCGCTTAGACCTGTGCAAGGTTATCTTCTGCATTGTAATTGCCGGCAGTTTAATCCGTAACCCGCATGCGCAAAAACGGGACCTCCTCATTGGGAAATTGAGCCCGGGGGTTCAAATCCGCATAACCACCGAGAAACACCCTCTTGGGTGGGGGCTAAATGGATAATGTTCAATTTAATGCAAATTTTTTTGCTAATTCCCCCAGCCGATGCATGGCTGGAGGGAAGGGAATGGGAGAAGGAGATGATGTGTTGAAGATTGGCTATGGGGGGAGAGCCATGCATGGGCTATGTGGAGACTCCCCTCTTCCCCCCCGTGGGCTATAAAACACCCCCCTAGCCTTGGAGTAGAGGAGGAGAAAAGGTTGCCTGAGAGGGAAGGAATCATGCGAAAGGCAGCCGTATTATGCACGAGTAGAGAAGAGGACTAAAGGAAACCATGCCCGTCATTGAACATTGGGAGGACGAAATCGAGTAGGCTGATCATCTTGTTAGTAATCAAGGGTTTAATATCTTGAAGAGAAGGAGAGGAGGCATAGTACTGTCAGTGATGGCATTGCTGCTGCTAGTCGGCACAGCATGGGCCCGAGGCCATGAGGTGCTGAGGTCCGAGGGGGCACCATTCACGTGTGGGCGGAGTGCCAAGATCGCTGCCAGGCAGCCAATGCAGCCGCACTGCCCGCCATCAAGATCCTCCTCGTCATCAATACAATTGTTTCCCCCCCCTCGCCCCTTGACCTTAATCTACAAATTCCCTCCCTCTTCCACGTAAGCTTTTGAGGTATAGAAGCTTCCTTGGAAGCTTCCATAATGGGCTACCTTAAGGCCTATTTCCGCGTGGCCATGCTAGGTGTCTAAAAACTTCCTTGTAAAGCTGCCATTCCCACAAAACTTTTTCATAAAAGCCCCATTCTCACAAGCAAAGCTCCAAACCCACAAGCCCTCTCGTAAGCCCAAGTCCCACAAGCTCCGATATTCTCAAAAACATCCGCAATTCGGTGAGGGAATCCCCTACGTACAAGGGAGAAGGCAAATCTTGAAGCTGTCGAAGAACGCGTAGAAGCGAGGGTAATCCGCGGAGTTTAAATGATGGCTCCCAAGAAGTCGCAAGGGGCACCTACGGAGGTTCTTCTCCTAACATTCACGTGGACATCTCCCCAAGCCCACAAACCCAGGTTTTTACTATTTTGATTCCACGCAAAAGTAATGCATTAAGCACAATAACTTCATGTATTAGGAAGCGCCTATGCATGTCAAATTCACCTAGCCTAGTTAAATGCAATTGGAAATAAATTGACTATTTGACAATTACTAGAATTAATTCATGACATGCAATTGGGTCATTGGTATTTTCAATGTGATGAACACAAATTGTCTATGCATCTTATGACCTTATCAGTATGTTTCCTTCTCGTGCATTTCAAAGTGACAAGCCTAGAATACCTATTGCCTATCATTATAAGGTTGAAATTATTCAGTGTACCTTTGACTAGTCATGGAAGGATTAAGCGTATGTCGCATTTTTAGGCAATATCTTCATTGTAATGATTCATTAGGGAAAGTCGTTAATAGCCGTAGGAAATCGGAGAGCACGGAAATGATTCTATGAACTTGCATGTGGCATGTGATGGTAAAATGGAATAGGTTAACTCTAGCTTTAATTTGCATGAACTTCATTTAACTACGTTGTAGTTAGGAAAGGGTTGCATGTTGCACATTCATCATGTGTAAAATTCATTCATCAAGAGTTGCATTTAGGGGAAGGTTGCATCGTTTATTAAAGCATGAAATTCTAAAAGCTTAGAAAAAGAGTTGTAGGCATGATTCTTGAATGTAAGTCCTAGTAGGTTCAATGAAAGTTATTCTGCAAATTATCATGCGTTTTGATTTTAAAAGAAAGGTTAGGGTTATTGCGAATTTAGTGGTACGAAGAAGTAATGAATCGCGTGTTTATGTGTATTGTGATATGTTGCATCTAGTTTCTCCTTTAGATCAAGTTGATCATCTCTAGGAAGGGCTCGTCCTTGTCGCAAGACAAGTAGATCGAATTATCTAAATCACCTAACCCGCAAGGGATTCGTATAGCTATGATTCAGTCGATACGATAAATACCCCAAGTGCTAACTAGGTTTAGCACGTTAAGGATTCGGCCTAGTTTCACACTTGTTGCCAAGTCGAAACCCTCAAATCCAAAGTTCCTACCCACATTCACGAAATGTTGGATCAGGTGGATGCTCATGCAAGCAACGATCTAGGGTTTCTACCCTAAGGATCATTCGTTCAAATCCTGAAACTCAGATTGAGTTGGAATCCCTAGGATTGAACGTTGTCGGCCTAGTGCAATTAGGATTAGGTTGGGTAAGAAGACACCCTAAACCCTGCTTCTTGTCTAAACATAATTTCTTGACCAGGAAACGCTGTTCAATGGGTGAAATGATCCCATGGAATAGATGCGACACTTGTGCAACAAGTTGCAACATCGCATGGTCTTGTGGTTTGATTACAAGAGAGTTTTGCCATTCCTTAGAATGAGGTTGGCAGGTTCTTGTGCAAATTTAACTTGCAAGAGGATGAGTAGTCATCGTGTTACATCACATTTCTTAGGAAAAATTGCCAAGTTAAGGGAAGTTAGGTATTTGCTTGGAAGCAAAGGATCAATCAACAATTTGGAGCGACATGGTCGCTAGGATTTATTGTTAATTTATGAAACCTAAGGTATTGGTTAAGTTGGGTTAACATGGTATGGCCCTAACCCAAGGACAAGAGGGTGAACAAACAAACCCTTGGGGGATCTTGCCAAGTCACAATTGATCTCGGATTGAATGCTGGATGCATTCAAAGAGAAGGATTCAATCCTTAGTAGTTGGCCAAAAATAATCAACCACTGGAATTGATTGTGCTTGTAACAGTTTAGGAGCATTGTTTGCATTGTTTGCTCAAGGAACTAAAGGATGGAAATATATTTAATGCTTTAGGTTGAAGGCCTGAAGGGAGAGGCAGCTTCAGTCACCCTCGACTGTTTGCCTGAACCTAACCAAGGGGGTTGTTAGCCGCGCTGGGAATGTGGACCGAACTAGCTGCCTGAGGTCTCTCCGTTGAGCGCTACTTGGAGCACGAGGACGCTTGGGTGCCAGGGGGGCTCTGGCTATAAATCCCTTGCCTTCCTGGCCCTGCACAAGAGGCCAACGTGACTCGGATTGGATCTCCAGGCCCGCATACTAGTCTACGGGCGGAATCTTAGATTAGTAATGCCTGTGGATTGTTGAATAGCCTTTGGGCAGATTATGGATTAGCCTGAGGCCTGGACTTTATGGATGTATTCCAAAGATAAATAAGATAACTTGTTGAAGAGAAACTTGTTTGACATTGTTTTTCTATGTCAAGTACTAAGATTACGTGAAGAAACCAATGTCTAACGTGCTAATTAATGAAGATGCTTGATGCATGTCCAACTAAAGCAACCCTGAGGAAATTAGACAACTAAAGCAACTCTGAGGAAAGTGCGGTGGACGTGGCCATGAGTCCGTCATACAGATGGGTGGTCCCGGTTGGCCGGGAACTTTTCTCAATCGAAATAGATAGCAAGTAGCTCTTCTCGAAGGATATGAATAGCAAGGGCGCTGACCTAGGGTTTAGGTTACTAGAATCCCGATTTATGTTATTTTAGGGGGAATAGAATGGGACTATGCCTTATGGATAGAGAGGTTGAGCCTTGCATCCATCTCATTTCCCATTCTCCTTGAACCAAGTGTAGCATGAATCCGCTTCGTCCCTGGCGTTTGTGCGTAAAGTAGTTCGCTTGGGGTTCGACGCTAGCTATCATTTAGGAAAGTGACCATTAGGAGAAACCCTGATTCAGGTTGGTCCTAAGTGGGAATGGCCGGAATACTTCCGCTACGTGGCAAATGTGGGAAGTCCTAGATCACAAACCCCGTAAAATTCCATGGGAGTGCCGAGCAGAGCTTTCTAGACTCTCTTTTCGATGGACTGCTAAGACGTATCCTGAAAGGGAACAGGTCGACACGTTACACTGCTGATGTGTGTAACTACATGCGAGCTATCTTTTTATGCCATATTTAGCAAGGTACCTGTCAAACTCTTTGGATACATATTCTCCACCTCCATTAGATCTCAAACATGAGATATAACAACCAAGTTCATTTTCTGCATGCTTCTTAAAGTCCTTAAACACATCAAGCACCTCATCCTTATGCTTCAAAATTTATAGCCATGTTTATCGACTAAAATCATCAATGAAGGATACATGATGCCTAGCACCACCAAACGATGCAATATGGGAAGGATCACATACATGCAAATGTATCAACTACAAAGACCGATAACTATTTCTAACATCTTTCATGAATGGAAATATCACTTGTTTCCCAAATTGACAAGTAGAGTATACATGTCAACGATCAAGTAAAACCTCTTTCTACTGCATATTTTTTAGTTTTTGTACATTAACATCACCGATGCATTTGTGCTAGATTTCTACATCTCAAACTACTCTATTATCATGGGCAATCATGGATGCCTTCAATTCCAAGATAGATGCATCAAAGTAAACATTCTGCCATCTCTCTTGCCCTTAGCAATCGATTTACAACCATTGCCATATTCTTCAATAAAACAACCATCCCTATTGAATCTGACTTGCAGATTCTGTTTTGCCATTTATGCAACCAATAGTAAATTCTTGATAATATAAGGTACATGTAGTATATCATGTAGGCTCTTCTTTCTGCCATCAGGCAGGAGTAAGGAAACCACACTTGTATGTTGAATATCATGTTGTGTTTCATCACCAATACATATAAATCCATGAGACTCTGCTATTAACTCATCAAACCATTCACCATGAGGAGTCATATGATTGGATGCTCTTGAGTCTATGTACCACTTCTTATCTTTGCCTTACTTAGGCATATTCTTAGATACATGCTGCATAGCAAATAGTCTATCTCCTTGGTCATCTTGAATATGACTGGAAGATGCATAATTGTCCATGTTGCCTACCTTTTGCCTTCATATCAACTTGCTTTTTATGGTATTCCTTCTCCATATGCCCATATCTTCTGCAATAATGACAATCTTTATCCCTATTAGACTACTCATGCGACTGCTAAGAGCTACCTTTGCCTCTAGGTGATCTCCCCCTACCTCTAAAGGCTCTAGATCCTCGTTGTCCTTGCATATTTGAGCTATGCCAAGCATTTTGCTACTACTGTCCCTACGTGTTTTGAGTGTCTCCTTGACCCTGAAAACCTCCATGAACTCTACCACCTCTAGCTTGCTAACTAGAGTAAAAGATCGTCTCTACTACCTTGAGATGTGTTTGAACTTGTATTTAGGCCAAGCTTTACTTCTTCGAGTAGCAGTAGTGCAAGTAACTCATCCCAATCAAGGGGTTTTGTTCTCACAAAAATAGACATATCAAATGCATTATAGTCCTTGTCTAACCCATTCAATGTCATTGCAATCATATCATCCTCTAAAACACGAGATCCAATAGTAGCCAGCTAGTCAGCTATGGTCTTTATTTCAGTTGTGTATGCTTGAATGCTCCTGCCATTCCTAGACATGTTGTTGAATTGGTGTTTCAGCTATATCTTCCTTGCAAGTGTGACATTACCATAATTCTTCATGAGTGCATCTAAAGCATTCTTCGGGGAATAGCAATTGTAATCTGCATAGCCATCGCATAAAAAATGCATAAAGAAAACTAATGCAATACATTACTAGCTCTTTTTTACCACTATCAGTGAGCTCTCTGATGTTCTTGTGTAGGTTCTCTTTAGGCAATTTGGGCTCAGCTTCAATCCCCCGTATATTAATCCCAATAGCCTCTACTAATAAAAATTTTTTGTATCTCAAACTTCCATAGAGAAAAGTTTTTGTTATGAAGCTTCTCTCCCACAATTTGAGTGGTATTGTCATTGCCTTGAGCATTTTCCATATTTGCAACTAAGGTATTCAATGCTATATGTAATCTACAAGTGCTTGACTTATTGCAGTTCAAGAAAATACTATTCCTGAACTAAGGGCATTGACTAGCAGCATAAACTCTGCAATAATAGTTGATGACAGGCAAGTAGCTTGCTATCACTAGTAGCATAAACTCTGCAATAATCAGGGTATTCTTAGCTTAAAATAATCCTTAAACCACCATAGACATGTCCCAATACATTGAGAAGTCAATATGTGACCAAACAAGCATCAATGTTTGTACTTTATGCAAGTAGTAGTACCAAATATAGTCAGTCCATTGCTATAACCAGTAGTATTTTCTCTGTTAAAACAAGAGTATTTAGATCTTTAAAAAGTCCCAAAACATCTCATTTAGTTGCCACTCTATGCAGGATGTGATACATGTCCAATCGGTAAGAATATATTGCATGTATGTCAAGTAAAGATGATAGGGTAGATAACTAGTCAATATCTTGGTATAACCATGAGGGATTCACTAGTAGTAATAAGGAGATGTCACCTGCATGCAAGAAATATATAAAAATAACCCTTATCTACCTCCTATTTATGGAATCTTACCTTATAAAATGTACATTCATTCCCTTAAATAACCCCCCTTCCTTACACTCACATGGTACTATATGGTAAACCCTAGTGGACCCCCCAGGGGTATAACCAGCAACAAATCTGTCCAAAATTTGGACTTTTAGCACTCGCAGTATCCCAAAAAGCATCTACCACTCAAGTGGTATGATCCAAGCATTTGTCAGTAGCAAATAAGCATCACAGATACTTCAACCTTCTAAATATATTGTTTCCAAATTCAAAACAAAAACTAGTTCACTATTTTCAACATGCAAATAAGGTCCAAAATTGAGCATTTAACACTCCAATGTCATGCTCAAATGCATGATGATAAGGGCATATACATTGTTAGGATGAAAGTCACCAATGCTTTGGAACTACCTGCTGCTTACTGTAGTAAATAGCTAGTATGTACACATCTGTGCTGTGAATATCTCAAAATCTGTGAGGAGTTTGAAAACACTTTTTTCTGCAAAGTTGTAGACCATGTTGAAATGGTTAGAAATGGCAGACCGTTTCTACAAAATCCATTTTTGTAGTAAGATATAGCTTTTGCAAAAAAAAAGGGCTGCAGGCGCAGTCTCCTTTGATGACGTTTTCTTCAGGTTTGATGTCTTGATATAAAAAAAACCACTACCAAGACTTCAAGCTTCAGGAATTCAGGTTCTGATACCATGTTCGAGATTTAGAGGCTTTGATACAATGAGAGCTGTAACACAGAGAGTACTAAACTCTCATTGTTCTCTTCTTTTCGTTCTTCCATAATGCTTCCTAAAATCTAATTACGCATAGCTGGTAAACACACTAGGCCACTAACTGACTGTACCACTAACTGTGGTTGAGTTTGATCGACTCATTTATTATACCACACATGTAGAGAGATAGCAAAGACAACAGCTGTCTAGATAAGGTCGATCAAGTAAAGCAGGAGGTGATTTTTGGCACAAGGTTAGGATAGACCTAATCTCTTCACAAAAGAATGTCTTCATGCTCTACAGTGTGTTGCAAAGGCCTTTTTAGTTGACTTGATGACTGATGCTTAGCATTGTGCAATACATGCAAAGCGCATCGCTGTAACTCCCAAGGACTTCTAACTTGTAAGAAATCTTCAAGTAATGAAGGATGCATTTGTTCCAATGGAATGAATAGAGTTTGTAATGTTATCTTTTTTAGCATAGAGTTCTCCTCATGTATTGGACATATGTCTATGTCCTAGTGTAAAACTATTATACGTGCCCTTAAAATATGTATTAAATTTTTACTCTTGTCCTTCACTCTCAACTTTGATTGTGCATCTTCATTGTATTTTCAACTCTTACTTACACTTTTTGTTAGCACTGTCAATTTCAATAGAAAAAACATGCAAAAATTTACCATTTCTTGTTGCAAACTTTACTCCTGATGCCTTTTTATAGTCTACGTGGTGTGAAGTTTCTAAGGGCTAGTAGTCGTGATGTTAATTTCTCGATTATCAATCCATCCATAATTTTGGTATGGAATGATTTTCAAAATACTAAACTATATCAGAATGCGATGAAACTTCACACGTACACTCATTAGGTGGCCAAGAGCACTTTAAAAAAAAAAAAAGAAAAACCTACAGCTAGGGGTTTGTAGGCAAAAATTTTTCCAAAAGAAATAATTTGTGCTCTTGGCCATGTAATGAGTGTGTGGTGTGAAGTTTTGTTGCATTTCAATTAAAGATTATGGATTTATGATCACACGATGGACATTTTATATAAAGCTCCATTAGCCCAAATTTTGGGTCTAAATGGATTAAAAGTTCATTCTTTTACTCATTTTCACATCTTACTTACTTTGCTTCCTCCATTCTCACACCCCCAACCTCTGTATCTTCTCCATCTTGCCCTCCTCGAGCTTGCATGATATGCACCAAGCAAGCATGTCGTTGTTTCAGCCACGGGAAGACCTCATGCCAAGGCCTACCACTTGGATCACAAGGTGGAGTCTCCTCTAGTGCAGTAGTAGATACTCCCCATACAGCACAACGACCATCACAAAAGAAGAGGAGATAGAAACCGAGCATTGTCACCCTTCAGGAGATAAGGAGAATCTAACGCAGATACGAGCTTCTCATCCCGAAAAGATCTTTTCATAAAGTTTTTTGGTCAGTCATGCATGACTTAGAGCTGAAATGGATGGGAAGATATTGGGCGCGAGTGCGAGATGGCCCACCACCCGCAGGAAGGTGGACTACTCCAGCCATGGAGACTCTACAAGCAGCTATACAGAGGGGTTTCTCATCGACTTGTTTGACAATACACAGCTAGCGGCCATCCATGCAAAGTGTATCACAATCAGAGATAAAGACATGAACTTTATCATTCGGCTTCGACACGGCAAGAAGACTCCTCCATAAGTTATGAGATTAATGATACAAGGTTTTGTAATGAGTGTTATATCACCATAGCATCTTGGAAGGCCAAATTTTTTTGTATACTCTACTACATTTAAATATTTATCTATATATACATAATATCTCATGTGATGCATATTGAATTTAAATAATTGAGTAAAGTTGTTTTATTTTGTTTCTTGAAATGCAAGACTCTTAAATTTTTTTAAATGTATGCATGTATCAAAAGTAGTAATATGTAGGATATGAGTTACGCTATTGCTTATGCACAATCACAAGTGCAGTAGTAGGCATTGACATAATTAAATTGGATTATGTTAATGTATGTGAATGATTCATTCATGTACCAAACATTATCATCACACTTACATGAACCACACATTTATTCAATAAATTTTTATTTTAGGAACAAAGTAAAATATCTTATATTCATCAAGAAAAATATATGCGATGGTTGATAGTGATGGCAGATACAAAAAGATAGCCAACAAGAACTCTCATTTGTTCCTTGGCTTTTTTATTGATAGAGAGGAGGGGCCAGCTTCCATTGAAAATATAAGTTCATTCTTTTCTTCAAAAATGATGCGCTCCCCCTTTAGCTCTTTCACCAAGAGATGTGGATTTGACACTTTAGCAAGGTCACCTAATATAGCAAGCACAGGCATTGCTCCACCACCTGTTTGGTCAAACAAGTAAAGAAGATTTGATAGCTTAATTAGCACCACCTTCTTCAACCTAGATGTCATAGGTATTGCACGAAAAGGTCCAAACTTGGTCAAAGCTCGAATTTTCATGATTGTTTCTTGCCCTCGTGGTGAGCACTTCTTATGGAAGACCACTAAGTTTGCAATAAGGTTGCCAATATACTCCTTCAAAGTTGAATCCTTCCATCGATCTGCATGTTGAGCTCCTCCTTGCCTTGATGCAAACTCAACTATATACAATATATCTTGAATGACAAAGTCAAATCAAACAATATATTTAGCAACTAGAATAGAGTTATCAGAAAGCGACAAAACTTGATGGTAGGATGCATCGCGTCCCTCAGAGTCCACCAATGAAATCTTGGCTGAAAATGATGCTTGTAGTTGCCCTGTCCGAAGTCCTGCATCGAGGGACACTTAGTATCATGGTCCAAGACACCAGACTTGGGATAGGACAGCTGCATGCATCATCCTCCTTCAAGAGAGTGCACATAAACAACCCATAGAGAAGAGAGAGAGGGAGGAGAGAGAAAGACTAGATTCTGATCTCTTCATCCAGACACCCATATCTCATGCGAAGACCAGCGATAGAATCAGGAAAGAGAGAGAAGTTGGTGGCCATTATCGGTTGCATGGGTTCTTTGCAGCCTAGAATCATGATGTGTGAGGGGGAGGCACAATTTTCGGTGCCTATTCTTCATGCCATCTCCACGCTTTCTCCACGTTTTTTTCTTCAAATTGAGGGAGGGGGGTTAAAAGTCCCAAAGGGCACCCCCCCTTTGGTTTTAAATTTTGTCCACCCTTTCAAATCTTGGCTAATTTTTTGCCTCTTCTGTGTCCGGGCTTCGTTTCAGCCTCTGAAAAATCTTGCGCGTCCGGCTCGGCATCCCGCACTGATTGGCAGCTCCTAGCATCCCGCACATCAATTGGAAAAATTATCAAGAATCCACAAGTGTCGCTCGGGTGCCTTTTAAAGGCCGTCTTTCACTTGGTGCTTAAAATCGTCCTAGCTACAGCCGTCGCCTTTAATGTCAAATATTTTTTCCCTAAACTTCGGATTTTTTTGGAAAATTTTAGACACATCCCAGGCTCAAAACTCCTCTCTCACGTAGTTGTAGTCGTAGTCGCAGTCATAATCGTGGTCGTGGTTGTGGTTGTAGTCGTGGTCATCGTGGTCGTGGTCGTGGTCGTGGTCGTGGTCGTGGTAGTCGTAGTCGTAGTCATAGTCGTGGTCATGGTCATGGTGATGGTCGTAGTCGTAGTTATAGTCGTAGTCGTAGTCGTAGTCGTGGTCGTGGTCGTAGTTGTGGTCTTTATCGTAGTTGTAGCTCTAATCATTAAAGAAAATGAGAGAGGGGGAGGAAGAGAAAAAAGAAGAAGGAATGAGAGAGAGGGAGAGGAAATGCATACATCATAATAAAGAAAGAGAAAAAGAGAGAGAGATGGAAGGAGAGGAGAACAATTTAAGAAAGAAAAAAAGAATGATAACAAAAACAAATTGTTTGTTGTAACGTACATAAAATGGAAAACGATGAAGGTCTTGTTCAAGATCACGAGGCGTATCTTAATGAGCGTGTCCCATGTCCTTGCTCTCAATGCAAGCTAGCAATTAGATGAAAACGTCGATTGTCTATAGAACACATATGATGCTTCTGTGAGTTTCAATCTGAGATCATTGATCAGGAGATTGTGGATTTTCAGCAAACCGTAAGAAAAGTTAATATCAATCATGCATTGTACTCGCAAGATAATTGAATACCATATACAAGAAGGTTTTCTATCCAGGAAGGTGACGTGTCGTCCCAAGGAGGAGTGCACCCTTTGCGGCCAATTAAAAGAGTTCATGGGTGTGCGATGGATGGAGTGCATGAGCCAATCTACCACTTGCAAGGCACTACCCAATCTATACCATCAATGCTAGAGGAGACAGGCAGCCTTCTAGACCTACCTACAATCTTGGAGCCTGAGATGGAGACAATGATCGATGCATTGATTCCCATGGATGTTGAGACTTCTGATCCGCTTAGAGAGGAAGTATCCATACCATTATATGATGGGTGCTGAGTATCTTGCCTGAAGACACTACTTACGTGGGTGTGCGATGGATGGAGTGCATGAGCCAATCTACCACTTGCAAGGCACTACCCAATCTATACCATCAATGCTAGAGGAGACAGGCAGCCTTCTAGACCTACCTACTGTAAAATATTACACGGCGCAGCGAACAGAATCTGAGAAAGAGATAGAGAGTACACAACAGATAAGAGGAGAATCAGTAAATTCTTTAACTCCAAACAACTGATACAAAGATGGCTCTGTCCACCCGTGCGCTTCCACTGTGTGAAGCTTAGATGGCGATCTAGACAGAAGATAGGTGAAGAGCTTAAGGCTAGCTGGAACAACAACTCTGACTGGGTGAAAGATGAGTGTAAGATGGCTGCTAAGAGGTTTAGCTTTTATAGCCCGCGAAGGTCGTTAGGTCAGCCTGCTGACCGACCTACCATATGAGCCTCCACTAGTCGGCCAGGGAATATTCCAGGGAATATTCCCTTTACCATCGGGCCGGGGCCGCTGCCCCCGGACCCCCGCCAGGGGGGCCGCTGGCCCCCCTGGGACCCCCCAGCCAGGGGCCGCTTCCGCGGCCCCCGGACCCCACAATAGGGGCCCCTTTTAACTCCCTTACTACGCAACTCAATGCAATGTGCCTCGAGTTGCTACCAGCTTAACCACTCTGTCTAACCCAAAGATTAGACCCACAAATGGTCACCTTTTTGCCATCCGGTCACATAGACCTCATCTGATATACAAGTCAGGACTCCACCAATGTCCGGGCTCACACTTGGCTTCTCCTCATAATGGGGGCCTTACAACTTTGAGCACCATGGATCATTGGTAGTACCTAATGAGGGTGGGGCATTGATCATATCTAACACCTACAATCTTGGAGCCTGAGATGGAGACAATGATCGATGCGTTGATTCCCATGGATGTCGAGACTTCTGATCTGCTTAGAGAGGAAGCATCCATACGATTATATGATGGGTGCTTAGTATCTTGTCTGAAGACACTGCTTACACTCCTAAGTGTGCAAGCAAAATAAGGGTGGAGCGATGCCAGTGTGACCGAGTTGTTCAGGTACCTTGTACGTACGCTTTGTTGATTTCTTTTCTGCTCTATTATTAAAAAAAATTGTACTTTTTTGAGGTGTTTTATGATTTTTTAAAGGTTATTGAAATATCATATATTGCCACCTGCAAATACCATGCCTGAGTCTCGTGATGATGCACGACATGCTTTATGAAATCTTGGCATAAACTACAACAACATCCATGCATGTATCAACAATTGCATACTGTTTTGAGGAGAATACAAGACTATGGAGACATGTCCAAAGTGGGGTGCTCACATGTATCGACACGACTTGCAAGGGAAAACCATCCCTCAATAAGTTCTCAGACACTTTTCGCTTATCCCCCGCATAAACCACATGTTTTGTACGTCCAGCATGGCGAGCTTGACAACGTGGCATGCATAGAATAAGTCCACAGATGGAGTTCAATAAATATCAATAGATTCACACGCATAGATCCACATTGACTCTACCTTCCCAAGCTTTGCCCGAGAGCCAAGGAATCTTTGGCTTGGTCTTGCAATGGATGGCTTGAACCCATTCAATCTGTGTTGAACTTATTACAGTGTGTGTCCTATAGTCCTTCTCAACTACAATATCCCTCCATGGCTTTCTACGAAGAAATGACATCTTATCCTTAGCTTACTCGTCCGTGACTGCTACAAAGTAAAAAACATGGACGTCTGCCTTCATCCATTAGTCGATGAGCTTAGGATTTTGTGGGAGGAGGGGGTCATCATGCAAGCTATGAGCAAGCGCGATAATCGACGGTCCACTAATATTCGAGCCATTCTCATGTGGAGGATGCATGACTTTCCAGGATTCAGACACTGCTAAGGTAAATAGGCTTTCATTTTCGTTGGAAATATCTATATTTTATCTCGTTCAAGTTTGTATTCACTGGGTCGTGGTGTTGGAATAGGTTTGGTTACCTCAGGTTATCATGCATGTCCATTGTGCGGGCCACAGTTAGACTCCCGAAGGTCACGAACCATGAAGAAGATAGTATATCAAGGACACTCCGCTTTCGTGCCAGAGGGTCATGAACTCAGGAAAGGTTTTCTTGGACGACCTCCAACACGTATGATTGCTGCAAGCTGGTATGAGCTGAAAATGGTCCACGCGGAGTTACATCCAAATGGAACATGGCGGTTCTCAGTTTTCTACGAGTTGCCATATTGGACCCACTTACAGGTCAATCACTTCTTGGATCCCATGCATAGTTTCAAGAATGTGGGCAGCTTGCTATGGGACCACATCATAGGAAAGAGAGACACTATAGGGGCACGAAGGGATTTGAAGGAGGTAGGCAAGATGGAGGTGCTTTGGCCGCAGTCGAGTGCTGATGGTCGCGTGCAGCTACCTCGCACTCCTTGGGTTTTGTCCACTAAAGAAGTGCGCATTGTGAAGCAAGTTGTCAAGTCTATCCGCACTTCGACGGGTATGATGCGTTCTCTTAGGTTTGCATTTTCTAAATATGACCAATTATCAAGGGTAAAATCCCATGAGTGGCATAATATATGTCAAGTTTATACTACGAATGGATTACATTGGTGTGCACATTTTTCCATTTGGAGTGTAGCCATTGTTCATAATGCTTTCTCATTTGTGGTAGTTTATACAACCTATCGTGATCGTAGGATGCCTTACTTGAGAAATATGCGGGGCCATTTATAGGTTGTCGACTTTGGTGCAATGGATCTCATAGAAGGAGATTAAGACATCCTCTATTGAATCCACGAGGCGGGGAGCAGTGGAGATGGTATGTCTCTTTGAGAAATACTTGCCTACTAGCATGCTCACGATACAAATCCACCTTCTTGTGCATCTTGTAGATGAAGTGGAGATTGCTGGACCTATCCATACGTGATGGATGTTCTTCTTTGAGCGCTTCATGAAAACCATGAAAGAATTTGTGTGACAACAAGCTCGGCCAGAAGGTAGCATGGCTGAAGGTTGGTTGGTGTTTGAGGCGCTAGTACATATTTCACAATGGCTACCAATGGTGGATCCAGACAACAAAATGCTATGGTCGCTGAAGGACGATGATAAACTGACCAGAGATGTGGTGGTTGGAAATGGGGTAGAAAAAAGAATGGATGCTGCAATGGAGGAGAAGGTGAATCGCTTTTGTATATTGCACCATGCCTCTATGGAGACGTGGCTCGCCAAGTACCAGATCGCTAGGCAAGATCGAGAGGAAGCGCGATCTGAATTTCAACGTAGTTCATGCCATCGACCGATTCGATATCCCAAGGGCATGGAGAAGATGTCGCAGTTCATGTCAACACGATGGTTGCATGGAGCTTTGACTGCAACGTCTCATGAAAGGACGGAGGTCTCAATGGAGAAGTTGGAATTCTAGAGGGGATGTAGTCCAAAGGTGATGACGTGTTTAATATTTGTCGTATATGTATTTTATATGTGACAACTAATTTGAGTGTTTCAATGTACAATACAAAATATATAGTGCAGCATGGTCGTGCGGACGGCATTTTTGCATCGAGCGTATTGACAAAATGTGCTCCACAATGGACTTTGATATCATGGCAAGGTTCAAGCAGGAGAGGCGACGACGAGCAATGGATCCAAACACGGTTATAGATGAGATGGAGTATTTTGGGAACTTGCAAAGTATTTTTACGATGGATTACCATAGTTTCTCCATGATACTATTCAATGTGCAGTGGTTCAAAGTGGTACTTGAAGGAGCTGGAGCAATAGTTCAACGAGGTCCATTTGGATTTCTCAAAATAGATTTCGAAAAAAATGGACGGATTTGTGCGACACCTTTGTGTTGCCGGCCCATTGCGAATAGGTGCATGAACTCATTTGTTTGTTAATTGTATTATGACATGGTATATGTCACAATAGTTTAATCTCTCTTGTACGTGCTTGTGAACATGTAATCTTCTATTCAAACCCCCGACAACCTCAATGGTGGTATGTTATACCTTCAGCTCCCCGAAGTGCGAGAGTATATGATCAAAGAGATGTTTTGAGCATATATGAGAACAATATGCAAATAGAGGGGTTGATATTGCAAGGGGTGGAGGCCACCGAAAGCTTGGAGCATGCAGAGGAGCCAACATTGGCTAGCAATGATGGAAATACAGGAGTCCAAGAAATCTTTGAGAATGAGGTGGACTCGTCCTTTTGTGGTGACATGTCTATCGACCTTCCAGTGCATGCAGAGTTGTGTCAGGAGATTGACATGGGACCATAGGATACTTCATACTTGGAGCATCCACTTACTCAATTCATTGACTAATCGCTTATAAGGGTACATAAGATATGCATTTTAAGTGAGATCATTTTTTTAGGATTTATATTACCATGATTTGTATGATTTAAATTGATTATGATAACATAATTTTTTGTCTATGCAGGTGACATTTTTAAGATGAGTCAAGGGATGAGCAATGAGAAGTTACACGATATCTTCACGCGCATGTCTCCAAATCAGATCACGAGATTCAAAGACATGGCAGACTAGGAGTTGTCTTGGACATTGCCAGGCCGCTCTACTAGATCTACTTCAGCATGATCAGATGCTTTAGCTTCGAGTAGATGAGGTCGATGCTCAAGACTTGGGCCAGAGGGAGGTAGTGCTTCAGGGGGATGTTGTAGAGATACGGAGGGAATGAGCCCACTGTTGGCATAGGATACAAGTGCGACTCCTTGCTCTCATGGTCGTTCCAGGGAGCATGGCCCAAGTGGATGTTGTGGAGGCACCAATGCAGTGTCTCTGTCTCATTTTTTTGCTAGAGTTACATCACCTCCAGGATTTGTCACACCTGTGGGAACGTCTACTCCACTTACTCCTAGCCATCTACAGTGGCACCTCTAAGGGTGCTACTCTGATAGATATTACCCCGGTCGGTACACCGGTTGTACAGGGGTCTCCTGGATATGCTCAAGAGCATGGACGCAGGTGGGAGAGGACCCATCTTAGGCATACCCTAGGGGGATATGCCTATCTTGCCAATGATAGGTCAATAGCCATCATCATGAATGATGAGGGGAGGAGGGTGATGGCTCGCATGAGAGAGTTGTGCCAATAAGTTTTTAGGCACAACGTCTTAGATCATTGGAAAAACATACCGGAGGGGAGCAAGGACTACATAGTAGCATCCTTGCATGAGGAGTTTCCGATTCTAGCCTCAGCATATAGATTTTCTATGGGCTGGATGATGGACTATATGCGTGCATATATGGCACACAAACGATCAAACGCACGCAAGGCACTCAAGAGTAGGGCTGCAAAGCCCGAGTGGCTAGATGCGAACGACTGGCATCGATTGAGGGAGGAGGCTACAAATTCTCCAAGACGTTGGAGCCAGCAGTATGAGGCGGCGAGGGCATGACTAGAGGTCGGAGTGGTCCATAATCTTGGGAGTGGCGGCCACAGGACATATCTAGAGAACTTTGAAAGTTTTTCTTTTGTTTTGCTTGCTTATTTTTTTGTAATATCCTTTGTACTGAAAATCAAGTTTCTAACATTTAGTATTTTATTTTCTTTGCAACACTCCATTACAAATTGAAATCCGACCGGCCTTGAGACTCAATATGCAGAGATGCATTGTCTCACTGCATTGATCGACTGATTGTATAGACACGACAGCCTTGTAAGTCACTCATCTTTCTTGTTCGTAGTTACCATGTTTAATTCGAATGCATTATTGTATGGTGGACTGATGTGTCGTTGTTACTTTTTTTGTAGAGTTCGTTCGATGCTCCTTTGCAACGGGACGAGCTTTCGGATGGCGAGGATATGTAGCTCAACCTTGGATCCCTGAAGCTCACACACCCTTTTTTTTGTCGCCTGATCTGTGTAGACATTTTCTATGTAGTAGTGATATCTTGTTATGACTGTACTAGTTGCTTTCATTATGCGATCATATATTTATTTCATGTATCAGTGTTATGATTTCATTACACTTTGTTTTTGTTTACACAAGCATTGTACACAGTGCAGAAACTATTTTTGTATGGCCCAAATAAAGCACACAGTGCTATATGTGACAGGGCAGCTTACTGCCCTGCCACAAAATTTTTTTTCCCTGTTATCATTGCTATTAGCGTCGCAAATTTACCTGCACACATCGTTATTGGCGTCGTTATGTCGCAGAGCATCGGTATCAGCATCATTATTTGCTTTGGTATTAGCGTTGGTATCAGTGTCGCATTGTCGTTATTTGCATTGGTATCAACATCGCAAAATATACCGACGCAAATAATGACACTGATACTGACATTTTGCGATGCTGATACTGATGCAAATAACGACGCTAATACCTACACTAATACCGACTGTTCTATGGCATCCCTAATAATTGTTGTTTACGAGGGTAAATTTTGAGATGACGAGGGTAAATTTTATAGTTGTTGTATGTGTAGATCAATTTGTGGATTCAATAGGTTGAGTTGCTCTATGTCATGGGGTCACCAATGAGAGTGGAATTTAAACACCAAGAAGTATTAGATAACTGCTAAATGATGAAAATTTAAAGCAGAAATGGAAGCTTGTCGAAAGTGGAGACACATATCAGACAATTTTAAGTGGCCGTGGAAGACGAGAATTTAAATTACTTTCAAAGATCAACTTTCGTAGTGGTTGCAGATTTTTCATGATTTTTTTGGGTGGCAGATCAAAGTAGGACAAATTCTCAATAGTTCAGGACTTAAAGATGGATGCATAAAAATTTTCAGACGTAAAATCGAGTACCAGATGGGGTCAGAATGGAGGTCAATATTTTTTAGGGGTCAAATGGTGACCAAGATGTGAAAGGGCATGGCCCTTGGGGCCATTGAGCCCCGAAAAATTCACATGGAGGGGGAGGGCCATTTTTTTCACGCAGAGCAGGAAGAGGGCGCATTCTTGACAATTTGATGGAGAGAGTCATCTTGGAGCTAAATAACAAGCCACTACTTCGATCATACCAACCTATTCATTCAAATTTTCACTTCCCTTGTCACTAGTCTCTAAACGAGGAATGGATGCTCGGATATAGAGATGTAGATTTGGTCTTTCTCTCTCCTCTCTCTCTCTCCTCCAAGAGACCATTCATGCGAGCAAAAGAAAGAGAAGAACGGGATAAAGAATGCTTGTCCAGCGGCATATACCGGATTGATCCAAGATCAAGAGGATGCTAAGAAGTAATAACAACTACTGTGTAATGATCATTGGTGGGCATGATGGCTATCCATGCATTTAATTTTAGTGACTTAAAACATGCAATTTAGTGGTATGTCCATTTTATAAAGAAAATTTACTTATTTTTGACAATTTATGGTTGAAATGAAGTGCATATGATATGAAAGTTTGTATGAACCTTATTTTACATGTCTTTTAGCGCTCAAAGTGATATTATACAGAGCATCTAATTAAATGCAGTCTTTATGAATAATTTAAAGTTTGAAATGTGGTATTTAAGTAAAAAAGTAAGGGATTTTTTCATTTTGGGTGGAAAAATCATCTTCTTATGGAATGAAATGAATAATAATTATGAATTTTAATCATCCTTACTAGGTTGAATAAAAGAATTAGAAAATGATAGTAATTTATTATTAAATGAATAGAAAAAAATATGAAAAATAGATTTTAAATTTAAAAAATAGATTTTATGCATTGTCGAAGGGTTTTTCGAAAGCAAAGTCGCGTCTTCAGAAGACCTTGACAAATTTCAAGATAGAAGATCAGTTCTATAACAAGAGATATCGGTGATAATAGATGGATCAATGGATCATCCTGTGTTAGAACTTTTCTATTCAAAGCCGTGCACAGTTGAGAAGTACAAGGTCTCAAAAATAAATTCTCCCCAACAATATGAAATCCAAGTTCAAGGAGAAACTGAATCAATTCCACATTGTTGATCCCTCTGTCCTAAAAATCACAGCAGCAGAGATGTATTCACAAACAATTTGTCACAGTTGGTAATTTGTATTCATTAACAGGATTTGAAAGCTTGTTTTTGTTAATTTTGCAGCTTCAGTATTTCTAGATAAAAGCAGCACGCTGAAAAGTCTGGATCACAAAAGGATTTTGCAATTCATGGTCACTCTCTGGAAAGCCTGAGCTTACAAGTTTTAAAAGGACACCTTCCCATTCTCAGTAAGAACTAGACCATTGCATATAAGGTTTCTGAAGGCTAGTTTATTGAAAAGTGCAGTTGATAATACCATAAGTATATAGAACTAGCCACAAGTCTGGTTTAAACCCCCAGTTATCAAAGACATCATCAATTCTGTGTAGAACTCCATATTCATTGAATGAAGAAGAAGCATTATTCTCTGTTTTCTCCTTGATTCCAGATATTGGTACTACATTCTTTGCTACTGATGACCTTTTCACGAGTGCAGAGCAGTAATGGACACAGTTTCACAACAATTGTACTCTCGCCCAGATCATGACTGCCCTCTATGATCTCACTAAAGCATATAACAAACTCGGATAGGGATTGGTGAATGTGCCGTTTTGCATTAAGGATGGCTCATCCATCGCTACCATTGCTTAGCAGAATAAACAAGCGCACAAAATGTTTGCAGGTGCTGTTGACTGGTGATTGATTCAATAAAGTCCCAGGGTTTCTCGAACTATGGTGAGAAGGCCGCTAGTCGTAATCCCATTAGTCAGTTCACTGTCATTGTAATTCTTACCATAAAATTCAACAAACTCCATCTTCTAATCCGTCAAATACATTACGATTGAATGATCAACAAGATAGTCGGATCCTTCATCTTCCGTCTTCATGAAATAAATTCGATAAGCTTAAGCTACTTATCGAATTTCATTGATTGCACCAGGGGCTATTCGACATGATCTCGCTCTGGATCAACAGATAGGTGTGATAACATTGCCTTCTTTGGTCCAGCAGGATGATAATTCATGTTCCACCCTTCTGAACACATAATTCCGCAACATACTGCCGTCTTTACACTTTATCGACGTTTCATCCCTGAATGCCTGTCGTCTTGAACTACTGCTTTTCTTCACAATCCTCCGTTTTTTGTTTTTCTTCCCCTCCCTCCATACACAGCGTTCCTGTTCTGTCCTGGTTATGAAGCTCATTCCCTTTTTATGAGTCTGTGTCTCTCAATTTCACGCTCCAATTCAACTGCTTTCTCCCTATCAAGCTCTTGCAGAAGTTCTTTTTTCCTTAAAGTTTGCTAGATCTTGATTCTTGTCCAGATCTCCCCACTCTCTTTTTCCCCGTCGATTCTAATTATCTCGCGTCTCCTCTCCCCTGATTGACGAAAAAAAAATCCCTTGCTTTTTCTCTGCACTCTTCTCCATTAAGTCCTTTTTCCCCCCAAAAAGGCCCTTTCAAAAATAGTCCTTCCTCAATAGGCCCTCTAAAAGCGACCTCATTATGTAATTCATGGCCTTTACCTATGGCCCCTAGAGAACCACAAGCTTTTAAGCAAGAAATGTATGTCGCAGTATTTGGAGAAATTCCCTTAAGTCACACTTGGTTGAAGTAGTTAACTGCTTCCTGACTGTATCCATATTGCATATACCTTAAGATAAGTGCAGTCCATGACATTAATTTTCTTGATTGAAGGTCATCAGAGACTTCTTGTGCTTTCTCGAGCAGGTCACACTTTGCATACATGTCAACCAACTCAGAGCCTATATTAACATCTCTTTTTAACAACCCATTTCGTAAAACTTCAGTATGTATCTCTTGCCCCTTAGTTGTATTTCCAATGTTTCCACATGCTCTCAAAAATCTAGGCCAAAGTTATAGCATCTGGTGAGATGCCCTCATCTTGCATTTGTTTGTATAATTATAATGCCTTCTCACCTTGACCCTGCTCAACATAGGCTGAAAGCATCCCTTCATGCCCACCATTATTGAAGGAGGACCTATCAGGTGCAACCCCAGTTGAAAGAAAAGGTAGTAAAAGACCCCACCACGCAGAATAAAGATGCAAACATAACAACTAAGTATGTACAAAATATCAACTCCCACACACACAACTTTTGGGTGGATTTCACACCTCGAATGCGCAGCAATATGACAGCGTCAAAAAATTATAGAGAATTATAAATGTGTTTGTGGATGTACGATATTGGGCCCAAAACATGAGGTTTAACCTTAGCTTAGCTCCATTTCTATGTTATAGTGCACAATTTATTACTTTTTGAATAAGAAAATGATATAAAATATTATCTACACCTACCACTGTATGTGAAAAATTATCCGTAGGGAGGAGAGGGGATCGTGAGTGTTAAATATAGATTGAAATTTGAATTTTTTTAATGCACTTTACATATTGGACATGTTTGTTTTTTAATCTAAAGGGTTTAGTAATACAAGTATACTTAGTGATGTTCCTTATGCAACAAAGCAAATGCATTAGTATGAAAAGCATGAAGAGAACTCTTTGTGCACTATCATAATGTTGTTTTGAATAAATAAAGTGGTTGAGCATGATAAATCATCCACTCTTGCATTGCAATCATTACATGGTATTGGAAATATTTATCTTGGATGTTGTAACGTGTCCACCTGTTATCTTCAGGACACGTCTTAGCAGTCCATCAGAAAGGATGTCTAGAAAGCTCCGTCGGGCACTCCCATGGAATGTTATGGGGTTTGCGATTTAGGACTTTCCGCATCTACCACATAGCAGAAGTATTCTGGCTGTTCCTACTTAGGACCAACCTGAATTAGGGTCTTTCCCTATTAGTCATTTCCTAACGGCAACTAGCATCGAACCCAAGAAAACTACTTTACGTAGAAATGCCAGGTCTGAAGCGGATTCATGGTGCACTTGGTTCAAGGAGAATGGGAAACGAGAGGGATGTGAAGCTCAACCTCTCTGCCATAAGGCATAGTTCCACTCCGTTCCCCTAAAACAATGTAAATCGAGATCATTTATAACTTAGACTCTAGGTTAGTGCTCTTTTTTTGTTCGTATCCTTTGAAACGATCTTCTCATTGTCCATCATGATTGAGAAAAGTTCTTGGCCAACCGAGACCACCCATCCGTAGGACGGACCTATGGCCACATCCTCCACACTTTCCTGATCAGGTTGTTTTAGTTATTTAATTACCTAACACATTTGGTTGGACATGTATCAATCAGCTTGTTAGGCATTGGTTCATTCATGTAATTATAGCACTTGACATAGAAAAGCAATGTCGAACAAGTTCCTTTTCAACAAGTTATCATATTTACCTTTGCAATACATAAAGTCCAGCTCGTAGGCTTATCCATAATCTGTCCAAAGGCTATCCAGCAATCCACAGGGATTACTAATCCAAGATTCCGCCCGTAGACTAGTATGCGGGCCTCAAGATCCAATCCCGAGTCACGTTGGCCTCTTGTGCAGGGCCCGAAAGGCAAGGGATTTACGGCCAGAGCCCCCTCTGGCACCCAAGCATCCTCGTGCTCTAAGTAGCACTCAACGGAGAGACCTCTTGCGGCGGGTTCGGTCCACCTTCCCGGTGGGGTTAACAACCCCCTTGGTTAGGGTCAGGCAGGCAGTCGGGGGTAACTGAAGTTGCCTCTCCCTTCAGGCCTTCAACCTGAAGTATCAGATATCTTTTCATCCTTTAATTCTTTGAGCAAACAAAGCAAAATAGTGCTCTTAAAACTGTTACAAGCACAATCATTTCCATTGGTCATTACTTTTGGCCAACTGCTAAGGAGCGAATCCTTCTTTCCGAATGCATCCAGCACTCGATCTGGGATCAATTGCGACTTGGCAAGATCTCCAAGGGTTTATATGTTAACCCTATATCCTTGGTTAGGGTCCTACCCTATTAACCCGACTTAATCAATACCTTAAGTTCATATGTTATTCCAATTTATTGATTGGTCTTTTGCTTCCAAGTAAATATCTAATCCCCGTATCTTGGTCACTTTACCTAAGAAAGGTACTATATCAGGATGATTATTCATCCTCTTGCAAGATAACTTGCATAAGAATCTGTCAATCTCATTCCAAGGAATTGGCCATTCCCTTGTGATCAAATCACAAGATCATGCAACTCGGTAACTTGTTACCAAGTGTCGCACTGAATTTATGGGACTATTCTGCCCATTGAATGGAGTCTTAAAATCACGAAATCATGATTAGATATAACAATCCATTCCTGATTGCATAAGGCCGACATTGTCAGTCCTAGGGTTCCAAGTTCAAACCGAGTTTCATCTTTTTAGCGAGAGATTCTTAGGAAAAACCCTTGATCACTTCTCACAAGTATGTTCCAATGTCCTTACATTCTGTGAATGTGGGCAAGTTTTTAGGGTATAGGAGTTTCAGCTTTGGTAATACGAGCGACTAGGTAACGTCCTCAACGTGTTAAATCCTAGTTAGCTCTTTGGGATATGTTGCATTGAATTAACCCTTCCTAAACAAGTACCTCGCAGTTTTAGGTGTTTAGGTTTAAACCATATTAACTTGTCTATCCTCGAAGATAATTACGCTACCATTTCCATAACCACGTGATTCATTGTCTACGTGTAAGTTGATTTGCTGCTAAGCTTTAGGATTTTATGTTTAAACATGCAGCCTTTTCCTACTTTCTTTTCCGAATGAATTTGTCATATACTGAACTAACACACCCTTTCGTTGATTTAAGATTTTAGGCTACTTGCCTAGAGTTAAATCTTCTTCATGCAGCCCTAGCAATTTCCTACAGTTGCTAGTAACTTTCTTTAAGAATTATTTCAAAAAAGATGTTCAATAATGCAATAGGCGGTTTATTTCTTCCATGCTTAATCGAAGTGTACTATCATCATTCCCTTTTGTGGAAAAGGACAATAATTAATCTAATTTCATTTCCTTGCAATGTATAAAAACCACTTGCTAGAAATGCATAGGAATCATATGCTCACTTTATTTTGTTTGTTTTATTGAAAAAAAAAATACTAATGACCGAATCCCTATTAGCCAAAGTATTTTCAATTAAAAAAAACATGCATCCTTATTCCTCAAATGATCCATGCATAATTGAAGTATTACGACGTTAATCAAATTTAGGAAGAAGAACCTGGACTTGTGGTGAAATGTCCATGTGGATGTTAGGAGACGATCCTCGAGCAGTTGCGCCTTGTGCTTTCTTAGGAGCCATCGTGAATTTGGCCTTTCCGCCTTGGACGTAGATTTATGATGTTCGCTGTCTCGTTTGCACATGAAACTCCCTTTGTGATTCCACCGTCCTTCAGAATCGAACCTTAGAAATGGAACTTATTAATTTCTCCTTCCTTTCATAGAAGCTCCAGAGTGCAAATTGTCTACACGGGAAGGGGTTTAGCACTCGGGCTAATTGGGAGATTGTAGGAAATCCAAGGGGAAAAAAAGGCTTAATGAGCCTTTCTAAAGGCCTCGGATAAGACTCCATGGGAAAAGGGGGTACTAAATGGGCTTTAGCAGGTTGAGAAAGGGCAAGGGTGTAAAAGGTCTTCTAGAGGGATTTTTATTGTGGGGGAGGGGAGAAATCCACGGAAAGGATTTGAGGACTTGTGTGGAAACCTCACAAGAAGGGGGTTAGGTGGAATTTGCAAAGGAAATGGGTGGAAAAATCCCAGAGGGCAGGGGGGTTATAGAACCACGATAGGGGGCTTTTGGAGGAGGCCCACAAGAAAGGATTAAGGGCCTTTGAATTCCGGGGGTGGGGAAAACCCACGGAAAGGGTTTTAAATCCCGAGGAAAGAGAAAAGTGGCTATAAGAACTTCGAGAGTAAGGTTTAATAAAACCACGAGAAGGAGGGCTTAGCTCCTCCCCTTAGAAGCTTCCAAGAAGCTTTTGTGGTTCACAGGAACCACGTGGAGGAAAGGGAGGAACTTAGTGGCGGCGTATTGGTGGCTTCAGTGGCGTCCTGCGGCAGTTTGTGGCAAACTTCAGTGGCTTCTTCCCTCCAAGGCGGCATCTGTTACATGAATATCACTTTCTCGTCTCTGTCAGTCGTCGGCAGTGTGACGGCTCCTACTATCCTCCTTCTCTCTTCACACGACCACCCCCCCAAATCCTCCCCTTTCCGACAAGGGGTTTATATGGGGGGGGGGTGGTACCTCCCTCCCTCCACGCACCATTTTGCATGGCGTTAACCCCCTTGCAAGCTCCAGCAAGGAGCTTATTCACTTCTTGCTATTTCCCTTTCCCCCAGCTCGACAATCATCTAGGGGAAAAAAAGGAAATAATAATAATAATAAATTTCCATAATTTTCAATTTAATTATCCTCATGACCTCCTATTAAGAGGAGGTTCATGCGAAGAACACGTGCTTAGAAATCAGGAATGTTTCATTCTCTCCCCCTTGGAGGAATTGAGATGTCCTCATCTGGAGATAAACTGGGGATATTGATGGTTGAGAATGCTTTCATCTACCCAAGTGGCATCTTCCTCGGGATAATCTTTCCATTGGACGAGGCATTCTCTCAAGGATTTGGATCTCAGTTGTCTCTCCCTAATATCTAAGATCCTATCAGGCCTTAGTTCAAGGACTCCTTGACTAGGCATTACAACTTGTTGGTCATCAAGTACATGGTTAGGGTTAGATACATACTTCTTCAATACGCTGATATGGAATACATTATGAACCTTTAGGTTCTTCGGGAGTTGCACTCTATAGGCATTAGATCCTAGGCACTTGAGGATCTTGTATGGTCCACAATACCTTGGACTTAGCTTCTTGCAATCTCCTAAGGATATAGAACTCTTCTTTGGATGTTCGCAAATGAAGACCATGTCTCCTTCCTCAAAGATTCTATCTTGATGCTTCAAATCCGCGTATGCCTTTTGTCTATCCTTGGCGGCTTGGATGTCCTGTCTTATTGACTTTATTTGGTCATCCATCTCTTCCAACATCTGCCTTGAAACTTCAACCCTGTCCACGGCCAGTTCCTTGGAAAGGTGCTTGGCGATGTCCTCCTCCAAGCTTGCTACATTGCCTCTTGAAATGACCGTGCTCATTGCAGTGGAAACAACAGAGGTTTTGGCCATTGCTTTGAGTAGGAACAAAGTTGTTGACATTGTTAGTCCTTGCTTTCTTTCTTTGTCCTTGACTTTGACCTTGAACTCTCTTCATTTGAGGCCTAAATGTTCCTCTGTTTGGGTCATTATAAGATCAAGTTTTGTTACCTCTTGGTCTAGCCTGCACCTCTTGAATTATAGGGGTAGCTGGAATGAGTGCGTGCTGTAGATCTGATGGATGCATAGATTTGAGACGGGTATTCACTAGTGGATTTAAACTAGCACAAAAATTTGACACCTACTGTGTCATGTCCATTTGTGGCGCATACTTAAGAAGTGAAGCGAATTTAGAATAGTATGCATCAAGAGTGAGTCCCAGCTGTTTTAACTCGTAGAACTCATTCATTTTCTGCGTGCGATATGTAAGTGGTAAGTATCTTCCCTGCATGGCTTTCTTCAACTTCTCCTAGGTAGTGGATCCTTCCGTGATCCCTTGATTTGTGCACCATTGCTTCCACCAAAGCATGGCTTCGCCGGTGAGCTTCAGCTTGGCGAGTAAAGCCTGATTGGCGGGTGCTGCTTCAAAGTAATCCTCCATGGATTCAATCCAAATTTCATCATGTGCTTGGACGGATCTGCCTTTCCTGTCAAATTCAGCTGGCTTAATCTACTTGAGAAGAAACTTCTTCTCCTGGATTACGGTAGTACTTGATGTAGGGGGCGAACTGGGAATTTGTACCTAGGGTTGTGCCTGGATAAAGGTTTCTTAACGTTATTACTCGTTAATCGTTACGATTTATATTTCATCTCCATTTCAGCTCTCAACCAAGCAATCTAACCACTTAACTTCTTATCAATTCTCATGAACAAAAAAGACATTGATAAAAAGAAGTCTTATTGTGTTTATATGGCATAGCCCTTTCAGAATACAACATTTCCTTGGCATAATAGGGAACTGTTTACATTTAGTTTAGGGAGAATAATGTTGTATTACATTTATCTATGAGAACTAGATAATAGTATGGTTTCGGGTCATGGATCTTCACAAATCGATAAGTCATTGGAAGATCAGGGTATCCTTTCCTTTGGAACCCATTCTTCTCATAGCGTCCCAACACCTTGATCCTGTCGGCGAACGGGTCACTTCCTCATATACATATGAGTTCAGCTCAACCTTCCGACCTCGAATATGTAAAGTTGAGTTTACATGAGCCTCCATAAAAATGAACAACTTCACAACTTTCAGATCTTCCAACCACTTGATCCTCTTTAGGTTGGTCTGAAGGTATGCAAACCGGTGGGCAGCTATATAGTAGATTCCTAAGGCACCCCTACATCTTTGTTCCATGTACTAAGGTGATGGATTATAGATACGATCTAAGATGTTCATCATCTCAACCCTTTGTTGATAATCAGGGGAATGCATCGCAGTCATAAACATGACTCGGAACGCTAAGAACATATTCCATGCTTCATAATTTTGCAAGACAACATTGAAAGTAAGGAAGTGTATGGAACAACAACATTTGCTTTACTTCATCTTATTAAGATTTCATAAAAATAAATCCTTTGTTGGTTGGGTCTGATACAAACTGTAACGTGTCCACCTGTTATCTTCCGAACACGTCTTAGCAATCCATCGAAAAGGATGTCTAGAAAGCTCTGCCCGGCACTCCCATGGAATGTTATGGGGTTTGCGATCTGGGACATTCTGCATCTGCCACGTAGCGGAAGTATTCCGGCCATTCCCACCTAGGACCGACCTGAATTAGGGTTTTTTTCTATTGGTCATTTCCTAACGGCAACTAGCGTCGAACCCAAGCGAAATACTTTACGCAGAAACGCCAAGTCCGAAGCGGATTCACGTTGCACTTGGTTCAAGGAGAATGGGAAACGAGAGGGATGTGAAGCTCAACCTCTCTGCCATAAGGCATAATCCCACTCCGTTTCCCTAAAACAATGTAAATCGAGATCATTTATAACTTAGACTCTAGGTCAGCGCCCTTTTCCTGTTTGTATCCTTTGAAACGATCTTCTCACTATCCATCATGATTGAGAAAAGTTCTCGGCCAACCGGGACCACCTATCCGTAGGACGGACCTATGGCCAATCCTCTGCACTTTTCTCATGTTGTTTTAGTTATTTAATTACCTAACACATTTAGTTGCACATGTATCAATCAGCTTCCTTAATTAGCCTGTTAGGCACAAGTTCCTTCACGTAATTATAGCACTTGACATAGAAAAGTAATGTCGAACACGTTCCTTTTCAATAAGTTATCATATTTACCTTTGAAATACATAAAGTCCAGCTCATAGGCTTATCCATAATCTGCCCAAAGGTTATCCAGCAATCCACAGGGATTACTAATCCAAGATTCCGCCCGCAGACTAGTATGTGGGCCTTGAGATCCAATCCCGAGTCACATTGGCCTCTTGTGCAAGGCTCGGAAGGCGAGGGATTTACGGCCAGAGCCCCCTCTAGCACCTAAGCGTCCTCCTGCTCAAAGTAGTGCTCAATGGAGAGACCTCTTGCGGCGGGTTCGGTCCACCTTCCTGGTGCGGTTAACAACCCCCTTAGTTAGGGTCAGGCAGGCAATCAAGGGTAACTAAAGCTACCTCTCCCTTCAGGCTGTAATATTTCCGTTTGAAATATTACTAGACCAACCTCCCGCACATCGTAAATTTGTGAAAAGGTTATCTCCATTTCCAGTAGCTGATTTATGATCGTACGCGAGAAAAGGAGTACTCCGCATTAGTAAATCGGGACCGAATAATCATGACCTCTCCACTGGCAAAACGGGACCAAGGTTTAAATAACCCGCATAGCCATAGGTGAACTCCCTCTTGGGAGGAGGTCAAGGGGATAATGTTGGGACAAAATTGTTGAAATTTTTTTTATATATTTTCCTTCCCCCAGCCGATGCGTGGCTGAGGGAAGAGGATGGGCTATTATGGAAATTTAAGAGGTGGAGGGGAAGAGGCCATGCGAGGGGCCACGTAGGGGGAGGTCCTCTCTTCCCCCCCCAAACTATAAGAACACCTTCTAAGGTGTTGAACCAGGGGGGGGGCGGAGCGTAACGCTGCCCGCGCCAAGCAAGGTAAGCGTGAGAGAAGGAAGACGGTGCCAAACTGTGGAGGGAGGTATTGAAGCTGTCGTTGTGCTACGTGGGGGAGGAAGAAGCTCCTGTAGTCCGTGGAGCCGCCGTGCCGGAGGGAGTCGCCAGTCAGAACACCGCCGACTATGGCTTAAGAGCCGCTCTCCGATCCATCAGAGCGGCCAACGCCGCCATTCCCTGACAAGGGAATTTCCCCCCCCACCACGTCAGTACTACCATTTTCCCCACGCTTTCCACGACATTATCATTAATCCCCCTATTTCCACGTGGATCCTACACAAGCGGTCTTTAACACCCCCCCCCCCCCCCCCCCCCCCCCCCCCCGCGGGATTTAAGTCCCCTTTCCCCTTGCATCCCCCAAAAGCCATTTTACCCCGGAATTTTTAAGTCCCCTTCCTATTGGAGCCACCCACAAGCCCATTTTTCTAGCCGATTTAAAGGCCCTTCCCTTTTGAACCCTCCAAAAGCCCAAATTTCTTTTCCCTCTTAAGCTTCGAAGTGGAAGCCTATAAGGTCTTCCCAATAGTTCTCTAATACACTCTTCTGAGGCTTTGAAGGGGAGGGAGCTACACGTCCCTTCCCACCAATCACCCATAAGCCTCCTAGGCTCGGATTTAAAGCCCTTCCCACTACATTTCCCCCATAACCCCATCCCTATCAACCCCCGAGGTCTTTGTAGAGAACAAGAGGGTTCCTTAACGCCCTTTCACACAGATCCTCCTTAAGTCCATTTTTCCCCTGATTTTGAAGAGGAAGCCTATAAGGCCCTTCCTACCAAATCTCCCATAAGGCCTCTAGGGCCAGATTTAAAGTCTCCACTCCTGCAAGGTCCATCTCAAGATCCCTTTCACGAACCCTCTCTTTTTCCGAAAGAAAGAAGGCCCAAGCTCCGAATCCTAAGGCCTTCCATAAGCTCCAAGTCCCATATACCCAAATCCTATAGGCCCAAGTCCCACAGGCCGGCCTTTTAAAGATCCGAAGTTCCATGAAGGTATCTCCTACGTACGAGGGAGAAGGGCAAGATCTTGAGGCTGCATACCAAGGCGAGTAAATTTATAGGCCGCGAAGGCAATCCGGAAGCCAAAATCACGCCTACAATGGGCCCTAAAAAGTCACAAGACGCGCCTGCGGAAGGATCTTCTCCTAGTATTTACGTGGATATTTCCCGGAGTCCACATATCCAGGTTTTATCTATTTGGATTCCTCACAAAAGTATTGAATTAGTCACGATAACTTCATGGATTAGGAAGCACTCATGCATGTTCAAATTTCAACTAGTCAAGTTAAATGCAATTGAAAAATGAATTGGCTATTTGAACATTTACTAGAATTAGCTCAAGATATGAAAATTGGTCATTAGTACGAAAAGAACATAAGGTGCCTATGCATTTTTGGGACCTTACCAGTAAGTTTCCTTTTGTGCATTCAAAAGTGACGAGCCTAGGTCAACTGTTGCCTCATTACAAGGTTGAAATTATTGAGGTACACCTTTTTTACTAGGCATGGAAAGATTAATGGCATGTCACATTTTTAGATAAATCTTCTTGGTAATGATTCATTAAGGAAGTCGTTATCACCCGTAGGAAATAGCAAAGCATGGAAATAATTCTAAGGGCTGCATTAATAGGTTAACTCTAGCTTCAATTGGCATGAATCTCATTTAACTACTACGTGTAGTTAGGAAAGGATTGCATGTTGCACATTCATCATACATCAAGGAGATGTAGTTAGAGAAAGGTTACATGATTCATTAAGCATGAAATCTTAAAAAGCTTAGAGAAAGAATTATGAGCATGATTTGTGAAGGCAAGTCCTAGTTGGATCAATGGAAGTTATGTCGAAATTTGACATGTCTTTTGGCCTTAACAAGAAAAGTTAGGGATTGTGAATCTAGTCCTACGTAGAAGCAATGAATCGTGTGCTTACGTAAATTGTGACAAAAATGCAACTAGTCTTCCCCTTTTAGATCAAGTAAACATCTCTAGGAATGGTTCGTCCTTATCGTAAGACAAGTAAACTCGAATACCTAAAATCACTTAAACCGCAAAGTATTCACATAGGATGGCTAAACCGATACATAACCCAAGTGCTAACTAGGGTTTAGCACGTTAAGGACTTGACCTAGTTCCAAGCACTTGTTACCAAGACGAACCCTTGAACCAAAGGTCCTACCCACATTCATGGAATGTAGGGACAATTCGATGCTCATGCATAAAACGATCTAAGGTTTCTACCCTAAGGATCACTCGTTCAAATGATGAAACTCGGATTGAGTTGGAATTCCTAGGACCGTGGTCGGCCTAGTGTAATTAGGAATGGGTTGGGTAAGAAGACACCCTAAACCCTGCTTCTCGTCTGGAGATAAGCCGTTCAATGGGTGAAATGATCTCATGGAATAGATGCGACACTTGTGCAATAAGTTGCAACGTCGCATGGACTTGTGGATTGTTCACAAGAGAGTTTTGCCATTTCTTGAAATGAGGTTGGCAAGTTCTCGCGCAAGTTTAACTTGCAAGAGGATGAGTAGTCATCCTGTCATATCACATTTCTTGGGAAAAAATGGCCAAGTAAAGGAAAGTTAGGTATTTGCTTGGAAGCAAATGATCAATCAATAAATTGGAGCGACATGGTCGCCAGGATTTACTATTAATAAAACCTAAGGTATTGGTTAAGTTGGGTTAACAGGGTATGGTCCTAACCCAAGGACAGAAGGGTGAACAAACAAACCCTTGGGGATCTTGCCAAGTCGCAATTTGATCCCAGATCGAATGCTAGATGCATTCGGAGAGAAAGATTCACTTTTTAACAGTTGGCCAAATAAACGACCACTGAAATTGATTGTGCTTGTAATAGTTTAGAAAGCACTGTTTGCATTGTTTGCTCAAGGAACTAAAGGATGAAAAGATATCTAAATGCTTCAAGTTGAAGGCCTGAAGGGAGAGGCAGCTTTAGTTACCCCCGACTGCCTGCCTGACCCTAACCAAGGGGGTTGTTGACCGCGCCGGGAACGTGGACCGAACCCACCGCGAGAGGTCTTTCCGTTGAGCTCTACTTGGAGCAAGAGGACACTTGGGTGCCAGGGGGGGCTCTGGCTGTAAATCCCTCGCCTTCCGGGTCCTGCACAAGAGGCTAACGTGACTCGAGATTGGATCTCGAGGCCCGCATACTAGTCTACGGGCAAAAGCTTGGAATAGTGATCCCTGGCGGATTACTGGATAGCCTTCGGGCGGATTATGGACAAGCCTACGGGCGGAACTCCTTGTATTTCAAAGATAAAATGATGGAATGATAATAAAGAAGTTGTTTGATATTGTTTTTCTATGTCACATGATAAGATTACGTGAAGGAACCTGTGCTTAACAGGGTTAATTAAAGAAGCTGATTGTTATATGTCAAATTAATGTGTTAGATAATTACATAACTAAAACAAACCGAGGAAAGTGTGGAGGATGGACCATGGGTCCGTCCTACGGATGGGTGGTCCCGGTTAGCCGGGAACTTTTCTCAAAGATCTCGAAGAGCAGCGGGAGGTTCATCGAAAGCAATGACCGAGAATTATGTTTTACCCAATTTACGCTGTTTTAGGGGAACGGAATGGGACTATGGCAGAGAGGTTGAGTTTTGCATCCCTCTCGTTTCCCATTCTCCTTGAACCAAGTGCAGCGTGAATCCACTTCGGACCTGGCGTTTCTGCGTAAAGTAGTTCGCTCGGGTCTGATGCTAGTTGCTGCTAGCTAATGACCAAACAGGAAAACCCAAATTCAGGTCGATCCTAAGTGGGAACGGCCAGGATACTTCCGCTACGTGGCAGACACGGGAAGACCTAGATTGCAAAACCCGTAACATTCCATGGGAGTGCCGGGCGGAGTTTTCTAGACATCCTTTCCGATGGACTGCTAAGACGTGTCCTGGATGATTCTAGTGGACACGTTATAGTTGGTATCAAAGCAAACCAACAAAAGACTGGTTTTTAAGAAATTTTAATAAGAAGATGTAAAGCAAATGTTACTGTCCCAAACATTTCCTTACTTTCAATGCTGTATTGCAGAATTATGAAGCATGGAACAAGTTCTTAGTGTTCCGAGTCATGTTTATGACCGCGACGCATTCCACAGATTATCGAAAAAGGGTTGAGATGATGAACATCCTAGACCGCATTTACAATCCATCGCCTGTGTACATGGAACAGAGATGGATGGGTGTTTCAGGGATCTATTACATAACTGCCTATTGACCTGCGTACCTTCAAATTAACTTGAAGAGAATCAAGTGGATGGAGGATTTGAAGATCGTGAAGCTGTTCGTCTTTGTTGAGGCTCACGTAAACGCGACCCTACAGGTCGGAGGTCGAAGGGTTAACCAGAATAAGTATGTGTACGGGGAAGTGATTCAAAGAATCCCTGCTGACCGAATCAGGGTTTTGGGGCGTCATGAGAAGAATGGATATCGAAGGAAAAGATACCCTAATCTTCCAATGAACTATCGATTCCTGAAAATCGATGACCCAAATCCGTACTACTACTCAGTTGCTGTAGCTGAATGTAACAACATCTTATTCTCCTCGAATTAATGTATCAACTTGTTCCATCGCCCCAAGAAATAATTGTACCTCAAAAGGGCTATGGTGATATGAATGGAATAAAACTTTTTTTGACTTGACTGTGAATATTGATAAAGAAGTAAAGTGATTTGGTCACTTGGCTAAAGGAATACGCGGACGTAGTTCCTGAAGAGTTAACAGAACTCCCGCTTCAAAGTGAAGTAGATCATGAGATCAAGCTAGTACTAGGAGCTGCGCCATTTGCGAAGAGACCCTATAGAATGTCTATACCGGAAGCAATTGAGCTGAAGGAACAACTCAAGCAAGTGCTAGATCAGAGGGCTACATCCGTCCTAGCAGTTTACCTTGGGAAGCACCAGTACTATTCCAGAAAAAGAAAGATGGAACACTTTGACTGTGTATTAATTACAGTGGGTTGAATCAATCAACAGTTAAAGAACAAATATCATATTCCTAGAATAGATGAGCTTATTGATAGTCTTCAGGGTGCCAAGAACTTCTCCAAGATTATCTTAGGTCTGGTTACTATCAGATAAGAATCAAGGAAGAAGATATCCCAAAGACGACCTTCAACACTAGATATGGACACTTGAGTTCTAGTTATGTCATTAGGGCTTACGAAGGTGCCTGACACATTCAATAGGTTAATGCAGGATATTTTTTAGACCATATCTTGATAACTTCGTGCTCGTCTTCTTTGATGACACTCTATTCCAAACAGGAGGGAGATCATCAATCCCAACTTCGGATTTTCCTTGAGACAAGGAGGTCACACGAGTTGTATGCTACGATGACGAAATTATGCATTCCTCAAACATTAGATTGATTATCTGGGATTCAGCATATCGGTAGAAGGAATCTCAGTGGAGCCAGCCTAAGTTAGAAATGTTCTAGGATGGCCAAATACCAACAACTGTCAAAGAAATACTCAGCTTTCTTGGATTGACAAGATGGTATGGGGTCTTCATCAAAAACTATGCCTTGATTGCAGCACCTTTGACAGAATTATTGAGGAAGCAAACGTCCATTGCATGGTCAACTGCCGAACAAACTAGCTTCGATAGGTTGAAGCAAAGTTTGGTATCAGCACCGATCCTAAAACTTCTAGACCTTAGTAAGAAGTTCGAGGTAGTAACTGATGCCAGCACGCTTGCCTTAGGATATGTGCTCATGCAAGAAGGTCATCCAGTAGCATACTCTTCAAGGAAATTGAAAAGCCATGAGAAGAATTATGCTACCCATGATCTTAACTTTTAGTTGTCAAGCTTTGGAGACACTACCTGCTGGGTAACAAGTCTACACTAGTGACTGATCATAAAAGGTCTCAAGTGGAACTTTACCTAGAACAAGCTCAACATGAGGCAATGTCAGTGGATTGAAGTGCTAGAAGAGTGTAACCTTAAGATCAAGTACCGAACTAGAAAGGAGTATGTAGTTGCTGATGCACTTAGTCACAAGGCATTCCTTAACTCATTAATCTCACAAAATCCATCAATAGCTAGATCTCCAACCACAATGGTGTCCATGCCAAACAACCCCCATACTTGAGCTAGCTAGAGAGGAAGGATGCCATGATCTAGCCTATCAAAAGATGCTAAGGGGAAATCTCTATCAAGGACCAGGAACAAAAGCTATAGGCCAAAGGTCATGAATTCTCTGTCAATAATGGACATGTCTACTATAGAATGAGAGCATGTATACCGGCAAGCCAGTTACTTAAACAGAAGATATTGTGCGAAGCTCATGATTTCACTTTCTCGGGACATCAAAGCTGCGAAGGATAGACAGAAGGCATACACGGATTTGAAGTGTCAAGATAGAATATTTGAGGAAGGAGACATGGTCTTCATTCATGTATGCCCAAAGAAGAGTTCTCTATCCTTAGGAGATTGCAGGAAGCTAAGTCCAAGGTATTGTGGACCATACAAGATCCTCGAGTGCTTAAGACCTAATGCTTATAGACTGCAACTCCCTGAAAACCTAAAGGTTCATAATGTATTCCATATCAGTCTATTGAAGAATGAAGTATGTACCTAACCCTAACCATGTACTTGATGACCAACATATTGCAATGCCTAGTCAAGGAGTCCTTGAACTAAGACCGGATAAGATTTTAGATGTTAGGGAGAGTCAGTTAAGATCTAGAACCTTGAAAGAATGCCTCGTCCAGTGGAAAGATTATCCCAAGGAGGATACCACTTGGGTGGATGAAAAGCACTCTCAACCATAAATATCCCCAGTTCATCTCGAGATGAGGACATCTCGATTCCTCCAAGGGGGAGAGAATGTAATATTTCCGTTTGAAATATTACTAGACCAACCTCCCGCACATCGTAAATTTGTGAAAAGGTTATCTCCATTTCCGGTAGCTGATTTATGATCGTACGCGAGAAAAGGAGTACTCCACATTGGTAAATCGGGACCGAAGAATCATGACCTCTCCACTGGCAAAACGGGACCAAGGTTTAAATAACCCGCATAGCCATAGGTGAACTCCCTCTTGGGAGGAGGTCAAGGGGATAATGTTGGGACAAAATTGTTGAAATTTTTTTTATATATTTTCCTTCCCCCAGTCGATGCGTGGCTGAGGGAAGAGGATGGGCTATTATGGAAATTTAAGAGGTGGAGGAGAAGAGGCCATGCGAGGGGCCACGTAGGGGGAGGTCCTCTCTTTCCCCCCCAAACTATAAGAACACCTTCTAAGGTGTTGAACCAGGGGGGGGCGGAGCGTAACGCTGCCCGCGCCAAGCAAGGTAAGTGTGAGAGAAGGAGGACGGTGCCAAACTATGGAGGGAGGTATTGAAGCTGTCGTTGTGCTGCGTGGGGGAGGAAGAAGCTCCTGTAGTCCGTGGAGCCGCCGTGCCGGAGGGAGTCGCCAGTCAGAACGCCGCCGACTATGGCTTAAGAGCCGCTGCCGGATCCATCAGAGCGGCCAACGCCGCCATTCCCTGACAAGGGAATTTCCCCCCCCACCACGTCAGTACTACCATTTTCCCCACGCTTTCCACGACATTATCATTAATCCCCCTATTTCCACGTGGATCCTACACAAGCGGTCTTTAACACCCCCCCCCCCCCCCCCCGCGGGATTTAAGTCCCCTTTCCCCTTGCATCCCCCAAAAGCCATTTTACCCCGGAATCTTTACGTCCCCTTCCTATTGGAGCCACCCACAAGCCCATTTTTCTAGCCGATTTAAAGGCCCTTCCCTTTTGAACCCTCCAAAAGCCCAAATTTCTTTTCCCTCTTAAGCTTCGAAGTGGAAGCCTATAAGGTCTTCCCAATAGTTCTCTAATACACTCTTCTGAGGCTTTGAAGGGGAGGGAGCTACACGTCCCTTCCCACCAATCACCCATAAGCCTCCTAGGCTCGGATTTAAAGCCCTTCCCACTACATTTCCCCCATAACCCCATCCCTATCAACCCCCGAGGTCTTTGTAGAGAACAAGAGGGTTCCTTAACGTCCTTTCACATAGATCCTCCTTAAGTCCATTTTTCCCCTGATTTTGAAGAGGAAGCCTATAAGGCCCTTCCTACCAAATCTCCCATAAGGCCTCTAGGGCCAGATTTAAAGTCTCCACTCCTGCAAGGTCCATCTCAAGATCCCTTTCACGAACCCTCTCTTTTTCCGAAAGAAAGAAGGCCCAAGCTCCGAATCCTAAGGCCTTCCATAAGCTCCAAGTCCCATATACCCAAATCCTATAGGCCCAAGTCCCACAGGCCGGCCTTTTAAAGATCCGAAGTTCCATGAAGGTATCTCCTGCGTATGAGGGAGAAGGGCAAGATCTTGAGGCTGCATACCAAGGCGAGTAAATTTTATAGGCCGCGAAGGCAATCCGGAAGCCAAAATCACGCCTACAATGGGCCCTAAAAAGTCACAAGACGCGCCTGCGGAAGGATCTTCTCCTAGTATTTACGTGGATATTTCCCGGAGTCCACATATCCAGGTTTTATCTATTTGGATTCCTCACAAAAGTATTGAATTAGTCACGATAACTTCATGGATTAGGAAGCACTCATGCATGTTCAAATTTCAACTAGTCAAGTTAAATGCAATTGAAAAATGAATTGGCTATTTGAACATTTACTAGAATTAGCTCAAGATATGAAAATTGGTCATTAGTACGAAAAGAACATAAGGTGCCTATGCATTTTTGGGACCTTACCAGTAAGTTTCCTTTTGTGCATTCAAAAGTGACGAGCCTAGGTCAACTGTTGCCTCATTACAAGGTTGAAATTATTGAGGTACACCTTTTTTACTAGGCATGGAAAGATTAATGGCATGTCACATTTTTAGATAAATCTTCTTGGTAATGATTCATTAAGGAAGTCGTTATCACCCGTAGGAAATAGCAAAGCATGGAAATAATTCTAAGGGCTGCATTAATAGGTTAACTCTAGCTTCAATTGGCATGAATCTCATTTAACTACTACGTGTAGTTAGGAAAGGATTGCATGTTGCACATTCATCATACATCAAGGAGATGTAGTTAGAGAAAGGTTGCATGATTCATTAAGCATGAAATCTTAAAAAGCTTAGAGAAAGAATTATGAGCATGATTTGTGAATGCAAGTCCTAGTTGGATCAATGGAAGTTATGTCGAAATTTGACATGTCTTTTGGCCTTAACAAGAAAAGTTAGGGATTGTGAATCTAGTCCTACGTAGAAGCAATGAATCGTGTGCTTACGTAAATTGTGTCAAAAATGCAACTAGTCTTCCCCTTTTAGATCAAGTAAACATCTCTAGGAATGGTTCGTCCTTATCGTAAGACAAGTAAACTCGAATACCTAAAATCACTTAAATCGCAAAGTATTCACATAGGATGGCTAAACCGATACATAACCCAAGTGCTAACTAGGGTTTAGCACGTTAAGGACTTGACCTAGTTCCAAGCACTTGTTACCAAGACGAACCCTTGAACCAAAGGTCCTACCCACATTCATGGAATGTAGGGACAATTCGATGCTCATGCATAAAACGATCTAAGGTTTCTACCCTAAGGATCACTCGTTCAAATGATGAAACTCGGATTGAGTTGGAATTCCTAGGACCGTGGTCGGCCTAGTGTAATTAGGAATGGGTTGGGTAAGAAGACACCCTAAACCCTGCTTCTCGTCTGGAGATAAGCCGTTCAATGGGTGAAATGATCTCATGGAATAGATGCGACACTTGTGCAATAAGTTGCAACGTCGCATGGACTTGTGGATTGTTCACAAGAGAGTTTTGCCATTTCTTGAAATGAGGTTGGCAAGTTCTCGCGCAAGTTTAACTTGCAAGAGGATGAGTAGTCATCCTGTCATATCACATTTCTTGGGAAAAAATTGCCAAGTAAAGGAAAGTTAGGTATTTGCTTGGAAGCAAATGATCAATCAATAAATTGGAGCGACATGGTCGCCAGGATTTACTATTAATAAAACCTAAGGTATTGGTTAAGTTGGGTTAACAGGGTATGGTCCTAACCCAAGGACAAAAGGGTGAACAAACAAACCCTTGGGGATCTTGCCAAGTCGCAATTTGATCCCAGATCTAATGCTGGATGCATTCGGAGAGAAAGATTCACTTTTTAACAGTTGGCCAAATAAACGACCACTGAAATTGATTATGCTTGTAATAGTTTAGAAAGCACTGTTTGCATTGTTTGCTCAAGGAACTAAAGGATGAAAAGATATCTAAATGCTTCAGGTTGAAGGCCTGAAGGGAGAGGCAGCTTCAGCTACCCCCGATTGCCTGCTTGACCCTAACCAAGGGGGTTGTTGGCCGCGCCGGGAACGTGGACCGAACCCGCTGCGAGAGGTCTTTCCGTTGAGCTCTACTTGGAGCAAGAGGACACTTGGGTGCCAGGGGGGGCTCTGGCTGTAAATCCCTCGCCTTCCGGGTCCTGCACAAGAGGCTAACGTGACTCGAGATTGGATCTCGAGGCCCGCATACTAGTCTACGGGCAGAAGCTTGGAATAGTGATCCCTGGCGGATTACTGGATAGCCTTCGGGCGGATTATGGACAAGCCTACGGGCGGAACTCCTTGTATTTCAAAGATAAAATGATGGAATGATAATAAAGAAGTTGTTTGATATTGTTTTTCTATGTCACGTGATAAGATTACGTGAAGGAACCAGTGCTTAACAGGGTTAATTAAAGAAGCTGATTGTTATATGTCAAATTAATGTGTTAGATAATTACATAACTAAAACAAACCGAGGAAAGTGTGGAGGATGGACCATGGGTCCGTCCTACGGATGGGTGGTCCTGGTTAGCCGGGAACTTTTCTCAAAGATCTCGAAGAGCAGCGGGAGGTTCATCGAAAGCAATGACCGAGAATTATGTTTTACCCAATTTACGCTGTTTTAGGGGAACGGAATGGGACTATGGCAGAGAGGTTGAGTTTTGCATCCCTCTCGTTTCCCATTCTCCTTGAACCAAGTGCAGCGTGAATCCGCTTCGGACCTGGCGTTTCTGCGTAAAGTAGTTCGCTCGGGTCTGACGCTAGTTGCTGCTAGCTAATGACCAAACAGGAAAACCCAAATTCAGGTCGATCCTAAGTGGGAACGGCCAGGATACTTCCGCTACGTGGCAAACACGGGAAGACCTAGATTGCAAAACCCGTAACATTCCATGGGAGTGCCGGGCGGAGTTTTCTGGACATCCTTTCCGATGGACTGCTAAGACGTGTCCTGGATGATTCTAGTGGACACGTTACACAGGCCTTCAACCTGAAGCATCATATATCTTTTCATTCTTTAATTCTTTGAGCAAACAAAGAAAAATAGTGCTCTTAAAATTGTTACAAGCACAATCATTTCCATTGGTCGTTATTTTTGGCCAACTGCTAAGGAGCGAATCCTTCTTTCCGAATGCATCCAGGACTCGATTCGGGATCAATTGCGACTTGGCAAGATCCCCAAGGGTTTATATGTTAACCCTATATCCTAGGTTAGGGTCCTACCCTATTAACCCGACTTAATCAATACCTTAAGTTCATATGTTATTCCAATTTATTGATTGGCCTTTTGCTTCCAAGAAAATATCTAATCCCCGTATCTTGGTCACTTTACCTTAAAAGGTTCTATATTGGGATGATTATTCATCCTCTTACAAGATAACTTGTGTAAGAATCTACCAATCTCATTCCGAGGAATTGGCCATTCCCTTGTGATCAAATCATAAGATCATGCGACTCTGCAACTTGTTACCAAGTGTCGCACCAAATTTATGGGACTATTCTACCCATCGAATGGAGTCTTAAAATCACGAAATAATGATTAGATATAATAATCTGTTCCTGATTGCATAAGGCCGACATTGTCGGTCCTAGGGTTCCAAGTTCAAATCGAGTTTCATCTTTTTAGCGAGAGATTCTTAGGAAAAACCCTAGATCACTTCTCGCAAGTATGTTCCAATGTCCCTACATTCCGTGAATGTGGGCAAGTTTTTAGAATATAGGAGTTTCAGCTTTGGTAATACGAGTGACTAGGTAACGTCCTCAACGTGTTAAATCCTAGTTAGCTCTTTGGGATATGTTGCATCGAATTAACCCTTCCTAAACAATTACCTCGCAATTTTAGGTTTTTAGGTTTGAACCAATTTAACTTGTCTATCCTCAAAGATAATTATGCTACCATTTTCGTAACCACGTGATTCATTGTCTACGTGTAGTTGATTTACAAACCCTAACTTTTTGGGTTAAGATCAAAGCATAATTCCAATTGATCACCCTATAGCATACAAACAAGATTCATGCTGCTAAGCTTTAGGATTTTATGTTTAAACATGCAGCCTTTTCCTACTTTCTTTTCCAAATGAATTTGTCGTATGCTGAACTTACACACCCTTTTGTTGATTTAAGTTTTTAGGCCACTTGCCTAGAGTTAAATCTTCTTCATGCAGCCCTAGCAATTTCCTATGGACTTGTGGTGAAATGTCCACATGGATGTTAGGAGACAATCCTCTAGCGGTTGCGCCTTGTGCTTTCCTAGGAGCCATCGCAAATTTGGCCTTTCCACCTTGGACGTAGCGATGTTGGCCGTCTCGTTTGCACACGAAACTCCCTTTGTGATTCTACCGTCCTTTCGAATCGAACCTTAGAAATGGAACTTATTAATTTCTCCTTCCTTTCGTAGAAGCTCCAAAGTGCAAATTGTCTACATGGGAAGGGGTTTAGCACTCAGGCTAATTGGGAGATTGAGGAAATCCAAGGGGAAAAAAGGGCTGAATGAGCCTTTTAAAAGGCCTCGGATAAGACTCCACGGGAAAAAGGGGGTACTAAATGGACTTTAGCAGGTTGAAAAAGGGCAAGGGCATAAAAGGTCTTCTAGAGGGATTTTTGTTGTGGAGGAGGGGAGAAACCCACGGAAAGGATTCGAGGACTTGTGTGGAAACCTCGTTGGAAGGGGGTTAGGTGGAATTTGCAAGGAAATGGGTGGAAAAATCCTGAAGGGCAGGGGGGTATAGAACCACGATAGGGGGCTTTTGGAGGAGGCCCATAAGAAAGGATTAAGGACCTTTGAATTCGGGGGGTGGGGAAAACCCACGGAAAGGGTTTTAAATTCCGAGGAAAGGGAAAAGTGGCTATAAGAACTTTGAGAGTAAGGTTTAATAAAACCACAGGAAGGGGGGCTTAGCTCCTCCCCTTAGAAGCTTCCAAGAAGCTTCTTGGAAGCTGCTGTGGTTCACAAGAACCACGTAGAGTAAAGGGAGGAACTTAGTGGCGGCATATTGGTGGCTTCAATGGCATCCTGCGGCAGTTTCTGGCGAACTTCAACGGCTTCTTCCCTCCACGGCGGCGTCCGTCACAATGAATATCCCTTCCTCCTCTTTGTCAGTCCGTCGGCAGTGTGACGGCTCCTACTATCCTCCTTTTCTCTTCACACGACCAGCCCCCCAAATCCTCCCCTTCCCCACAGGGGCTTTATATGGGAGAGGGGGAGGTACCTCCCTCCCTCCACGCACCACTTTGCATGGCATTAACCCCCTTGCAAGCTCCAACAAGGAGCTTATTCACTTCTTGCTATTCCCCTTTCCTCTAGCCCGACAGTTGGCTGGGGTGAAAAAGGGGAATATTAATAAAAAATTTGCCATAGTTTTCAATTTAATTATCCTCATGACCTCCTATTAAGAGGAGGTTCATGCAAAGAACACGTGCTTAGAAATCAGGAATGTTACAGATGTATAGCACTTACTTTTTTGAACATTGACCCATGTTGAGGATGAGGAGTTCCAAGTTGTAGAGTTAGTATATTCGTTTCTTTAGGGACTAATAAAGTGAGGATATGTGCTATTTGTGTGAATGGTGCATCTTAGGGCCAATCCCTAAGGTTTAGGAGAGTTGTACTAGAGATACAGTAGTTAGTCGAGGGGTTTTCCTTGCATATGTGTTGCGAGATACTAGACATTGATCTATTTGGGTACTCCTTGTGAGGAGTCAGGAAGGGATCTCTTGTTGAGATATCGAGCTCCACTCGTGATACGCCAGGGTGACTGTTGTGTATTTATGTCACCGACTTGTCAATTGCAGACACGGTTGGTACACCGCCCATGAATAATAGCTACATGATAGCTATCCTTATCTACTCTAGTTCGTGGCTCAGTTAGTATGCCACCTTAGTTAGTTGAGTTTGGTTTGAGACCCATATATAGGGTTCTTCTATTTCTTTGTACTAGAGTTCTTTTGGCTTACACAACTAAGAAGAGGAAAACTATTTTCAGCCTCCACCCTTGTGTGTATTCCCCCATTGTGCAAGCAAGAAAGCTACAAGTGAGACTCCTTCCTTCTCTCCCACAATCTTGACATGGTATCAGAGCCTTGTTCGTGGTAAGGAGCTCAAGAAAGCAAGCCAAGCTCGCAGTGTTCTTGTAAGAGGAGCAGTGTTGCTTTCATTTTCTGTTTTGGGAGCAGATCTCTACAGGTAGCACAGTCGAAAATTGCAAGAGTGCATTGTCTCAGGTTGAGACGCCCTTGGCGGTGAAGTAAGAGGGCAGTATATGCTGCGGGAGGAAGCTTTAGCTCTCAGCAACCCTGTTTTTTTTATTTGAGGCCATTTCGGGGCCTGTTTTGAAGGTGGAAGTTTTCTGCACGCACTCAGGAAAAGGCCCTGTTTTATGCTGTGCGACCACTGTTCTACAGGTCGGTGAAAAGTTACCACAGAGATTGCATCATATGCTTGTGTGCAGAGACATTGGGAGTTACAGAATCATCCCTGTTGCCTGTTGATGCAAAATCGTCACTAGGAAGTGACTGTGTGGTCAAATACCACTTTCGCCAGTTTTGCACATTTGCCCTTGTGAGGGTGAAGCTGTGTTTTTTGCAGTGATAGAATTTTTTCCAGTATTCTGTAATGGCATCTGATTCTCTCTCACAGATTGTCACTGAAAAGCTTGACAAGAACAACTTCCAAGCATGGAAGTTTAGAATGACGAATTTCCTTATGAGAAAAGGACTTTTGGAAATTTGTTGCAGGAAATGAAAAAGAACCAGTTCTTCTTGATGTTCCCAATCAACAGCAAATGCAGGCATTCAAAGCATGGCATGAGAGAGCCAGGAAAGTTATGTACTGGCCATCTATCAGCATTTCAGACTCTATGATTGTGCATATTCAGGATGCAAGTATGCCAAAGGAGGCATGGGATACTCTGTCAAAGATGTATAGCACAAATACGCAAGCCAGGAAAATGCAACTCAAGCAAAAGTTGCACAATGTGCAAAGAGAAAATATGAGCATCAATGACTACCACATGAAGGTGAAGAAGATTGCAGATGCACTTGCTTCCATTGGGTCGCCAGTGGAAGATGATGATTTAGTTTCTGTGACCTTGAATGGTCTAGGAAAGGATTATGCACAGTTTCAGACATCCATTTCAGTTCGTGAAAGATTTCCTGATTTTGAGGAGTTGATTGCTCTTCTAATTTCTGAGGAACAGAGAAATGGTGGTGCATCTTCTTTAGGAGGAACTTCAAAAGAAGCTGTCTTCTACTCAAATGCTGGAAGAGGTAGAGGCAGAGGTAGAGGAGGCCGATTTGGAGGCCGTGGTAGAAATCAGAATATGCAGCAAACTCAAGAAAACCAGTCCTATGGAGGAGGACGTGGTAACTCTAGAGGCAGGGGGAGCCAAAGAGGTCGTGGTGGATGGCAAAGAGGTCAAAATGCAAACAGTAATGTTGAATGCTACTACTGTGGTAAAATGGGTCATATGGCTAAAGACTGCTATAAAAAGCAGAATGACATCATGAATGGAAAACTGCAACAAAGAAATTATGCATCTTCTAGTAGACAGGGTGATGACAGAAATGAGCATTTGTTCATGGTACAGCACATGAACAATTCTGTGACAAGTGCGGAAGAAAGCAATGATGTATGGTATGTTGACTCAGGTGCATCAAACCACATGACAGGTCATGCAGAATGGATGGAGGATGCAAGGAAAATGGAAAAACCAGGATTTGTGGAGACTGGTTATAATACTGCACATCCTATTGTGCAGATTGGAAAAATTCCCTTGTCTATGCAGGATGGGAAAAAGAAATACCTATCCGATGTATTTCATGTCCCGAATATCACCAAGAATCTGGTTTCTGTTGGTCAAATGGTTGAACAGGGCTTGCAGGTCAGATTTAATCCTCATGGATGCTTTGTTGAGGATATGAAAAATAAAGGTCGCTTGATAGCAAAAGGAAAGAAGAAGGGCAGAATGTTTACATTGGATGCAGACATGTCTGAATTGAGTGCAGCAATGTTTGCACATGGGACCGGTGTAGTTGCAGATATTGATATCTGGCATAAACGCATTGGTCATGTTAATGTATAGCGACTTAAATCAATGCAGACCCAAAATATTGTTGCAGGTTTGCCAAAATTCAAGGTTGCAGAAATGCATAAGGTATGTGAAGCTTGTTAATTTGGAAAACAAGCAAGGAAACCATTTTCTAGACATGTTCAAGAGAGTAAGAAGCCATTGGAATTAATCCACTCTGATGTGTGGACAACTAAAGCTGCATCTCTTGGAGGCTGTCATTATTTTGTCAGTTTTATTGATGACTATAGCAGAAAAGTTTGGGTGTATTTTATGAAAAAGAAAAGTGAAGTTTTTGGGCATTTCAAAACTCTTAAAGCGATGGTTGAAAAAGAAACAGGCCTGCAGATAAAATGCCTAAGGTCAGATGGAGGGGGAGAGTACCTCTCAAATGAGTTTGCAAGGTTCCTGCAGGAGCATGGCATAAAGCAGCAATATTCATGCAGTCATACCCCACAAAAAAATGGAATTGCAGAAAGGAAAAACAGGCATATTGGAGAGGTATCTCGTGCCATGCTCAATGAAAAAGACTTGCCAGATTTTTATTGGGCTGAAGCAATTGCTACAGCAGTCTACATAATGAACAGGACTCCCACTGTAGCAATACATGGAATGACTCCAAAGGAGAGGTATACTGATAGGAAACCAGATATTTCTCATTTGAAAATTTTTGGTTGCATTGCCTATGTACATGTGCCAGATGAGTTGAGATCCAAGTTGGATCCAAAAGCTGAGAAGTGCATCTTTATTGGTTACTCTCTGCAGCAAAAAGGGTATAGATGCTATAACCCTTCTACTCGTAAGTTTACAGTGAGCAGAGATGTTGTTTTTGATGAGATGAGTAGCTGGTATAAACCAGTAAATGTGATTGATGATGTAGATGCACAAAATGCTAATGCTGCACAGAATTCACAGCAGCAGTCACAAAATATTAGTGGACCTGGAGCGTTCTCTAGCAGTGGTTCACATTCTTCGCCATGGACAAGCAGATTGAGATAAGGAGAATCTTCTCAAAGTAATGTAGATAGTGGTATGCAAGTATCACGAAAAGGAAAAGAGAAGGTTGATTAGCCTATGTTTGATGTGAATGCAGGTCACTCTTATGTGGATGGTGAATCCAGTGGCTCAGAACAGAGCATTGATGATGAGTTGGGTATTCCCTCTATTGTTACACCTGGAGTAAGGAAGACCAGGGATGTTTTGAGAGCACCTAGGAGTGAACCTACTTTGGGCAGGTCTACGAGAGCTAGGTATCCTGTGGATAGGCTGAAATATGATGGATTTACAGCCATTCACTATGCATATATGGTCAAAGTGATACAGGAACCAGAACCCACTTCTTTTGAGCAAGCCATGGGAAAAGAAAAATGGGAGAAAGCCATGGATGAAGAAATGGATGCCTTGGAAGCAAATGCTACATGGGAATTGGTACCTTTGCCTAAAGGTAAGAATGCAATTGGCTGTAAGTGGGTTTATAAAGTGAAGCACAATGCAGATGGTTCTGTGAACAGATACAAGGCAAGATTAGTAGTCAAGGGGTATGCACAAACATATGGCATTGACTATGAAGAAACATTCAGTCCGGTTGCAAGGATGGCAACCGTAAGAGCAGTCATTGCTATGGCTGCATCAAAGGAATGGTCTTTACATCAAATGGATGTAAAGAATGCCTTCTTGCATGGTGACTTGCAAGAAGAGGTCTATATGGAGTAGCCACCAGGTTATGTGCATGATGTTCATCCTGAGTTTGTTTGCAGGTTGAAGAAAGACTTGTATGGCTTGAAGCAAGCACCTAGAGCATGGTCTGACAAGATAGGACAGTATCTTGTCACTATTGGCTTTCAGATTTCCAAGGCAGATTTCTCACTTTATGTGAGAAAAACAGAGAAAGGTATTATGCTACTTGTCATCTATGTTGATGATTTGATTATGACAGGTGATAGTGATGATGATATCCTTCATGTGAAAATGCTATTGAAGCAGAAGTTTGAGATGAAGGATTTGGGAGAGCTGCGTTATTTCTTGGGCATTGAGGTGATTAGATCACCAAGTGGGATACACCTCTTGCAGAGGCAGTATGGATTGGACATGCTGTCCAAATATGGGATGATAGGCTGTAAGCCTATTTCAGTTCCTTTAGAGCAGAATGTGAAGCTGAGCACAGATGCAGGTGAGCTTCTAGAAGACCCTACTATGTACAGACGCATAGTAGGAAGTTTGATTTATATGACTATCACTAGGCTAGATTTGAGCTATGCTGTTGGATTGGTAAGTCAGTTTATGCAGGCTCCAAGGAAACCACATTTGGATGCGGCTAGACGCATACTCAGGTATATGAAGTCCACATTGCAGTATGAACTATTTTATGAGATTGGGGTTCAGATACAGTTACATGGATACACTGATGCTGATTGGGCTGGTAGTATTTCTGATAGACGATCGACCAGTGGATATGTGTTCTCTTTTGGGAGTGCTGCAGTCACTTGGAGCAGCAAGAAACAGCCTACAGTTGCCTTGTCGAGCACAGAGGCTGAGTACAGGGGTGCAGCAATGGCTACATGTGAGGTAGCTTGGTTGCATAAGCTACTTTATGATATGCATCAGTCTACAGATGGACCAGTTGTCATTTATTGTGACAACATGAGTAGTATACACTTGGCCAATAACCCAGTCTATCATGCTAGAACAAAGTACATTGAGGTGCATTATCACTATGTGCGAGAGAGGGTTTTACTAGGTCTTATTGATCTAGTTTATGTCAACACAGAGGATCAAGTAGCTGACATATTCACGAAGGCATTGGGCGCAGAGAAGCTGCGCAAGTTCAGAGACCTACTTGGTGTGCAGGAATTGGGATTGAGCTCGAGGGGGAGTGTTGAGATATCGAGCTCCACTCGTGATACGCCAGGGTGACCGTTGTGTATTTATGTCACCGACTTGTTAGTTGTAGACACGGTTGGTACACTGCCCATGAATAATAGCTACATGATAGCTATCCTTATCTACTCTAGTTCGTGGCTCAGTTAGTATGCCACCTTAGTTAGTTGAGTTTGGTTTGAGACCCATATATAGGGTTCTTCTATTTCTTTGTACTAGAGTTCTTTTGGCTTACACAACTAAGAAGAGGAAAACTGTTTTCAGCCTCCACCCTTGTGTGTATTCCCCCATTGTGCAAGCAAGAAAGATACAAGTGAGACTCCTTCCTTCTCTCCCACAATCTTGACATCTCTTAGACTATAAATGGCACAAATATATGGTACATATACGTTAGATTAGATAGTGTATCCTCCATACACTCTTGGCCACAAGGCCATGGGTTGTTTTGGTTAAGCATAGAGGCTCGGCTAGAGCCTTAGAGCCAGTGTTGGGCCCATTTTTAATCCTAACAATTTGTCTAGTTTTGGATTATACTCCATATCTATCCATGTAATTTTATGAGATCTCATTTGTTGATGGTATATTTATTTGAAAATATAATAAAAAAACCCTTTTTTGTAGCATCTCACAATGCATGTGTTTCGATAACAACAATATGCTCAACGTATAAATGATGTATGAATCCTTTTTCAAAATATTTGATTGGAAGGGGTGAAAAGGTTGCATGCCTTGCCATCCTTTTATTTTTCTTTGTAACCATTGTTATTAGCATCACAAATAAACCTACACACATCACAAATGACGGCCTTGCAATATGTATCAAAATATACATCTCAATGAAATCAATGAAGAACTAGGCTCAATGAACTACATCTCTAGAAGCTCCTTGATTTGCTTGGCCACTTCTTTCACTATAAGATATGAGCATTGGACGACAGAAGAGGTATCCACAAATTAAGAGGGAGATATGGAGAGTTGTTACAACTCTCAAGTGCACCAATGAATATTTAACTGGTTCCCTCGTTGTGGTTGAGAAAGATTGATTGCCTTTGCTAGGCATGATCAATAGTTGCTCTACCCTAAACATAGCTATGTTGAGATGGATTGCTTACAATTTGTTGAGTCCAGATATCAGACATATAGCAGGAAAAGAGAATCCAATTGTAGATATGCTTTCTAGAGTTAGGTATGAGGATGAGGAGGCATTACTTGCAAATGAGGAAGACATAGAGATTTCAACTACCAGGCTTGATCATGTCTATCGTGTTTCTACCATTGAGGCTTTCTCAAAAGGAATTTACATTAGAGACTCATTTGCAGATAGGCCAGTATCTAAGTACGCTAACCAAAGGGGATGAATGGATAGATGCAAAATTCAAGAAGATGAGAAGCAAAGCTTATGTATATTTCTTAAAGGATGGAATGCTTTGGAAGTATCCCAAGAAGAGATGTTGTCTATACTTGCACATAAACTATAACAAGGCTACCTAGTTTAGGTTATGCAAGATTTTCATGAGAGCCTATGTGATGGTTGTAGGGGTATATGGACAACATACACAAAGATCAAGGAGAGGTAGTGGTGGAAGGGCATGTTGAAAGACATCTCCTAGTGTGTGGAAACTTGCAAGGACTCCCAGATGTATCCTTTAATACATTGTAGGGATAAATTGTATCCTATATACAGAGTAAGCCTAAACTGTAAGTGGATAGTTGACCTAGTCACTATGCTTGTATGTCTTTGGTAGTTACAATATATAATTTTAGCCAAATAAGATCTTACAAATCAAGCAGAGGGCAGAGTGGCTTTGAGCACCAATTATAATCCAAAAGGAAATGGAAAGAGAGAGAGGGTATTCACCTATATTGTAGGCATTGTCTAAAGCTTGTGGTGGATGGATTGGAGATTCGAGGAGGTTGCTGCCATTTGACAGTTGTGCCTTGCATTGGAGTGTATTACATTGGTACGAGAACTCATTTAGAGATGAGACTCTAGCTCTTTAGCTTGCTAGAATGAAGACTAGAAGGTATGGAGTTGGTTGTGGAGAGATTGAAGGTAGTTAGATTAAAGAATAAGGAGAGATTTGATAGTAGGCATTGTCTACAATGTAGAAATGTGGAAGAGGATAGTTGGATATTGGTATATGATAGAAACTTCAAGAATCAACATAGTGACATCTATAAGATGGTGAAGAGGTGGTTTGGGCCATATGTGGTGGGCATATTTATGACAATGAGTAATTTGTACATATCAAACAATATGAAAATGAGTAATAGTGGTCCATTTGCAGGATGTGTAGGTTTAGAGGGGGTGGATGTGGTGGCATTGTGCATCCACTTGCAAAGAGCCCTAGTGGAATGTCAAACATTATGATATTAGTGAGTGTTGAGGTGCGTCACTTGTATGATTTATTTTCCATGTATGAACCCATAGTTTTATAATTTTCCTTCTCATACAATGTATCCAAGTTTTTCCTATACTTTTCAATCTTCCATCATTTTCAATGTGCTTGCTTTTGAGTGATTTCCATCATATAGTATATTTTTTCTATTTTTTGTTTCTTTTTTGTGTGTGTTATGTGAATATATGTAAAAGACAAGAGCCTAAGAAACTTAAAATTTAATTTTTCCATGTCCAAATATGTAGCAAGGTATCTGTGAAGTTTATAACTAATGTCAAGATGACAACCTAAAAGGACAAGACAAAAAACCCATGAAAGCACGCCAAAACTCAAAGATAAAGCTATTGTGTATGCGAAAAGTCTCTTACCCAAAACTAGTTCAAACTACATGAGTGTGGACAATTTTAAATCCTTGGACTAACTAAGCCTATGATTGGTGCAAGTGATTAAGTAGAAGCTTCTAAAGCTTCTTGAAAATCCTCTTGCTTTTTCTTTACTAATTGCTTCTCATCAGAATATCATTGTAACACACTAAATTCAGAGGACAAGAGTCTATCTTTGGTCAATTCCACTAAAGAAAATGTAGGGAAGATAACTTTGCACTACTAAAAAGATAGAAAACCTTATGCATTTCATTGTTTATGCTTACTAAAAGCATTAAACTTTTAGTCTAAAGCTATGGTCACATGATTTTAGAAAGGTAAATGGGAGAATATTAGTATTCTACTACAAATAGAGGCATAGATCACCTAATCAAGGCTTGGACAAACTTGGAGTTGATCATTCTTACTTAAATAGCAACAAAAAGGAGTTCTAAAACAAGGTATTGGATGCCTTGGCTCAAAAATGCTGCCTAAAAAGTGTAATATTAGATTTCTTCTTACAAGATTGGAGCTCTTTGCTCTAATTATTTAGAGATGGGTTTTCTTCTTGTTCAAGATAGGATCATGAAGGCTTCATGATAAAAAATTTTGATAGAGGAATCAATTCATCGTATCAAGGTCTTGTACATGAGTTATTTTAGATTGTGTTGTTCTCTCAATTCCATAATGTACAGACGATATCTAGTATAAGTTGACTTTGCTTCATCTTATCTTCCATCTTTTTCATCCACAAGATCCCTAGTAGATCATAGCCAAGCAAGTTTTCCCTTAACAAGGATAGAGACCAATCAGAGACCATGGTGGTGGCAACCATTATGAGAAAAATCAAGGATAACACTACAACAAAATAAAATCATATATGGGAAAGCTAGACATGGCATGATGGGTCTGTTTATTTTATCGTGTACAATCATGTATAAAAATGTATAATTCTACATTAGAAAAATGCTAATAGAAATATCTTAAATGTATTTAAAAAAAATTATATCCATGAATATAAGCCTTGTTCAATATGATTATTGATGGCCCTCTAGACATGTCTGTTTTTACAAGTATTTGTGATCTTCTAAAGTGTTTTAAAACACATGTGCTACCGTGTTTTTTGACATGTAACATAGGTATTTGGGATTCAATAGCTCCTCGTATGTTTGATGATATTGGAGAGTACATGAACTAGTATGTAACGATCCTTTTCGAAAAACTATTAAACCTAAGAATTTTATGATCCTTTCATGTGATAATTGAGTGTATTCTATCATCTAATTGATTATAATATAATAAAGAAATAGTGCTATAGTCAAAATACATATCCATGAGCTTGATAATAGGTAGTATTATTCAAACTCTATTGTTTGTAGAGATTAAACATAGTTATATTGGTTATAAATGATATTTTTAATAAATTATATTTTTAAATAATAAAATATATAAGAGAGCCTAAAATAGTATATAGGAGTTGTGAAAAATAGAAAACATACTTTTGATGACTCTCGACTTAAAATCATCATTTTCATTTATAAAAAGCCTAATTTCATAATTCTGTCTATATTGTCTTGTCAACAAGGTTTGTTTTGGTTGGTTTTAGTATTGGTATCTCTATATTTTGAGTTTATGGAAGAAAGTTACAATGAAAACAAGTTGCAAACTGCTTCATAACATTTCAGACCACATAGATACAAGAAGTTTTTGTTCCTTTGTTCTTTTCTTTTTGAGTTATGTATAATTATTTTCTCTTACATTATTGAATATGATTATGAGAATTGAGATTGAAAGTAGGATTACAAGTCATACATACATATCTAACTAGGTATATGACACAAGTTGGAATGGACTTTTCTTGAGGAATACATTGTTTGAGAAGATACACAATTCACGGATTCATGAAGAAGACAATAAATTGAGAAAATTCTCAATTTTCATCTTCATCCAACAATTGGAGATTGTGATTCCAAATCAGATTGAGAGTGAGTGTGAGATTGGGATCTCTTATCATGCACATGATATAAGCTTGGGGGGACTAGCTAGGAGATTTGAGCTCCATATTGGAGTACATGTTGTGATGTTTTATTGTTCCTACTCCATAAACTTGATCAAATATTATGTAGATTTCTCTTTCTCTCTATTTTCTCCATATGTATATTTATTCAGTTTGATTGACAATGTGATTTATTATGATTATGAAGGAGTCATGTCGCATGGTATAATATAAGGAAAGATGTAAATTCCAAAATCAAAATCCCAAATACTTCTACCATTGGTCTAATCTACCAAAGGGGCCACAGTTGGCTTTTTAAGGCAAGGTTCTACAAATCTATCCCGAAGGGGTCTAATCGACCATTGGTCTAATCTACCAAAGGGGCCACAATTGGCTTTTTAAGGCAAGGTTCTACAAATCTATCCCGCTCATATGAGATTAAGGCTTTTACTTTTCTAATTGTGTTAACATTGAAAGGATCTATGATCAAGATGAATGGAAGCACATGCATATTTAGAGTCAATGGAGCCATGGTATTGATTCTTATGAGGAATACATTTTTACTCAAAGACAAACTAGATTCGATACGCTTCTTAGTTGTTACACCTTGGAAAGTAAGGGTAGTTTCATCTCTAAGTATTTGAATGTTGGATTAGATGTCCTTGCACATGAAGACTTTGGTCAAATTCATCTTGGTGATTCCATGAAGCTATAGTCTAGAGAATATCATCTACCCTCATTAGTTACTATTGCTTATACTCAAAGAACAATTCTAAAGTTGTATAACACATGATCAAGCTCTTTTTTAGCCACCCCATACTGTTATACCTCGTTATCAACATAGTGATATAGCATCATCTTAGAGAACAAATAATGCACATTAGCTAGGTGATGCAAGATCAATTGTTGGCTCATGAGAAAAAGTACATATACAATCAATGTTTAATTAAAGAGGAGTACTAGTGTTTTGTTTTGGAGCAAGAATACATATAGGATCAACGGTTGATTTTGGAGCACAAACTATATGGAAAACTTGCCAACATGAAAATGTAGGAGGATATTTAGCTAATGACACCACTCTCATGTTAGATATTTAGCAAAATTATATCCTATATTGTTTGGAGATGGCACAAGAAGTAGTTATATTTGATATGGTAGAGTTGGTTGCTCTAAACCTTCCAAAACCCTCAATGTTGAGAAAGGTATGTTTCAAGATAGGATATTACAATATGGAGAAAGTATTGATAGAGAAACTCTTATTTCAAATACTCAGAGGGTTGATCATAACATCAGATATCAGGAGTTTGGAATGTAGTGATGACATAAAGGAAATGCATGCTCAAGGCTATACTACAACTGTACTAAGCCTATATCTACTGATCACAAACAAAACTGCAATGCAAAGAATGGTAAAGTAGTACTTGTACTAGAGATTGTTGATGAAGAGGAGGAAGTGAAAAATCAACTAGCTACCACCTTGACTACTCCAAGCCATGATAAGAGTTTCTCATAGTAGCTTCACAAGCAGAGCCTTCATCAAAAGGTACACTAGAGCTTATGCAAGATTTTAGATTTAAATACCCCAAAGTAACCAAGAATATGGGAATCATGGACATGCGACATCTAGGGATTGATGCTATAAATTCATAAATGATCTCAATCTCATATGACTCACTCTATATGGCATGGTGATCCTTGATGAGTTAAGAGAAGAGAGAATGAATGATAATGTAGTGATCATTGAGGAATATGGGCATCATGGATATGGAACATCTAGGGAGTGATGCCATAAATACCCTAATGATTTCAATCTCATATTTCTCACCCTATATGTCATGGTGATCCTTGATGATGAGTTGAGAGAAGAGATGATGAATGATAATATAGAGGTATGTGAAGATTTATTACATGAGGGATTTATTATTTAAACTCGGTTGACTATGCTTTCTTTGTTGATGATGTAATGGATGGTATTGATGCCATCTTTCCATTTAATCTAGGTTGATGAACAAGGTTCTTGAAAGAATCTCCACATAGGTTAGCAACCATCTCTAGATAATCAACATATCTTCACAATGATCTTTAGGTATAAAGGATGCGAATTAAGAACCATGTTTCATTGCAGTTTAGTTTCTATTAGCTCTCTTTTTGAGATCTTGTAAATTTTGATTTACTTTTATAGAGAATTAAAACTTACATCAGATGAAAGTACATCAAAACATATTTCTATAGAGCTATTGAACACATGAGATGGAGTCTTTACAAAGATAGCTTTACAAAGACACACGACAACGAGTCTTTAGAGGGTTTTCTAGAAGCAAAACTAGTCTTTAAGATAATGCAATTATCCATTATTAATTGTTGATGACATAATGAGATCCTTGGGTGAATATGAATATATGCAAGGACTTATTTTGAGTAGTATACATCTTCCAATGTAAAAAATATAAAAAAGCAATATATTTAGAAAAAAGCAGTATATTTTGTTATTCTAGGAGTATTTTCACAAGTTTCTTAGCACTGCCTTGTTTGATAGCTCTATTTCCTTCAATTTGAGTAACTTGACGATACTATTCAGTTTGTATTTAAAGGTTATGGTCAAAATAAGCTATAATTGGGCAAAGGGCTTGCACAAAAGAAAACATAAATTAAGAAAATCATTGAAGTAAACAAGAAAAAGACTAATACATGCTTATAGATCCATGTTTTTGACGAATTTGGATGATATTTTTGATTTTTTTACTACAAATATAGTTTTATTTGTAGAACTCAAGTATGGAATTAAGAGTTTACAAAGGACTTTGCCTTGATTCAAGTGCCATCTCTTGCATGTTCAATAATAAAAAATAGGTTTTTCTATGGATAGATTTGGATCTCCCATTTCTTGCTACTGTTGCTAAATGATTGTAGGGTTTATATGATCAAAATAAAAGGATTTTGGGGATTTTGCTTATGGAATACACTATTCTTTGGGTTTTTCTTCATTCAAGTTTGTTATAGGGTTATATCAAGCACATTTTAAGGGTCTAGTTGCATTGTTTGTGGGGAGATTGATGTATTAGAATCATAAAAGATTTTGGACTAAAGTATTTTGGTATGAGCTATCATCTTAGAAGTGGTAAGTCTAAAAGTGATAGTGAAGTTGAACAGACATTGAAGCAATGGTTCTTTACAAGTAATTCATGATACATTTTGGTTTTTCTCTTGCATATAGTTTTTTTTCTCATTTGTGAAATGATATTATCATGACCTTAGCAGTTTTGGGCCTAACACTTGACTCCCTCCACATATGCAAAGACTTATTTTGATAGTCTAAGTTGTCTAAGTCAAAAAATATAAGAAAGTGGCATATTTCTAAAAATTTAGAATTTATGACTATTTTGTGAGGAGTTTTGTAAAGTTTTCTAGTTTACTTATTGACCAAATATATTTCCATTGATTTAATTTTATGGTTGAAATAAGTTGTAGCCATGCACATGACTTGCAGAAAAGAAGAATAATTCAAGAAAAGCACTAAAGTAAGCATAGAGAAGACATATAGATGCTTAGGGATGCATGGTGGAGATTTAGGACTATTCTATTGCCATCTTACTGAGATTTGTAGTGTTGAAGTGCTAAATAGAAAGAAATAGATGATTTTGCCTTGATTTTGAGTGTTATGTCTTACTTATTGAGTGCCTCAAAAGATAGTTTTTGTGGAATGATTTTGATCTCTTTTTTTCTGTTGTGCTAGAGGTTAAAGAACACAAGGATTTTATGGTGAAATTACAATAGTTTTGAAGTTTTGCTTAGGGAACACATTGTTCTTTGGACTATTTTCATTGAGATGTCTCATAGGACTTAACCATGACTAATTTAAGATCCAAAACTCCTCATAGGACTATTTTGACTATTTTGCTTAGGGAACACATTGTTCTTTGGACTATTTTGCTTAGGGAACACATTGTTCTTTGGACTATTTTGATTGAAATGTCTCATAGGACTTTACCACTACTATTTTGTGATTCTTTCATGTACATGAAATCAATTGGGGATGGATCACAAGGTTCGAAGTATTTTGCTTAGGGGACACATTGTTCTTTGGACTATTTTGCTTAGGGAACACATTGTTCTTTGGACTATTTTGATTGAAATGTCTCATAGGACTTTACCACAACTATTTTGTGATTCTTTCATGTACATGAAATCAATTGGGGATGGATCACAAGGTTCGGACTCTACATTGGAGTGCAATTTTTTATTGTGTTATTTGCTACTCCTATGTTTTCTTCAAACTATAATAAAGATTTCTCTTTTTGTCATTCTACTTACATCTCTTTATAAAAAATTGTGTTAATTTTTATTAGATTGTGACTAGTCATGTTGCAAAAATTTTAGGCTTGATATTTTATCTCACACCCCCCCCCCCCCCCCCCTCACTCGATACATGCAAGGACTTATCTTGAGTGGTAGAAATCGTCCAAGTTGATAAATATTAAGAAGTGACACATTTACAAAAAAGTAGCATTTATGACTACTTTAGGAGAATTTTCACAATTTGGCCTTGTAGAACACAGATGAAACCAAGTCTAATTTGAGCTACTTCCATGTGTACCAAATTGGAGAATAGTTAACCCTTCATTACACTACGTAGTTAAACTACCTCAATTGCATAGTACATCATGTGCGGAGGGTATTATGAGTGTGATGTAGCCTTTAAATTTTTAGCCTAAGCTTGAACTTAAAGTTTGAACAAAGACTTTATGATATTTTTAATAGCTCTTTAGAGTATCAAAGTTCAAGTTTTTCTTTTAGAATTAATAATACCAATTTATACATGTGTACAAGTGAATTCTGAAATTTTTAGCTTAACTATCATATATTTCAAATATTGTTTTCATTGACATATGCTATCTCAAATCTGGGTTGAACATAGAGTTAGCGACAACAAGTTCTTATAGACTCTAATATACTATGGTGCATCACACCCCATGGGCACATAGCATTTCTTCTTCATAAGTGGTCATACAAGTGCACTTTCAAGAGTGATTATAAATATAGAAAATGAGACTAAAGGAAGAAAGTAACAATACTCATCATCGCACACTCTAATCATACACATTTACAATGAAATTTTTGATGCGAGTACAAACAAACTTCAAGCAATATCCACACATAGTAGAAATACTTGCATGATATGAGAGACCATTTGTTCAAGACTCTCTATAGGTGTATTTATAAGGATTTCTATAAGCATATCTAAATTACAATAGAGATGAACTTATGAATGCATTTGATGATCTAGCATGAAAAATTTGGAAATTCTTACCTTTTTTTTAAACATGACCTTAGCTAATAGAAGAATACCTTGCAAGAAGCCAAAATTTGGTATAGTAGCGAGAAATAATAAAGAAAACATGCACTTTTGAGTTGCATTCTCGCTCAATATTAGGGTACACAATGCATATGCTATGTGCATATGCATATACATATGGTATGTGCATAAGCATAAGCAATGCATAGGCTATACATAAGCCACGCATAGCCTATGCATAGGCTCTACTATCTAGGCTATGCACATGCACATCATATGCATGTGCATAGGATATGCATAGTGTATACATAGATACATGTATATACATTGTTACACACATAGGTTATGTGCATATATACACAAAGGTTATGCATATGCATAGGGATAGGTATACACATAGGCACATGCATAGGATATGAAAAGCCTATGTGTAAGCATAGCTATACCATAAATATAGATATTGACACATATGCATATGTACACAATGACATGATCTAATAATTACCTCTTAAATACCAACCTAATATCCACCAATCGCAAATCCAAGTTATTGGATTGTCCCAAACATATTGGCACCAATGTCACCATGTCACAATAGTCGGGTCTTCCTAATATCTTAACTTCCATCACCTCTAAAAGTAGTGCCATTTGTCGCTTTAGGGATTAGGCACCTAGCTTTCCCCATCTAGGTACACATATGTTACACATATACTCGACACATCCTCACAGTAGTGCCCAGAATATCCTAATGAGTACCAAATATTTAACAACAATGAGTACTAGAAATTCAACTTGAACTTTAGACACTCAATCAAGGCAAAAATGAATTAACAATAATAAGTAGCAAAAATTTATCCAAACATTAAAAAAAATATAGACAACCATATCTTTGATATTTTGTGAACTATGCCTCTTCTTTCTCCTCTAATCTTCTTCAAACATCAAAAGAAATATAGACAGCCATATCTTTGATATTTTGCTAACTTTGCCTCTTCTTTCTCCTCTCATCTTTTCCAAGTTTGTAGAAGAAACATCTAACTCCAATTGTCAACCCTTAGTCCATGACAAGTTGGCTCCATTAGAAAAGCATGCAAACTAAAATAGAAATAGGGAAACATATTGAAGCTTGTAAATTACATGTTAAAGTTTGTGGTGTATAAGCTATACTACAAAGCTTGTGCATTAAAACTAGCGTGAAAATTTTACATAGAGCATACTATTGATGGGCAATCAAGATCTCTATAGAGAACATGAAAAGAAGCAAGATGGAGGAAGGTTTGTCATTAGCACCCAATGGAAATCCTTGAAGAAGTTTAAAGCAAAGTGAATCCTTGAAGCAATACTCACATAAGTCAATGTTTTATCAATGAAGCACTAAGATAAATAAATCCATTTACTTATAGAGCATACTATTGATGGGCAATCAAGAACTCTATAGAGAACATGAAAAGAAGCAAGATGGAGGAAGGTTTGTCATTAGCACCCAATGGAAATCCTTGAAGAAGTTTAAAGCAAAGTGAATCCTTGAAGCAATACTCACATAAGTCAATGTTTTATCAATGAAGCACTAGGATAAATAAATCCATTTACTTATAGCCTTGTCCTTCCATGAATCTTAAAGGAAATTTTCTCTAGATATTGGAAATGGAAAGCGACTTAAGATATTGGAGATTGATAGTGACATAGGATTGAAGAAAGGAAGAGAGTAATTAACTCTTGTTTGGGCAAGAAGGTAGAGGAAAAAATTAATGCGTGGCATACAATTCACATGGAAGGATTTTCAAAAGCTTTAGCGGTAAGCACACATGGATTCAATTTTTGAGATTTCATAACGGGGGTGAGGAATATGTAGAGATTGTTTCATAATCTTCTCATCGACTCAATGTGATCATTTCCATAAGAACTATCTCTTGCCTTTCAAGCTCTTGTCCAGGAGCTTTCTCCTTTTTCTTCTTTTGAAGATCCTCCAATCACAAAGACAATGAGCTTCCACCATCTCTCATTTCCATTTTTGAACTTCCCATGAGGAGACTATGGTTTGATTCTCTCTCTCTCTCTCTCTCTCTCTCAGTGAAAAGAAGACGGAGGGAGGGAGAGGCAAATAAAGAGATAGAGGGAAAGAAAAAAATGAATAAAGAGAGATGGAGAAAGAGAGATATAGAGAGATGGAAGGAGAGAAAAAAAGAGATATGAAGGGACAAATATATAGAGAGAGGGAGGGAGAGGGAAAGAGAGGGAGAGGAGAAAGAAATAGAGACAAGGGAAACACAAATAGAGAGATGGAAGGAAAGATAAAAATAGAGAATCAGAGAGGGTAAACAGAGAGAGAAAGAGAGAGAAAAAGAGGGAGGGAGACATTACTTTCTATTTATTTATTTTTTCAATTTATTATTTTCTATCTTTACTTTTGTTTGTGGAGAGATGCATTGAGGGAGAGCGGGAGAGGAAGGGAGAGAGAGAAATAGAGAGGAGGTAGGGAGAGAAAGATAGAAAGAGGAAGAGAGAAAAAGGGGGAGAGTGGGGACTTCATGAAAATTAGAGAGATAAAGGGAGAAAGAGAGAGAATGGGCTTCATGAAAAGTAAAGGGGAGAAAAAGAGAGAAATAGAAAGATGGAGAGAGATAGAGAAGGGGAGGGGAGGGTGAGGGAGAGGGAGAGGAAGAGGAACACTGAGGGAGAGAGAAAAAGGGAGAGAAAGAGAAGAAGGGAGATAGAAAGGAAGAGAGAGGAAGGGAGAGACAAATAGAGAGATAGAGGAAAATATACAAAGAGAGAGAGAGAGAGAGAGAGAGAGAGAGAGAGAGAGAGAGAGAGAGAGAGAGAAGGCATCAAAGAGATATAGAGAGATGAAAGGAGATAGAAAAAGAGAGATGGAGGGAAAGAGAAAAATAGAGAGGGAGCGAGAGAGAAAGAGAGGAATGAGATTGAAAAAATAGAGAGAGAGAAAGGGACACAAATAGAGAGATGGAGGGAAAGATAAAAATAGAGAGTGAGAAAGAGGGAGAGAGAAATAGAGAAACAAAGTGAATGTGTGAGAGAGAAGAGATAAAGTAGAGAAAAGAAAAAAAGATAGACACAAAGAGGGAGAGAGACATTGCTTCCCTTTTTAAAAAAATTATATTCATTTTCTCTCTTTACTTTTGTTTGTGGAGAGATACATTGAGGGAAATATAAAAATAGAGAGCGAGAGAGAGGGAGCTAAGAGAAGTAGAGAAATAAAAGGAGAATGAGAGAGAGATAAGGGAAGAGAAACATTGAGGGAAACACAAACATATTGTTTATTGTAACATAGTCGAAATAGACAATGATCATCGTGCTAACATTCAAGACCGTTAGATGTATGTCAATCACTGAGACATGCAAGCTGGAAATTCAACAAAAACATCACCTGTCTATAGACCACATACGATGCTGTAATATGCCCCCCCTAACAAAATTTGTTAATTTTAAGGCAAATTTTTTTATCCCTCTCTCTCTCCCCATCGACAACACGTCGGGGAGAGAGAGAGAGGGGAGTGAACTGGTGTTAGCGGGGGCATGCAGCCCCCCAAGTGGGAGGGGTGGTAGCCATCTTCCCCCCCCCCCTCCACCATATAAGGGAGGCTCCCCCTCCCCACGTCGAATAGCGTAGCCCCCTCCTCCCTGCATAAATGGCTTATCCTCCCCCTCTCGTGCTCGTCACCTCCCCCCCTCCCTGTGGCAGCACTTGCACCCTCCTAGGCTGTCAACAAAGACCTCCTCCACCCTCCGTCGCGGACTGTAGCAACCCCCCCTAAGGTTCCTCAAAACCCCCCCCCGTGAACAGAGAAGGAGAGAGAGAGAGAGAGAGAGAAGAAGAAGAAGAAGAAGAGGAAGAAGGGAGAGAGAGAAGAAGAGAAGGAGGAAGAGAGGGAAGGAGAAGAAGAGATACGAGAGGAGAAGAAGAGAAAAAGAAGAAGAAGAGGAAGAAGAGAGAGAGAGAAGAAGAGAAGAAGTCGAGGGAGAGAGAGAGAAGGAGAAGAAGAGAAGAAAAGAAGAAGAAGAGGGCATTTGTGGCATTGGTCATCTTGAAGGCCCGTTAAGGTCAAGACTATCCAAACTCTGTGTGGCAAATGGCTCCCAAAAAGAGAGTCATGGGAAGTGTAAGTGCCAAAACTATCATTGGTACCGGTAATACGGGAGAGGCGAGTGGAGCGACCAATGCAACAAATGCCCGTACGATCACGAATCAAACCCAGGTTCTTTAGATATCCTAAGCTTTATAATTAATTCTGTATTATTTCTCGAGGAAGAAATAAAGGGGTAGCTACATTCATGGAACAAGAACGAGCTGTGGATTTTAATTTGTTTACTCTAAGTGCTTGGTTGCATGCATGAACTCGTAGAATATGGAGTTCGCATAAGTTTATATGCATGGAATGATAGCTTTTACACACATAGAGTGATAAGGTTTCACTTTATTTCACATAAAATAATAGTTTTAAACCAGTTCAGTGCATGAATGGTCATCTAGAATTCATGCTTCACAATCATGTTTAAAATAAACACATGAAATGTTAGTTTTTGTTCATAGGATGCAAACGCATCGATGGATAGAGACCTAGACTTTCATATACAAAAGTCACATAAGATTCGGTGCATTAGGACTAAGTATTCATTGCCAGGTATGAAGAGAGTTAAAAGTCGTTTAGAATGTATAAATATATTACACACACCATGTGCATGATGGGTAAGTTTGATTGGAAAAATTCTGCATAGTACCGCACTAAGAGAGATGGAAGGGATGCATGCATCTACACTGTATCGTGAAGGTCTAGTTGAAAAGTCTTGCATTGCCAAGGGTGTTAACTGAAGATGAGTAAAGAACTGAAAGAATAAAAGACCCTTGGTTGGGTTGGGAATAAGGCATGTCCGTTGCCTTGGTTGACTAGTTAATGCTTTGAGTTAGGGTTATGATACCGTAAGGTAAAACCCAAGGGGAAGAGCAAGTCAAAATAAGTTAACTTACCAAGAACATTTGCTTGCATGACCTTTTTTAAGATTATTGGGATTGGATGTCTCTTAGCTTGAGGTAGGCTGGTGAGGTGTGGATTGTTGACCCAGGTTATGCTTGGTTGTTTTGAAAAATGATATTTCTAAGTGAAATGAATTGTTGCCTTGGTAAGAGGAGATCTTACTAAGGATAGGGGGGTTAAGATCAGGTATTCTTGTATCACCAAAAGTATCCTTGGTGAATTAGGGGTCGAAGGAAAGATCACATAGGTACTTCAAGGGATCTAAGTGATAACCAGTAAGTTAACTGAGGGCTGAAATGATAAACGGGTTGCCTCTTACCCATCCAACCTCCAATCCTCACTAGGAGAACAAATAGGGGCACCACCTAGCCAAAGGGAGGATGGGCTAGGACATCTTTTTTTTCAAAGAGAATCAAGAGAGCCAAGACACAAATTTACAAGAGAGAATATATGTACTAGACATCATATTAGAATATGAGAGAGAGAGATGAGAGGAGAGGGAGATAATAGGAGAAGAGATAGAGTAATCTTGCCATTATGCTACATGGAATGAGAAGATGAGAAGAGAGGGAGATAATAGGAGAAGAGGTAGAGGAAGCTTGCCATTATGCTACATAATAAAAGAACTCACTCATAGCTCACCTCAAAGAGATGAGAGTATTCTAGAGTGCTCTCATGGGCTTGTCATTGTCCTTCCCCCTTCTTTCTCCATGGGCTCTTTATATAGCCTCCATGAGGGATTAGATTAAGCTAATCTTCTTGATTAACATAATCCTAGATGATGTATGGCATCTTTTAAAATATGGAGAATAGTGGATGGGACAAGTCCCCACCTTGGTCATCATGCAAGAAGCCAAGGGTGGTGGTAGACAAAATAGAGAAATGGAGCTAAATTACAAGAGGTGGGTGCCCAAAGCACATTATTATAATATATTTACAAGAAGGATAGAGTGGAAAGTTGGTGTGGTGAAAGAGAGAAGTAAATTGCATGTAGCCAGCAGTCTGCGCCTTTGTAACTTCAAATCCGTGAAGAATCTGAAAAAACTTTCTTCTGCAACTTTGTAGACCAGGTCAAAACGGATCGGGCATCGAGGGAATTTTCTTGAAATTCACTTTTTCTTGGGAGTTATTGAGATTATAAAAAAAGGCTTCCAAAAGCTGCTTTGACTTTAGTCCCCCATATATATATATATATATATAAATACATATAAGCATGTGACAAAAGGGGTCCATGCTTGTAAGCTTTTGTGCAAGATCCAAATGACACCATGATGTGGATATTGACTTGTATGCTAGGGTGAGGTGTCCTCTAATGATGGTGATAGATTCCAAATCTTAGCGATGCAGACCGAGCCCATGTGTAGTTGGAGGCTAGTCCTTTGAAAAATCTATGCACTCACTCAACTCCTAGGTGTAATCCATTTTCATCTTCACTAAGATAACCATTCCTTTTACCCTTTACATTGACATGCCTTCTAAGAACTTGTTCCCCCCATTTTCTAGAGTTATCATAATCGAGAAGCAATGTAGCATACCTAGTGCTTGAAGAGTAAACCCAGAGTGATATGGTAAGCTCTTGATAGGGGCTTTGGCCAAATTTTGTGGTAGTAATCCGGGTTGTAAAAAACCCGGATCATTAACCAACTGAGGACAACGGGGTTGTCCATGGTCTATCTGACAAGGAGACCTGAGATAAGGATAATTAGGTCGATAGGCTATAAACCCTAACCAAAAGATAAAAGCGAAACGGTAACCTAGCTTGCCAAGCCCTTGGGATCTCGCCAAGTTGCAAATGATCCAGGATTTGGATGTTGGGAGCATCCGGAAAAAAAAAGAGTCACACCTTAGCAGTTGATTGTACAAATGGCCTCCAAAATGTTTGTGATTGTATACATACGTATATTATTTGATCTCCTTTGCTCATGGAACTAATTCAAGGAAAAACACTTAATGCTTCAAGTTACAAGCCTGGAGAGAGAGGCAGGAACAGTTACCTCCGAGTGTCTGCCTGGCCCTATCCAAGCGGGTTGTTAACCGTGCCGGGTATATGGACCTAGCCCGCCACGAGAGGTCTCTCTGTGGGTGCTGCTTGGAGTGGGAGGACGCTTGGGTGCCAAGGGAGGCTCTGGCTATAAATTCTTTGCCTCTGGATCCTGCACAAAAGGCCGACGTAATGTGAGATGGGATCTCGAGGCCCATGTACTAGTCAACGGGCGAAACTTGGAGCAGCAATCCTGTACATTGCTGGGATAGCCTTCGGGCATGATAATTAATGTACTCTGAGATTATGATAAATAAAGAACATATATTTGAGAAAAAGGAACTTGCTTGGCATTATTTTTGTGTCAGTGCCTAGGTTATGTGAAGGAACGAGTGATTAAATTGATTAATTAAGAAAGCTGCTTTTGCATGTCAAACATAATGTGCTAGGTAATTAGATAACTAAGCAAATTGAGGAAAGTGCGGTGGACGTGACTTGGGTTCGTCCTATGGAAGGGTGGTCCCGGTTAGCTGGGAACTTTTCTCAAAAGACGAGATAATGATACTGTGAAGACCTAGCATCAGTAGAGTGAGAATCTAGGTTTATGCTCTTTTAGGATAAAGGAATGGGATTATGCCTTATGGCAAAGAGGTTGAGCTTCGCATCCCTCTCATTTCCCATTCTCCATGAACCAAGTGCAGCATGAATTTGCTTCGACTCTGTTGTTCCTATGTAAAGTGGGTCATTTGGAGCTCGACACTAGCTACATCCTAGAGACTTTACTGTTAGGAAAGGAACCTTGACTTCAGGTCGATCCTAAGTGGGAACGGCCGGACACTTCCGCTCGGGGCAGACTTGGGAAGACCCAGACCCCAAACCCTGTTACATTCCTTGCGAGTGCCAGGCGGAGCTTTCTAGACCCTCTTCCCGTTGGGCTGCTAAGATGTGTCCCACAAGCAGATGAGTGGACACGTTATAGTTGGTATCAAAGCGAACCAACAGTATCTAAGATTACAATGGAACTTAATGGAGGAAAATAAAGGGATTAAGGGGATAGTCAGGGGAAGGTGAGTGGAATAGAGCAATGTTTTCTGTTGAAAACATTTCTTTACTCACTTATGGATGTTGGGTTGCAAAGTCACGAAGCATGGAGTAAGTTCTTGGTGTTCCAGGTCATGTTCATGACTGCAATGCGTGCTTCGGATTATTGTCAGAGGCTAGGTATGATGAATATTTTGGACCGCATCTATAATCCTTCACCCCTATATGCAGAGCGGAGATGGACGGGAGATTCAGGAATATACTACATAGTAGCCCACCGACTTGCGTACCTTCAGACCAACTTGAAGAGAATCAAGTGGATGGAGGATTTAAAGATTGTGAAGATGTTTATCTTTATCAAAGCTCACGTAAATGCAACTTTGCATGTTAGTGGTCGGCAAGTCAAGCAGAACAAGTACGTCTATGAAGAAGTGACCCACGCGATCTCTGCTGATGACAGGATCAAAGTGTTAGGGAACTATGAGAAGAATGGGTATCAAAGGAAGGGATACCCCAAGCTTCCTATGATGTACCGTTTTCTGGAAATCCATGACTCCACTCCATATTATTTTTCTGTTCCTATAGCCGATTGTAACACAATCCTATTCTCCCCAAACAGATGTATCAATCAGCTTGTCCTACTTATCCAAAAATAAGTGTACTCAAGGGATTATGCCTTCATGAATAAATAAGACTTTTTACTATTGTCTATCTTGTTCGTAAATGTTAGCTAAGGTGTTAAGTGATTGAATCACTTGGCTAAAAGTTGTGCTAGTTGTATTAACGTTGTCGAAGGGATTTGAAAGCCAAGTCGTGACCACAGAAGTCCTTGTTTAATTTCAGGATAGAAGATCATTCAAGTGTGACATTACAACCAGGGTCTCTGTTCGATCCAACAAGGAAAAAGAGTCTTCCCATAAAAAGGACTTAATTGAGCACCTTGCACACCTTTCCAACCATGTAAAATATCATGCAAAGATCCCATTGTTGCAAACTCATAAGCAAAGATACATAAGTTCCCATCAATGCAATATCCAACAAGCTCCACGTTATTCTCATGCTTTAACCTTGAGATCCTGACTTGCCATTTGTTGCTGGATGGTTTGTTAGATATGATCAATGCCCCCACCCTCATTAGGTGCTACCAATGATCCATGGTGCTCAAAGTTGTAAGGCCCCCATTATGAGGAGAAGCCAAGTGTGAGCCCGGACATTGGTGGAGTCCTGACTTGTATATCAGATGAGGTCTATGTGACCGGATGGCAAAAAGGTGACCATTGTGGGTCTAATCTTTGGGTTAGACAGAGTGGTTAAGCTGGTAGCAACTCGAGGCACATTGCATTGAGTTGCGTAGTAAGGGAGTTTAAAGGGGCCCCTATTGTGGGGTCCGGGGGCCGCGGAAGCGGCCCCTGGCTGGGGGGTCCCAGGGGGGACCAGCGGCCCCCCTGGCGGGGGTCCGGGGGCAGCGCCCCCGGCCCGATGGTAAAGGGAATATTCCCTGGCCGACTAGTGGAGGCTCATATGGTAGGTCGGTCAATAGGCTGACCTAACGACCTTCGCGGGCTATAAAAGCTAAACCCCTTCGCAGCCATCTTACACTAATCTTTCACCCAGTCAGAGTTGTTGTTCCAGCTAGCCTTAAACTCTTCACCTATCTTCTGTCTAGATCGCCATCTAAGCTTCACTCAGTGGAAGCGCACGGGTGGACAGAGCCATCTTTGTATCAGTTGTTTGAAGTTAAAGAATTTACTGATTCTCCTCTTATCTGTTGTGTACTCTCTATCTCTTTCTCAGATTCTGTTCGCTGCGCCGTGTAATATTTAACATGGTATCAGAGCCCAGGGGGCTCTAGAGATCGGAGAGCGTGCAAGAGGCAAAGGCTTCAACAGCAAAGAGAAACGATGTCGACTCCGGGAAGCAGTTCTGGCGCATCAGGAAGCGGTGCAGGAGGTGGTGCTGCTGTACCGGCTATTCAAACACTGAGGATTCGTCCACCAACCTTCAGCGAAGGCAAGTTAGATGGTACCAAATACACCTTGTGGAAGTTCAAAATTACAACTATCCTTGATTCTTATGAGCTTCTGGAGACTGTGCTGGGGACTGACGCAGAACCACAGCCTACCCCCGACCCATCAAATCCTAGTGTGATGATTCCTCCGAATGCAGATCTTCTATGAGCTTGGAAACGAAGGAATGCAGATGCATTGTGTGCCTTAGTTACAAGCTGTTCTGACAGTGTTTTGACTCTGATTCAGCATACAACCAAAGCGTCAGAGGCTTGGAATGTACTAAGGAGTCAGTATGAAACACGAAACCAAACAAGGATTCAAAACTTGGAGAATCAACTAGCAGCGGAGAAGTTCGCTGAAGGAGAGACGGTTGAAGCATTCATCACTCGGATTAAGAATCTGCGCGACCAGGTTGCTGGCGCTGGGATACAAAAGACTAGCGAAGAGCTAGCTCGGAGGTGTCTTCGGATTTGTCCACAAAAGTTTGATGGACTAGTAACTGCCCTTAATACTCAGGTGAGACCTCAAGCTTTGACTTTTGAGGAGTTTTGTGCATTATTAATGGAGGAGGAGTTGAGGCTGAAAGCCCGAGAAGAAAGCAACAATGGAGATGTTGCATTCTCTGCCAATGCAAAAGGCAAAGGTGTTTCCTCCACCAAAAATGATGGTGACAAAAAGAAAAAGGGCGGCAAGAAGAAGTTTCAAGGAGAGTGCTTCTACTGTAAGAAGAAAGGACATGCAATTGCAGATTGTCGTGTCAAGAAGGCAGATGAAAAGAATGGTACCCTTAAAACTAAAGGGAAAGAGACAGCCAATACGGCTGAAGCAGAGTTGGAATTATTCATGGCGACCATTGAGGAAGTGTGCTCCTCGGCGCAAGAAGAATCTACCACTGACTCTTGGGTGTTGGATAGTGGGGCCTCCCGTCACATGACCAACAAGAAAGGTCTATACAGTTCTATGCAGCCTCTACAAGAATCCATCACTGTGACGGTTGGAAATGATGCTAAATGCCCTGCTGCAGGCATAAGTACTATTTCTTTTGTTGCTGCAAATGGTGAAGTCAAAAAGCTTTCAAATGTGTTGTATATTCCCGAAATCAGGAGAAATCTCTTATCAGTTGCTGCCATAACTGATCTTGGTCATGAAGTGAGGTTCAAGAAGACAGGTGCAGAAATTATTGATAGTGCTGGCACAATTGTTGGCAAAGGAGAAAGAAGGAACAACCTATATGAGCTAAGTGCTCTTACAGCCACGGCTGGAGTGGGCACAAGTAAGCTTTGGCATGAAAGGTTTGGACACATCGGATTTGCAGTATTGAAGGAGATGCAAAAGCAAGGTATGGTTGCTCACCTACCTACAATAACTGAATTGAAGGAACCATGTGAAGCTTGTATGATGGGCAAGCAACAGAGAAAGGCATTTCCACAAGAAAGCAAGAATAGAGCACATGCTTCTCTAGAGTTGGTGCATGCTGACTTGTGTGGTAAGATGCCTACACAGGCCTTGGGGGGATCTTCTTATTTTATGTTGATTGTCGACGACTACAGTAGGAAGATGTGGGTGTACTTCCTTCGTGATAAGGCTCAAGCTTTTGGTAAGTTTAAAGAATGGCTAATACTTGTTGAGAATGAAACAGGGAAAAGTGTGAAGAAATTTAGAACAGATGGTGGTGGTGAGTTCAACTCAAAGGAGTTTGAAGGCTTTTGCAAGAGCAAAGGGATCAAGCGTCAATTGACGACGCCTCACACACCTCAGCAGAATGGTGTTGTGGAACGCATGAATCGTACCATTGTGGAGATGGCAAGATGCATGCTAAAGGGCAAGGGATTGCCTAACCATTTTTGGGCTGAAGCTGTTAATACTGCAGTCTACATTCTAAATCGGAGCTACACAAAGGCTCTCAAGGGAAAAACACCTCATGAGGCTTACACTGGTAAGAAACCATCTGTTTCACATTTCAGAATTTTTGGATGTGAATGTTATGCACAGGTTCCAGATGAGAAGAGAAACAAGTTACAACCAAAAATCAGAAAATGTATCTTCTTGGGTTATAGTGATGAGCAGAAGGCTTACAAGTTATATGACCAAGAGGCAAAGAAGATCATCACGAGCCGTGATGTGGTGTTCAAGGAGGAGCCGCATACTGTGGAGGAGGAGAAGGCAAGGTCTTCCACTTTATCATCAAGCGAAGAAGTGGTCCACTATGAACCTGTCCCGAGAGCTATCCCTATCCTTAAGGAGGAGGAAGCATCATCTTCAGATGATGAGGAAAAAGTTCACCAACCTGACATCACCCCACCGGAAAAGCCATTGCCGCGCTGGGTGAAGTAGCTCTATGACCACAATAATCCTATGCCTGCATCTGTTGAGGAGAAGGCAGACGGACCAAGGAGGTCTCAAAGAATAGAGGAGCAAAGGAGGGCTTCTGCTCACATAGTCAACATGGCCTTGATGGTTGGGATTATGAGACAAGTAAAGGAGCCAACTGACTTAGAAGAAGCACTTGCAGATCCATCATGGAAGGCTGCTATGTAGGCGGAGTATGACAGCATAATGAAGAATGACACTTGGGAGCTAGTGGATCGGCCAGCAAAGCGGAAGATTATTGGCACCAAGTGGATCTGGAAGGTAAAGTACAAGGCTGATGGTACCTTAGAAAAGTACAAAGCTAGACTGGTTGCCCAAGGATTTTCACAAGTTGAAGGGTTTGATTTTCAAGAGTCATTTGCCCCAACTGCCAGAATGACCACTATTCGCACGGTACTTGCAGTGGCTGCCCACAAGAAGTGGCCAGTGTACCAAATGGATGTTAAGTCAGCGTTCTTAAATGGTGACCTCAAGGAGGAGGTGTACGTGGCTCAGCCACCAGGGTTTGAGGCCCCCCATTCTGAGAACAAAGTGTGTAAACTGAAGAAGGCATTGTATGGGCTGAAACAAGCCCCCAGAGCATGGTACCAGCGGATAGATAGGTTCTTTTTAAACCTAAACTTCAAAAGATGTGCCTCAGATGCTAACTTGTATGTTTACAGGGATGGTAAAAAGTCTGTAGTGATTGTCCTATATGTGGACGACCTTCTTATTACAGGTGACTATGAAGATATGATCAACCAAACTCGAAAGGCTTTGAGTTCTGAGTTTGAAATGACAGACTTGGGCTTGCTGCACTATTGTTTGGGGATTGAAGTCTGGCAAGAGCCAGGAAAGATCTTCATCTCTCAGAAGAAGTATGCATGGGAGATCTTGAAGGCATTTGGCATGACCGAGTGCAAGGAGATAGCTACACCTATGGAGGTGAATGTAAAGTTATCCGTTGAGGATACATCAGCACTAGCAGACATTGGGAGGTATAGGAGGTTGGTCGGCAGTCTAATCTACTTGTGTAACACCAGACCAGATATCAGTTTTGCTGTTGGTGTTTTGAGCAGGTTCTCAAACAAACCTCATGAGAGTCATTGGAAGGCTGGGATGCGGGTGCTCAGATACTTGAAGAGAACTCTTGACTATGGTATCACATACAGTTTCGGAACTTCTCTTGTGGGGAACTATGACTCAGATTGGGCAGGAGACATTGATTCCAGGAAGTCAGTTTCTGGTTATTGTTTCTCTTTGGGTTCAGGAATTTTTTCTTGGATTAGTAAGAAGCAACCAACAGTGGCATTGTCTTCTACCGAAGCAGAGTACAAGGCAGCTTGTTTTGCTGCATGTGAGGCCGTATGGTTGAGAAGGATTCTATGGCATATGGGAGTGCAGGATGAAGAACCAACTGTGCTGAGATGTGACAATCAGAGTTGCATCGCCATTGCCAAAAATCCAGTGTTTCATGCACGCACCAAACATATAGAGATCCAGTATCACTATGTGCGTGATTTGATGGAGGATGGGATAGTGGAATTGGTCTACTGTCCAACAGAGGAGAATGGAGCAGATATCTTCACCAAAGCACTTACGAAGGATCTGCTTCAAGTTCATCTTCAGAGACTCGGCATTGGGCCGAGGAGATAGTTCACCTATGGGTGGACATTGAGGGGGGGTGTTAGATATTATCAATGCCCCCACCCTCATTAGGTGCTACCAATGATCCATGGTGCTCAAAGTTGTAAGGCCCCCATTATGAGGAGAAGCCAAGTGTGAGCCCGGACATTGGTGGAGTCCTGACTTGTATATCAGATGAGGTCTATGTGACCGGATGGCAAAAAGGTGACCATTGTGGGTCTAATCTTTGGGTTAGACAGAGTGGTTAAGCTGGTAGCAACTCGAGGCACATTGCATTGAGTTGCGTAGTAAGGGAGTTTAAAGGGGCCCCTATTGTGGGGTCCGGGGGCCGCGGAAGCGGCCCCTGGCTGGGGGGTCCCAGGGGGGCCAGCGGCCGCCCTGGCGGGGGTCCGGGGGTAGCGCCCCCGGCCCGATGGTAAAGGGAATATTCCCTGGCCGACTAGTGGAGGCTCATATGGTAGGTCGGTCAATAGGCCGACCTAACGACCTTCGCGGGCTATAAAAGCTAAACCCCTTCGCAGCCATCTTACACTAATCTTTCACCCAGTCAGAGTTGTTGTTCCAGCTAGCCTTAAACTCTTCACCTATCTTCTGTCTAGATCGCCATCTAAGCTTCACTCAGTGGAAGCGCACGGGTGGACAGAGCCATCTTTGTATCAGTTGTTTGAAGTTAAAGAATTTACTGATTCTCCTCTTATCTGTTGTGTACTCTCTATCTCTTTCTCAGATTCTGTTCGCTGCGCCGTGTAATATTTTACATGGTTCAGTAAAATTGGAGGCTTTTCCTCCACTAGCATCAATGACCTGTCTACTGGAGGATGTCGAGGGCCTCAGTACCTAACAAGTGAGCCTTTTCGATGATAAACAGCTGCTCCTTTTCGGTAGTCTAGAGCATTCTTTTTATAGGCACAGTACTACTTTCAATGCACCAATAAAGTAATCTTCAACATGTTTGACATTTTGCAAAGTATGATAGTACGGCTGAGAAGCCTGTTCTTCCTGACCCAATGTAGCACTTTGTACAGCATTGAGTGAACGAACATTGGCAGAAGCTTGGCTTGCAACAGAAGTACTCAAATCAGATGCAGAAGTCCTAATAGATGCAAACGCTTCTTTACCTTTCACTGCATTTGTTGTCCTCCCGATAACTAGTTTTATTAGAGACATTGGAGTCCAGGTGACCCATCAAGTCATTGGAAAAACTACTCTGGTGACTCACAGAGTCAATGACATCATATCATATCGGTTTGCATAGCTACAACAATCGCAGTCCTGGGACATACGATGTGGCTTTTGGGAGGTATGCCACATTTTATAGTAAGACATACTCAAAGTCTGCCCTTTTGGCATCTTAGAGTGTGCAGATGGAATGCAGGCAGCCGCTGTGGGGTTGCCCAAAACCTCATGATCATGTCGCAAAAATACATCCTGCCCGATATCAGGAAGCTCCTGCTATTTTGTGGTTCCTTTTTTTCTGCGTTTAACAGAATTATGGTTGAAATAGCACGAGCTTGAAGGTATCTGACAGAAGTTGCTCATTATTGTTCCTGATAGAAGGCGATCCCTTTTCCACCATTCAGCAAATCCCTGCACGTCCCCATCGACTGATCATAAGGATCATTCTGACAATCTCGCCAAGCTTCGACTTATCAAGAAATGCATCGAGGTTTTTCCCAGGATTGAAAAAAAAAATACTCCTTTCTTTTTCCTTGTACAGCGCAGATTACCAACGATCACTACTCCTCTTTTCGATATTCTGATTTCCCTTCGAAATGTCATATGCAAGATCTTCAATCCTGTAATAATTCCTCCCGACGATTCAAAACAAGCCACTCCATTGGATTGTACCCAATTCGTCAGAACACAATCATTCCCCTCCTTCTGATGATCAGCGAGCCGGCTCATCAATTGTCGTCTTCTCCAAAATAAGACCATCAGCTACCTGCAATCACTTTAACACCCTTCCAATTGGCTCTTCCATCACTGCCATCTGGACTAAAGCATCAGACCGAGACTCCAAAGACCATCAGGAGAACACCCAGTGGGCAACTTTTCTTCTCCACTAATGTTATGTTCCTCCCTCTTTATCCAACAGTTTTTCACTTGTAAGCTGACGCAGCCTTCTCAGAGTCGCTGTGTCTCCCTGGCCATCATCAATGCTTCACGCATACCAAAGCCAGTGCTCTCTCTGCTTGAGCCTTCAAATATCCTCAAGTATGGATGCCCCCATTTTTTCTGTGTTCCTTCCTCTTTTCCCCAGATTAGCGTAATTCCTCTTCTTTTTCGGTCCCATACGCCTCTTTTTCGCTCCCTCTTTAGCTCTTTTGAAAATCCCCTCTTTAGCCTCCTTCATTAGTGTTTTCTTTTCCCCTTTTGTTTCACCTCAAATTAGCTTCCCTCTAGAATCAGAATAGCACCAAGGAAAAGTAGCCCCAAAGTAGCCACGGGCTGTAATGCCAAAGAACCTCAATCGAAAGTGTTCCCACTCGGAAGAAAAGCACAATTTCAGCATCACATGTGTGTGTAAGCATATTGAATGTATGCCAAAGGTTCAAACTTTTCTGTTCTGTAAAGTCCACTCAGCTAAGTACACGAGCAATAGTGCTAATGGATTTTAGACCAGCAGTGGTTCCATGATCAAGGATAACAGATGAGCCTCATGTTCATCTGAAAATTCACTAGTCTTCTTAAACTCCCTTGTCGATACCATTTGCATCTTCAGCATAAGCAAACAACTTGTGAGGCTCGGAAAAACCATACTCATTGCAGATCTAGAACCCATTCTCCTTCTAATTTGTTTATACCAAATATCAGATTCAATCCCAAACAGCGCTTGTCTCTTCTAAAAAATTAGCAAAGCACAACGTCTACGTCAAAGTATGTATAAAGTAACAAATCTCATGCACAACTTTTGGGTGGTTTTCACACCTCGAATGCGCAGCAATACGACATCCACCCCCTCTAATCCTAAGATGTCGAAGGGTTTTCAAAAGCAAAAGTCACAACCACAGAGGTTCTTGAGAAAATCCAAGACAGAATATCAATCAAAGTAAGTTCAAACTTCATTCAATGTTCCCTCAAGTTTCAGAAAAGATATGATGTTGAAATTTTATTATACAATTCCATCCACAATGAGAAAGGCCTTTTACAGTACAGTTTTGCAGCTATTATGCTGGAGTTATTCTGCTGCACAGTTGCAGCCGTTGCTAGCCTTGAAGATGACACCTCGGCTGCTGCAAGCTTTGAAGACTTCACACTTGATGTGTCTTGAATGTCTTGAGTACTAATTACTGTGTGCTTGTATCGCTGACATCTCAGGAAGCTTAGATTTCAGTAATTCATTCTCCTAAAAGGACGTAGCAACATCTTCAACTGTGAATTTTCCCTTACTCTTTTCAGCAGCCCTTCCTGTCTAGAAGTGCTTTCCTGCCCTTGTCCAGTGATTACCACTTTGAACGGATCAATACCAATGTTGACCATGGCTCCATAACTACAAATCAATCAATCTCCTATTATTCCTTTGCTTCAGGACTTCAAAAACATGTTGTCTTGCTTATACCAGCCACCGCACATGTTCATCGATTCCATTACATTTTGCCATGCGAGCCATTGACCAGGAAGCATGTAAGCTCTTCATCATGGTAATAAGCATGGGCTCTTCTTGTGTTCAAGAGCATTGCAACTAGAACACCAACCATATTGCTGTGACCAACCACCACAGCTTTCTTTCCTATGATTTCCATGTTTCAGCTCAATACAACCCTGTGGTGTGCAAGGTACAAGCATCGGTTCTCTGTCCTTTTCATCTGTGATGTGCAAGGTACAAGCATCGGTTCTCTGTCCTTTTCATCTGTGATGTGCAAGGTACAAGCATCGGCTCTCTGTCCTTCTCATACTGGCGCCGTTCAGTCCTACAGAACATCGCTGCTCTGTCCTTCTCATGTTGGCGTGCAGCTTAGATCAAGCAATTGGAGTTTGGGATGGGGTGGCCATTCAGAAAAATCTCCAAGCTGGTCATACTCCGGGCAAAGAACCAGGCCCACATCTGAGCAGTCGGGCAGATTCAAAAGCAACCTTTCAGAAGTCTGCTGGTCTTCAAGCTCTACTACAGTTCTCTTCGGATTTGTCGAGAAGTTCGTCACCTTCAGCATTCCATCGACTGATCATAAGGATCATTCTGACGATCTCGCCAAGCTTCGGCTTATCAAGAATTGCATCAAGTTTTTCCTCCTTTCGAAATTCTAATTTCCCTTCAAAATGTCATATGCAAGATCATCAATCCTGGAATAGTTCCTCTTGACGATTCAATTCAGAGAAGACCACCATTAAAAAAAAACAAGCCACTCAATTGGATTGTACCCAATTCATGAAAACACAATCATCCCTTTCTTTTCTTCAGTCGCAGAGTACCGTCCCTCTTCTCCCCTCTATTTCACCTCGAATGCTCTGTTTCTCTAATTCCCTCCTTCTCAATCACCCAAAGATGTCACAAAAGTTGGAGGAGCCAATCTCCCTTCCACAGTATCGCTCCCTCCAGAATCAGATCAGCAAGGCAGGATCGTTGGGAGCTGTTCTACAGTGTCCTTTTTCTTTTTCCACCAAGGAAGCGCCCTCCATGGTAAACCCATTGATCCCCAAAAACAAAGCTGCGACCTTCCCTCCCTCTTCAGCTTTTGAAAATCCCCCTCTTTAGCCTGCTTTTTTTTCCCTTGCTTTTCTTTTCGTGAACCAGAAAAAGCCCACTTTTTTAGCCACAGTTTCCTCTCATACACACGCAGAAAAGCAGTATCTTTTCCTCTTCACATTGCATATCCCTTCAACTCTAGATCTTTTGCTTTGCTTCAAGCTTGGTAAAAGTACGAACACAAAGCATCTCGAAAAGATCCCAGAGACTCACAAGAGCATCTGCACTCCCCATTGCAAAGTACCTCCCAGTCGGATCAATGGCAAAACAATAACAACCTGCTGTGTGAGCATCAAGTGTGTGTAATGTAGAAAGAGATGGATAGACAAGATATCCACCGTTCCATTCTCAGTTGTGAGGAAGAACAGTTCACCTCCTAAGGAAACTTGCGCTTATTTCTTCTGTAAAATTGAACATGAACCAACTGAAAGAAAAATGTTCAAGCAAAGCAAAGCACAACGTCTACGTCAAAGTATGTACAAAGTAACAAATCTCATGCACAACTTTTGGGTGGTTTTCACACCTCGAATGCGCAGCAATACCGCAATGTAACATGGGGAATGTTTGATAAGATGTTAACATAAAGAATCTTATTGTCCAGATGCAACCCCAAGCGCAGGTTCCAAGTCCTGCACTAAGTACAGTTGTGGTTCAAGAGAAGAAGTTCCTTCTCAAACAAATTAAGCTATCCGAGTTTGATGGGAAGGGAAGGACTGTTCAAGCCGATGCCAAGATCTAGATTGAGTCCATGGAGGACTATTCTGAGGCAGCAAGAACTGCACCTGCTAACCAAGCCATGCTCACCAAAATTAAGCTTACACGCGAAGCGAGACTTTGGTGGAAACAGTGGTGCATAGACCAAGCGATCTCGGAGGGGACAGTCACTTGGGACAAGCTTAAGGAAGCTATGTGAGGAAGGTATCGGCCACCTGCCTACCGCACACAAAAGATGAATGAATTCTATGACTTGAAGCAGCTAGGATTATCCCTGGAAGCATATTATTCAAAGTTTGTTTCACTCCTAAAGTACACGCCTCCAAAGAATATGACACAATAGGTGTCAAAATTCTGTGCTAGGTTGAATCCACCCATAAACACACGATTGGAATCAATGCGCCCAATGGACCTACAAGACGCACTCATTCGAGTTGCTCCAATAATACAGGAGGTGGAGACCAAACCAAGGAACAACAAGATTTGGCCTTACAAAGATCAGAATAAGGGTATGTCTAAGGCTCAGACTAAGAGAGTGTAGGGTCAGAATCAGGGCCAAAGAAAGAAAGCTAGGGCCAATGCTGTCAACAAATTTGTTCCTACACAAAGTAATGATCGCAACCCACATTGCTTCCATTGCAACGAGCCCAGACGCTTCAAGAGGGAATGCCCCAAGCTTAGCACATGACATCGCCAAGGGCAATTCCAAGGACAAAATAGAGGCGCTCATGGCCAAGGAAGCACCTTCATGGCCAGAGGAGAACCTCTAGTGTTTCCAACAAAGAGATGGACGATGAAGAAGATCCATCCATGGATGCTGACATTGAGAGGGCAATGATTCACGCCGCTCTTCACAAGAAGGATCTGAGTCACCAATTCTCGGTGATTCAAACTCCATCAGATTATCAAGGTAAAAGCTTCAAAACCCTAATTGACTGTGGCAGTATACATTCCTTCATTTCACCAATCTGTGTAAAAAGATTAGGGATAGCCACAATAGATGCACCATCTTTACTTGTGGAATTAGAAAATGGTCATGAGGTCACTTGTACTAGGCAAACTGCTAAGGTGAAATTCCTACTGGGTGGGAAGCCAACTTTGGTGAGATTCATGGTAATGAACCTAGGTGTCCACGAATGTTTAGCAGCCCCCCCGGGCTTCGTCAAGAACACCCCCTCCCCCCGTGAATAGAGAAGAAGGGAGAGAGGGAAGGAGAGAGAGAGAGAGGGAGAGAGAGAGAGAGAGAGAGAGAGAGAGAGAGAGAGAGAAGAGAGAAGAAGAAGAAGAGAAAGAAGGGACAGAGAGAAGAAGAGAACGAGGAAGAGAGGGAAGGAGTAAAAGAGAGAGGAAAGGAGAAGAAGAGAAAAAGAAGAAGAGGAAGAAGAGAGAGAGAGAAGAAGAGAAGAAGAGAGAGAGAGAAAGAAGGAGAATAAGAGAAGAAAAGAAGAAGAAGAGGGAGAGAGAGAGAAGGAGAAGAAGGAAGAAAAGAAGAAGAAGAGGGAGAGAGAGAGAAGGAGAAGAAGAGGAGAAAATAAGAGAAAGAGGAAGAGAGAGAGAAGGAGAAGAGGAGAAGGAGGAGAGAGAGAGAGAGAGAGAGAGACAGAGAGAGAGAGAGAGTTGGAGTGTAGAGAAGGTGTCGAGGGCCGTGTTGAGGAGCCGCGTTTGAGAAGCCATTTTTTTTCGAGCCACCCCCCCATCGGCGAAGGTCCCCTTCTCACGACCTTTCCTTCCCGAGCCTGTCATCTTGAAGGCCCATTAAGGTCACAACTATCCAAACTCCATGTGGCAAATGGTCCCCAAAAAAAGAGTCATGGGAAGTGTAAGTGCCAAAGCTACCATTGGTACCGGTAATGCGAGAGAGGTGAGCGGAGTGACCAACGCAACAAATGCCCCTACGATCACGATTCAAACCCAGGTTCTTTAGATATTCTAAGCTTTATAATTAATTCTGTATTATTTCTCGAGGAAGAAATAAAGAGGTAGCTACATGCATGGAACAAGAACAATCCTTACGACTTTTTGTTTTCTCTAAGTGCTTGGTTGCATGCATGAAATGGTAGAATATGGAGTCCGCATAAGTTTATATGCATGGAATGATAGCTTTTACACACATAGAGTGATAAGGTTTTGCATTATTTCACATAAAATAATAGTTTTAAACCAGTTGAGTGCATGAATAGTCATCTAGAATTCATGCTTCGCAATCATGATTAAAATAAACACATGAAATGTTAGTTTCCATTCATAGGATGCAATTGCATCCTTTGATAGAAACCTAGACTTTCATATATGCAAGTCACATGAGATTCGGTGCATTAGGACTAAGTATTCGTTGCCACGTATGAAGAGAGTTAAAGGTTGTTTAGGATGTACAAATATATTACATGCACCATGTGTATGATGGGTAAGTTGGATTGGAAAAATTCTACATAGTACCGTACTAAGAGAGATGGAAGGGATGCATACATCTAGCTTGTATTCTGAAGGCCTAGTTGAAAAGTCTTGTGTTGCCAAGGGTGTTAAAATTGAAGATGAGTAAAGAACTGGAAGAATAAAATACCCTTGGTTGGGTTGCGAATAAGGCATGTCCGTTGCCTTGGTTGACCAGTTAATGCTTTGAGTTAGGGTTAAGATACCGTAAGGTAAAACCCAAGGGGAAGAGCAAGTCAAAATAAGTTAACTTACCAAGAACATTTGCTTGCATGACCTTGTTTGAGATTATTGGGATTGGATGTCATCCTAGCTTGAGGTAGGCTCGTGAGGTGTTGATTGTTGACCCACGTTATGCTTGGTTGTTTTGAAAAATGATATTTCTAAGTGAAATGACTTGTTGCCTTGGTAAGAGGAGATCTTACTAAGGATAGCAGGTTAAGATCAGGTATTCTTCTATCACCAAAAGTATCCTTCGTGAATTAGGGGTCAAAGGAAAGATCACATAAATACTTCAAGGGATCTAGGTGATAACCAGTAAGTTAACCAACTGAGGACAATGGGGTTGTCCATGGTCTATCTTACAAGGAGACCTGAGATAAGGATAATTAGGTTGGTAGGGTACAAACCCTAACGCCAAGATAAAAGGGAAATGGGCAACCTAGCTTGCCAAGCCCTTGGGATCTCGCCAAGTCGCGAACGATCTAGGATTCGGATGCTAGGAGCATTCGGGGAAAAAAAGAGTCACACCTTAGCAGTTGGTTGTACAAACGGCCTCCGAAATGTTTGTGATTGTACACTTAGGTACATTATTTGATCTTCTTTGCTAAAGGAACTAATGCAAGGAAAAACACTTAATGCTTCAGGTTAGAAGCTTGGAGGGAGAGGCAGGAACAGTTACCTCCGACTATCTACCTGGCCCTATCCAAGGGGGTTGTTAGCCACACCGGCTATATGGACCTGACCCACCGCGAGAGGTCTCTTGGTGGGTGCTGCTTGGAGCGGGAGGATGCTTGGGTGCCAAGGGAGGCTTTGGCTGTAAATTCCTTGCCTCCAGATTTGCACAAGAGGCCAAGGTGATTCGAGATGGGATCGCAAGGCCCGTGTACTAGTCAAGGGGCCAAACTTGGAGCAACAATCTTGTAGATTGTTGGGATAGCCTTCGTGAATGATTAATTAAGGAAGCTGCTTTTGCATGTCAAACATAATGTGGTAGGCAATTAGATAACTAAGCAAACTAAGGAAAGTGCGGTGGACGTGACTTGGGTCCCTCCTACGGAAGGGTGGTCCCTGTTAGCTGGGAACTTTTCTCAAAAGACAAGATAACGATACTATGAAGACCTATCATCAATAGAGTTAGAATCCCAATTTATGTTGTTTTAGGGGAAAGGAATGGGACTATGCCTTATGGCAGAGATGTTGAGGTTCGTATCCCTCTCGTTTCCCATTCTCCATGAACCAAGTATAGCATGAATCTGCTTCGACTCTGTTGTTCCTACATAAAGTGGGTCATTTCGAGCTCAACGCTAGCTACTTCTTAGAAACTTTGCCGTTAGGAAAGGAACCTTCACTCAGGTCGATCCTAAGTGGGAATGACCGGACACTTCCACTCGGGGCAGACTCGAGAAGACCTAGACCGCAAACCCTGTGACATTCCTTGCGAGTGCCAGGCGGAGCTTTCTAGACCCTCTTCCCGATGGGCTGCTAAGACGTGTCCCACAAGTGGACGAGTGGACACGTTACAGATGCTTTGACAACTTTCAATCAGAGATAATTGACTAAGCAATCTTGAACTTTGAGTTAACAATAAAAAAAGTGTGTATGAATCATACTTTATATTCAAACTGTAATTGAATATCATATATATTAATATTTGATACACTCTAGAAATGTCTATAGAGAGGTTTCATTCTATCCCAAGGAATGTCAATCCACAATAAATGTTTTAATTACAAAAGGATTTTTCTCCCTACAATCTCCTTCAAAGTTGACATCTCTCTTTATGAATTTGAAAGATGACTTCAATGATAAATATAACTTATCAATATTTTAGATGTCAAAAAACTTATAAGCGTAGTCTCTTGATCTTCATCATCATATGTCTCCACCTACATAAGTTGAAGAAACATGAAGTTTGAGAAACATAATCCGATATTATCTCATTTGTGTTGTGACAAAGAATGAGATCTTTCATAATCTTGAATAGAACTAAGACCCTCCATTATGATCAACACGTATATCAATATAAAGTCTAATCTCACTAAATCAAAGAATAATAATTACTTACAAGAGCACATATCTTCATTTTTTTTTCTTTTTTTTTCTCACGACTTGTCTTTCTACTTTCAATCTTGTATTGTATTTCTCATTCATCTTCAAAATTCCATCAATGTAAATAGATACACTTCTTCTAAAAGACGTACAAGGATAAAAGCCCAAATTTACAAGATGTACAAGGATAAAAGTCAATATCTATCTTACAAATATAAAACTACCTTGTGTGTACGGTTGTTTTTTTTGCAACAACAATATCTACATTCTCATTTTGCAACTCCTTAGTAATATTATCCTCATGATCATTATGCATTACATAAAAAATGAATAATTTTATAGATATAAATAAAATTGATTTTTATATATACAAATTATAAAGATATCAAGCACTTGTAGAGCCATTTAATAGCTCCATAAATGATGTCCTTTCTGATAGCAAAGAATCTTGCAATATATAATAAAGTTATCAATATTATCTATGATTTCTTTAAAGACTAAATACAAGGATTATGCATTTTAAAAATGGATGTACCTTATTATAATAAACAACTTGATTCCCAAATTGTGACTGATACACATCCTCTTCTACATCCTATATGTTTTAATCATTTTATATAAGTCATTGTATGACATGTTTATATTTTACAAGCTTAATATTCAAAGAAATAAATGAAGTCCAGACCATTATAGTCATATTTTTTAATTCCACTCTCTCATATGATGCATCAACTTCATCATAAGAATTATTTGCTTCATATAGCTTTTTCTAAAAAATGAAAGAATTTTATATATTTAAATATAAAATATTAAACTTAAGTACTTATTTAAAAATATCACTTATAGTTTCTTGGATAAGTTTGTCATCCAAAATATTTTTTTCATGAATATTAGTTTCTACTTGCTCTTGTAAACTTACTCTTACATAAGAACCTTAGGTATTGTAATAGACTTTCCCTACATATACAAGGAGATCCTTGATTAAATTTGAAATTCGATTCTTGTCAAACCACAATATAGAAGTAAGATGAACGACTAATTGGAAATATATCTTTTTTTCTCTTTTGATTTTTTTGATGTGGGGCCACAATATCGCAAGGATACACATATATATCTTCTGTCTTCCATATGTAAGAAGCTCCAAGAACATTCAAGGTAAACTAGTATTGTGATGATGTGCGCCAATTATATCCATGAGATTTTGTTGCTCTTTCTTATTGTTCCACAAATTAGGATGTACACTATGGCCATCTAGCCAACTTTTAGCTATTCTATGGTTTGCACAATATAGAAGTAAGATGAACGACTAATTGGAAATATATCTTTTTTTCTCTTTTGATTTTTTTGATGTGGGGCCACAATATCGCAAGGATACACATATATATCTTCTGTCTTCCATATGTAAGAAGCTCCAAGAACATTCAAGGTAAACTAGTATTGTGATGATGTGCGCCAATTATATCCATGAGATTTTGTTGCTCTTTCTTATTGTTCCACAAATTAGGATGTACACTATGGCCATCTAGCCAACTTTTAGCTATTCTATGGTTTGCACAATATAGAAGTAAGATGAACGACTAATTGGAAATATATTTTTTTTTCTTTTGATTTTTTTGATGTGGGGCCACAATATCGCAAGGATACACATATATATCTTCTGTCTTCCATATGTAAGAAGCTCCAAGAACATTCAGGGTAAACTAGTATTGTGATGATGTGTGGCAAGCTTATAGATCATTTTGGTATAACAATCAATGGATGTATTTGTCCTAGATGATAGAACTTTCATTAGAGATAATATATATTTAATAAATAAATTAGGTGATAGAATATGCATTGTATCATACACCAAATCTAACAATGAATCATACCCATATAAGTTGTATAACCTCCAAAGTGATGACTCTTTAAAAAACCCTTCTATCTTTAGTATATTCTCCCTCTCACCTATTGTTGAATCTCTTTTTACTTTCGATAAGGCTATGATCATATCATTAGCTTTTCGTTTGATTGGTGGATACCTAACCTAGTATCTATTTGAATTGTAAATGTATCTACCTTGAAAGGATGGATTGCTAGCATATAGACTTGCATGACCTTTGTCTCTCTGACAAAATAATTGACCACGATATTTTGGTGAGCCTACTTTACATTATGTACTATGTTCCCCAGTAACCCTCATTAACATTGCATAAATTCTACATGTTTTAGAATTTCCTATTTTACCTCAAAATACACATTTTAGTGAATAATTATAAACAATTTCAAGGCCATTAACATAAAGGCCTTCTAACTCAGTCCGCAAAAAGGCATGAAATACATCATTAGATTTTTGTCTAACTTTACAAGCACTAAAAGGTAGAGACGAGATCGGAAGAACCCCTACAATAGAATCTTTTCTCACATTTAGAACCTTCATTTCTACGACTCCACAATCATATTGAGTTGTTCAAAATCATCTCAATGAATAAGAAGAGCCAAATTATGAGGATAACCTTTTAACATATGTTTTTAATGTTGGTTTTGAGAACTACATTGAGTATATACAAAGTTATAATTGTGATTTGTTTCATTATAGCCTCTTTCTAGGTTTTTAGAAAAACATGATCTAGAAAATGTAGTATATAATTTCTTACATGATACATTTTTACATAGAATAGACATCTCGTATTCAACACTTGGATTCCAACAAATTTGAACTTCTCTATATTTTGACCCATCCAAAACTTCATTCATATATTCAAGATACTCGTCTATCTCTTTACCTAACCACCTATATTTTTATGCCACATTGTTTGCATGTCATGACAAAAAGTTCTACTACAAGCTAAAAGTTTTATATGTTTTCCTATAGGTAAATAATCAAGAGCCGTAGTTTTCTCTGTAGGATTTAAACATTTTTTACACTTCTCATAACAAGTCAAAAAATCATGTTTAAGCTTATAATTCTCTATGCTATCTTTACATCCACATGTCAACATTTCCATCATAAAAGTCCTCATTGTTGGGCAGAAAGTAGTCAACTTCATGGGGATTTGTTTCATCTCCTATACATAGCCTATGAAGTTATGATTGAAGCATTCCAAGTTTATAAAAACATTGTGTTTGATTGTTGCCAACATGGTGGAACTATCACACCATCTAAATCACTATCCCAAGTCTCTGGCAATTGAATCAATAGTTTACATAAGCTTGGATTTGGAATTTCTATATTATGTTTTCCAACTCTTTTGCCACACCTAGATCCCAAAATAAGAGTTGAAGCATATTATCTTGAGCAGTATTGAGTTTTGGTGATCATCCCCCCAAAGTGATTGAAGCTGAATGAGTCTCTATATAATTTCATAAGCTCATGATCACATAGTATGGTTATTCTCACTATTAGACTCACTCTCATCATGCTCTTATGGGAGTTATAGTCACTCTCATTGTGTTTCTCTTGACAAATAGCATTATTATTCTCATTAACATCATGAATTCATTTGCATTATTATTATTACTACTATCTATAAGGCCATTGTTATTATTATAATTATTACTGTGTATAAGATCATTATTATCATTACGATATAAATGTGTCTCATGATCGTATAGAAGACCTAATTTTCTATCCAACCCATTTTATGCAACTTTGAATTGTTGATGTTTGAAATATATGAAAGCGGCCACCACCACAATATGCAACACAATTGCACCACATCCATTTTTTATCAAAATTAGATAGCTCCACTGAATTTGTTTGATATTGAGAAACAATATCAACACCTTCTTCAATATGAGGATACAAGCTACCAACAAAGTCATGATTATTGTGTCTAAAGTAGGTGCCTCTATTTACAAATTTCCATCAGCAAGGTGCGCATGCACATTCATAATTACAACTACGTTTTAGTAAATTACCTTTTAAAGACATGAATAACTTTCATCCAAAGATTAAAGTTACTATATTAATTAAGTGTTACACTAATAAAAATGGAAGTATGAATTTTTAGGTCAAGAGATAACTTGCCTCCAAAGATGTGATAGGCAACCTCAATGTGATAGAGGACATGTAGAAACACCTCCCAACTTCCTTTTATGTGGAGACTATTTATTAAAGCAAACAATCAAAACATTTGTAGAGTCTACAAATATAAACTTCTTTTCTATGGAGACTATTTATTAAAGCAAACAATCAAAACAATCAAAATATTTTATAAATACAATATACTTTATATATTTTTAGAGAGAGAGATGCTTGATATGGCCAAAAATTATACACAACTCCCAAATCACATATGGGTTCTACAAATTAGTTTGTGAATTAGGTTATGAATTGACATGTGTGATATTGTTTGTGGCAATTTCGCATATTGGGCTTCACTTATAAATATTGTCTCTCCATAGCTTGACTTATAGAGCTAGGATCTTCAAGGATGGATACATTAGTATTGCAACAACATTGGTCCATAATAAATTTCCTCAATTATCACAATCCTACAAGATATTTCAAGTGAACAATCATGGGGTGTGGTAGTGTTGAGGATGAGTCTAAGTGTAGGCTCACCCTCATCATCTTTCTAACTAGTCTCAAGGATTCTTTTTTTAAGATCATTACTCAGTGTTTCCTCTACTACAAGCTATAAGAAACTGTGCCTTAATGTTACGGGAACCAAAATTCACCCCTTATAGGGCTAGTTGGATTAAAAGCCATGGTCCATTTCAACAAAGTGAGCGGGAAAATTTTGAAGAGCTTAAAACCTTACAACCTAATACCCCTATTCGTAAAAAATCCAACTCATCCAATGCAGTAGAAGCCATCCAAATCACTTTTGATTGATAAATGTGGACATGTGACACTACTACATTAGATCCAAGTACACTAATTGGGACTAACTACATGCTTTGACTACTTGTTCTCTTTGATATTCACATGCAAGGTAAGGCATCTTACATGTGGTAGTAGATGACAAGCAATTGATTGATATGTTTTGCAAAGCTTGGCAAGAAATAAATCTACTACACAAATTAATCAAGGGCAAGCAATTAGCTATGCTACAACAAAATGAGTTGATACGATCTTAGGATTTTGACAAAGCGATTAAAGCAGGCTTGATGTCATCGTTGATTTTCATGATCATATGCAATAGAGTAGTACTTTTTGTTCTCTTAAAATAATTACTTTGAGCTCGCAGTTACAAAGCAGGGCTCTCAATTGAGCAAAGCAGGTGCTACTACATCAAACTCTCAGTGTACTCCCATGCTAGAACACTAGTTGGAATTGGTTGCATGCTTCGACTACTTATTCTCTTTGATATTCACATGTGCAAGGCAAGGCATCTTACCTGCACCAACACAGGGCAAGCAATTGGTATCTATGCTTTGCAAAGCTGATCTATTGCACAAATTTATTAAGGGTGAGCAATCAGCTATGCCATAGGGCAATGAGCTAATACAATCCTTAGATGTTGACAATGTTTCAAATACAGTAGGCTTGATGTTGTCCATCAAATTTTTTTGTCATATACAACACTATAGGTTTTTGTGTTCTCAAAAAAAAAAATACTTTGAGCTTGCAATCATAGAATAGTTCTCTCGATTCAACCAAGAACAAACTCCTACATCAAACTATCACTGTACTCACAATACACTAGCCGTGATTGGCTGGTCCTATCGGAGACTTTTTGATAGAGGGATTTTGTTTGTAAATAGAGAAAAGAAAGATGCTAGAATGTTAGAAACAATTTGGGATTGCTACAGAGAAAAGCAATGGATTCTGAATATAGTGAATTAAAACACAACCTACTACATGATTTTGATCCTTGCTATTCCCAATATCACTCTGTGTATTAGCTTAGAATAGTATACTCACAAATATATCATGTAGGAATATGCTAGAATTTCATACTCTCCTGAGTTAGCATCATGGTGTAGAGAAAAGAAATGGACTATTGTAGAAAATATAAAAAAAGGCCTAGTGTTTGATGGAGATGAGTGCAAATAAATGGGCTACAAAATAAATAGGATCACAATTTTTAGCATTCTAGCAAGTGCCAATCTTGGTGCATTATTCAAGCATCAAAATTGACAAGATGAGCATCATCATCATTGAATTATAGATGCCATACATGCAATTAGCATAGTAGACACCTTCGTATTGGCATCTTAGTTTGTGTGTCAATTCGATGGCTTTGATAAACTTCTTGTACGACTTGTTTGTGTGTTAATTCGATGGCTCTGATAAACTTTTTGTACGACTTGTTTGTGATTAGAATCCTTCTTTCTTAGTTGATCTAGCAATCACTCTAATGAAGTACAATATTCAAGGCTTGTGAAGGAAACACAAAGAGCTTGCACATTTGAAAGAGGGGGAAAGTCCATTACAACTACAAAATATCATTTTAACTTGTCAAGAAAAGAAGTATAATGCTCGGTATAAGAAGAAGTCCAAGGTTTGGTAGGTATGACACATGACCTACATGTAGATACTTGAGAGGAAATGCTATGCAGTCAATCTACAAGACTAAGAATTGGGTTTGAAAGGAGAAATTTAAGGTTTCTCTTAGAGATTGTGGCATATGTTCTTGTCACATTCCATGCCTTTCTCATTAGTGTGTAGCAATAGTTGATATTCATTATTATAGTGGCTCATAGAGTGATGGCATAATCATGGCTTAAATATTTCTAAAAATGATGATAACCATTATTTTTGGGTGCTCAACTTGGATAATGGTCAAGGATTAGTTACTATGCACTATTCGGGTTTAATTTGGTCTCTCACATTGATGCAAATTTACACTTGTCTACATGACAAGTGAACAAAGTCCAAAGAAGCACAAAATTCAAGGCTTGTGAAGGAAACATAGAGAGATTGCACATTAGAAAGAGGGGGAAAGTCCATGTCAATTGCACAAGCTCCATTTTACTTTGTCAAAGAAGAAGTCCAAGTAGTGGCTCTCAATTTTGTTCTTCTTTTGTAATATGAGCCTTACGATTGAAATAAGCTCTCAAGGTTAAATGCTTAAATGTAAATGAGCCAAAGGTATGTTCCAAAGCTTTCCTATACTATCAAAGTGGCAGCTTATCCTAGCATCTACTAATAGTACTGATGTTACCCACCATCACTAGTACTAGTAAATCTATTACTACTATCGCTATCAGTAAAATTTGTGGCATGTGGTGGCTTTTGCCTTAGGAGAGCATATTCCAAGGTAAAATGAAAGGAAATCACATTATTCCATGTAGCTATACACATGATCTAACAATACTAATGGGTAGTGTTATGTATCCAATCTATAGGAATAAGCATTGGATTAAGTTGACATGTGAGACTAAGCCATTTGCAACTAGAACGATAGTGCATATTAAGGCTCCTAAAGTCATCACAAGATTGATGTGGCCAACTTTAGAGCATTAGTACAAGACCTTAGTAGGCCCATAGTGATGCTTTTCATCTCAAAAGATAAAAAACAAATAAGTGTAATGATGAGATGCAATCAATTGTCTACCATAAGATGATAAAAGGGCAAGCAACTTAAGGACAATAGGATACTAGGCTTATTCTCATTACCTAATGGCTAATATTGGTTCTAGGATTGCACCCACTAGTATAAGTAAAAACATGACTTCAGTGTACTTTCTTAATGGGTAATGCTACATATCCAATCTATACAACTAAGCATTGGATTAAGGTGAGACATAAGACTAAGCTATTCTGAGCTAATAGGATAGTGCTTTATCAAGGCCCCTAAAGTCATCAAGACTAATGTGGTTGGCTTTAGGGCATTAATCGTTCAAGTTATTAGGTAAAGTCTTTCCTCAAGTCTTAACTCTAGGATAAAGAAGAAGAGTATCATCAATGCAAAGGAGAGCAATAAGCTCAAGCAACCAAAGGAAGAGTAAGAGCAAGCAACACAAGCACCATAGAGTACTAGGTTTATTCACATGACCTAATAGCTAATATTGGTTCTAGGGTTGTAGCCACTTCTAGATTGTAGCTCAAGGAGCTCAAGCTCAAGTGGTGCTTCACACTTACAACCATAAAGGCTATTAGGATAGTGAGTATCAAGGCCCTTGGACTCTTTAAGACTAATGTAGCCAATGTCAAAGCATTAGTGCAAGAGCTTATTAGGCTCATTATTATGTTTAACATCTCAAAAGATCAAGGTAATAAGTATAATGATGGCCTATAATCAAATGTATGCCATCCAATGATACAAGCTCAAGGATCACTACCCACACATAGCAGCCAAAGGCATAGCTCAAAGTCTAGTGGATTTGTTTGCATATCGAATAGACTCAACATCTCTAATATATATTCCATCCATATATATGAATGCAAAATGTAGCATTCAGTATATCAAAACGACCATCTTTACCTAAATTGAAACAAAGCTGGCAAGAATGCCTACTAAATAGTAACACTTTGCTTGCACATACTTTATTGGTTTGCATTATATCTTTTAAAAGTCCTTACTACCCAATGCTTCAAATGCATATTGAGGAGTCACAAGAGTATCATACTATTAGATTAGTTTGGGATGCCTTATTATAACTACTCACATGTAACCCATCTGATTGAGAACTTTGCCTTCCTTCAAGATGTGTCACAAGGATAATATTGAACTCCTCATTCTCCACCTATTGTAGCACTAATCCATCTATTGTGGGAGTGAGAAATGCAAATTTTTTGGCTTTATCAATAGAACACACTTAGCCTCTCATTGCTAATATATGTTAAACATGTTAATTAAGTCCTTGAAACTTGAAATTATTGCCTCATGATTACTGATTCATTGTCATGTGTCACGTCCTTAAGAGGCTTCTCCAATGCTCCTAACAAGCAAGATCATGCTATAGTTGTGGCCCATGCCTTCTATGGCTATACAACTAATGATTTAGGATCAAGTGGCTTGTTGACAAAATTTCAATGTTTGCCTTACTGCATAGCGTTATCTAAAATAATTATAGTAATAATGCATCCAACATACTAGGTTTGTAAAATACAACTTTCCCTTAAATTAGAATATAATGTAGTCCGAAAAAAATGTAGATTTTCATTCTCCACTTATTACAATAGTTACAATAATGAGAAATTTGACATTTTCAATTGATCACACGTGGCCTTCATTTGTAGTACACCTAAATATATGCTCAAGTCTTTTCTATTCATAATTGGCCTCTCTTTTCCATTTTGGAACTTCCCATGAAGAGACTATGGTTTGATTCTCTCTTTCTCTCTCTCAACAGAAATTGACAGGGACTTTCATCTCGTTGTATATTTTTCATTCTCCTCCATGCATGTATATCTTTATTCTTTTCTTGCCATTTTAGATCAATGGATTACATGCATATTGTAGATAAGGACATAGCAAGACCTAGAATTTGGTATTGCTATATTATAGTATTCTCTCTCTCTCTCTCTCTCTCACTCATATATAGGCATCAATAGTGGAAGACATGGAAGGCTTTTTGTCCTAACTAAGATCAAAATAAGGTCATGGTGTTGGATTTGCAATACCATCTCCTACTTGTGATATTGGACAACTAAAGTAGGGCCTATGATAGATATGAACAATCGTAAAGGAGTGTTGTTCACTTACTAACATATATAACCCAACCCAAACACATGCAAGCTCTCTTGACAAATGCATGTCCAAGCACATGTTGACATTGGCACCTTTAAATTTCAACTAGTACACACATAAGAATGTGCTTTCAAGTCGTTCACTTCTCAAGGAGATGTGCACTTCCCCAACATATTGTAGATGAGGCTTTAGTCATGCAGAATCTCCAAAGTATTGTCACTTTCTCTAATCTCTCCTAGTACATTTATAATTCCTCATGATAGTGCGGTTTCACAACCACATGTACCCATGCATGATCATGGTTTGCAGCATATGAACGCATCACAATAGATTGGAGTGCTAGAGACGTGATCATATCATATAACAAAATTGGCTACAAAAATGCATTGTTCTAAATAAGAACCGCTATTCAACAAGAGAACTTCTTTACTTGAAGTCAAAAGCTCTCCATAACATTTTAATATAATTTGTTGCTCTGTAGACACAACAGTTCAATCGGTCGAGAGTGTACAGGCTAACCGACTTGGAAGGTTCTAGGAAAGGAAGATGGAATTAGAACGTTGACTTGAAGAATCTAAGAGGTTATGCCGGTGTCATAAATAGAAACCTTAACTCTCTGAACCTGCCAGAAGTCTTTGACGTTTCAAGTTTTTGCCTGGTTATAAATAGAAAGCTTCACTTTACTGGAAATACAGCGGCGGAGTCGCTGACGCGTGTGGGACAATAGATTCAACCAAAGGATGGATAGCCTCGGACACAAGTGGCAGGCTCGATATAAAAAGACGAAGCATAGAAACACCGATCAAGTGAGAGTGAAGAAGACAGAGAGACGTCCTATAATAGCATTGCCATTGCAGTCGTGCTTCTGCATACGATAACAGTAATCTCCATGGATCGACGTTCGTATGGATATGGACGGAGGCAAGCCGTGCTCCTGCTGTCCGTTGCCCTCGTCCTTGCAGCTTTTCTTCTCATAACTCGCAGTGACGTAGTGCTTGTGAGAGCTGGTGACGACGACGACAAGAATAAAAAAGACGATGATCACTACAAATCCGATCAGAAAGATGATTATGGCAGACAAGGCCATCATCACGATCATCATCATTATCACCACCATCACGGTCACGATGACGATCACGGCAAGGGCAAGAAGCCTTGATGACATATTAAGGTGGCTGTCCGTCCACTCTGTCTTCTGCTGACATTATGTGATCCATCAGGAGCTACACGATTCCTCTCGCTTTTTACTCTACTTAGCTCTATTGTTACTCTTTTGCATCTTCTTAGCTTAATATTTTATTCATACTCGTTGCTTGCGACATTTTTACTGCATGAAGGCGTAGTGATATATACTAGTTGGCGAGCCGGCCTAGGCACACTGCATGGCGTTATAACGAGATCGAAGAGTTTCTCTGTGGCAAATGAAGCACGTCATAAGACAACCGTCAATCCCAATATTTCTCCTGCAGTGTTTCTGCTGCTTTTAGAATAAAACGGCGGTGTTTCTCCTGCTTTTATTGTAAATGTTGCTACACATCATGTGATCCTTCTTCTTTCTTACAAGTCTGAGAGTCTCCAACCTCTATACGCATAATATAACGAGCATTGAGATCTTTTCTTTTGGACTCCCGCGCTCAAATCAAATAGGCTCCAATTCTCGTATCAAGACTGTTAATTAGGGTGCAAACTGATGTGTCTCAATAGTGTATACGGGCCTCTGAGCTACACTTGGAAGAGTCGCATTCTAGACGGAAAAGCGGACGTAGTGAAATCTTGCTTTGAGAGGAGTATTGATCATTAGAATATTCCTTTGAAAAGGAGTATTGGTCGTATTGTTGTTGGATTGTCTTTGGCTAACTCTCAATATAGACATTATTGTCATGCTATATTGAACGATAATATTAGATGTCATGTCCCAATGAATAAATGCTTTCCACGCGTTTTTGTACACATGTGTATTTCTAATTAATGTGTACTAATGACACGCTTGAGATTCGCAACTACGACAAGCTGCACTATGACTGACAATTGCTTACAATAAGCTCTATCAGAAATGTCACAATCGTTTTACTAGACTCTTGTATATCACGGTTGTCTTTGCTAACTTTCAATCGAGCATACATCATAGAGATTATCGTTGTGTTATACCCAATGATATTAACAATAGTTCCATCATGTCTTGATGAATATCGTATATGCTTTACATGGGCTCCTATTTATTATAGCCTAGTGTACACGAGGACTGGACTCAAGTATTAATGATAATAGACATTAGGACTTTAACTATTTTCTAGATTCAAATACATCATTGTTTTCATGTAGAGAAGTAACTACTTATTGCATTTGTGATGAATGTCGTATATGTTACACATGGATTCCTATTTATTGTAGCCTAATGTACACAAGGACTCGAGTATTCATCATAATCCCCATTAGCACTTAGCTATTTTCTAGATTCAAATATATCATTGTTTCCATGTAGAGAAGTAAGTACTTGTTGCGTTTGTGACTAACAATCTCTAAATTATAAACCACGTATTATTGACAGTCGTAACCTTCATTTTTCCCTTATGCAGAATTTTTCAAGTTTCTCAAATTGAACTATGATATGTGTAATATATGTTTGTAAGGTTGATTTTTGATTGCTTAAGTTAATGCATGCATTGTATCAATTAATTGGTCAATATCAACATTGGAACATAATGGGGGAAACATTCTATATATCATTTCACATGTAAATAGCCTCTTCTAATTATAACTTTGCATCAAGTCATATGCCCTATAATCTAGTTACTTGAACATATTATGGTATAAATGTCCATCGGGAATAATGTTGAAACTTCAAATACATAACAAGTTCATCATTTGATGAATATGGAGTTGTCTTTATGTAATGATGAATGTATTCATATAGCATAACCTAAAAAAGCATATTAGTGCCTAAATTGGGGAAACATTATATATCATTTCACATGTAAATAGTCTCTTCTAACTATAACTTTGCATCAAGTCATGTGCCCTATAATCTAGTTACTTGAACATGTTATGGTATTAAAGTCCATAGGGAATAATGTTGAAAGTTCAAATACAGACAAGCTCATCATTTGATGAATATGGAGTTGCCTTTATGTAGTGATAAATGTATTTATGTAGCATAACCTGAAAAAGCATACTAGTGCCTAAAGAGTATTAAACATACATGATCTAAAATAGTATTCCAACTAAAGTAAATGTTTAAACTTTATTTAATATAACCTCAAATACATATCTGAATGGAGTATACTTGTACATTCACATTAGCATTGTACTTGTGTAAACTGAAATATGTTATATTTTCGTAACAAACTACATATAATACTTGAGCAATTAGCATTGTACTTGGAGTATGCAAATATTTTATGTTAAGATGTAAACTAAAATATGTTTATTTATGTGTATCAATTTACACAACACCTAAGTATACCTCATAGGTTTTAGATTTGTACTTGATTCATAATAGATTGCTTATTCATAATCAGAAAGCTAAGTCACGAACTCTCTTGAGAATTCAGTAAGGGCCATAGAAACAATGGACCAGCTTATTATTATTGCCTTCTGTCAAAGTGGAGTAATGGGACTTAGGCACTTCCAAGACGACCAAATCTCCCAGGATACCCTTCATTGGTGGAAGGGGGAATATCCTTTGATCCAAGAATGCTCTACGGAACATGTAGTGGCTCCAATAGTGGAGGTTGTCGAGACTCATTGTGGACTTGTTGTCCTTTTTCTTAGGCAAGAGTGGTAGCTAATTGGGCTACAAGAGTGGTGTGATGCTCTAGGGTTTGTTGAGTTTGACAGTTTAAGAGGTCCTTTTGCTCAATTCCTACATCAATTTGAGATAGCATCTAGTGATGGTTGGCAACCATGTCATTATGCCTCTCCATGTGACGAAGATCATGTCAACATATATTGTGATTGAGCAAGCTTTAGGGATCGATATTGCGCACTTCCTCATGCACATTACCACGATAATCTTGTGCTGAGCTAGGTTCATCATTCATTGTAGTCTTGGAGTCCCTAATCTCCCTCTGGACCTCCTCATGGGCCTTACTTGTACCTTTTTGACCAACCATTTAGATGTAGTCCATAAGATCCAATGTCTAGTAAATGGGGTGTAACTTCTAGTTGAAGACTTTGATTGATGAGACTTTTGATTCAAATAAAAGGGGAGGAAGCCCTCGTTGATGTTATCTATTAAGATTTTTGAAAAAGAAATACCATATAATTTTGCAATTGGAATTTTGTGCCTTTCTAAGAGTGATATGCACCCTATCCATAGTGACCTTAATGCACAAAAATGGCCATAACTTTTAGACAATAGCTTTGATTGCGGTGATTTTTTATTCAAATAAAAGGGGACAAAAGGATTTACTCCTAGGTATGATACAGAAGTCTTTATAATTAGACCTCTATGATTGTCCCGAAGTGACTATGACTAAAACACAGCTTGTCCCATTTCCCAATTGCACTGTATGAATGGATCATGGGTTGAGAGGCCTGAATATTGTCATAAGAAACATTGTCGGCATACTGAGTATAATCCCAAGTACATTTACATATCCGTTTTCTTTTTCATCATCAGTGCATAAGTGGATCTTAGGGCCATACATCTCCTCTGATCGCATACATGTCAAGTGTCATACATGGGTGCCATGATCACTAAAGGTGCATCCAAATAGAGGTATTGCATTGGAAATGGGATGACCACAAAGTGTACCTAAACATGTATGCAAGTATCACTCTCAAATCACTAGGAGGTTGGGAAAGTTTCTCTTGGGTCAAGTTGTGAACCCCTTCAGGGTCTTAAGTGGTAAAAGGGAGAGTCACCTCTCTTTTAACTTACCACCTCACCTAGCATTAGCCTTTTTCCTTAGCCAAAGTATACATGGAAAAATTTTGTAATGAAGAAACCAGCATGAAGTGCATTGGAAAGTAAGCATTGGGTTTTTTTCATGAGATGCAAGATTAATTAAGGACTTGGGGAGGGCTTACCTTGGTAGTCCACTAAGTCAGTGGTTACTACTTACCCTTTTTTTACAATGTCTTATTATCCACTTGGCATTAGTACAAGATATATATATTTAAGTGAGCCAATGTTAGAAAAAACAAATAATGGAGATTTAATGATGATGTATGGGAAGGGTAATGGGTTACTAATTTTCGGTGGGTAACATGCATACAATGAAAGATTCAACTAAGAGAGCATATGCAACTGTAATCTCTCATCAAAAGAAATTAAGCTCAAGTAGTGAATTAAAATGAGAGATTAAGATTGGATTAACATACCTCTTCAATGTTTTGAAGAGATAGATGAAGCATGATCCACCATGATTCCAAGTTCTCCATCAAGTAAGCTTGGTTGATTAGAGCATTTAGATGATTACTTATATTTAATTAAGTTTAGAGTGTATGAAATGTATTGAGAAAAAGTGAAAAGAGAGATGCATGTATTTCTAATTTGATGAGAGCTTAAGATAAGCTTTTCTTGAAATATAGTGCAATCCATTCTGAAGAATGCATTGAAGACATGCAAATTCATGTGCTACTAGTTGATTGATCTAATTGGTCTTATCTAAAAGAGATAGTGTATTAAGAAATTAAATCTAGTTTTTCTCAAGTTTTGAGATATAAATGCTATATAATATATTCATTTGTTGCCATATTTTAGTTTTGAAAAGTTTCTATCCAGAAGTTGATTTAGTGTAGGGAAACTTGGGTGTCAAATTAGGGATGATGTTTAACAACTTTGTATTAGGTAGATTTGTAAGCTTGATAGAGAATTTTGAACTCATATGCAATGTATAAATGATATCTTATATATGCTTAAGAACATACCTTAAAATATACTATTAATATGTAATGTACTATTTGTGAAGCTATGATAAAAACATTGTGTGGTTCTTACAAGTTTTCCATAGTGGAGAGAATCCTTTTTTAAAGAAGCTGTCATGGAGATCAATCTAAAGTCATCATTTACAAAATTATAGAAAGTCATCATACATGAAGAATAGACAAATTGGGTGTGGAAGTAGCCTGGAAAATCATCATACATGACGAAAATACAAAATTGGTTGTTGAAGCACCCTTTTAAAATAAATTGCATGAACATTTTGTGAAAAATACATTGAAAATGGATACAACTAATAAAACTTATACTTCTACAATGCCTCTAAGAGATTATTTGGATGAATAAAAGACTGTGGTCAACCATTGAGTATTTTCCTATCTCAATATTGTGATGAATGATGCTAGAGAATGAGCTGAAGAGAGATAAAGAGAGAAAGAAGAAGTAGAAAGACTAGAAGAGAAGAGATAAAGACATGAAAGAGGGGAGCAAGAAGGAGGAAGCCATGGAAGCTAGAGATGAAGCTGAAGAGTAGGTTCTTAATAAATATGTGGATGCCCTAAAGTGGGTTTCTTATAGCTTATATACCTTGGTCTATGTCATTAGTTGTGAAACCCTAGTTCCCGTGTATCCCACTCTACACGTCATCCCACCCTAAAAGTTTTTTCCCTCAAAAACAAAATACAACTAGATGAAATTAACAAAGGGGCTAAGGAGTGGGTGCAGAGTACTTCTCTAATCCAAATTACAATAAAAAGGGGTAGATTAAAAGAATGGACAACATGTGTTCACTTTAGGCATGTTGGGGTAAATCTACAATAAGTTTTGACTTCTTTGAGAGTGGAGTAATGGGACGTAGGCACTTCCAAAGAGGACCATATCTCCAAGGATATCCTTCATTAGAGGAAGGGGTAATATCCTTTGATCCAAGAATGCCGTATGGAACATGTAGTGGCTCAAGTGGTGGAGGCCATCGAGACTCGCGCTTGGACTCGTTCGCCTTCTCTTGGGCAAGAGTGGTAGCTAACTAGGCTACAATAGTGGTGCAATGCTCTAGGGTTTTTTGAGTTTCAAAGGGCCATTATCTCAATTTCTACATCAATTTGAGATAGCATATGGTGATGGTTAGCAACCATGTCATTATGCCTCTCCATGTGACGAAGATCATGTCAACATATAGTATGATTGAGCAGGCTTTATGGATCCATATCAAGCACTTCCTCACACACATTACCAAGATAATCTTGTGCTGATCAGCTAATTTCATCATTCATTGAGGTCTTGGAGTCCCTAATCTCTCTCTCGACCTCATCATGGGCTGTACTTGTACCTTTTTGACTAGTCATTTAGATTTAGTCCATAGGATCCACTGTCTAGTAAATGGGGTGTAACTTCTAGTAGAAGACTTCCATTGACGAGATTTTTGATTTAAATCAAAGGGGAGAAAGCCTTCTTTGATATTATCTATTAAGATTGTTTTTTTTAAGGCTAGATAATTTTGCAATTGGATTTTTGTGCCTGTCTAAGAGTGGTGTGCACCCTATCCATAGTAACCTTAATGCACAAAAATGGCCATAAATTTTAGACCATAGCTCTAATTGGGGTGATTTTTTATTCAAATTAAAGAAAACAAATCCCTATTCAAGAATAGATGTAGGGTTTAATTCTATGTATGATATAGAATTCTTTATAATTAGATCTTTATGATTGTCCCTAAGTGACTATGACTAAAACACATTTTTCCCATTTCCCACTTGTAGTGTATGATGGCTCATGGGCTAAGAGGCCTCAACTATTGTCATAAGAAAAATTGTGGGCATACTGAGTGTAATCCCAAGTACATTTACATATCCATTTGCTTTTTCATCATCAATGCATAAGTGGATCTTAATGCCATACATCTCCTCTAACCGCATACATGTCAAGTGTCATACATGGGTGCCATGATCACTGAAGGTGCACCCAAATAGAGGTATTGCATTGGAAATGGGATGATCACAAAGTGTACCTATATTTTTATGCAAGTATCATGCTCAAATCACTAGGAGATTGGGAATTTTCCCTTGGGTCAAGCTGTGTATCCCTTCAGAGTCCTAAGCAGTAAAAGCGAGAGTCACTTCTCTTTTCTCTTACCACCTCACCTAGCATGAGCCTTTCTCCTTAGCCAAAGTATACATGAAAGAAGTTTTAAGTGAAGAAACTAGCATGAGGTGCATTGGAAAGTAAGCATTGGGTTTTTTCATGAGATGCAGAATTAAATAAGGACTTTGGGGAGGGCATACATTGGTAGTCTAGTGACTCACTGGCTACTACTTACTCTTTTACAATGGCTTATTATCCACTTGGCATTAATCCAATATATATATAATTAAGACTCAATGTTAGCAAAAAAAAAGATAGAGATTTAATCATGATGTATGGAAAGGGTAATGGGTTACTAATTTCAGGTGCATAACATGCATACAATGAAAGATTCAACTAAGAGAGCATATGCAACCGTAATCTCTCAAAAAAAAGAATTAAGCTCAAGAAGTGGATTAAAATGAGAGATTAATATTGGATTAAGAAGCCTCTTCAGTGTTTTGAAGAGAGAGATGAAGCATGATCCACCATGATTCCAAGTTCTAAATCAAGCAAGCCTGGTTGATTAGAGCATTCCATAGAATGAAGCCTTCAAGGATTTGATGCTTCCACTAATGGTAGAGAGAATTCCATGCTTATGCTCAAGCTTAATATTTAGGAATTGAAAGCTTCAAATAGAGTATTCATGGCTTCTCACAAGAATCCTTTGCATGTTGAGCTTCATGTCTTCAATTTGCAGAAGAGAGGTCAAAAGGGATTGAAGGATCTCTTTAGGGATGAACTTCCAGGGATCGGGGGACTAATACACTTGTAATGAATGAAGTTGAGAGGAGAGATGAGAATGAGCTGAAGAGAGAGAAATAGAGAAAGAAGAAGAAGAAGAATGACTATAAGATGAGTGAGAGATGAGAATGAGCTGAAGAGAGAGAAAGAGAGAAAGAGAGAAAGAAGAAGAAGAAGAAAGACTATAAGATGAGAGAGAGAGATAGGAAAGAGGGGAGAAAATAGAGGAAGCCATGGAAGCTAGAGATATAGGTGAAGAGTATGTTCTTGATATTATCCAAAAGCCCTAAACAAGGTCTCTTACGCCTTATATACCTAGGTCAGTGTGACTAGGTGTCTAAACCCCAGTTCTTGTGTATCCTGCTCGTTACTCATATTGGTGCAACATCTAGAATTAATACACAATATGCTTATATAATATCAATATTTTTAATTAACATGTGTATATGCCATCAAAATTGAAATTCACTTTAACAATATTAAAATATAGTAGAATCATAGATATTGTAAGTTCAAGTGGAAATCCATTACTTTAAAAATTAGGATTTTCAAAAGCATGTGAAATTTGGTGAATATATCACTCAATCATGCTATATCACTCAACTATGCTATTCGGAGCTATTTAAAAATTTCATTGTATTTAATTGCAACTATTTGATGATATTGCCTGGCTTACAATCAAATCACATTTTGTGAAATATTTGCATCACAAAGTTTTTTTTTGAGATCCTTTAGATTACTGCTAAAGTCTGATTTGATGGTCCACAAAAATGGTGTTCAATGTTGACATAGAGATATTATTCCTAGATTTTTTTAATTGTCTCTAGACCTTTTGGCATCAATTATGTTGTGTTATTTCATGTCTAGTTATGTAATAGTACTCAGTCATAAATTGGCATATAGAATAATGGTGGAGTCTCATATATGAATGAAACATTAAATGAGATACAAAATGTTTCAAATTTTTCATTCATTACTTCTCTAAGTACTATGTAAATGCATTAGTCAATTGAAAGGATCCTACAAGTATCCAACAACCACAATCAATCTTCTGCTTGTTTACTTCTGTGCTTCTCTTAAATTCATTTTCTTTTGTGTAAGCTCTATTCTTGATTGCAACTTATTTTTGCTACGCATTTCCTATAGAGTCTCCAAATAGAGTCTTTTAGGTACTCAAATCATAGTGAAGAGACTTGATCAACAAGCCAATGCAAGTAGAATTATCAAAGTTCTCCCAAAATATTCATAAACATTGCTTTTATGTAGATGCATCACTTTTTGATATTTTTAATCCTAAACAACTTATACCACTCAAGATAAGTCCTTCCATGCACTAAAATTCACCTAAAGATTTCATTAAGTCATTCAAGCTTAATATTGGATACTCAGACTAACATAAAGACTAGTTCTATTCCTAGAAAACCTTGTAAAGGCTCCTTGATATGTATCTATGTATAAATGGTCTTCCTATAGTTTTTCTTTATCAAACCCATAATCATATGGCATCCAACCTCTCTAAACTTGCACATTCTCAAGTATATGGCACGTATGTTTACTCTTCCATAGGTTCATTGTCTTCTTGTTCATTCAGAATATCATCCTCTTCATCTTTGTGAATGATATCCTATGTATTTTTAACCTCACGATCTAGTTTTTTATACGTCAAATTCCTTTCTCTTAAACAATTTTATATGTGTCCAAGTTATTGGGTAGCTTCAATGCAATCCTATCCAACTAAGAAAGAGAATATGTGGCATTGTCATAATCATGCAACACGATATGAAGACCAAACCACCTCTTAGTTTCATACACAAGTACCCAATCTCACTCCTCAATAGCTCTAGATTTAAGCCTTTGAATTTTCTCAAACTTGTGCTTGTTTCACAATTTGGCTTCTTTCACTATCTTCACTACAAGCTCTATGTCTTTAGTCTCCTTTCCAATTGATGGATTCTTAGAGTCAACAGTTCTTTCCTTCTCAAACCGTTTTTCCATGGCAAGTTACCCCATGTAGCAACCATTTTATCAATTGGCATGATCGCTTTCTACCCATACATGAGCTCTTCTAGTGTATATTCTATCATAGCACTATGAGTAGTGTGATTACCTCATAATGCATATAGAAGAAATTATGGCCACTCTCAAATTTTAGTCTGCATACTTTGCTAAGGCCTTGATCCATTTCTTCCCATACATCAACTATGCTAGCATATATCTTGTCACAACACCATGAGTAGTGAATTCAGCCCATAGTGCATACAAAAGCAATCATGGCCACTCTTGAATTTTACCCTTGCATGCCTTTGCAAAGGCCTTAACAATTAGAGGATGCCCTCTTTCACTCCTTCCATTTCCCTTTAGATTATATGCTACAATTACTACAAGTTTAATCCCCAATCTAGACAAGATGTCTCCAACCTCATCATCATATCAAATCTCCCCCTATCACCGACAATGACCTTACCCATACATCCACATCGACAAAATACATATTTCACAAGAAACTTGCATACAACACCTGTGGCTACAGTCCTCGAAGCATGACCTTCAACCTAGTTTGTAAGGTCCTCATCAAAAGCAAGAGCAATGTACCTCATTTGCCCAATTTTGATAGATATGGTGACCAAATCGACAACAACCCATTTATAATGTATTGTAAGAGGATATGTAGGATGCAAACCATCTTTGTGTCTTAGAGAAGAATACATTTGATATGTGCTACAAGTCTCCACAAATTATACAACATCCCTTATGTGGATTTCCACAAGTTCTCTCTCTGATCTTCTCAAAGGTGCTCTTGTGAGACCAATCCATAAGCTCTCATGAAAATATCACATAATCTACAATTGATTTCCCCTATCACACACAACTTTTAGTGGATCTCCTTTCTTGTTCTTTGGATGTTTCCAAATAAATTTATTCTTCAAAAGGCAGCCATATACTTTCCCCTTTATTCTCTTAAACTCATCATTAGTCCATCCATCCCTCCTAGACAAAGTATTCAAATATTGTCCAATTTGTAGTCACTCCCCATCCTAAAGCTCATCTTAAAAAATCTATACTAAAAAAATTCAAAATCATGATGTAATAGTTGCAATTTTTATCTCATCATCCTCGGCCATACTATATCCTCCTTGTCCATCATACTAAGCTATAAATAGCCTAGAAAGCATTCCTTTGTAGGCAAAAGAAACACATCACAACTAATTTGCAACTCTTTAAATGGTTTTTATAGTAAATCTATGACCATTAATCTTCTTTGGATCACTTAATTTTGGTTGTCAAGAAGCTAATTCAATTGTTTACTCACTTCTTAAAGGTAAGTGCTCCTTTACAGTGTCAAGAAGTTGTGTTACTTGTGTTACCAATTGCCTTTGTGGAATGGCATCACCATTAGTACCAAGGTGATTGATAAAGTTCTTGAACAATTCAATTTGTGTTGTCATAGACGTTTTGTTTTTGTATTGTAACTCAATGAACTCACTACAAAGATAAAGTATTTGTGTAATAGATTTATTCTTTAAATTCACTATAAATACTCCCATATAGCTTGTGAGGTTGAAAGATTACATACATTAAGCATAAGAGAATCTTGAAGAGAAGAAAGAATATACTAAAGAGATGCTTTGTCGCGGATAATCCACTCACTATAAATAGTTCACCATTCTTAAAAGATAGGTCCCTTAGTTATAATGGTATTGTCATGAGCTAGAGAGGAGCTAGATCAATTCATTGAGATAGACATTCGTAATTATCAAGAACAATATCATACAAGTCATCACCTTTAAGGATTAGTAGCATGTTGAATTTCCATCCAAGGAATTCTTATCCTTGAAAGTGAGGGACATAACATTGTCACAGCGTGTAGGGTTGAAGGTCACCACAGGGGTTTAGCAAGAGAAGAATGTATGGGGGTTCAAGAGCTTAGACTCCAGAGATGGTAGAGATAAGAGAAGTGTTGAAGGTTTTAAGCCAAGTTCTTGAAGATAAGTGATAGCAAGGTGAAGGTAGATTCAAGGACAGGAGTAGACGAAAGAAAAGGGGTTCGAAGAGATTGAAGATGTAGAAAAATACTTAAAAAAATAATTAGAAAATATAAAAGAGTACTAATAGAGATGAAGCCTGTCAGTTTCTTTCAGCATTATGAGAAAATATAACTCTAATAGACAAAAACGTATACAAAATAATACATTTCTCTATGCTACTCAAATTGTCAATCTCATCCTTCCAATGGCTCCAAAAGGGGGGTTAAATACTAGGATACTTGGCTAGAATCCTGCCAGATCACTCCTTCTTCATCTCCCACTTTCGAGAGTATTGTTCACTACCTAAAAATAGCGATCGCGCGTCGTGCGATTTCGCTAATCTCCCTTTTTACATAAAATCCTCTCAAATTAGCTTAAAGCTACATGCTTTCTTTTATATGTCATCCTAATCTAGAAGTTGTCTATAGTTTTGTAGATTTTTTTCAAGAGATAATATTTAGAATATTAAAAATTGAGTAAAGTCTAATATTTTTTGACCATGGACACTAATACTAATGTCTAAAATGGCATTGGCTCTCTTAATCTAAAAGGAAGCTACACTTTAGATTTTTTTTTACATGATGTGCGTGTAGCAGCACGACATCCACCCCCTCCTAACTTGCACATCCTCTGGCATGTGCCAAAGTCTTACGGATTTAAAGTGTCAGAAGAAGTATCTTCCACCATGTCAATGTCTTCATCTTCTACTATGTCTTCATGCTATATTCAAGTCTTCTAGCTCATATATTGAACTTTCTCTTCGTTTGAAGAACTTGATTCTTTTTCCAGCTATGGGTATCTTCATGCTTGTTCCATCCAATCTAGCCAATGAATATGTGGCATTGTCATGAACGATCTTTACCACATATGGGCCAAACCAACGCTTCACCATCTTTCTAGAAGCACTGTATTGATTGTCTAACCTACTGCCATAGACAAGCACCCAGTCATTTTCTTGAACTCCTCTTGGCAAAGTCCATGTCTCTTATCAAATCTTCTTTTGTTCTTTAGTCTTGCTATCTTTAGCTTCTCAATAGCTGCTTGAATATCTTCAAGGCATCTTTCTAGCTACCATATGCGCAAAGTCAGCAACTCTTCTCTACTGATGCCTTGCTCCCAAGGTAGAAGACTCCATGTGAGAATAGATTTTTCAAATAGCATAATTGGTTGTTGTCCATGCATAAGTTCAGCTGGCATATAGCCAGTCATTGAACTGTGAGTAGTCTGATCAACCCATAATGCAAAAGGTAGCATTTTAGGCCATTCTTTGATATTTCCTCTACAAGACTTTGCTGGAGCTTTGAGAATAGGTTGATGAAATCTCTCACTCTTTCCATTGCCTTCACGGTTGTAGGCTGATGTTAAAGCCAACTTAATATCCAATTAAGTAAAGAAGTTGTGTGCTTCATTAGCATCTAACTCTCCTCTATCTGCAGCTACTTTACCCACACAACCATATCTACAAAACACTTCTTCAAGCAAAAAACGACAAGCAGCTTGAGTGGATTTGACTATTAAGGCTTTGCCTTCAACTTGATTTGTTAGATCCTCTCTTGCAAGCACTAGATACTGCATATTCCATATTCCTGTAGGCATGGTTACAAGATCAATAACCCATATATAATGTATAGATAAGGGATAAGTCGGTTGTAACCCAACTCGATGCTTAACCATAGAATATATTTGACATGCATAATAGGTTTCAACAAAATGTGATATGTCCCGATACTTGTTTTGCCACCAATATTTTTCTTTGACTTTACTAAAGGTTCCCCATATGCCTTTGTGGTGGCCAGCCCATAGGCTTTCATGAAATTCCTTCATTACCTATTGTTGCAATCTTTTGTTACCTAAAACTTGGACATACACTTATTTCTTCTTCTTTGCGTGCTTCCATAGATGTCCTTCTTCTTTAAGAAAAAATCCATGAGCTTTTCTCTTGATATGCTTGAACTCCTCATCAATCCAAGTCTCCTTCTTCTTCATTATGCTCAAATATTGGCCAATCTTCTTCATAATCTTCTTCAAGGAAATGAACTAGAACTTGAGTAATGCAATGAGCATGCTCGCTTCTAGTTGACCATCCTGTTGTTTTCAGCTTTGGACCAGTGTATTCAGTCTAAAAAGGTATTTTCGGTAGCCATGGAATGAGATTCAGCAAGTATAGATTCTTCAGCTTCATCTTCTTCCGTCAGCTCTTCTTCATTGTCATATCTTCCACGTGATAGCATGTCAGCAATTGGATTCGTCTTTCCTGCAATATGCTTTAATTTGGGGTTGAGAGATTTAATATATGCAATCCATCTTAGCATAGCAATATCGAGTGTAGAACAGTTGGCAATCATGCCCAAGAGTGGAAGACAATCAATTTCTACCACTACAAAAGCACCTATAAAGTATTCACGTTCACACTTTAATGATGTTACAACTTCCCACAGTTCCTTTTTAACTTGTGCATACCTTCTTTGGCATATGAGATAGAATACACATGCGCCAAGAAATCTTCTCACCTCTAAAACATTTGTGCATTTTTCTTACATTATGTTGATAGCATCTATCTTGATTGGAGAAGGTTTGCGTCCATAGGGGCCACGTAGATGACTGACCACTAGGACTTCTTCTACTCCAAAAATCGACTTAGCTCGAGAAAGGGTAAGATGTACCTCTTCTAGCCTTGTCAAAATCATGTCACAATCATGAATATGGTTAACTACAAATGTCCTGTAGCCATCTTTGTCAAGCTCCTCATTCTTTTCATTGACCTCACATCCCTTGATAAGTACATCATCAAGAAATGGAAGAGTAAGTTGTGGAATAAAGTCCCTTAAGACTTTGTGCATGACATTCATCATATGGGCTATGTAGTTTGTTGCACCTTATGTTAGAGTGCACATGCGGACCAATCCAAGAGGTGTCTTCATTGTGGTAATGTCTCGGCTTTCTAATGAAAGTTGAAATTAGTCATATCTTGAATATAGGTCACCCATACCTGTAAAAGCTTTAGAAAACTCATCAACAATTGGACCTAAACCAACATTTCGAATTGTGATCACACAATAAACAACCTGTAGATCTTGAATGAATCCTAAAGATTCATTTTTCTTGGGCATGACAAACCATCGATTTGAGTAGGGCGCTGAAGAAGGCTCTAAAATATTCATTCCGATATTTTCATTTAGAAGTTCTAGTAATTTGGGCAAATGCGCCCTTGGAATAGGAATAGGCTTGAGGTTCCAAGGCACATGTGGGACCGTAAAAATGAACATAGGAGCCACAATATTTGGATCCACATAGCCTATTTCACTTGGTTGAAATGCAAAATATTTTCCATGATTCATTAGCATTTGCATAAAAGAGTGTTTCTCAGCTAGCGAAAGGAAACAAATTTCACCTATTTTGAGCTATTTTATACTTTCAGATGTGAACTTGTGACCAATGTTGAAAGGATCACGAAGACTTGGCTGATTTGTTTCTCTATCAACCAGCCCTTCACTTTCAGGAGGCAGTGGGACTACCATAGGTTTGACTTTCTTATCCATTATCTTGTATTTTGTCTCCACTTGCACTTCAACCTTGTTGAGTAAACCAATGTCTTCCTGCTCAACAAATTCTTGAATTGTTTGATAAAAATCCAATGTACATACTTCTATGGACTAATTTTCTACCTAATTTTTTGCATGAGCAGCTGCATATATTTCAGCCAATGTGTTTATAGTAATCAGTCCAAAAAAAAAGCCTGAAATATCTTCATTTTTAGCCATCATGTCATAAGTTTTCAGCCTCCTTTTTACATGACATAAATATTTTCTTTCAGCCTTAGTCATGGCTGGAAGAGACTTATAATATTCCATACTATTCGCTATCCATACATACAAATTTTCTAGAGATACAGTTTCTGTAGCATAAGGAGGTTCAATCTTTTTACATGACACACTACCATAGCCTCCTTTTATAGTAGTGCAGCCCAAAAACCCTTGAATTCTCGGGCATTAGGAGGTACATGATAATCACGCAGTCGATCTCTGTCTCAATGATGGTTAACACACACAGTAAGAAATTGGATAGCTCATTCATTATCCTTGCTTTGGATTCGAGTATAGGAAGAACCATCATCAAGAGCTTTTGTTTCCAAGCAGGCTTCAGAAATATAAGGTTGCCCAAGAATAATAGGGTAACTACAAGAGTCTTGAACAAAAAAGTAAAAATTATCTTTTATGTCTCCAATAATTACCTACACATTAGGATATGCACCATATAACTCTCCAGAAGAGTTGTTTGTAGCTCTCATTCGCCATCCTAGATCAACATCTATGGGCCATCGGCCACTTTCATAGAGACTCTTTGCCATGACGTTTATCTCCGAGCCATGGTCTAAGAGTGCAATACATGGTCTTTCTTTTTCTCCAATTTTGACGACTGTCTCCGTTGTTGCTCTTGCCCAATGCGTATGGGAGTAGTGACTACTTGGAATGAATCGAGCCTCTTTCTCCTCATGCATGTGCTGTAGATGACCTTTTTTTTTAGAGGTGGGCTGCTCAACAGGTTTGGACGAGTTGACCATTACATTTTTCAGCTTTCACTTCTTTAATTTTTGCATTCATGTTTTCTTTATCTTCAGCTTCAATTGCTGCAATTAATTCTTTAACTGCTTCAAAATGAATTCCTTGTAAAGTCAACTTCTCTTCATCCTGCACAAAAACTCGAAGAACTTGCAAAAAAGCATGCATTGTTTCTTTAGCTTCATCACCAACATATTGTCTTTTCCTTTTGATTACATTAACAATTACATCATGGAATTCAGGTTTGGTAATTCCAAGAATTTCTCCTAAAGTGAATTCAATTTTGCTTCCTAGAATTCGTCCTTCTAGGACTCATTTGAGATCGGTTGCAGATTCTATGTTAGACTGCAATTTGTAGCGTGGCTACTTGCCTTTCTTCTTTCCCTCGGTCTTCTTTGTTTATGGCGCATCTTTTATCAGAGTGCAGCAGTGCGGGAGTGTAGGACTGAGAGAGAGAGAACGCAGAGAGAGAAGAGAGAGAGAGAGACTGTGGAAGATGAAGATCTGCTGTATAAAGTGTGTTGAATACAAAGATATGCAGATATATACACAGGCGCAGTGCGCTGGACTGCATGTCTCCACCTCGACGATGCAACCTACTGTTCACCTCGAAGTCCGCTGCAGTCTGCACTGTCTCCTGTCTGAAATTTGCGACTAGAGACGGAATCTGCGCGTGCCACCAATTTGTAATCTGCCAGTAGAGAAGTATCGGAGACTATTGAAGTCCTCAGCTATTTATAGCCAGGAAATTGGGTAAAAGCCAGGGCAGGTCAGCTGCATTAAATGCAGCCGACTGGACTGCACGCAGTCGGACTACCATGTGGCAATCCCATTGCAAAGTCTGACTGTGCAGCCAACTGCACAATCCGAGTGGACTGTGCAGTCCCGTACAGGCGCTGATCTCTAACACCCCCTCTCAGAGCCTGGGCAGGGCAGAAGCCTGAGGGATCTGGAATGCCTCCGAAGTAGAGCCTGGGGAAGTGCCTTCGTAAATAAATCTGCAAGATTGTCCTCCGTCTTGCAGTACTCCACAATGATGGTCTCATCTAGAAGCTTCTCTCTGATGAAGTGGTACTAGATCTCTATGTGCTTCGTCCAGGCATGAAAAATAGGATTCCGTGCCAAGGCAATGCAACTCTCATTGTCACATTGCAACAAAGTAGGACGAGTTTAGGGGCAGCCAAGCTCCTCCAACAATCGCCGAAGCCACAAAGCCTCACATGTGGTGGAAGACGCGGCCCGATACTCTACCTCAGTAGACGAAAGGGCTACCATGGGCTGCTTCTTACTACTCCATGAGATAACACCTGCACCCAAGGTAAAACAGTAACCTGTAGAAGACCGCCTGTGGTCATCACCGGCCCAATCCCAGTCGCTCCAACCTGCAAGTACAAGATCTGAACCATCTGTCCCTCCGGGATAATGAATCCCTAAATTAGACGTCCCCCTCAAATACCGAAGTATCCTCTGAGCAGCCTGCCAATGCACCGTCTGAGGTTCACTCATAAACCCTGCCAAGAGCCCAACAGCAAAATAAAGATCAACACGAGTGTTGAGAAGCCAAATCAAGGATCCAATCAACTGATGATAACGGGAAGCATCCGCCAGGGGAGAAGCTGAATGGGAAGTGGCCTTCTAGTTCGGATCCATATGAGTAGAAAAAGTTCGCCAATCCTCCATTGCAAAAGAAAGCAAGAGCTGCTCTACATATCTCTGCTGAGAGATAAAGATCCCCCTCTGAGACTGATAAATCTCAAGACCCAAAAAGAAATGGAGTAGACCCAAGTACGTCATCTCAAACGTCCGATGTAAAGCTGACTTCGTCTCTTGGACCTACTGTGCATGATTACCTGTGACAATCAAATCATCAACATACAACACAAAAAGCACACAACCATCCGCGGAAGTGTGAACATAAAGCTGCGGATCGGCCTTAGAACGCTGATATCCCAACTAAGACTGAAGGAACGAATCAATCTTCTCGTTCCATGCACGTGGAGCCTGCTTGAGGCCATACAAGGCCTTCTTTAACCTGTAGACTTTCCCATCTGAAGATCCAAAGCCAGGAGGCTACTCAACATAGATCTCCTCCTTCAAATCACCATTGAGGAAGGTAGACTTCACATCCAACTAGTAAACAGGCCATCTTCTATGGCCAGCCAAGGCAAGAACAGCTCGAATGGTCGCCATACGAGCAGTGGGGGCAAAAGTATCATGACAATCAATCCGTGGGTGCTGTGCAAAACCTTTAGCAACAAGGCGAGCCTTATGCTTATCCAAAGAACCATCGCTAAGGTATTTGGTCTTGAAGACCCATTTGACGCCAATCACCTTCTTATTTGGGGGGCGGGGCACAAGTGACCAAGTGCCATGCCTCTCAATAGCCTCCAACTCAGCTTCCATAGCTTTCTTCCATGGTGCGGACTGTAAAGCCTCCTTCATAGAGGTGGGCTCTCGATCCTGCATAACATGGGTCATCAAACAATAGTTAGAGCAAACAACCTCCGTAGAATGTGCCTGGTGCCTCCGTGACCGCCGCGGACCATCCTGCGGTCCCCACTCCTCAAGAACCCCCTCGATCCCTGAATCACGGAGTGTGTCACGAGCCCATCGAGGAGGAGGCCGAACCTCCCCTCGTCTCTCTCCATCAGCTAAAGACTGTGGAATATCCACCAGTGGTAACTCCTCAGGGGTGACCGGTGGAACAGTAGACTCTGTTCAGAAACATAATCATAATCAAAAGGCACGGGCTCCAATGGAACTGTAGCAGGAGCCCAACTCTCCCCTGGATCTCCAAGAACGGGATGCTCCTCAACCATGGATATGGCCGCAACCTCCACAAACTACACATCGCGACTAGTGTACACATCCCTCTTGATGGGATCATACAATCGATAGCCTTGGGACTAGGAGCTGTAGCCAACAAATACCTGTCTTCGGGAAGCTACTTCAAATTTATCACGGTGAGCCTTGGGAATGTGAACATATGCATCACATCCAAAGACCCTAAAGTAAGAAACATCGGGCTGAGTCCCAAAGTAAGCCTCAAAAGGTGTCATCCCATCAACGGCCAAAGTGGGGGATCGATTAAGGATGTGGACTGCAGTAGCCACAGCCTCGGCCCACAGAACCTGAGGGGTCTGTCGGTGCTCCATCATGGTGCGTGCCATCTCGATCACACTGCGGTTTTTCCGTTCAAGAATGCCATTTTCTTAAGAAGTGTTGGTATTAGCAAACTCCTGGTGAATACCTTTATCTGCACAAAACCGAGCAAACTCATTAGAAACAAATTCACCACCCTTGTAAGATCGCAAGGTCTTCAACTTCCGACCCGATCTGTTCTCCTCAAAGAGAAGCCAATCCTTGAAGTAGGAGAAAGCTTTTGACTTTAATGCCAAGAAATAGGCCCATGTCATCCTGCTGTAGTCATCTACGATCAACATGAAGTACGAGCTCCCACGCAAGGACTCGTTCCTCATAGGGCCACATAGATCCGTAGATACAAGCTCCATCGGTGAAGTAGACCACCGCAAAGCTGTGTGGGGAATGGCATCCCTATGCTGCTTCCCAGGAATGCAGGAGACACATGGCTGCTGGCTCACCACTATATTCGGCAACCCTCGAACAAGCTGTCCCCACGAGACGCCCTCCGAAGATAATCATAGTTGAGGTGACCAAACCAAGCATGCCATAACTCTGACTATGTTTGAGAGGTAAGAAGAAGAGTAGAGAGAGCGGTGGAAGACTTCAATTTATAGATGTCGTTCTCCTCATATCCGGATGATAGAACCTTCCTTGACCCACGATCAAGGACTCACACCGAATTACTGTCAAACTCCACCAAAAGTCCAAGGGAGCAAATCTTATGAACTGACAGGAGATGATATCCTAATCCTAGTACATGCAAGACCTCTGAGGTATGGGTACCACCACGTCCATCTGAAATAAGCTGCATCTTACCCCGTCCTGCAATAGACACTTAAGAGCTATCTCCAATGAGAATCTACCCACGCGAGGGTCGCAACTCGGCAACACCATCTGATGAAGGAGTCATGTGCCGGGAGGCACCACTATCAACGATCCACTCTTGAGCCTGGGGAGTCATCATCGCACCATCAGAAGCATTCGGTGAAGAGTCCTCAATGACAACTAGATGAAGAAATGTAGCTGATGAGGGTGCAACCACAGCTCTAGAATTCTTTGTGTCCTTCTTGTTGGTGTCCTTCTTGTCTTTGTCAGGGCAATCCTTCTTCCAATGGCCAGTCTTTCCACAAATATGACATGTGGATTCTTTCTCCTTGTCCTTGTCCTTGTCCTTCTTTGACTTGTTATCCCCCTTCTTCTTCTTTTGGTCCTTCCCGTTCTTCTGAGAGGCTTGATCTGTCAGCGCCTCCGACTTGGAAGCATTCTGTTCCTTTAGCTGTTCCTCTTGGTCCAAGACCATAGTAACCAACTCTTCCCACCGAAGAGTAGACTCCCGCCCCGAAGCAATAAGGGCGGAGTAGAATGTACCGAATCATAGCGGCAATTGGGACAATAGTGTGATCACCATGTCTTTGGGGGAAATCGGGTTCCCCACATTCTGAACCTGCATCTGAAGCTATCTTAGCTTGTTGATGTGCTCCCGCAACGAAGAAGACTTGTTTACGGACAAGGTCCACATCTGAACCTCCAAAGAAACCCACTTCATAAGGGTCATCCAGTTGTACATCTGATCAAGCTCCAGCCATATCTCCCAAGCCACCGTCAAGTGCTCGATGTGAGCTATCACGGCTGTAGTGCAAGATAGAAAAAGAAAGGAACGAATCCTGGCATTCAGTTTGTCCCAGTGAGATTGAGCCTTGGCCAACTCCCCATGAGCATCGGAAGAGAGTTTGGACTCATCTCTTATCGAGGGCCGGTCGATCTCATCCTGTGCAAGATCCGCCAAATCATAGAACTTAAGGATGGCCAACATCATGACGTGCCAGATGCGGTAGTTGTCACCGTCGAGCTTCTGATCTGTTGGAAGAGCCAGTAAAATAGGTACCTTCCGGTCCATAATTGTCTGGAACTCCAAGTCAATCTCTGTAGACATCTTCACCTGTAATGCCTTCACAAACGCAAAAGCAGCACCCTCTTGACTGTGAAAACTCAGCCTGCTAAGGTACTTTCGCGTCTTGAAACTTCTTCACCCTTCCGAGGCGATGAAAAAGTAAAACCTGCACTTGAAAGCTGAAAACTCAAACTTCTTCCTTGTCAAATAGCAGTAAACAACAACAAATCCACCACCAAGACTTCTTTCCTGCGTGCCCATGCTCGCTTCAGCCTTGTTCTGAAGCGCAGCCCTCCTGTCTGCCCTCAAATGCTTAAAACACAAATTTATGTCGCGATAGAAACTCCTCTTCAGGTTGGTTCTGCACTCAGTCATCCCTCTAATACTACTCTGATACCATGTCAGAGTGAAGTGGTGCATAAGCGTAGGACTGAGAGAGAGAGAGCGTAGAGAGAGAAGAGAGAGAGAGAGACAGTGGAAGATGAAGATCTAATGTATAAAGTGTACTGAATACAAAGATATGTAGATATATACATGGGCGCAGTGCGCTGGACTGTGTGTCTCTACCTCGACGATGCAACCTATTGTTCATCTCGAAGTCCGTTGCAATCTACACTGTCTCCTGTCTGAAATCTGCAAACAGAGACGGAATCTGCTCGTGCCAACAGTCTGTAATCTGTAAGCAGAGAAGTGTCGGAGACTGCTGAAGTCCTCCGCTATTTATAGCCAAGAAACTGGGCAAAAACCAAGGCAGGTCGGCTGCATTAAATGCAGCTGGCTGGACTGCAGGCAGTCGGACTGCCATCTGGCAGTCTGACTGTACAGTCCCGTACAGGCGCTGATCTCTAACATCTTTCATCTCTTGATCTAGGGTTATATTTTAGCAAGCTTTGGTTGTTCATGCGTTCTTCTAGCTACCCGTTTTGGAGGGCCAAAAGAGAAAGGCCGTGATTCATCTTCTCTACTTCTCTTTTATTCATTCAAGACTTCTTTATGATTGACGTCAACCAAATGTGCAAAGGAAGAAAAAGAATCTACCGATTCTTTCCAACCAGTTATTCCTCGAATGCACTGACTGGCGTTAGCCATATCTTCTTTGGTTGTTTTATCATGTTCCATTTGATCGAGTGCCTGCATCCATACTTTAGATTGCACATTAACTTTATATGCTTTCAAACTTGATTTAGTTGGCTCAATCTGTAGTCCATAGGTAGCTGCATCAATTGCTGCATAGGCATTCTTTAGAGCTAAATCTTCAAATATTTTCTTCATTCCACCATTGCCAAAATTTGGCTCCAACGGAAGACCAATTTCAGCTGCATGGATTTTTGCGTCTTTCCAAAAGAGGAGCATCTATGCTTCAGCCTCACGGAAGGCAAAACACTCCCTCTTCTCATGTTATTGGTTGTCACACCACAGATATCGCCTCTTAAAGCCTTCTCTCATGGGTCTTTGAGTTGATGATCATCCTCATTCTTCAACTTTGGCATCCAGCTTCTCTACTTTGGAACTAATTTCTGTAAGATTCAAATGAAGGTCATGCATGCTTTTAATAAGTTCATCCATGATATCATTTTTAGATGGAACAGAAGAAGAAAGAGTTGGCTGATTAGTCAAACGAATAGGGGATTTTGATGGTGGAAGAAGCTCCATCAATGGAGTTGTGAAGTTGAAGTAGATCCCAGTATTAGTCTCATCCGCTGTCTTTGAGTAATCATGTTAACTGCATCAGTAACATTTATCCATGCAGTCTTGACTCCTGATTCGGAGGTAGCATCTTCTAGGCAATCAGCAAGCTTTTCTTGCAGAATGGGATCTACAGCCTTAAGGAATAATTCAATCTTCTAACCTTCCATACTTTGTTGGTCTTTAGTATCAAGTTGTCCAAATTTACTTTCAAATTTATGGTATAGAGCTGTTGCACCTGAACCTTTGTTGGGCTTTTTAACCCATTCAGTGAAACTTTTCTTTGTCATAAGGCCAGAGTCTTCTAAGAAGAATTCTTTACGTAGGGCTTTTTTGAATGCATCCCAATCTACATCTTGTTGAAAAAGACCGTGGATTCTTTCTTGAAGACCATGCTTGGCTAGTCTAGCAAAATAACAGCTCCATTCATGTTGCAGTACACCAAAGAAGAGCATTTTCTCAACATACAAACGAATGAAAACATATACATTTTGACCATTAAATTGTTTTAATTCACACCCAACTTCTTCTAGGGCCTTGAAATCTGTGGAATCAATCTTCTCTTCTTCTTGGCTTTCTTGTTGTTGTTGTAACATTTGGATTTGTTGTTGCTGAGTTTGCTGTAGTATGCGCACCAATTGTTATAGAGTATCTCCTGAAGAATCCCCCATCTTGGATTTCTCTTACACCGACCTTCACGTCGGGTTCACCAATGTCGCAACGTGTAGGCTTGAAGGTCACCACAGGGTTTGGCAAGAGAAGAATGTATGGGGGTTCAAGAGCTTAGACTCAGGAGATGGTAGAATGGTTGAAGGTTTTAAGCCAAGTTCTTGAAGATAAGTGATAGTAGGGTGAAGGTAGATTCAAAGAGAGGAGTAGACGGAAGACAAGGGGTTTAGAGGATTGAAGATGTAGAAGAATACTTGAAAAAAGAATTAGAAAATATAGAAGAATACTAACAGAGATGAAGCCGGTCAATTTCTTTTAGCATTATGAGAAACTAGAACTCTAATAGACAAAAACATGTACAAAATAATACCTTCCTCCATGCTGCTCAGATTGCTAATATAATCCTTCCAATGGCTCCGAAACGGGGGATAAATACTAGGAAACCTAGCCAGAATCCTGCCACTTTATCTCCCACTTTTGAAGTTCTGTTCACTGCTTGAAAACAGTTATCGCGCATCGCGCAATTTCACTTATCTCCCTTTTTATATAAAATCCTTTCAAATTAGCTAAAAGCTACTTGCTTTCTTTTACATATCATCCTAATCTAGAAGTTGTCTATAGTTTTGTAGATTTTTTTAACAAGAGATAATATCTAGAATATTAAAAATTGATTGAAATCTAATATTTTTTAACCATGGACACTAATACTAATGTCTAAAATGGCATTGACTCTCTAAATTTGAAAGGAAGCCACACTCTAGATTTTTTTTACACGGTGTGTGAGTAGTGCCATGACAACGTTGTCCAAAAGGAAATCCATTAGCGATGATAGAATTTGAGATATCTAGCTAAGAGAATACATACAATATGAGATCATAGAATCTACACACCATATTATAAAGGAGGAACAAAGTATAACATAATAAGTCATATGATGAACCTATGTTGTAAAGAGAGATGTTTAGTTCAAAGAGCATACTCCAAATGAAAGAGACCCAAGATAGACGAAAAGTGGGCAAGACATGTTGACCTAGAATAGACAAAACATGTGCGATAATAAATCAACCCAACATAGATAAGAAATATGAAAAATGATCAAAACATTATCGCTTTACTTTTTAGTCAAGAATAGATGATGATCCGGCTAACTTTGGTAGAAATGCAAGAGTGAGTAATCATGACAAAGTGAGTAATTGTGATGAAACCTGTGTCATAGAAGTCTGCACCAAAAGTTGTTCTCCTATTTGTTTTCCTATTTCAAGTCCAATTTATGTGAACTGACATTAGTTTTGACATAGAACTCCAAATTGAGTAGGAATTTGCTAGGAATAAATCTTGTGAGTCCTAGCATATCAGCAAAACTGGTTTTCTTGATAAATGAGTTTCCTTAAGAGTTTTTCAACTAGAAAATTTTAGGGTGTCCAAGAAAGACATATCTACAATTCAACATATCTATAATCTAAATTATGATTGATGATGATCGAGTTAACATATTCTACGCTTAAAATTCATAACATAAAATACTCATAACATACACAATACATCAATTTTAAGCATGAAAAGAATATAAATCAAGAATTGAAGGCATACTATATAAATATACTTCTCGATTGTCTTCTTTAAGGAATTGATTGTAGTCGATCGTGATAGTTCTAATATCATGTTGAGATGTAGAGAGAGAAGATATGTAGAGATGCACGAGGGAGAGAAGAGACACATCATATACACTCCCAAAGACTATATCATATTGATATATATAGAATACTTACAAAATCTTTATGAATGGATGATGACTCATATCACCCAATTTCACACATTAGAAAGGTTCCCTTGTCCTTGCATGATGGATAGATAAAGAGTTTATTAGATATATTACATGTACCTTCAATCACTAAGAATATAGTGTCTATTGGTTAAATGGTAGATCAAGGGTTACAAGTTCAATCTAATGCAAAATATTGTTTTGTAGAAGACTTTAATGATTAGTGACAATTGGTTGCGAAAGGAAGTAGAGTTTGCCACATGTTCACTTTAAATACTAAAATTCATACTATGAATGTTGCTATGTGTGCTAAAGAAAAAGAAGCGATCACAAACATTGAAATATGGCATAAACAAATTGAATATGCAAATGTGTAATGGATAAAATTAATGTAGTCCAAAGGATTAGGTAGAGGGTTGCCAGCTTTTAGACTTGTAGAATTTCACAAAGCATGTAAACCATATGATTTTGGTAAGCAAGCAAGATAACCCCTTTTGCATGACAAAGATATGAGTAAAAAAGAACTTGATATTGTATATATAGATTGTTGGTGGCTTACAAAGACTATATCTCTTAGTGACAACAAATATTTTGTTGCGTTTATTGATGATTGTTCAAGGAAGCTCTGGGTATATTTCATAAAGGAAAAGAGTGATGTATTTGAGCACTTCAAAACTTTGTGCAAGGCTGCGATTAAAAAATAAAAAGGCTTAAAAATTAAGTGCTTGAGATCATATAGAAAAGGAGAGTACCTCTCTAATGAGTTTAGTGCCTTCTTGGTATCTCATGTGATAAAGAGACAATTTACTTGTTGCAGGTATATCTCATAGTAAAATGGGGTTGTAGAAAGAAAAAATATGCATATTATAGAAGCTACACAAGCATTGATGGCTAAAAAAATATATACCAAAACATATTTGTCTAAAGCTATTCATGCTAGTGTCTATATTATGAACAAAAATCTCATAGGTCCAATTCATGAGATAACCCTTGAAGAATGCTTTATAGGCAAGAAGCTTAATGTGTCACATTTGAATGTGTTTGGCTATATTGCAGATATTGATGTGCCAGATGAGCTACAAAAGAAGCTTGATCCAAAGGTTTAAAAATGTATTTTTATTGAATACTCTTTAGAGCAGAAAGGGTATCCTTGTTATAACCCTATTAGATGTGAGTTCAAAGTGAACAATGATGCAAATTTTTATGACTTGAGCAGTTGGTATGCATCTTGTGGTGATGCATTAGATGATGATGATGATGATAATGATAGTTCTGTGTAGCTAGCTCTTGTCTGGGAGACTAAGAAGTACCCCCGCATCTTTAGGTGGATCTACAAGTGTTGCATGTAAACACAAAAGAAAGAAGAAAGAGTTGGATGATAATGATGCATCTACTGGTCTTTTGGGATTTGATGGAGATTCTAGTGGTTTAGAGAGTTTGGATGATAAGCTTGGTATTCCTTCAATCAAGACACTAAGTGTACAGAGAGCACATGGTAATGTAAAGGCTCCATTAATTGATCCAGTGGTATGGTGATCTAGCAAGGTTAGACACCCTATCAAAGAATTTTTTTGAAGATTATGTAGCTCACCATTATGCTTATATGGTAAAGGTAGTTGAGGATGTTGAGCCACTTGTTCCAAGGATTTTGTTTGTTATGCTCATTAGGATGTAGCAATGGATCAGGAGATGGGTTCATTAGAAGCCAATATGACTTGAGATTCACTACCTTTACCTTAGTTGATGTTATGGACAAAAAATCCACAATGTTATTCCAGGCTATTCAATTAGTAGAGAGTTATGCTCATAACTGTAAGAAGGATACTTCCATGGAGTCTTCTTTTGTACAACAAAAGGCTGTGGTAAATAGGGTAACTTTGGTGGAAATTATGGGGGGTTTAGTACTTCTTTTAGTAGCCCCAACATCCCACATATCCTACTTTCAATGCTTCAATACAATAAAGTGCTTCAAACGTAGCAATCAACCATAATGTAGAGCTTAAGCAAGGTAATAATAGAACTAGAAATAATTGAGCAAACAATGGCAAGCCATACCTATGGTTTTTTTTAGAGAGTGCAAAGAAAAGGGTCTATGTTTCAAATGTGATGAAAAATATATGATTGATCATGCATGAAGGATCACTTAGAAGCCTACAAAAGCCAAAAATTACAATATGATAGTACTTGAGGATGCGGATGAAGAGATAATTGAAGAACCCATTGTATGCACACAAACTGAATTTTATAAGCATGGTCAAGATCTTGATCCAAATCAATGGTATGAGATTACTCATAGATTTTCATTTGACCTAGTGGACACGTTTCTTTTGATATTAGTAGGACAGATTTACCTATTCATAAAACAAATTGACCTAGTGCTACAACTATCCTTTGTTCTATTTCCATAGATGCTTGGATAGGTTCTAAGAGGCCTAATAAACTTTGTATGAAGGATAACGTTCTTGGAAAGGATGTATTTATCCTGATAGACAGTGGTAGTAAGCATAGTTTTGTAAATAACCCTGTTATGGAAAGGTTGCATTGTCTTCCTATTGATTTATGTTAGTCCATAAGAGTTCAGGTGGCTAATGGTGAAGAGGATATTGACACTTAAATATGTCCATAGGTTTTCATACATTGGCTAAAAATTATAAAGAAAATGTAAACAAAATTATTTTGAAAATGGGACCCATAGATGTTGTACTTTGGTATAATTGGCTAATGACCATAGGGGAGATTGTTATGAATTTCTTGTAGGTGTATATGGAGTTTTCCACTTTGATAGGTAGCTTATCCATCTACACAGGATCTCTAGTAAATCCAATTTTCAACTTATCACCATAAAGCAACTCAAGAAGTAGTACAAGAAGTGCTCTCAGATTTTTGTTTTGCACCTAAACAAAGAGGTTCAGGATCAGTCCAAGAATTTAGTTGAGAATTTGGATTGGAAAGCTCAATTTGAGGAGTACAGGGATTTGTTTGAAGGGGCTACTTCAATACCTTCCAAGAGAGCAGTGGATCACCCTATACATTTGGAGCCACATTCAAATTCACTCAATGAGTGGCCGTACAGATTGTCTAAATGTAAGTGTCAACACTATAAGGGTACAAAGACATACCGATCCTCATTTTCAACATAAATTGGTAGTGTCACAAAGAGCATTGCCCTAAAAATGCATTGAGAGAGAGGGGGAGAAATAGAGAAATGAAGAGATGAAGGAAGGGAGAGAAACAAAGAAGAAGAGAGAGAAATAAAGAGGGAAAGAGAGAGGGAAGAGATTAAGGATCAGAGTCCAAGGTCACAGAGACTTAAGAAATAAGAGCTTGAAGCACAAAGAGATGAAATTTTATAGAAGAATATGGAATGAAACAACAAAAATCGATTATATATGAATCCCAACCATAGTTTATGACTATGGTATAAAAGCTTGAGCCCAAACAATACATAGCATATACATCAACACATAGACCAAGGCCATGACTCAATATAAACTCAACTATATTTAGTTTACATGCATTAGAATCATGTCACATGATTTTAGACAATACAATATGTTTTGATCTAAAAACATTCTTGTAAATTCATCATAATAGCCCAAAACCTATGCAGTCCATACACACATGGATAACCTTGTTCTAGGTCATAAAAGTACTCTTCTTTCAATTTTAACCATCTATCTTACATTCATAACACTAGTGGAGCAAGAATTTTCAAAATAATCAAAAAAAACTTGATTTAAGATAACTAAGAGGGAACTTCAAATATATAATAGTGAGAAGTCTCTAGCAATAATGCTAGACTATATAAAATCCCTATTCAAATCTGTCAATAGTAGCACTATTATTCTTCACATATTAAGCAATATATGGGTTTCTTCTCCTAGTTTTTTCCTTGCTTTTTACACCATACTACACAATTAATCTCCTGTAACAATATGTTTTTTTCTTACTACCTTGTCCATGATCTACTCGATCTAGAGGTGCCAAAAATTTACATTACAAAAAGTGGGAGTGTTATTGCTTGGCATGCACAATTTTGTGTTGCTACAAATTATGTCTCTAGTCATGAAAAAGTATACATTTCTATTCTATAAAGGCATATGGCACTTGTCTCTCAACTAAGGGATGCGAAACTAACTTAATCTTCATGATAAATACTCATTCAATATATGTATTCAACATATGAATAGACATTGCAATCCAGATGTGTATAACTTGAATATTATCATTAAAGATCTTCCATCACTTTTTCATTCACTTGATTTTCATCAACATGACAATGCAAACTTTGCAACTTTTAATATCATCTTTTCAATGACCATGATAGCTTTGAAGTATATCACAATCATTGTCATAAACCATGACAACCTTAAATACATTATATTGATCCACACATAACACTTTTATACTAATATAGAAGGGCTATCACCTTTCTTGTGGAGTTATCTATTCTTCCCATGGAGTTTCTCACTTTTCTTGCAAATTACACACTACCTTAGATATGTAAGGCATCATTTTGGAGATGTTGCCTATTGTGGAGATGAAGATATTACTGATGTTGCACATTTTTGTGCTAGTATACTACTCGCAATCGTATTGGCCATGTTATAGATGGACTCTATTGCCTACCTTAGTACTATTGTGCATCACCTCTATCATTCCTTTTCTATCCATGAAGCACCTATTATACAAATGCTTCTAGATTTATTAATAATCCAAGATGGAATCATCACAATCATTTATAACTTCATCAATATAGCTATGGTCATCATAATCTCAGATTCTTCTTCTTCTTCTTCATGGTTTAGATTTTTATGACCATTCCATTATGAAATTTTTGACAACAAGCTCTATGTTGATTATGATATTACAATAACTTTGAATAGGGACTGTGCTAGGTAGGATTGTATTGATGATACCTATGACCATGTTTCTGACTTGCATACAAAGATTTGTGATGAGAAGCCTAATGATCTCAAAGTTGATACATTTTTTAGATTCTTATATTAGTGTTCTTTTTTAAGTTTTTGATGTGTTGCTTATTGTAGCCTTGATCATTTAGGACTATTTCTCTTTTGTTTATCATTGGATTGGTTTATGAACTATTCCAAAGGAGCCATTTGCTTGTTGAATCTATTTTAGTATAATGTGAGCCTATTGCTATATCGAGTAAAGGATAACAAAAGAACATGAGATGAGATGCAAGATTTGCCAAAATAATAAGGATTTAGTGTGTAATTTATTGCATCATATAAAGTATTAAGTTATTTTTCTCATAGTTTCTATTGTAGCTTGATATTTTTTGTATATTTTCCATCTAAATTGGTAAACTACACTTGTTGTAGAAGTAATCTATATATCTAGTACATGTACGTTGTATAAAATGTATAATCTACTCCCAACTTGATGCATTGGATCAACTTTTCTTGATACTCTCTTTTACTATGGTAAGGTATTTCATGTTGTGATTATGTATGTGATTTTCATTCTCCATTTCATGCGATGTATCATGTGGGGTAAGAAATTTTGACAAATTTATCGCCCACTTGATGCAATGCATCAAATGGGGTTAAAAATTCTAATACTTCATTCTTTTCTTGATACACTACATTAATATTGTATTATTTTGTGGTAAGTTTTTATACTAACTTGATAAAGTACATCAAGTTGGTGTGATTTTAAATGTTAATTTTATACTAGCTTCATAGTGTGCATTAAATTGACATGATTTTTTATTTTAATTGTATAGTACCTGGATGCAATGCACCAAGTTTCTTAACTGTTATGTATATGTTTGTCTTACATTTGATGAATTGCATCAAGCTCTTTTATGTTTTGTTACAATTTTGTCATTGACTTGATGTAATGTAGCAACTTGTTATAGAGATTTTATAAATTTGATACCAACTTGATATGGTGAATTAAGTTGCTAGTTTTTTTTTTTCACTTCTACTTCATGCACTATATCAAATTCATATTGTTTGGAATAATTTTTATTTCACTTTTGAATAAATTTCATGTTCAATTGTATCAAATGCATCAATTCATTCGCTTCTTAGTGTGAGTTGACATGATGTATCAATATTCTTGTATCTTGCGATGATATTATTTTTTCATTCATCCATTCCATCAAATTGGTTTGAATTTTGAGTGAATTTTATTCCTTATTTGATGTAATGCATTAAGCTTTTACAAATTTTATGTTGACTTCATAGACTACACCAAGCTTTTTGGAATATTTGACACTTTTGCCATCCACTTGACGCACTATATCAAGTTGACATATGTTTTGAGTAGACTTTCTTAGCAAGACAATATGTTACTTGAAGTTTCTAGCTATTTTTCTTAAGATCTAGATTGTGACACACTGTTTTTTTTTTTCATACTATATTTTCAAATTGGTATAGTATATCATGTTGCTAAGTTTATCAAAAGTTTTTAATTTAACCTTATTAGCATGAATAAATTGATGTTAGATACTATAAAGTTCCCTATTGATAGGTCATGGATTCAATTAAATACTTAACTTTTATGCTCCTATTTTCATACAAAATGTATCTTCTTTCTTGCAACATTATATTTTTCTTTATTTTAGTCAACTACTCCATGCAATGCATCAAGTTTGTTAGACCTATCTACAAGTTTTGATTAACTGCATCATGTTTTTGAAATGTTGTGTATTTTTTCTTTTCTTCATTTATCTTCTATAAGGACTCTTTCATCATATAGTTGATTTTTATCAATTATCTCCAACTTTAAGCACAATGTTTCATGATCTTGTGTGTCACTTTCTTTCTCTTTATCAAATTCAAGTCCCTTTAATGTAATGAAATGTTCTAACAAAAATGTGTGTAGTCAATGGATTACATCAAAAGTAAGTTCTGAGATGATAACTCTAAATCCTACTTTTATTATATGAATCATGTTTAATATGGACAAGAGTGAGGAAGATTTTAGCAAGAAGACCAAGAAGACACAAGGGCACACTTGTGAAGAGATAACTTCAAACCATTTGATTCTCCTCCTCTCCCACTACTATGACAAAGAAAAGTAGCAAAATTCAAGTTGAGAAGGGTGGCAAGAAAGATCCTAATGGAAAACTATGTAAGCCAATAAAGTATCAAACCCATGGCAAGAGAGCAGTATGTCTAGTTTAGTTGACTCAGGTTTGTATGACATTTTCAATTATGGTATGCTATTCCTTAAAGTAAAGAGAAATGCCAATGTTAGTGACCAAGGTTGTTCTAATCACATGTTGTAGCCATAGTCAAAATGCATGTTTATTTAGATGTAGATTATTGGCCCTTAATGACTGATTGGGTTGGTATCAGTTCTAAAATAGCCATAGCCAAAAATCTAAAACACGCATCGCTCACATTCACTAGTGCTCACTTCTTTATTGCTCTTCATATCTATGCTATTTATAGAATATAATTAAATTTATTATTTTTTAATTTTTAATATAGTTTTAATGGTGCACATCATCATTATCCTAATCATCATTTAATTCTTCTTTGGTTCTGTGTGATCAAGTAGCTTCCATGAACAGTTGCTATGAACCTCCATTGATATTGTTGCACTTTTATATCATCATAACATATATATTTTTAAAGATTATTTTTTTAAATTTAGTATAGTATTTACTCTAATGTACCCTAAGGTTACCTATTTAGTAAGTTTTTTCCCATATACGAAAAATATATCTATATAGTGAATCATTCTCGATGTATCACAATATTACCTATCTATTGATTTTTTTTGAATATAGGAAAAATCTCTATATAGTGAAATATCTATCTAGTAACTTGCTAGATATAGCAAAAATCCCTTTGTAGTGAAAGTTTCCCATCTAAGCTATATAGGAAGAGTGCCCTTTTTCCCTAGTTCTAAGAATCCTTAGATATGTATATTTTTATGTAGTGAATTAGGTAGGAGATCTCTTTTTTTTCATACCTAGATATTTGTCAAAAGCTCATTGTGCATATGCATAAGGACAAAGCCAAGCCATGCTCCTACTATTCATTGCCTTCATCCTTGTAGCCTTTCTTCTCATCACTTGCAACAACATTGTTCTTGTAAGAGTTAGCCATGAAAATGAAAAAATTAAAAAACACAAGGATCACTACAAACCTAATTTAAAAAATGATGATCACAAAGACAACCATCGTCATAATCACAATGGCAATCACGGCAAGGGCAAGAACCCTTGATGAGATAAGGACATTGTCTATCCACTTTGTCTTCTATTGACATTGTATGACCCATTAGGAGCTACATGATTCCTCTATTTTGGTGTTACTTACCTCTATTGTTACTCTTTTTGTATCTTCTTAGCATAACAATTCACTTATACTCATTGGTTGCCTGAAGGTGTAGCTAATAGTAGCACAAGCCAATCATACTTTTAGTGACTACCTTGTTCAACAAACCTTTTTAAGCAAGAAAATTCTTTTATCAATAGTGCATTCCCTTGTTAACATATCAATCAACATTGTTAATTAGGTGTAAGATTATGTGGTTCATTAGTATAGATACGGTATAGTCTGTAATTGATAAGTCCCAAATAAGAACCATTTTGACTTTCCCACTTAAACTATGAGTGGTGAGATATATGTTTGCAAGGTTAATCTATGATTTCTCGAGTCATAAAGTTTTTGGAATCAATAACTTAGACAATACCTACATGGAGAAACTTCAACTAAACATTAATTATATGACTTCACATGTAATTAGTCTCTAGCAGTAATCTTACATTAGTCACTTTCCTGCTAATCTAAGTGCTTGAACATATTGTGATATAAATTGCCATAGGAAATATTGGTGAAAATTTATACACAAATAAATTACTAAATGTGATGGAAATACATTTATAACCACGTTAACATTCATATCTCATTGCATCGTTTTCTCTATGGATCCTGTAGAGGAATTAAGTGAAACTTACACAAAGGCTAGTAATTCTAAGCAGTGCCATGTCTAATTTCATCAAATTCAACCTTGTAAATGTTCAAAAGAAAATTAAATTAGATAATTTACTTATGTTTGACTATATTGACATTGAACAGTGAGGTTAGCAATTCTAAGTGTTATCTTGTATAACTACATCAGATTAGTTTGAACTTGTAAATTTTCCAAAGACAACTACATTAGATGATAATTTGTATCTAATACACTCACATTGAATGAATGTATCTTGAAAATGTGAAAAGAGAGATAAATATACCTTTAAGAACTTGAGATGTTTTTCTTGAAATAGACTGCAATTCACTAAGAACATGCAAATTCAAGTGTTAAAATGATTTTTTAAAACATCGATTGACTTAATTGGTCTTATTCAAAAGAGGTACCCTGTTAAGAAATTATTGTTAGTTTCTTGTAGGTTTGGTATGTAATCTATTATGTTATTATCACATTTTATATTTAAAAGGATTATATTCATTAAATGATCTATATTCATTAATTGATTCAATGCATTCTCTTTCTCCAATGTCATTAGTATATGACTATTTTCCCCATACTAGAAAAATAGTAGACACACAATAAATATTAGAGGGAAAGTATAGATTATTGAAACAAAATTAAAAATATAAATCTAAAGAAAATATAGGTTGGAGGAGTACACTTACAAAGTTCATATTGAAGGAGGACTAACCACCACTCTCAAGAAACAATGATGAGGCAATTACAACTCAGTGCATACGACCTCCTTCTACTACCTCCACTTTTCTAGATTTTCCATTGCTTCCATACTTATATTCTCCCACTACCCATCAAAATTGCTATATGTGCTCGAATATGCACCAAAATATTCCATTGTGTCAATATTGACATTATTACTAATCATTATTATGATGATTTTAGGAAAGGAAATATTGATGACTATACTAAGCCTACACTACAAGCAAACAAAGCTATAGTGACATTAGGCTGTGACAATATTTTTGGCATCACTATTAATGTCACCACAAGCATGGTTATAATAGTGGCACTATACTATGTGAAAAAAAAGAGTGAAAACTATCATAGTGGCAAAAACCCGCAAAGGTTTTCACAAACACACAAACAAAGAGAAAACTTAAAAAGAATGACAAAGGAAGTGTGAAGGAAATCACAAGGGAGAAGGGGGAGGAGAAGGTTGTGAGGAAGCAGTGTTCGGGAAAAAAAATTTTGTGAACCTGACATAAATCCTTCTTGTCTTAGCCTAAAGAAGTTTCGGAAAATTTGAACCATCCAAAACTTTTCCATTTCAACTTGAACCGGTCCAAATCCTTTTATCCTACAAATTGAACCGGTCTAATTCCCTTTTAAATATATAATGAAAAGATAATCACCTTTTTATTATTATTTGAAAGGATCTTTATTTCAAAGTTTTTCTTGGAATTTTTTAAATTACTTCTCTTATGCCTTAAAAATGAAAACCTTTATTATCATTAAGAAACTTAATTTACATTTTTTATCTACATTTTTAATAGTAAAAAATAAATGTATAGAGGTGGTTTTTATGTCTCTTAATGGGTCTAGACGCTATGGCCTCAGAGAAGTATATACATCATAAGCACAAAAATAAAAGAAAGTATAAAACAAAAACCCAAAAGAAAATAAGTTAATTTTTTTATTAAAAAAAGAAAAAAAACATGAAAAAGAATATAATGAAATACAAGCAAAATTTAAAAAAAAAGATTTAAAAAACAAGCATATTTTATTGAAAGAAGCAACCATGATACCAAAAAGAGAAAACAAAACTAACATGAAAGAGAACGTAGAAAAAATAAGTTTAACATAGATAAAGAACTAAACATAAAGAAAAAAAAAGCAAATTTTACATTATAAAAATATAATAAACATATAGGAAAAAAGAAGAAATTGTGTCAATGAAAAAAGGTAAAAAATTTAAGATAACAAAAGCGCAAATAATGCACAGTGACTTCAATATCATCATAGGCCATAAAAAATCAATTGCCCCTTTGAATATGCAAAGTTATTGCAAAATCAATGAGCAAATTCCTTGTGCTGTGTATAAATGTCGATGTGTTTTTTCAGCCCATAAGTCCATACTCTCAATGAACTCCATATTAGTGAATTTAGAAGGCCCTTCAATAAAGATTTTCATTAATGCATCTAAACTCTTAATCTCCAAACGATTACGTAGCTTACTCTTTATCACAGTTCGAGCACTAAAACCTCTCTCACAAATAGCAATGCTCGAACATTGGACAAGAGCTACTTGACAAAGAGTAAGAACATTACGATAAGCATCCCTCCACATATTGTTGCAAGCAAGTGCTGAAGTTACCTCTGGTAATGTGAATCTTACCCAATCTCTAGAAGCTTGATGCTTAAAATTTCTAAATTCTTTCTTAAACTCATCAACTTCTATCATTGCAGGGAATTCCTCTATATTCAACTTTTTGGGAAAACCATAAAATGAAGTTACTTTATCTATTTCTTGGATTCCATAGGTTTTTAAGGCCTTCTCTTGTATTGGATGTTGTGTAGGCACAAGTATTTTCAAACAATTAAGCACGGAATTATCTTCAAATCGAGAATTCAAGTTACTTACCACTGACTTGGCAAAAGCAACTTGAAATTCTAAGGCCCTATTAAAGTCTTCTCCATTAATTTTACGTTTTAAATCATGCTCATAAAACTTATTCCCATGCAAAGCACCTCTTAATGTATATAAATATCCTTTTTCAGGCCCATAGTCTGGAAGGATATCATATCCATATATACCGACACTTAATGCATTCATATCAGGAGGAGGACAATCAATGTAATATTGTGTTATGGATATAATTTCATTCTTCACAAGACTATCTATAGTTGTGACATCTACAAAGTCCTTTTGAAACATTTGGCTTAATGTTGTTAAACCTCTTAAAATGTCAGCTAAGAAATGTAAGCAATAAACACACTCAAATTCAACCAATTCTTCATAAATATGCAATGCCTCTTTTTTTGTGATCTCAAGTATGGCATCTAAAGACTTGCATACTCTACTAATGGCTCTATATCTACTTAACCATCTCACATCAAAAGTATGCTCAAGTCGAAGAATGGGACATGCCAAATCTTGTTGCATAGCTTGCAAGCCTTCTAATCTCTTTGTGCTAACATTGAAATAAGAAGCTATGGCATTAATAAGCTTTTCTAGCTTTTTACAATAAGGCATCTCTTTTGCTACACTTGATATTGCAAGGGCACTACGATGTGCAACACAATGAATTGAAGTTAAAAATGGATTAACATGTTTTTTCAATAAGGCCTGAACACCATTATCCTTTCCTACCATTGTGGAACATCCATCGGAGCCAAAAGCAACAAATCTAGACAAGTCTAGCTTACATTTCTTTAGCTCACTAATAATAGCTTCAAACAAAGATTTTGCAGTACCATCATGCACACGTATAATGCCATAGAAACTTGTCTTGGGAATGCAATCTCTCTCAAGATATGATAAATAAATAACCATATGTCCATGTGAAGAGATATCATTGGACTCATCAATTAAAACACCAAACCATGGACTAGCAGAAACCTTCATTATTGTGGTTTTCATAAGATGTGATGCCATGCAATAGATCATTTCAGCACATGCCTTATCATCATTATAGAGACTAGTTGTATATGGTGCATGACAATCTTGCAACAAATTTATCATCTCAGGAAAAACTGAAAATGGCAAATTTTGTTTAGCAATTAAATATGCAATTCTAAATAATGAAAGTAATGCCTCATCTTTGACTTCCCTTATTTTTTTAACACTCTTTTCAATACAATCTTTTCCTTCAAGCAAAATGGCTTCCATAGCAAACTTATGACAAGTCGTGCGAACATGGGATTTTAAGTTACTAATTTTAAAATTTATTGATCCCCCTTTTGAATATGCACTATGTGGATGAGGATATTTTAAACAATACTTACAATACATTTTTACTTCGTCTCTATCATAAACAAGCCATTTGAATTGGTCAAGCCAATTCTCTTGAAAGAGTAAACGTCCTTCTTTTTTTCTTTCAAGTTCAGCCTTATCTTCAAGTGAAATATTATCAAGTGATTCATTCAAAGGCAATACATTAATTGAAGATGACTCCACAATATTATTAGTGTTTTCTTTTACCTTTTTAGAAGGATGCTTAGTTATATGTTCAATCCCGACCCATGAAAGAAGATTTCCTTGTCTTTTTTCTCTTGATTTAGGTGCCATTTCTTGAAAATAAAAAGAGTAGTTTCGATCTTACCTTCTTTGCTAATAATACTTGAAATTTGCTACCTTTTATAATGCCTTTGTTCCTTTGAAAACCAAGCTCCTCAGATCTTTAGTCCCTTTTTATCTTCAACCTTCACAAATTTATCAATAAACATATAACAAAAAGAATTTGTTACTAATCTTTCATTTCACCAACCACTCTTAAAAGAAAAGAGATCGCATGCATGCTATTGCTTTATTGAGTGATATCAATACTTAATTAAAAATTACATTGGTAATAGTAGAACTTAAAAGACTAAACTTTAAACTTTAAAACTTAAAGCAAAATAAAAATTGAACAATAAACTTATAAAGAATCGAGATGGTGCTTACCTTCAGGGCTTGCGGGCCGCGGCCAATCTTCAGGGCCCAAATCTTCTTGCGACAGTTCTGAGTTCTTTCTCTCTGCGAGTCTGCCAATGTGTCTTCTTTCTCTCTGCGAGTCTCGAACAGTGAAGTTGTGAACTTTGAAAGTTTGAAGCAAAATAGTGCTGCCTCACGCCCCCACGCCCAGGTCCCAGGGTAGAAACTTGACCATTGAAGCCCTCTCTCTCTCTCTCTCTCTCTCTCTCTCTCTCAGACCCTGACGCCGGACGGGCCACAGCGGACGACTCCCTGTTGGTTCTTGAACACAGTTGAAGGCTGAAGCACTGCCTCACGCCCCCAGGGCCCAGGGCCCAGGGCCCACGCGGACTCTCTCTCTCTCTCTCTCTCTCTCTCTCTCTCTTAGCCCTGATGGGCCACGGCAGCGTCCAGACTCCAGACGCCTCTCTGTTGAATCCTGCTGGAAGCTGCAGCGCTGTCTCACCGTTCACGCCCCCAGACGCCCTCTCAGAGTCCACGCAGAGTCCAGACGCCCTCTCTCTCTCTCTCTCTCACGCCCCCACGCAGACTCAGGACTGTCGATTCTCGAAGCCTCACCCTTCAGCCTTCAGGGCTCACGCCCCCACAGGCAGGCCCCACAGAGCCCACTGCCACGGCCGACTCCCGAGTGCCCACGCTTAAGCGCCACGCCCACACTGCACAGAGCTGCCACAACGCCAAGCCCACGGGCCGCCACAACGCTTAAGCCTTAAGGGCCTAAAGGCTAAGGCTCTGAAGACTGAGCCTTGAGGCTTGAGCGACTGAAGCCTGAGCCTTAAGTGCTCTCTCTCTCTCTCTCTCTCCTGAATCCCTCCAGGCTCCCACAGGCCTAGGCACAATCACGATTCAAGATTCAAGAATAAGCAGGAAGACAAGGCTCAAGCTTGAATGCAACACTCACAAACTGCATGCAGGCTCACGATTTATCATCACAAGTCTACAAGAGCTCTCTCTCTCTCTCCCATCTGAAGACTGATAGTGGTTAGTTGGTTGCTGCCAGTCGAGTGCAGTAAGAATTAATTATAATTAAAGCTATAATTAAATCTAAAATATTCAAACTTCAAGGCTAGATCGTCACTCCAGAGTCCATCTGCCATTTGGCAAATTGCAATGCATCCTTTAAAGTTAAACTTTAAAGCTTTAAAAAGACTTAACTTTTAAGATTTAATTTAAAATATTACAATATATATAATATATATATATATATATATATGTTATATTTATTATTTAAAATCCTTTTCTATATCATTCTAAAAGGAGATTCTCCTTCTATTTTAATATTGAGAAGGATATTCTCCTTGGATGATCCAAATTAAACGGTCCGAGTCTTTTTCACCTATATTTTTTACAGGTAAGTACTTCCTGCCCACATATAATTGAACAAGTTTTTTCTTGAAATGAACCGGCCTTAGGATGAAGCGAACCCGTCTTTTCCCGAACACTGTGAGGAAGGGATTTAAGGCAAACATGCATCTCCAACCTTGAAGGTATGCCATTTTCTCTTTCTCTTCCTCCTTCCTTCATACATTGTGATTTTTGCTTATGTGGAGAGAGAGAGAGAGAGGGAGGAGAGAGGGTAAGAAAGAGACAAACATGGAGACAAAGGGAGGGAGGGAGAGATTCCATCCCCCCTCTCTCTTTTCTTCTCTCTCTCTCCCTCACCGTCCATCTCTTTTCATACATGCATCGCTTTCCATGAGAAATTTAGAGAGGGAGGGAGTCTCTCTCCATGAGACAGAGGTTGGGAGAGAGAGGGTGAGGAAGGGAGGGAGTCTCTTTTGATGAGAGAGAGAGGGGGGAGGAGAGGGAGGGTGAGGAAGAGAGAGAGGGGGGGGAGAGGTAGGGTGAGGAAGAGAGGGAGCCTCTTTCAATGAGAGAGAGAGAGAGCCGTGGAGAGGGGGAAGAGATAGAGATATGGAAAGAGAGGGAGGGAGAGTGGAAAGGAGAGAGAGAGATGGAAGAAGAGGGATAGATATAGTAATAGAGAAAGGGATATCCTTTCATCCCTTTCTATCCATCTCTCTCCATCTCTCTTTTCCCTTCTCTATCTTTATCTCCTTCTCTGTCTTGGAGAGGGAGGGAGAGAGAAGAAAGAGAGAGAGAGAGAGACGGAGAGGGAGGGAGAGGGGAGAAAGAAGATTAAGAGAGAGAGAGAGAGAGAGGGAGGGAGGGAGGGAGGGGGAGGGAGATGGAGAGAGAGAGAGATAGCAAGAGGGAGTGAGAGAGAGAGAGAGGGTAAGATAGAGAGATGGAAATAACCTGAGGAGGTGAGTCATAAATGGATGTATCACATGGGTTAAACATAAGAGATTTTCAAAATACAATTTGTACACATTTTTCACATACATAAGGGTCCCATATAAAGGGTTTACTTATGGATTGAATACAAAAGGGTTATGTTTTATCAAGTGAAAATTCATAGATAAGGATATTTATAAATAGGCATTGAATGCACATGATAGAGAGGATATATATATATATATATATATAGTGAAATACTCAAGGAAAAAAATAAAGGGAGGAAGATAAAGAGGGAGACACTGAGAGGAGAAAGGAGGGAGACTAGGACAGAGAGATTGAAAGAAAGGGAGGGAGATTAAGATCAGAGAGATGGAAAGAAAGAAAGGGAGAAAGGAGAAGATCAAGAGAAAGATATGGGAAGAGAGGAAGGGAGGGAGAGAGGGGGATGGAAGGAGAGAGAGAAAGAGATAGAGATGGAGAATGAAGGTAAGAGAGAGAGGGAGGCAAGGAGAGATCTCCTCTTTCCTTTTCTCTTTTACCCTCTCTCTCCATCTCTCTCTTTTCTTTCCAATCAATGATTCATTTGTAGACAACCATAGCAAGTATCAATGGGGGAAGCAAGTGCAAGTGCCCACATATAAGCAAGTGAGTTAGTTGCTTCTATACTATCTTATATGTTGCTTGGGGGATATGCTTATGATAGAACGCAGCCTATACATGCACCTATGTATATGCGTGTATCTTTGTATGCACTATGCTTATCCTATGTATATGCATATGATGTGCTTGTGCATATCCTAGGTAGCCTAGCCTATGCATGGCCTATGCATTTGCACGTAGTGTTTCATGTGTATATATATGCACATAGCATGTGCATTGTCTACCCTGTCATTGTAATTTAGGTAGGCTTATAGACCTTGTTATAATGATACATAAAGAGAGTCGAGCAAAAGTGTCTCTCACATCATGCAAATATCTTTGCTTAGTGTACTAGTGGCAAAAGTGTATTGATACTCCCATCAAAACCTTGATTGTACATACATGTGATTCGAGTGTGTGATGATGAGTATTGCTACTTTCTTCCTTTAGTCCTGCATTCTATATTCATAACCACTCCTGAAAGTGTGCTACTACGACCACCTATGAAGAAGAAATGCCATGTGATCATGGGGTGGGACACATCATAGTTTATTGGAGTCTACAAGAACTTGTTGTCATTGACCCTCTCTTGACCCGATATTTGAGATAGAATATGTTAACAACAACAACACTATTCAAGATCTATAATAGCTGAGCGGAAAAATTAAGAATTTACTAGTATACATGCATACATTGGTATAATTAATAGTAAAGCAAAACTTGAACCTTGATACTCTAGGAAACTGTTCAAAACGTCATAAACTCTTTGTTCAAACTTTGAGCTCAGGGTTAGGCTATAAAATTTAAGGCGACCTTTCACTCATGGGTCTATCGTGCACCGAAACTTGAGGCGACGTAGTGTATACGTCCAAGGAAAGTTCTAAGATGAGAAGGTTGACGGCGCAGTTGACGTTGCCAACCAGAGTTTCTGAATAGAAACCTGCTAGACGTCCGTGAAAAGGTCTCTTTGTCTGTACTATGTAGGTGCTACGTGGACACGGGGTGACGGACGCGTCTGCGACGATGGAAGCATCCGAGGGCGTGACACGGGGAGATGCCGTGTTGCGGATGTTACCCTGGATGAGGCAGCTTTGAACATTGCTATAAAATAAAACGTTGCTGATCATTGCCGGACCGAGACGCAGACAGAAACACCAACGAGACACAGAGAGAGAGAGAGAGACAGGAGAGGAGAGGGACAAGCATTTGATATCCGCCGCCTACGTACGGTCACAATTCACAACTTCCCAACTGCCGCCCTAATCTCTGCATCGAATAGCAGTATGATATCCATGGATCGACTTTGTTACGGACGGAGGCGAGCCCTGCTCCTGCTGTTCGTTGCCCTCGTTCTTGCAGCTTTTCTTCTCGCGGACAGTCGCAGAGACCTGCACGTGGTTGCCAGCTTTGATGGTCACGACAAGAACAACAAGAAAGGTCATGATTGGGGTCGTGGTGACTGTGGTAATGATAACGGGGATGGTAACTCTGATTATTGTGGCGACGACGGTGACTCTGATGATACCGCCAAGGCAAAGTCGACGCCTTAATGCCATCAAAGGGTGGGAATCTGTCTAATTTCCTATTCTATTCAAACTATCCCATCCATTCGGCGCTCACTGATTCATATATTTTCGTCTTTCTTCTCAGCTTCATTATTAACTTGTCTCTTCTTAGCTAATATTTGCCTTAACCCTGCCTGTTCTTAGCTTAGTTATTATTACGTTTTCTCAGCGTTGTAATTACTCAACACTCATTCGTTGCGACGTTTGTATTCCATGCAGTGTAATCGGAGCCACAAGTCGTAGTTCCAAGCCAAGATGACCTGGTCAGGTGTCGTGAGCACGCGTTAAAATAAAACGTAATACAGAGGCTGAATAGAAGACATGTAGTTAGTAGTATTGAACAGCGCCTCTCGTCATAGACATTCGGCTGCGGCTGGTTTTGTTGTATATAGCTCCATGCAACTTTTCAACGTTGCTAGCAACATAAAACATAATACCAGACGTTACCACAATCGTCTTTTCCTTATAAGCAAACGAGAATTTTTGGGCCGTCGCATGAGTACTCATCTTTCGTTGCCTCAATTACGTTGCTCGGAATTTTCTTCAACTGTTGGTGGTCCTTCTTTACTGGAATTGTTGCTATTCAGCTTTATATGGGTATTCTCTTTCTTTAAAAAAATAAATTTTTAAAAAGAAAACCCCATCCTATATATATGTTATTATTGATTTTATGTGCCTTTCGCTGGAAGATTGGAAAGTGAGATAATTCGGGGTCTTTCTTGATTACGTGACAATCACGCTAATCCTCCCCAAAATCCCAAATCGAGTTTAATCCAATCGATTCTGGCTTTAATTACCCGTAAGAGATGGATCCCTCGAGTTAGTTTAGTTTTTACATAGATGACGTGCATCTATCTATAATTACATAGATGACGTGCATCTATCTATAATTACATCTATCTATAATTACATTCGGCTGCGGCTGGTTTTGTTGTATATAGCTCCATGCAACTTTTCAACATTGCTAGCAACATAAAACATAATACCAGACGTTACCACAATCGTCTTTTTCTTATAAGCAAACGAGAATTTTTGGGCCGTCGCATGAGTACTCATCTTTCGTTGCCTCAATTACGTTGCTCGGAATTTTCTTCAACTGTTGGTGGTCCTTCTTTACTGGAATTGTTGCTATTCAGCTTTATATGGGTATTCTCTTTCTTTAAAAAAATAAATTTTTAAAAAGAAAACCCCATCCTATATATATGTTATTATTGATTTTATGTGCCTTTCGCTGGAAGATTGGAAAGTGAGATAATTCGGGGTCTTTCTTGATTACGTGACGATCACGCTAATCCTCCCCAAAATCCCAAATCGAGTTTAATCCAATCGATTCTGGCTTTAATTACCCGTAAGAGATGGATCCCTCGAGTTAGTTTAGTTTTTACATAGATGACGTGCATCTATCTATAATTACATAGATGACGTGCATCTATCTATAATTACATCTATCTATAATTACATTCGGCTGCGGCTGGTTTTGTTGTATATAGCTCCATGCAACTTTTCAACGTTGCTAGCAACATAAAACATAATACCAGACGTTACCACAATCGTCTTTTCCTTATAAGCAAACGAGAATTTTTGGGCCGTCGCATGAGTACTCATCTTTCGTTGCCTCAATTACGTTGCTCGGAATTTTCTTCAACTGTTGGTGGTCCTTCTTTACTGGAATTGTTGCTATTCAGCTTTATATGGGTATTTTCTTTCTTTAAAAAAATAAAATTTTAAAAAGAAAACCCCATCCTATATATATGTTATTATTGATTTTATGTGCCTTTCGCTGGAAGATTGGAAAGTGAGATAATTCCGGGTCTTTCTTGATTACGTGACGATCACGCTAATCCTCCCCAAAATCCCAAATCGAGTTTAATCCAATCGATTCTGGCTTTAATTACCCGTAAGAGATGGATCCCTCGAGTTAGTTTAGTTTTTACATAGATGACGTGCATCTATCTATAATTACATAGATGACGTGGTCCTTCTTTACTGGAATTGTTGCTATTCAGCTTTATATGGGTATTCTCTTTCTTTTAAAAAATAAAATTTTAAAAAGAAAACCCCATCCTATATATATGTTATTATTGATTTTATGTGCCTTTCGCTGGAAGTTTGGAAAGTGAGATAATTCGGGGTCATAAATTACCCAACAATGGTCATTCAGAAATGCATTCGGCACTGTACCATGTTGATTATTGTTATGTAGCTTAAGAAAATGAATTGGCTTATTACTTCCTTGAAATCTATAACCTCTTAATTCAATGTATCAAATTGTTATGAAAGGTTTACTTATTAGAATGTCAATTGATGTAATACACCAACTTCAGTTGCAAGATTAACCAACTTTATTTACACATTGATGGACTACTTTTAATTGGTGCAAAAAACCATTACATAATGCACATGACTATTATTGTAGGATCAACTTCTTTTATATCCTAGAAGTATGGACAACATACATGGTAACTTTATATCCTACAACCAAATACTATGATAATGTATTGGAAGCACTTTGAATGCATCAAGTTGATGTCCAAAGTTCTATGATTTATGAGGCAACTTGATTCATTTCATCAAGTCACTACAAAAGAAACAATAGTCTATGTAGATTGATATACTCCATCACATTGGAGCCAATATTTTATGATTTACAAGAAACTGCATGCTCTACATCAAATTAGTATAGAGAACATATAATAATCTTGGTAGCTCAATGCATTGCATGAAGTGGATGCTAAAACTTGTGTAATATGTAAGGCAACTTGATGCATTGCATGAAGTCAGTATGAAAAGCACACATTAATCTATGTAGCTTGTTGAAGGATATCAAGCTGATGCAAAAACTTGTATATTTACAAGGCAACTTGATGCACTACATCAAATTAGTACAAAAAACATAAAATGCTAGCTAGCTTGATGCAATGCACAAGTTGCCACTAAAATTTGTTTCCTTTATAAGGAAACTTGATGGACTAGATCAAATTTGTAAGAAATCTATTAATATTTTTATGCATCTTAAGATGCAGCGTATCAAGTTACCAAAAAATGATGCATAACTTTCAAGTAAATGTGATGTAGAACGTCACATTGGTATGATAAATATAATATTAACTATGAAAGTTGATGTCCTAAAGTCAAAATATGTAAAAACTACATGGAAACTTGATGCACCACATCAAGTTTACCATAAAGTCATGTTTAGGAGACTAGAACAACCACCATACAAACCCACGTACGGCTTGAAACATTAATTATTTTAAGCAATAAGAACTTTAGCAATTTACGATTTTTTGATCATAGTTAGGTTGGGGTGCTACTGGCATTAAGATCATATGTCATAAGAGCAATTAACATGATGTGAATCTTTTGTATAACTTGCATATGTTTTTATATAGTTAAATAGAAGAAAATTTAGAATACTTTTACAACATGACTCTAATATGAGGAGAATTATCATTCTTTATAATAGCTAACTAGTTAAGTAATTGGATCTCATTGTCACTTGTATGTATAAATCAAATATTAGCATCCTATTCTCACTATGATAATGTTGCAAGAGCTTCATGTTAAGACGATTTCCCCTTAGATGATATCTTAGAAACCATTTACCAAGTTTTTTAAAAAAATAACCAACTAAATCTATGACTTCTGCTTTGGGGACTATAAATTATTATTTTGTCTCTAGGATGATATCTTAGAAACCATTTACGAGTTTTTTTAAAAAAATTAACTAACAACTAAATCTATGACTTCGGTTTTGGGGGCTATAAATTATTCTTTCGTCTTTAGTACAAATTTTCTCTTCATTTAGAAACCACATTATATTGTATAATTTACGGTTCGTGTATATAACAAACTAATAGGCTATAAACACCATTCAAATTTTGAGTCACTTTGACAAGGAGTTTGAAAGAGAGCCTTCATTGGACTTGGAGAAGACTAAAAGTCTCCAGTATTTTTTGAAGGAATCCTTTCTTTGTCTTTCTTGGTTATGATTAGTTTACTCCATTAACACCTTGTAGCTTGAATGTTTATCACTCAAGGAGTCAATAGAACCCCTCTTTGTTGCCTCTATAGTTGCAATCTCTTAGAGCCCTTCAAGACAAATTTGTGTTGTCTACACTAGAACTTCATGTTGAATGTGTAATCTATTTAGACAACTATATTCATGTTTTTGTTTCCTTGAGGAGCATCAGTACTAATCACTAAGCATTAAGGAGTGATAGTGCCTCTCTTCTTTACCTCTCCTTTACTTAAGAAAGCAAGTTTGGTGAACCTTCTTACATGGTCTATCTTGGAAAACAACAAGTGGCATTCATACCTACTAATTACTTGCAAGATTGATGAGGCAAATGATATTGATACTATTCTAAGCCATGACAAGTTTCCGTTGGTCACGATGAAGACTCATTATCTTCCATTGAAGAAACATTAAGCTTCTTATACTATAATAACTAGGACATCCATGGATTCTTAACCAAAGCTCTTTCAAACTAGAGGGATTTTTCTTCTTTTGATTCCATGATCACCTTTCCATGGCCATACTTTAAATTTGAAGGAACCAAATTGAAGGTTTAAAGCCAGATTTAAGATGCGTTCTTACAAGGTAGCCATATCCAACCTTTTGAAGCTCAATATATCATCAAGGATGCATGAGTGCTTGGTCATAAAGCTTTATTATAGTGATTTAGCATCAATATTGGATTGCATCTACAAGGTTTGGGGTCTATTGGACAATAAGAAGTCATTATGGACCGCATTTTGATGATGTTTCTATTCTATATTGACCTCCTTTGAGAGAGAGAATGGATTTTAAATGCTATTTTTAAAGCAAAAAAGAGCCCAGGGAGGCCATAAAAGACCAAAGTCTCATATAAAATGAAACGCTTGCAGATCAATGAGCTGGAGTTTTTCTAGATGGAAGGAAGCCAACCCAAGTCTTAGTTCATTGATCAGAGTCCGTTTGCCCCCCATATCCCCACAAGGTTTCACATTAGGAAGCAGCTACATGATCTAAGAGTCAGAAAGTGCATCAGGGCGGCCAAATTTATAGATTTTGATACCACAAAGCTAGTCATTTAGAGCGATCTCAATTCCAAGTGCATTTGCCCCTCCGAAATTGAAAAAACCACTTGGCTCCTAATGTGAACATGCAAAAAATGATCTAGTTTTCTTAAAAAGTTAAATCTTAAGCTTGGCTAGTGTAGATCTCAAAAGACATCATTCCACAAAATGTAGCCATGGGGGGAGGGAAGGGGCATCATTTCTTTCGGCACCCCTTCCATGGTTAAAAAAATGATTTTTTGAACCTCCAATCAATGAGGAAATCCTCTTGGTTGTAATGCTGAGCTCTAGGGTATGCAATGCTTAGGTGTGAGGTGCCAAGGAGGAGCTCTGGAAGTAGAGAACATTTTCCAAAAGGAATTGCAATGAGATATGACTTGTGGGGAGAGAGATCCAAGAGCTTGAAGTAGGCAGGGTGTAGGCTGACTATGGCTGCCAAGGAAGGTCAAGTAGAGATGAAGGTGAGAAATGGAACCATGAGCTAAACTTGAGTTGACCTGAGGTTAAGATGAGCTGAGAGAGAGTAGAGGAGAGCTAAGCCGTGCTCTGATACCATGTTAAAGATGCGGGATCTAGAGCATGACAAAGGTGGTAACTATGGAGGATGGAAGATAAAGACACAACTCATGTTGACATGACAATGTAGACAATTGTTACACAAGCGAATTAGGTTTAAAGATTGAGACTTGAATTCATAAACACAATCTTGTGAATGGACAATAATGACACATACACTTGACATAAGAGACAAGTACTATTGCATTATCATCATATGAAAGTGATAGCTCAAGTACATCATTATATAGAGTTCTTTGGTAGCAGTTAACATCCACTGTGCATATGGGATTTTGTCTCTCTTCCTAGAATGGAATGCATCTTTTGAGCCTAACTGTCCTATACAAACGAACTAGAGTAGGTGTGATTGCAAGTATCTCAATAATCGGTCCATCAATGCAGTGATCTGACCGTGCCTCTCTGCATATCGAGTCTCAAGGCTGGTGGGATCATGATTTGTAATGGAGTACTGCAAAGAAAACAAAATACAACTGTTAGAAATATGATTGTTAGTACAAAGGATATTGCAAAAAAGTAAGCAAGAAAAACTTACAAAGTCCTCCAGATATGTCTTGTGGCCGCCACTCCCAAGATGATGGACCACTCCAGCCTTTAGTCGTGCCCTCGCCGCCTCCCGCTGTTATCTCCAACGTCTTGGAGAATCTGTAGCCTCCTCCCTGAGTCGGCGCCGGTCATCCATGTCTAGCCACTTATGCTTTGAAGCCCCACTCTTGAGTGCCTTGCGTACATCCAATCATCTATGTGACATATATGCACGCATACACTCCATCATCCAGCCCGTAGAAAACCTATCTGTTGTGGCTGGTATCGCAAACTTCTCATGCAAGGATGCTACTATGTAGTCCTTGCTCCCCTCTGGTATGTTCTTCCAATGATCCAAGAAATTGTGTCGAACAACTTGTTGGCACAACTCTCTCATGCCAGCCATCACCCTCTCCTCATCATTCATGATGATGGCTCCTGACATATCATCTACAAGGTAGGCATACCCCTCTAGGGTATGCCCCCTCTAGGGTATGCCTAAGATGGGTCCTCTCCCACCTACGACCATGCTCTTGGACATGTCCAGGAGACCCCTGTACATCTGGTGTACCTACTGGGGTAGTATCTATCGTAGTAGCACCCATAGGGGTGCCACCTGCGGACGACTGAGCAAAAGCTAGAGTGAGTGGAGTAGACATCCCCACAAGTGTGAAAAATCCCAGAGGTGATGTAACTCCAGCAGAATGACAAGATGGAGACCCCGCCTCCGTGCCTCCACGATAACCACCTGAGCCACGCTCTCTCAAACGGCCACAAGAGCGAGAAGTCGCATCTGCATCCCAAGCCGACCGCGAGCTCACTGCATCCGGATCTCAGCAGCATCCCCCTAAACCACTCCCTCCGTCTGGCCCAAGTTTGGAGTATCGAACTCGTCTACTAGAAATTATAGCATCAGATCGTGCCGAAGTAGATCTAATAGAGCGGCCTGACGGTATCCAAGAGACAGCTCCTGGTCTGCCATGTCTCTAAATCTCGCCATCTGATCTAGAGACATATACGTGAAGATCTCATGTAGCTTCTCATCGCTCATCCCTCGACTCATCGTGATGATCTAAATATCCACAAAGGTCACCTGTACAGATAAAAAATGATGTTAGCATAATCAATATAAATCATACAAAGCACGGTAATATAAATCTTTAAAAATGATATTATTTAAAATACATATCTGATATACTCTTATAAGCAATTCGTCAATGAATTGAGTAGGTGCATGCTCCAAGTATGAAGTATCCTATGGTCCCATGTCAATCTCCTAACACAACTCTGCATACACTAGAAGATCGATAGACATGTCACCACAAAAGGATGAGTCCACCTCATTCTCAAAGAATTCTTGGACTCTTGTATTTCCATCATTGTTACCCGATGCTGGCTCCTCTACATGCTCCAAGCTTTCGGTGGCCTTCACTCCTTGCAATATCAACCCCTCTATTTGCATATTGTCCTCATCTATACTCAAAACATTGCTTTGACCATATACTCTCACACTTTGGGGAGCTAAAGGTATAACATACCACCATCGAGGTCATTGGGGGTTTGGATAGAAATTTGCCTGTTCACAATCATGTATAAGAGAGATTTAACTATTGTGACATGTACCATGTCGTAATACAATTAAAAAACAAATGAGTTCATGCATCGTTCACAATGGGCCGGCAACACAAACATGTCACGCAAATCCATCCATTTTTTTTCAGAATCTATTTCGAGAAATCCAGATGGACCTTGTCGAACTATTGCTCCAGCTCCTTCGAGTACCACTTTGAACCATTGCACATCGAATAGGATCATGGAGAAGCTATGGTAATCCATAGTGACAATACTTTGCAAGATTCCAAAACACTCAATCTCATCTATAACCATGTTTGGATCTATTGCTTATTGTCGACTCTCTTGCTCAAACCTTGCCATGATACCACAATCCGTTTTGGAGCACATTTTGTCAAGATGCTACACGCAGAAATACCGTCCACACGACCACGTTGCTCTATATATTTTGTACTATACATTGAAACACTCAATTAGTTATCGCATATAAAATATGAATATGACAAACCCTAAATACGTCATCACCTTTGGACTACATCCCCTCGAGAATTTCCACTCCTCGATTCAGACCTTCGTCGCTTCGCGAGACGTTGCAGTCAAAGCTCCATGCAACCATTGCGTTGACATAAACCGTGGCATCTCCCCCATGCCCTCAGGATATCGAATTGTACAATGGCATGTACTACATCGAAATTTAGATCGCGCTTCCTGTCGATCTTTCCTAGCTTCCTGGTACCTAGCGAGCCATGTTTCCATAGAGGCATGGTGCAACATACAAAAGTGATTCACTTTCTCCTCCATTGCAGCATCCATTATTTTTTCTACCCCATTTTCAACCACCACATCTCTGGTCAGTCTATCATCATCCTTCACCAACCATAGCATACTGTTGTCTGAATCCATCATTGGTAGCTATTGTGAAATATATACTAGTGTCTTAGACACCAACCAACCTTCAGCCATGCTACCTTCTGCTGATCTCGCTATCGCACAAAGCCTTTCAGGGTTTTTATGAAGCGCTCCAAGAAGAACATCTATTGCGTACAGACAGGTCTAGTAATCTTCACTTCATCTACAAGATGCACAAGAAGGTGGATTTGTATCGTGAGTATGCTAGTAGGCAGGTATTTCTCAAGGAGACAGACCGTAGTTGAAAATTGGATTTACTAGAGATCATGTGTAGATGGATAAGCTACCTATCAAACTGTCAAACTCCATATACACCTACGAGAAATCCATAACAATCTCCCCTATGGTCATCAGCCAATTATAACAAAGTACAACATCTATGGGTCCCATTTTCAAAATAATTTTGTTTACCTTTTCTTTATAATTCTTAGCCAATGTATGAAAACCTATGGACATATTAGCCACCCGAACTCTTATGGACTAACATAAATCAATAGGAAGACAATGCAACCTTTCCAGAACTAAGTTATTTACAAAACTGTGCTTACTACCACTATCGATCAGGATAAATACATCATTTCCAAGAATGGTATCCTTCATACGAAGTGTATTAGGCCTCTTAGAACCTATCTAAGCATCTATGGATATAGAACAAAGGATAGTTGTAGCATTAGATCAATTTATTTTATCAATAGGTAAATGTGTCCCACTAGTATCAAAAGGAACATGCCCACTAGGTCAAATGAAAATCTATGCATAATCTCATACCATTAATTAGGATCAAGATCCTCACCATGCTTATAAAACTAAGTTTTTGTGCATACAATTGGTTCTTCAATTATCTCTTCATCCACATCCTCAAGTACTATCATATTGTAATTTTTGGCTTTTGTAGGCTTCTAAGTGATCCTTCATGCATGATCAATCATATATTTTTCATCACATTTGAAACATAGACCCTTTTCATTGCACTCTCTGAAGAAAACCATAGGTATGAACTTGCCATTGTTTGCTCAATTATTTCTAGGTCTATTATTACCTTGCTTAAGCTCTATATTATGGTTGGTTACTAGGTTTGAAGCACTTTCTTATCTTGAAGCATTGAAAGTAGGATATGTGGGATGTTGGGGCTACTAAAAGAAGTACTAAACCCCCCATAATTACCACCAAAGTTACCCTATTTACCACAGTCTTTTGTTGTACAAAAGAAGACTTCATGGAAGTATCCTTCTTACTCTTATGAGCATAACTCTCTACTAATTGAATAGCCTAGAATAGCATTGTGTATTTTTGGTCCATAACATCAACTAAGGTAAAGGTAGTGAATCTCAAGTCATATTGGCTTCTAATGAACCCATCTCCTCATCTATTGCTACATCCCAATGGGCATTAAAAACAGAATCCTTGGAACAAGTGGCTCAACATCCTTAACTACCTTTACCATATAAGCATAATGGTGAGCTACATAATCTTCAAAAAACTTCTTTGATAGGGTATCTGACCTTGCTAGATCACCATACGATTGGATCAGTTTTAATGGAGCCTTTACATTACCATGTGCTCTCTGTACACCTAGTGTATTGATTGAAGGAATATCAAGCTTATCATCCAAACTCTCTAAACCACTAGAATCTCCATCAAATCCCAAAAGACTAGTAGATGCATCATTATCATCCAACTCTTTCTTCTTTCTTTTGTGTTTACATGCAACACTTGTAGATCCACCTAAAGATGTGGGGGTACTTCTTAGTCTCCCAGACAAGAGCTAACTACACATAACTATCATCATCATCATCATCATCATCTAATGCATCACCACAAGATGCATACCAACTGCTCATGTCATAAAAATTAACATCATTGTTCACTCTGAACTCACATCTAATAGGATTATAACAACGATATCCTTTCTACTCTAAAGAGTATTCAATAAAAATACATTTTTAACCTTTGGATCAAGCTTCTTTTGTAGCTCATCTGGCACATCAACATATGTAATATAGCCAAACACTTTCAAAGATGACACATTGAGCTTCTTGCCTATAAAGCATTCTTCAAGGGTTATCTCATGAAGTGGAGCTATGAGAGTTCTGTTCATAATATAGACACTAGCATGAATAGCTTTAGGCAAATATGTTTTGGCATATTTTTTTTTGCCATCAATGCTCATGTAACTTCTACAATATGCATATTTTTTCTTTCTACCACCCCATTTTATTATGGGATATACCTGCAACAAGTAAATTGTCTCTTTATCACATGAGATACCAAGAAGGCACTAAACTCATTAGAGAGGTACTCTCCTTTTCCATATGATCTCAAGCACTTAATTTTTAAGCCTTTTTATTTTTTAATCGTAGCATTGAAAGTTTTAAAGTGCTCAAATACATCACTCTTTTCCTTCATGAAATATACCCACAGCTTCCTTGAACAATCATCAATAAACATAACAAAATATTTGTTGTCACTAAGAGATATAGTCTTTGTAAGCCCCCAACTATCTGTATATACAATATCAAGTACTTTTTTACTCATATCTTTGTCATGAAAAAGGGGTTATCTTGCTTGCTTACCAAAATCACATGCTTTACATGCTTTGTGAAATTCTATAACTCTAAAAGCTGACAACCCTCTACCTAATCCTTTGGACTACATTCATTTTATCCATTACACATTTGCATATTCAATATGTTTATGCCATATTTCAATGTCTATGATCGCTCCTTTTTCTTTAGCACACATAGCAACATTCATAGTATTAATTTTAGTATTTAAAGTGAACATGTAGCGAACTCTACTTCCTTTGGCAATCAACTTACACCAATCATTAAAGTCTTCTACTACAAAATAACCACTACAAGGATACGGAGGCATAGCGATGATGCTTTTCGATGCATTTGCGACACTAATAGCAATGCAAATAGTGATGGTGCTAGACAAAAAAATGCGGGCCGAAATCGAAGCACATTATTTTGCGCGAACAAATGAAAGAGAGCAAAAGAGAGTGAAAGGGAGAGCGAACTCCATCTTGCATTTGAGAGGTAGAGGGAGAGAAAGAGAGAAAGAGAGAGAATGAAAGCTTCTCACCGCCGTCGTCACCATTCGTGAAGAAGAGAAGGAAGTGTACAAAGGGTGAAGAGGAGCCGCCGTTGCGAAGAGGAGCCACTGAATCCATCCTCGGGCCTTTACAGTGAGTGCATTGCTCCTTCTTGCATTGTTTTTTTTTTCTCTTTTTCTTTTGCTTGTTTTTGTTAAAAATCACGTATATTGAGAGAGGGAGAGGAAGAAAGAAAATGAAAGAATGAACGTGAGAGAGGGAAAAAACATTAAACATAATAGGGAAAGAGAGAAAGAGAGGGAGAGGGAGGGAGAGAGAGAGGGAGGGAGAGGTTGTTGTTATTGTTGTTGTTGTTTTATTTCTTCTTCTTTTTTTTTTTTGTTCGTAGTAGTGGTAGCGGTAGCGGTAGTTGTTGTTTAATATTTTATTTTTTTATTGTTGTTTAATTTCTTATTCTTCTCTTCTAGTTTGTTGTTGTTGTGGTAGTCGTAGTCGTGGTGGTAGTCATGATTGTAGTAGTACTACTAGTAATAGTAATAGTAGTCTTCTTGTTTGTTGTTGTAGTAGTAGTAGTAGTTTTTTTTATTTTCTTGTTTATTGTTGTTTAGTTTTCTTATTTGTTGTTGTTGTTGTAGTAGTTTTTTCTTATTTTCTTGTTTGTTATTATTGTAGTAGTTGTTTTTTTTTTCTTCTTCTTCTTTTCTTGTTTATTGTAGTGGTAGTGGTTTGTTGTTGTAGTAGTTGTAGTCGTGGTTGTAGTAGTAGTAGTGGTGGTGGTGGTCTTCTTGTTTGTTGTTGTAGTAGTAGTTTTTTTTTTCTTTTCTTCTTTACTGTTGTTTAGTTTTTTTGTTTGTTGTTGTTGTAGTAGTGGTAGTAGTAGTAGTTTTTTCTTCTTTCTTGTTTGTTGTTGCTGTTGTTGTAGTAATAGTAGTAGTTGTTATTGTTGATTTTTCTTCTATTCTTGTAGTGGTAGTGGTAGTGGTAGTGGTAGTGGTAGAGAGAGAGATAGTTGTTGTGGTAGTTATAGACGTGGTCGTAGTCATGATTGTAGTAGTAGTAATAGTAGTTTCTTGTTTTTTGTTGTTGTAGTAGTGGTAGTTTTTTTTCTTTTCTTGTTTATTGTTGTTTAGTTTTCTTGTTTCTTGTAGTAGTAGTAGTAGTAGTAGTAGTAGTAGTAGTAGTAGTAGTATTTTATTTTTTTCTTGTTTGTTGTTATTGTAGTAGTAGTTGTTGTTGTTGTTATTTTTTTAAATTCTTTTCTTGTTTATTATAGTGGCAGTGGTAGTGGTTTGTCGTGGTCGTGGTCGTAGTCATTGTAGTCGTGGTTATAGTAGCAGAAGTGGTTTTCTTGTTTGTTGTTATTGTTGTTGTTGTAGTAGTAGTAATAGTTTTTTTTGTTTTCTTGTTTATTGTTGTTTAGTTTTCTTGTTTGTTGTTATTGTAGTAGTGGTAGTAGTAGTAGTTTTTTCTTCTTTTCTTATTTATTGTTGTTGTTGTTGTTATAGTAGTAGTAGCAGTAGTAGTAGTAGTAGTAGTTGTTGTTGTTGTTTTCATATTTTCTTATTTATTTTAGTGGTAGTGGTAGTGGTAGAGAGAGAGAGATTTTTTGTTAAAGGAAATTTGTAGTAGACAGAGATAAATGTTTTGTTAAAGGAAATAAGAGAGGGAGAGGAAGAGAAAAAGGAAGAAGGAACGAGAGAGAGAGAGAATAAACATACATCATAATAAAGAGAGAGATGGAAGGAGAGGACAGAATGAATGAATAAAAAAGAAAGAAAGAGTGGTGGCGAGGTCTGGTGCAATACCACAAGACGGGAAACAATGCGAGATACGTTAATTTGTGGGTGGATGGAGACTTTACATATGTTAATTTTTGCTGAGTTATAAGAGAACAAATCCCTTCTAAAACAATTTAAGAAAGAAAAAAAGAATGATAATAAAAACAAATTGTTTGTCTTAACATAGACAAAATGGAAAATGATGAAGTTTGTAATGTTCAAGATCGCGAGGCATATCTTAATCAGCGTGTCCCATGTCCTTACTCTCAATATAAGCTAGCAATTAGATGAAAACGTCGATTATATAGAATATGTATGATGCTTTCGTGAGTTTCAATCCGAGATCATTGATCAGGGAATCTTAGATTTTGAGCAAACAGTAAGAAAAGTTTATATCAATCATGCATTGTATTCGCAAGCTAATTGAATCTCACAAGTTGTCGACTTTGGTGCAATGGATCTCACAGAAGGAGATTAAGACATCCTCTATTGAATCCACGAGGCGGGGAGCAGTGGAGATGGTATGTTTCTTTGAGAAATACTTGCCTACTAGCATGCTCACGATACAAATCCACCTTCTTGTGCATCTTGTAGATGAAGTGGAGATTGCTGGACCTATCCATACGCGATGGATGTTCTTCTTTGAGCGCTTCATGAAAACCATGAAAGGATTTGTGTGACAACAAGCTCGGCCAGAAGGTAGTATGGCTGAAGGTTGGTTGGTGTTTGAGACGCTAGTACATATTTCACAATGGCTACCAATGGTGGATCCAGACAACAAAATTGCTATGGTCGCTGAAGGATGATGACAAACTGACCGGAGATGTGGTGGTTGGAAATGGGGTAGAAAAAAGAATGAATGGTGCAATGGAGGAGAAGGTGAATCGCTTTTGTATGTTGCACCATGCCTCTATGGAGACGTGGCTCGCCAAGTACCAGATCGCTAGGCAAGATCGAGAGGAAGCGCGATCTGAATTTCAACGTAGTTCGTGCCATCGACCGATTCGATATCCCAAGAGCATGGAGAAGATGTCGCAGTTCATGTCAACACGATGGTTGCATGGAGCTTTGACTGCAACGTCTCGCGAAGGGACGGAGGTCTCAATGGAGAAGTTGGAATTCTAGAGGGGATGTAGTCCAAAGGTGATGACGTGTTTAATATTTGTCGTATATGTATTTTATATGTGATAACTAATTTGAGTGTTTCAATGTACAATACAAAATATATAGTGCAGCATGGTCGTGCAGACTGCATTTTTGCATCGAGCGTATTGACAAAATATGCTCCACAATGGACTCTGATATCATGGCAAGGTTTGAGCAGGAGAGGCGACGACGAGCAATGGATCCAAACACGGTTATAGATGAGATGGAGTATTTTGGGAACTTGCAAAGTATTTTTACGATGGATTACCATAGTTTCTCCATGATACTATTCAATGTGCAGTGGTTCAAAGTGGTACTTGAAGGAGCTGGAGCAATAGTTCGACGAGGTCCATTTGGATTTCTCAAAATAGATTTCGAAAAAAATGGACGGATTTGCGCGACACCTTTGTGTTGCCGGCCCATTGTGAATAGGTGCATGAACTCATTTGTTTGTTAATTGTATTATGACATGGTATATGTCACAATAGTTTAATCTCTCTTGTACGTGTTTGTGAACATGTAATCTTCTATTCAAACCCCCGACAACCTCGATGGTGGTATGTTATACCTTCAGCTCCCCGAAGTGCGAGAGTATATGATCAAAGAGATGTTTCGAGCATATATGAGAACAATATGCAAATAGAGGGGTTGATATTGCAAGGGGTGGAGGCCACTGAAAGCTTGGAGCATGCAGAGGAGTCAACATCGGCTAGCAATGATGGAAATACAGGAGTCCAAGAAATCTTTGAGAATGAGGTGGACTCGTCCTTTTGTGGTGACATGTCTATAGACCTTCCAGTGCATGCAGAGTTGTGTCAGGAGATTGACATGGGACCATAGGATACTTCATACTTGGAGCATCCACTTACTCAATTCATTGACTAATCGCTTATAAGGGTACATAAGATATGCATTTTAAGTGAGATCATTTTTTTAGAATTTATATTACCATGCTTTGTATGATTTAAATTGATTATGATAACATAATTTTTTGTCTATGCAGGTGACATTTTTAAGATGAGTCGAGGGATGAGCAATGAGAAGTTACACGATATCTTCACGCGCATGTCTCCAAATCAGATCGCGAGATTCAAAGACATGGCAGACCAGGAGTTGTCTCGGACATCGCCAGGCCGCTTTACTAGATCTACTTCAGCGTGATCAGATGCTTTAGCTTCGAGTAGATGAGGTCGATGCTCGAGACTTGGGCCAGAGGGAGGTAGTGCTTCAAGGGGATGTTGTAGAGATACGGAGGGAATGAGCCCACTGTTGGCATAGGATACATGTGCGACTCCTTGCTCTCGTGGTCGTTCCAGGGAGCGTGGCCTAGGTGGATGTTGTGGAGACACCGATGCAGTGTCTCTGTCTCATTTTTTTGCTAGAGTTACATCACCTCCAGGATTTGTCACACCTGTGGGAATGTCTACTCCAGTTACTCCTAGCCATCTGCAGTGGCACCTCTAAGGGTGCTACTCTGATAGATATTACCCCGGTCGGTACACCGGTTGTATAGGGGTCTCCTGGATATGCTCAAGAGCGTGGACGCAGGTGGGAGAGGACCCATCTTAGGCATACCCTAGGGGGATATGCCTATCTTGCAAATGATAGGTCAATAGCCATCATCATGAATGATGAGGGGAGGAGGGTGATGGCTCGCATGAGAGAGTTGTGCCAATAAGTTTTTAGGCACAACGTCTTAGATCATTGGAAAAACATACCGGAGGGGAGCAAGGATTACATAGTAGCATCCTTGCATGAGGAGTTTCCGATTCTAGCCTCAGCATATAGATTTTCTATGGGCTGGATGATGGACTGTATGCGTGCATATATGGCACACAAACGATCAAATGCACGCAAGGCACTCAAGAGTAGGGCTGCAAAGCCCGATTGGCTAGATGCGAACGACTGGCGTCGATTGAGGGAGGAGACTATAAATTCTCTAAGACGTTGGAGTCAGCAGCATGAGGCAGCGAGGGCATGACTAGAGGTCGGAGTGGTCCATAATCTTGGGAGTGGCGGCCACAGGATATATCTAGAGAACTTTGCAAGTTTTTCTTCTGTTTTGCTTGCTTATTTTTTTGCAATATCCTTTGTACTAACAATCATGTTTCTAACATTTAGTATTTTGTTTTCTTTGCAACACTCCATTACAAATCGCAATCCGACCAGCCTTGAGACTCGATATGCAGAGATGCATTGTCTCACTGCATTGATTGACTGATTGTATAGACACGACAGCCTTGTAAGTCACTCATCTTTCTTGTTCGTAGTCACCATGTTTAATTCGAATGCATTATTGTATGGTGGACTGATGTGTCGTTGTTACTTTTTTTGTAGAGTTCGTTTGATGCTCCTTTGCAACGGGACGAGCTTTCGGATGGCGAGGATATGTAGCTCACCCTTGGATCCCTGAAGCTCACACAGCCTTTTTTTTTTGTCGCCTGATCTGTGTAGACATTTTCTATGTAGTAGTGATATCTTGTCATGACTATACTAGTTGCTTTCATTATGCGATCATGTATTTATTTCATGTATCATTGTTATGATTTCATTACACTTTGTTTTTGTTTACACAAGCATTGTACACAGTGTAGAAACTATTTTGTATGGCCCAAATAAAGCACACAGTGCTATATGTGACAGGGCAGCTTACTGCCCTGCCACAAATTTTTTTTCCCTGTTATCATTGCTATTAGCGTCGCAAATTTACCTGCACACATCGTTATTGGCGTCGTTATGTCGCAGAGCATCAGTATCAGTATCGTTATTTGCGTTGGTATTAGCATTGGTATCAGTGTCGCATTGTCGTTATTTGCATTGGTATCAACATCGCAAAATATACCGACGCAAATAATGACACTGATACTGACATTTTGTGATGCTGATACTGATGCAAATAACGACGCTAATATCTACACTAATACCGACTGTTCTATGGCATCCCTAATAATTGTTGTTTACGAGGGTAAATTTTGCGATGACGAGGGTAAATTTTATAGTTGTTGTATGTGTAGATCAATTTGTGGATTCAATAGGTTGAGTTGCTCTATGTCGTGGGGTCACCAATGAGAGTGGAATTTAAACACCAAGAAGTATTAGATAACTGCTAAATGATGAAAATTTAAAGCAGAAATGGAAGCTTGTCGAAAGTGGAGACACATATCAGACAATTTTAAGTGGCCGTGGAAGACGAGAATTTAAATTACTTTCAAAGATCAACTTTCGTAGTGATTGCAGATTTTTCATGATTTTTTTGGGTGGCAGATCAAAGTAGGACAAATTCTCAATAGTTCAGGACTTAAAGATGGATGCATAAAAATTTTCAGACGTAAAATCGAGTACCGGATGGGGTCAGAATGGAGGTCAATATTTTTTAGGGGTCAAATGGTGACCAAGATGTGAAAGGGCATGGCCCTTGGGGCCATTGAGCCCCGAAAAATTCACATGGAGGGGGAGGGCCATTTTTTTCACGCAGAGCAGGAAGAGGGCGCATTCTTGACGATTTGATGGAGAGAGTCATCTTGGAGCTAAATAACAAGCCACTACTTCCATCATACCAACCTATTCATTCAAATTTTCACTTCCCTTGTCACTAGTCTCTAAACGAGGAATGGATGCTTGGATATAGAGATGTAGATTTGGTCTTTCTCTCTCCTCTCTCTCTCTCCTCCAAGAGACCATTCATGCGAGCAAAAGAAAGAGAAGAATGGGATAAAGAATGCTTGTCCAGCGGCATATACCGGATTGATCCAAGATCAAGAGGATGCTAAGAAGTAATAACAACTACTGTGTAATGATCATTGGTGGGCATGATGGCTATCCATGCATTTAATTTTAGTGACTTAAAACATGAAATTTAGTGGTATGTCCATTTTATAAAGAAAAATTACTTATTTTTGACAATTTATGGTTGAAATGAAGTGCATATGATATGAAAGTTTGTATGAACCTTATTTTACATGTCTTTTAGCGCTCAAAGTGATATTATACAGAGCATCTAATTAAATGCAGTCTTTATGAATAATTTAAAGTTTGAAATGTGGTATTTAAGTAAAAAAGTAAGGGATTTTTTCATTTTGGGTGGAAAAATCATCTTCTTATGGAATGAAATGAATAATAATTATGAATTTTAATCATCCTTACTAGGTTGAATAAAAGAATTAGAAAATGATAGTAATTTATTATTAAATGAATAGAAAAAAATATGAAAAATAGATTTTAAATTTTAAAAATAGATTTTATGCATTGTCGAAGGGTTTTTCGAAAGCAAAGTCGCGTCTTCAGAAGACCTTGACAAATTTCAAGATAGAAGATCAGTTCTATAACAAGAGATATGGGTGATAATAGATGGATCAATGGATCATCCTGTGTTAGAACTTTTCTATTCAAAGCCGTGCACAGTTGAGAAGTACAAGGTCTCAAAAATAAATTCTCCCCAACAATATGAAATCCAAGTTCAAGGAGAAACTGAATCAGTTCCACATTGTTGATCCCTCTGTCCTGAAAATCACAGCAGCAGAGATGTATTCACAAACAATTTGTCACAGTTGGTAATTTGTATTCATTAACAGGATTTGAAAGCTTGTTTCTGTTAATTTTGCAGCTTCAGTATTTCTGGATAAAAGCAGCACGCTGAAAAGTCTGGATCACAAAAGGATTTTGCAATTCATGGTCACTCTCTAGAAAGCCTGAGCTTACAAGTTGTAAAAGGACACCTTCCCATTCTCAGCAAGAACTAGACCATTGCATATAAGGTTTCTGAAGGCTAGTTTATTGAAAAGTGCAGTTGATAATACCATAAGTATATAGAACTAGCCACAAGTCTGGTTTAAACCCCCAATTATCAAAGACATCATCAATTCTGTGTAGAACTCCATATTCATTGAATGAAGAAGAAGCATTATTCTCTGTTTTCTCCTTGATTCCAGATATTGGTACTACATTCTTTGCTACTGATGACCTTTTCACGAGTGCAGAGCAGTAATGGACACAGTTTCACAACAATTGTACTCTCGCCCAGATCATGACTGCCCTCTATGATCTCACTAAAGCATATAACAAACTTAGATAGGGATTGGTGAATGTGCCGTTTTGCATTAAGGATGGCTCATCCATCGCTACCATTGCTTAGCAGAATAAACAAGCGCACAAAATGTTTGCAGGTGCTGTTGACTGGTGATTGATTCAATAAAGTCCCAGGGTTGCTCGAACTATGGTGAGAAGGCCGCTAGTCATAATCCCATTAGTCAGTTCACTGTCATTGTAATTCTTACCATAAAATTCAACAAACTCCATCTTCTAATCCGTCAAATACATTACGATTGAATGATCAACAAGATAGTCGGATCCTTCATCTTCCGTCTTCATGAAATAAATTCGATAAGCTTAAGCTACTTATCGAATTTCATTGATTGCACCAGGGGCTATTCGACATGATCTCGCTCTGGATCAACAGATAGGTGTGATAACATTGCCTTCTTTGGTCTAGCAGGATGATAATTCATGTTCCACCCTTCTGAACACATAATTCCGCAACATACTGCCATCTTTACACTCTATCGACGTTTCATCCCTGAATGCATGTCATCTTGAACTACTGCTTTTCTTCACAATCCTCCGTTTTTTGTTTTTCTTCCCCTCCCTCCATACACAGCGTTCCTGTTCTGTCCTGGTTATGAAGCTCATTCCCTTTTTATGAGTCTGTGTCTCTCAATTTCACGCTCCAATTCAACTGCTTTCTCCCTATTAAGCTCTTGCAAAAGTTCTTTTTTCCTTAAAGTTTGCTAGATCTTGATTCTTGTCCAGATCTCCCCACTCTCTTTTTCCTGGTCGATTCTAATTATCTCGCGTCTCCTCTCCCCTGATTGACGAAAAAAAAATCCCTTGCTTTTTCTCTGCACTCTTCTCCATTAAGTCCTTTCCCCCCCCAAAAAGGCCCTTTCAAAAATAGTCCTTCCTCAATAGGCCCTCTAAAAGCGACCTCATTATGTAATTCATGGCCTTTACCTATGGCCCCTAGAGAACCACAAGCTTTTAAGCAAGAAATATATGTCGCAGTATTTGGAGAAATTCCCTCAAGTCACAGTTGGTTGAAGTAGTTAACTGCTTCCTGACTGTATCCATATTGCATATACCTTAAGATAAGTGCAGTCCATGACATTAATTTTCTTGATTGAAGGTCATCAGAGACTTCTTGTGCTTTCTCGAGCAGGTCACACTTTGAAGCATCAGATATCTTTTCATCCTTTAATTCTTTGAGCAAACAAAGAAAAATAGTGCTCTTAAAACTGTTACAAGCACAATCATTTCCATTGGTCGTTATTTTTGGCCAATTGCTAAGGAGTGAATCCTTCTTTCCGAATGCATCTAGGACTCAATTCGGGATCAATTGCGACTTGGCAAGATCCCCAAGGGTTTATATGTTAACCCTATATCCTAGGTTAGGGTCCTACCCTATAAACCCGACTTAATCAATACCTTAAGTTCATATGTTATTCCAATTTATTGATTGGTCTTTTGCTTCCAAGCAAATATCTAATCCCCGTATCTTGGTCACTTTACCTTAAAAGGTTCTATATCAGGATGATTATTCATCCTCTTACAAGATAACTTGTGTAAGAATCTACCAATCTCATTCCGAGGAATTGGCCATTCCCTTGTGATCAAATCATAAGATCATGCGACTCTGCAACTTGTTACCAAGTGTCGCACCAAATTTATGGGACTATTCTACCCATCGAATGGAGTCTTAAAATCACGAAATAATGATTAGATATAATAATCCGTTCCTCATTGCATAAGGCCGACATTGTCAGTCCTAGGGTTCCAAGTTCAAACCGAGTTTCATCTTTTTAGCGAGAGATTCTTAGGAAAAACCCTAGATCACTTCTCGCAAGTATGTTCCAATGTCCCTACATTCCGTGAATGTGGGCAAGTTTTTAGGGTATAAGAGTTTCAGCTTTGGTAATAGGAGTGACTAGGTAACGTCCTCAACGTGTTAAATCCTAGTTAGCTCTTTGGGATATGTTGCATTGAATTAACCCTTCCTAAACAAGTACCTCACGATTTTAGGTTTTTAGGTTTGAACCAATTTAACTTGTCTATCCTCAAAGATAATTATGCTACCATTTTCGTAACCACGTGATTCATTGTCTACGTGTAGTTGATTTACAAACCCTAACTTTTTGGGTTAAGATCAAAGCATAATTCCAATTGATCACCCTATAGCATACAAACAAGATTCATGCTGCTAAGCTTTAGGATTTTATGTTTAAACATGCAGCCTTTTCCTACTTTCTTTTCCAAATGAATTTGTCGTATGCTAAACTTACACACCCTTTTGTTGATTTAAGTTTTTAGGCCACTTGCCTAGAGTTAAATCTTCTTCATGCAGCCCTAGCAATTTCCTATGGACTTGTGGTGAAATGTCCACATGGATGTTAGGAGACAATCCTCTAGCGGTTGCGCCTTGTGCTTTCCTAGGAGCCATCGCAAATTTGGCCTTTCCACCTTGGACATAGCGATGTTGGCCGTCTCGTTTGCACACGAAACTCCCTTTGTGATTCTACCGTCCTTTCGAATCGAACCTTAGAAATGGAACTTATTAATTTCTCCTTCCTTTCGTAGAAACTCCAGAGTGCAAATTGTCTACATGGGAAGGGGTTTAGCACTCAGGCTAATTGGGAGATTGAGGAAATCCAAGGGGAAAAAAGGGCTGAATGAGCCTTTTAAAAGGCCTCGGATAAGACTCCACGGGAAAAAGGGGGTACTAAATGAACTTTAGCAGGTTGAAAAAGGTCAAGGGCGTAAAAGGTCTTCTAGAGGGATTTTTGTTGTGGAGGAGGGGAGAAACCCACGGAAAGGATTCGAGGACTTGTGTGGAAACCTCGCTGAAAGGGGGTTAGGTGGAATTTGCAAGGAAATGGGTGGAAAAATCCTGAAGGGCAGGGGGGTATAGAACCACGATAGGGGGCTTTTGGAGGAGGCCCATAAGAAAGGATTAAGGACCTTTGAATTCGGGGGGTGGGGAAAACCCACGGAAAGGGTTTTAAATTCCGAGGAAAGGGAAAAGTGGCTATACGAACTTTGAGAGTAAGGTTTAATAAAACCACAGGAAGCGGGGCTTAGCTCCTCCCCTTAGAAGCTTCCAAGAAGCTTCTTGGAAGCTGCTGTGGTTCACAAGAACCACGTAGAGTAAAGGGAGGAACTTAGTGGCGGCGTATTGGTGGCTTCAGTGGCATCCTGCGGCAGTTTCTGGCGAACTTCAACGGCTTCTTCCCTCCACGGCGGCGTCCGTCACAATGAATATCCCTTCCTCCTCTTTGTCAGTCCGTCGGCAGTGTGACGGCTCCTACTATCCTCCTTCTCTCTTCACATGACTAGCCCCCCAAATCCTCCCCTTCCCCACAGGGGCTTTATATGGGAGAGGGGGAGGTACCTCCCTCCCTCCACACGCCACTTTGCATGGCATTAACCCCCTTGCAAGCTCCAACAAGGAGCTTATTCACTTCTTGCTATTCCCCTTTCCTCTAGCCCGACAGTTGGTTGGGAGGAAAAAGGGGAATATTAATAAAAAAATTTGCCATAGTTTTCAATTTAATTATCCTCATGACCTCCTATTAAGAGGAGGTTCATGCAAAGAACACGTGCTTAGAAATCAGGAATGTTACAGATGTATAGCACTTACTTTTTTGAACATTGACCCATGTTGAGGATGAGGAGTTCCAAGTTGTAGAGTTAGTACATTCGTTTCTTTAGGGACTAATAAAGTGAGGATATGTACTATTTGTGTGAATGGTGCATCTTAGGGCCAATCCCTAAGGTTTAGGAGAGTTGTACTAGAGATACAGTAGTTAGTCGAGGGGTTTTCCTTGCATATGTGTTGCGAGATACTAGACATTGATCTATTTGGGTACTCCTTGTGAGGAGTCAGGAAGGGATCTCTTGTTGAGATATCGAGCTCCACTCGTGATACGCCAGGGTGACCGTTGTGTATTTATGTCACCGACTTATCAGTTGCAGATGCGGTTGGTACACCGCCCATGAATAATAGCTACATGATAGCTATCCTTATCTACTCTAGTTCGTGGCTCAGTTAGTATGCCACCTTGGTTAGTTGAGTTTGGTTTGAGACCCATATATAGGTTTCTTCTATTTCTTTGTACTAGAGTTCTTTTGGCTTACACAACTAAGAAGAGGAAAACTGTTTTCAGCCTCCACCCTTGTGTGTATTCCCCCATTTTGCAAGCAAGAAAGCTACAAGTGAGACTCCTTCCTTCTCTCCCACAATCTTGACATGGTATCAAAGCCTTGTTCGTGGTAAGGAGCTCAAGAAAGCAAGCCAAGCTCGTGGTGTTCTGGTAAGAGGAGCAGTATTGCTTTCATTTTCTGTTTTGGGAGCAGATCTCTGCAGGTAGCACAGCCGAAAATTGCAAGAGTGCATTGTCTTAGGTTGAGACGCCCTTCGCGTTGAAGCAAGAGGGCAGTATATGCTGCGGGATGGAGCTTTAGCTCTTAGCGACCCTGTTTTTTTTATTTGAGGCCATTTCGGGGCCTGTTTTGAAGGCGGAAGTTTTCTGCACGCACTCAGGAAAAGGCCCTGTTTTATGCTGTGCGATCACTGTTCTACAGGTCGGTGAAAAGTTACCACAGAGATTGCATCGTATGCTTGTGTGCAGAGACATTGGGAGTTACAGAATCATCCCTGTTGCCTGTTGATGCAAAATCGTCACTAGGAAGTGACTGTGTGGTCAAATACCACTTTCGCCAGTTTTGCAGATTTGCCCTTGTGAGGGTGAAGCTGTGTTTTTTGCAGTGACAGAATTTTTTCCAGTATTTTGTAATGGCATCAGATTCTCTCTCACAGATTGTCACTGAAAAGCTTGACAAGAACAACTTTCAAGCATGGAAGTTTAGAATGATGAATTTCCTTATGGGAAAAGGATATTGGGAATTTGTTGCAGGAAATGAAGAAGAACCAGTTCTTCCTGATGTTCCCAATCAACAGCAAATGTAGGCATTCAAAGCATGGCATGAGAGAGCCAGGAAAGTTATGTACTGGCTGTCTATCAGCATTTCAGACTCTATGATTGTGCATATTCAGGATGCAAGTACGCCAAAGGAGGCATGGGATACTCTGTTAAAGATGTATAGCACAAATACACAAGCCAGGAAAATGCAGCTCAAGCAAGAGTTGCACAATGTGCAAAGAGAAAATATGAGCATCAATGACTACCACATGAAGGTGAAGAAGATTGCAGATGCACTTGCTTCCATTGGGTCGCCAGTGGAAGATGATGATTTAGTTTCTGTGACCTTGAATGGTCTAGGAAAGGATTATGCACAGTTTCGGACATCCATTTCAGTTCGTGAAAGATTTCCTGATTTTGAGGAGTCGATTGCTCTTCTAATTTCTGAGGAACAGAGAAATGGTGGTGCATCTTCTTTAGGAGGAACTTCAAAAGAAGCTGTCTTCTACTCAAATGCTGGAAGAGGTAGAGGCAGAGGTAGAGGAGGCCGATTTGGAGGCCGTGGTAGAAATCAGAATATGCAGCAAACTCAAGAAAACCAGTCCTATGGAGGAGGACGTGGTAACTCTAGAGGCAGGGGGAGCCAAAGAGGTCGTGGTGGATGGCAAAGAGGTCAAAATGCAAACAGTAATGTTGAATGCTACTACTGTGGTAAAATGGGTCATATGGCTAAAGACTGCTATAAAAAGCAGAATGACATCATGAATGAAAAATTACAACAAGAAAATTATGCATCTTCTAGTAGACAGGGTGATGACAGAAATGAGCATTTGTTCATGGTACAGCACATGAACAATTCTGTGACAAGTGCGGAAGAAAGCAATGATGTATGGTATGTTGACTCAGGTGCATCAAACCACATGACAGGTCATGCAGAATGGATGGAGGATGCAAGGAAAATGGAAAAACCAAGATTTGTGGAGACTGGTGATGATACTGCACATCCTATTGTGCAGATTGGAAAAATTCCCTTGTCTATGCAAGATGGGAAAAAGAAATACCTGTCCGATGTATTTCATGTCCCGAATATCACCAAGAATCTGGTTTCTGTTGGTCAAATGGTTGAACAAGGCTTGCAGGTCAGATTTAATCCTCATGGATGCTTTGTTGAGGATATGAAAAATAAAGGTCGCTTGATAGCAAAAGGAAAGAAGAAGGGCAGAATGTTTACATTGGATGCAGACATGTCTGAATTGAGTGCAACAATGTTTGCACATGGGACCGGTGTAGTTGCAGATATTGATATCTGCATAAACGCATTGGTCATGTTAATGTACAGAGACTTAAATCAATGCAGGCCCAAAATATTGTTGCAGGTTTACCGAAATTCAAGGTTGCGAAAATGCATAAGATATGTGAAGCCTGTCAATTTGGAAAACAGGCAAGGAAACCATTTCCTAGACATGTTCAAGAGAGTAAGAAGCCATTGGAATTAATCCACTCTGATGTGTGGACAACTAAAGCTGCATCTCTTAGAGGCTGTCATTATTTTGTCAGTTTTATTGATGACTATAGCAGAAAAGTTTGGGTGTATTTTATGAAAAAGAAAAGTGAAGTTTTTGGGCATTTCAAAACTCTTAAAGCGATGGTTGAAAAAGAAACAGGCCTGCAGATAAAATGCCTAAGGTCAGATGGAGGGGGAGAGTACCTCTCAAATGAGTTTGCAAGGTTCCTGCAGGAGCATGGCATAAAGCAGCAATATTCATGCAGTCATACCCCACAACAAAATGGAATTGCAGAAAGGAAAAACAGGCATATTGGAGAGGTATCTCGTGCCATGCTCAATGAAAAAGACTTGCCAGATTTTTATTGGGCTGAAGCAGTTCCTACAGCAGTCTACATAATGAACAGGACTCCCACTGCAGCAATACATGGAATGACTCCAGAGGAGAGGTATACCGATAGGAAACCAGATATTTCTCATTTGAAAATTTTTGGTTGCATTGCCTATGTACATGTGCCAGATGAGTTGAGATCCAAGTTGGATCCAAAAGCTGAGAAGTGCATCTTTATTGGTTGCTCTCTGCAGCAAAAAGGGTATAGATGCTATAACCCTTCTACTCGTAAGTTTACAGTGAGCAAAGATGTTGTTTTTGATGAGATGAGTAGCTGGTATAAACTAGTAAATGTGATTGATGATGTAGATGCACAAAATGCTAATGCTGCACAGAATTCACAGCAGCAGTCACAAAATATTAGTGGACCTGGAGCGTCCTCTAGCAGTGGTTCACATTCTTCGCCATGGACAGGCAAATTGAGATCAGGAGAATCTTCTCAAAATAATGTAGATAGTGGTATGCAAGTATCAGGAAAAGGAAAAGAGAAGGTTGATCAGCCTATCTTTGATGTGAATGTAGGTCACTCTTATGTGGATGGTGAATCTAGTGGCTCAGAACAGAGCATTGATGATGAGTTGGGTATTTCCTCTATTGTTACACCTGGAGTAAGGAAGACCAAGGATGTTTTGAGAGCACCTGGGAGTGAACCTACTTTGCGCAGGTCTACGAGAGCTAGGTATCCTGTGGATAGGCTGAAATATGATGGATTTACAGCCATTCACTATGCATATATGGTCAAAGTGATACAGGAACCAGAACCCACTTCTTTTGAGCAAGCCATGGGAAAAGAAAAATGGGAGAAAGCCATGGATGAAGAAATGGATGCCTTGGAAGCAAATGCTACATGGGAATTGGTACCTTTGCCTAAAGGTAAGAATGCAATTGGCTGTAAGTGGGTTTATAAAGTGAAGCACAATGCAGATGGTTCTGTGAACAGATACAAGGCAAGATTAGTAGTCAAGGGGTATGCACAAACATATGGCATTGACTATGAAGAAACATTCAGTCCGGTTGCAAGGATGGCAATCGTAAGAGCAGTCATTGCTATAGCTGCATCAAAGGAATGGTCTTTACATCAAATGGATGTAAAGAATGCCTTCTTGCATGGTGACTTGCAAGAAGAGGTCTATATGGAGCAACCACCAGGTTATGTGCATGATGTTCATCCTGAGTTTGTTTGCAGGTTGAAGAAAGCCTTGTATGGCTTGAAGCAAGCACCTAGAGCATGGTCTGACAAGATAGGACAGTATCTTGTCACTATTGGCTTTCAGATTTCCAAGGCAGATTTCTCACTTTATGTGAGAAAAACAGAGAAATGTATTATGCTACTTGTCATCTATGTTGATGATTTGATTATGACAGGTGACAGTGATGAAGATATCCTTCATGTGAAAATGCTATTGAAACAGAAGTTTGAGATGAAGGATTTGGGAGAGCTGCGTTATTTCTTGGGCATTGAGGTGATTAGATCACCAAGTGGGATACAGCTCTTGCAGAGGCAGTATGGATTGGACATGTTGTCCAAATATGGGATGACAGGCTGTAAGCCTATTTCAGTTCCTTTGGAGTAGAATGTGAAGCTGAGCATAGATGCAGGTGAGCTTCTAGAAGACCCTACTATGTACAGACGCATAGTAGGAAGTTTGATTTATATGACTATAACCAGGCCAGATTTGAGCTATGCTGTTGGATTGGTAAGTCAGTTTATGCAGGCTCCAAGGAAACCACATTTGGATGCGGCTAGACGCATACTCAGGTATGTGAAGTCCACATTGCAATATGGACTATTTTATGAGACTGGGGTTCAGATACAGTTGCATGGATACATTGATGCTGATTGGGCTGGTAGTATTTCTGATAGACGATCTACCAGTGGATATGTGTTCTCTTTTGGGAGTGCTGCAGTCACTTGGAGCAGCAAGAAACAGCCTACAGTTGCCTTGTCGAGCACAGAGGCTGAGTACAGGGGTGCAGCAATGGCTGCATGTGAGGTAGCTTGGTTGCATAAGCTACTTTACGATATGCATCAGTCTACAGATGGACCAGTTGTCATTTATTGTGACAACATGAGTAGTATACACTTGGCCAATAACCCAGTCTATCATGCTAGAACAAAGCACATTGAGGTGCATTATCACTATGTGCGAGAGAGGGTTTTACTAGGTCTTATTGATCTAGTTTATGTCAGCACAGAGGATCAGGTAGCTGACATATTCACGAAGGCATTGGGCGCAGAGAAGCTGCGCAAGTTCAGAGACCTACTTGGTGTGCAGGAATTGGGATTGAGCTCAAGGGGGAGTGTTGAGATATCGAGCTCCACTCGTGATACGCCAGGGTGACCGTTGTGTATTTATATCACCGACTTGTCAGTTGCAGACGCGGTTGGTACACCGCCCATGAATAATAGCTACATGATAGCTATCCTTATCTACTCTAGTTCGTGGCTCAGTTAGTATGCCACCTTAGTTAGTTGAGTTTGGTTTGAGACCCATATATAGGGTTCTTCTATTTCTTTGTACTAGAGTTCTTTTGGCTTACACAACTAAGAAGAGGAAAACTGTTTTCAGCCTCCGCCCTTGTGTGTATTCCCCCATTGTGCAAGCAAGAAAGCTACAAGTGAGACTCCTTCCTTCTCTCCCACAATCTTGACATCTCTTAGACTATAAATGGCACAAATGTATGGTACGTATACGTTAGATTAGATAGTGTATCCTCCATACCCTCTTGGCCGCAAGGCCATGGGTTGTTTTGGTTGAGCATAGAGGCTCGGCTAGAGCCTTAGAGCCAGTGTTGGGCCCATTTTTAATCCTAACAATTTGTCTAGTTTTGGATTATACTCCATATCTATCCATGTAATTTTATGAGATCTCATTTGTTGATGGTATATTTATTTGAAAATGTAATAAAAAAACACTTTTTTATAGCATCTCACAATGCATGTGTTTCGATAACAACAATATGCTCAACGTATAAATGATGTATGAATCCTTTTTCAAAATATTTGATTGGAAGGGGTGAAAAGGTTGCATGCCTTGCCATCCTTTTATTTTTCTTTGTAACCATTGTTATTAGCATCACAAATAAACCTACACACATCACAAATGACGGCCTTGCAATATGTATCAAAATATACATCTCAATGAAATCAATGAAGAACTAGGCTCAATGAACTACATCTCTAGAAGCTCCTTGATTTGCTTGGCCACTTCTTTTACTATAAGATACGAGCATTGGACGACAGAAGAGGTATCCACAAATTAAGAGGGAGATATGGAGAGTTGTTACAACTCTCAAGTGAACCAATGAATATTTAACTGGTTCCCTCATTGTGGTTGAGAAAGATTGATTGCCTTTGCTAGGCATGATCACTAGTTGCTCTACCCTAAACATAGCTATGTTGAGATGGATTGCTTACAATTTGTTGAGTCCAGATATCAGACATATAGCAGGAAAAGAGAATCCAATTGTAGATATGCTTTCTAGAGTTAGGTATAAGGATGAGGAGGCATTACTTGCAAATGAGGAAGACATAGAGATTTCAACTACCAGGCTTGATCATGTCTATCGTGTTTCTACCATTGAGGCTTTCTCAAAAGGAATTTACATTAGAGACTCATTTGCAGATAGGCCAGTATCTAAGTACGCTAACCAAAGGGGATGAATGGATAGATGCAAAATTCAAGAAGATGAGAAGCAAAGCTTATGTATATTTCTTAAAGGATGGAATGCTTTGGAAGTATCCCAAGAAGAGATGTTGTCTATACTTGCACATAAACTATAACAAGGCTACCTAGTTTAGGTTATGCAAGATTTTCATGAGAGCCTATGTGATGGTTGTAGGGGTATATGGACAACATACACGAAGATCAAGGAGAGGTAGTGGTGGAAGGGCATGTTGAAAGACATCTCCTAGTGTGTGGAAACTTGCAAGGACTCCCAGATGTATCCTTTAATACATTGTAGGGATAAACTGTATCCTATATACAGAGTAAGCCTGAACTGTAAGTGGATAGTTGACCTAGTCACTATGCTTGTATGTCTTTGGTAGTTACAATATATAATTTTAGCCAAATAAGATCTTACAAATCAAGTAGAGGGCAGAGTGGCTTTGAGAACCAATTATAATCCAAAAGGAAATGGAAAGAGAGAGAGGGTATTCACCTATATTGTAGGCATTGTCTAAAGCTTGTGGTGGATGGATTGGAGATTCAAGGAGGTTGCTACCATTTGACAGTTGTGCCTTGCATTGGAGTGTATTACATTGGTAGGAGAACTCGTTTAGAGATGAGACTCTAGCTCTTTAGCTTGCTAGAATGAAGACTAGAAGGTATGGAGTTGGTTGTGGAGAGATTGAAGGTAGTTAGATTGAGGAATAAGGAGAGATTTGATAGTAGGCATTGTCTACAATGTAGAAATGTGGAAGAGGATAGTTGGATATTGGTATATGATAGAAACTTCAAGAATCAACATAGTGACATCTATAAGATGGTGAAGAGGTGGTTTCGGCCATATGTGGTGGGCATATTTATGACAATGAGTAATTTGTACATATCAAACAATATGAAAATGAGTAATAGTGGTCCATTTGCAGGATGTGTAGGTTTAGAGGGGGTGGATGTGGTGGCATTGTGCATCCACTTGCAAAGAGCCCTAGTGGAATGTCAAACATTATGATATTAGTGAGTGTTGAGGTGCGTCACTTGTATGATTTATTTTCCATGTATAAACCCATAGTTTTATAATTTTCCTTCTCATACAATGTATCCAAGTTTTTCCTATACTTTTCAATCTTCCATCATTTTCAATGTGCTTGCTTTTGAGTGTTTTCCATCATATAGTATATTTTTTCTATTTTTTGTTTCTTTTTTGTGTGTGTTATGTGAATATATGTAAAAGACAAGAGCCTAAGAAACTTAAAATTTAATTTTTCCATGTCCAAATATGTAGCAAGGTATCTGTGAAGTTTATAACTAATGTCAAGATGACAACCTAAAAGGACAAGACAAAAAACCCATGAAAACAGGCCAAAACTCAAAGATAAAGCTATTGTGTATGCGAAAAGTCTCTTACCCAAAACTAGTTAAAACTACATGAGTGTGGACGATTTTAAATCCTTGGACTAACTAAGCCTATGATTGGTGCAAGTGATTAAGTAGAAGCTTCTAAAGCTTCTTGAAAATCCTCTTGCTTTTTCTTTACTAATTGCTTCTCATCAGAATATCATTGTAACACACTAAATTCAGAGGACAAGAGTCTATCTTTGGTCAATTCCACTAAAGAAAATGTAGGGAAGATAACTTTGCACTACTAAAAAGATAGAAAACCTTATCCATTTCATTGCTTATGCTTACTAAAAGCATTAAACTTTTAGTCTAAAGCTATGGTCACATGATTTTAGAAAGGTAAATGGGAGAATATTAGTATTCTACTACAAATAGAGGCATAGATCACCTAATCAAGGCTTGGACAAACTTGGAGTTGATCATTCTTACTTAAATAGCAACAAAAAGTAGTTCTAAAACAAGGTATTGGATGCCTTGGCTCAAAAATGCTGCCTAAAAAGTGTAATATTAGATTTCTTCTTACAAGATTGGAGCTCTTTGCTCTAATTATTTAGAGATGGGTTTTCTTCTTGTTCAAGATAGGATCATGAAGGCTTCATGATAAAAAAATTTGATAGAGGAATCAATTCATCGTATCAAGGTCTTGTACATGAGTTATTTTAGATTGTGTTGTTCTCTCAATTCCATAATGTACAGAAGATATCTAGTATAAGTTGACTTTGCTTCATCTTATCTTCCATCTTTTTCATCCACAAGATCCCTAGTAGATCATAGCCAAGCAAGTTTTCCCTTAACAAGGATAGAGACCACTCAGAGACCATGGTGGTGGCAACCATTATGAGAAAAATCAAGGATAACACTACAACAAAATAAAATCATATATGGGAAAGCTAGACATGGCATGATGGGTCTGTTTATTTTATCGTGTACAATCATGTATAAAAATGTATAATTCTACATTAGAAAAATGCTAATAGAAATATCTTAAATGTATTTTAAAAAAATTATATCCATGAATATAAGCCTTGTTCAATATGATTATTGATGGCCCTCTAGACATGTCTGTTTTTACAAGTATTTGTGATTTTCTAAAGTGTTTTAAAACACATGTGCTACCATGTTTTTTGACATGTAACATAGGTATTTGGGATTCAATAGCTCCTCGTATGTTTGATGATATTGGAGAGTACATGAACTACTATGTAACGATCCTTTTCGAAAAACTATTAAACCTAAGAATTTTATGATCCTTTCATGTGATAATTGAGTGTATTCTATCATCTAATTGATTATAATATAATAAAGAAATAGTGCTATAGTCAAAATACATATCCATGAGCTTGATAATAGGTAGTATTATTCAAACTCTATTGTTTGTAGAGATTAAACATAGTTATATTGGTTATAAATGATATTTTTAATAAATTATATTTTTAAATAATAAAATATATAAGAGAGCCTAAAATAGTATATAGGAGTTGTGAAAAATAGAAAACATACTTTTGATGACTCTCGACTTAAAATCATCATTTTCATTTATAAAAAGCCTAATTTCCTAATTCTGTCTATATTGTCTTGTCAACAAGGTTTGTTTTGGTCGGTTTGAGTATTGGTATCTCTATATTTTGAGTTTATGGAAGAAAGTTACAATGAAAACAAGTTGCAAACTGCTTCATAACATTTCAGACCACATAGATACAAGAAGTTTTTGTTCCTTTGTTCTAATTATTTTCTCTTACATTATTGAATATGATTATGAGAATTGAGATTGAAAGTAGGATTACAAGTCATACATACATATCTAACTAGGTATATGACACAAGTTGGAATGGACTTTTCTTGAGGAATACATTGTTTGAGAAGATACACAATTCACGGATTCATGAAGAAGACAATAAATTGAGAAAATTCTCAATTTTCATCTTCATCCAACAATTGGAGATTGTGATTCCAAATCAGATTGAGAGTGAGTGTGAGATTGGGATCTCTTATCATGCACATGTTATAAGCTTGGGGGGACTAGCTAGGAGATTTGAGCTCCATATTGGAGTACATGTTGTGATGTTTTATTGTTCCTACTCCATAAACTTGATCAAATATTATGTAGATTTCTCTTTCTCTCTATTTTCTCCATATGTATATTTATTCAGTTTGATTGACAATGTGATTTATTATGATTATGAAGGAGTCATGTCGCATGGTATAATATAAGGAAAGATGTAAATACCAAAATCAAAATCCCAAATACTTCTACCATTGGTCTAATCTACCAAAGGGGCCACAGTTGGCTTTTTAAGGCAAGGTTCTACAAATCTATCCCGAAGGGGTCTAATCGACCATTGGTCTAATCTACCAAAGGGGCCACAATTGGCTTTTTAAGGCAAGGTTCTACAAATCTATCCCGCTCATATGAGATTAAGGCTTTTACTTTTCTAATTGTGTTAACATTGAAAGGATCTATGATCAAGATGAATGGAAGCACATGCATATTTAGAGTCAATGGAGCCATGGTATTGATTCTTATGAGGAATACATTTTTACTCAAAGACAAACTAGATTCGATACGCTTCTTAGTTGTTACACCTTGGAATGTAAGGGTAGTTTCATCTCTAAGTATTTGAATGTTGGATTAGATGTCCTTGCACATGAACACTTTGGTCGAATTCATCTTGGTGATTCCATGAAGCTATAGTCTAGAGAATATCATCTACCCTCATTAGTTACTATTGCTTATACTCAAAGAACAATTCTAAAGTTGTATAACACATGATCAAGCTCTTTTTTAGCCACCCCATACTGTTATACCTCGTTATCAACATAGTGATATAGCATCATCTTAGAGAAAAAATAATGCACATTAGCTAGGTGATGCAAGATCAATTGTTGGCTCATGAGAAAAAGTACATATACAATCAATGTTTAATCAAAGAGGAGTACTAGTGTTTTGTTTTGGAGCAAGAATACATATAGGATCAACGGTTGATTTTGGAGCACAAACTATATGGAAAACTTGCCAACATGAAAATGTAGGAGGATATTTAGCTAATGACACCACTCTCATGTTAGATATTTAGCAAAATTATATCCTATATTGTTTGGAGATGGCACAAGAAGTAGTTATATTTGATATGGTAGAGTTGGTTGCTCTAAACCTTCCAAAACCCTCAATGTTGAGAAAGGTATGTTTCAAGATAGGATATTACAATATGGAGAAAGTATTGATAGAGAAACTCTTATTTCAAATACTAAGAGGGTTGATCATAACATCAGATATCAGGAGTTTGGAATGTAGTGATTAAATAAAGGAACAGGGGCTTTATATGGGAGAGGGGGAGGTACCTCCCTCCCTCCACGCGCCACTTTGCATGGCATTAACCCCCTTGCAAGCTCCAACAAGGAGCTTATTCACTTCTTGCTATTTCCCTTTCCTCTAGCCCGACAGTTGGCTGGGGGGAAAAAGGGGAATATTAATAAAAAAAAATTGCCATAGTTTTCAATTTAATTATCCTCATGACCTCCTATTAAGAGGAGGTTCATGCAAAGAACACGTGCTTAGAAATTAGGAATGTTACAGATGTATAGCACTTACTTTTTTGAACATTGACCCATGTTGAGGATGAGGAGTTCCAAGTTGTAGAGTTAGTACATTCGTTTCTTTAGGGACTAATAAAGTGAGGATATGTGCTATTTGTGTGAATGGTGCATCTTAGGGCCAATCCCTAAGGTTTAGGAGAGTTGTACTAGAGATACAGTAGTTAGTCGAGGGGTTTTCCTTGCATATGTGTTGCGAGATACTAGACATTGATCTATTTGGGTACTCCTTGTGAGGAGTCAGGAAGGGATCTCTTGTTGAGATATCGAGCTCCACTCATGATACGCCAGGGTGACCGTTGTGTATTTATGTCACCGACTTGTCAGTTGCAGACGCGGTTGGTACACCACCCATGAATAATAGCTACATGATAGCTATCCTTATCTACTCTAGTTCGTGGCTCAGTTAGTATGCCACCTTAGTTAGTTGAGTTTGGTTTGAGACCCATATATAGGGTTCTTCTATTTCTTTGTACTAGAGCTCTTTTGGCTTACACAACTAAGAAGAGGAAAACTGTTTTCAGCCTCCACCCTTGTGTGTATTCCCCCATTGTGCAAGCAAGAAAGCTACAAGTGAGACTCCTTCCTTCTCTCCCACAATCTTGACATCTCTTAGACTATAAATGGCACAAATGTATGGTACGTATACGTTAGATTAGATAGTGTATCCTCCATACCCTCTTGGCCGCAAGGCCATGGGTTGTTTTGGTTGAGCATAGAGGCTCGGCTAGAGCCTTAGAGCCAGTGTTGGGCCCATTTTTAATCCTAACAATTTGTCTAGTTTTGGATTATACTCCATATCTATCCATGTAATTTTATGAGATCTCATTTGTTGATGGTATATTTATTTGAAAATGTAATAAAAAAACACTTTTTTATAGCATCTCACAATGCATGTGTTTCGATAACAACAATATGCTCAACGTATAAATGATGTATGAATCCTTTTTCAAAATATTTGATTGGAAGGGGTGAAAAGGTTGCATGCCTTGCCATCCTTTTATTTTTCTTTGTAACCATTGTTATTAGCATCACAAATAAACCTACACACATCACAAATGACGGCCTTGCAATATGTATCAAAATATACATCTCAATGAAATCAATGAAGAACTAGGCTCAATGAACTACATCTCTAGCAGCTCCTTGATTTGCTTGGCCACTTCTTTCACTATAAGATACGAGCATTGGACGACAGAAGAGGTATCCACAAATTAAGAGGGAGATATGGAGAGTTGTTACAACTCTCAAGTGCACCAATGAATATTTAACTGGTTCCCTCGTTGTGGTTGAGAAAGATTGATTGCCTTTGCTAGGCATGATCACTAGTTGCTCTACCCTAAACATAGCTATGTTGAGATGGATTGCTTACAATTTGTTGAGTCCAGGTATCAGACATATAGTAGGAAAAGAGAATCCAATTGTAGATATGCTTTCTAGAGTTAGGTATGAGGATGAGGAGGCATTACTTGCAAATGAGGAAGACATAGAGATTTCAACTACCAGGCTTGATCATGTCTATTGTGTTTCTACCATTGAGGCTTTCTCAAAAGGAATTTACATTAGAGACTCATTTGCAGATAGGCCAGTATCTAAGTACGCTATCAAAGGATTTATGAAAGCAAAGTGGCGTCTTCAGAAGACCTTGATAAATTTCAGGATATAAGATCAAACAAATGAATAATCAAGATGAGAAAATGATTCCAAGACACTGGACCCAGATATAGTCATCAATTGTGGCTAATAAATCAGATTTCTGGCATTCTTTATCAAGAACAAACATAATTTTTGTTGAGGAATATGGATGATCAAAGGAAAGCTTAGAATCTGCCTTGAAATCTCATGTGTTCTCATTAATCATGATACACAGGCATACAAGCAGAAATAGCAATCGGTGAGCTGGAAATTTGGTCAGCACGACTTCTTTCTTCAAGTTAGTTTGATGGTATGGTTCAAGGACTAATGGTACTTAAATCAAGTCAAAACTGATGGCTCTTCATGAGGCATTGACATGCCATCATCTGAATTAGAAGAAAACTTTGCAACATTTGGATGAGGGCTTTCCAATTCAAAAGCTTTTCAGGTCATATCTATTAACACCGTATGAGAGAACATAATTCCCAAGCTCAAGTTCCAGTTGTAATTACTGTTGTTATTCTCCCAAGGATGACTGTCTGAATTTTTTCCCAGGACAACTGTTTTTCTTCTCTTCTCTGGACAGGTTGTTCTTCTTCTTCACACATATCTCCTCATGAGCTACAATTGAGTTGATTCATGTTTCATCCCTCCATACCTAAATCTTTCTGCTTTGGTAACGTGCCAAAAGGTAGTCTTCTTTGATTGCACGGGTTTGCACTACACATAAATGTAAAGATCGAGTTAAGCTGGAGAAGAAGCAGATTTCTATTCATCTCCTCCAAAGCTTCACAAATGCCCTGCCTCCTCTTGTCGAAGGATTTTCAGTCACCCCCTCTGTTTCCTTGTCTCTTTCCAAAGATCAGGAATCAAGACACCGTAGGTCTTCAGCAAGCAGTCAAATGTTGCCTTCACAAAATTTCCAAGCGTTTTAGTGGAGCCCCTGGATGAGGTAAACACATCTTCACTCCCTGCAAACTACAAAACCTTCTTGGGAACACGTGCTGCAACAATATCTGAACCATGAAGTGCAGGCACAAGGTGGACAGTGACGGATCCACATTTCCCAGTGACCTTGCAAGGCATAGTATATCCTCGATGCACAGTTCTAGAGGCTGGAATCCATTGTTCACTCTCGAGAGCTAATGTGAAATTCTAGACTCTTACAATCTTTTTCTTTACCTGCACTGTCTACCCTGTCTGCTCCAATGTACACAAAGTAGAACTATTGGCTGACACCAAACAACATCCATTGCGGGTTTTCGGCATCTATAGAAGCTACAGCACATGGACCCCATCGATTCTTTGCCTTAGAGATACCATCCGTTACTGGCGACCCCATTGATTCTTTACCTTAGAGATACCATCCAGTACTGGATTTCTGGTCTCGATAAAACACCGTACCTTTGTAATTCAAGGCATAGGATCCTACGAACTCACTCATGTGCATATTGAAGAATCTTGACGGCAGGCATTGGTTGAACAGTCGATTCAACGATAGCAAATTTCATGTAGATACAGGCTTCATGACACTATACACAAATGAATCAACGAAGAAGGTCACTAGAAAAGAGAACAATTTGATTCAATATTTGGATTCCCTCTGCCAAATCCCTGATTGATGCTTTTCTCTTCCTCTCTTCCCTCCAGATTAGCATTTTTCCTCCCTTCGTCAAGCTGCCAAGTACAGTTTCCCTCTTCTCTTCCGTTTTCAATGTCCTCCCCTCCATACTACCTTTTTCCGATCCTTCTCCTTCCTTCCAGTTGAAGCCTACTCCTCAAACCCGTTCCCTCCAAGGTAAACCCCCATTGATGCCCACTCCAAAATAAGACCTTCAGCTACCTGTAATCGCTTTAACACCCTTCCAATTGGCTCTTCCATCGCTGCCCTGTGGACTTAAGCATCAGACCAAGACTCAAAGACCCTCCCGGGCACACCACAGTTCTCCTAGCTCCCCTTCCAATCCTCTGTTTCTCCTATGCTCTGTTCGTCCCGCCTCTCTCCTGCGCAAGGCTTCGGCACTCAATCTCGATTCCGAGCTTTTTTTCCCCCCCCCCAAAGCTTTTCATCGTTTTTTCCCTTATTTCCCAGATTCCGCTTCATACTCCCCTGTTCTCCATTCTTCCCCAGATTAGCGTAATTTCTCTCATTTTTTTGTCACATACGCCTCCTTTTTCCCTCCCTCTTTAGCTTTTCAAAGATCCTTTTCTTTTTTTTAGTCTCCTCCTTTCCTTTCCATTGAAAAAGCTCTTCTCCCTTCCTTCCTTTTCGTCCCACAAAATAAGCTACCTTTTGCCTATTCCAAGACAGCCCAATATAGGCATAGCTCAATGGAGCAAATTTAATAAGACTCCTGAATTCCTTATACCGCCTGCCATAGAATAAGATCCTTATCATCCACAACAACACAATCGGTTTCTGTTACAATGCAACACCAAAAAGGTCACCATGAAAATGCTGAGCAGAATAACCACAATCTGAAATTGACACAATGTGTTCCTTAAATCCCGTCCCACAGGCTTAGAGTACATATGTCCAACCACCACCCGCACATCAAAGGAAACACTCCAACCTCAATTAGCAACAGGAAAGCAACTTTGAACAATGTCATCAAGTAATTCAGCCCTGCCACAACATGTCTTGCCACAGACGGAGCAGCCTCAGTCATTGAGCTCAAACCGTGAATCCGTCCTAAAGTTAATGGCTCCCCTCTGCTGAGTCTATGAGCAATAGTGCTGATGGATTTTGACAAGCAATGGTTCCAGACCTTTTTGCAGCAACATGTATCAACATAGGCTGAAAGCATCTCATCATGTTCACCACTATGCCTCTAACTCCTCCTCACTATACTCATGCGTAGAAAATAAATATAAACACAACAACTAAGTATATACAAAGTATCAAATCACACACACAATTTTTTGGTGGTTTTCACACCTCGAATGCGCAGCAATACAACATCCACCCCCTCTAATCCTGCGCATCCTCCGGATGGGCCAACTACCCATGATCGTTATCATCAAGATCCACAAACAGATCAATCTCTTCATTATGCATTTCCGGTAGTTCAACAAGATTATCTGTCATATCATCTGTCTCTTCCATTGAAGTTTCTTGTCGTTGCTCTTCTCTTGAAAATTCTTCCAATGCATAATCCTCATCATCTCTTTTCTTGAAAATCTTAATTCTTTTTCCAGCAATAGGCACTCTAAGCACTGTTCCATCCAATTCTGTCAACTCATATGTTGCATTATCAAAGACATGTTTGACTATGTATGGCCCAAACCATCTTTTCACCATCTTCCGAAGTGCAGTATGCTGATTTTCAAGGCTGCTATCAAAGACCAAAACCCAATCTCCCTCTTCTGTTGCTCTAGGCCGCAAGAAATGCCTGCTGTCAAACTTGTCCTTATTTCTTAGTCTAGCAACCTTCAACCTGTCAATAGCTAGCTGAATATCCTCAGGTCTCCTCTCCAACTGTCGAATCCGAAGAGCTAAGAGCTCCTCTCTCGTCAAATCCTCCTGCCAAGGTAAAACTGACCAAGTCAAAGCACAAGTCTCAATTGGCATAACAGGTTTCTGACCATACATCAACTCTGCAGGCATATATCCTGTGGTAACACTATGAGTCGTACGATCAGCCCACAAAGCAAATGGTAAAAGTCTTGGCCATTCTCCAATCCGTCCTCTGCATGCTTTGGCTAATGCTTTCACTATCGGCGGATGCCCTCTTTCACTCTTTCCATTTCCCTCTGGATTATATGCTGTGGTTAGAGCCAACTTGATTCCTAGCTGAGAGAAAAACTCCCTAGCTTCATCTGCATCCAGCTCACCACGATCCGCAGTGATCTTACCCACACAACTATACCTGCAGAAAATCTCCTCCAATAAGAACTTACACACTGCACTAGTGGTCTTCGTTCTCAAAGATCTGCCCTCAACATGATTAGTAAGATCCTCTCTAGCCAAAACAATGTATCTCATCTGCCATAGACCCATAGGCATGGTAACCAAATCAACTACCCACTTATAATGAATGCATAGTGGATAAGTCGGATGAAGCTCATCTCTATGACGCACTACTGAATACATCTGGCAGTCTCTGCAAGTCTCAACAAAGTGAGAAACATCTCTATACATGCCTTTCCACCAATATTTCTCCTTGATTTTCTCATAAGTAGCCCATACTCCTCTATGACCAGCCGAAGGACTCTCATGAAACTCCCTCATCACCTGTAACTGTGTCTCTCTATCGCAGACAACCCGCAAAGGTAATCCGCCTCTTTTCTTCGGATGCTTCCAAAGAAATCCATCCTTGAGAAAATAACCATAAGCTTTCCTTCTGATCTTCTTGAACTCTTCATCTGTCCATTCATCTCTTTTGCTTAGTGTACTAAGGTACCTGCCAATCTGCAACCAATCTCCAACATAAAGTTCTTCTGTGAAAGCCACAATATCATAGACATGACAAACATGATCAACCATAGTGGCTGAAATTTCTGCATCATCCTCTTCTGCAAGTAGAGTCTCCTCATCATCATATCTGGCTCTAGACAACATATCTGCCACTGGATTATCCTTCCCTGCTATGTGTTTAAATTCCGGATTTAATGACTTGATGTATGCAATCCATCTCAACATAGCTATATCCGGAGTAGAGCAACTCGTAATCATACCAATCAATGGCAAGCAATATGTCTCTACCACAACTGAAGCTCCAATAAAGTACTCCTTGTCACATTTGAGAGCCGTGACAATCCCCAATAACTCCCTCTTGATTTGGATATCTCCTCTGTCTCTCGTTTAGGACTTTCGCCCCAAACTGAATAGCATACCTATTTCCCTCTGCATCATCTTGACCCACAGCCCAACCTATGCCAATTGGACTAGTGTCAACTGTCAATACAATAGGCCTATCACAATTATAATCCACTTTCCTGAGAGTAGGAGCATTCTGCAATAACTTCTTCAATTTCTGCATGGCTTTAGTGTGGCTCTCATCCCAATAGAATTTCTGCCCCTTTCGAAGCAGCTGATACAAAAAATCTGTTATGTGTGCAAAATGAGGTATCCAAATCATATAAAACACGCAAGCATCAATGAATCTCCGTACCTCCGAAGTGGTAGAACAATACTCTGCAATCTTGCCTATAGCATTCACCTTATCAGGTGAGGGTTTCCTGCCATAATATCCACACATATACCCAACAATGACAACCTCATTCACTCCAAAAACAGATTTTTGCCCTGAAAGTGTCAAGTTCACTTCTTCTAACCTGGCCAAAATCTTCTCACATGCTGAAATATGATCAGCCACAAAGTATCTGCATCCCTGCTCATTTAGGCTCTCATTCTTCTCTTCTTCTGCACACCCCTTAATGGGCACATCATCCAAGAAAGGCATAGTAAGCTGAGGTATGCAATCACGAAGGACCTTATGCATGGCATTCATCATATGCGCAACAGAATTAGTGGCACCTTGAGGCAAGGTACACATCCTGACAAGCCCAATAGGAGTTCTCATGGTGGTTATGTCCCTGCTTTCCAAAGCCAGCTGAAACTGATCATATCCTAAATACAAATCACCCAAAGAATAGATGGCACGTCCAGCAAATGCCTCTGCAAACTCATCCACAACTGGACCTATACCAACATTCCTGATAGTAACTCTATTCACTGGCTGCATGTCCTGAATAAATCGAAGAGTACCATTCTTCTTTGGAACTGTAAACCACCTGTTTGAGTATGGTGCAGATGAAGGCTCAAGGATTCCCATCCTGATTTTCTCATTCAATAAATCAATCAGCTTTGGCAAGTGTGCTTTAGGCACTGGAATAGGTCGGAGATTCCATGGGATATGGGGAATAGTAAAAATGACCATAGGAGCAACAATATCAGGATTCACACATCCAATCTCATGTGGGAAAAAAGCAAATCCCCGTCCATGACGCTCAAGCATCTCCTGAAAGCATTGCTTCTCCATGGGTAACAAGAAATCACCATTTCCAATTTTCAATTCAGCAAGTGTCTCTGCTGAAAATTTATGACCAATATGCTCCAGATTCCTCAAAATTTGATGTTTAACAGCCCTCTCTATTTGCTGATCACTATCAAATGGAAGCGGTATAGTAACCAGCTTCACCTTCTTATCCACAGTTTTGTATTTCGTGTCAACCCTGGCTTCTTTATGCTCTTCTGCATTACATAAACCTTGCTGTAAATCATCAATTCTGCACTCCAATGGCTGAATATTCTCAGCCCTCTGCTCTATGGACTGCATAGAAACAGCCCCAAACTCTGAATGCTGAAATATTCCAGCAGTAAACTCTGTTGGCTGAAAATTTTCAACCCTCTGTCTCTCTGAAAGCTGATCATAACCAGCTGGAAACTCTGTTTGCTGAATTTCTTCAGCACTCAATACTCGTTGCTGAGTTACCTCAGCCTCTGACTCAATCTGTGACATAAAATCTGCAATTTCATGAAACATGTCCAGGGATTGCACTAATACATTACCATGACAATTCAGCATATCAATTTTCAGCATATCACCCATCTCTGTCATCGTATCTGCACAAATCACACTGTCATACATACCATCTATGTGCTCATCATCCTCCAAAATTCCTGCATTTTTCAAATTTTTCTCCTTCCTGCATATATACTGCCTGGCAGATCTAGGCAACCTAGAAGTCTTCTGATAGCTCATCGAACTGTTTGCTGAAATCCCAACATAACCGGAGGAGAAAACACTGCTGCTGCCAGGAGGCGAGAATTCCAATCTCCTCTCCTCTGTACCACCGTTTCGCGAGACGACGGTGGTACAGAGGAGAGGAGATTGGAATTCTCGCCTAATGAAAACGGCATCTCTGAGAGTATCCATGTTTCTAACATGGTTCACACATACAGTCATAAACTGAACTGCTCTCATACCATCTTTACTGGGAATCCGTGCATAAGCAGATCCATCATCCATGACCTTTGTTTCCATGCGCATCTCTGTAATGAATGGCTGACCAAGTATTATGGGATAAGAGCATGAATCGTGCACAAAGAAATGAAAATCCTCCTCTACATCACCAATAGAAACCGTGACACTAGGGCAAGCAGCATATAAATCACCTGCAGTATTATTGGTGGCTCTCATACGCCACCCATGCTCTACATCAATAGGCCATCTGTTACTCTCATAAACTCCACGAACTATGAGATTAATCTCTAAACCATGATCAACCAATGCAACATAAGGCACCTGTTTCTCTCCAATCTTTACCATCGTCTCTGTAGTTGCCCTAGCCCAATGGCTCCGCGAAAAGTGACTATGCGGTATCAAAACAGGCTCATCAATTTCAGCATAATGCATAGGCTGAACCCTCTTCTCTACCTGCGGCAAAACAGAAGCATTATCAACCATAACCTCATCATCATCCTCATCCAACTCTCCAATCAAAACTCCCTGTGTATCAGTGGTAGCCAATGCATGTCTTTTCCTCTTCAGGACCTCCTGAAACTCTCTTTTTGAGATGCCCAAAATCTCAGAAATAGTGAAAGTCACCTCACTACCAAGTATCTTATCATTAAAGATTTTCTTCATGTATGTAGATGTCTCAATATCGGACATCAATCTGAATCCTGGCTACTTTCTCTCTCTAGGCTCTTGCCTATTTTCTCTCTTCTGAGCATCCTCCATCTGTCGATCTGGCCCTGGTCTTGAAGATGGTCCTGCAGTAGGTGGAGTAACAAACTCACCCCCTCTAGTCTTCTTAGCTGCACTTGGATTTTCTTCATCCCTCTTACACTTCTCCTCAACAAATACATCTGCACCATGAGATTTAGCCAAATAAGCATAAATAGAGTACCTGTCAACAGGCGAGTCCCAACCTGTCTCTGATCTGATGCTAGAGCCTGCACTAGTCAAAACAGTTTACTGAATTTTCCCCTTGTTTGCAGTCTCCATAGCATAAGTCCATAGTGCGGACTGAGTCTCCGATCCCTTCTCAATCTGTACTCCATATGCAGAAGCATCATCTCTAGCTGTCACATAAGAAGTACGCGCAGCCATGTCCTCCACTAACTTCTTCATTCCACCTTTACCAAAGTTGGTAGCAAGTGGAGCTCCTGTCTCAGTCAACCAAATCTTACCATCTTGCCCCCAATATACCAAATTTTGCCTCCTTGCATCCTGGAAAGAGTCACAATCCCTGCAATGCTGATGCTCCATACTATCACACCAAATACATCTCCAATCTCTCCTAGGAGCACTAGGAGCACTCCTAGGTGCAGTAGGAGCACTAGAAGAAGTAGTAGGCACAGTCGAAGCAAACTGCTCCTTCAACTTACCCACCAACTCCGCTTTGACTGACTCTAGTGTCAAATCTGTAATGCCTTTGATTATGTCATCAAGAGAGGTAGGCACCGATGGAGCGGATGGTTTTGGAGCAGAAGGTGTAGGCATCGGTCGTGGAACAGGAGGAATAGGTGGAGTGGAAACAGTAGGCACTGGCATAGGCCAAGAAACTGGCTGAGGAGGAGAAGAAATAACAGGGATAGAAGTAGGCATAGGAGCAGATGATGGTGTAGGTGTCATGGAACCATTCTGTAGGCGAGTCTTCCATATCCTCCTCTTGGTCAAAGTCGAGACTGCATCCTGAGCATCCTGCCAATCAGTTTTAAGACCCATAGGCTTCGTGCGATCTTCAAGAAGCTCACCCAATTCTTCTTGAAGAGCAGGATCAAGAGCTTGCAAGAAAAGTTCAACTTTTTCAACATCCAATGCTCCTTGTTCAATAGCATCAAGCTGACTATACCTCTCTTCGAATTCTCGAATCAACTCCGAAGCAGCAAGACCTTTGTTTGGCATGTAGACCCACTCTCGGAATGACCGCCGAGTAGCCATACCAAAGTCCTCAAGGAAGTATTCTTCTTTCAAGGCCTTCTTAAAATCTTGCCAATGTGTATTTTGAATAAAAAGATCAGTCACTTTTGTCCTCAAAGCAGGTGTGACAAGACGAAGGAAGTACTTACTCATAAGTCCAGCAGGAACTCCAAAAAACCCCATCTTTATCTCATATGTCTTCAAATATGCTGAAACATTACGCCCATCAAATAGCTTCTTCTCACTCTCAACTACTTCAATAGCCTTAGTCGCGCTATTTGCATTCTCCTGCTCCGAATAGAGTTGCCTTTGTTGAGACAACTGCTGTTGATGCAATTGTTGTTGCTGCTGCATATACATTTGTGTTTGCTGATTTTGGAGCTGCATATACATGGACATATTCTGCAAAATCTGTTTTAGATCCTCCGTTGAAGTACTTGACGCAGCAGTCATTGATGGAGCTGAAGTAGACGCAATTGAAGTTGTAGAAGAAGCTGAAATAGAGGCTGAAGTATCTCCCATCCTGAAATTTCTGCGACGCTTTCATGTCGGGTTCACCAAAGATATCAAAGGATTTATGAAAGCAAAGTCGCGTCTTCAGAAGACCTTGATAAATTTCAGGATATAAGATCAAACAAATGAATAATCAAGATGAGAAAATGATTCCAAGACACTTGACCCAGATATAGTCATCAATTGTGGCTAATAAATCAGATTTCTGGCATTCTTTATCAGGAATAAACATAATTTTTGTTGAGGAATATGGATGATCAAAGGAAAGCTTAGAATCTGCCTTGAAATCTCATGTTTTCTCATCAATCATGATACATAGGCATACAAGCAGAAATAGCAATCGGTGAGCTGGAAATTTGGTCAGCACGACTTCTTTCTTCAAGTTAGTTTGATGGTATGGTTCAAGGACTAATGGTACTTAAATCAAGTCAAAACTGATGGCTCTTCATGAGGCATTGACATGCCATCATCTGAATTAGAAGAAAGCTTTGCAACATTTGGATGAGGACTTTCCAATTCAAAAGCTTTTCAGGTCATATCTATTAACACCGTATGAGAGAACATAATTCCCAAGCTCAAGTTCCAGTTGTAATTACTGTTGTTATTCTCCCAAGGATGACTGTTTGAATTTTTTCCCAGGACAACTGTTTTTCTTCTCTTCTCTTTCACACATATCTCCTCATGAGCTACAATTGAGTTGATTCATGTTTCATCCCTCCATACCTAAATCTTTCTGCTTTGGTAACGTGCCAAAAGGTAGTCTTCTTTGATTGCACGGGTTTGCACTGCACATAAATGTAAAGATCGAGTTAAGCTGGAGAAGAAGAAGATTTCTATTCATCTCCTCCAAAGCTTCACAAATGCCCTGCCTCCTCTTGTCGAAGGATTTTCAGTCACCCCCTCTGTTTCCTTGTCTCTTTCCAAAGATCAGGAATCAAGAAACCGTAGGTCTTCAGCAAGCAGTCAAATGTTGCCTTCACAAAATTTCCAAGCGTTTTAGTGGAGCCCCTGGATGAGGTAAACACATCTTCACTCCCTGCAAACTGCAAAACCTTCTTGGGAACACGTGCTGCAACAATATCTGAACCATGAAGTGCAGGCACAAGGCGGACAGTGACGGACCCACATTTCCCAGTGACCTTGCAAGGCACAGTATATCCTCGACGCAGAGTTCTAGAGGCTGGAATCCATTGTTCACTCTCGAGAGCTAATGTGAAATTCCAGACTCTTACGATCTTTTTTTTTACCTACACTGTCTACCCTGTCTGCTCCAATGTACACAAAGTAGAACTATTGGCTGACACCAAACAGCATCCATTGCGGGTTTTCGGCATCTGTAGAAGCTACAACACATGGACCCCATCGATTCTTTGCCTTAGAGATACCATCCGCTACTGGCGACCCCATTGATTCTTTACCTTAGAGATACCATCCAGTACTGGATTTCTGGTCTCGATAAAACACCGTACCTTTGTAATTCAAGGCATAGGATCCTACGAACTCACTCATGTGCATATTGAAGAATCTTGACGGCGGGCATTGGTTGAACAGTCGATTCAACGATAGCAAATTTCATGTAGATACAGGCTTCATGACACTATACACAAATGAATCAACGAAGAAGGTCACTAGAAAAGAGAACAATTTGATTCAATATTTGGATTCCCTCTGCCAAATCCCTGATTGATGCTTTTCTCTTCCTCTCTTCCCTCCAGATTAGCGTTTTTCCTCCCTTCGTCAAGCTGCCAAGTACAGTTTCCCTCTTCTCTTCCGTTTTCAATGTCCTCCCCTCCATACTACCTTTTTCCGGTCCTTCTCCTTCCTTCCAGTTGAAGCCTACTCCTCAAACCCGTTCCCTCCAAGGTAAACCCCCATTGATGCCCACTCCAAAATAAGACCTTCAGCTACCTGTAATCGCTTTAACACCCTTCCAATTGGCTCTTCCATCGCTACCCTGTGGACTTAAGCATCAGACCAAGACTCAAAGACCCTCCCAGGCACACCACAGTTCTCCTAGCTCCCCTTCCAATCCTTTGTTTCTCCTATGCTCTGTTCGTCCTGCCTCTCTCCTGCGCAAGGCTTCCGCACTCAATCTCGATTCCGAGCTTTTTTTTCCCCCCCCCCAAAGCTTTTCGTCGTTTTTTCCCTTATTTCCCAGATTCCGTCTCATACTCCCCTGTTCTCCATTCTTCCCCAGATTAGCGTAATTTCTCTCCTTTTTTTGTCACATACGCCTCCTTTTTCCCTCCCTCTTTAGCTTTTCAAAAATCCTTTTTTTTTTTTAGTCTCCTCCTTTCCTTTCCATTGAAAAAGCTCTTCTCCCTTCCTTCCTTTTTGTCCCATAGAATAAGCTACCTTTTGCCTATTCCAAGACAGCCCAATATAGGCATAGCTCAATGGAGCAAATTTAATAAGACTCCTAAATTCCTTATACCGCCTACCATAGAATAAGATCCTTATCATCCACAACAACACAATCGGTTTCTGTTACAATGCAACACCAAAAAGGTCACCATGAAAATGCTGAGCAGAATAACCACAATCTGAAATTGACTCAATGTGTTCCTTAAATCCCGTCCCACAGGCTTAGAGTACATATGTCCAACCACCACCCGCACATCAAAGGAAACACTCCAACCTCAATTAGCAACAGGAAAGCAACTTTGAACAATGTCATCAAGTAATTCAGCCCTGCCACAACATGTCTTGCCACAGATGGAGCAGCCTCAGTCATTGAGCTCAAATTGTGAATCCGTCCTAAAGTCAATGGCTCCCCTCTGCTGAGTCTACGAGCAATAGTGCTGATGGATTTTGACAAGCAATGGTTCCAGACCTTTTTGCAGCAACATGTATCAACATAGGCTGAAAGCATCTCATCATGTTCACCACTATGCCTCTAACTCCTCCTCACTATACTCATGCGTAGAAAATAAATGTAAACACAAAAACTAAGTATATACAAAGTATCAAATCATACACACAATTTTTGGGTGGTTTTCACACCTCGAATGCGCAGCAATACGACAACGCTAACCAAAGGGGATGAATGGATAGATGCAAAATTCAAGAAGATGAGAAGCAAAGCTTATGTATATTTCTTAAAGGATGGAATGCTTTGGAAGTATCCCAAGAAGAGATGTTGTCTATACTTGCACATAAACTATAACAAGGCTACCTAGTTTAGGTTATGCAAGATTTTCATGAGAGCCTATGTGATGGTTGTAGGGGTATATGGACAACATACACGAAGATCAAGGAGAGGTAGTGGTGGAAGGGCATGTTGAAAGACATCTCCTAGTGTGTGGAAACTTGCAAGGACTCCCAGATGTATCCTTTAATACATTGTAGGGATAAACTGTATCCTATATACAGAGTAAGCCTGAACTGTAAGTGGATAGTTGACCTAGTCACTATGCTTGTATGTCTTTGGTAGTTACAATATATAATTTTAGCCAAATAAGATCTTACAAATCAAGTAGAGGGCAGAGTGGCTTTGAGCACCAATTATAAGCCAAAAGGAAATGGAAAGAGAGAGAGGGTATTCACCTTTATTGTAGGCATTGTCTAAAGCTTGTGGTGGATGGATTGGAGATTCGAGGAGGTTGCTACCATTTGACAGTTGTGCCTTGCATTGGAGTGTATTACATTGGTAGGAGAACTCGTTTAGAGATGAGACTCTAGCTCTTTAGCTTGCTAGAATGAAGACTAGAAGGTATGGAGTTGGTTGTGGAGAGATTGAAGGTAGTTAGATTGAGGAATAAGGAGAGATTTGATAGTAGGCATTGTCTACAATGTAGAAATGTGGAAGAGGATAGTTGGATATTGGTATATGATAGAAACTTCAAGAATCAACATAGTGACATCTATAAGATGGTGAAGAGGTGGTTTGGGCCATATGTGGTGGGCATATTTATGACAATGAGTAATTTGTACATATCAAACAATATGAAAATGAGTAATAGTGGTCCATTTGCAGGATGTGTAGGTTTAGAGGGGGTGGATGTGGTGGCATTGTGCATCCACTTGCAAAGAGCCCTAGTGGAATGTCAAACATTATGATATTAGTGAGTGTTGAGGTGCGTCACTTGTATGATTTATTTTCCATGTATGAACCCATAGTTTTATAATTTTCCTTCTCATACAATGTATCCAAGTTTTTCCTATACTTTTCAATCTTCCATCATTTTCAATGTGCTTGCTTTTGAGTGATTTCCATCATATAGTATATTTTTTCTATTTTTTGTTTCTTTTTTGTGTGTGTTATGTGAATATATGTAAAAGACAAGAGCCTAAGAAACTTAAATTTTAATTTTTCCATGTCCAAATATGTAGCAAGGTATCTGTGAAGTTTATAACTAATGTCAAGATGACAACCTAAAAGGACAAGACAAAAAACCCATGAAAGCAGGCCAAAACTCAAAGATAAAGCTATTGTGTATGCGAAAAGTCTCTTACCCAAAACTAGTTCAAACTACATGAGTGTGGATGATTTTAAATCCTTGGACTAACTAAGCCTATGATTGGTGCAAGTGATTAAGTAGAAGCTTCTAAAGCTTCTTGAAAATCCTCTTGCTTTTTCTTTACTAATTGCTTCTCATCAGAATATCATTGTAACACACTAAATTCAGAGGACAAGAGTCTATCTTTGGTCAATTCCACTAAAGAAAATGTAGGGAAGATAACTTTGCACTACTAAAAAGATAGAAAACCTTATGCATTTCATTGTTTATGCTTACTAAAAGCATTAAACTTTTAGTCTAAAGCTATGGTCACATGATTTTAGAAAGATAAATGGGAGAATATTAGTATTCTACTACAAATAGAGGCATAGATCACCTAATCAAGGCTTGGACAAACTTGGAGTTGATCATTCTTACTTAAATAGCAACAAAAAGTAGTTCTAAAACAAGGTATTGGATGCCTTGGCTCAAAAATGCTGCCTAAAAAGTGTAATATTAGATTTCTTCTTACAAGATTGGAGCTCTTTGCTCTAATTATTTAGAGATGGGTTTTCTTCTTGTTCAAGATAGGATCATGAAGGCTTCATGATAAAAAAATTTGATAGAGGAATCAATTCATCGTATCAAGGTCTTGTACATGAGTTATTTTAGATTGTGTTGTTCTCTCAATTCCATAATGTACAGAAGATATCTAGTATAAGTTGACTTTGCTTCATCTTATCTTCCATCTTTTTCATCCACAAGATCCCTAGTAGATCATAGCCAAGCAAGTTTTCCCTTAACAAGGATAGAGACCACTCAGAGACCATGGTGGTGGCAACCATTATGAGAAAAATCAAGGATAACACTACAACAAAATAAAATCATATATGGGAAAGCAAGACATGGCATGATGGGTCTGTTTATTTTATCATGTACAATCATGTATAAAAATGTATAATTCTACATTAGAAAAATGCTAATAGAAATATCTTAAATGTATTTTAAAAAAATTATATCCATGAATATAAGCCTTGTTCAATATGATTATTGATGGCCCTCTAGACATGTTTGTTTTTTCAAGTATTTGTGATCTTCTAAAGTGTTTTAAAACACATGTGCTACCGTGTTTTTTGACATGTAATATAGGTATTTGGGATTCAATAGCTCCTCGTATGTTTGATGATATTGGAGAGTACATGAACTAGTATGTAACGATCCTTTTCGAAAAAGTATTAAACCTAAGAATTTTATGATCCTTTCATGTGATAATTGAGTGTATTCTATCATCTAATTGATTATAATATAATAAAGAAATAGTGCTATAGTCAAAATACATATCCATGAGCTTGATAATAGGTAGTATTATTCAAACTCTATTGTTTGTAGAGATTAAACATAGTTATATTGGTTATAAATGATATTTTTAATAAATTATATTTTTAAATAATAAAATATATAAGAGAGCCTAAAATAGTATATAGGAGTTGTGAAAAATAGAAAACATACTTTTGATGACTCTCGACTTAAAATCATCATTTTCATTTATAAAAAGCCTAATTTCCTAATTCTGTCTATATTGTCTTGTCAACAAGGTTTGTTTTGGTCGGTTTAAGTATTGGTATCTCTATATTTTGAGTTTATGGAAGAAAGTTACAATGAAAACAAGTTGCAAACTGCTTCATAACATTTCAGACCACATAGATACAAGAAGTTTTTGTTCCTTTGTTCTAATTATTTTCTCTTACATTATTGAATATGATTATGAGAATTGAGATTGAAAGTAGGATTACAAGTCATACATACATATCTAACTAGGTATATGACACAAGTTGGAATGGACTTTTCTTGAGGAATACATTGTTTGAGAAGATACACAATTCACGGATTCATGAAGAAGACAATAAATTGAGAAAATTCTCAATTTTCATCTTCATCCAACAATTGGAGATTGTGATTCCAAATCAGATTGAGAGTGAGTGTGAGATTGGGATCTCTTATCATGCACATGTTATAAGCTTGGGGGGACTAGCTAGGAGATTTGAGCTCCATATTGGAGTACATGTTGTGATGTTTTATTGTTCCTACTCCATAAACTTGATCAAATATTATGTAGATTTCTCTTTCTCTCTATTTTCTCCATATGTATATTTATTCAGTTTGATTGACAATGTGATTTATTATGATTATGAAGGAGTCATGTCGCATGGTATAATATAAGGAAAGATGTAAATACCAAAATCAAAATCCCAAATACTTCTACCATTGGTCTAATCTACCAAAGGGGCCACAGTTGGCTTTTTAAGGCAAGGTTCTACAAATCTATCCCGAAGGGGTCTAATCGACCATTGGTCTAATCTACCAAAGGGGCCACAATTGGCTTTTTAAGGCAAGGTTCTACAAATCTATCCCGCTCATATGAGATTAAGGCTTTTACTTTTCTAATTGTGTTAACATTGAAAGGATCTATGATCAAGATGAATGGAAGCACATGCATATTTAGAGTCAATGGAGCCATGGTATTGATTCTTATGAGGAATACATTTTTACTCAAAGACAAACTAGATTCGATACGCTTCTTAGTTGTTACACCTTGGAAAGTAAGGGTAGTTTCATCTCTAACTATTTGAATGTTGGATTAGATGTCCTTGCACATGAAGACTTTGGTCGAATTCATCTTGGTGATTCCATGAAGCTATAGTCTAGAGAATATCATCTACCCTCATTAGTTACTATTGCTTATACTCAAAGAACAATTCTAAAGTTGTATAACACATGATCAAGCTCTTTTTTAGCCACCCCATACTGTTATACCTCGTTATCAACATAGTGATATAGCATCATCTTAGAGAACAAATAATGCACATTAGCTAGGTGATGCAAGATCAATTGTTGGCTCATGAGAAAAAGTACATATACAATCAATGTTTAATTAAAGAGGAGTACTAGTGTTTTGTTTTGGAGCAAGAATACATATAGGATCAACGGTTGATTTTGGAGCACAAACTATATGGAAAACTTGCCAACATGAAAATGTAGGAGGATATTTAGCTAATGGCACCACTCTCATGTTAGATATTTAGCAAAATTATATCCTGTATTGTTTGGAGATGGCACAAGAAGTAGTTATATTTGATATGGTAGAGTTGGTTGCTCTAAACCTTCCAAAACCCTCAATGTTGAGAAAGGTATGTTTCAAGATAGGATATTACAATATGGAGAAAGTATTGATAGAGAAACTCTTATTTCAAATACTAAGAGGGTTGATCATAACATCAGATATCAGGAGTTTGGAATGTAGTGATGACATAAAGGAAATGCATGCTCAAGGCTATACTACAACTGTACTAAGCCTATATCTACTGATCACAAACAAAACTGCAATGCAAAGAATGGTAAAGTAGTACTTGTACTAGAGATTGTTGATGAAGAGGAGGAGGAAGTGAAAAATCAACTAGCTACCACCTTGACTACTCCAAGCCATGATAAGAGTTTCTCATAGTAGCTTCACAAGCAGAGCCTTCACTCAAAAGGTACACTAGAGCTTATGCAAGATTTTAAATTTAAATACCCCAAAGTAACCAAGAATATGGGAATCATGGACATGTGACATCTAGGGAGTGATGCTATAAATTCATAAATGATCTCAATCTCATATGACTCACTCTATATGGCATGGTGATCCTTGATGAGTTAAGAGAAGAGAGAATGAATGATAATGTAGTGATCATTGAGGAATATGGGCATCATGGATATGGAACATCTAGGGAGTGATGCCATAAATACCCTAATAATTTCAATCTCATATTTCTCACCCTATATGTCATGGTGATCCTTGATGATGAGTTGAGAGAAGAGATGATGAATGATAATATAGAGGTATGTGAAGATTTATTACATGAGGGATTTCTTATTTAAACTCGGTTGACTATGCTTTCTTTGTTGATGATGTAATGGATGGTATTGATGCCATCTTTCCATTTAATCTAGGTTGATGAACAAGGTTCTTGAAAGAATCTCCACATAGGTTAGCAACCATCTCTAGATAATCAACATATCTTCACAATGATCTTTAGGTATAAAGGATGCGAATTAAGAACCATGTTTCATTGCAGTTTAGTTTCTATTAGCTCTCTTTTTGAGATCTTGTAAATTTTGAATTACTTTTATAGAGAATTAAAACTTACATCAGATGAAAGTACATCAAAACATATTTCTATAGAGCTATTGAACACATGAGATGGAGTCTTTACAAAGATAGCTCTACAAAGACACACGACAAGGAGTCTTTAGAGGGTTTTCTAGAAGCAAAACTAGTCTTTAAGATAATGCAATTATCCATTATTAATTGTTGATGACATAATGAGATCCTTGGGTGAATATGAATATATGCAAGGACTTATTTTGAGTAGTATACATCTTCCAATGTAAAAAATATAAAAAAGCAATATATTTAGAAAAAAGTAGTATATTTTGTTATTCTAGGAGTATTTTCACAAGTTTCTTAGCACTGCCTTGTTTGACTAGCTCTATTTCCTTCAATTTGAGTAACTTGACGATACTATTCAGTTTGTATTTAAAGGTTATGGTCAAAATAAGCTATAATTGGGCAAAGGGCTTGCACAAAAGAAAACATAAATTAAGAAAATCATTGAAGTAAACAAGAAAAAGACTAATACATGCTTATAGATCCATGTTTTTTACGAATTTGGATGATATTTTTGATTTTTTTACTACAAATATAGTTTTATTTGTAGAACTCAAGTATGGAATTAATAGTTTACAAAGGACTTTGCCTTGATTCAAGTGCCATCTCTTGCATGTTCAATACTAAAAAATAGGTTTTTCTATGGATAGATTTGGATCTCCCATTTCTTGCTACTGTTGCTAAACGATTGTAGGGTTTATATGATCAAAATAAAAGGATTTTGGGGATTTTGCTTATGGAATACACTATTCTTTGGGTTTTCTTCATTCAAGTTTGTTATTATATCAAGCACATTTTAAGGGCCTAGTTGCATTGTTTGTGGGGAGATTGATGTATTAGAATCATAAAAGATTTTGGACTAAAGTATTTTGGTATGAGCTATCATCTTAGAAGTGGTAAGTCTAAAAGTGATAGTGAAGTTGAATAGACATTGAAGCAATGGTTCTTTACAAGTAATTCATGATACATTTTGGTTTTTCTCTTGCATATAGTTTTTTTTCTCATTTGTGAAATGATATTATCATGACCTTAGCGGTTTTGGGCCTAACACTTGACTCCCTCCACATATGCAAAGACTTATTTTGATAGTCTAAGTTGTCTAAGTCAAAAAATATAAAAAAGTGGCATATTTCTACAAATTTAGAATTTATGACTATTTTGTGAGGAGTTTTGTAAAGTTTTCTAGTTTACTTATTGACCAAATATATTTCCATTGATTTAATTTTATGGTTGAAATAAGTTGTAGCCATGCACATGACTTGCAGAAAAGAAGAATAATTCAAGAAAAGCACTAAAGTAAGCATAGAGAAGACATATAGATGCTTAGGGATGCATGGTGGAGATTTAGGACTATTCTATTGCCATCTTACTGAGATTTGTAGTGTTGAAGTGCTAAATAGAAAGAAATAGATGATTTTGCCTTGATTTTGAGTGTTATGTCTTACATATTGAGTGCCTCAAAAGATAGTTTTTGTGGAATGATTTTGATCTCTTTTTTTCTGTTGTGCTAGAGGTTAAAGAACACAAGGATTTTATGGTGAAATTACAATAGTTTTGAAGTTTTGCTTAGGGAACACATTGTTCTTTGGACTATTTTCATTGAGATGTCTCATAGGACTTTACGATGACTAATTTAAGATCCAAAACTCCTCATAGGACTATTTTGACTATTTTGCTTAGGGAACACATTGTTCTTTGGACTATTTTGCTTAGGAAACACATTGTTCTTTGGACTATTTTGATTGAAATGTCTCATAGGACTTTACCACGACTATTTTGTGATTCTTTCATGTACATGAAATCAATTGGGGATGGATCACAAGGTTAGAAGTATTTTGCTTAGGGGACACATTGTTCTTTGGACTATTTTGCTTAGGGAACACATTGTTCTTTGGACTATTTTGATTGAAATGTCTCATAGGACTTTACCACAACTATTTTGTGATTCTTTCATGTACATGAAATCAATTGGGGATGGATCACAAGGTTCGGACTCTACATTGGAGTGCAATTTTTTATTGTGTTATTTGCTACTCCTATGTTTTCTTCAAACTATAATAAAGATTTCTCTTTTTGTCATTCTACTTACATCTTTATAAAAAATTGTGTTAATTTTTATTAGATTGTGACTAATCATGTTGCAAAAATTTTAGGCTTGATATTTTATCTCACACCCCCCCCCCCTCACTCGATACATGCAAGGACTTATCTTGAGTGGTAGAAATCGTCCAAGTTGATAAATATTAAGAAGTGACACATTTACAAAAAAGTAGCATTTATGACTACTCTAGGAGAATTTTCACAAATTGGCCTTGTAGAACACAGATGAAACCAAGTCTAATTTGAGCTACTTCCATGTGTACCAAATTGGAGAATAGTTAACCCTTCATTACACTACGTAGTTAAACTACCTCAATTGCATAGTACATCATGTGCGGAGGGTATTATGAGTGTGATGTAGCCTTTAAATTTTTAGCCTAAGCTTGAACTTAAAGTTTGAACAAATACTTTATGATATTTTTAATAGCTCTTTAGAGTATCAAAGTTCAAGTTTTTCTTTTAGAATTAATAATACCAATTTATACATGTGTACAAGTGAATTCTGAAATTTTTAGCTTAACTATCATATATTTCAAATATTGTTTTCATTGACATATGCTATCTCAAATCTGGGTTGAACATAGAGTTAGTGACAACAAGTTCTTATAGACTCTAATATACTATGGTGCATCACACCCCATGGGCACATAGCATTTCTTCTTCATAAGTGGTCATACAAGTGCACTTTCAAGAGTGATTATAAATATAGAATATGAGACTAAAGGAAGAAAGTAACAATACTCATCATCACGCACTCTAATCATACACATGTACAATGAAATTTTTAATGCGAGTACAAACAAACTTCAAGCAATATCCACACATAGTAGAAATACTTGCATGATATGAGAGACCATTTGTTCAAGACTCTCTATAGGTGTATTTATAAGGATTTCTATAAGCATATCTAAATTACAATAGAGATGAAATTATGAATGCATTTGATGATCTAGCATGAAAAATTTGGAAATTCTTACCTTTTTTTTAAACATGACCTTAGCTAATACAAGAATACATTGCAAGAAGCCAAAATTTGGTATAGTAGCGAGAAATAATAAAGAAAACATGCACTTTTGAGTTGCATTCTCGCTCAATATTAGGGTACACAATGCATATGCTATGTGCATATGCATATACATATGGTATGTGCATAAGCATAAGCAATGCATAGGCTATACATAAGCCACGCATAGCCTATGCATAGGCTCTACTATCTAGGCTATGCACATGCACATCATATGCATGTGCATAGGATATGCATAGTGTATACATAGATACATGTATATACATTGTTACACACATAGGTTATGTGCATATATACACAAAGGTTATGCATATGCATAGGGATAGGTATACACATAGGCACATGCATAGGATATGAAAAGCCTATGTGTAAGCATAGCTATACCATAAATATAGATATTGACACATATGCATATGTACACAATGACATGATCTAATAATTACCTCTTAAATACCAACCTAATATCCACCAATCGCAAATCCAAGTTATTGGATTGTCCCAAACATATTGGCACCAATGTCACCATGTCACAATAGTCGGGTCTTCCTAATATCTTAACTTCCATCACCTCTAAAAGTAGTGCCATTTGTCGCTTTAGGGATTAGGCACCTAGCTTTCCCCATCTAGGTACACATATGTTACACATATACTCGACACATCCTCACAGTAGTGCCCAGAATATCCTAATGAGTACCAAATATTTAACAACAATGAGTACTAGAAATTCAACTTGAACTTTAGACACTCAATCAAGGAAAAAATGAATTAACAATAATAAGTAGCAAAAATTTATCCAAACATTAAAAAAAATATAGACAACCATATCTTTGATATTTTGTGAACTGTGCCTCTTCGTTCTCCTCTAATCTTCTTCAAACATCAAAAGAAATATAGACAGCCATATCTTTGATATTTTGCTAACGTTGCCTCTTCTTTCTCCTCTCATCTTTTCCAAGTTTGTAGAAGAAACATCTAAATCCAATCGTCAACCCTTAGTCCATGACAAGTTGGCTCCATTAGAAAAGCATGCAAACTAAAATAGAAATAGGGAAACATATTGAAGCTTGTAAATTACATGTTAAAGTTTGTGGTGTATAAGCTATACTACAAAGCTTGTGCATTAAAACTAGTGTGAAAATTTTACATAGAGCATACTATTGATGGGCAATCAAGAACTCTATAGAGAACATGAAAAGAAGCAAGATGGAGGAAGGTTTGTCATTAGCACCCAATGGAAATCCTTGAAGAAGTTTAAAGCAAAGTGAATCCTTGAAGCAATACTCACATAAGTCAATGTTTTATCAATGAAGCACTAAGATAAATAAATCCATTTACTTATAGAGCATACTATTGATGGGCAATCAAGAACTCTATAGAGAACATGAAAAGAAGCAAGATGAAGGAAGGTTTGTCATTAGCACCCAATGGAAATCCTTGAAGAAGTTTAAAGCAAAGTGAATCCTTGAAGCAATACTCACATAAGTCAATGTTTTATCAATGAAGCAATAAGATAAATAAATCCATTTACTTATAGCCTTGTCCTTCCATGAATCTTAAAGGAATTTTTCTCTAGATATTGGAAATGGAAAGCGACTTAAGATATTGGAGATTGATAGTGACATAGGATTGAAGAAAGGAAGAGAGTAATTAACTCTTGTTTGGGCAAGAAGGTAGAGGAAGAAATAGAGGAAAAAATTAATGCGTGGCATACAATTCACATGGAAGGATTTTCAAAAGCTTTAGCGGTAAGCACACATGGATTCAATTTTTGAGATTTCATAACGGGGGTGAGGAATATGTAGAGATTGTTTCATAATCTTCTCATCGACTCAATGTGATCATTTCCATAAGAACTATCTCTTGCCTTTCAAGCTCTTGTCCAGGAGCTTTCTCCTTTTTCTTCTTTTGAAGATCCTCCAATCACAAAGACAATGAGCTTCCACCATCTCTCATTTCCATTTTTTAACTTCCCATGAGGAGACTATGGTTTGATTCTCTCTCTCTCTCTCTCTCTCTTAGTGAAAAGAAGACGGAGGGAGGGAGAGGCAAATAAAGAGATAGAGGAAAAGAAAAAAATGAATAAAGAGAGATGGAGAAAGAGAGATATAGAGAGATGGAAGGAGAGAAAAAAAGAGATATGAAGGGACAAATATATAGAGAGAGGGAGGGAGAGGGAAAGGAGAAAGAAATAGAGACAAGGGAAACACAAATAGAGAGATGGAAGGAAAGATAAAAATAGAGAATCAGAGAGGGTAAACAGAGAGAGAAAGAGAGAGAAAAAGAGGGAGGGAGACATTACTTTCTATTTATTTATTTTTTCAATTTATTATTTTCTATCTTTACTTTTGTTTGTGGAGAGATGCATTGAGGGAGAGTGAGAGAGGAAGGGAGAGAGAGAAATAGAGAGGAGGTAGGGAGAGAAAGATAGAAAGAGGAAGAGAGAAAAAGGGGGAGAGTGGGGACTTCATGAAAATTAGAGAGATAAAGGGAGAAAGAGAGAGAATAGGCTTCATGAAAAGTAAAGGGGAGAAAAAGAGAGAAATAGAAAGATGGAGAGAGATAGAGAAGGGGAGGGGAGGGTGAGGGAGAGGGAGAGGAAGAGGAACACTGAGGGAGAGAGAAAAAGGGAGAGAAAGAGAAGAAGGGAGATAGAAAGGAAGAGAGAGGAAGGGAGAGACAAATAGAGAGATAGAGGAAAATATACAAGAGAGAGAGAGAGAGAGAGAGAGAGAGAGAGAGAGAGAGAGAGAGAGAAGGCATCAAAGAGATATAGAGAGATGAAAGGAGATAGAAAAAGAGAGATGGAGGGAAAGAGAAAAATAGAGAGGGAGCGAGAGAGAAAGAGAGGAATGAGATTGAAAAAATAGAGAGAGAGAAAGGGACACAAATAGAGAGATGGAGGGAAAGATAAAAATAGAGAGTGAGAAAGAGGGAGAGAGAAATAGAGAAACAAAGTGAATGTGTGAGAGAGAAGAGATAAAGTAGAGAAAAGAAAAAAAGATAGACACAAAGAGGGAGAGAGACATTGCTTCCCTTCTAAAAAAAATTATATTCATTTTCTCTCTTTACTTTTGTTTGTGGAGAGATACATTGAGGGAAATATAAAAATAGAGAGCAAGAGAGAGGGAGCTAAGAGAAGTAGAGAAATAAAAGGAGAATGAGAGAGAGATAAGGGAAGAGAAACATTGAGGGAAACACAAACATATTGTTTATTGTAACATAGTCGAAATAGACAATGATCATCGTGCTAACATTCAAGATCGTTAGATGTATCTCAATCACTGAGACATGCAAGCTGGAAATTCAACAAAAACATCACCTATCTATAGACCACATACGATGTTCTAATATGCCCCCCCCCTTAACAAAATTTGTTAATTTTAAGGCAAATTTTTTTATCCCTCTCTCTCTCCCCGTCGACAACACGTCGGGGAGAGAGAGAGACGGGAGTGAACTGGTGTTAGCGGGGGCATGCAGCCCCCCAAGTGGGAGGGGTGGTAGCCATCTTCCCCCCCCTCCACCATATAAGGGAGGCTCCCCCTCCCCACGTCGAATAGCGTAGCCCCCTCCTCCCTACATAAATGGCTTATCCTCCCCCTCTCGTGCTCGTCACCTCCCCCCCCTCCCTGTGGCAGCAGTTGCGCCCTCTTAGGCTGTCAACAAAGACCTCCTCCACCCTCCGTCGCGGACTGTAGCAACCCCCCCTAAGGTTCCTCAAGAATCCCCCCCCCTCGTGAACAGAGAAGGAGAGAGAGAGAGAGAGAGAAGAAGAAGAAGAAGAAGAGGAAGAAGGGAGAGAGAGAAGAAGAGAAGGAGGAAGAGAGGGAAGGAGAAGAAGAGATACGAGAGGAGAAGAAGAGAAAAAGAAGAAGAAGAGGAAGAAGAGAGAGAGAGAAGAAGAGAAAAAGAAGAAGAAGAGGAAGAAGAGAGAGAGAGAAGAAGAGAAGAAGTCGAGGGAGAGAGAGAGAAGGAGAAGAAGAGAAGAAAAGAAGAAGAAGAGGGCATTTGTGGCATTGGTCATCTTGAAGGCCCGTTAAGGTCAAGACTATCCAAACTCTGTGTGGCAAATGGCTCCCAAAAAGAGAGTCATGGGAAGTGTAAGTGCCAAAACTATCATTGGTACCGGTAATACAGGAGAGGCGAGTGGAGCGACCAATGCAACAAATGCCCGTACGATCACGAATCAAACCCAGGTTCTTTAGATATCCTAAGCTTTATAATTAATTCTGTATTATTTCTCGAGGAAGAAATAAAGGGGTAGCTACATTCATGGAACAAGAACGAGCCAGAGGATTTTAATTTGTTTACTCTAAGTGCTTGGTTGCATGCATGAACTCATAGAATATGGAGTTCGCATAAGTTTATATGCATGGAATGATAGCTTTTACACACATAGAGTGATAAGGTTTCGCTTTATTTCACATAAAATAATAGTTTTAAACCAGTTCAGTGCATGAATAGTCATCTACAATTCATGCTTCACAATCATGTTTAAAATAAACACATGAAATGTTAGTTTTTGTTCATAGGATGCAAACGCATCGATGGATAGAGACCTAGACTTTCATATACAAAAGTCACATAAGATTCGGTGCATTAGGACTAAGTATTCATTGCCAGGTATGAAGAGAGTTAAAAGTCGTTTAGAATGTATAAATATATTACACACACCATGTGCATGATGGGTAAGTTTGATTGGAAAAATTCTGCATAGTACCGCACTAAGAGAGATGGAAGGGATGCATGCATCTACACTGTATCGTGAAGGTCTAGTTGAAAAGTCTTGCATTGCCAAGGGTGTTAACTGAAGATGAGTAAAGAACTAAAAGAATAAAAGACCCTTGGTTGGGTTGGGAATAAGGCATGTCCGTTGCCTTGGTTGACCAGTTAATGCTTTGAGTTAGGGTTAAGATACCGTAAGGTAAAACCCAAGGGGAAGAGCAAGTCAAAATAAGTTAACTTACCAAGAACATTTGCTTGCATGACCTTTTTTAAGATTATTGGGATTGGATGTCTCTTAGCTTGAGGTAGGCTGGTGAGGTGCGGATTGTTGACCCAGGTTATGCTTGGTTGTTTTGAAAAATGATATTTCTAAGTGAAATGAATTGTTGCCTTGGTAAGAGGAGATCTTCCTAAGGATAGGGGGGTTAAGATCATGTATTCTTGTATCACCAAAAGTATCCTTGGTGAATTAGGGGTCGAAGGAAAGATCACATAGGTACTTCAAGGGATCTAAGTGATAACCAGTAAGTTAACTGAGGGCTGAAATGATAAACGGGTTGCCTCTTACCCATCCAACCTCCAATCTTCACTAGGAGAACAAATAGGGGCACCACCTAGCCAAAGGGAGGATGGGTAGGACATCTTTTTTCTCAAAGAGAATCAAGAGAGCCAAGACACAAATTTACAAGAGAGAATATATGTACTAGACATCATATTAGAATATGAGAGAGAGAGATGAGAGGAGAGGGAGATAATAGGAGAAGAGATAGAGTAATCTTGCCATTATGCTACATGGAATGAGAAGATGAGAAGAGAGGGACATAATAGGAGAAGAGGTAGAGGAAGCTTGCCATTATGCTACATAATAAAAGAACTCACTCATAGCTCACCTCAAAGAGATGAGAGTATTCTAGAGTGCTCTCATGGGCTTGTCATTGTCCTTCCCCCTTCTTTCTCCATGGGCTCTTTATATAGCCTCCATGAGGGATTAGATTAAGCTAATCTTCTTGATTAACATAATCCTAGATGATGTATGGCATCTTTTAAAATATGGAGAATAGTGGATGGGACAAGTCCCCACCTTGGTCATCATGCAAGAAGCCAAGGGTGGTGGTAGACAAAATAGAGAAATGGAGCTAAATTACAAGAGGTGGGTGCCCAAAGCACATTATTATAATATATTTACAAGAAGGATAGAGTGGAAAGTTGGTGTGGTGAAAGAGAGAAGTAAATTGCATGTAGCCAGCAGTCTACGCCTTTGTAACTTCAAATCCGTGAAGAATCTGAAAAAACTTTCTTCTGCAACTTTGTAGACCAGGTCAAAACGGATCGGGCATCGTGGGAATTTTCTTGAAATTCACTTTTTCTTGGGAGTTATTGAGATTATAAAAAAAGGCTTCCAAAAGCTGCTTTGACTTTAGTCCCCCATATATATATATATATAAATACATATAAGTATGTGACAAAAGGGGTCCATGCTTGTAAGCTTTTGTGCAAGATCCAAATGACACCATGATGTGGATATTGACTTGTATGCTAGGGTGAGGTGTCCTCTAATGATGGTGATAGATTCCAAATCTTAGCGATGCAGACCGAGCCTATGTGTAGTTGGAGGCTAGTCCTTTGAAAAATCTATGCACTCACTCAACTCCTAGGTGTAATTCATTTTCATCTTCACTAAGATAACCATTCCTTTTACCCTTTACATTGACATGCCTCCTAAGAACTTGTTCCCCCCATTTGCTAGAGTTATCATAATCGAGAAGCAATGTAGCATACCTAGTGCTTGAAGAGTAAACCCAGAGTGATATGGTAAGCTCTTGATAGGGGCTTTTGGCCAAATTTTGTGGTAGTAATCCGGGTTGTAAAAAACCCGGATCATTAACCAACTGAGGACAACGGGGTTGTCCATGGTCTATCTTACAAGGAGACCTGAGATAAGGATAATTAGGTCGATAGGCTATAAACCCTAACCAGAAGATAAAAGCGAAATAGTAACCTAGCTTGCCAAGCCCTTGGGATCTCGCCAAGTCGCAAATGATCCAGGATTTGGATGTTGGGAGCATCCGGAAAAAAAAAGAGTCACACCTTAGCAGTTGATCGTACAAATGGCCTCCAAAATGTTTGTGATTGTATACATACGTATATTATTTGATCTCCTTTGCTCATGGAACTAATTCAAGGAAAAACACTTAATGCTTTAAGTTACAAGCTTGGAGAGAGAGGCAGGAACAGTTACCTCTGAGTGCCTGCCTGGCCCTATCCAAGGGGGTTGTTAGTTGTGCCGGGTATATGGACCTAGCCCGCCGTGAGAGGTCTCTCTGTGGGTGTTGCTTAGAGTGGGAGGACGCTTGGGTGCCAAGGGAGGCTCTGGCTATAAATTCCTTGCCTCTGGATCTTGCACAAAAGGCCGACGTAATGTGAGATGGGATCTCGAGGCCCATGTACTAGTCAACGGGCGGAACTTGGAGCAGCAATCCTATACATTGCTGGGATAGCCTTCGGGCATGATAATTAATGTACTCCGAGATTATGATAAATAAAGAACATATATTTGAGAAAAAGGAACTTGCTTGGCATTATTTTTGTGTCAGTGCCTAGGTTATGTGAAGGAACGAGTGATTAAATTGATTAATTAAGAAAGTTGCTTTTGCATGTCAAACATAATGTGCTAGGTAATTAGATAACTAAGAAAATTGAGGAAAGTGCAGTGGACATGACTTGGGTTCGTCCTACGGAAGGGTGGTCCTGGTTAGCTGGGAACTTTTCTCAAAAGACGAGATAATGATACTGTGAAGACCTAGCATCAGTAGAGTTAGAATCTAGGTTTATGCTCTTTTAGGATAAAGGAATGGGATTATGCCTTATGGCAGAGAGGTTGAGCTTCGCATCCCTCTCGTTTCCCATTCTCCATGAACCAAGTGCAGCATGAATGCGCTTCGACTCTATTGTTCCTATGTAAAGTGGGTCATTTGGAGCTCGACACTAGCTACATCCTAGAGACTTTGCTGTTAGGAAAGGAACCTTGACTTCAGGTCGATCCTAAGTGGGAACGGCCGGACACTTCCGCTCGGGGCAGACTTGGGAAGACCCAGACCCCAAACCCTGTTACATTCCTTGCGAGTGCCAGGCGGAGCTTTCTAGACCCTCTTCCCGATGGGCTGCTAAGACGTGTCCCACAAGCAGATGAGTGGACACGTTATAGTTGGTATCAAAGCGAACCAACAGTATCTAAGATTACAATGGAACTTAATGGAGGAAAATAAAGGGATTAAGGGGATAGTTAGGGGAAGGTGAGTGGAATAGAGCAATGTTTTCTGTTGAAAACATTTCTTTACTCATTTATGGATGTTGGGTTGCAAAGTCACGAAGCATGGAGTAAGTTCTTGGTGTTCCAGGTCATGTTCATGACTGCAATGCGTGCTTCGGATTATTGTCAGAGGCTAGGCATGATGAATATTTTGGACCGCATCTATAATCCTTCACCCCTATATGCAGAGCGGAGATGGACGGGAGATTCATGAATATACTACATAGTAGCCCACCGACTTGCGTACCTTTAGGCCAACTTGAAGAGAATCAAGTGGATGGAGGATTTAAAGATTGTGAAGACGTTTATCTTTATCAAAGCTCACGCAAATGCAACTTTGCATGTTAGTGGTCGGCAAGTCAAGCAGAACAAGTACGTCTATGAAGAAGTGACCCACGCAATCTCTGCTGATGACAGGATCAAAGTGTTAGGGAACTATGAGAAGAACGGGTATCAAAGGAAGGGATACCCCAAGCTTCCTATGATGTACCGTTTTCTGAAAATCCATGACTCCACTCCATATTATTTTTCTGTTCCTATAGCCGATTGTAACACAATCCTATTCTCCCCAAACAGATGTATCAATCAGCTTGTCCTACTTATCCAAAAATAAGTGTACTCAAGGGATTATGCCTTCATGAATAAATAAGACTTTTTACTATTGTCTATCTTGCTCGTAAATGTTAGCTAAGGTTTTAAGTGATTGAATCACTTGGCTAAAAGTTGTGCTAGTCGTATTAACGTTGTCGAAGGGATTTGAAAGCCAAGTCGCGACCACAGAAGTCCTTGTTTAATTTCAGGATAGAAGATCATTCAAGTGTGACATTACAACCAGGGTCTCTGTTTGATCCAACAAGGAAAAAGAGTCTTCCCATAAACAGGACTTAATTGAGCACCTTGCACACCTTTCCAACCATGTAAAATATCATGCAAAGATCCCATTGTTGCAAACTCATAAGCAAAGATACATAAGTTCCCATCAATGCAGTATCCAACAAGCTCCACGTTATTCTCATGCTTTAACCTTGAGATCCTGACTTGCCATTTATTGCTGGATGGTTCAGTAAAATTGGAGGCTTTTCCTCCACTAACATCAATGACCTGTCTATTGGAGGATGTCGAGGGCCTCAGTACCAAACAAGTGAGCCTTTTCGATGATAAACAGCTACTCCTTTTCGGTAGTCCAGAGCATTCTTTTTATAGGCACAATACTGCTTTCAATGCACCAATAAAGTAATCTTCAACATGTTTGACATTTTGCAAAGTATGATAGTATGGCTGAGAAGCCTCCTCTTCCTGACCCAATGTAGCACTTTGTACAGCATTGAGTGAACGAACATTGGCAGAAGCTTCGCTTGCAACAGAAGTACTCAAATCAGATGCAGAAGTCCTAATAGATGCAAACGCTTCTTTACCTTTCACTGCATTTGTTGTCCTCCCGATAACTAGTTTTATTAGAGACACTGGAGTCCAGGTGACCCATCAAGTCATTGGCAAAACTACTCTGGTGGCTCACAGAGTCAATGACATCATATCATATCGGTTTGCATAGCTACAACAATCGCAGTCCTGGGACATACGATGTGGCTTTTGGGAGGTATGCCACATTTTATAGTAAGACATACTCAAAGTCTGCCCTTTTCGCATCTTAGAGTGCGCAGATGGAATGCAGGCAGCCGCTGTGGGGTTGCCCAAAACCTCATGATCATGTCGCAAAAATACATCCTGCCCAATATCAGGAAGCTCCTGCTATTTTGTGGTTCCTTTTTTTCTGCGTTTAACGGAATTATGGTTGAAACAGCACGAGCTTGAAGGTATCTGACAGAAGTTGCTCATTATTGTTCCTGATAGAAGGCGATCCCTTTTCCACCATTCAGAAAATCCCTGCACGTCCCCATTGACTGATCATAAGGATCATTCTGACAATCTCGCCAAGCTTCGACTTATCAAGAAATGCATCGAGGTTTTTCCCAGGATTGAAAAAAAAAAACTCCTTTCTTTTTCCTTGTACAGCGTAGATTACCAACGATCACTACTCCTCTTTTCGATATTCTGATTTCCCTTCGAAATGTCATATGCAAGATCTTCAATCCTGTAATAATTCCTCCCGACGATTCAAAACAAGCCACTCCATTGGATTGTACCCAATTCGTCAGAACACAATCATTCCCCTCCTTCTAATGATCAGCGAGTCGGTTCATCAATTGTCGTCTTCTCCAAAATAAGACCATCAGCTACCTGCAATCACTTTAACACCCTTCCAATTGGCTCTTCCATCGCTGCCATCTGGACTAAAGCATCAGACCGAGACTCCAAAGACCATCAGGAGAACACCCAGTGGGCAACTTTTCTTCTCCACTAATGCTCTGTTCCTCCCTCTTTATCCAACAGTTTTTCACTTGTAAGCTGACGCAGCCTTCTCACAGTCGCTGTGTCTCCCTGGCCATCATCAATGCTTCACGCATACCAAAGCCAGTGCTCTCTCTGCTTGAGCCTTCAAATATCCTCAAGTATGGATGCCCCCGTTTTTTCTGTGTTCCTTCCTCTTTTCCCCAGATTAGCGTAATTCCTCTTCTTTTTCTGTCCCATACGCCTCTTTTTCCCTCCCTCTTTAGCTCTTTTGAAAATCCCCTCTTTAGCCTCCTTCATTCATGTTTTCTTTTTCCCTTTTGTTTCACCTCAAATTAGCTTCCCTCTAGAATCAGAAAAGCACCAAGGAAAAGTAGCCCCAAAGTAGCCACGGGCTGTAATGCCAAAGAACCTCAATCGAAAGTGTTCCCACTCGGAAGAAAAGCACAATTTCAGCATCACATGTGTATGTAAGCATATTGAATGCATGCCAAAGGTTCAAACTTTTCTGTTCTGTAAAGTCCACTCAGCTAAGTACACGAGCAATAGTGCTAATGGATTTTAGACAAGCAGTGGTTCCATGATCAAGGACAACACATGAGCCTCATGTTCATCTGAAATTTCACTAGTCTTCTTAAACTCCCTTGTCGATACCATTTGCATCTTCAGCATAAGCAAACAACTTGTGAAGCTCGGAAAAACCATACTCATTGCAGATCTAGAACCCATTCTCCTTCTAATTTGTTTATGCCAAATATCAGATTCAATCCCAAACAGCGCTTGTCTCTTCTGTAAAATTAGCAAAGCACAACGTCTACGTCAAAGTATGTATAAAGTAACAAATCTCATGCACAACTTTTGGGTGGTTTTCACACCTCGAATGCGCAGCAATACGACATCCACCCCCTCTAATCCTAAGATGTCGAAGGGTTTTCAAAAGCAAAAGTCACAACCACAGAGGTTCTTGAGAAAATCCAAGACAGGAGATCAATCAAAGTAAGTTCAAACTTCATTCAATGTTCCCTCAAGTTTCAGAAAAGATATGATGCTGAAATTTTATTATACAATTCCATCCACAATGAGAAAGGCCTTTTATAGTACAGTTTTGCAGCTATTATGCTGGAGTTATTCTGCTGCACAGTTCCAGCCGTTGCTAGCCTTGAAGATGACACCTTGGCTACTGCAAGCTTTGAAGACTTCACACTTGATGTGTCATGAATGTCTTGAGTACTAATTACTGTGTGCTTGTATCGTTGACATCTCAAGAAGCTTAGATTTTAGTAATTCATTCTCCTAAAGGGACGTAGCAACATCTTCAGCTGTGAATTTTCCCTTACTCTTTTCGGCAGCCCTTCTTGTCTAGAAGTGCTTTCCTGCCCTTGTCCAGTGATTACCACTTTGAATGGTTCAATACCAATGTTGACCATGGCTCCATAACTACAAATCAATCAATCTCCTATTATTCCTTTGCTTCAGGACTTCAAAAACATGTTGTCTTGCTTATACCAGCCGCCGCACATGTTCATCGATTCCATTACATTTTGCCATGCGAGCCATTGACCAGGAAGCATGTAAGCTCTTCATCATGGTAATAAGCATGGGCTCTTCTTGTGTTCAAGAGCATTGCAACTAGAACACCAATGATATTGCTGTGACCAACCACCATAGCTTTCTTTCCTATGATTTCCATGTTTCAGCTCAATACAACCCTGTGGTGTGCAAGGTACAAGCATCGGTTCTCTGTCCTTTTCATCTGTGATGTGTAAGGTACAAGCATCGGTTCTCTGTCCTTTTCATTTGTGATGTGCAAGGTACAAGCATCGGCTCTCTGTCCTTCTCATACTGGCATCGTTCAGTCCTACAGAACATCGCTGCTCTGTCCTTCTCATGCTGGCGTCCAGCTTAGATCAAGCAATTGGAGTTTGGGATGGGGTGGCCATTCGGAAAAATCTCCAAGCTGGTCATACTCCGGGCAAAGAACCAGGCCCACATCTGAGCAGTCGGCCACATTCGAAAGCAACCTTTCAGAAGTCTGCTGGTCTTCAAGCTCTGCTACAGTTCTCTTCGGATTTGTCGAGAAGTTCATCACCTTCAGCATTCCATCGACTGATCATAAGGATCATTCTGACGATCTCGCCAAGCTTCGGCTTATCAAGAAATGCATCAAGTTTTTCCTCCTTTCGATATTCTAATTTCCCTTCAAAATGTCATATGCAAGATCATCAATCCTAGAATAATTCCTCTCAACGATTCAATTCAGAGAAGACCACCGTTAAAAAAAAACAAGCCACTCAATTGGATTGTACCCAATTCGTGAAAACACAATCATCCCTTTCTTTTCTGCAGCCGCAGAGTACCATCCCTCTTCTCCCCTCTGTTTCACTTCGAATGCTCTGTTTCTCTAATTCCCTCCTTCTCAATCACCCAAAGATGTCACAAAAGTTGGAGGAGCCAATCTCCCTTCCGCAGTATCGCTCCCTCCAGAATCAGATCAGCAAGGCAGGATCGTCGGGAGCTGTTCTACAGTGTCCTTTTTCTTTTTCCACCAAGGAAGTGCCCTCCATGGTAAACCCATTGATCCCCAAAAACAAAGGTGCGACCTTCCCTCCCTCTTTAGCTTTTGAAAATCCCCCTCTTTAGCCTGCTTTTTTTTCCCTTGCTTTTCTTTTCGTGAACCAGGAAAAGCCCACTTTTTTAGCCACAGTTTCCTCTCATACACACGCAGAAAAGTAGTATCTTTTCCTCTTCACGTTGCATATCCCTTCAACTCTAGATCTTTTGCTTTGCTTCAAGCTTGGTAAAAGTACGAACACAAAGCATCTCGGAAAGATCCCAAAGACTCACAAGAGCATCTGCACTCCCCATTGCAAAGTACCTCCCAGTCGGATCAATGGCAAAACAATAACAACCTGCTGCGTGAGCATCAAGTGTGTGTAATGTAGAAAGAGATGGATAGACAAGATATCCACCGTTCCATTCTCAGTTGTGAGGAAGAGCAGTTCACCTCCTAAGGAAACTTGCGCTTGTTTCTTCTGTAAAATTGAACATGAACCAATTGAAAGAAAAATGTTCAAGCAAAGCAAAGCACAACATCTACGTCAAAGTATGTACAAAGTAACAAATCTCATGCACAACTTTTGGGTGGTTTTCACACCTCGAATGCACAGCAATACGACATCCACCCCCTCTAATCCTGTGCATCCTCCGGATGGGCCAACTACCCATGATCATTATCATCAAGATCCACAAACAGATCAATCTCTTCATTATGCATTTCCGGTAGATCAACAAGATTATCTGTCATATCATCTGTCTCTTCCATTGGAGTTTCTTGTCGTTGCTCTTCTCTTGAAAATTCTTCCAATGCATAATCCTCATCATCTCTTTTCTTGAAAATCTTGATTCTTTTTCCAGCAATAGGCACTCTAAGCACTGTCCCATCCAATTCTGTCAGCTCATATGTTGCATTATCAAAGACATGTCTAACTATGTACGGCCCAAACCATCTTTTCACCATCTTCCGAAGTGCAGTATGCTGATTTTCAAGGCTGCTATCAAAGACCAATACCCAATCTTCCTCTTTTATTGCTCTAGGCCGCAAGCGATGCCTGCTGTCAAACCTGTCCTTATTCCTTAGTCTAGCAACCTTCAACCTGTCAATAGCTAGCTGAATATCCTTAGGTCTCCTCTCCAACTGTCGAATCCTAAGAGCTAAGAGCTCTTCTCTCATCAAATCCTCCTCCCAAGGTAGAACTGACCAAGTCAAAGCACAAGTCTCAATCGGCATAACAGGTTTCTGACCATACATCAACTCTGCAGGCATATATCCTGTGGTAACACTATGAGTCGTACGATCAACCCACAAAGCAAATGGTAGAAGTCTCGGCCATTCTCCAATCCGTCCTCTGCATGCTTTGGCTAATGCTTTCACTATCGGCGGATGCCCTCTTTCACTCTTTCCATTTCCTTCTGGATTGTATGCTGTGGTTAGAGCCAATTTGATTCCTAGCTGAGAGAAAAACTCCCTAGCTTCATCTGCATCTAATTCACCACGATCCGTAGTGATCTTACCCACACAACCATACTTGCAGAAAATTTCCTCCAATAAGAACTTACACACTGCACTAGTGGTCTTCGTTCTCAAAGATCTGCCCTCAACATGATTGGTAAGATCCTCTCTAGCCAAAACAATGTATCTCATTTGCCATAGACCCATAGGCATGGTAACCAAATCAACTACCCACTTATAATGAATGCATAGCGGATAGGTCGGATGAAGCTCATCTCTATGACGCACTACTGAATACATCTGGCAATCTCTGCAAGTCTCAACAAAGTGAGAAACATCTCTATACATGCCTTTCCACCAATATTTCTCCTTGATTTTCTCATAAGTAGCCCACACTCCTCTATGACCAGCCCAAGGACTCTCATGAAACTCCCTCATCACCTGTAACTGTGTCTCTCTATCGCAGACAACCCGCAAAGGTAATCCGCCTCTTTTCTTCGGATGCTTCCAAAGAAATCCATCCTTGAGAAAATAACCATAGGCTTTCCTTCTGATCTTCTTGAACTCTTCATCTGTCCATTCATCTTTTTTGCTTAGTGTACTAAGGTACCTGCCAATCTGTAACCAATCTCCAACATAAATTTTTTCTATGAAAGCAACAATATCATACACATGACAAACATGATCAACCATAGTGGCTGAAATTTCTGCATCATCCTCTTCTACAAGTAGAATCTCCTCATCATCATATCTGGCTCTAGACAACATATCTGCCACTGGATTATCCTTCCTTGCTATGTGTTTAAATTCCGGATTTAATGACTTGATGTATGCAATCCATCTCAACATGGCTATATCCAGAGTAGAGCAACTCGTGATCATACTAATCAATGGCAAGCAATCTGTCTCTACCACAACTGAAGCTCCAATAAAGTACTCCTTGTCACATTTGAGAGCCATGACAATCCCCAATAACTCCCTCTTGATTTGCGGATATCTCCTCTGTCTCTCGTTTAGGACTTTTGCCCCAAACCGAATAGCGTACCTATTTCTATCTGCATCATCTTGACCCACAGCCCAACCTATGCCAATAGGACTAGTGTCAACTGTCAATACAATAGGCCTATCACAATTATAATCCGCTTTCCTGAGAGTAGGAGCATTCTGCAATAACTTCTTCAATTTTCGCATGGCTTTAGTGTGGCTCTCATCCCAATAGAATTTCTGCCCCTTTCGAAGCAGGTGATACAAACAATTTGCAATGTGTGCAAAATGAGGTATCCAAATCATATAAAACACACAAGCACCAATGAATCTCCGTACCTCTGAAGTAGTAGAACAATACTCTGCAATCTTGCCTATAGCATTCACCTTATTAGGTGAGGGTTTCCTGCCATAATATCCACACATATGCCCAACAATGACAACCTCATTCACTCCAAAAACAGATTTTTGCCCTGAAAGTGTCAAATTCACTTCTTCTAACCTGGCCAAAATCTTCTCACATGCTGAAATATGATCAGCCACAAAATATCTGCATCCCTGCTCATTTAGGCTCTCATTATTCTCTTCTTTCGCACACCCCTTAATGGGCACATCATCCAAGAAAGGCATAGTAAGCTGAGGTATATAATCACGAAGGACCTTATGCATGGCATTCATCATATGCGCAACAGAATTAGTGGCACCTTGAGGCAAGGTACACATCCTGACAAGCCCAATAGGAGTTCTCATGGTGGATATGTCCCTGCTTTCCAAAGCCAGCTGAAACTGATCATATCCTGAATACAAATCACCCAAAGAATAGATGGCACGTCCAGCAAATGCCTCTGCAAACTCATCCACAATAGGACCTATACCAACATTCCTAATAGTAACTCTGTTCACTGGCTGCATGTCCTGAATAAATCGGAGAGTACCATTCTTCTTTGGAACTGTAAACCACCTGTTTGAGTATGGTGTAGATGAAGGCTCAAGGATTCCCATCCTGATTTTCTCATTCAATAAATCAATTAATTTTGGCAAGTGTGCTTTAGGCACTGGAATAGGTCGGAGATTCCATGGGATATGAGGAATAGTTAAAATGACCATAGGAGCAACAATATCGGGATTCACACATCCAATCTCATGTGGGACAAAAGCAAATCCCCTTCCATGACGCTCAAGCATCTCCTGAAAGCATTGCTTCTCCATGGGTAACAAGAAATCACAATTTCCAATTTTCAATTCAGCAAGAGTCTCTGCTGAAAATTTATGACCAATATGCTCCGGATTCCTCAAAATTTGTTTTTTAGCAGCCCTCTCTATTTGCTGATCACTGTCAGATGGAAGCGGTACAGCAACCGGCTTCACCTTCTTATCCACAGTTTTGTATTTCGTGTCAACCCTGGCTTCTTTATGCTCTTCTGCATTACATAAACCTTGATGTAAATCAACAATTCTGCACTCCAATGGCTGAATATTCTCAGCCCTCTGCTCTATGGACTGCATAGAAACAGCCCCAAACTCTAAATGCTGAAATATTTGAGCAGTAAACTCTGTTGGCTGAAAATTTTCAGCCCTCTGTCTCTCTGAAAGCTGATCATAACCAGTTGGAAACTCTATTTGCTGAATTTCTTCAGCACTCAACACTCGTTGCTGAGTTACCTCAGCCTCTGACTCAATCTGTGACATAAAATCTGCAGTTTCATGAAACATGTCCAAGGACTGCACTAATACATTACCATGACAATTCAGCATATCAGTTTTCAGCATATCTCCCATCTTTGTCATCGTATCTGCACAAATCACACTGTCATACATACCATCTATGTGCTCATCATCCTCCAAAATTCCTGCATTTTTCAAATTTTTCTCCTTCCTGCATATATACTGCCTGGCAGCTCTAGGCAACCTAGAAGTCTTCTGATAGCTCATCGAACTGTTTGCTGAAATCCCAACATAACCGGAGGAGAAAACACTGCTGCTGCCAGGAGGCGAGAACTCCAATCTCCTCTCCTCTGTACCACCGTCGTCTCGCGAAACGGCGGTACCTAATGAAAACCTGAATCCCTCACAGTGGGTAAGGGTGCATCTCTAAGAGTATCCCTGTTTCTAACATGGTTCACACATACAGTCATAAACCGAACTGCTCTCATACCATCTTTACTGCGAATCCGTGCATAAGCAGATCCATCATCCATGACCTTTGTTTCCATGCACATCTCTGTAATGAATGGCTGACCAAGAATTATGGGATAAGAGCATGAATCCTGCACAAAGAAATGAAAACCCTCCTCTACATCACCAATAGAAACCCTGACACTAGGGCAAGCAGCATATAAATCACCTGCAGTATTATTGGCGGGTCTCATACGCCACCCATGCTCTACATCCATAGGCCATCTGTTACTCTCATAAACTCCATGAACTATGAGATTAATCTCTCAACCATGATCAACCAATGCAACATAAGGCACCTGTTTCTCTCCAATCTTTACCATCATCTTTGTAGTTGCCCTAGCCCAATGGCTCCGCGAAAAGTGACTACGCGGTATCAAAACAGGCTCATCAATTTCAGCATAATGCATAGGCTGAACCCTCTTCTCTACCTGCGGAAAAACAGAAGCATTATCAACCATAACCTCATCATCATCCTCATCCAACTCTCCAATCAAAACTCCCTGTGTATGAGTGGTAGGCAATGCATGTCTTTTCCTCTTCAGGACCTCCTGAAACTGATCTTGAAACTCTCTTTTTGAGATGCCCAAAATCTCAGAAATAGTGTAAGTCACCTCACTGCCAAGTATCTTATCATTAAAGATTTTCTTCATGTCTGTAGATGTCTCAATATCGGACATCAATCTGAATCCTGGCTGCTTTCTCTCTCTAGGCTCTTGCCTCTTTTCTCTCTTTTGAGCATCCTCCATCTGTCGATCTGGCCCTGGTCTTGAAGACGGTCCTGCAGTAGGTGGAGAAACAAACTCACCCCCTCTAGTCTTCTTAGCTGCGCTTGGATTTTCTTCATCTCTCTTACGCTTCTCCTCAACAAATACATCTGCACCATGAGATTTAGCCAAATAAGCATAAATAGAATACCTGTCAACAGGCGAGTCCCAACCTGTCTCTGATCTGATGCTAGAGCCTGCACTAGTCAAAACAGTTTGCTGAATTTTCCCCTTGTTTGCAGTCTCCATAGCATAAGTCCATTGTGCGGACTGAGTCTCTGATCCCTTCTCAATCTGTACTCCATATGCAGAAGCATCACCTCTAGCTGTCACATAAGAAGTACGTGCAGCCATGTCCTCCACTAACTTCTTCATTCCACCTTTACCAAAGTTGGTAGCAAGTGGAGCTCCTGTCTCAGTCAACCAAATCTTACCATCTTGCCCCCAATATACCAAATTCTGCCTCCTTGCATCCTGGAAAGAGTCACAATCCCTGCAATGCTGATGCTCCGTACTATCACACCAAATACATCTCCGATCTCTCTTAGGTGCACTAGGAGCACTCCTAGGTGCAGTAGGAGCGCTAGAAGAAGCAGTAGGCGCAGTCGAAGCAAACTGCTCCTTCAACTTTCCCACCAACTCCGCTTTGACTGACTCAAGTGTCAAATCTGTGATGCCCTTGATTATGTCATCAATAGAGGTAGGCACCGATGGAGCGGATGGTTTTGGAGCAGAAGGTGTAGGCATCGGTCGTGGAACAAGAGGAATAGGTGGAGTAGTAACAGTAGGCACTGGCATAGGCCAAGAAACTGGCTGAGGAGGAGAAGAAATAATAGGGATAGAAGTAGGCATAGGAGCTGATAATGGTGTAGGTGTCATGGAACCATTCTGTAGGCGAGTCTTCCATATCCTCCTTTTGGTCAAAGTCGAGGCTGCATCCTGAGCATCCTGCCAATCAGTTTTAAGACCCATAGGCTTCGTGCGATCTTCAAGAAGCTCACCCAATTCTTCTTGAAGAGCAGGATCTGCAGCTTGCAAGAAAAGCTCAACTTTTTCAACATCCAATGCTCTTTGTTCAATAGCATCAAGCTGACTATACCTCTCTTCGAATTCTCGAATCAACTCCGAAGCAGCGAAACCTTTGTTTGGCATGTAGACCCACTCCCGGAATGACCGTCGAGTAGCCATACCAAAGTCTTCAAGGAAGTATTCTTCTTTCAAGGCCTTCTTAAAATCTTGCCAATGTATATTTTGAATAAAAAGATCAGTCACTTTTGTCCTCAAAGCAGGTGTGACAAGACGAAGGAAGTACTTACTCATAAGTCTAGCAAGAACTCCAAAAAACCCCATCTTGATCTCATATGTCTTCAAATATGCTGAAACATTACACCCGTCAAATAGCTTCTTCTCATTCTCAATTGCTTCAATAGCCTTAGTCGCGCTGTTTGCATTCTCCTACTCCAAATAGAGTTGCCTTTGTTGAGACAACTGCTGTTGATGCAATTGTTGTTGTTGCTGTATATACATTTGTGTTTGCTGATTTTGGAGCTGCATATACATGGACATATTCTGCAAAATCTGTTTTAGATCCTCCGTCGAAGTACTTGACGCAGCAGTCATTGATGGAGCTGAAGTAGATGCAGCTGGAGTTGTAGAAGAAGCTGAAATAGAGGCTGAAGTATCTCCCATCCTGAAATTTCTGCGACGCTTTCACGTCAGGTTCACCAAAGATGTTGAAGGGTTTTCAAAAGCAAAAGTCGCAATCACAGAGGTTCTTGAGAAAATCCAAGACAGAAGATCAATCAAAGTAAGTTCAAACTTCATTCAATGTTCCCTCAAGTTTCAGAAAAGATATGATGCTGAAATTTTATTATACAATTCCATGCACAATGAGAAAGGCCTTTTACAGTACAGTTTTGCAGCTATTATGCTGGAGTTATTCTGCTGCACAATTCCAGCCGTTGCTAGCCTTGAAGATGACACCTCGGTTGCTACAAGCTTTGAAGACTTCACACTTGATGTGTCCTGAATGTCTTGAGTACTAATTAGTGTGTGCTTGTATCGGTGACATCTCAGGAAGCTTAGATTTCAGTAATTCGTTCTCCTAAAGGGACGTAGCAACATCTTCAGCTGTGAATTTTCCCTTACTCTTTTCGGCAGCCCTTCCTGTCTAGAAGTGCTTTCCTGCCCTTGTCCAGTGATTACCACTTTGAACGGTTCAATACCAATGTTGACCATGGCTCCATAACTACAAATCAATCAATCTCCTATTATTCCTTTGCTTCAGGACTTCAAAAACATGTTGTCTTGCTTATACCAGCCGCCGCACATGTTCATCGATTCCATTACATTTTGCCATGCAAGCCATTGACCAGGAAGCATGTAAGCTCTTCATCATGGTAATAAGCATGGGCTCTTCTTGTGTTCAAGAGCATTGCAACTAGAACACCAACGATATTGCTATGACCAACCACCACAGCTTTCTTTCCTATGATTTCCATGTTTCAGCTCAATACAACCCTGTGGTATGCAAGGTACAAGCATCGGTTCTCTGTCCTTTTCATCTGTGATGTGCAAGGTACAAGCATCGGTTCTCTGTCCTTTTCATCTGTGATATGCAAGGTACAAGCATCGGCTCTCTGTCCTTCTCATATTGGCGTCGTTCAGTCCTACAGAACATCGCTGCTCTGTCCTTCTCATGCTGGCGTCTAGCTTAGATCAAGCAATTGGAGTTTGGGATGGGGTGGCCATTCGGAAAAATCTCCAAGCTGGTCATACTCCGGGCAAAGAACCAGGCCCACATCTGAGCAGTCGGGCACATTTGAAAGCAACCTTTCAGAAGTCTGCTGGTCTTCAAGCTCTGCTACAGTTCTCTTCGGATTTGTCGAGAAGTTCGTCACCTTCAGCATTCCATCGACTGATCATAAGGATCATTCTGACAATCTCGCCAAGCTTCGGCTTATCAAGAAATGCATCAAGTTTTTCCTCTTTTCGATATTCTAATTTCCCTTCAAAATGTCATATGCAAGATCATCAATCCTGGAATAATTCCTCTCGACGTTTCAATTCAGAGAAGACCACTGTTAAAAAAAAACAAGCCACTCAATTGGATTGTACCCAATTCGTGAAAACACAATCATCCCTTTCTTTTCTTCAGCCGCAGAGTACCGTCCCTCTTCTCCCCTCTGTTTCACCTCGAATGCTCTGGTTCTCTAATTTCCTCCTTCTCAATCACCCAAAGATGTCACAAAAGTTGGAGGAGCCAATCTCCCTTCCGCAGTATCGCTCCCTCCAGAATCAGATCAGCAAGGCAGGATCACCGGGAGCTGTTCTACAATGTCCTTTTTCTTTTTCCACCAAGGAAGCGCCCTCCATGGTAAACCCATTGATCCCCAAAAACAAAGGTGCGACCTTCCCTCCCTCTTTAGCTTTTGAAAATCCCCCTCTTTAGCCTGCTTTTCTTTCCCTTGCTTTTCTTTTCGTGAACCAGAAAAAGCCCACTTTTTTAGCCACAGTTTGCTCTCATACACACGCAGAAAAGCAATATCTTTTCCTCTTCACGTTGCATATCCCTTCAACTCTAGATCTTTTGCTTTGCTTCAAGCTTGGTAAAAGTACGAACACAAAGCATCTCGGAAAGATCCCAGAGACTCACAAGAGCATCTGCACTCCCCATTGCAAAGTACCTCCCAGTCGGATCAATGGCAAAACAATAACAACCTGCTGTGTGAGCATCAAGTGTGTGTAATGTAGGAAGAGATGGATAGACAAGATATCCACCGTTCCATTCTCAGTTGTGAGGAAGAGCAGTTCACCTCCTAAGGAAACTTGCGCTTGTTTCTTCTGTAAAATTGAACATGAACCAACTAAAAGAAAAATGTTTAAGCAAAGCAAAGCACAACGTCTACGTCAAAGTATGTACAAAGTAACAAATCTCATGCACAACTTTTGGGTGGTTTTCACACCTCGAATGCGCAGCAATACGACAATGTAACATGGGGAATGTTTGATAAGATGTTAACATAAAGAATCTTATTGTCTAGATGCAACCCCAAGCGCAGGTTCCAAGTCCGACTCCTGCACTAAGTATAGTTGTGGTTCAAGAGAAGAAGTTCCTTCTCAAACAAATTAAGCTATCCGAGTTTGATGGCAAGGGAAGGACTGTTCAAGCCGACGCCAAGATCTGGATTGAGTCCATGGAGGACTATTTTGAGGCAGCAAGAACTGCACCTGCTAACCAAGCCATGCTCACCAAAATTAAGCTTACACGTGAAGCGAGACTTTGGTGGAAATAGTGGTGCATAGACCAAGCAATCTCGGAGGGGACAGTCACTTGGGATAAGCTTAAGGAAGCTATGTGAGGAAGGTATCGGCCACCTGCCTACCGCACACAAAAGATGAATGAATTCTATGACTTGAAGCAGCTAGGATTATCCCTGGAAGCATATTATTCAAAGTTTGTTTCACTCCTAAAGTACGCGCCTCCAAAGAATATGACACAATAGGTGTCAAAATTCTGTGCTAGGTTGAATCCACCCATAAACACACGATTGGAATCAATGCGCCCAATGGACCTACAAGACGCACTCATTCGAGCTGCTCCAATAATACAAGAGGTGGAGACCAAACCAAGGAACAACAGGATTTGGCCTTACAAAGATCAGAATAAGGGTATGTCTAAGGCTCAGACTAAGAGAGTGTAGGGTCAGAATCAGGGCCAAAGAAAGAAAGCTAGGGCCAATGCTATCAACAAATTTGTTCCTACATAAAGTAATGATCGCAACCCACATTGCTTCCATTGCAACGAGCCCGGACACTTCAAGAGGGAATGCCCCAAGCTTAGCACATGACATCGCCAAGGGAAATTCCAAGGACAAAACAGAGGCGCTCATGGCCAAGGAACCACCTTCATGGCCAGAGGAGAACCTCTAGTGTTTCCAACAAAGAGATGGAAGATGAAGAAGATCCATCCATGGATGCTGACATTGAGAGGGCAACGATTCACGCCGCTCTTCACAAGAAGGATCTGAGTCACCAATTCTCGGTGATTCAAACTCCATCAGATTATCAAGGTAAAAGCTTCAAAACCCTAATTGACTGTGGCAGTATACATTCCTTCATTTCACCAATCTGTGCAAAAAGATTAGGGATAGCCACAATAGATGTACCATCTTTACTTGTGGAATTAGAAAATGGTCATGAGGTCACTTGTACTAGGCAAACTGCTAAGGTGAAATTCATACTGGGTGGGAAGCCAACTTTGGTGAGATTCATGGTAATGAACCTAGGTGTCCACGAATGTTTAGCAGCCCCCCCGGGCTTCGTCAAGAACACCCCCCTCCCCCCGTGAATAGAGAAGAAGGGAGAGAGGGAAGGAGAGAGAGAGAGAGAGAGAGAGAGAGAGAGAGAGAGAGAGAGAGAGAGAGAGAGAAGAGAGAAGAAGAAGAAGAGGAAGAAGGGACAGAGAGAAGAAGAGAACGAGGAAGAGAGGGAAGGAGTAAAAGAGAGAGGAAAGGAGAAGAAGAGAAAAAGAAGAAGAGAAAGAAGAGAGAGAGAGAAGAAGAGAAGAAGAGGGAGAGAGAAAGAAGGAGAAGAAGAGAATAAAAGAAGAAGAAGAGGGAGAGAGAGAGAAGGAGAAGAAGGAAGAAAAGAAGAAGAAGAGGGAGAGAGAGAGAAGAAGAAGAAGAGGAGAAAATAAGAGAAAGAGGAAGAGAGAGAGAAGGAGAAGAGGAGAAGGAGGAGAGAGAGAGAGAGAGAGAGACAGAGAGAGAGAGAGAGTTGGAGTGTAGAGAAGGTGTCGAGGGCCGTGTTGAGGAGCCGCGTTTGAGAAGCCATTTTTTTTCAAGCCACCCCCCCATCGGCGAAGGTCCCCTTCTCACGACCTTTCCTTCCCGAGCCTGTCATCTTGAAGGCCCATTAAGGTCATGACTATCCAAACTCCATGTGGCAAATGGCCCCCAAAAAAAGAGTCATGGGAAGTGTAAGTGCCAAAGCTACCATTGGTACCGGTAATGCGAGAGAGGCGAGCGGAGCGACCAACGCAACAAATGCCCCTACGATCACGATTCAAACCCAGGTTCTTTAGATATTCTAAGCTTTATAATTAATTTTGTATTATTTCTCGAGGAAGAAATAAAGAGGTAGCTACATGCATGGAACAAGAACAATCCTTAGGACTTTTTGTTTTCTCTAAGTGCTTGGTTGCATGCATGAAATGGTAGAATATGGAGTCCGCATAAGTTTATATGCATGGAATGATAGCTTTTACACACATAGAGTGATAAGGTTTTGCATTATTTCACATAAAATAATAGTTTTAAACCAGTTGAGTGCATGAATAGTCATCTAGAATTCATGCTTCGCAATCATGATTAAAATAAACACATGAAATGTTAGTTTCCATTCATAGGATGCAATTGCATCCTTTGATAGAAACCTAGACTTTCATATATGCAAGTCACATGAGATTCGGTGCATTAGGACTAAGTATTCGTTGCCACGTATGAAGAGAGTTAAAGGTCGTTCAGGATGTACAAAAATATTACATGCACCATGTGTATGATGGGTAAGTTGGATTGGAAAAATTCTACATAGTACCGTACTAAGAGAGATGGAAGGGATGCATACATCTAGCCTGTATCCTGAAGGCCTAGTTGAAAAGTCTTGTGTTGCCAAGGGTGTTAAAACTGAAGATGAGTAAAGAACTGGAAGAATAAAATACCCTTGGTTGGGTTGCGAATAAGACATGTCCGTTGCCTTGGTTGACCAGTTAATGCTTTGAGTTAGGGTTAAGATACCGTAAGGTAAAACCCAAGGGGAAGAGCAAGTCAAAATAAGTTAACTTACCAAGAACATTTGCTTGCATGACCTTGTTTGAGATTATTGGGATTAGATGTCTTCCTAGCTTGAGGTAGGCTCGTGAGGTGTTGATTGTTGACCCACGTTATGCTTGGTTGTTTTGAAAAATGATATTTCTAAGTGAAATGACTTGTTGCCTTGGTAAGAGGAGATCTTACTAAGGATAGGAGGTTAAGATCAGGTATTCTTCTATCACCAAAAGTATCCTTGGTGAATTAGGGGTCAAAGGAAAGATCACATAAATACTTCAAGGGATCTAGGTGATAACCAGTAAGTTAACCAACTGAGGACAACGGGGTTGTCCATGGTCTATCTTACAAGGAGACCTGAGATAAGGATAATTAGGTCGGTAGGGTACAAACCCTAACGCCACGATAAAAGGGAAATGGGCAACCTAGCTTGCCAAGCCCTTGGGATCTCGCCAAGTCGCGAACGATCTAGGATTCGGATGCTAGGAGCATTCGGGGAAAAAAAGAGTCACACCTTAGCAGTTGGTCGTACAAACGGCCTCCGAAATGTTTGTGATTGTACACTTAGGTACATTATTTGATCTTCTTTGCTAAAGGAACTAATGCAAGGAAAAACACTTAATGCTTCAGGTTAGAAGCTTTGAGGGAGAGGCAGGAACAGTTACCTCCGACTATCTACCTGGCCCTATCCAAGGGGTTTGTTAGCCACATCGGCTATATGGACCTGACCCACCGCGAGAGGTCTCTCCGTGGGTGTTGCTTGGAGCGGGAGGATGCTTGGGTGCCAAGGGAGGCTCTGGGTGTAAATTCCTTGCCTCTAGATTTGCACAAGAGGCCAAGGTGATTCGAGATGGGATCGCAAGGCCCGTGTACTAGTCAAGGGGCCAAACTTGGAGCAACAATCTTGTAGATTGTTGGGATAGCCTTCGCGCATGATAATTGATGTACTCCGGGATTATGATAAATAAAGAACAGATATTTGAGAAAAAGAAACTTCCTTGACATTGTTTTTGTTTCAATGCCTAAGTTATGTGAAGGAATGAGTGATTAAATTGATTAATTAAGGAAGCTGCTTTTGCATGTCAAACATAATGTGGTAGGTAATTAGATAACTCAGCAAACTAAGGAAAGTGTGGTGGACGTGACTTGGGTCCCTCCTACGGAAGGGTGGTCCCTATTAGCTGGGAACTTTTCTCAAAAGACAAGATAACGATACTATGAAGACCTAGCATCAGTAGAGTTAGAATCCCAATTTATGTTGTTTTAGGGGAAAGGAATGGGACTATGCCTTATGGCAGAGATGTTGAGGTTCGTATCCCTCTCGTTTCCCATTCTCCATGAACCAAGTGCAGCATGAATCTGCTTCGACTCTGTTGTTCCTACATAAAGTGGGTCATTTCGAGCTCGACGCTAGCTACTTCTTAGAAACTTTGCCGTTAGGAAAGGAACCTTGACTTAGGTCGATCCTAAGTGGGAATGACCGGACACTTCCACTCGAGGCAGACCTAGACCGCAAACCCTGTGACATTCCTTGCGAGTGCCAGGCGGAGCTTTCTAGACCCTCTTCCCGATGGGCTGCTAAGACGTGTCCCACAAGTGGACGAGTGGACACGTTACAGATGCTTTGACAACTTTCAATCAGAGATAATTGACTAAGCAATCTTGAACTTTGAGTTAACAATAAAAAAAGTGTGTATGAATCATACTTTATATTCAAACTGTAATTGAATATCATATATATTAATATTTGATACACTCTAGAAATGTCTATAGGGAGGTTTCATTCTATCCCAAGGAATGTCAATCCACAATAAATGTTTTAATTACAAAAGGATTTTTCTCCCTACGATCTCCTTCAAAGTTAACATCTCTCTTTATGAATTTGAAAGATGACTTCAATGATAAATATAACTTATCAATATTTTAGATGTCAAAAAACTTATAAGTGTAGTCTCTTGATCTTCATCATCATATGTCTCCACCTACATAAGTTGAAGAAACATGAAGTTTGAGAAACATAATCCGATATTATCTCATTTGTGTTGTGACAAAGAATGAGATCTTTCATAATCTTGGATAGAACTAAGACCCTCCATTATGATCAACACGTATATCAATATAAAGTCTAATCTCACTAAATCAAAGAATAATAATTACTTACAAGAGCACATATCTTCATTTTTTTTTCTTTTTTTTTCTCACGACTTGTCTTTCTACTTTCAATCTTGTATTGTATTTCTCATTCATCTTCAAAATTCCATCAATGTAAATAGATACACTTCTTCTAAAAGACGTACAAGGATAAAAGCCCAAATTTACAAGATGTACAAGGATAAAAGTCAATATCTATCTTACAAATATAAAACTACCTTGTGTGTACGGTTGCTTTTTTTGCAACAACAATATCTACATTCTCATTTTGCAACTCCTTAGTAATATTATCCTCATGATCATTATGCATTACATAAAAAATGAATAATTTTATAGATATAAATAAAATCGATTTTTATATATACAAATTATAAAGATATCAAGCACTTGTAGAGCCATTTAATAGCTCCATAAATGATGTCCTTTCTGATAGCAAAGAATCTTGCAATATATAATAAAGTTATCAATATTATCTATGATTTCTTTAAAGACTAAATATAAGGATTATGCATTTTAAAAATGGATGTACCTTATTATAATAAACAACTTGATTCCCAAATTGTGATTGATACACATCCTCTTCTACATCCTATATGTTTTAATCATTTTATATAAGTCATTGTATGACATGTTTATATTTTACAAGCTTAATATTCAAAGAAATAAATGAAGTCCAGACCATTATAGTCATATTTTTTAATTCCACTCTCTCATATGATGCATCAACTTCATCATAAGAATTATTTGCTTCATATAGCTTTTTCTAAAAAATGAAAGAATTTTATATATTTAAATATAAAATATTAAACTTAAGTACTTATTTAAAAATATCACTTATAGTTTCTTGGATAAGTTTGTCATCCAAAATATTTTTTTCATGAATATTAGTTTCTACTTGCTCTTGTAAACTTACTCTTACATAAGAACCTTAGGTATTGTAATAGACTTTCCCTACATATACAAGGAGATCCTTGATTAAATTTGAAATTCGATTCTTGTCAAACCACAATATAGAAGTAAGATGAACGACTAATTGGAAATATATCTTTTTTTCTCTTTTGATTTTTTTGATGTGGGGCCACAATATCGCAAGGATACACATATATATCTTCTGTCTTCCATATGTAAGAAGCTCCAAGAACATTCAGGGTAAACTAGTATTGTGATGATGTGCGCCAATTATATCCATGAGATTTTGTTGCTCTTTCTTATTGTTCCACAAATTAGGATGTACACTATGGCCATCTAGCCAACTTTTAGCTATTCTATGGTTTGCACAATATAGAAGTAAGATGAACGACTAATTGGAAATATATATATATATTTCTTTTGATTTTTTTGATGTGGGGCCACAATATCGCAAGGATACACATATATATCTTCTGTCTTCCATATGTAAGAAGCTCCAAGAACATTCAGGGTAAACTAGTATTGTGATGATGTGCGCCAATTATATCCATGAGATTTTGTTGCTCTTTCTTATTGTTCCACAAATTAGGATGTACACTATGGCCATCTAGCCAACTTTTAGCTATTCTATGGTTTGCACAATAAACAACATTTTGGTTGTCTAAAAAAATCCAACAAAAATGACTTTTTATCTTTTTAGCTCTTATCAAAGTCATTCAACTTGGAAGGTCAAATGATTTACTCATATAAAGGAGTCTCTAACATAGCCACATTGCCTCCTCTAGGAATTAATGTTTGTGATTTTCTATTCTTCATTGATTCTATAACACTATGTGGAGCTTGTTGGCAATCATTTTCTTCCCTTACTAGAAGATGCCATCTCAAAGATATTGCGTACACATGCATATGACTTGAGAAGATTGACATGTAACCTCGATTGCTTTCAAAAAGTCTACGTAGAGTGCAACAAAGCAATGCATATGCATAGAAATGACTCAATTCAAGAGATGTGATATATGTATCAAAGGCTTAAGCAAAAGAATATGACAATAACTCTAGTTTGAGAAACTCCACATTATAGGAAGAGAACATAATTCACCATTGGACAAGATTACTTTCCTTCTACTTATAACTTCAAAGCTTGAGACTAATGCTATACAATTGTGCCATGGTCTTAATGTATTTTCTTCAACATCTACTCTCTAAATATTTAGACGTATACAATTATGTTTTAATAGAGCTAGCCTACACTCTTTTGTTTCTATATTTACATACCTAACTACAACATGAAAATACTTGTTATTTACATTATTTTCAATTTTGTTTTTCCATATGATGATATCGTCTTTCTCAAACTAAGGAGGTACACTGCCAAGTTTCCCTAACTCTAGTAATCTAGTATGTTGTAGTAAATCTTTTGTCTCATAAGCTATACTTTTATTACCTTTAGAAATAGGAATAAACTTGTGTAGTAATGAGCTTGTGGGTCATATACAATTCCAATCAAACCTAAGTTATTCTGGTTGTAACACTCTCATCCCCATATTAAAATTAACCAATAGCTCCTCCATATCATCTTTTGTTGTTATGCATTGCTTATAATATTCTCTAGTGTGACATTTTTTTCTAGAAATTAAAATTCATTTATATTTAATCATGTGGAAATATGGTGATGTATCACATTCCCTAAAAGATTATTTCCAAAATTTTCTCATCTTTGCTAGAGATGAAAGTTTTAATATTCCATTCTCATGTAGTGGATAGCAAATAGACCTCTCAGGATTAGCAATCACAAAACCATTATGAAGTGAAATACATTTGTGACATTGAATAAGCATTTTTTTTCTATTAACAAAAGGTCATCACATTCCTCATGTAATAATTTAAATACCATGGTAAATAAATTTTTTGTATTAAAAGATATATAAGATATCTCCTTTTTTGGGCTATTTTTTTCATCCCTATATATGATGATACCATGTGCTCAAAAGTGTAACACCACAAAATGTCATATGATCTGTGTCTCAAAATGCAATCTAATAACTTGCCATTTCTTGCTACCAAAATATTCATTTTTCTAAACACTCCAAGCTACAAGCAAAGTACGGATTGCTTCTATACTTTTCTTAGATCAACCTTTTTCTCTATTATAATTGTAGAATGCATGTGCTATATTTTCTAAATGAATATCTAAATCAATAAATTCCTTTTGAATACCCTCTATATTGCTTATGATGCATGGTAACCACCATTGTATAAAAAGCTAATTCTCCTATGCTTTAAATATTTCATAGTATTTGCTTGGAGCATGTGACCACCTTCCATATCAAATGGAACGAGAAGCAAGCTTATAGATCATTTTGGTATAACAATCAATGGATGTATTTGTCCTAGATGATATAACTTTCATTAGAGATAATATATATTTAATAAATAAATTAGGTGATAGAATATGCATTGTATCATACACCAAATCTAACAATAAATCATACCCATATAAGTTGTATAACCTCCAAAGTGATGACTCTTTAAAAAACCCTTCTATCTTTAGTATATTCTCCCTCTCACCTATTGTTGAATCTCTTTTTACTTTCGATAAGGCTATGATCATATCATTAGCTTTTCGTTTGATTGGTGGATACCTAACCTAGTATCTATTTGAATCGTAAATGTATCTACCTTGAAAGGATGGATTGCTAGCATATAGACTTGCATGACCTTTGTCTCTCTGACAAAATAATTGACCACCATATTTTGGTGAGCCTACTTTACATTATGTACTATGTTCCCAGTAACCCTCATTAACATTGCATAAATTCTACATGTTTTAGAATTTCCTATTTGACCTCAAAATACACATTTTAGTGAATAATTATAAACAATTTCAAGGCCATTAACATAAAGGCCTTCTAACTCAGTCCGCAAAAAGGCATGAAATACATCATTAGATTTTTGTCTAACTTTACAAGCACTAAAAGGTAGAGACAAGATCGGAAGAACCCCTACAATAGAATCTTTTCTCACATTTAGAACCTTCATTTCTACGACTCCACAATCATATTGAGTTGTTCAAAATCATCTCAATGAATAAGAAGAGCCAAGTTATGAGGATAACCTTTTAACATATGCTTTTAATGTTGGTTTTGAGAACTACATTGAGTATATACAAAGTTATAATTGTGATTTGTTTCATTATAGCCTCTTTCTAGGTTTTTAGAAAAACATGATCTAGAAAATGTAGTATATAATTTCTTACATGATACATTTTTACATAGAATAGACATCTCGTATTCAACACTTGGATTCCAACAAATTTGAACTTCTCTATATTTTGACCCATCCAAAACTTCATTCATATATTCAAGATACTCGTCTATCTCTTTACCTAACCACCTATATTTTTATGCCACATTGTTTGCATGTCATGACAAAAAGTTCTACTACAAGCTAAAAGTTTTATATGTTTTCCTATAGGTAAATAATCAAGAGCCGTAGTTTTCTCTGTAGGATTTAAACATTTTTTACACTTCTCATAACAAGTCAAAAAATCATGTTTAAGCTTATAATTCTCTATGCTATCTTTACATCCACATGTCAACATTTCCATCCTAAAAGTCCTCATTGTTGGGCAGAAAGTAGTCAACTTCATGGGGATTTGTTTCATCGCCTATACATAGCCTATGAAGTTATGATTGAAGCATTCCAAGTTTATAAAAACATTGTGTTTGATTGTTGCCAACATGGTGGAACTATCACAACATCTAAATCACTATCCCAAGTCTCTGGCAATTGAATCAATAGTTTACATAAGCTTGGATTTGGAATTTCTATATTATGTTTTCCAACTCTTTTGCCACACCTAGATCCCAAAATAAGAGTTGAAGCATATTATCTTGAGCAGTATTGAGTTTTGGTGATCATCCCCCCAAAGTGATTGAAGCTGAATGAGTCTCTATATAATTTCATAAGCTCATGATCACATAGTATGGTTATTCTCACTATTAGACTCACTCTCATCATGCTCTTATGGGAGTTATAGTCACTCTCATTGTGTTTCTCTTGACAAAGAGCATTATTATTCTCATTAACATCATGAATTCATTTGCATTATTATTATTACTACTATCTATAAGGCCATTGTTATTATTATAATTATTACTGTGTATAAGATCATTATTATCATTACGATATAAATGTGTCTCATGATCGTATAGAAGACCTAATTTTCTATCCAACCCATTTTATGCAACTTTGAATTGTTGATGTTTGAAATATATGAAAGCGGCCACCACCACAATATGCAACACAATTGCACCACATCCATTTTTTATCAAAATTAGATAGCTCCACTGAATTTGTTTGATATTGAGAAACAATATCAACACCTTCTTCAATATGAGGATACAAGTTACCAACAAAGTCATGATTATTGTGTCTAAAGTAGGTGCCTCTATTTACAAATTTCCATCTGCAAGGTGCGCATGCACATTCATAATTACAACTACGTTTTAGTAAATTACCTTTAAAAGACATGAATAACTTTCATCCAAATATTAAAGTTACTATATTAATTAAGTGTTACACTAATAAAAATGGAAGTATGAATTTTTAGGTCAAGAGATAACTTGCCTCCAAAGATGTGATAGGCAACCTCAATGTGATAGAGGACATGTAGAAACACCTCCCAACTTCCTTTTATGTGGAGACTATTTATTAAAGCAAACAATCAAAACATTTGTAGAGTCTACAAATATAAACTTCTTTTCTGTGGAGACTATTTATTAAAGCAAACAATCAAAACAATCAAAATATTTTATAAATACAATATACTTTATATATTTTTAGAGAGAGAGATGCTTGATATGGCCAAAAATTATACACAACTCCCAAATCACATATGGGTTCTACAAATTAGTTTGTGAATTAGGTTATGAATTGACATGTGTGATATTGTTTGTGGCAATTTCGCATATTGGGCTTCACTTATAAATATTGTCTCTCCATAGCTTGACTTATAGAGCTAGGATCTTCAAGGATGGATACATTAGTATTGCAACAACATTGGTCCATAATAAATTTCCTCCATTATCACAATCCTACAAGATATTTCAAGTGAACAATCATGGGGTGTGGTAGTGTTGAGGATGAGTCTAAGTGTAGGCTCACCCTCATCATCTTTCTAACTAGTCTCAAGGATTCTTTTTTTAAGATCATTACTCAGTGTTTCCTCTACTACAAGCTATAAGAAACTGTGCCTTAATGTTATGGGAACCAAAATTCACCCCTTATAGGGCTAGTTGGATTAAAAGCCATGGTCCATTTCAACAAAGTGAGCAGGAAACTTTTGAAGAGCTTAAAACCTTACAACCTAATACCCCTATTCGTAAAAAATCCAACTCATCCAATGCAGTAGAAGCCATCCAAATCACTTTTGATTGGAAAATGTGGACATGTGACACTACTACATTAGATCCAAGTACACTAATTGGGACTAACTACATGCTTTGACTACTTGTTCTCTTTGATATTCACATGCAAGGTAAGGCATCTTACATGTGGTAGTAGATGACAAGCAATTGATTGATATGTTTTGCAAAGCTTGGCAAGAAATAAATCTACTACACAAATTAATCAAGGGCAAGCAATTAGCTATGCTACAACAAAATGAGTTGATACGATCTTAGGATTTTGACAAAGCAATTAAAGCAGGCTTGATGTCATCGTTGATTTTCATGATCATATGCAATAGAGTAGTACTTTTTGTTCTCTTAAAATAATTACTTTGAGCTCGCAGTTACAAAGCAGGGCTCTCAATTGAGCAAAGCAGGTGCTACTACATCAAACTCTCAGTGTACTCCCATGCCAGAACACTAGTTGGAATTGGTTGCATGCTTCGACTACTTATTCTCTTTGATATTCACATGTGCAAGGCAAGGCATCTTACCTGCACCAACACAGGGCAAGCAATTGGTATCTATGCTTTGCAAAGCTGATCTATTGCACAAATTTATTAAGGGTGAGCAATCAGCTATGCCATAGGGCAATGAGCTAATACAATCCTTAGATGTTGACAATGTTTCAAATACAATAGGCTTGATGTTGTCCATCAATTTTTTTTGTCATATACAACACTATAGGTTTTTGTGTTCTCAAAAAAAAAATACTTTGAGCTTGCAATCATAGAACAATTCTCTCGATTCAACCAAGAACAAACTCCTACATCAAACTATCACTGTACTCACAATACACTAGCCGTGATTGGCTGGTCCTATCGGAGACTTTTTGATAGAGGGATTTTGTTTGTAAATAGAGAAAAGAAAGATGCTAGAATGTTAGAAACAATTTGGGATTGCTACAGAGAAAAGCAATGGATTATGAATATAGTGAATTAAAACACAACCTACTACATGATTTTGATCCTTGCTATTCCCAATATCACTTTGTGTATTAGCTTAGAATAGTATACTCACAAATATATCATGTAGGAATATGCTAGAATTTCATACACTCCTGAGTTAGCATCATGGTGTAGAGAAAAGAAATGGACTATTGTAGAAAATATAAAAAAAGGCCTAGTGTTTGATGGAGATGAGTGCAAATAAATGGGCTACAAAATAAATAGGATCACAATTTTTAATACATGCAATTAGCATAGTAGACACCTTCCTATTGGCATCTTAGTTTGTGTGTCAATTCGATGGCTTTGATAAACTTCTTGTACGACTTGTTTGTGTGTTAATTCGATGGCTCTGATAAACTTTTTGTACGACTTGTTTGTGATTAGAATCCTTCTTTCTTAGTTGATCAGCAATCACTCTAATGAAGTACAATATTCAAGGCTTGTGAAGGAAACACAAAGAGCTTGCACATTTGAAAGAGGGGGAAAGTCCATTACAACTACAAAATATCATTTTAACTTGTCAAGAAAAGAAGTATAATGCTCGGTATAAGAAGAAGTCCAAGGTTTGGTAGGTATGACACATGACCTACATGTAGATACTTGAGAGGAAATGCTATGCAGTCAATCTACAAGACTAAGAATTGGGTTTGAAAGGAGAAATTTAAGGTTTCTCTTAGAGATTGTGGCATATGTTTTTGTCACATTCCATGCCTTTCTCATTAGTGTGTAGCAATAGTTGATATTCATTATTATAGTGGCTCATAGAGTGATGGCATAATCATGGCTTAAATATTTCTAAAAATGATGATAACCATTATTTTTGGGTGCTCAACTTGGATAATGGTCAAGGATTAGTTACTATGCACTATTCGGGTTTAATTTGGTCTCTCACATTGATGCAAATTTACACTTGTCTACATGACAAGTGAACAAAGTCGAAAGAAGCACAAAATTCAAGGCTTGTGAAGGAAACATAGAGAGATTGCACATTAGAAAGAGGGGGAAAGTCCATGTCAATTGCACAAGCTCCATTTTACTTTGTCAAAGAAGAAGTCCAAGTAGTGGCTCTCAATTTTGTTCTTCTTTTGTAATATGAGCCTTACGATTGAAATAAGGTCTCAAGGTTAAATGCTTAAATGTAAATGAGCCAAAGGTATGTTCTAAAGCTTTCCCATACTATCAAAGTGGTAGCTTATCCTAGCATCTACTAATAGTACTTATGTTACCCACCATTACTAGTACTAGTAAATCTATTACTACTATCGCTATCAGTAAAATTTGTGGCATGTGGTGGCTTTTGCCTTAGGTGAGCATATTCCAAGGTAAAATGAAAGGAAATCACATTATTCCATGTAGCTATACACATGATCTAACAATACTGATGGGTAGTGTTATGTATCCAATCTATAGGAATAAGCATTGGATTAAGTTGACATGTGAGACTAAGCCATTTGCAACTAGAACGATAGTGCATATTAAGGCTCCTAAAGTCATCACAAGATTGATGTGGCCAACTTTAGAGCATTAGTACAAGACCTTAGTAGGCCCATAGTGATGCTTTTCATCTCAAAAGATAAAAAACAAATAAATGTAATGATGAGATGCAATCAATTGTCTACCATAAGATGATAAAAGGGCAAGCAACTTAAGGACAATAGGATACTAGGCTTATTCTCATTACCTAATGGCTAATATTGGTTCTAGGATTGCACCCACTAGTATAGGTAAAAATATGACTTCAGTGTACTTTCTTAATGGGTAATGCTACATATCCAATCTATACAACTAAGCATTGGATTAAGGTGAGACATAAGACTAAGCTATTCTGAGCTAATAGGATAGTGCTTTATCAAGGCCCCTAAAGTCATCAAGACTAATGTGGTTGGCTTTAGGGCATTAATCATTCAAGTTATTAGGTAAAGTCTTTCCTCAAGTCTTAACTCTAGGATAAAGAAGAAGAGTATCATCAATGCAAAGGAGAGAAATAAGCTCAAGCAACCAAAGGAAGAGTAAGAGCAAGCAACACAAGCACCATAGAGTACTAGGTTTATTCACATGACCTAATAGCTAATATTGGTTCTAGGGTTGTAGCCACTTCTAGATTGTGGCTCAAGGAGCTCAAGCTCAAGTGGTGCTTCACACTTACAACCATAAAGGCTATTAGGATAGTGAGTATCAAGGCCCTTCGACTCTTTAAGACTAATGTAGCCAATGTCAAAGCATTAGTGCAAGAGCTTACTAGGCTCATTATTATGTTTAACATCTCAAAAGATCAAGGTAATAAGTATAATGATGGCCTATAATCAAATGTATGCCATCCAATGATACAAGCTCAAGGATCACTACCCACACATAGCAGCCAAAGGCATAGCTCAAAGTCTAGTGGATTTGTTTGCATATCGAATAGACTCAACATCTCTAATATATATTCCATCCATATATATGAATGCAAAATGTAGCATTCAGTATATCAAAACGACCATCTTTACCTAAATTGAAACAAAGCTGGCAAGAATGCCTACTAAATAGTAACACTTTGCTTGCACATACTTTATTGGTTTGCATTATATCTTTTAAAAGTCCTTACTACCCAATGCTTCAAATGCATATTGAGGAGTCACAAGAGTATCATACTATTAGATTAGTTTGGGATGCCTTATTATAACTACTCACATGTAACCCATCTGATTGAGAACTTTGCCTTCCTTCAAGATGTGTCACAAGGATAATATTGAACTCCTCATTCTCCACCTATTGTAGCACTAATCCATCTATTGTGGGAGTGAGAAATGCAAATTTTTTGGCTTTATCAATAGAACACACTTAGCCTCTCATTACTAATATATGTTAAACATGTTAATTAAGTCCTTGAAACTTGAAATTATTGCCTCATGATTACTGATTCATTGTCATGTGTCACGTCCTTAAGAGGCTTCTCCAATGCTCCTAACAAGCAAGATCATGCTATAGTTGTGGCCCATGCCTTCTATGGCTATACAACTAATGATTTAGGATCAAGTGGCTTGTTGACAAAATTTCAATGTTTGCCTTACTGCATAGCGTTATCTAAAATAATTATAGTAATAATGCATCCAACATACTAGGTTTGTAAAATACAACTTTCCCTTAAATTAGAATATAATGTAGTCCGGAAAAAATGTAGATTTTCATTCTCCACTTATTACAATAGTTACAATAATGAGAAATTTGACCTTTTCAATTGATCACACGTGGCCTTCATTTGTAGTACACCTAAATATATGCTCAAGTCTTTTCTATTCATAATTGGCCTCTCTTTTCCATTTTGGAACTTCCCATGAAGAGACTATGGTTTGATTCTCTCTTTCTCTCTCTCAACAGAAATTGACAGGGACTTTCATCTCGTTGTATATTTTTCATTCTCCTCCATGCATGTATATCTTTATTCTTTTCTTGCCATTTTAGATCAATGGATTACATGCATATTGTAGATAAGGACATAGCAAGACCTAGAATTTGGTATTGCTATATTATAGTATTCTCTCTCTCTCTCTCTCTCTCTCTCACTCATATATAGGCATCAATAGTGGAAGACATGGAAGGCTTTTTGTCCTAACTAAGATCAAAATAAGGTCATGGTGTTGGATTTGCAATACCATCTCCTACTTGTGATATTGGACAACTAAAGTAGGGCCTATGATAGATATGAACAATCGTAAAGGAGTGTTGTTCACTTACTAACATATATAACCCAACCCAAACACATGCAAGCTCTCTTGACAAATGCATGTCCAAGCACATGTTGACATTGGCACCTTTAAATTTCAACTAGTACACACATAAGAATGTGCTTTCAAGTCGTTCACTTCTCAAGGAGATGTGCACTTCCCCAACATATTGTAGATGAGGCTTTAGTCATGCAGAATCTCCAAAGTATTGTCACTTTCTCTAATCTCTCCTAGTACATTTATAATTGCTCATGATAGTGCGGTTTCACAACCACATGTACCCATGCATGATCATGGTTTGCAGCATATGAACGCATCACAATAGATTGGAGTGCTAGAGACGTGATCATATCATATAACAAAATTGGCTACAAAAATGCATTGTTCTAAATAAGAACCGCTATTCAACAAGAGAACTTCTTTACTTGAAGTCAAAAGCTCTCCATAACATTTTAATATAATTTGTTGCTCTGTAGACACAACAGTTCAATCGGTCGAGAGTGTACAGGCTAACCGACTTGGAAGGTTCTAGGAAAGGAAGATGGAATTAGAACGTTGACTTGAAGAATCTAAGAGGTTATGCCGGTGTCATAAATAGAAACCTTAACTCTCTGAACCTGCCAGAAGTCTTTGACGTTTCAAGTTTTTGCCTGGTTATAAATAGAAAGCTTCACTTTACTGGAAATACAGCGGCGGAGTCGCGGACGCGTGTGGGACAATAGATTCAACCAAAGGATGGATAGCCTCGGACACAAGTGGCAGGCTCGATATAAAAAGACGGCGCATAGAAACACCGATCAAGTGAGAGTGAAGAAGACAGAGAGACGTCCTATAATAGCATTGCCATTGCAGTCGTGCTTCTGCATACGATAACAGTAATCTCCATGGATCGACGTTCGTATGGATATGGACGGAGGCAAGCCGTGCTCCTGCTGTCCGTTGCCCTCGTCCTTGCAGCTTTTCTTCTCATAACTCGCAGTGACGTAGTGCTTGTGAGAGCTGGTGACGACGACGACAAGAATAAAAAAGACGATGATCACTACAAATCCGATCAGAAAGATGATTATGGCAGACAAGGCCATCATCACGATCATCATCATTATCACCACCATCACGGTCACGATGACGATCACGGCAAGGGCAAGAAGCCTTGATGACATATTAAGGTGGCTGTCCGTCCACTCTGTCTTCTGCTGACATTATGTGATCCATCAGGAGCTACACGATTCCTCTCGCTTTTTACTCTACTTAGCTCTATTGTTACTCTTTTGCATCTTCTTAGCTTAATATTTTATTCATACTCGTTGCTTGCGACATTTTTACTGCATGAAGGCGTAGTGATATATACTAGTTGGCGAGCCGGCCTAGGCACACTGCATGGCGTTATAACGAGATCGAAGAGTTTCTCTGTGGCAAATGAAGCACGTCATAAGACAACCGTCAATCCCAATATTTCTCCTGCAGTGTTTCTGCTGCTTTTAGAATAAAACGGCGGTGTTTCTCCTGCTTTTATTGTAAATGTTGCTACACATCATGTGATCCTTCTTCTTTCTTACAAGTCTGAGAGTCTCCAACCTCTATACGCATAATATAACGAGCATTGAGATCTTTTCTTTTGGACTCCCGCGCTCAAATCAAATAGGCTCCAATTCTCGTATCAAGACTGTTAATTAGGGTGCAAACTGATGTGTCTCAATAGTGTATACGGGCCTCTGAGCTACACTTGGAAGAGTCGCATTCTAGACGGAAAAGCGGACGTAGTGAAATCTTGCTTTGAGAGGAGTATTGATCATTAGAATATTCCTTTGAAAAGGAGTATTGGTCGTATTGTTGTTGGATTGTCTTTGGCTAACTCTCAATATAGACATTATTGTCATGCTATATTGAACGATAATATTAGATGTCATGTCCCAATGAATAAATGCTTTCCACGCGTTTTTGTACACGTGTATTTCTAATTAATGTGTACTAATGACACGCTTGAGATTCGCAACTACGACAAGCTGCACTATGACTGACAATTGCTTACAATAAGCTCTATCAGAAATGTCACAATCGTTTTACTAGACTCTTGTATATCACGGTTGTCTTTGCTAACTTTCAATCGAGCATACATCATAGAGATTATCGTTGTGTTATACCCAATGATATTAACAATAGTTGCATCATGTCTTGATGAATATCGTATATGCTTTACATGGGCTCCTATTTATTATAGCCTAGTGTACACGAGGACTGGACTCAAGTATTAATGATAATAGACATTAGGACTTTAACTATTTTCTAGATTCAAATACATCATTGTTTTCATGTAGAGAAGTAACTACTTATTGCATTTGTGATGAATGTCGTATATGTTACACATGGATTCCTATTTATTGTAGCCTAATGTACACAAGGACTCGAGTATTCATCATAACCCCCATTAGCACTTAGCTATTTTCTAGATTCAAATATATCATTGTTTCCATGTAGAGAAGTAAGTACTTGTTGCGTTTGTGACTAATAATCTCTAAATTATAAACCACGTATTATTGACAGTCGTAACCTTCATTTTTCCCTTATGCAGAATTTTTCAAGTTTCTCAAATTGAACTATGATATGTGTAATATATGTTTGTAAGGTTGATTTTTGATTGCTTAAGTTAATGCATGCATTGTATCAATTAATTGGTCAATATCAACATTGGAACATAATGGGGGAAACATTCTATATATCATTTCACATGTAAATAGCCTCTTCTAATTATAACTTTGCATCAAGTCATATGCCCTATAATCTAGTTACTTGAACATATTATGGTATAAATGTCCATCGGGAATAATGTTGAAACTTCAAATACATAACAAGTTCATCATTTGATGAATATGGAGTTGTCTTTATGTAATGATGAATGTATTCATATAGCATAACCTAAAAAAGCATATTAGTGCCTAAATTGGGGAAACATTATATATCATTTCACATGTAAATAGTCTCTTCTAACTATAACTTTGCATCAAGTCATGTGCCCTATAATCTAGTTACTTGAACATGTTATGGTATTAAAGTCCATAGGGAATAATGTTGAAAGTTCAAATACAGACAAGCTCATCATTTGATGAATATGGAGTTGCTTTTATGTAGTGATGAATGTATTTATGTAGCATAACCTGAAAAAGCATACTAGTGCTTAAAGAGTATTAAACATACATGATCTAAAATAGTATTCCAACTAAAGTAAATGTTTAAACTTTATTTAATATAACCTCCAATACATATCTGAATGGAGTATACTTGTACATTCACATTAGCATTGTACTTGTGTAAACTGAAATATGTTATATTTTCGTAACAAACTACATATAATACTTGAGCAATTAGTATTGTACTTGGAGTATGCAAATATTTTATGTTAAGATGTAAACTAAAATATGTTTATTTATGTGTATCAATTTACACAACACCTAAGTATACCTCATAGGTTTTAGATTTGTACTTGATTCATAATAGATTGCTTATTCATAATCAGAAAGCTAAGTCACGAACTCTCTTGAGAATTCAGTAAGGGCCATAGAAACAATGGGCCAGCTTATTATTATTGCAATGGGCCAGCTTATTATTATTGCCTTCTGTCAAAGTGGAGTAATGGGACTTAGGCACTTCCAAGACGACCAAATATCCCAGGATACCCTTCATTGGTGGAAGGGGGAATATCCTTTGATCCAAGAATGCTCTACGGAACATGTAGTGGCTCCAATAGTGGAGGTTGTCGAGACTCATTGTGGACTTGTCCTTTTTCTTAGGCAAGAGTGGTAGCTAATTGGGCTACAAGAGTGGTGTGATGCTCTAGGGTTTGTTGAGTTTGACAGTTTAAGAGGTCCTTTTGCTCAATTCCTACATCAATTTGAGATAGCATCTAGTGATGGTTGGCAACCATGTCATTATGCCTCTCCATGTGACGAAGATCATGTCAACATATATTGTGATTGAGCAAGCTTTAGGGATCGATATTGCGCACTTCCTCATGCACATTACCACGATAATCTTGTGCTGAGCTAGGTTCATCATTCATTGTAGTCTTGGAGTCCCTAATCTCCCTCTGGACCTCCTCATGGGCCTTACTTGCACCTTTTTGACCAACCATTTAGATGTAGTCCATAAGATCCAATGTCTAGTAAATGGGGTGTAACTTCTAGTTGAAGACTTTGATTGATGAGACTTTTGATTCAAATAAAAGGGGAGGAAGCCCTCGTTGATGTTATCTATTAAGATTTTTGAAAAAGAAATACCATATAATTTTGCAATTGGAATTTTGTGCCTTTCTAAGAGTGATATGCACCCTATCCATAGTGACCTTAATGCACAAAAATGGCCATAACTTTTAGACAATAGCTTTGATTGCGGTGATTTTTTATTCAAATAAAAGGGGACAAAAGGATTTACTCCTAGGTATGATACAGAAGTCTTTATAATTAGACCTCTATGATTGTCCCGAAGTGACTATGACTAAAACACAGCTTGTCCCATTTCCCAATTGCACTGTATGAATGGATCATGGGTTGAGAGGCCTGAATATTGTCATAAGAAACATTGTCGGCATACTGAGTATAATCCCAAGTACATTTACATATCCATTTTCTTTTTCATCATCAGTGCATAAGTGGATCTTAGGGCCATACATCTCCTCTGATCGCATACATGTCAAGTGTCATACATGGGTGCCATGATCACTAAAGGTGCATCCAAATAGAGGTATTGCATTGGAAATGGGATGACCACAAAGTGTACCTAAACATGTATGCAAGTATCACTCTCAAATCACTAGGAGGTTGGGAAAGTTTCTCTTGGGTCAAGTTGTGAACCCCTTCAGGGTCTTAAGTGGTAAAAGGGAGAGTCACCTCTCTTTTAACTTACCACCTCACCTAGCATTAGCCTTTTTCCTTAGCCAAAGTATACATGGAAAAATTTTGTAATGAAGAAACCAGCATGAAGTGCATTGGAAAGTAAGCATTGGGTTTTTTTCATGAGATGCAAGATTAATTAAGGACTTGGGGAGGGCTTACCTTGGTAGTCCACTAAGTCAGTGGTTACTACTTACCCTTTTTTTACAATGTCTTATTATCCACTTGGCATTAGTACAAGATATATATATTTAAGTGAGCCAATGTTAGAAAAAACAAATAATGGAGATTTAATGATGATGTATGGGAAGGGTAATGGGTTACTAATTCTCGGTGGGTAACATGCATACAATGAAAGATTCAACTAAGAGAGCATATGCAACTGTAATCTCTCATCAAAAGAAATTAAGCTCAAGTAGTGAATTAAAATGAGAGATTAAGATTGGATTAACATACCTCTTCAATGTTTTGAAGAGATAGATGAAGCATGATCCACCATGATTCCAAGTTCTCCATCAAGTAAGCTTGGTTGATTAGAGCATTTAGATGATTACTTATATTTAATTAAGTTTAGAGTGTATGAAATGTATTGAGAAAAAGTGAAAAGAGAGATGCATGTATTTCTAATTTGATGAGAGCTTAAGATAAGCTTTTCTTGAAATATAGTGCAATCCATTCTGAAGAATGCATTGAAGACATGCAAATTCATGTGCTACTAGTTGATTGATCTAATTGGTCTTATCTAAAAGAGATAGTGTATTAAGAAATTAAATCTAGTTTTTCTCAAGTTTTGAGATATAAATGCTATATAATATATTCATTTGTTGCCATATTTTAGTTTTGAAAAGTTTCTATCCAGAAAATGATTTAGTGTAGGGAAACTTGGGTGTCAAATTAGGGATGATGTTTAACAACTTTGTATTAGGTAGATTTGTAAGCTTGATAGAGAATTTTGAACTCATATGCAATGTATAAATGATATCTTATATATGCTTATGAACATACCTTAAAATATACTATTAATATGTAATGTACTATTTGTGAAGCTATGATAAAAACATTGTGTGGTTCTTACAAGTTTTCCATAGTGGGGAGAATCCTTTTTTAAAGAAGCTGTCATGGAGATCAATCTAAAGTCATCATTTACAAAATTATAGAAAGTCATCATACATGAAGAATAGACAAATTGGGTGTGGAAGTAGCCTGGAAAATCATCATACATGACGAAAATACAAAATTGGTTGTTGAAGCACCCTTTTAAAATAAATTGCATGAACATTTTGTGAAAAATACATTGAAAATGGATACAACTAATAAAACTTATACTTCTACAATGCCTCTAAGAGATTATTTGGATGAATAAAAGACTGTGGTCAACCATTGAGTATTTTCCTATCTCAATATTGTGATGAATGATGCTAGAGAATGAGCTGAAGAGAGAGAAAGAGAGAAAGAAGAAGTAGAAAGACTAGAAGAGAAGAGATAAAGACATGAAAGAGGGGATCAAGAAGGAGGAAGCCATGGAAGCTAGAGATGAAGCTGAAGAGTAGGTTCTTAATAAATATGTGGATGCCCTAAAGTGGGTTTCTTATAGCTTATATACCTTGGTCTATGTCATTAGTTGTGAAACCCTAGTTCCCGTGTATCCCACTCTTTACACGTCATCCCACCCTAAAAGTTTTTTCCCTCAAAAACAAAATACAACTAGATGAAATTAACAAAGGGGCTAAGGAGTGGGTGCAGAGTACTTCTCTAATCCAAATTACAATAAAAAGGGGTAGATTAAAAGAATGGACAACATGTGTTCACTTTAGGCATGTTGGGGTAAATCTACAATAAGTTTTGACTTCTTTGAGAGTGGAGTAATGGGACGTAGGCACTTCCAAAGAGGACCATATCTCCAAGGATATCCTTCATTAGAGGAAGGGGTAATATCCTTTGATCCAAGAATGCCGTATGGAACATGTAGTGGCTCAAGTGGTGGAGGCCATCGAGACTCGCGCTTGGACTCGTTCCCCTTCTCTTGGGCAAGAGTGGTAGCTAACTAGGCTACAATAGTGGTGCAATGCTCTAGGGTTTTTTGAGTTTCAAAGGGCCATTATCTCAATTTCTACATCAATTTGAGATAGCATATGGTGATGGTTAGCAACCATGTCATTATGCCTCTCCATGTGACGAAGATCATGTCAACATATAGTATGATTGAGCAGGCTTTATGGATCCATATCAAGCACTTCCTCACACACATTACCAAGATAATCTTGTGCTGATCAGCTAGTTTCATCATTCATTGAGGTCTTGGAGTCCCTAATCTCTCTTTGGACCTCATCATGGGCTGTACTTGTACCTTTTTGACTAGTCATTTAGATTTAGTCCATAGGATCCACTGTCTAGTAAATGGGGTGTAACTTCTAGTAGAAGACTTCCATTGACGAGATTTTTGATTTAAATCAAAGGGGAGAAAGCCTTCTTTGATATTATCTATTAAGATTGTTTTTTTTAAGGCTAGATAATTTTGCAATTGGATTTTTGTGCCTGTCTAAGAGTGGTGTGCACCCTATCCATAGTAACCTTAATGCACAAAAATGGCCATAAATTTTAGACCATAGCTCTAATTGGGGTGATTTTTTATTCAAATTAAAGAAAACAAATCCCTATTCAAGAATAGATGTAGGGTTTAATTCTATGTATGATATAGAATTCTTTATAATTAGATCTTTATGATTGTCCCTAAGTGACTATGACTAAAACACATTTTTCCCATTTCCCACTTGTAGTGTATGATGGCTCATGGGCTAAGAGGCCTCAACTATTGTCATAAGAAAATTTGTGGGCATACTGAGTGTAATCCCAAGTACATTTACATATCCATTTGCTTTTTCATCATCAATGCATAAGTGGATCTTAATGCCATACATCTCCTCTAACCGCATACATGTCAAGTGTCATACATGGGTGCCATGATCACTGAAGGTGCACCCAAATAGAGGTATTGCATTGGAAATGGGATGATCACAAAGTGTACCTATATTTTTATGCAAGTATCATGCTCAAATCACTAGGAGATTGGGAAATTTTCCCTTGGGTCAAGCTGTGTATCCCTTCAGAGTCCTAAGCAGTAAAAGCGAGAGTCACTTCTCTTTTCTCTTACCACCTCACCTAGCATGAGCCTTTCTCCTTAGCCAAAGTATACATGAAAGAAGTTTTAAGTGAAGAAACTAGCATGAGGTGCATTGGAAAGTAAGCATTGGGTTTTTTCATGAGATGCAGAATTAAATAAGGACTTTGGGGAGGGCATACATTGGTAGTCTAGTGACTCACTGGCTACTACTTACTCTTTTACAATGGCTTATTATCCACTTGGCATTAATCCAATATATATATAATTAAGACTCAATGTTAGCAAAAAAAAAGATAGAGATTTAATCATGATGTATGGAAAGGGTAATGGGTTACTAATTTCAGGTGCATAACATGCATACAATGAAAGATTCAACTAAGAGAGCATATGCAACCTTAATCTCTCAAAAAAAAGAATTAAGCTCAAGAAGTGGATTAAAATGAGAGATTAATATTGGATTAAGAAGCCTCTTCAGTGTTTTGAAGAGAGAGATGAAGCATGATCCACCATGATTCCAAGTTCTAAATCAAGCAAGCCTGGTTGATTAGAGCATTCCATAGAATGAAGCCTTCAAGGATTTGATGCTTCCACTAATGGTAGAGAGAATTCCATGCTTATGCTCAAGCTTAATATTTAGGAATTGAAAGCTTCAAATAGAGTATTCATGGCTTCTCACAAGAATCCTTTGCATGTTGAGCTTCATGTCTTCAATTTGCAGAAGAGAGGTCAAAAGGGATTGAAGGATCTCTTTAGGGATGAACTTCCAGGGATCGGGGGACTAATACACTTGTAATGAATGAAGTTGAGAGGAGAGATGAGAATGAGCTGAAGAGAGAGAAATAGAGAAAGAAGAAGAAGAAGAATGACTATAAGATGAGTGAGAGATGAGAATGAGCTGAAGAGAGAGAAAGAGAGAAAGAGAGAAAGAAGAAGAAGAAGAAAGACTATAAGATGAGAGAGAAAGATAGGAAAGAGGGGAGAAAATAGAGGAAGCCATGGAAGCTAGAGATATAGGTGAAGAGTATGTTCTTGATATTATCCAAAAGCCCTAAACAAGGTCTCTTACACCTTATATACCTAGGTCAGTGTGACTAGGTGTCTAAACCCCAGTTCTTGTGTATCCTGCTCGTTACTCATATTGGTGCAACATCTAGAATTAATACACAATATGCTTATATAATATCAATATTTTTAATTAACATGTGTATATGCCATCAAAATTGAAATTCACTTTAACAATATTAAAATATAGTAGAATCATAGATATTGTAAGTTCAAGTGGAAATCCATTACTTTAAAAATTAGGATTTTCAAAAGCATGTGAAATTTGGTGAATATATCACTCAATCATGCTATATCACTCAACTATGCTATTCGGAGCTATTTAAAAATTTCATTGTATTTAATTGCAATTATTTGATGATATTGCTTGGCTTATAATCAAATCACATTTTGTGAAATATTTGCATCACAAAGTTTTTTTTTGAGATCCTTTAGATTACTGCTAAAGTCTGATTTGATGGTCCACAAAAATGGTGTTCAATGTTGACATAGAGATATTATTCCTAGATTTTTTTAATTGTCTCTAGACCTTTTGGCATCAATTATGTTGTGTTATTTCATGTCTAGTTATGTAATAGTACTCAGTCATAAATTGGCATATAGAATAATGGTGGAGTCTCATATATGAATGAAACATTAAATGAGATACAAAATGTTTCAAATTTTTCATTCATTACTTCTCTAAGTACTATGTAAATGCATTAGTCAATTGAAAGGATCCTACAAGTATCCAACAACCACAATCAATCTTCTGCTTGTTTACTTCTGTGCTTCTCTTAAATTCATTTTCTTTTGTGTAAGCTCTATTCTTGATTGCAACTTATTTTTGCTACGCATTTCCTATAGAGTCTCCAAATAGAGTCTTTTAGGTACTCAAATCATAGTGAAGAGACTTGATCAACAAGCCAACGCAAGTAGAATTATCAAAGTTCTCCCAAAATATTCATAAACATTGCTTTTATGTAGATGCATCACTTTTTGATATTTTTAATCCTAAACAACTTATACCACTCAAGATAAGTCCTTCCATGCACTAAAATTCACCTAAAGATTTCATTAAGTCATTCAAGCTTAATATTGGATACTCAGACTAACATAAAGACTAGTTCTATTCCTAGAAAACCTTGTAAAGGCTCCTTGATATGTATCTATGTATAAATGGTCTTCCTATAGTTTTTCTTTATCAAACCCATAATCATATGGCATCCAACCTCTCTAAACTTGCACATTCTCAAGTATATGGCACGCATGTTTACTCTTCCATAGGTTCATTGTCTTCTTGTTCATTCAGAATATCATCCTCTTCATCTTTGTGAATGATATCCTATGTATTTTTAACCTCACGATCTAGTTTTTTATACGTCAAATTCCTTTCTCTTAAACAATTTTATATGTGTCCAAGTTATTGGGTAGCTTCAATGCAATCCTATCCAACTAAGAAAGAGAATATGTGGCATTGTCATAATCATGCAACACGATATGAAGACCAAACCACCTCTTAGTTTCATACACAAGTACCCAATCTCACTCCTCAATAGCTCTAGATTTAAGGCTTTGAATTTTCTCAAACTTGTGCTTGTTTCACAATTTGGCTTCTTTCACTATCTTCACTACAAGCTCTATGTCTTTAGTCTCCTTTCCAATTGATGGATTCTTAGAGTCAACAGTTCTTTCCTTCTCAAACCGTTTTTCCATGGCAAGTTACCCCATGTAGCAACCATTTTATCAATTGGCATGATCGCTTTCTACCCATACATCAGCTCTTCTAGTGTATATTCTATCATAGCACTATGAGTAGTGTGATTACCTCATAATGCATATAGAAGAAATTATGGCCACTCTCAAATTTTAGTCTGCATACTTTGCTAAGGCCTTGATCCATTTCTTCCCATACATCAACTATGCTAGCATATATCTTGTCACAACACCATGAGTAGTGAATTCAGCCCATAGTGCATACAAAAGCAATCATGGCCACTCTTGAATTTTACCCTTGCATGCCTTTGCAAAGGCCTTAACAATTAGAGGATGCCCTCTTTCACTCTTTCCATTTCCCTTTAGATTATATGCTACAATTACTACAAGTTTAATCCCCAATCTAGACAAGATGTCTCCAACCTCATCATCATATCAAATCTCCCCCTATCACCGACAATGACCTTACCCATACATCCACATCGACAAAATACATATTCCACAAGAAACTTGCATACAACACCTATGGCTACAGTCCTCGAAGCATGACCTTCAACCTAGTTTGTAAGGTCCTCATCAAAAGCAAGAGCAATGTACCTCATTTGCCCAATTTTGATAGATATGGTGACCAAATCGACAACAACCCATTTATAATGTATTGTAAGAGGATATGTAGGATGCAAACCATCTTTGTGTCTTAGAGAAGAATACATTTGATATGTGCTACAAGTCTCCACAAATTATACAACATCCCTTATGTGGATTTCCACAAGTTCTCTCTCTGATCTTCTCAAAGGTGCTCTTGTGAGACCAATCCATAAGCTCTCATGAAAATATCACATAATCTACAATTGATTTCCCCTATCACACACAACTTTTAGTGGATCTCCTTTCTTGTTCTTTGGATGTTTCCAAATAAATTTATTCTTCAAAAGGCAGCCATATACTTTCCCCTTTATTCTCTTAAACTCATCATTAGTCCATCCATCCCTCCTAGACAAAGTATTCAAATATTGTCCAATTTGTAGTCACTCCCCATCCTAAAGCTCATCTTAAAAAATCTATACTAAAAAAATTCAAAATCATGATGTAATAGTTGCAATTTTTATCTCATCATCCTCGGCCATACTATATCCTCCTTGTCCATCATACTAAGCTATAAATAGCCTAGAAAGCATTCCTTTGTAGGCAAAAGAAACACATCACAACTAATTTGCAACTCTTTAAATGGTTTTTATAGTAAATCTATGACCATTAATCTTCTTTGGATCACTTAATTTTGGTTGTCAAGAAGCTAATTCAATTGTTTACTCACTTCTTAAAGGTAAGTGCTCCTTTACAGTGTCAAGAAGTTGTGTTACTTGTGTTACCAATTGCCTTTGTGGAATGGCATCACCATTAGTACCAAGGTGATTGATAAAGTTCTTGAACAATTCAATTTGTGTTGTCATAGACGTTTTGTTTTTGTATTGTAACTCAATGAACTCACTACAAAGATAAAGTATTTGTGTAATAGATTTATTCTTTAAATTCACTATAAATACTCCCATATAGCTTGTGAGGTTGAAAGATTACATACATTAAGCATAAGAGAATCTTGAAGAGAAGAAAGAATATACTGAAGAGATGCTTTGTCGCGGATAACCCACTCACTATAAATAGTTCACCATTCTTAAAAGATAGGTCCCTTAGTTATAATGGTATTGTCATGAGCTAGAGAGGAGCTAGATCAATTCATTGAGATAGACATTCGTAATTATCAAGAACAATATCATACAAGTCATCACCTTTAAGGATTAGTAGCATGTTGAATTTCCATCCAAGGAATTCTTATCCTTGAAAGTGAGGGACATAACATTGTCACAGCGTGTAGGGTTGAAGGTCACCACAGGGGTTTAGCAAGAGAAGAATGTATGGGGGTTCAAGAGCTTAGACTCCAGAGATGGTAGAGATAAGAGAAGTGTTGAAGGTTTTAAGCCAAGTTCTTGAAGATAAGTGATAGCAAGGTGAAGGTAGATTCAAGGACAGGAGTAGACGAAAGAAAAGGGGTTCGAAGAGATTGAAGATGTAGAAAAATACTTAAAAAAATAATTAGAAAATATAAAAGAATACTAATAGAGATGAAGCCTGTCAGTTTCTTTCAGCATTATGAGAAAATATAACTCTAATAGACAAAAACGTATACAAAATAATACATTTCTCTATGCTACTCAAATTGTCAATCTCATCCTTCCAATGGCTCCAAAAGGGGGGTTAAATACTAGGATACTTAGCTAGAATCCTGCCAGATCACTCCTTCTTCATCTCCCACTTTCGAGAGTATTGTTCACTACCTAAAAATAGCGATCGCGCGTCGTGCGATTTCGTTAATCTCCCTTTTTACATAAAATCCTCTCAAATTAGCTTAAAGCTACATGCTTTCTTTTATATGTCATCCTAATCTAGAAGTTGTCTATAGTTTTGTAGATTTTTTTCAAGAGATAATATCTAGAATATTAAAAATTGAGTAAAGTCTAATATTTTTTGACCATGGACACTAATACTAATGTCTAAAATGGCATTGGCTCTCTTAATCTAAAAGGAAGCTACACTTTAGATTTTTTTTTACATGATGTGCGTGTAGCAGCACGACATCCACCCCCTCCTAACTTGCACATGCTCTGGCATGTGCCAAAGTCTTACAGATTTAAAGTGTCAGAAGAAGTATCTTCCACCATGTCAATGTCTTCATCTTCTACTATGTCTTCATGCTATATTCAAGTCTTCTAGCTCATATATTGAACTTTCTCTTCGTTTGAAGAGCTTGATTCTTTTTCCAGCTATGGGTATCTTCATGCTTGTTCCATCCAATCTAGCCAATGAATATGTGGCATTGTCATGAACGATCTTTACCACATATGGGCCAAACCAACGCTTCACCATCTTTCTAGAAGCACTGTATTGATTGTCTAACCTACTGCCATAGACAAGCACCCAGTCATTTTCTTGAACTCCTCTTGGCAAAGTCCATGTCTCTTATCAAATCTTCTTTTGTTCTTTAGTCTTGCTATCTTTAGCTTCTCAATAGCTGCTTGAATATCTTCAAGGCGTCTTTCTAGCTGCCATATGCACAAAGTCAGCAACTCTTCTCTACTGATGCCTTCCTCCCAAGGTAGAAGACTCCATGTGAGAATAGATTTTTCAAATAGCATAATTGGTTGTTGTCCATGCATAAGTTCAGCTGGCATATAGCCAGTCATTGAACTGTGAGTAGTCTGATCAGCCCATAATGCAAAAGGTAGCATTTTAGGCCATTCTTTGATATTTCCTCTACAAGACTTTGCTAGAGCTTTGAGAATAGGTTGATGAAATCTCTCACTCTTTCCATTGCCTTCACGGTTGTAGGCTGATGTTAAAGCCAACTTAATACCCAATTAAGTAAAGAAGTTGTGTGCTTCATTAGCATCTAACTCTCCTCTATCTGCAGCTACTTTACCCACACAACCATATCTACAAAACACTTCTTCAAGCAAAAAACGACAAGCAGCTTGAGTGGATTTGACTATTAAGGCTTTGCCTTCAACTTGATTTGTTAGATCATCTCTTGCAAGCACTAGATACTGCATATTCCATATTCCTGTAGGCATGGTTACAAGATAGATAACCCATATATAATGTATAGATAAGGGATAAGTCGGTTGTAACCCAACTCGATGCTTAACCATAGAATATATTTGACATGCATAATAGGTTTCAACAAAATGTGATATGTCCCGATACTTGTTTTGCCACCAATATTTTTCTTTGACTTTACTAAAGGTTCCCCATATGCCTTTGTGGTGGCCAGCCCATAGGCTTTCATGAAATTCCTTCATTACCTATTGTTGCAATCTTTTGTTACCTAAAACTTGGACATACACTTATTTCTTCTTCTTTGCGTGCTTCCATAGATGTCCTTCTTCTTTAAGAAAAAATCCATGAGCTTTTCTCTTGATATGCTTGAACTCCTCATCAATCCAAGTCTCCTTCTTCTTCATTATGCTCAAATATTGGCCAATCTTTTTCAAGGAAATGAACTAGAACTTGAGTAATGCAATGAGCATGCTCGCTTCTAGTTGACCATCCTGTTGTTTTCAGCTTTGGACCAGTGTATTCAGTCTAAAAAGGTATTTTCGGTAGCCATGGAATGAAATTCAGCAAGTATAGATTCTTCAGCTTCATCTTCTTCCGTCAGCTCTTCTTCATTGTCATATCTTCCACGTGATAGCATGTCAGCAATTGGATTCGTCTTTCCTGCAATATGCTTTAATTTGGGGTTGAGAGATTTAATATATGCAATCCATCTTAGCATAGCAATATCGAGTGTAGAACAGTTGGCAATCATGCCCAAGAGTGGAAGACAATCAGTTTCTACCACTACAAAAGCACCTATAAAGTATTCACGTTCACACTTTAATGATGTTACAACTGCCCACAGTTCCTTTTTAACTTGTGCATACCTTCTTTGGCATATGAGATAGAATACACATGCGCCAAGAAATCTTCTCACCTCTAAAACATTTGTGCATTTTTCTTACATTATGTTGATAGCATCTATCTTGATTGGAGAAGGTTTGCGTCCATAGGGGCCACGTAGATGACTGACCACTAGGACTTCTTCTACTCCAAAAATCGACTTAGCTCGAGAAAGGGTAAGATGTACCTCTTCTAGCCTTGTCAAAATCATGACACAATCATGAATATGGTTAACTACAAATGTCCTGTAGCCATCTTTGTCAAGCTCCTCATTCTTTTCATTGACCTCACATCCCTTGATAGGTACATCATCAAGAAATGGAAGAGTAAGTTGTGGAATAAAGTCCCTTAAGACTTTGTGCATGACATTCATCATATGGGCTATGTAGTTTGTTGCACCTTATGTTAGAGTGCACATGCGGACCAATCCAAGAGGTGTCTTCATTGTGGTAATGTCTCGGCTTTCTAATGAAAGTTGAAATTAGTCATATCTTGAATATAGGTCACCCATAGAATAAATCGCTCTACCTGTAAAAGCTTTAGAAAACTCATCAACAATTGGACCTGAACCAACATTTCGAATTGTGATCACATAATAAACAACGTGTAGATCTTGAATGAATCCTAAAGATTCATTTTTCTTGGGCATGACAAACCATCGATTTGAGTAGGGCGCTGAAGAAGGCTCTAAAATATTCATTCCGATATTTTCATTTAGAAGTTCTAGTAATTTGGGCAAATGCGCCCTTGGAATAGGAATAGGCTTGAGGTTCCAAGGCACATGTGGGACCGTAAAAATGAACATATGAGCCACAATATTTGGATCCACATAGCCTATTTCACTTGGTTGAAATGCAAAATATTTTCCATGATTCATTAGCATTTGCATAAAAGAGTGTTTCTCAGCTAGCGAAAGGAAACAAATTTTACCTATTTTGAGCTATTTTATACTTTCAGATGTGAACTTGTGACCAATGTTGAAAGGATCACGAAGACTTGCTGATTTGTTTCTCTATCAACCAGCCCTTCACTTTCAGGAGGCAGTGGGACTACCATAGGTTTGACTTTCTTATCCATTATCTTGTATTTTGTCTCCACTTGCACTTCAACCTTGTTGAGTAAACCAATGTCTTCCTGCTCAACAAATTCTTGAATTGTTTGATAAAAATCCAATGTACATACTTCTATGGACTAATTTTCTACCTAATTTTTTGCATGAGCAGCTGCATATATTTCAGCCAATGTGTTTATAGTAATCAGTCTAAAAAAAAAGCCTGAAATATCTTCATTTTTAGCCATCATGTCATAAGTTTTCAGCCTCCTTTTTACATGACATAAATATTTTCTTTCAGTCTTAGTCATGGCTGGAAGAGATTTATAATAGCCCATACTATTCGCTATCCATACATACAAATTTTCTAGAGAGACAGTTTCTGTAGCATAAGGAGGTTCAATCTTTTTACATGACACACTACCATAGCCTCCTTTTATAGTAGTGCAACCGAAAAACCCTTGAATTCTCGGGCATTAGGAGGTACATGATAATCACGCAGTCGATCTCTGTCTCAATGATGGTTAACACACACAGTAAGAAATTGGATAGCTCATTCATTATCCTTGCTTTGGATTCGAGTATAGGAAGAACCATCATCAAGAGCTTTTGTCTCCAAGCAGGCTTCAGAAATATAAGGTTGCCCAAGAATAATAGGGTAACTACAAGAGTCTTGAACAAAAAAGTAAAAATTATCTTTTATGTCTCCAATAATTACCTACACATTAGGATATGCACCATATAACTCTCCAGAAGAGTTGTTTGTAGCTCTCATTCGCCATCCTAGATCAACATCTATGGGCCATCGGCCACTTTCATAGAGACTCTTTGCCATGACGTTTATCTCCGAGCCATGGTCTAAGAGTGCAATACATGGTCTTTCTTTTTCTCCAATTTTGACGACTGTCTCCGTTGTTGCTCTTGCCCAATGCGTATGGGAGTAGTGACTACTTGGAATGAATCGAGCCTCTTTCTCCTCATGCATGTGCTGTAGATGACCTTTTTTTTTAGAGGTGGGCTGCTCAACAGGTTTGGACGAGTTGACCATTACATTTTCAGCTTTCACTTCTTTAATTTTTGCATTCACGTTTTCTTTATCTTCAGCTTCAATTGCTGCAATTAATTCTTTAACTGCTTCAAAATGAATTCCTTGTAAAGTCAACTTCTCTTCATCCTGCACAAAAACTCGAAGAACTTGCAAAAAAGCATGTATTGTTTCTTTAGCTTCATCACCAACATATTGTCTTTTCCTTTTGATTACATTAACAATTACATCATGGAATTCAGGTTTGGTAATTCCAAGAATTTCTCCTAAAGTGAATTCAATTTTGCTTCCTAGAATTCGTCCTTCTAGGACTCATTTGAGATCGGTTGCAGATTCTATGTTAGACTGCAATTTGTAGCGTGGCTACTTGCCTTTCTTCTTTCCCTCGGTCTTCTTTGTTTATGGCGCATCTTTTATCAGAGTGCAGCAGTGCGGGAGTGTAGGACTGAGAGAGAGAGAACGCAAAGAGAGAAGAGAGAGAGAGAGACTGTGGAAGATGAAGATCTGCTGTATAAAGTGTGTTGAATACAAAGATATGCAGATATATACACAGGCGCAGTGCGCTGGACTGCATGTCTCCACCTCGACGATGCAACCTACTGTTCACCTCGAAGTCCGCTGCAGTCTGCACTGTCTCCTGTCTGAAATCTGCGACTAGAGACGGAATCTGCGCGTGCCACCAGTTTGTAATCTGCCAGTAGAGAAGTATCGGAGACTGTTGAAGTCCTCAGCTATTTATAGCCAGGAAACTGGGCAAAAGCCAGGGCAGGTCAGCTGCATTAAATGCAGCCGACTGGACTGCACGCAGTCGGACTACCACGTGGCAATCCCATTGCAAAGTCTGACTGTGCAGCCAACTGCACAATCCGAGTGGACTATGCAGTCCCGTACAGGCGCTGATCTCTAACACCCCCTCTCAGAGCCTGGGCAGGGCAGAAGCCTGAGGGATCTGGAATGCCTCCGAAGTAGAGCCTGGGGAAGTGCCTTCGTAAACAAATCTGCAAGATTGTCCTTCGTCTTGCAGTACTCCACAATGATGGTCTCATCTAGAAGCTTCTCTCTGATGAAGTGGTACTAGATCTCTATGTGCTTCGTCCGGGCATGAAAAATAGGATTCCGTGCCAAGGCAATGCAACTCTCATTGTCACATTGCAACAAAGTAGGACGAGTTTAGGGGCAGCCAAGCTCCTCCAACAATCGCCGAAGCCACAAAGCCTCACATGTGGTGGAAGACGCGGCCCAATACTCTTACCTCAGTAGACGAAAGGGCTACCGTGGGCTGCTTCTTACTACTCCATGAGATAACACCTGCACCCAAGGTAAAACAGTAACCTGTAGAAGACCGCCTGTGGTCATCACCGGCCCAATCCCAGTCGCTCCAACCTGCAAGTACAAGATCTGAACCATCTGTCCCTGCGGGATAATGAATCCCTAAATTAGACGTCCCCCTCAAATACCGAAGTATCCTCTGAGCAGCCTGCCAATGCACCGTCTGAGGTTCACTCATAAACCCTGCCAAGAGCCCAACAGCAAAATAAAGATCAACACGAGTGTTGAGAAGCCAAATCAAGGATCCAATAAACTGATGATAACGGGAAGCATCCGCCAGGGGAGAAGCTGAATGGGAAGTGGCCTTCTAGTTCGGATCCATATGAGTAGAAAAAGTTCACCAATCCTCCATTCCAAAAGAAACCAAGAGCTGCTCTACATATCTCTGCTGAGAGATAAAGATCCCCCTCTGAGACTGATAAATCTCAAGACCCAAAAAGAAATGGAGTAGACCCAAGTACGTCATCTCGAACGTCCGATGTAAAGCTGACTTCGTCTCTTGGACCTGCTGTGCATGATTACCTGTGACAATCAAATCATCAACATACAACACAAAAAGCACACAACCATCCGCGGAAGTGTGAACATAAAGTTGCGGATCGGCCTTAGAACGCTGATATCCCAACTAAGACTGAAGGAACGAATCAATCTTCTCGTTCCATGCACGTGGAGCCTGCTTGAGGCCATACAAGGCCTTCTTCAACCTGTAGACTTTCCCATCTGAATATCCAAAGCCAGGAGGCTGCTCAACATAGATCTCCTCCTTCAAATCACCATTGAGGAAGGTAGACTTCACATACAACTAGTAAACAGGCCATCTTCTATGGCCAGCCAAGGCAAGAACAGCTCGAATGGTCGCCATACGAGCAGTGGGGGCAAAAGTATCATGACAATCAATCCCTGGGCGCTGTGAAAAACCTTTAGCAACAAGGCAAGCCTTATGCTTATCCAAAGAACCATCGCTAAGGTATTTGGTCTTGAAGACCCATTTGACGCCAATCACCTTCTTATTTGGGGGGCGGGGCACAAGTGACCAAGTGCCATTCCTCTCAATAGCCTCCAACTCAGCTTCCATAGCTTTCTTCCATGGTGCGGACTATAAAGCCTCCTTCACAAAGGTGGGCTCTCGATCCTACATAACATGGGTCATCAAACAATAGTTAGAACAAACAAGCTCCGTAGAATGTGCCTGGTGCCTCCGTGACCGCCGCGGACCATCCTGCGGTCCCACTCCTCAAGAACCCCCTCGATCCCTGAATCACGGAGTGTGTCACGAGCCCATCGAGGAGGAGGCCGAACCTCCCCTCGTCTCTCTCCATCAGCTAAAGACTGTGGAATATCCACCAGTGGTAACTCCTCAGGGGTGACCGGTGGAACAGTAGACTCTGTGTCAGAAGCATAATCATAATCAAAAGGCACGGGCTCCAATGGAACTGTAGCAGGAGCCCAACTCTCCCCTGGATCTCCAAGAACGGGATGCTCCTCAACCATGGATATAGCCGCAACCTCCACAAACTACACATCGCGACTAGTGTACACATCCCTCTTGATGGGATCATACAATCGATAGCCTTGGGACTAGGAGCTGTAGCCAACAAATACCTATCTTCGGGAAGCTACTTCAAATTTATCACGGTGAGCCTTGGGAATGTGAACATATGCATCACACCCAAAGACCCTAAAGTAAGAAACATCGGGCTGAGTCCCAAAGTAAGCCTCAAAAGGTGTCATCCCATCAACGGCCAAAGTGGGGGATCGATTAAGGATGTGGACTGCAGTAGCCACAGCCTCGGCCCACAGAACCTGAGGGGTCTGTCGGTGCTCCATCATGGTGCGTGCCATCTCGATCACACTGCGGTTTTTCCGTTCAAGAATGCCATTTTCTTAAGAAGTGTTGGTATTAGCAAACTCCTGGTGAATACCTTTATCTACACAAAACCGAGCAAACTCATTAGAAACAAATTCACCACCCTTGTAAGATCGCAAGGTCTTCAACTTCCGACCCGATCTGTTCTCCTCAAAGAGAAGCCAATCCTTGAAGTAGGAGAAAGCTTTTGACTTTAATGCCAAGAAATAGGCCCATGTCATCCTGCTGTAGTCATCTACGATCAACATGAAGTACGAGCTCCCACGCAAGGACTCGTTCCTCATAGGGCCACATAGATCCGTAGATACAAGCTCCATCGGTGAAGTAGACCACCGCAAAGCTGTGTGGGGAATGGCATCCCTATGCTGCTTCCCAGGAATGCAGGAGACACATGGCTGCTGGCTCACCACTATATTCGGCCGCTGGCTCACCACTATATTCGGCAACCCTTGAACAAGCTGTCCCCACGAGACGCCCTCCGAAGATAATCATAGTTGAGGTGACCAAACCAAGCATGCCATAACTCTGACTATGTTTGAGAGGTAAGAAGAAGAGTAGAGAGAGCGGTGGAAGACTTCAATTTATAGATGTCGTTCTCCTCATATCCGGATGATAGAACCTTCCTTGACCCACGATCAAGGACTCACACCGAATTACTGTCAAACTCCACCAAAAGTCCAAGGGAGCAAATCTTATGAACTGACAGGAGATGATATCCTAATCCTGGTACATGCAAGACCTCTGAGGTATGGGTACCACCACGTCCATCTGAAATAAGCTGCATCTTACCCCGTCCTGCAATAGACACTTAAGAGCTATCTCCAATGAGAATCTACCCACGCGAGGGTCGCAACTGGGCAACACCATCTGATGAAGGAGTCATGTGCCGGGAGGCACCACTATCAACAATCCACTCTCGAGCCTGGGGAGTCATCATCGCACCATCAGAAGCATTCGGTGAAGAGTCCTCAATGACAACTAGATGAAGAAATGTAGCTGATGAGGGTGCAACCACAGCTCTAGAATTCTTTGTGTCCTTCTTGTTGGTGTCCTTCTTGTCTTTGTCAGGGCAATCCTTCTTCCAATGGCCAGTCTTTCCACAAATATGACATGTGGATTCTTTCTCCTTGTCCTTGTCCTTGTCCTTCTTTGACTTGTTATCCCCCTTCTTCTTCTTTTGGTCCTTCCCGTTCTTCTGAGAGGCTTGATCTGTCAGCGCCTCCGACTTGGAAGCATTCTGTTCCTTTAGCTGTTCCTCTTGGTCCAAGACCATAGTAACCAACTCTTCCCACCGAAGAGTAGACTCCCGCCCCGAAGCAATAAGGGCGGAGTAGAATGTACCGAATCATGGCGGCAATTGAGACAATAGTGTGATCACCATGTCTTTGGGGGAAATCGGGTTCCCCACATTCTGAACCTGCATCTGAAGCTATCTTAGCTTGTTGATGTGCTCCCGCAACGAAGAAGACTTGTTTACGGACAAGGTCCACATCTGAACCTCCAAAGAAACCCACTTCATAAGGGTCATCCAGTTATACATCTGATCAAGCTCCAGCCATATCTCCCAAGCCACCGTCAAGTGCTCGATGTGAGCTATCACGGCTGTAGTGCAAGATAGAAAAAGAAAGGAACGAATCCTGGCATTCAGTTTGTCCCAGTGAGATTGAGCCTTGGCCAACTCCGCATGAGCATCGGAAGAGAGTTTGGACTCATCTCTTATCGAGGGCCGGTCGATCTCATCCTGTGCAAGATCCGCCAAATCATAGGACTTAAGGATGGCCAACATCATGACGTGCCAGATGCGGTAGTTGTCACCGTCGAGCTTCTGATCTGTTGGAAGAGCCAGTAAGATAGGTACCTTCCGGTCCATAATTGTCTAGAACTCCAAGTCAATCTCTGTAGACATCTTCACCTGTAATGCCTTCACAAACGCAAAAGCAGCATCCTCTTGACTATGAAAACTCAGCCTGCTAAGGTACTTTCGCGTCTTGAAACTTCTTCACCCTTCGGAGGCGATGAAAAAGCAAAACGTGCACTTGAAAGCTGAAAACTCAAACTTCTTCCTTGTCAAATAGCAGTAAACAACAGCAAATCCACCACCAAGACTTCTTTCCTGCGTGCCCATGCTCGCTTCAGCCTTGTTCTGAAGCGCAGCCCTCCTGTCTGCCCTCAAATGCTTAAAACACAAATTTATGTCGCGATAGAAACTCCTCTTCAGGTTGGTTCTGCACTCAGTCAGCCCTCTAACACTACTCTGATACCATGTCAGAGTGCAGTGGTGCATAAGCGTAGGACTGAGAGAGAGAGAGCGTAGAGAGAGAAGAGAGAGAGAGAGACAGTGGAAGATGAAGATCTAATGTATAAAGTGTACTGAATACAAAGATATGTAGATATATACATGGGCGTGTGCGCTGGACTGCGTGTCTCCACCTCGACGATGCAACCTATTGTTCATCTCGAAGTCCGTTGCAATCTACACTGTCTCCTGTCTGAAATGTGCAAACAGAGACGGAATCTGCCCGTGCCAACAGTCTGTAATCTGCAAGCAGAGAAGTGTCGGAGACTGCTGAAGTCCTCCGCTATTTATAGCCAAGAAACTGGGCAAAAACCAGGGCAGGTCGGCTGCATTAAATGCAGCCGGCTGGACTGCAGGCAGTCAGACTGCCTACCCGTTTTGGAGGGCCAAAAGAGAAAGGCCGTGATTCATCTTCTCTACTTCTCTTTTATTCATTCAAGACTTCTTTATGATTGACGTCAACCAAATGTGCAAAGGAAGAAAAAGAATCTACCGATTCTTTCCAACCAGTTATTCCTCGAATGCACTGACTGGCGTTAGCCATATCTTCTTTGGTTGTTTTATCATGTTCCATTTGATCGAGTGCATGCATCCATACTTTAGATTGCACATTAACTTTATATGCTTTCAAACTTGATTTAGTTGGCTCAATCTGTAGTCCATAGGTAGCTGCATCAATTGCTGCATAGGCATTCTTTAGAGCTAAATTTTCAAATATTTTCTTCATTCCACCATTGCCAAAATTTGGCTCCAACGGAAGACCAGTTTCAGCTGCATGGATTTTTGCGTCTTTCCAAAAGAGGAGCATCTATGCTTCAGCCTCACGGAAGGCAAAACACTCCCTCTTCTCATGTTATTGGTTGTCACACCACAGATATCGCCTCTTAAAGCCTTCTCTCATGGGTCTTTGAGTTGATGATCATCCTCATTCTTCAACTTTGGCATCCAGCTTCTCTACTTTGGAACTAATTTCTGTAAGATTCAAATGAAGGTCATGCATGCTTTTAATAAGTTCATCCATGATATCATTTTTAGATGGAACAGAAGAAGAAAGAGTTGGCTGATTAGTCAAACGAATAGGGGATTTTGATGGTGGAAGAAGCTCCATCAATGGAGTTGTGAAGTTGAAGTAGATCCCAGTATTAGTCTCATCCGCTGTCTTTGAGTAATCATGTTAACTGCATCAGTAACATTTATCCATGCAGTCTTGACTCCTGATTTGGAGGTAGCATCTTCTAGGCAATCAGCAAGCTTTTCTTGCAGAATGGGATCTACAGCCTTAAGGAATAATTCAATCTTCTAACCTTCCATACTTTGTTGGTCTTTAGTATCAAGTTGTCCAAATTTACTTTCAAATTCATGGTATAGAGCTGTTGCACCTGAACCTTTGTTGGGCTTTTTAACCCATTCAGTGAAACTTTTCTTTGTCATAAGGCCAGAGTCTTCTAAGAAGAATTCTTTACGTAGGGCTTTTTTGAATGCATCCCAATCTACATCTTGTTGAAAAAGACCGTGGATTCTTTCTTGAAGACCATGCTTGGCTAGTCTAGCAAAATAACAGCTCCATGCATGTTGCAGTACACCAAAGAAGAGCATTTTCTCAACATACAAACGAATGAAAACATATACATTTTGACCATTAAATTGTTTTAATTCACACCCAACTTCTTCTAGGGCCTTGAAAGCTGTGGAATCAATCTTCTCTTCTTCTTGGCTTTCTTGTTGTTGTTGTAACATTTGGATTTGCTGTTGCTGAGTTTGCTGTAGTATGCGCACCAATTGTTATAGAGTATCTCCTGAAGAATCCCCCATCTTGGATTTCTCTTACACCGACCTTCACGTCGGGTTCACCAATGTCGCAACGTGTAGGCTTGAAGGTCACCACAGGGTTTGGCAAGAGAAGAATGTATGGGGGTTCAAGAGCTTAGACTCAGGAGATGGTAGAATGGTTGAAGGTTTTAAGCCAAGTTCTTGAAGATAAGTGACAGTAGGGTGAAGGTAGATTCAAAGAGAGGAGTAGACGGAAGACAAGGGGTTTAGAGGATTGAAGATGTAGAAGAATACTTGAAAAAAGAATTAGAAAATATAGAAGAATACTAACAGAGATGAAGCCGGTCAATTTCTTTTAGCATTATGAGAAACTAGAACTCTAATAGACAAAAACATGTACAAAATAATACCTTCCTCCATGCTGCTCAGATCGCTAATATAATCCTTCCAATGGCTCCGAAACGGGGGATAAATATTAGGAAACCTGGCCAGAATCCTGCTACTTTATCTCCCACTTTTGAAGTTCTGTTCACTGCTTGAAAACAGTTATCGCGCATCGCACAATTTCACTTATCTCCCTTTTTATATAAAATCCTTTCAAATTAGCTAAAAGCTACTTGCTTTCTTTTACATATCATCCTAATCTAGAAGTTGTCTATAGTTTTGTAGATTTTTTTAACAAGAGACAATATCTAGAATATTAAAAATTGATTGAAATCTAATATTTTTTAACCATGGACACTAATACTAATGTCTAAAATGGCATTGACTCTCTAAATCTGAAAGGAAGCCACACTCTAGATTTTTTTTACACGGTGTGTGCGTAGTGCCATGACAACGTTGTCCAAAAGGAAATCCATTAGCGATGATAGAATTTGAGATATCTAGCTGAGAGAATACATACAATATGAGATCATAGAATCTACACACCATATTATAAAGGAGGAACAAAGTATAACATAATAAGTCATATGATGAACCTATGTTGTAAAGAGAGATGTTTAGTTCAAAGAGCATACTCCAAATGAAAGAGACCCAAGATAGACGAAAAGTGGGCAAGACATGTTGACCTAGAATAGACAAAACATGTGCGATAATAAATCAACCCAACATAGATAAGAAATATGAAAAATGATCAAAACATTATCGCTTTACTTTTTAGTCAAGAATAGATGATGATCTGGCTAACTTTAGTAGAAATGCAAGAGTGAGTAATCATGACAAAGTGAGTAATTGTGATGAAACCTGTGTCATAGAAGTCTGCACCAAAAGTTGTTCTCCTATTTGTTTTCCTATTTCAAGTCCAATTTATGTGAACTGACATTAGTTTTGACATAGAACTCCAAATTGAGTAGGAATTTGCTAGGAATAAATCTTGTGAGTCCTAGCATATCAGCAAAACTGGTTTTCTTGATAAATGAGTTTCCTTAAGAGTTTTTCAACTAGAAAATTTTAGGGTGTCCAAGAAAGACATATCTACAATTCAACATATCTATAATCTAAATTATGATTGATGATGATCGAGTTAACATATTCTACGCTTAAAATTCATAACATAAAATACTCATAACATACACAATACATCAATTTTAAGCATGAAAAGAATATAAATCAAGAATTGAAGGCATACTATATAAATATACTTCTCGATTGTCTTCTTTAAGGAATTGATTGTAGTCGATCGTGATAGTTCTAATATCATGTTGAGATGTAGAGAGAGAAGATATGTAGAGATGCACGAGGGAGAGAAGAGACACATCATATACACTCCCAAAGACTATATCATATTGATATATATAGAATACTTACAAAATCTTTATGAATGGATGATGACTCATATCACCCAATTTCACACATTAGAAAGGTTCCCTTGTCCTTGCATGATGGATAGATAAAGAGTTTATTAGATATATTACATGTACCTTCAATCACTAAGAATATAGTGTCTGTTGGTTAAATGGTAGATCAAGGGTTACAAGTTCAATCTAATGCAAAATATTGTTTTGTAGAAGACTTTAATGATTAGTGACAGTTGGTTGCGAAAGGAAGTAGAGTTTGCCACATGTTCACTTTAAATACTAAAATTCATACTATGAATGTTGCTATGTGTGCTAAAGAAAAAGAAGCGATCACAGACATTGAAATATGGCATAAACAAATTGAATATGCAAATGTGTAATGGATAAAATTAATGTAGTCCAAAGGATTAGGTAGAGGATTGCCAGCTTTTAGACTTGTAGAATTTCACAAAGCATGTAAACCATGTGATTTTGGTAAGCAAGCAAGATAACCCCTTTTGCATGACAAAGATATGAGTAAAAAAGAACTTGATATTGTATATATAGATTGTTGGTGGCTTACAAAGACTATATCTCTTAGTGACAACAAATATTTTGTTGCGTTTATTGATGATTGTTCAAGGAAGCTCTGGGTATATTTCATAAAGGAAAAGAGTGATGTATTTGAGCACTTCAAAACTTTGTGCAAGGCTGCGATTAAAAAATAAAAAGGCTTAAAAATTAAGTGCTTGAGATCATATAGAAAAGGAGAGTACCTCTCTAATGAGTTTAGTGCCTTCTTGGTATCTCATGTGATAAAGAGACAATTTACTTGTTGCAGGTATATCTCATAGTAAAATGGGGTTGTAGAAAGAAAAAATATGCATATTGTAGAAGCTACACAAGCATTGATGGCTAAAAAAATATATACCAAAACATATTTGTCTAAAGCTATTCATGCTAGTGTCTATATTATGAACAAAAATCTCATAGGTCCAATTCATGAGATAACCCTTGAAGAATGCTTTATAGGCAAGAAGCTTAATGTGTCACATTTGAATGTGTTTGGCTATATTGCAGATATTGATGTGCCAGATGAGCTACAAAAGAAGCTTGATCCAAAGGTTTAAAAATGTATTTTTATTGAATACTCTTTAGAGCAGAAAGGGTATCCTTGTTATAACCCTATTAGATGTGAGTTCAAAGTGAACAATGATGCAAATTTTTATGACTTGAGCAGTTGGTATGCATCTTGTGGTGATGCATTAGATGATGATGATGATGATAATGATAGTTCTGTGTAGTTAGCTCTTGTCTGGGAGACTAAGAAGTACCCCCACATCTTTAGGTGGATCTACAAGTGTTGCATGTAAACACAAAAGAAAGAAGAAAGAGTTGGATGATAATGATGCATCTACTGGTCTTTTGGGATTTGATGGAGATTCTAGTGGTTTAGAGAGTTTGGATGATAAGCTTGGTATTCCTTCAATCAAGACACTAAGTGTACAGAGAGCACATGGTAATGTAAAGGCTCCATTAATTGATCCAGTGGTATGGTGATCTAGCAAGGTTAGACACCCTATCAAAGAATTTTTTTGAAGATTATGTAGCTCACCATTATGCTTATATGGTAAAGGTAGTTGAGGATGTTGAGCCACTTGTTCCAAGGATTTTGTTTGTTATGCTCATTAGGATGTAGCAATGGATCAGGAGATGGGTTCATTAGAAGCCAATATGACTTGAGATTCACTACCTTTACCTTAGTTGATGTTATGGACAAAAAATCCACAATGCTATTCCAGGCTATTCAATTAGTAGAGAGTTATGCTCATAACTGTAAGAAGGATACTTCCATGGAGTCTTCTTTTGTACAACAAAAGGCTGTGGTAAATAGGGTAACTTTGGTGGAAATTATGGGGGGTTCAGTACTTCTTTTAGTAGCCCCAACATCCCACATATCCTACTTTCAATGCTTCAATACAATAAAGTGCTTCAAACCTAGCAATCAACCATAATGTAGAGCTTAAGCAAGGTAATAATAGAACTAGAAATAATTGAGCAAACAATGGCAAGCTCATACCTATGGTTTTTTTTAGAGAGTGCAAAGAAAAGGGTCTATGTTTCAAATGTGATGAAAAATATATGATTGATCATGCATGAAGGATCACTTAGAAGCCTACAAAAGCCAAAAATTACAATATGATAGTACTTGAGGATGCGGATGAAGAGATAATTGAAGAACCCATTGTATGCACACAAACTGAATTTTATAAGCATGGTCAAGATCTTGATCCAAATCAATGGTATGAGATTACTCATAGATTTTCATTTGACCTAGTGGACATGTTTCTTTTGATATTAGTAGGACAGATTTACCTATTCATAAAACAAATTGACCTAGTGCTACAACTATCCTTTGTTCTATTTCCATAGATGCTTGGATAGGTTCTAAGAGGCCTAATAAACTTTGTATGAAGGATAACGTTCTTGGAAAGGATGTATTTATCCTGATAGACAGTGGTAGTAAGCATAGTTTTGTAAATAACCCTGTTATGGAAAGGTTGCATTGTCTTCCTATTGATTTATGTTAGTCCATAAGAGTTCAGGTGGCTAATGGTGAAGAGGATATTGACACTTAAATATGTCCATAGGTTTTCATACATTGGCTAAAAATTATAAAGAAAATGTAAACAAAAATTATTTTGAAAATGGGACCCATAGATGTTGTACTTTGGTATAATTGGCTGATGACCATAGGGGAGATTGTTATGAATTTCTTGTAGGTGTATATGGAGTTTTCCACTTTGATAGGTAGCTTATCCATCTACACAGGATCTCTAGTAAATCCAATTTTCAACTTATCACCATAAAGCAACTCAAGAAGTAGTACAAGAAGTGCTCTCAGATTTTTGTTTTGCACCTAAACAAAGAGGTTCAGGATCAGTCCAAGAATTTAGTTGAGAATTTGGATTGGAAAGCTCAATTTGAGGAGTACAGGGATTTGTTTGAAGGGGCTACTTCAATACCTTCCAAGAGAGCAGTGGATCACCCTATACATTTGGAGCCACATTCAAATTCACTCAATGAGTGGCCGTACAGATTGTCTAAATGTAAGTGTCAACACTATAAGGGTACAAAGACATACCGATCCTCATTTTCAACATAAATTGGTAGTGTCACAAAGAGCATTGCCCTAAAAATGCATTGAGAGAGAGGGGGAGAAATAGAGAAATGAAGAGATGAAGGAAGGGAGAGAAACAAAGAAGAAGAGAGAGAAATAAAGAGGGAAAGAGAGAGGGAAGAGATTAAGGATCAAAGTCCAAGGTCACAGAGACTTAAGAAATAAGAGCTTGAAGCACAAAGAGATGAAATTTTATAGAAAAAGATGGAATGAAACAACAAAAATCGATTATATATGAATCCCAACCATAGTTTATGACTATGGTATAAAAGCTTGAGCCCAAACCATACATAGCATATACATCAACACATAGACCAAGGCCATGACTCAATATAAACTCAAATATATTTAGTTTACATGCATTAGAATCATGTCACATGATTTTAGACAATACAATATGTTTTGATCTAAAAACATTCTTGTAAATTCATCATAATAGCCCAAAACCTATGCAGTCCATACACACATGGATAACCTTGTTCTAGGTCATAAAAGTACTCTTCTTTCAATTTTAACCATCTATCTTACATTCATAACACTAGTGGAGCAAGAATTTTCAAAATAATAAAAAAAAACTTGATTTCAGATAACTAAGAGGGAACTTCAAATATATAATAGTGAGAAGTCTCTAGCAATAATGCTAGACTATATAAAATCCCTATTCAAATCTGTCAATAGTAGCACTATTATTCTTCACATATTAAGCAATATATGGGTTTCTTCTCCTAGTTTTTTCCTTGCTTTTTACACCATACTACACAATTAATCTCCTGTAACAATATGTTTTTTTCTTACTACCTTGTCCATGATCTACTCGATCTAGAGGTGCCAAAAATTTACATTACAAAAAGTGGGAGTGTTATTGCTTGGCATGCACAATTTTGTGTTGCTACAAATTATGTCTCTAGTCATGAAAAAGTATACATTTCTATTCTATAAAGGCATATGGCACTTGTCTCTCAACTAAGGGATGCGAAACTAACTTAATCTTCATGATAAATACTCATTCAATATATGTATTCAACATATGAATAGACATTGCAATCCAGATGTGTATAACTTGAATATTATCATTAAAGATCTTCCATCACTTTTTCATTCACTTGATTTTCATCAACATGACAATGCAAACTTTGCAACTTTTAATATCATCTTTTCAATGACCATGATAGCTTTGAAGTATATCACAATCATTGTCATAAACCATGACAACCTTAAATACATTATATTGATCCACACATAACACTTTTATACTAATATAGAAGGGCTATCACCTTTCTTGTGGAGTTATCTATTCTTCCCATGGAGTTTCTCACTTTTCTTGCAAATTACACACTACCTTAGATATGTAAGGCATCATTTTGGAGATGTTGCCTATTGTGGAGATGAATATATTACTGATGTTGCACATTTTTGTGCTAGTATACTACTCGCAATCCTATTGGCCATGTTATAGATGGACTCTATTGCCTACCTTAGTACTATTGTGCATCACCTCTATCATTCCTTTTCTATCCATGAAGCACCTATTATACAAATGCTTCTAGATTTATTAATAATCCAAGATGGAATCATCACAATCATTTATAACTTCATCAATATAGCTATGGTCATCATAATCTCAGATTCTTCTTCTTCTTCTTCATGGTTTAGATTTTTATGACCATTCCATTATGAAATTTTTGACAACAAGCTCTATGTTGATTATGATATTACAATAACTTTGAATAGGGACTGTGCTAGGTAGGATTGTATTGATGATACCTATGACCATGTTTCTGACTTGCATACAAAGATTTGTGATGAGAAGCCTAATGATCTCAAAGTTGATACATTTTTTAGATTCTTATATTAGTGTTCTTTTTTAAGTTTTTGATGTGTTGCTTATTGTAGCCTTGATCATTTAGGACTATTTCTCTTTTGTTTATCATTGGATTGGTTTATGAACTATTCCAAAGGAGCCATTTGCTTGTTGAATCTATTTTAGTATAATGTGAGCCTATTGCTATATCGAGTAAAGGATAACAAAAGAACATGAGATGAGATGCAAGATTTGCCAAAATAATAAGGATTTAGTGTGTAATTTATTGCATCATATAAAGTATTAAGTTATTTTTCTCATAGTTTCTATTGTAGCTTGATATTTTTTGTATATTTTCCATCTAAATTGGTAAACTACACTTGTTGTAGAAGTAATCTATATATCTAGTACATGTACGTTGTATAAAATGTATAATCTACTCCCAACTTGATGCATTGGATCAACTTTTCTTGATACTCTCTTTTACTATGGTAAGGTATTTCATGTTGTGATTATGTATGTGATTTTCATTCTCCATTTCATGCGATGTATCATGTGGGGTAAGAAATTTTGACAAATTTATCGCCCACTTGATGCAATGCATCAAATGGGGTTAAAAATTCTAATACTTCATTCTTTTCTTGATACACTACATTAATATTGTATGATTTTGTGGTAAGTTTTTATACTAACTTGATAAAGTACATCAAGTTGGTGTGATTTTAAATGTTAATTTTATACTAGCTTCATAGTGTGCATTAAATTGACATGATTTTTTATTTTAATTGTATAGTACCTGGATGCAATGCACCAAGTTTCTTAACTGTTATGTATATGTTTGTCTTACATTTGATGAATTGCATCAAGCTCTTTTATGTTTTGTTACAATTTTGTCATTGACTTGATGTAATGTAGCAACTTGTTATAGAGATTTTATAAATTTGATACCAACTTGATATGGTGAATTAAGTTGCTAGTTTTTTTTTTTCACTTCTACTTGATGCACTATATCAAATTCATATTGTTTGGAATAATTTTTATTTCACTTTTGAATAAATTTCATGTTCAATTGTATCAAATGCATCAATTCATTCGCTTCTTAGTGTGAGTTGACATGATGTATCAATATTCTTGTATCTTGCGATGATATTATTTTTTCATTCATCCATTCCATCAAATTGGTTTGAATTTTGAGTGAATTTTATTCCTTATTTGATGTAATGCATTAAGCTTTTACAAATTTTATGTTGACTTCATAGACTACACCAAGTTTTTTGGAATATTTGACACTTTTGCCATCCACTTGATGCACTATATCAAGTTGACATATGTTTTGAGTAGACTTTCTTAGCAAGACAATATGTTACTTGAAGTTTCTAGCTATTTTTCTTAAGATCTAGATTGTGACACACTGTTTTTTTTTTTCATACTATATTTTCAAATTGGTATAGTATATCATGTTGCTAAGTTTATCAAAAGTTTTTAATTTAACCTTATTAGCATGAATAAATTGATGTTAGATACTATAAAGTTCCCTATTGATAGGTCATGGATTCAATTAAATACTTAACTTTTATGCTCCTATTTTCATATAAAATGTATCTTCTTTCTTGCAACATTATATTTTTCTTTATTTTAGTCAACTACTCCATGCAATGCATCAAGTTTGTTAGACCTATCTACAAGTTTTGATTAACTGCATCATGTTTTTGAAATGTTGTGTATTTTTTCTTTTCTTCATTTATCTTCTATAAGGACTCTTTCATCATATAGTTGATTTTTATCAATTATCTCCAACTTTAAGCACAATGTTTCATGATCTTGTGTGTCACTTTCTTTCTCTTTATCAAATTCAAGTCCCTTTAATGTAATGAAATGTTCTAACAAAAATGTGTGTAGTCAATGGATTACATCAAAAGTAAGTTCTGAGATGATAACTCTAAATCCTACTTTTATTATATGAATCATGTTTAATATGGACAAGAGTGAGGAAGATTTTAGCAAGAAGACCAAGAAGACACAAGGGCACACTTGTGAAGAGATAACTTCAAACCATTTGATTCTCCTCCTCTCCCACTACTATGACAAAGAAAAGTAGCAAAATTCAAGTTGAGAAGGGTGGCAAGAAAGATCCTAATGGAAAACTATGTAAGCCAATAAAGTATCAAACCCATGGCAAGAGAGCAGTATGTCTAGTTTAGTTGACTCAGGTTTGTATGACATTTTCAATTATGGTATGCTATTCCTTAAAGTAAAGAGAAATGCCAATGTTAGTGACCAAGGTTGTTCTAATCACATGTTGTAGCCATAGTCAAAATGCATGTTTATTTAGATGTAGATTATTGGCCCTTAATGACTGATTGGGTTGGTATCAGTTCTAAAATAGCCATAGCCAAAAATCTAAAACACGCATCGCTCACATTCACTAGTGCTCACTTCTTTATTGCTCTTCATATCTATGCTATTTATAGAATATAATTAAATTTATTATTTTTTAATTTTTAATATAGTTTTAATGGTGCACATCATCATTATCCTAATCATCATTTAATTCTTCTTTGGTTCTGTGTGATCAAGTAGCTTCCATGAACAGTTGCTATGAACCTCCATTGATATTGTTGCACTTTTATATCATCATAACATATATATTTTTAAAGGTTATTTTTTTAAATTTAGTATAGTATTTACTCTAATGTACCCTAAGGTTACCTATTTAGTAAGTTTTTTCCCATATACGAAAAATATATCTATATAGTGAATCATTCTCGATGTATCACAATATTACCTATCTATTGATTTTTTTTGAATATAGGAAAAATCTCTATATAGTAACTTGCTAGATATAGCAAAAATCCCTATGTAGTGAAAGTTTCCCATCTAAGCTATATAGGAAGAGTGCCCTTTTTCCCTAGTTCTAAGAATCCTTAGATATGTATATTTTTATGTAGTGAATTAGGTAGGAGATCTCTTTTTTTTCATACCTAGATATTTGTCAAAAGCTCATTGTGCATATGCATAAGGACAAAGCCAAGCCATGCTCCTACTATTCATTGCCTTCATCCTTGTAGCCTTTCTTCTCATCACTTGCAACAACATTGTTCTTGTAAGAGTTAGCCATGAAAATGAAAAAATTAAAAAACACAAGGATCACTACAAACCTAATTTAAAAAATGATGATCACAAAGACAACCATCGTCATAATCACAATGGCAATCACGGCAAGGGCAAGAACCCTTGATGAGATAAGGACATTGTCTATCCACTTTGTCTTCTATTGACATTGTATGACCCATTAGGAGCTACATGATTCCTCTATTTTGGTGTTACTTACCTCTATTGTTACTCTTTTTGTATCTTCTTAGCATAACAATTCACTTATACTCATTGGTTGCCTGAAGGTGTAGCTAATAGTAGCACAAGCCAATCATACTTTTAGTGACTACCTTGTTCAACAAACCTTTTTAAGCAAGAAAATTCTTTTATCAATAGTGCATTCCCTTGTTAACATATCAATCAACATTGTTAATTAGGTGTAAGATTATGTGGTTCATTAGTATAGATACGGTATAGTCTGTAATTGATAAGTCCCAAATAAGAACCATTTTGACTTTCCCACTTAAACTATGAGTGGTGAGATATATGTTTGCAAGGTTAATCTATGATTTCTCGAGTCATAAAGTTTTTGGAATCAATAACTTAGACAATACCTACATGGAGAAACTTCAACTAAACATTAATTATATGACTTCACATGTAATTAGTCTCTAGCAGTAATCTTACATTAGTCACTTCCCTGCTAATCTAAGTGCTTGAACATATTGTGATATAAATTGCCATAGGAAATATTGGTGAAAATTTATACACAAATAAATTACTAAATGTGATGGAAATACATTTATAACCACGTTAACATTCATATCTCATTGCATCGTTTTCTCTATGGATCATGTAGAGGAATTGAGTGAAACTTACACAAAGGCTAGTAATTCTAAGCAGTGCCATGTCTAATTTCATCAAATTCAACCTTGTAAATGTTCAAAAGAAAATTAAATTAGATAATTTACTTATGTTTGACTATATTGACATTGAACAGTGAGGTTAGCAATTCTAAGTGTTATCTTGTATAACTACATCAGATTAGTTTGAACTTGTAAATTTTCCAAAGACAACTACATTAGATGATAATTTGTATCTAATACACTCACATTGAATGAATGTATCTTGAAAATGTGAAAAGAGAGATAAATATACCTTTAAGAACTTGAGATGTTTTTCTTGAAATAGACTGCAATTCACTAAGAACATGCAAATTCAAGTGTTAAAATGATTTTTTAAAACATCGATTGACTTAATTGGTCTTATTCAAAAGAGGTACCCTGTTAAGAAATTATTGTTAGTTTCTTGTAGGTTTGGTATGTAATCTATTATGTTATTATCACATTTTATATTTAGAAGGATTATATTCATTAAATGATCTATATTCATTAATTGATTCAATGCATTCTCTTTCTCCAATGTCATTAGTATATGACTATTTTCCCCATACTAGAAAAATAGTAGACACACAATAAATATTAGAGGGAAAGTATAGATTATTGAAACAAAATTAAAAATATAAATTTAAAGAAAATATAGGTTGGAGGAGTACACTTACAAAGTTCATATTGAAGGAGGACTAACCACCACTCTCAAGAAACAATGATGAGGCAATTACAACTCAGTGCATACGGCCTCCTTCTACTACCTCCACTTTTCTAGATTTTCCATTGCTTCCATACTTATATTCTCCCACTACCCATCAAAATTGCTATATGTGCTCGAATATGCACCAAAATATTCCATTGTGTCAATATTGACATTATTACTAATCATTATTATGATGATTTTAGGAAAGGAAATATTGATGACTATACTAAGCCTACACTACAAGCAAACAAAGCTATAGTGACATTAGGCTGTGACAATATTTTTGGCATCACTATTAATGTCACCACAAGCATGGTTATAATAGTGGCACTATACTATGTGAAAAAAAAGAGTGAAAACTATCATAGTGGCAAAAACCCGCAAAGGTTTTCACAAACACACAAACAACGAGAAAACTTAAAAAGAATGACAAAGGAAGTGTGAAGGAAATCACAAGGGAGAAGGGGGAGGAGAAGGTTGTGAGGAAGGGATTTAAGGCAAACATGCATCTCCAACCTTGAAGGTATGCCATTTTCTCTTTCTCTTCCTCCTTCCTTCATACATTGTGATTTTTTCTTATGTGGAGAGAGAGAGAGAGAGGGAGGAGAGAGGGTAAGAAAGAGACAAACATGGAGACAAAGGGAGGGAGGGAGAGATTCCATCCCCCCTCTCTCTTTTCTTCTCTCTCTCTCCCTCACCGTCCATCTCTTTTCATACATGCATCGCTTTCCATGAGAAATTTAGAGAGGGAGGGAGTCTCTCTCCATGAGACAGAGGTTGGGAGAGAGAGGGTGAGGAAGGGAGGGAGTCTCTTTTGATGAGAGAGAGAGGGGGGAGGAGAGGGAGGGTGAGGAAGAGAGAGAGGGGGGGAGAGGTAGGGTGAGGAAGAGAGGGAGCCTCTTTCAATGAGAGAGAGAGAGAGCCGTGGAGAGGGGGAAGAGATAGAGATATGGAAAGAGAGGGAGGGAGAGTGGAAAGGAGAGAGAGAGATGGAAGAAGAGGGATAGATATAGTAATAGAGAAAGGGATATCCTTTCATCCCTTTCTATCCATCTCTCTCCATCTCTCTTTTCCCTTCTCTATCTTTATCTCCTTCTCTGTCTTGGAGAGGGAGGGAGACAGAGGTAGAGAGGGAGGGAGAGAGAAGAAAGAGAGAGAGAGAGAGACGGAGAGGGAGGGAGAGGGGAGAAAGAAGATTAAGAGAGAGAGAGAGAGAGAGAGGGAGGGAGGGAGGGAGGGGGAGGGAGATGGAGAGAGAGAGAGATAGCAAGAGGGAGTGAGAGAGAGAGAGAGAGGGTAAGATAGAGAGATGGAAATAACCTGAGGAGGTGAGTCATAAATGGATGTATCACATGGGTTAAACATAAGAGATTCTCAAAATACAATTTGTACACATTTTTCACGTACATAAGGGTCCCATATAAAGGGTTTACTTATGGATTGAATACAAAAGGGTTATGTTTTATTAAGTGACAATTCATAGATAAGGATATTTATAAATAGGCGTTGAATGCACATGATAGAGAGGATATATATATATATATATATATATAGTGAAATACTCAAGGAAAAAAATAAAGGGAGGAAGATAAAGAGGGAGACACTGAGAGGAGAAAGGAGGGAGACTAGGACAGAGAGATTGAAAGAAAGGGAGGGAGATTAAGATCAGAGAGATGGAAAGAAAGAAAGGGAGAAAGGAGAAGATCAAGAGAAAGATATGGGAAGAGAGGAAGGGAGGGAGAGAGGGGCATGGAAGGAGAGAGAGAAAGAGATAGAGATGGAGAATGAAGGTAAGAGAGAGAGGGAGGCAAGGAGAGATCTCCTCTTTCCTTTTCTCTTTTACCCTCTCTCTCCATCTCTCTCTTTTCTTTCCAATCAATGATTCATTTGTAGACAACCATAGCAAGTATCAATGGGGGAAGCAAGTGCAAGTGCCCACATATAAGCAAGTGAGTTAGTTGCTTCTATACTATCTTATATGTTGCTTGGGGGATATGCTTATGATAGAACGCAGCCTATACATGTACCTATGTATATGCGTGTATCTTTGTATGCACTATGCTTATCCTATGTATATGCATATGATGTGCTTGTGCATATCCTAGGTAGCCTAGCCTATGCATGGCCTATGCATTTGCACGTAGTGTTTCATGTGTATATATATGCACATAGCATGTGCATTGTCTACCCTGTCATTGTAATTTAGGTAGGCTTATAGACCTTGTTATAACGATACATATAGAGAGTTGAGAAAAAGTGTCTCTCACATCATGCAAATATCTATGCTTAGTGTACTAGTAGCAAGAGTGTATTGATACTCCCATCAAAACCTTGATTGTACATGTATGTGATTAGAGTGTGTGATGATGAGTATTGCTGCTTTCTTCCTTTAGTCTTGTATTCTATATTCATAACCACTCGTGAAAGTGTGCTACTACGACCACCTATGAAGAAGAAATGCCATGTGATCATGGGGTGGGACACATCATAGTTTATTGGAGTCTATAAGAACTTGTTGTCATTGACCCTCTCTTGACCCGATATTTGAGATAGAATATGTTAACAACAACAACACTATTCAAGATCTATAATAGCTGAGCTGGAAAATTAAGAATTTACTCGCATACATGCATACATTGGTATAATTAATAGTAAAGCAAAACTTGAACCTTGATACTCTTGGAAACTGTTCAAAACGTCATAAACTCTTTGTTCAAACTTTGAGCTCAGGGTTAGGCTATAAAATTTAAGGCGACCTTTCACTCATGGGTCTATCGTGCACCGAAACTTGAGGCTACGTAGTGTATACGTCCAAGGAAAGTTCTAAGATGAGAAGGTTGACGGCGCAGTTGACGTTGCCAACCAGAGTTTCTGAATAGAAACCTGCTAGACGTCCGTGAAAAGGTCTCTTTGTCTGTACTATGTAGGTGCTACGTGGACACGGGTTGACGGACGCGTCTGCGACGATGGAAGCATCCGAGGGCGTGACACGGGGAGATGCCGTGTTGCGGATGTTACCCTGGATGAGGCAGCTTTGAACATTGCTATAAAATAAAACGTTGCTGATCATTGCCGGACCGAGACGCAGACAGAAACACCAACGAGACACAGAGAGAGAGAGAGAGACAGGAGAGGAGAGGGACAAGCATTTGATATCCGCCGCCTACGTACGGTCACAATTCACAACTTCCCAACTGCCGCCCTGATTTCTGCATCGAATAGCAGTATGATATCCATGGATCGACTTTGTTACGGACGGAGGCGAGCCCTGCTCCTGCTGTTCGTTGCCCTCGTTCTTGCAGCTTTTCTTCTCGCGGACAGTCGCAGAGACCTGCACGTGGTTGCCAGCTTTGATGGTCACGACAAGAACAACAAGAAAGGTCATGATTGGGGTCGTGGTGACTGTGGTAATGATAACGGGGATGGTAACTCTGATTATTGTGGCGACGACGGTGACTCTGATGATACCGCCAAGGCAAAGTCGACGCCTTAATGCCATCAAAGGGTGGGAATCTGTCTAATTTCCTATTCTATTCAAACTATCCCATCCATTCGGCGCTCACTGATTCATATATTTTCGTCTTTCTTCTCAGCTTCATTATTACTGAATTCTTTCTGTTTAGGTTAACCTTGTCTCTTCTTAGCTAATATTTGCCTTAACCCTGCCTGTTCTTAGCTTAGTTATTATTACGTTTTCTCAGCGTTGTAATTACTCAACACTCATTCGTTGCGACGTTTGTATTCCATGCAGGGTAATCGGAGCCACAAGTCGTAGTTCCAAGCCAAGGTGTCGTGAGCACGCGTTAAAATAAAACGTAATACAGAGGCTGAATAGAAGACATGTAGTTAGTAGTATTGAACAGCGCCTCTCGTCATAGACATTCGGCTGCGGCTGGTTTTGTTGTATATAGCTCCATGCAACTTTTCAACGTTGCTAGCAACATAAAACATAATACCAGACGTTACCACAATCGTCTTTTCCTTATAAGCAAACGAGAATTTTGGGGCCGTCGCATGAGTACTCATCTTTCGTTGCCTCAATTACGTTGCTCGGAATTTTCTTCAACTGTTGGTGGTCCTTCTTTACTGGAATTGTTGCTATTCAGCTTTATATGGGTATTCTCTTTCTTTAAAAAAATAAAATTTTAAAAAGAAAACCCCATCCTATATATATGTTATTATTGATTTTATGTGCCTTTCGCTGGAAGATTGGAAAGTGAGATAATTCGGGGTCTTTCTTGATTACGTGACGATCACGCTAATCCTCCCCAAAATCCCAAATCGAGTTTAATCCAATCGATTCTGGCTTTAATTACCCATAAGAGATGGATCCCTCGAGTTAGTTTAGTTTTTACATAGATGACGTGCATCTATCTATAATTACATAGATGACGTGCATCTATCTATAATTACATCTATCTATAATTACATTCGGTTGCGGCTGGTTTTGTTGTATATAGCTCCATGCAACTTTTCAACGTTGCTAGCAACATAAAACATAATACCAGACGTTACCACAATCGTCTTTTCCTTATAAGCAAACGAGAATTTTTGGGCCGTCGCATGAGTACTCATCTTTCGTTGCCTCAATTACGTTGCTCGGAATTTTCTTCAACTGTTGGTGGTCCTTCTTTACTGGAATTGTTGCTATTCAGCTTTCTATGGGTATTCTCTTTCTTAAAAAAAATAAAATTTTAAAAAGAAAACCCCATCCTATATATATGTTATTATTGATTTTATGTGCCTTTCGCTGGAAGATTGGAAAGTGAGATAATTCCGGGTTTTTCTTGATTACGTGACGATCACGCTAATCCTCCCCAAAATCCCAAATCGAGTTTAATCCAATCGATTCTGGCTTTAATTACCCGTAAGAGATGGATCCCTCGAGTTAGTTTAGTTTTTACATAGATGACGTGGTCCTTCTTTACTGGAATTGTTGCTATTCAGCTTTATATGGGTATTCTCTTTCTTTTAAAAAATAAATTTTTAAAAAGAAAACCCCATCCTATATATATGTTATTATTGATTTTATGTGCCTTTCGCTGGAAGTTTGGAAAGTGAGATAATTCGGGGTCTTTCTTGATTACGTGACGATCACGCTAATCCTCCCCAAAATCCCAAATCGAGTTTAATCCAATCGATTCTAGCTTTAATTACCCGTAAGAGATGGATCCCTCGAGTTAGTTTAGTTTTTACATAGATGACGTGCATCTATCTATAATACACGATATACGTTACCATATGGTAGGCAGGACAACACGTGGGAGTGTGCTTGGTTAGTGAAGGTACGTAGATCCAATATTCAAAGCCCAACAATATATACGCACGGATTCTCGTTGTTAATCGCCTCCAGGATTGATGCAAGGAACTTTTCTCTTTCTGTCCTTTTATTTCATTCTAAGAATGTTGCTTTGTGAACTTTTCTTCTAATGTCTTAGTTGTAGCAAATAATTTATTTACCTTATGAACATTTTTTACTATTGAGACTTTTCATCTGTTAGAAATTTGTCACCTTGGTTTCCTTGAGCCTTGGTGAAATGATATTACTAGTAGCTATCAACGTCACGACACATTTTTACTATTGAGTCTTTTCATGTGCTAGAAACTTGTCACGTTTTTTTCCTTGAGCCTTGTTGAAATGATATTACTAGTAGCCATCAATGTTGGGATACATTTTGTAGCCTCTTTGTTTGAGGCAATTACTGTTTTAATGTTTATGCAAAATAAATAAATAGCTTCAATTTATGTGAGAACTTAAGAATTAATTATGTAAGGAGGGAGGTGGTGGTTTTAGGAATGCTTATCTTTACTATAAGATATCTATCAATGGCTCCAAGAACGTTTGATCTTTACTAAGACATCTCTAGTTATGTGAGGAATGTGGTCTATGGGTCCTCTTTAATCCAACTATTTGATTAAAAATCTACTATTAATGTTGCTATATATATGTATATATATATATGAGGTCTTGGCCTCAATAATGTTGATCTTCACTATGGGTGCTCTATAATGCACATTCTCTAAATATGTTAGAAATGTGGTGGCCTCAAGAAAATTCAATCTTTTAATGGCCATCAATGTTGAGAGTTGTAACTTGGAAATAGATTGATACATAACCTAAGAAACTAACGTCATGTCAATCACAATTAGAATCAGCTCATCCATGTGGAGTACAAACTAAATTGATATAGAAGATAATAACAGATGTAAGGATCATAATATTTTAGAATGTTTTAAGTCAAAAATGTATTTAGTAATCAAAATCATTCTCAATGAGATCCACGCTTTCCAAATATCTACTTCAATATCTAATCCTACAAATCTATTGATGCCACCAGTAATATTGTTGCTATGCTCATCATGATTATTCTCTAAACATTGTAGCAGAATTACTCTCTTTTGTGATGCCATTTTTAAAAATAAGTGTTTATCTCTATATTTCAATTGACATACTAGGAAAACATCATAATCATAAATAATTTTAAAAAATGAGGACTATTTTTAAAAAATAATATAGTCTTTTATTATCTTGGCAATACCTTCTTGTATAGTTATTTTAGAATGCCTTTAAAGGTACACCTTATAAACTACATTCCATTCCTAGATGCATGCATGACGATAGATTGATCTATGTCTCCAAAATATCTAAAATACAACCATTTGGACCTAAGAATATGTTGAAATTTCCAAAACCAAAAGGCCTTTATAGACTTATTATGTTTTGTTGACCATAGTCTTGATTCCATCTACATGCTTCCACTTCCTTGTTATGGCAAGCTAGATAAACATATATCTTGCATTAGATTCCATGATGACGACTTCTAATTGTACCTTCTGTGTGCTCTATTAATGAACCACTATGATCATATTGAAGAAACTCTTAAATCCAAAGTGAAGTCTGTGGTTTATCTTAGAGTGGTATGTACATGCACAAGAGAAAATATAAGGATACAATAATCTATTAAATGTATTTCATTTTTATTAGTGAACACTCTAACAAGTAAAGAAAATGATAATCCCACATAAATTACCCAACAATGGTCATTCGGAAATGCATTCGGCATTGTACCATGTTGATTATTGTTATGTAGCTTAAGAAAATGAATTGGCTTATTACTTCCTTGAAATCTATAACCTCTTAATTCAATGTATCAAATTGTTATGAAAGGTTTACTTATTAGAATGTCAATTGATGTAATACACCAACTTCAGTTGCAAGATTAACCAACTTTATTTACACATTGATGGACTACTTTTAATTGGTGCAAAAAACCATTACATAATGCACATGACTATTTGTGTAGGATCAACTTCTTTTATATCCTAGAAGTATGGACAACATACATGGTAACTTTATATCCTACAACCAAATACTATGATAATGTATTGGAAGCACTTTGAATGCATCAAGTTGATGTCCAAAGTTCTATGATTTATGAGGCAACTTGATTCATTTCATCAAGTCACTACAAAAGAAACAATAGTCTATGTAGATTGATATACTCCATCACATTGGAGCCAATATTTTATGATTTACAAGAAACTACATGCTCTACATCAAATTAGTATAGAGAACATATAATACTCTTGGTAGCTCAATGCATTGCATGAAGTGGATGCTAAAACTTGTGTAATATGTAAGGCAACTTGATGCATTGCATGAAGTCAGTATGAAAAGCACACATTAATCTATGTAGCTTGTTGAAGGATATCAAGCTGATGCAAAAACTTGTATATTTACAAGGCAACTTGATGCACTACATCAAATTAGTACAAAAAACATAAAATGCTAGCTAGCTTGATGCAATGCACAAGTTGCCACTAAAATTTGTTTCCTTTATAAGGAAACTTGATGGACTAGATCAAATTTGTAAGAAATCTATTAATATTTTTATGCATCTTAAGATGCAGTGTATCAAGTTACCAAAAAATGATGCATAACTTTCAAGTAAATGTGATGTAGAACGTCACATTGGTATGATAAATATAATATTAACTATGAAAGTTGATGTCCTAAAGTCAAAATATGTAAAAACTACATGGAAACTTGATGCACCACATCAAGTTTACCATAAAGTCATGTTTAGGAGACTAGAACAACCACCATACAAACCCACGTACGGCTTGAAACATTAATTATTTTAAGCAATAAGAACTTTAGCAATTTACGATTTTTTGATCATAGTTAGGTTGGGGTGCTACTGGCATTAAGATCATATGTCATAAGAGTAATTAACATGATGTGAATCTTTTGTATAACTTGCATATGTTTTCATATAGTTAAATAGAAGAAAATTTAGAATACTTTTACAACATGACTCTAATATGAGGAGAATTATCATTCTTTATAATAGCTAACTAGTTAAGTAATTGGATCTCATTGTCACTTGTATGTATAAATCAAATATTAGCATCCTATTCTCACTATGATAATGTTGCAAGAGCTTCATGTTAAGACGATTTCCCCTTAGATGATATCTTAGAAACCATTTACCAAGTTTTTAAAAAAAATAACCAACTAAATCTATGACTTCTGCTTTGGGGACTATAAATTATTATTTTGTCTCTAGGATGATATCTTAGAAACCATTTACGAGTTTTTTTAAAAAAATTAACTAACAACTAAATCTATGACTTCGGTTTTGGGGGCTATAAATTATTCTTTCGTCTTTAGTACAAATTTTCTCTTCATTTAGAAACCACATTATATTGTATAATATACGGTTCGTGTATATAACAAACTAATAGGCTATAAACACCATTCAAATTTTGAGTCACTTTGACAAGGAGTTCGAAAAGAGAGCCTTCATTGGACTTGGAGAAGACTAAAAGTCTCCAGTATTTTTTGAAGGAATCCTTTCTTTGTCTTCCTTGGTTATGATTAGTTTACTCCATTAACACCTTGTAGCTTGAATGTTTATCACTCAAGGAGTCAATAGAACCCCTCTTTGTTGCCTCTATAGTTGCAATCTCTTAGAGCCCTTCAAGACAAATTTGTGTTGTCTACACTAGAACTTCATGTTGAATGTGTAATCTATTTAGACAACTATATTCATGTTTTTGTTTCCTTGAGGAGCATCAGTACTAATCACTAAGCATTAAGGAGTGATAGTGCCTCTCTTCTTTACCTCTCCTTTACTTAAGAAAGCAAGTTTGGTGAACCTTCTTACATGGTCTATCTTGGAAAACAACAAGTGGCATTCATACCTACTAATTACTTGCAAGATTGATGAGGCAAATGATATTGATACTATTCTAAGCCATGACAAGTTTCCGTTGGTCACGATGAAGACTCATTATCTTCCATTGAAGAAACATTAAGCTTCTTATACTATAATAACTAGGACATCCATGGATTCTTAACCAAAGCTCTTTCAAACTAGAGGGATTTTTCTTCTTTTGATTCCATGATCACCTTTCCATGGCCATACTTTAAATTTGAAGGAACCAAATTGGAGGTTTAAAGCCAGATTTAAGATGCGTTCTTACAAGGTAGCCATATCCAACTTTTTGAAGCTCAATATATCATCAAGGATGCATGAGTGCTTGGTCATAAAGCTTTATTATAGTGATTTAGCATCAATATTGGATTGCATCTACAAGGTTTGGGGTCTATTGGACAATAAGAAGTCATTATGGACCGCATTTTGATGATGTTTCTATTCTATATTGACCTCCTTTGAGAGAGAGAATGGATTTTAAATGCTATTTTTAAAGCAAAAAAGAGCCCAGGGAGGCCATAAAAGACCAAAGTCTCATACAAAATGAAACGCTTGCAGATCAATGAGCTGGAGTTTTTCTAGATGCAAGGAAGCCAACCCAAGTCTTAGTTCATTGATCAGAGTCCGTTTGCCCCCCATATCCCCACAAGGTTTCACATTAGGAAGCAGCTACATGATCTAAGAGTCAGAAAGTGCATCAGGGCAGCCAAATTTATAGATTTTGATACCACAAAGCTAGTCATTTAGAGCGATCTCAATTCCAAGTGCATTTGCCCCTCCGAAATTGAAAAAACCACTTGGCTCCTAATGTGAACATGCAAAAAATGATCTAGTTTTCTTAAAAAGTTAAATCTTAAGCTTGGCTAGTGTAGATCTCAAAAGACATCATTCCACAAAATGTAGCCATGGGGGGAGGGAAGGGGCATCATTTCTTTCGGCACCCCTTCCATGGTTTAAAAAATGATTTTTTGAACCTCCAATCAATGAGGAAATCCTCTTGGTTGTAATGCTGAGCTCTAGGGTATGCAATGCTTAGGTGTGAGGTGCCAAGGAGGAGCTCTGGAAGTAGAGAACATTTTCCAAAAGGAATTGCAATGAGATATGACTTGTGGGGAGAGAGATCCAAGAGCTTGAAGTAGGCAGGGTGTAGGCTGACTATGGCTGCCAAGGAAGGTCAAGTAGAGATGAAGGTGAGAAATGGAACCATGAGCTGAACTTGAGTTGACCTGAGGTTAAGATGAGCTGAGAGAGAGTAGAGGAGAGCTAAGCCGTGCTCTGATACCATGTTAAAGATGCGGGATCTAGAGCATGACAAAGGTGGTAACTATGGAGGATGGAAGATAAAGACACAACTTATGTTGACATGACAATGTAGACAATTGTTACACAAGTGAATTAGGTTTAAAGATTGAGACTTGAATTCATAAACACAATCTTGTGAATGGACAACAATGACACATACACTTGACATAAGAGACAAGTACTATTGCATTATCATCATATGAAAGTGATAGCTCAAGTACATCATTATATAGAGTTCTTTGGTAGCAGTTAACATCCACTGTGCATATGGGATTTTGTCTCTCTTCCTAGAATGGAATGCATCTTTTGAGCCTAACTGTCCTATACAAACAAACTAGAGTAGGTGTGATTGCAAGTATCTCAATAATCGGTCCATCAATGCAGTGATCAGACCGTGCCTCTCTGCATATCGAGTCTCAAGGCTGGTGGGATCATGATTTGTAATGGAGTACTGCAAAGAAAACAAAATACAACTGTTAGAAATATGATTGTTAGTACAAAGGATATTGCAAAAAAGTAAGCAAGAAAAACAAAAGAAAAACTTACAAAGTCCTCCAGATATGTCTTGTGGCCGCCACTCCCAAGATGATGGACCACTCCAGCCTTTAGTCGTGCCCTCGCCGCCTCCCGTTGCTATCTCCAACGTCTTGGAGAATCTGTAGCCTCCTCCCTGAGTCGGCGCCGGTCATCCATGTCTAGCCACTTATGCTTTGAAGCCCCACTCTTGAGTGCCTTGCGTACATCCAATCATCTATGTGACATATATGCACGCATGCACTCCATCATCCAGCCCGTAGAAAACCTATCTGTTGTGGCTGGTATCGCAAACTTCTCATGCAAGGATGCTACTATGTAGTCCTTGCTCCCCTCTGGTATGTTCTTCCAATGATCCAAGAAATTGTGTCGAACAACTTGTTGGCACAACTCTCTCATGCCAGCCATCACCCTCTCCTCATCATTCATGATGATGGCTCCTGACATATCATCTACAAGGTAGGCATACTCCTCTAGGGTATGCCCCCTCTAGGGTATGCCTAAGATGGGTCCTCTCCCACCTACGACCATGCTCTTGGACATGTCCAGGAGACCCCTGTACATCTGGTGTACCTACTGGGGTAGTATCTATCGTAGTAGCACCCATAGGGGTGCCACCTGCGGACGACTGAGCAAAAGCTAGAGTGAGTGGAGTAGACATCCCCACAAGTGTGAAAAATCCCAGAGGTGATGTAACTCCAGCAGAATGAAAAGATGGAGACCCCGCCTCCGTGCCTCCACGATAACCACCTGAGCCACGCTCTCTCAAACGGCCACAAGAGTGAGAAGTAGCATCTGCATCCCAAGCCGACCGCGAGCTCACTGCATCCGGATCTCAGCAGCATCCCCCTAAACCACTCCCTCTGTGTGGCCCAAGTTTGGAGTATCGAACTCGTCTACTAGAAATTATAGCATCATATCGTGCCGAAGTAGATCTAATAGAGCGGCCTGACGGTGTCCAAGAGACAGCTCCTGGTCTGCCATGTCTCTAAATCTCGCCATCTGATCTAGAGACATACACGTGAAGATCTCATGTAGCTTCTCATCGCTCATCCCTCGACTCATCCTGATGATCTAAATATCCACAAAGGTCACCTGTACAGATAAAAAATGATGTTAGCATAATCAATATAAATCATACAAAGCACGGTAATATAAATCTTTAAAAATGATATTATTTAAAATACATATCTGATATACTCTTATAAGCAATTCGTCAATGAATTGAGTAGGTGCATGCTCCAAGTATGAAGTATCCTATGGTCCCATGTCAATCTCCTAACACAACTCTGCATACACTAGAAGATCGATAGACATGTCACCACAAAAGGATGAGTCCACCTCATTCTCAAAGAATTCTTGGACTCTTGTATTTCCATCATTGTTACCCGATGCTGGCTCCTCTACATGCTCCAAGCTTTCGGTGGCCTTCACTCCTTGCAATATCAACCCCTCTATTTGCATATTGTCCTCATCTATACTCAAAACATTGCTTTGACCATATACTCTCACACTTTGGGGAGCTGAAGGTATAACATACCACCATCGAGGTCATTGGGGGTTTGGATAGAAATTTACCTGTTCACAATCATGTATAAGAGAGATTTAACTATTGTGACATGTACCATGTCGTAATACAATTAAAAAACAAATGAGTTCATGCATCGTTCACAATGGGCCGGCAACAAAAACATGTCACGCAAATCCATCCATTTTTTTTCAGAATCTATTTCGAGAAATCCAGATGGACCTTGTCGAACTGTTGCTCCAGCTCCTTCAAGTACCACTTTGAACCATTGCACATCGAATAGGATCATGGAGAAGCTATGGTAATCCATAGTGACAATACTTTGCAAGTTTCCAAAACACTCAATCTCATCTATAACCATGTTTGGATCTATTGCTTATTGTCGACTCTCTTGCTCAAACCTTGCCATGATACCACAATCCGTTTTGGAGCACATTTTGTCAAGATGCTACACGCGGAAATACCGTCCACACGACCACGTTGCTCTATATATTTTGTACTATACATTGAGACACTCAATTAGTTATCGCATATAAAATATGAATATGACAAACCCTAAATACGTCATCACCTTTGGACTACATCCCCTCGAGAATTTCCACTCCTCGATTCAGACCTTCGTCGCTTCGCGAGACGTTGCAGTCAAAGCTCCATGCAACCATTGCATTGACATAAACCGTGGCATCTCCCCCATGCCCTCAGGATATCGAATTGTACAATGGCATGTACTACATCGAAATTTAGATCGCGCTTCCTCTCGATCTTTCCTAGCTTCCTGGTACCTAGCGAGTCATGTTTCCATAGAGGCATGGTGCAACATACAAAAGTGATTCACTTTCTCCTCCATTGCAGCATCCATTCTTTTTTCTACCCCATTTTCAACCACCACATCTCTGGTCAGTCTATCATCATCCTTCACCAACCATAGCATACTGTTGTCTGAATCCATCATTGGTAGCCATTGTGAAATATATACTAGTGTCTTAGACACCAACCAACCTTCAGCCATGCTACCTTCTGCTGATCTCGCTATCGCACAAAGCCTTTCAGGGTTTTTATGAAGCGCTCCAAGAAGAACATCCATTGCGTACAGACAGGTCTAGTAATCTTCACTTCATCTACAAGATGCACAAGAAGGTGGATTTGTATCGTGAGTATGCTGGTAGGCAGGTAATTCTCAAGGAGACAGACCGTAGTTGAAAATTGGATTTACTAGAGATCATGTGTAGATGGATAAGCTACCTATCAAACTGTCAAACTCCATATACACCTACGAGAAATCCATAACAATCCCCCCTATGGTCATCAGCCAATTATACCAAAGTACAACATCTATGGGTCCCATTTTCAAAATAATTTTGTTTACCTTTTCTTTATAATTCTTAGCCAATGTATGAAAACCTATGGACATATTAGCCACCCGAACTCTTATGGACTAACATAAATCAATAGGAAGACAATGCAACCTTTCCAGAACTAAGTTATTTACAAAACTGTGCTTACTACCACTATCGATCAAGATAAATACATCATTTCCAAGAATGGTATCCTTCATACGAAGTGTATTAGGCCTCTTAGAACCTATCTAAGCATCTATGGAAATAGAACAAAGGATAGTTGTAGCATTAGGTCAATTTATTTTATCAATAGGTAAATGTGTCCCACTAGTATAAAAAGGAACATGCCCACTAGGTCAAATGAAAATCTATGCATAATCTCATACCATTAATTAGGATCAAGATCCTCACCATGCTTATAAAACTAAGTTTTTGTGCATACAATTGGTTCTTCAATTATCTCTTCATCCACATCCTCAAGTACCATCATATTGTAATTTTTGGCTTTTGTAGGCTTCTAAGTGATCCTTCATGCATGATCAATCATATATTTTTCATCACATTTGAAACATAGACCCTTTTCATTGCACTCTTTGAAGAAAACCATAGGTATGAACTTGCCATTGTTTGCTCAATTATTTCTAGGTCTATTATTACCTTGCTTAAGCTCTATATTATGGTTGGTTACTAGGTTTGAAGCACTTTCTTATCTTGAAGCATTGAAAGTAGGATATGTGGGATGTTGGGGCTACTAAAAGAAGTACTAAACCCCCCATAATTACCACCAAAGTTACCCTATTTACCACAGTCTTTTGTTGTACAAAAGAAGACTTCATGGAAGTATCCTTCTTACACTTATGAGCATAACTCTCTACTAATTGAATAGCCTAGAATAGCATTGTGTATTTTTGGTCCATAACATCAACTAAGGTAAAGGTAGTGAATCTCAAGTCATATTGGCTTCTAATGAACCCATCTCCTCATCTATTGCTACATCCCAATGGGCATTAAAAACAGAATCCTTGGAACAAGTGGCTCAACATCCTTAACTACCTTTACCATATAAGCATAATGGTGAGCTACATAATCTTCAAAAAACTTCTTTGATAGGGTATCTGACCTTGCTAGATCACCATACGATTGGATCAGTTTTAATGGAGCCTTTACATTACCATGTGCTCTCTGTACACCTAGTGTATTGATTGAAGGAATATCAAGCTTATCATCCAAACTCTCTAAACCACTAGAATCTCCATCAAATCCCAAAAGACTAGTAGATGCATCATTATCATCCAACTCTTTCTTCTTTCTTTTGTGTTTACATGCAACACTTGTAGATCCACCTAAAGATGTGGGGGTACTTCTTAGTCTCCCAGACAAGAGCTAACTACACATAACTATCATCATCATCATCATCATCATCTAATGCATCACCACAAGATGCATACCAACTGCTCATGTCATAAAAATTAACATCATTGTTCACTCTGAACTCACATCTAATAGGATTATAACAACGATATCCTTTCTACTCTAAAGAGTATTCAATAAAAATACATTTTTAACCTTTGGATCAAGCTTCTTTTGTAGCTCATCTAGCACATCAACATATGTAATATAACCAAACACTTTCAAAGATGACACATTGAGCTTCTTGCCTATAAAGCATTCTTCAAGGGTTATCTCATGAAGTGGAGCTATGAGAGTTCTGTTCATAATATAGACACTAGCATGAATAGCTTTAGGCAAATATGTTTCGGCATATTTTTTTTAGCCATCAATGCTCATGTAACTTCTACAATATGCATATTTTTTCTTTCTACCACCCCATTTTATTATGGGATATACCTGCAATAAGTAAATTGTCTCTTTATCACATGAGATACCAAGAAGGCACTAAACTCATTAGAGAGGTACTCTCCTTTTCCATATGATCTCAAGCACTTAATTTTTAAGCCTTTTTATTTTTTAATCATAGCATTGAAAGTTTTAAAGTGCTCAAATACATCACTCTTTTCCTTCATGAAATATATCCACAGCTTCCTTGAACAATCATTAATAAACATAACAAAATATTTGTTGTCACTAAGAGATATAGTCTTTGTAAGCCCCCAACTATCTGTATATACAATATCAAGTACTTTTTTACTCATATCTTTGTCATGAAAAAGGGGTTATCTTGCTTGCTTACCAAAATCACATGCTTTACATGCTTTGTGAAATTCTATAACTCTAAAAGCTGACAACCCTCTACCTAATCCTTTGGACTATATTCATTTTATCCATTACACATTTGCATATTCAATATGTTTATGCCATATTTCAATGTCTATGATCGCTCCTTTTTCTTTAGCACACATAGCAACATTCATAGTATGAATTTTAGTATTTAAAGTGAACATGTAGCGAACTCTACTTCCTTTGGCAATCAACTTACACCAATCATTAAAGTCTTCTACTACAAAATAACCACTACAAGGATACGGAGGCATAGCGATGATGCTTTTCGATGCATTTGCGACACTAATAGCAATGCAAATAGTGATGGTGCTAGACAAAAAAATGCGGGCCGAAATCGAAGCACATTATTTTGCGCGAACAAATGAAAGAGAGCAAAAGAGAGTGAAAGGGAGAGCGAACTCCATCTTGCATTTGAGAGGTAGAGGGAGAGAAAGAGAGAAAGAGAGAGAATGAAAGCTTCTCACCGCCGCCGTCACCATTCGTGAAGAAGAGAAGGAAGTGTACAAAGGGTGAAGAGGAGCCGCCGTTGCAAAGAGGAGCCACTGAATCCATCCTCGGGCCTTTACAGTGAGTGCATTGCTCCTTCTTGCATTGTTTTTTTTTTCTCTTTTTCTTTTGCTTGTTTTTGTTAAAAATCACGTATATTGAGAGAGGGAGAGGAAGAAAGAAAATGAAAGAATGAACGTGAGAGAGGGAAAAAACATTAAACATAATAGGGAAAGAGAGAAAGAGAGGGAGAGGGAGGGAGAGAGAGAGGGAGGGAGAGGTTGTTGTTATTGTTGTTGTTGTTTTATTTCTTCTTCTTCTTTTTTTTTGTTCGTAGTAGTGGTAGCGGTAGCGGTAGCAGTAGTTGTTGTTTAATATTTTATTTTTTTATTGTTGTTTAATTTCTTATTCTTCTCTTCTAGTTTGTTGTTATTGTGGTAGTCGTAGTCGTGGTGGTAGTCATGATTGTAGTAGTACTACTAGTAATAGTAATAGTAGTCTTCTTGTTTGTTGTTGTAGTAGTAGTAGTAGTTTTTTTTATTTTCTTGTTTATTGTTGTTTAGTTTTTTTATTTGTTGTTATTGTTGTAGTAGTTTTTTCTTATTTTCTTGTTTGTTATTATTGTAGTAGTTGTTGTTTTTTTTTTCTTCTTCTTTTCTTGTTTATTGTAGTGGTAGTGGTTTGTTGTTGTAGTAGTTGTAGTCGTGGTTGTAGTAGTAGTAGTAGTGGTAGTGGTCTTCTTGTTTGTTGTTGTAGTAGTAGTTTTTTTTTTCTTTTCTTCTTTACTGTTGTTTAGTTTTTTTGTTTGTTGTTGTTGTAGTAGTGGTAGTAGTAGTAGTTTTTTCTTCTTTCTTGTTTGTTGTTGCTGTTGTTGTAGTAATAGTAGTAGTTGTTATTGTTGATTTTTCTTCTATTCTTGTAGTGGTAGTGGTAGTGGTAGTGGTAGTGGTAGTGGTAGAGAGAGAGAGAGTTATTGTGGTAGTTATAGACGTGGTCGTAGTCATGATTGTAGTAGTAGTACTAGTAGTAGTAATAGTAGTTTCTTGTTTTTTGTTGTTGTAGTAGTGGTAGTTTTTTTTCTTTTCTTGTTTATTGTTGTTTAGTTTTCTTGTTTCTTGTAGTAGTAGTAGTAGTAGTAGTAGTAGTAGTATTTTATTTTTTTCTTGTTTGTTGTTATTGTAGTAGTAGTTGTTGTTGTTGTTATTTTTTTAAATTCTTTTCTTGTTTATTATAGTGGCAGTGGTAGTGGTTTGTCGTGGTCGTGGTCGTAGTCATTGTAGTCGTGGTTATAGTAGCAGAAGTGGTTTTCTTGTTTGTTGTTATTGTTGTTGTTGTAGTAGTAGTAATAGTTTTTTTTGTTTTCTTGTTTATTGTTGTTTAGTTTTCTTGTTTGCTGTTATTGTAGTAGTGGTAGTAGTAGTAGTTTTTTCTTCTTTTCTTATTTATTGTTGTTGTTGTTGTTATAGTAGTAGTAGCAGTAGTAGTAGTAGTAGTTGTTGTTGTTGTTGTTTTCATATTTTCTTATTTATTTTAGTGGTAGTGGTAGTGGTAGAGAGAGAGAGATTTTTTGTTAAAGGAAATTTGTAGTAGACAGAGATAAATGTTTTGTTAAAGGAAATGAGAGAGGGAGAGGAAGAGAAAAAGGAAGAAGGAACGAGAGAGAGAGAGAATAAACATACATCATAATAAAGAGAGAGATGGAAGGAGAGGACAGAATGAATGAATAAAAAAGAAAGAAAGAGTGGTGGCGAGGTCTGGTGCAATACCACAAGACGGGAAACACTGCGACATACGTTAATTTGTGGGTGGATGGAGACTTTACATATGTTAATTTTTGCTGAGTTATAAGAGAACAAATCCCTTCTAAAACAATTTAAGAAAGAAAAAAAGAATGATAATAAAAACAAATTGTTTGTCTTAACATAGACAAAATGGAAAATGATGAAGTTTGTAATGTTCAAGATCGCGAGGCGTATCTTAATCAGCGTGTCCCATGTCCTTACTCTCAATATAAGCTAGCAATTAGATGAAAACATCGATTATATAGAATATGTATGATGCTTTCGTGAGTTTCAATCCGAGATCATTGATCAGGGGATCTTAGATTTTGAGCAAACAGTAAGAAAAGTTTATATCAATCATGCATTGTATTCGCAAGCTAATTGAATACCATATACAAAAAGATTGGGTGTGGCTGACAAATTTTCTATCCAGGGAGGTGACGTCTTGTCCCAAGGAGGAGTGCACCCTTTGCGGCCAGTTAGAAGAGTTAGTGGGTGTGCGATGGATGAAGTGCATTAGCCAATCCACCACTTGGAAGATAGTACCCAAACTATACCGTCAATACCAGAGGAGACAGGTAGCCTTCGATACTTACCTACAATCTTGGAGCCTGAGATGGAGGCAATGATTGATGCATTGATGCCCATGGATTTCGAGACTTCTGATCCACTTAGAGAGGAAGCATCCATACCATTATATGATGGGTGTTGAGTATCTTGCTTGAAGACACGGCTTGCACTCCTAAAAGTGCAAGAAAAATACAAGTGGAGCGATCCGAGTGTGATCGAGTTGATCAAGTACCTTGTACGTACGCTTTGTTGATTTCTTTTCAGCACTATCATTAAAAATATTTGTTCTTTTTGAAGGTATTTTATGATTTTTTTTCAGGTTACTGAAGTATCATATATTATCACTTGTAAATACCATGCTTGAGTCTCATGATGATGCATGACATGTTTTACGAAAGCTTGGCATATACTACAATAGTATCCGTGCATGTATCAATAATTGCATACTATTCCGAGGAGAATACAAGACCATGGAGACATGTCCAAAGTGTAGTGCTCATAGGTATCGAGAGGACTTGCAAGGGAAAACCATCCCTTAGAAAGTTATTAGACACTTTTCTCTTATTCCCCGCATAAACCACATGTTTCATATGCCAACATTGCAAGCTTGACAATGTGGCATGCGCAGAATAGGTCCACATATGGAGTTTAACAAATATCAACGGATTTACGCGCATGGAGCCACATTAACTCTACCTTCCCAGGCTTTGTCCAAGAGCCAAGGAATCTTTGACTCGGTCTTGCAATGAAAAGCATGAACCAATTCAGTCTGCACTCAACTTCTTACAGTGTGTGGCCTATAGTTCTTGTTAATTACAATATCCCTCCATGGCTTTCTACGAAGAAAGGACATTTCATCCTTAGCTTACTTGTTCCCGACTGGTACAAAGTCAAAAATATGGACGTGTATCTTCGTCCATTAGTTGATGAGCTTAAGATTTTGTGGGAGAAGGGGGTCACCGTGCAAGATATGAGTAAGCATGATGGTCGACGGTCCGCCAATATTCGAGCCATTCTCATATGAACGATGCATGACTTTTCACGATTCAGAGAGTGCTCAGGTAAGGAGGCTTCCATTCTCGTTGGTAATATTTATCATAGCTCGTTCAAGTTTATATTCACTGATAGAGGTATTGGGATAGGTCTGGTTACCTTAGGTTATCATGCATGTCCATTGTGCGGGCCACAGTTAGACTCCTGAAGGTCACGAACCATGAAGAAGATGGTATATCAAGGACACACCGCTTTCTTGCTAGAGGGTCATGAACTCAGGGAAGGTTTTCTTTGATGATCTCTAGTATATATGAATGCCCAAAGCTAGTACGAGCTGAAAATGGTCCATACGGAGTCACATCCAAACGGAATATGACGGTTCTCAATTTTCTACGAGTTGCCATATTAGACCCACTTACAGATCAACCACTTATTAGATCCCATGCATATTTTCAAGAACGTGGGCAGCTTGCAATGGGACCACATCACAGGAAAGAGAGATACTATAGGAGTACGAATGGATTTGAAGGAGGTAGGCAAGATGGAGGCGCTTTGGCCACACTCGAGTGCTGATGGTCACTTGCAGCTACCTCGTGCTCCTTGGATTTTGTCCACTAAAGAAGAGCGCATTGTGAAGAAAATAGTCAAGTCTATCCGCACTCCGATGGGTATGATGCGTTCTCTCAGGTCTGCATTTTCTAAAGACGACCAATTATTAGGGCTAAAATCCCATGATTGGCATAAGATATGTCAGGTTTGTCTTAGGAATGGATTGTAAGTGGCCTGCGTATTTTACTTTTTGGATTATAGTCATTGTTCATAATGCTTTCTAATTTGTGGTAGTTTGTGCTACCGATCGCGATCACAAGATGCCTTACTCTAGAAATACACGAGGCAATTTACAGATTGTCGACTTTAGTGCAATGGATCTCACAAAAGGAGATTAATATATCCTTTATTGAATACAATGCATTGAGAGAGAGGGGGAGAAATAGAGAAATGAAGAGGGAGGAAGGGAGAGAAACAAAGAAGAAGAGAGAGAAATAAAGAGGGAAAGAGAGAAGGAAGAGATCTATAGAGAGAACGAGGGAACTGAAGAGAGGGGAGGGACTGAAGGAGAGAAAGTGGGAGAGAAGCAAAGAGAGAGATTGAGAGACTGAGAGAGAAATAGAGAGGGAGGGAGAGAAAGAGAGAGAGAAAAAGTGGGAAGAGAGGGGGCAAAGGGAAACAAAGAGATAAAGAGATTTAGGAAGAGAGAAAAATAAATAGAAACAAATAGAGAATCGGGAGAGTGAAATAGAAATCTAGATGGGAGAGAGAAAAACAAATGTAGATGGGAGGCATACAAATCTCTTAGAGAATTGTGGATACCCTCATAAAAGTTGCAAACCATGACATCAATTTCTAAATCATGATCAATGAGTGCAATACAAGGAGTTTTAAGTTCCCCAACCTCAACAATTATCTCTATACAATGAACCCAATGATGACGAGTGTTATACATTTCATCCATCAAACAACTTCCTTTGGCTTTCAATAGTATATTGTGGTTTTGTTGTAACTAACTCAATTTTAGAAAATGAGTGTTGTTGCTTCTATTAGTACTACTATAGATACATGGCAAAACTCTTTAAAAACTTGCCTCATATAATTTAATCGACTATAAATGAATGTTGTTGCTTTTAATGGTGCTACTATAGATACATGGTAAAACTCTTTAAAAATTTTCCTCACATCATTTAATTGACTTGTATTATCCCACATACTAAAGAAGCCTTCTTTTAGCATTTCACATTAGGTTCACAAAAGATATTGTGATATTTAGCCTATATGTCGAAGGTCACAGACTCAAGAAATAAGAGCTTGAAGCACAAAGAGATGAAACTTCATAGAAAAAGATGGAATGAAACAACAAAAATCGAGTATATATGAATCCCAACCATAGATTATGACTATGGTATAAAAGCTTGAGCCCAAACCATACATAGCATATACATCAACACATAGAGCAAGGCCATGACTCAATATAAACTTAAATATATTTAGTTTACATGCATTAGAATCATGTCACATGATTTTAGACAATACAATATGTTTTGATCTAAAAACATTATTGTAAATTCATCATAATAGCCCAAAACCTATGCAGTCCATACACACATGGATAACCTTGTTCTAGGTCATAAAAGTACTATTTTTTCAACTTTAACCATCAATCTTGCATTCATAACACTAGTGGAGTGTAATGTGCCCGCCCTCAAATTGCGGGACACATCTTAGCAGTCCATCGAGAGATAAATCTAGAAGATGGCGCCCAACACTCCCAAGGAATGACACGGGGTTTGCCAACTAGGGTCTCTCGAATCTGCCTCACAACGGAACTTATCAGGCCATTCCCACGAGGATCGACCTCAAATTCGGGTTCCTAGTAGTCGGGTCTTCCTAACAACCTTCTAGCATCGGTCTACAACTGCTCCAGTTTGTGCAGATACAACTGGACCAAAGCAGACTCATACCACACTTAGTTCAAAGAGAATGGGAAACAAGAGGGATGCATCGCTCGATCTCTCTGCCCGTAGGGCATAGTCCCATTCCAGTCCCCTAAAACAGTATGAATCAGGGTTCTAACCAAGAATGTCTAAGATCATCATCCGAATTTTCCTAACATTTCTTGTTAACATTTCCTTTGAGGAAAGCTCTCGGTCAACCAATACCACCCTTCCGTAGGATAGACCCATCAGGTCATATCCACCACCCTTCCCTCGGGGGTTGTTTTAGTTATCTAATTACCTACAACACATTATGTCTGACATATAAAAACAGCTTCATTAAATAACCCGTTAATCACAAGTTCCTTTACATAATTTAGGGCAGGACACAAAGACAAGATCAAACAATTCCTCAACTTATCTTCGTGTTAATATTTGTCTCCCGCCCATACAGGAGAATTAAGTGTCCCTTTCTGCCTCCACAAAAATAATCCTTCTGTATCCCGAAATACATCAAGTAACATACCCGAAGGCTATCCCAGCAATCTACAGGATTGCTGCTCCAAGTTCCACCTGTAGACTATTACAGGGGCCTCCAGATCCCATCTCGAGTCATGTCGACCTCTTGTGCGGGATCCGGAGGCAAGGAATTTATAGCTAAAGCCTCCCCTATCACCCAAGCATCCTCCCACTCCAAGTAGTACCCACGGAGAGACCTCTTGCGGCGGGTTAGGTCCATATACCCAGCGTGGCTAACAACCCCCTTGGATAGGGCCAGACAGACAGTCCGATCTAACTGATCCTACCTCTCCCTCTAGGCTTTTAACCTAAAGCATTAAGTGTTTTTCCTTGAATTAGTTCCTTGAGAAAAGGAGTTCAAACAATGTACCTAAGTGTACAATCACGATCATTTCAAAGGCCATTTGTACGACCAATTGCCAAGGTGTGATTCCTTTTTCCCGGATGCTCCCAACATCCTATCCTGGATCGTTCGTGACTTGGCGAGATCCCAATAATCTCAAACAAGATCATGCAAGCAAATGTTCTTGGTAAGTTGACTTATTTTAACTTGCTCTTCCCCTTGGGTTTTACCTTATGGTATCTTAACCCTAACTCAAAGCATTAATTGGTCAACCAAGGCAACGGAAAAGCCTTATCCGCAATCCAACCAAGGTTCTTTTATTCTTCCAGTTCTTTAATCATCTCCCTCTAACCAAGTTCAGTTAACACATTGTCAATGCAAGACTTTTCATCTAGGCCTTCAGGATACAGTCTAGATGCACGCGTCCCTTCCATCTCTCTTAGTGTGGTACTATGCAGAATTTTCCAATCTGACTCATCTTACTCGCACTTGGGATTCTTAATGCATTAATACAATCCATGATCTTTAACTCTTTTCACATTTAGTCAATGAGTAATTAACCCTAATATGCAGGTGCTTGTATGGCCTAAGTTTCCCTGCATCAGTGCAAATGCATCATGTGAATAGAAACTATCATTTCATGTGTTTAGTTTAATCACGGATGCAAACCATGAGTCTTACCAACTAAACACACACTAAACTAGATGAAAGTCCGTCGTTTTATGTAAATTATTATGGAAACCTTATCATTTCATGTGGCATAAACCTATGCGAAACTCATTATTCTATCATTTCACGCGAGCTTTCCAAGTAATGTTTGCAACTCTTGAGTACAACACTCAATGCATAAGATGATCGCAATAATCCCCTAAGGTGTGCCCATCCTTTATGTGTTTTCTTTATGACATTGATATGATCTAAAATCTTCAATGGTGGTATTGTAAAACTCCTATGGCAAGCTATGCGCAACATTAATGAGTCTACATATTTTAAGTGTGATGATATAAATATCTAGAGAAAACAAGAGTTTGAGGAACCTGAACTTGATTCGCACGAGTAGGGGCATAGGTGATGCTTGCCTCTCCCTCTACATCTCTTGTGTCTCTGGCTCCACTTATGATCAAGACTCATCACAATACTCGGCTTTGGTGCCATCGTGGAGAACTCCGCTATCGTACTACTGTGCATCCAAGGTGTGGAATCCACCAAAAAGTTGTGTGTGTGACATTTTTTACTTTGTACATACTTAGTCGTTGTGTTTGCATTTTGTTTTGCGTGGGTAGTATAGTAGAGAGAGGGGTCTTCTGCTACCTTTTCTTTCAACTGGGGTTGCACCTGATAGATCCTCCTTCAACAATGGTGGGCATGCGATGTCTTTTATGGCTTTTCTTGGCTTCCAATTCCCAGGTGAAAAGAAGGAACGATTACTCCGTCGATGAATTCAAATGCATGGAGTGCCTCATCAGGTCATCCAAATGGAAGGCTATGTGCTCCTTCTTTCTGCTAGCCCTAGTACCAGCTGTTCTAGGTGGATGACGATTGGAACTTACAAGTGTTCATGACTATGATGATGGATTTCAGTACAACCATATACTTGCTTAAATACTTGTGGAGTACGCTTCTGTGGTGTATGTTAATGATTTGGATTCTCTCATTGCTTGGAATTGCTCTAGGTGTGATGGATACACCAAGGGTTTCAAATTGGTGGAGCTGATAATTGATGTTCAACACTGTCTACAGGCTTATGTTGGGCTTGCTGAAGACTTGAATGTAATTGTGATTGCATTCCATGGAACACAAGAGAATAGTATTCAAAACTGGATGGAAGATCTGTATTTTAAGCAGCTTGATCTGAATTATCCAGAAGTGACAGGTGCAATGATACATCGTGGATTTTATACAGCCTACCATAATACCACCGTTCGTATAAGAGTAGTTGGTGCAGTTATGTCTATGATTGATGAAGTGGAAGGATTGGACATTACGGTTACAGGAAATTCTATGGAGGAGTGCACTGCATGCTTATGATCATTACGGACTGCAACTGCAGGAGGGCTATTGCTCAAGCATTGCCTAGAGGAGTTGCTAATAGTAGGGCATTAACATGGATGTTATAATCAACATCATCATGTTGCAATAAGTGGAAAGCCAACGCAAACATAATACTTAAGCCGTTTTGGAAAGTGTGTCTTGTGCCATCTTTGCTGCTATCCTAAGCAACAGCAACTACTGTCAGTTGCCAACTAAACACACTCGTGTAATTGCTGGAATTTTCATCTTCATCTTTGTCAGAACTATTAAGACCTTAATATTTTCTACGGCTGAGGAGAATATGCTATTTCGGTTCAAATCTGTTTTGTTCGAACTCTAATTACCGCCGAATCGTTCTACCTAGGATAGCTATTGTGGGAGGAGGCCGCTTTTCTGGGGGAAAAGGAGGCGTGTTGTAGGCCTGGAGGGGACAGACATCAGGGGAGTTGAAAGAAAAAGAAACGATAGCTATGGCGACTCTCTCTCTCTATCCCCAGAGACAGCTTTTATGGAGGCCCTATTGTACTAGGGAAAAGGCAGCCCCACGCGCAAGAAAAATCAAATCCCTAGCTATGATTCCTAGTGTTTCATCTTAAACCTGTGAAATTCACCCGGTAAATTGTTCGATAGTGTTTATTATGTGTGGCTCACTTGCAAGCTAGCTAGAGCGATTCGAAGAGGAAGAGACGCAAACAACATTGGAAAGAGAGAAGTAAGAGGAAGAAAAGAAGATACTACTCTGGTTCAAACTCTGAAAGCTTTGATTCAGATGACAGTTCAGATAGTAGCTCAGATTATGAGACATCGTCATCAGAAGTCAGTTCCTCAAGTGAAGATGATCTTAGACGGCGAAAGAGAAAGTACTCTAGAAGGGCAAGAAGAAAGCAGTTGAAGAGGAGGAGGAGGAAGCATAAAGATAGAAAACGAAGTTAAAGAAGAAAAAAATCTAGGAGACGATATAAGTGGAGTTCAGAGAGTGGTTACAATGATAGTGACAGTGGCAGCTAAAGCAGTGATAGCGACAGTGACAGTGACAGTGATAGCTGCAGTGAAAGTGCCAGTGAGATAGAGAGTGCTAAGCCTAGCAAAGCCAAAAGTGCTACTGATACTGGCAGTGATATTAGCAAGCAAGTTGTGAAGAGAAATACTGTAACAAACTTACTTGAAGGAGCTCCTGCAGTTGTTGAGAAGAAGAAAGGGAAAAAGTCACAAAGGAAGGTGTTGCGTTTGCAGAGGCAGTAGCTCTTTACGTATTACTAGAGGAAGAACCCAAAAGGATTGGTTAAATCAATAGTGGGTTCAATGGTTTCAGAATTGTCTCAGGACATGCAGATGCAAATCAAGCTCAATGTATTGATGTGCATGGATCTCTTTTGCAAGAGTTCACGTCTAGACTCAGATGTCATGGTAATTTTTCTTATAGAGTGTTGGTGATGCCAATAGAATTGCTTTCTGTATGGAAGAAAAATAGCTACTTCAGCAAAAATTCGTTCTGAGCTTGAGAACACGAACCAAATGAAAATGGAAGAAAAGCATAAAAGTCATGTATGATTGCAGGGCAATAGGGCCTGGTGTGTACTACATTGATGACAAACTATTGTAGACCAGGATTTTCTCATATGCACATACTCAAACTCACAGGTTGAATTAAAAGTTGTGCCATGTCAAAAGAACCAATAGGGTGGAGGATGTCACCAGATATTCCAGCAACCTGGCATAGTTACGTAGAGTCTCTAAAAGCCATGCCTATCCACCTACTTTGAGTTCAGAGCTCTCTTCTTCCATCTTTGCAGTCTTTGTTTCCATTGGGTATCAAAACTTGGTGCAGAAGTCCACAAAAGTTGACTAGTTGCTTCAAAAGTGGTATCTGCACTTGACTGACATTGAAGATTCGGATGATGATGATGAGGACCCAACACAACCATCATGTTGCAAGTTGTTAAGAAAGAGGATTGAAAGAGAAGAGGCAATAGGTTTTCCACTAGACTCACTGTGACATCATCATTCCGACGTTGTGAGGGAATAACCATAGCCTTTCCCAAAGCCACATACAGGCCTCTAAGAGTAGTAGCTAATCTCACCATCATTTCATGATTCGAGGTATCTGCAGAAACATCTATAATCATATTCTTGAAAGTAGTTTGGAGTTGGATCTTTTCATTGGAGGTGCTCTTGTTGATATGTATACTAGATGTGGGAGCCTAGAGAACAGACAGGTTGTCCTGCATAGCCTGATCTTTCTTGAATGATCTTCTATCTTGGAATTTCTCAAGAACCTTTGTGGTTGCGACTTTGCTTTCGAAAACCCTTCGACATCTTTGGTGAACCCAATGTGAAAGGGTCGCATTTAAATTTCAGGATGGGAGATACTTCAACATCAGTTTCAGCCTCTTCTACGATTCTTGCTTTGTCCTCTACTTGAGCTTCATCATCGACTTCTGCTTCAAGTACTTCTACGGATGATTGAAAGTAGATTTTGAAGAATATGTCTATGTATATGCAGCTTCAAAATCAACAGACACAATTGTATATGCAGTAGTAGTAGCAGTTGCATCGACAATAGTTATCTCAGTAAAGGAAACTATATTCGGAGCAAGAGAATGCAATCAGCGTGACTAAGGCGATTGAAGAAATTGAAAATGAAAAGAAGCTATTTGATGGCCGTAATGTATCAACTTATTTGAAGATGTATGAGATTAAGATGGGATTTTTTGGAGTACTAACATGACTTATGAGTAAATATTTCCTTCATCTTGTCACACCTGCCTTGAGGATAAAAGTGACTGATCCTTTCCTTCAAAATTCGGATTGGAAAGATTTTAAGAAGGCCCTGAAAGAGGATTATTTTCTTGAGGACTTTGGGATGGCTACACGGCTGTCATTTCGAGAGTGGGTCTATATGCCAAACAAAGTTCTAGCTGCTTCAGAATTGATACGAGAATTTGAAGAGAAGTATAGTCAGCTTGATGCCATTGAACAAAAAGCATTGGATGTTGAGAAAGTTGAGCTTTTCTTGCAAGCTACAGATCTTTCTCTTCAGGAAGAATTAGGAGAGCTTCTTGAGAATGGCACAAAGCTTATGGGTCTTAAAATAGATTGGCAAGATGCCTAGGATGCGGTCTCGACTTTGACCAAGAGGCGCATATGGAAGACTCGCTTACAAAATGGATTCATGACACCGCCGGTGTCTTCTGCTCCTATGTCTGCTTCTACCCCTATAATTTCTTCTCTTCCTCAGTCAGTTTCTTGACCTATGCCAGTGCCTACTGTTTCTAATCCTGTTGTTCCTCCAGTTCCAAGACCGATGCCGACTCCTTCTGCTCCAAAATCATCCACTCCGTCGGTTCCTTCCTCTCTTGATGACATAATCAAAGGCATAACGGATTTGACACTGCAGTTAGTTAAAGCAGAATTGGTGGGAAATTTGAAAGAGCAGTTTGCTTCGACTGTGCCTACTATTTCTTTAGTGCTCTTAGTGCACATAGGAGTGCTCCTAGTGCACCTAGGAGAGATCGAAGATATATTTGGTGTGATAGTACGGACCATCAGCATTGCAGGGATTGTGAATCTTTTTGAGATTTGCGGAGGAAGAATTTTGTATTTTGGAGAGAAGATGGCAAGATTTGGTTGACTGAAATAGGAGCTCCGCTTGCTACCAATTTTGAAAAATGCGGAATGAAGAAATTAGTAGATGACATGGTTGCGCGTACTTCTTATGTGGCAGCTAGAGGAGATGCTTCTGCATATGGAGTCCAAATTGAGAAAGGTTCAGAGAGTCAGTCAACATTATGGACCTATGCTATGGAGACTGCAAACAAGGGGAAAATTCAGCTGACTGTTTTGACTAGTGCAAGTTCTAGCATCAGATCTGAGACAGGTTGGGATTCGCCTGTTGACAGGTACACTATTTATGCCTACTTGGCTAAGTCTCAGGGAGCAGATGTACTTGTTGAGGAGAAGCGTAAGAGGGATGAAGAGAATCCAAATGCAGGGTGAGTTTGTTACTCCACCTACTGCAGGGCCGTCTTTGCGACTAGGGCCAGAATGATAGATGGAAGATGCTCAGAAGAAAGAAAATAGGCAAGAGCCTAGAGAGAGAAAGCAGCCACGTTTTAGACTGATGTCCGATATTGAGACATCTACGGACATGAAGAAAATATTTAATGATTAGATACTTGGCAGTGAGGTGACTTTTACTATTTTTGAGATTTTGGGCATCTCGAAAAGAGAGTTTCAAGATCAGTTCCAAGAAGTCCTGAAGAGAAAAAGACATGCATTGCCTACTACTGATACACAGGGAGTTTTGATTGGGGAGTTGGATGAGGATGAGGATGAGGTTATGGTTAAAAATGCTTCTATTTTTCCGTAGACAGAGAAGAGGGTTCAGCCTATGCATTATGTTGAAACTGATGAGCCTATCTTCGTACCATGAATTCGCTTTTCGCGGTGTCATTGGGCTAGGGCAACTACAAAAACAATGGTAAAAATTGGAGAGAAATAGGTGCCTTATGTTGCTTTGGTGGATCATGGTTCAGAGATTAATCTCATAGTTCGTGGAGTTTATGAAAGTAATAGATGGCCTATGGATGCAGAGCATGGGTGGTGTATGAGAGCCACCAACAATATTGTAGGTGATTTGTATGCTGCTTGTCCCAGTGTTACGATTTCTATTGGAGATGTTGAGGAGGATTTCCATTTCTTTGTGTAGGATTCATGCTCTTTCCCCATAATCCTAAATTGGAGAGAAAAATGTGCCTTATGTTGCTTTGGTGGATCATGGTTCAGAGATTAATCTCATAGTTCGTGGAGTTTATGAAAGTAATAGATGGCCTATGGATGGGAGCATGGGTGGTGTATGAGAGCCACCAACAATATTGTAGGTGATTTGTACGTTGCTTGTCCCAGTGTTACGATTTCTATTGGAGATGTTGAGGAGGATTTCCATTTCTTTGTGCACGATTCATGCTCTTTCCCCATAATCCTAGGACAGCCATTCATCACAGAGATGAACATGGAGACGAAAGTAATGATGGATCAGCTTATGCACGGATTCGTAGTAAAGATGGTATGACAGCAGTCTAGTTTATGACTGTGTGTGTAAATTATGTTAGAAACAGGGATACTGTTCGAGATGCACCTTTGCCCACTATGAGGAATTCGGGTTTTCATTAGGTACCGCTGTCCCGCGAGACGACGTTGGTACAGAGCAAAGAAGATTGGAGTTCTCGGCTCCTGGCAAGTGTTTTCTCCTTCAATTTTGTTGGAATTTCAACAAATAGTTCGATGAGTTATCAGAAGATTTCTAGGTTGCCTAGAGCTGCCAGGTAGTACATATGCAGAAAGGAGAAAATTTTGAAAAATGTAGGTACTTTAGAGGATGATGAGCATATAGATGGGATGTATGATAGTATGGTTTGTGCAAATACGATAACAGAGATGGAAAATATGCTGAAAACTATTATACAAAGTTGTCACAGTAATGTATCAGTGGAGTCCCTGGACATATTTCATGAAATTTCAGATTTTGTGTCACAGATAGAGTCAGAGGCTGAGGTGACTCAGCAAAAAGTGTTGATTGTTGAAGAAATTTAGCAAACAGAGTTTCTAGCTGATGATGATCAGCCTACCTTTCAGCCAATAGAGTTTATTGCTGAAATATTTCAGCATCCAGAGTTTAGGGCTGTTCTTATGCAATCCATAGAGCTGAGTGCAGAATTGCTGATTTACAGCAAGATTTGAGTAATGCAGAGGATTATAATGAAGCTAGAATTGACAGGAAATACAAGACTGTGGATAAGAAGGTGAAGCTTGTAGCTGGACCGCTTCCACCTGACAGTGATCAGCAAATAGAGAAGGCTGCCAAGCAGTCAATTTTGAGGAATCGAGAGCATATAGGTCATAAATTTTCAGCAAAGACTCTTGCTGAATTAAAAATTGAAAATGGTGATTTCTTACTCCTCTCAAAGATACAGTGCTTTCAGGATATGTTTGAGCGACATGGAAGGGGGTTTGCTTTTTTCTCACATGAGATTGGATGTGTGAATCGAGATGTTGTTGCCCCTATGTTGATCTTTACTATTCCTCATATTCCATGGAACCTTCGACCTATTCCAGTGCCTAGGGCATTCCTGCCAAAGTTAATTGACTTGTTGAATGAGAAAATTAGGATGGGAATCCTAGAGCCGTCATCTGCACCATACTCAAATAGGTGGTTTATAGTTCCAAAGAAAAATGGTACTCTCCGATTTATACAGGACATGAAGCCAGTAACAGAGTTACTATTAGGAATGTTGGTATAGGTCCAGTTGTGATGAGTTTGCAAACGCATTTGCTGGACATGCCATCTATTCTTTAGGTGATTTGTATTCGGGATATGGTCAGTTTTAGTTGGCTTTGGAAAGCAGGGACATAACCACTATTAGAACTTCTATTGGGCTTGTCAGGATGTTTACCTTGCCTCAAGGTGCCACTAATTCTATTGCGCATATGATGAATGCCATGCATAAGGTCCTTCGTGAGTACATACCTTAGCTTACCATGCCTTTCTTGGATGATGTGCCCATTAAGGGGTGTGCAGAAGAAGAGAAGAATGAGAGTCTAAATGAGCAGGGATGCAAATACTTTGTGGTTGATCATATTGCAGCTTGTGAAAACATTTTGGCCAGGTTGGAAGAAGTTAATTTGACACTATCAAGGCAGAAATCTATTTTTGGAGTAAATGAGGTTGTCATTGTTGGACATATGTGTGGGTATTATGGCAGGAAGCCTTCACTTGAGAAGGTGGATGCTATAGGAAAGATTATGGAGTATTGTTCTACCACTTTAGAGGTACGGAGATTCATTGGAGCCTGTGTGTTTTACATGATTCGGATACCCCATTTTGCACACATAGTAGATTGTTTACATCAGCTTCTTTGAAAGGGACAGAAATTTTATTGGGATGAGAGCCACACTAGAGCCATGCGGAAATTGAAGAAGTTATTGCAGATTGTTCCAACTCTTAGGAAAGCAGATTATAATTGCGGAAGGCCTATTGTATTGACAGTTGACACTGTTCCAATTGGCATATGTTGGGCTATGGATTAAGATGATGCAGATGGAAACATGTATGATATTCGGTTTGGGAAAAAAGTCCTAAACGAGAGACAGAGGAGGTATCCACAAATCAAGAGGGAATTACTGGGAATTGTTATGGCTCTCAAACGTGACAAGGAGTACGTTATTGGAGCCTTAGTTGTGGTAGAAACAGATTGCTTGCCATTGATAGGTATGATTACGAGTTGCTCTACTCCGGATATAGCTATGTTGAGATGGATTGCATACATCAAGTCATTAAATCCAAAATTTAAACACATAGCAGGAAAAGATAATCCAGTGGTCAATGTGCTGTCTAGAGCCATATATGATGATGAGGAGACACTATTTGCAGAAGAGGATGATGTAGAAATTTGAGCCGCTATGGTTGATCGTGTTTGCCATGTCTATGATATTGTGGCTTTCATAGAAGAACTCTATGTTGGAGATTGGTTGCAGATTGGCAAGTACCTTAGTACACTAAGCAAAAGAGATGAATGGACAGATGAAGAGTTCAAGAAAATAAGAAGAAAAGACTATGGTTATTTTCTCAAGGACGGATTTCTTTGAAAGCACCCGAAGAAAAGAGGAGGATTACCCTTGCGAGTTGTCTGCGATAAAGAGACCCAGTTACAGGTGATGAGAGAGTTTCATGAGAGTCCTTGGGCTGGTCATAGAGGAGTGTGGGCTACTTATGAGAAAATCAAGGAAAAATATTGGTGGAAAGGCATATACAAAGATGTTTCTCACTTTGTAATGACTTGTAGAGACTATCAGATGTATTTCGTAGTGCGTCATCGAGATGAGCTTCATCCAACCTATCCGCTATGCATTCATTATAAGTGGGTAGTTGACTTGGTTACTATGGCGATGGGTCTATGGCAGATGATATATATTGTATTGGCTAGAGAGGATCTTACCAATCATGTTGAGAGCAGACCTTTGAGAACAAAGACCACTAGTACAGTGTGTAAGTTCTTATTGGAAGAAATTTTCTGCAGGTATGGATGTGTTGGTAAGATCATTGCAGATGGCAGTGAATTGGATGTAGATGAAGCTAGGGAGTTTTTCTCTCAACTAGGAATCAAGTTGGCTCTAACCACAGCATAAAATCTAGAGGGAAATGGGAAGAGTGAAAGAGGGCATCCACCGATAGCGAAAGCATTAGCCAAAGCATGCAAAGGATGGATTGGAGAATGGCCGAGACTTCTACCATTTTCTTTGTGGGCTGATCGTATGACTCACAGTGTTACCACAGGATATATGCCCGTAGAGTTGATGTATGGTCAGAAACCGGTTATGCCGAATGAGACTTGTGCTTTGACTTGGTCAGTTTTACCTTGGCAGGAGGATTTGACGAGAGAGGAGCTCTTAGCTCTTCGGATTCGGGAGTTGGAGAGAAGACCAGAGGATATTCAACTCGCTATTGACAGGTTGAAAGTTGCTAGACTAAGAAATAAGGAGAGATTTGATAGTAGGCATCGCTTGCGGCCTAGAGCAATAGAAAGGGAGACTAGGTATTAGTCTTTGATAGCAGCCTTGAAAATCAGCATACTGCACTTCGGAAGATGGTGAAAAGATGGTTTGGGCCGTACATAGTCAGACATGTCTTTGACAATGGAACATATGAGCTGACAGAATTGGATGGGAGAGTGCTTAGAGTGCCCATTGCAAGAAAAAGAATCAAGATTTTCAAGAAAAGAGATGATGAGTATTATGCATTGGAAGAATTTGCAAGAGAAGAGCAACAAGAAGAAACTCCAGTAGAAGAGACAGATGATATAACAGATAACCTTGCTAATATATCAAAAATAGTCAATGAAGAGATTGATCTGTTCGTGGATCTTGACGAAAATGATCATGGGTAGTTGGCCCATCTGGAGGATATGCAGTATCAGAGGGGGTGGATGTCGTACTGCTGTGCATCCGAGGTTGTGTGTGTGACATTTGTTACTTTGTACATACTTAGTCGTTGTGTTTGAATTTTGTTCTGCGTGGGCAATATAGTAGAGAGAGGGGTCTTCTGCTGCCTTTCCTTTCAGCTCTGGGGTTGCACCTGATAGATCCTCCTTCAACAATGGTGGGCATGTGATGTCTTCTATGGCTTTTCTTGGCTTCAAATTCCCGAGCGAAAAGAAGGAACAATCACTCTGTCGATGAATTCAAATGCGTGGAGTGCCTCATCAGGTCAGCCATATGGAAGGCTGTGTGTTGCTTCTTTCTGTTAGGCCTGGTGCCAATTGTTCTAGGTGGACGAGAATTGGAACTTACAAGGGTTCATGACTATGATGATGGCTTTCACTACAAACATATACTTGCTCAAGTACTTGTGGAGTACGCTTCTGTGGTGTATGTCAATGATTTGGATTCTCTCATTGCTTGGAATTTCTCTAGGTGTGATGGCTACACCAACGGTTTCAGATTGGTGGAGCTGATAGTTGATGTTCAAGGCTGTCTATAGGCTTATGTCGGGCTTGGTGAAGACTTGAATGCAATTGCGATTGCATTCCATGGAACGCAAGAGAATAGTATTCAAAACTGGATGGAAGATCTGTATTTTAAGCATCTTGATCTAAATTATCCAAGAGTTACAGGTGCAATGGTACATCGTCGATTTCATACAACCTACCATAATACCACCCTTCGTACAAGAGTAGTTGGTGCAATTATGTATAAACTTGATGAAGTGGAAGGATTGGACATTACGATTTCAGGACATTCTATGAAGGTGTGCACTGCAAGCTTGTGATCATTATGGACTGCAACTCTAGGAGGGCTATTGCTCAAGCATTTCCTAGAGGAATTGCTAATAGTAGGGCATTAACATGGATGTTATGTTTAGCATCATCATATTGCAATAAGTGGGAAGTCCGCGCAGGCATAATACTTAAGCCATTTCGGAAAGTGTGTCTTGTGCCATCTTTGCTGCTATTCTAAGCAACAACAACTACTGCTAACTAAACACACTCGTGTCATTGCTAGAATTTTCATTTTCATCTTTGTCTATTGGGATATCAAAACTTGGTGCAGAATTCCACAAAAAGTTGACTAGTTGCTTCAAAAGTGGTATCTGCACTTGACTAACATTGAAGATTCGGATGATGATGATGAGGACCCAACACAACCATCATGTTGCAAGTTGTTAAGAAAGAGGATTGAAAGAGAAGAGGCAATAGCTTTTGCCACTGGACTCACTGTGACATCATCATTCCAACATTGTGAGGGAATAACCATAGCCTTTCCCAAAGCCACATACAGGCCTCTAAGAGTAGTAGCTAATCTCACCATCATTTCATGATTCAAGGTATCTGCAGAAACATCTATAATCATATTCTTGAAAGTAGTTTGGAGTTGGATCTTTTCGTTGGAGGTGCTCTTGTTGATATGTATGCTAGATGTGCGAGCCTAGAGAATAGATAGGTTGTCTTACATAGCTTGATCTTGCTTGATTGATCTTCTATCTTGGAATTTCTCAAGAACCTTTGTGGTTGCGACTTTGCTTTCAAAAACCCTTCGACATCTTTGGTGAACCCGACGTGAAAGCATCGCATTTAAATTTCAGGATGGGAGATACTTCAGCATCAATTTCAACCTCTTCTACGATTCCTGCTTTGTCCTCTACTTCAGCTTCATCATCGACTTCTGCTTCAAGTACTTCTACAGATGATTTAAAGAAGATTTTGTAGAATATGTCTATGTATATGCAACTTCAAAATCAGTAGACACAATTGTATATGCAACAGCAGGAGTAATTGTATCAACAATAGTTGTCTCAGCAAAGGCAACTATATTTGAAGCAAGAGAATGCAATCAGCGCGACTAAGGTGATTGAAGCAATTGAAAATGAAAAGAACCTATTTGATGGCCGTAATGTATCAGCTTATTTGAAGACATATGAGATTAAGATGGGATTTTTTGGAGTACCAATAGGACTTGTGAGTAAATATTTCCTTCACCTTGTCACACTTGCCTTGAGGGTAAAAGTGATTGATATTTTCCTTCAAAATTTGCATTGGCAAGATTTTAAGAAGGCCCTAAAAGAGGAGTATTTTCTTGAGGACTTTGGGATGTCTACACAGCAGTCATTCCGAGAGTGGGTCTACATGCCAAACAAAGGTCTAGCTGCTTCAGAATTGATATGAGAATTTGAAGAGAGGTATAGTCAGCTTGATGCCATTGAACAAAGAGCATTGGATGTTGAGAAAGTTGAGCTTTTCTTGCAAGCTGTAGATCCTGCTCTTCAGGAAGAATTAGGAGAGGTTCTTGAGGATCGCACGAAGCCTATGGGTCTTAAAACAGATTGACAAGATGCCCAGGATGCAGTCTTGACTTTGATCAAGAGGCAGATATGGAAGACCCGCTTACAGAATGGATCCATGACACCGACTCCGTCTTCTACTCCTATGTTTGCTTCTACCCCTGTCATTTCTTCTCTTCCTCAACCAATTTCTTGGCCTATGCCAGTGCCTACTATTTCTAATCCTGTTGTTCTTTCTGTTCCAAGATCGATGCCGGCTCCTTCTGCTCCAAAATCATTCGTTCTGTAGATTCCTTCCTCTCGTGATGACATAATCAAAGGCATAACGGATTTGATACTTGAGTCAGTTAAAGCAGAATTGGTGGGAAATTTGAAAGAGCAGTTTGCTTTGACTGTGCCTACTATTTCTTCTAGTGGTCTTAGTGCACCTAGAAGTGCTCCTAGTGCACCTAGGAGAGATCGAAGATGTATTTGGTGTGATAGTACAGACCATCAGCATTGCAGGGATTGTGAATCTTTTCAAGATGTAAGGAGGAAGAATTTGGTATTTTGGGGACAAGATGGCAAGATTTGGTTTACTGAAACAAGAGCTCCACTTGCTACTAATTTTGGAAAAGGCAGAATGAAGAAATTAGTGGATGATATGGCTACATGTACTTCTTAAGTGGCAGCTAGAGGAGATGCTTCTGCATATGGAGTCCAGATTGAGAAAGGTTCAGAGAGTTAGTCAGCATTATGGACCTATGCTATGGAGATGGCAAACAAGGGGAAAATTCAGTAGACTGTTTTGACTAGTGCAAGTTCTAGCATCAGATCTGAGACAGGTTGGGATTCACCTGTTGACAGTTATACTATTTATGCCTACTTGGCTAAGTCTCAGGGAGCAGATGTACTTGTTGAGGAGAAGCATAAGAGGGATTAAGAGAATCCAAATGTAACTAAAAAGAATAGAGGGGATGAGTTTGTTACTCCACCTACTACAGGGCCGTCTTTGAGACCAAGGCCAGAATGACAGATGGAAGATGCTCAAAAGAAAGAAAAGAGGCAAGAGCCTAGAGAGACAAAGCAACCAGGTTTTAGATTGATGTCCGATATTGAGACATCTACGGACATGAAGAATATCTTTAATGATAAGATACTTGGCAGTGAGGTGACTTTTACTATTTCTCAAATTTTGGGCATCTCGAAAAGAGAGTTTCAAGATCAGTTCCAAGAAGTCTTGAAGAGAAAAAGACATGCATTGCCTACTAGTAATACACATGGAGTTTTGATTGGGGAGTTGGATGAGGATGAGGATGAGGATGAGGTTATGGTTGAAAAAGCTTCTGTTTTTACGCAGACAAAGAAGAGGGTTCAACCTATGCATTATGCTAAGACTAATGAGTCTATCTTCGTACCGTGAAGTCACTTTTCGCGGAGTCATTGAGCTAGGGCAACTACAGAAACAATGTTAAAAATTGGAGTGCAGGATTCATGCTCTTACGCCATAATCCTAAGATAGCCATTCATCACAGAGATGCGCATGGAGACAAAAGTAATGGATAATGGATCTGCTTATGTACGGATTCACAGTAAAAATGGTATGAGAGCAGTCTAGTTTATGACTGTGTGTGTAAATCATGCTAGAAACAGGGATACTCTTCGAGATGCACCTCTACCTACTGTGAGGGATTTGGGTTTCCGTTAGGTACCGCTGTCCCACGAGACAACAGTGGTACAAAGCAGAGGATATTGGAGTTCTCGCCTCTTGGCAGTAGTGTTTTCTCCTCCAATTTTGTTGGAATTTCAGCAAATAGTTTGATGAGTTATCAGAAGATTTCTAAGTTTCCTAGAGCTGCTAGACAGTACATATGTAGGAAGGAGAAGAATTTTAAAATGCAAGTATTTTAGAGGATGATGAGCATATAGATGGAATGTATGATAGTATGATTTGTGCAGATACGATAACAGAGATGGAAAATATGCTCAAAACTGATATGCAGAGTTATCACAGTAATGTATCAGTGCAGTCCTTAGATATGTTTCATGAAATTTCAGATTTTGTGTCATAGATAGAGTCAAAGGCTCAGGTGACTCAGCAAAAAGTGTTGAGTATTGAAGAAATTTAGCAAACAGAGTTTCCGCCTACAGAGATATAGAGGGTTGAAAACTTTCAACCAATAGTGTTTACTACTGAAATATTTTAGCATCCAGAGTTTAGGGCTGTTCTTATGCAGTCCATAGCGTAGAGAGCCAAGGATATTCAACCAACCAGAGTGCAGAATTGTTTATTTACAACAAGATTTGAGTAATGCAGAGGATTATAATGAGGCCAGGGGTGACACAAAATCAAGATTGTGGATAAAAAGGTGAAGCTTGTAGCTGGACCGCTTCCACTTGACAGTGATCAGCAAATAGAGAGGGCTGCCAAGCAGCCAATTTTGAGGAATCCAAAGCATATAGGTCATAAATTTTCAGCAGAGACTCTTGCTGAATTAAAAATTGGAAATGGTGATTTCTTGCTACCCTTAGTAAGCAATGCTTTCAGGATATGTTTGAGCGACATGGAAGGGGTTTTGTTTTTTTCTCGCATGAGATTGGATGTGTGAATCCAGATGTTGTTGCCCCTATGGTGATCTTTACTATTCCTCATATTCCATGAAACCTCTGACCTATTCTAGTGCCTAGTGCACACCTGCCAAAGTAAATTGACTTGTTGAATGAGAAAATCATGATGGGAATCCTAGAGCCATCATCTGCACCATATTCAAACAGGTGGTTTATGGTTCCAAAGAAGAATGGTACTCTCCGATTTATACAGGACATGCAACTAGTAAACAGAGTTACTATCAGAAATGTTGGTATAGGTCCAGTTGTGGATGAGTTTGCAGAAGCATTTGCTGGACGTGCCATCTATTCTTTAGGTGATTTGTATTCGGGATATGATCAGTTTCAGCTGGCTTTGGAAAGCAGGGACATAACCACTATGAGAACTCCTATTGGGCTTGTCAGGATGTGTACCTTGCCTCAAGGTGCCACTAATTGTATTGTGCATATGATGAATGCCATGCATAAGGTTCTTTTGTGAGTACATACCTCAACTTACCATGCCTTTCTTCGATGATGTGCCCATTAAGGGGTGTGCAGAAGAAGAGAAGAATGACAATCTAAATGAGCAAGGATGCAGATACTTTGTGGCTGATCATATTGCAACTTGTGAAAAGATTTTGGCTAGGTTAGAAGAAGTGAATTTAACACTATCGGGACAGAAATCTATTTTTGGAGTAACTAAGGTTGTCATTGTTGGACATATGTGTGGGTATTATGGCAGGAAACCTTCACTTGAGAAGGTGGATGCTATAGGAAAGATTACGAAGTATTGTTCTACCACTTCAGAGGTATGGAGATTCATTGGAGCCTGTGCATTTTACATGATTTGGATACCCCATTTTGCACACATAGCAGATTGTTTATATTAGCTTCTTCGAAAGGGGCAGAAATTTTATTGCGATAAGAGCCACACTAGAGCCATGCGAAAATTGAAGAAGTTATTGTAGATTGCTCCTACTCTCAGGAAAGCGGATTATAATTACGGAAGGCCTATTGTATTGACAGTTGACACTAGTCCAATTGGCATAGGTTGGGCTGTGGGTCAAGATAATGTAGATGGAAATAGGTATGATATTCGGTTTTGGGCGAAAGTCCTAAACGAGAGACAAAGGAGATATCCGCAAATCAAGAGGGAATTACTGGGAACTGTTACGGCTCTCAAATGTGACAAGGAGTACTTTATTGGAGCCTCACTTGTGGTAGAGACAGTTTCCTTGCATTGATAGGTATGATTACGAGTTGCTCTACTTCGAATATAGCTTATGCTGAGATGGATTGCATACATCAAGTCATTAAATCCAGAATTTAAACACATAGAAGGGAAGGATAATCCAGTGGCGGATATGCTGTCTAGAGCCAGATATGATGATGAGGAGACACTACTTGCAAAAGAGAATGATGTAGAAATTTGAGCCGCTATGGTTGATCGTGTCCATGTCTATGATATTGTGGCTTTCATAGAAGAACTCTATGTTGGAGATTGGTTGCAGATTGGCAAGTACCTTAGTACACTAAGCAAAAGAGATGAATGGACAGATGAAGAGTTCAAGAAGATATTAAGAAAAGCCTATGGTTATTTTCTCAAGGACAGATTTCTTTGGAAGCACCCAAAGAAAAGAGGAGGATTACCCTTGCGGGTTATCTGCGATAAAGAGACCCAGTTAACAGGTGATGAGAGAGTTTCATGAGAGTCCTTGGGCTGATCATAGAGGAGTGTGGGCTACTTATGAGAAAATTAAGGAAAAATATTGATGGAAAGGCATGTACAAAGATGTTTCTCACTTTGTAGAGACTTGTAGAGACTATCAGATGTATTCCGTAGTGCGTCATTGAGATGAGCTTCATCCGACCTATCCGCTATGCATTCATTATAAGTGGGTAGTTGACTTGGTTACTATGCCGATGGGTCTATGGCAGATGAGATATATTGTATTGGCAAGAGAGGATCTTACCAATCATGTTGAGGGCAGACCTTTGAGAACGAAGACCACTAGTACAATGAGTAAGTTCTTATTGGAATAAAATTTCTGTAGGTATGGCTGTGTTGGAATAAATTTTCTGCAGGTATGGTTGCACAAGTGATGAAGCTAGGGAAATTTTCTCTCAACTCGGAATCAAGTTGAATCTAACCACAACATACAATCTAGAGGGAAATGGGAAGAGTGAAAGAGGGCATCCACTGATAGTGAAAGCATTAGCCAAAGCATGCAAAGGACGGATTGGAGACTTCTACCATTTACTTTGTGGGCTGATCGTACGACTCACAGTGTTACCACATGATATATACCCGCAGAGTTGATGTATGGTCAGAAACCGGTTATGCCAAATGAGACTTGTGCTTTGACTTGGTCAGTTTTACCTTGGCAGGAGGATTTGATGAGAGAGGAGCTTTAGCTCTTTGGATCCGACAATTGGAGAGAAGACCAGAAAATAGTCAGCTAGCTATTGACAGGTTGAATGGTGCTAGACTAAGAAATAAGGACAAGTCTGACAGCAGGCATCGCTTGCGGCCTAGAGCAATGGAAGAGGGAGACTGGGTATTAGTCTTTGATAGTAGCCTTGAAAATCAACATAGTGTACTTCGAAAGATGGTGAAAAGATGGTTTGGGCCGTACATAGTCAGACATGTCTTTGACAATGCAACATATGAGCTGACAGAATTGGGACAGTGCTTAGAGTGCCCATTACAAGAAAAAGAATCAAGATTTTCAAGAAAAGAGATGATGAGGATTATGCATTGGAAGAATTTGCAAGAGAAAAGCAACGAGAAGAAACTCCAATAGAAGAGACAGATGATATGATAGATAAGCTTGCTAATATACCAAAAATAGTCAATGAAGAGATTGATCTGTTCCTAGATCTCGACGACAATGATCATGGGTAGTTGGCCCATCCGGAGGATGCGTAAGATCAAAGGGGGTGGATGTCGTACTGCTACGCATCTGAGGTGTGGAATCCACCAAAAACTTGTGTGTGTGAAATTGTTACTTTGTACATACTTAGTCGTTGTGTTTGCATTTTGTTCTGCGTGGGAAGTATAGTAGAGAGAGACGTCTTTTGCTACCTTTCCTTTCAGCTCTGGGGTTGCACCTAATAGATTCTCCTTTAACAATGGTGGGCATGCAATGTCTTCTATGGCTTTTCTTGGCTTTCAATTCCGAGGAAAAAGGAAGGAACGATCACTGCGTCGATGAATTCAAATGCATGGAGTGCCTCATCAGGTCAGCCATATGAAAGGCTGTGTGCTGCTTCTGTCTACTAGGCCTAGTGCCAGCTATTCTAGGTGGACAAGGATTGGAACTTACAAGATTTCATTACTATGATGATGGCTTTCACTACAAACATATACTTTCTCAAATACTTGTGGATTATGCTTCTATGGTCTATGTCAATGATTTGGATTCTCTCATTTCCTAGAACTGCTCTAGGTGTGATGGCTACACCAAGGGTTTAAGATTGGTGGAGCTGATAGTTGATGTTCAACACTGTCTACAGGCTTATATCGGGCTTGCTGAAGGCTTGAATGCAATTGTGATTGCATTCCATGGAACGCAAGAGAATAGTATTCAAAACTGGATGGAAGATCTGTATTTTAAGCAGCTTGATTTGAATTATCCAGGAGTTACAGGTGCAATGGTACATCATCGATTTTATACAGCCTACCATAATACCACCCTTCGTACAAGAGTAGTTGGTGCAGTTATGTCTATACTTGATGAAGTGGAAGGATTGGACATTATGGTTATAGGAAATTCTATGGAGGAGTGCACTCCAAGCTTGTGATCATTACGGACTGCAACTCCAGGAGGGCTATTGCTCAAGCATTGCCTAGAGGAGTTGCTAATAGCAGGGCATTAACATGGATGTTATGTTTAGCATCATCATATTCCAATAAGTGGGAAGTCAACGCAGAAATAATACTTAAGCTATTTTGGAAAGTGTGTCTTGTGCCATCTTTGTTGCTATCCTAAGCAACAGCAACTACTGCCAGTTGCCAACTAAACACACTCGTGTAATTGTTGGAATTTTCATCTTCATCTTCATCAGAACTATTAAGACCTTAATATTTTCTACGGCTGAGGAGAATATGTTGTTTCGGTTCAAATCTATTCTGTTCAAACTGTAATTACCGCCGAATTGGTCTACCCAGGATAGCTATTGTGGGAGGAGGCCGCTTTTCTAAGGGAAAAGGAGGCGTGTTGTAGGCGTGGGGGGGACAGACATCAGGGGAGCCAGAAGAAAAAGCAACGATAGCTATGGCAACTCTCTCTGTCTGTCCCCGGAGACAGCTTTTATGGAGGCCCTATTGTACCAGGAAAAAGGCAGCCCCACGTGAAAGAAAAATCAGATCCCTGGTTGTGATTCTTGGTGTTTCATCTTAAACCTATGAAATTCACCTGGTAAACTGTTCTATAGTGTTTATTATGTGCGGCTCACTTGCAAGCTAGCTACAGCAATTCGAAGAGGAAGAGACGCAAATAGCATTGGAAAGAGAGAAGTAAGAGGAAGAAAAGAAGATACTACTCTGATTCAGACTCTGAAAGCTCTGATTCAGATGACAATTCAGATAGTAGCTCAGATTATGAGATATCGTCATCAGAAGTGAGCTCCTCAAGTGAAGATTATCGTAGACAATGGAAGAGAAAATACTCTAGAAGGGCAAGAAGAAAGCAATTGAAGAGGAGGAGGACATTGAAGATTCGGATGATGATGATGAGGACCCAACACAACAATCATGTTGCAAGTTGTTAAGAAAGATGATTGAAAGAGAAGAGGCAATAGCTTTTGCCACTGGACTCACTATGACAGCATTCCTGACGCCGTGAGGGAGCAGCCATAGCCTTTCCCAAAGTCACATACAAGCCTCTAACAGCAGTAGCTAACCTCACCATCATTTCATGATTCAAGGTATTTGCAAAAACATCTATAATCATATTCTTGAAAGCAGTTTGAAGTTGGATCATTTCGTTGGAGGTGCTCTTGTTGACATGTATGCTAGATGTGAGAGCCTAGAGAACGGACATGTTGTCCTGCATAGCCTGATCTTGCTTGATTAATCTTCTATCTCAGAATTTCTCAAGAACATTTGTGGTTGCGACTTTGCTTTTGAAAACCCTTCAACACCGTAAAGATCTTCTTCTTTAGCTTCACCCTTTCTCAACCTCCCTCTCTCTCTCTCTCTCTCCAAAATGAAGCAGGGCCTTTGACTAATCACATCTCTCTCTCTCTCTCTCCCTCTCAATCATCATCATCATCTTCTTCTTCCCTTCTTCTCCTTCTCTCTCTCTCCCTCTTCTTCTTCTTCTCTTCTTCTCCTCTCCCTCTCCCTTCCTCTTCTTCTTTTCTTCCTTTCCTTCTCTCTCTCCCTTCTCTCTCTTCTCTCCCTCTCTCTCTCCCCCTCTCCCTTAGTGCTGATCACAGGGGGGGAGGGGGTTGATGACCACCAGGGGGGGACGTGATGATGACCAGGGGGGAGGGGCTACGGACTGACGTCGAGGAGGAGGGGGGGTTGTCTGCTGCCAATGGCGAGGGGGGGGGGGAAGGCGTTGTCCAAGCGGAGGGGGGGCTATCCCAGATGATGAGGGGGGAGGGCTCTTATAAGGTGGGGAGAGGTGGTAAGGGAGGGAGATAGTGCCACCCTCCATCTGGGGGGGATTGCATGCCCCCTTCTCCCCCTTTACTCACGCACTTTCTCTCTCTCCCCACCATGCAAATGGCAGGGGGAGAGAGAGGGAGAAAAAAATTGGAAAAAAAGGGGGGGTTCTTATGGGGGGAGGCACAGGGGGGGGCATGGGAATATTACATGGAGCAAGAATTTTCAAAAAAAAACTTGATTTAAGATAACTAAGAGGGAACCTCAAATATATAATAGTGAGAAGTCTCTAGCAATAATGCTAGACTATATAAAATCCCTATTCAAATCTATCAATAGTAGCACTATTATTCTTTACGTATTAGTCTGACAACAATATATAGGTTTCTTCTCCTAGATTTTTCCTTGCTTTTTACACCATACTACACAATTAATCTCCTGTAATAATATGTTTTTTTCTTGCTACCTTTTCCATGATCTACTCGATCTAGAGGTGCCAAAAATTTACATTACAAAAAGTGGGACTGTTATTGCTTGACATCCATAATTTTGTGTTGCTACAAATTATGTCTCTAGTCATGAAAAAGTATACCTTTCTGTTCTATAAAGGCATATGGCACTTCTCTCTCAACTAAGGGATGTGAAACTAACTTAGTCTTCATGATAAATACTCACTCAATATATGTATTCAACATATGAATAGACAATGCAATCCAAATGTGTATAACTTGAATATTATCATTAATGATCTTCCATCACTTTTTCATTTACTTGATTTTCATCAACATGGCAATGCAAACTTTGCAACTTTTAATATGATCTTTTCAATGACCATGGTAGCTTTGAAGTGTATCACAATCATTGTCATAAACCATTACAACCCTTAAATACATTATATTGATCCACACATAGCACTTTTTGTTACAACTATATATATCATCTCTCACTTGACTTGGGTCTCACCTATATATACTAACTCTACATCAATATGATTCATTCTTTTGGGAGCATGTCTTGTGTATCTCTCTCGTACTCTCTCTCTCTCTCTCAACATGGTATCAGAGCTATGGATGCGTAGCATCAACAAGGAAGATAAGTTATTTCATTGTTTATACTTGATTGAATTCTTTGCACAAGTGATGATTTGATACATGAACTTGTTAAAATTAGAAGTATTAGTTAATTTTGTCTTTAAAAACAAAGCCAGGTCTGGGTGCTCTCGAATCCTGTCAAAACCGCTTGTCAATCGGAGTTCTGGATCAAAAGTTATGACAGTTCAAGATTCAAGACAAAAATTCTGCTCGAATCTACGATTCTTTATTTAAAAATATAATTCTAATTACAGTTCATTAATCCCCAATTACAGTTCGTAAATCGATTGTCTTTGTTAATGACGTTGATTACGACAAGCAAACATCTTGCTATTTTTAGCGATGTTTTATTCTCATTCACATTCTTTGTTCGACCGAAATTGCACTTTTTTTTTTATACATATCATCTCGTCTTGCACATTACGTCTCTCTATTTTGGGCTTTCTTTTTAGTCACTCAATACTTTTCGTCGTTCTTACGTGCATCTCCCTATTTTGATTGTCACGCGTCTCAACTACGCTCGTCTTGTTCATGGTTTGCAAATTCTGTGATCCCATCTTATTTGTTTTCTCTCAAGATACAAGCATGGCCAATTGTGTAATTGTTAACCGATATCAGTGTGGCCAACGTTCTATTCCCTTCTTCTAAGGACAAGGCTTTCTTGGGTGGAAAGCAAAGATGATGCTAATTCTTGAAGGTGACAAATTATTTGATATTGTTTGGGCAACCTGTCTTGCCTAGTTCAACCTATTGATGTGATGAATGAAAATTCTCTGATTACTGATGGCCTGTTATTTGAGTAATGGAAAATTGATCATACTGATTGGATTCGTCGTGATAAAGCGGCTCGTCGTTATATATTGTCTGCACTTCCTGACTCACTTATGTTGGATGTCTTTCATCTGGAAACCTCTCATGCTGTTTGGAAGTATCTTACTCAAGGTTTGAGAAGAAATCGGTCATCGAAATTTTATATCTCCACTGGTTTGAAGAATCTTCAATATAAGGTTGGTACTTCTATGTACTCTCATGTCGAGGCTTTTAAAGACATTATCAATCAGCTTGGTGCTATCGGCGCTCCTGTTGCTAAAAATCAGATTGTTACTCAACTTCTTCATACCATCAAAGATCCTTTATATGACAATATCATCACTATTTTGTCTAACAAGGATAATATCCACTTTGACAAAGCATGTATATCTCTTGTTGAATATTCTCAATGTCATGAGTATCATTTGGAAAAATCTGATGCTGTTTTGGTCACTCGCAAACAAAGGGATTTTGATGCTACTTTTGTTGCTCACAAGCGTCTCGCTTCACATTTTCAGCAGGGTGGACACCCTAATCAAGGTGGTAAATCTTCTCATCTTGCGTATCCTAACAAACATTGTTCTTATTGTGATAAGAAATCCCATGTGGCTTCTGATTACTAGGCACGTCAATATGATGAGAAGCATGGAGTTACTACAAAGCAACCTTGCTCGTCCAAAAGTTTTCCTTCTTGTGATTATTGTGCATATATAGATCATCCATCTCGTCGTTGTTATAAACGCAGATATGATGAAGAACGTTCTCGAGCTTATATTGTTCAACAAACTATAACTGATGATGATCATACTCATCAGGAGCTCAATTTCGTCCATCATGATATCTCTCTAGAAAGGGTACTTCATGTTCATGATGATTCTCTATTCATCGTTGATTCAGGTGCCACTAGAAACATGACATACCAATCGCAGTGGCTTCACAATTAGTATTCTCTTCTTGTCAAGAATTTTGTTTACCTTGCAGATGATACGACTTGTCAAGTCAAAGGAGTGGATGATTTATATATGGGGACTGTTTCATCCACTAGAATATTAAGAGGAGTTCTTCATATTCCAGATTTGCAAAGAAATCTTCTTTCTGTTGCTCGTCTAGTTGATCTTGGTTTGTTTCTTGGCGTTGATCATAATCAATGTCGTATAGAGAAAGATGGACATACTATAGTAGTGGCTCTCGACATGGTAATCTATTTGAGCTATCATTGAACGATACGGTTGCAAATGTTGTTAGTACCCTTGGAGATGCAAATTGCAAATTATGGCATCAATGATTTGCACACTCCGATTTTGCCAAAATTCTTGATCTTCATCGTCATGGTCTTGTGCAAGGTATGGATCTTAAATCTCATCCACGTATGGGAATATGTGAGTACTGTGCACTTGGAAAACACCATCATTCGCCTTTCCACACTTCTACTTCATCACATTCCTGTGCTCTCTTGGATTTGGTTCATACCGATATTTGCGGTTGTTTTCCTGTCTCAAAGTCTCAATTGATATTTTATAACTTTCATTGATGATTTCTCACGATACACACATGTCTATCTTCTTCGACATAAGTCTGAGGATTTATCTATATTTAAACAATACAAGATAAGTGTGGAGCTTCAAACTAGATTCTCTATAAAGACTCTTTGTAGTGATAATGGCGGTGAATATGTATCCAATCTATTTGATGACTTCTGTAAGGATCAAGGTATTCATCATGAGTTTACAGTTCCTTATTCTCCTCACCAAAATGGTGTTGCTGAGCGCAAAAATTGCACTATTCTTAATGCTATATGTTGCATGCTTATACACTCTGGTTTGTCTCGAAAGTTTTGGACTGAAGCACTTCTAACAGCTATTTTTATTCAAAATCATCTTCCAATAACTGCATCTGCTGAAAAAATTCCTATAACAATCTGGATAGGGAAGACACCTTCAGTCTCTCACTTTTGCACATTTGGCTGCATTGCTTATATTCATGTGCCCAAGGACACTTGACATAAGTTGGATCCTCCAGGTTTGAAGGTTATTTTTCTTGGTTATTCAGATCATTCCAAAGGTTACAAATTTTATGATCCTTCTACTCAAAAGGTTATCATTAGTCGTGATGCTATATTTGATGAGAAGACTATGGGTGGCACATGGTCGCCAGATGTTTCAGATGATACACAATCTTTGCTTAGTGCATTTCCTTACTTGCTTTGTGAGTCTACTAATTCTGATGATCATAAACCTCCTTCACCTCCAAAGAAGATTGATGAAAATTTGAAGATATATGTCGATCTTCCTATTGAAATAGAGCATGGATTCTATTCTATTGAATATAATGTCTTTGATGATGCTATGTATGTCCAAGAGGATCCAATATCGTATATGGAAGCTATCAATTCGTCTCAAAGGGATCAATGGCAAGAAGCTATGCAAGCTGAGTACGATACTTTAATCTCCAAAGGTATATGGATTCTTACTGAACTCCCCCCAGATCGTGTTCCTATCAAATGTAAATGGGTTCATAAAACCAAGACCAAAGCTGATGGCTCGTTTAATAAGTTCAAAGCACAACTTGTTGCAAAAGGTTACTCGCAGATTGCAAGAGTAGATTATCAAGAAAAAATTTCTCCCATTGTGTGCTCCACAACTGTTCGTATGCTTTTGGATTTTGCAACACTATTTGATTCAGAAATTCACCAAATGGATATTATAATGGTTTTTCTAAATGGAGATCTTGAATAAGAAATCTATATGGAGCAACTTGAAGGTTTTATGATTGCAGAAAAGGAGCATCTTGTATGCCATCTTCATGGTGCATTATATGGATTGAAGCAAGCCTCTTGTGCTTGGTATATTAAGATTGATCAGTTCTTTACATCTAAAGGTTTTGTTGCATGTTTTGGTGACCCAAATATTTACATCAAAAGGGAGGACAAATTTTTTATTATTCTTGCTCTATATATTGATGATACTATTCTTGTGTGAAATAATATTTCTTTCTTGGATGCTATGAAGAAGCTTTTATCGACTGCATTTGAAATGGTGGATCTTGGCGCGATACATTCTTGTTTGGGTATTCAAGTTCAACGACACCGACAACAAGGCATTCTTCTTCTTCACCAGACAAAGTTTATTAATGATATTGTTAAGAAGTTTGGGTTGACAAATGCACAATATGTCAAACACTCCCATTCTTTCGAGCTCTACCAAGGGTACATCTACAACACGCAATGAAGAATCATCCATTCATCAACCTTTTGCTAATCTTGTTGGTTGTCTTCAATTTATTGGTTTAAACAAAGACCAGATATTTTATTTGCAGCTAACTTTTTGGGACAGTATCTTTCATCCCCTTCCACTATTCATTGGAGTGCTGCAAAACATATTCTTAAGTACCTCAAGGGTACTAGCACTAGAAGAGAAAGGCCCTATAGATGCGCACTGTACACCCAAAATAGCGGGCGCGTTTATAAGCGCGTGTATCAGCGCATCTATTCATGCTAGTATACAGAACGCATCTATATATCCACGTTTATAAACACGCCTATAGATGCGAAAATAAACGCACATATTTTTCATTTCTCATAAACTCCCTAAATATGACAAAACATCTTAACAGCTAATATTTTTTTGACTACATTACCAACTTTACTTCTTTTTGAGTATTACAAATATACATCCAATCATTCAAAGCTAATTATATATGCTACAATAAATGATCAATCTCATTTTCAATGAGATCGGCCCTTGCTAGACTATCTACCTCTATGTCTATGTTACCAATAGGCAATGAAACAAATAAGTCTATCCCACTGTTAGATGTATTACTATACTCAATTTCTTCATCATCATCTACAACCATATTGTTATCCTCTTCTGTGCTTCCTTGAGCATCCTCGTGGGGATCATCTTGCACTACATCATGTATATCATCGATCATGGTATCATCATGTGCATCATCATTGATTGTATCATCATTGATTGTTAAATTGTCATCAACTATCTCTATGTTGGTAGCATTGCCATATATTGGTTTTGAACTATTAGATATGGGGATGACGTGCCACCATCGGTTATTGTTTACCATTGTGTGATACACAACCTACATTTAAAAAACAAAAAGTAAGCAACTTAGATATTTATTGTATTTTGAGAATGTATCAAGAAGTAATATATATAAAAATAAATAGCTTCTAATATACCTGCTCGCATTATTGAGGTAGTACGAATGTGTCATTCTTGCCTTGGTGAGATTTTGTAGAGTCAATCACTACAAAACCACTTGGATGACGTCTAATTGTGCAATGCTCACCCTTTGTTAGTACTTCTTTAAACCACTTCACATCTAGCACATATATAAAAAATCGCCTAAAGTCAAGCTTCAAAGTATCTTGGATCAAGCAACAATAATCTTCCATGGTGCCATTGGTATCTTGGAAGTTTGCAAGGATACCAGAATCCTGGGTATTTCTCTTATCATCTATACGTTGAGTTCAAAAATGTGTGCCTTCACACCAAATAACATTGAACAATGTGCACTAGTAGTACATTGTTGAGATCGTATTAATGATTTAGTTAAAGATGAAACATGTGAAATTATTGTATCATATATAACTAAAGATAATTTAATTATAAGTATGTCTCACATTTGATAAGCAACCTCGTGTGTATTCCCACTCCTCTTGCGATATATCCATCGCCTCCTCTTTTTCCATATTCTCCATTTCTTCATGTAGCCAATCTATATCAATATGACGTGGAAGCACTTAAATGTTCTGGATATGGGACATTACGTCCATGTCTAGCATGAAATGCTTGCCTTTCGCTTACTCTTCTTGCCCTTGCTTCTTTATATAGTGTCACCAATTTGCTCATTACTTTGCTGTTAACCACACAAAATACATTTAACTTATGAAGTTCCTCTTTCATTAGCACTTTGCTCCTTCCTTTTTCTTGAGGTATTATAGAGGTCATCCTTCAATCTTCATCATCTTTCCATAGTCGTGGTAAAGAGGAGTCCACTTTAGTAAGATGTTCAGAGATTTGTACAAGGGATGATTGCACTAACCAACCCTCTGCCATGCTCCCCTCGAGCCGTGCATTTTTCTTTACAAAATATTTTAGGATTTTCATAAAGCGCTCTAGAAAAAACATCCACCTTGCATGAAATACCTCACAAATTGCAATCTCATCAATCAAATGTACGAGTAAGTGTACTTAAGTAGTCAAAATGGAGCGAGAAAAAGTTTCCTCCACCAAACAAACCACCTCAATGGACAATACTCGAGCCTCTTGCAACGTATTTGGATCGATTTCCTTCAAACTCACAGATCTACCAACATGCAATTGAGAACGATGATTAGTTTTGTCCATAAATTCAAGCGAGTTTACTATGTGATGTACGTAATATGTAAACTAAACAAAAAGTATAAAGTATACATACCTCGTGAGCTCACCCATCTTGTAAATGATATTACACACATTTTTCGAAACACAATGGGATATGCTAGTAGGAAGGATGAACTGTATGTAAATATTCATACATTGTTAATTAGTCTACATAGTTCTTTCACTAATTAATATATTTATGGCTATGAAAATCCTTACCTGAATCGTTTTGTGCCAATCGTGAGACTTTAAACCGGATAGTTACTCCACACCTCTTTTCTTTTTCGTTATGAAGGCTCCCTTGAGGCATCTCAAATATCCTGTGGGAGTTCGAAAGCTACATATCTGCTGCTTCACCATCTTTTCTTCGGTCTTCGACAACATCCAAGGTGCATGCGGTAACTCGATCTTTCCTCTGGGTCCGTTGCGTGGCCAAGATCGTCTCATACATCCAATGCTACGTAAATCCTCCCTTACATTGACAAAATCACGAGCCCGGATTAAGTGATCCCATAATGTAGAGGCAACATTCTTGAATATATGCATGGGGTCCAACACGTGATTGATCTTGAGTTCAGTCCAATATGGGAGACAACAAAATATAGAGAATCTAAGGCACAAACAATATATTATTTCTTGTTCTCATAATGGAGTGTATTTTAAAGACAAACAAAAGAAGTAAGCTAGTTAACTCATGCCGAGTGGAGGATGACCATTGATGTATGTCCAAGTGTCCTTCCAATCTCGAATGGTCAGATATTGTGGAGTTCTTCCATTAGTAGGGGGGGTGCATATTTGGGGTGGTCAATAGGAAGAAAGCGATGATGATTGTCATAGATAACCTTCTTCAAGCGTGTCGGTCTAGAAGAAACTAGAGAGGGACCGCAAATTGGACATGCATGATATCCTGATGTAGTTAAACCTGTAAAAACAAGTGGGTTAATGATGACATATATTTTATTAAGGGTAAGAATGAATAAAATAGAGTATGCAACTATCGGAACACTCTCCATAGCCTGGAAAGTCATGCATGGTCCACCACAACATATCCTTTAAAGTGAAATGTCTGGAGGACAATGATGCACTCACATCTTGCACCTCAATACCTCTCCATAGCATTTCTAGCTCCTCCATCAAAGGCTCTAAGTAAACGTTCATGTTTTTTACTTTGTGTTTTTCAAGAATCAAAAGGGACAACATTATATGTCATTTTTTTATTGCCATGGACGGAGGGATATTATAGTTCACTAATACCACTCGCTATACACTATATGAGGTGCTTTTGATGCCTAATGGATTTATTCCATCTAATCCTAAACCAAATCTCAAATTTCCGGGCTCTTCTTTGAAACTAGGCCACAAATTGTCTATGTGTTACCAAGCCGGTGTGTCTGAAGGAATTTTCCACTTTTCATCACTTGAATGGTGACTAGCATGCCATGACATGAGTCTCGCAATAGATTCACACCTAAACATAAGTTGAATACGTGGAATAATAGGAAAATGTTGCAAAACCTTACGAGGCACATCCATTGATTTCATCTCCTGGTTGTATCTTGGTTCACCACAAATAGAACACTGTCGTGCAGATACATGTTCCCCATGAAACAAGATGCAATCATTGACACATGCATGGATTTTAACATAATCGAGACCTCCGAGAGATGCAGTATCTCGAGAGATGCATGTAGAACAGAGTAGGTGCAACCTTTGTACAATGGAGTTTTCGATGCTATGTGTAGCGAGTCATCTGTCTCTCTAGTGGCGCCCTCCCCTTGAACCTCATGGGAAAATAAATCATGTACCATGTTGTCCAAAATCTCTTCCTCCAAAACTTGATGGGGCATTTGAAGAGGGCTGCTATCATCATCATCAGTCTCTACTCTTCTTGAGGACTCTGTCTCCTCGCATCAACACTTCGCAGCTTCTCGACGCCCTGGAGGGACCATTTGAGGATGTGGTACCACATCCTACTCAATTAAAAAAAGAAGGTTTTGTTTAATGGTGACGACACAACACAGACCAATAATATTTGTGCAAATAAAGCAATAAAAATTACTGGGTCTTTTTCATGGTCCCACTCTTTGTACATGGTGAGGTGTGACATTGTGATTCGACGTGCTCGAAAAAAACATCCTCGACAACGATCACACATACATTTGATTTTTCATCGTAGCCAAGCATCTCGATTGTGAAGACGCAATGTCTTATCCTCACTGGAGAATGTACTGTTTTTTGACTTAGCATGTCCCATACTAGTAGAAGATGACAGCATAATTACACCTAGATCATAAGGACAAATGTGATTTCATTTGGTATATATGTCATATTCCCTAAATGCATGCATTGATACTTACAACATGGAGGCAAACATTTTGATATTGAAAGACTAGGAAAGTCATGTCATGTTGATCCAAAAACAACCAAAAGCTAGCATCTAATCAATGGGGGTTTGTCTATCAGTGCGTGTAATATGTCTTATCTGCGCATATACACGCGCTCACAGACGTGCCACACAAATATTAAAAAAATTTAAAAAAAGTTGTGGCTTTCTTTTCAAACCAGTGCTTTCTTACGTTTTTTGTGTATTTTCTGCAGTTCGAGCTCGACATCACTAATCATGTCTATCTATGAAGACAATAAAGGAAGGAAATAAGAGTAAAAAGAGGACAGGAGGAAGGAAGAGCCAAAGAGTAAAGAACAAGAGCCAAACAGCAAGGAAGAGAAGAAGATTCAAGCAACTTACCAAGGGAAGGGAGAAGGAGGACAAGGAGCTTGCAACCTAGCCCCACCCATCGGAACAAGCAAAGAAGGTGAGTTTTTCTTCTCTCTCTCAATCTTGTTTGCTTTCTCTATTTATTTTTCTCTCTCTCTCTCTTTACATGCTATAGACTGTCATCTATGGAGGTTTTTTTGCGCGTTTTTTATAAATATTTGAAAAATATGATCCAACTGTGTGCGTCTATCAATGCGTCTAGATGACAGTGTAGACGCAGGTATAGACGCGCTGACAGACGCACATAAAGACACAGATATAGATGCAACATGTAATAGATTTTATCTACACAGGGTAATATGATTTTTCTTGTGTAGATGTGGAATCCTGGATCTTCCAACACTGATCTTGAGTTGGAACTCATGAACAATACCTTAGCAGAGTTTTCTAGAGGTGTTAGTAGCTTTTTTGGAGGTTTTCCAAACAAGGAGCAATTCATGGGGGAGATGACCAATTATCTTGGTCACCCTCCCACTATAGAGGAGGTTTTCGATGTTATGTCTGGGACACCTATCACATCTTTGCCTAGCAGTGCCACACAAACACGCACAAACACCAAACCTTGGCACACCAAACCTTGGTACACCTCTACTAACAAGTACTCCATGCACTATGCATACACACAGATCAGTTGATGCAGAGGCTCCCCTCCGGTATGTTCTTCCAATGATCCAGGACGTTGTGCCGAAAAACTTGTTGGTATAACTCTCTCATGCGAGCCATCACCCTCCTCCCCTCATCATTCATGATGATGGCTCCTGACCTACTATCAACAAGATATCCATAACCCCTAGGAGTCTGCCCAAGATGGGTCCTCTCCCATCTCTGTCCATGCTCCTGGGTATATCCAGGAGACCCCTCTACATCTGGTGTACCAACGGGGGTAACCTCTCTCGGAGTGGTACTCAAAGGGGTGCCACCCTGCTGATAGCTATGCAAAAGCCGGAGTAACTGGAGTAGACGTCCCCACAAGTGTGACAAATCCTGAAGGTGACGCAACTCCAGCTAAACGACGAGACGCAGACACCACATCCGTGTCTCCATAGCAGCATCCCCTTGATCCCGATGCAGTCCCTCCCTCTGGTCCAAGTCGTGAGCGGCGTCGAGATCGTCTGCTCGAAGCTAAAGCATCTGATCACACTGAAGCAGATCTAGCAGAGCGCCCTCACGAAGAACGAGAAAGCTCCTGGTCTGTCGTCTCTCTGAATCTCGCGAGCTCGTCTGGAGACATGCGTGCCATCATGTCTTGAAACTCCTCATCGCTCATCCCTCGACTCATCCTGAAAATGTCACCTGCACAGATAAAAAATGGTGTTAGAATAATCAATTTAAACTATACAAAGCACAGTAATATAAATCATTTTTAAAAAATCCCTCTTAAAATGCATATCTTATGTACCTTTATGGAAGATCTAAACAACGAATTGAGTAATACAATTCTCCAAGAATGAAGTATCCTATGGTCCCATGTTAATCTCCTGACATAACTCTGCATACACTGGAAGGTCGAAAGACATGTCATCACAAAAGAATGAGTTTGCCTCGTTCTCAAAAAATTCTTGGACTCCTGTATTTCTATCATTGTTAGCCGATGCGGGCTCCAAGCTTGTGGCAGCCTCCACCCCTTGTAATATCGACCCCTCTATTTGCATATTATCTTCATCTATGCCCAGAACATCGCTTTGATCATATACTCTCGCACTTCGAGGAGTTGAAGGTATAACATACCACCATCGAGGTTGTCGGGGGTTTGGATAGAAGATTACATGTTTACGAACACGTACAAAGTGAGTTCAAACCATTGTGACATAAACCATGTCGTATTACAATTAGCAATCAAATGACTCTATGCACCTATTCACAATGGGCCAGCAACACAAAGGTGTCGCGCGCAAATCCGTCCATTTTTTTTCGGAATCTATTTCGAGAAATCCAGATGGACCTCGTCGAATTGTTGCTCCAGCTCCTCCAACTACGGTAATCCACTGTAATAATACTTTGTAAGTTCCCAAAATACTCCATCTCATCCACAACTGTGTTCGGATCCATTACTCGTCACCGGCTCTCTTGCTCAAACCTTGCCATGACACCACAGTCCATTGTGGAGCGCATTTTGTCAATACGCTCCACACGAAAATGTCATCCGCACGACCACGCTGCATATATATTTTGTACTGTACATTGAAACACTCAAATTAGATGTCGCATATAAAATTTAGATACGACATATTCTAAACCCCTCATTACCTTTGGACTACATCCCCTCGAGAACTCCCACTCCTCCATTGAGACCTCTGTCCCTTCGCTGGATACTGCGGTCAAGGCTCCATGCAACCATCATGTTGACATAAACCGCGGCATCTCCTCCATGCCTTCGGGATATCGAATCGGTCAATGATGCATACTGTGTTGGAATTCAGCTCGCGCTTCCTCTCGATCTTGCCTTGCAATCTGGTACTTGGCTAGCCACGTCTCCATGGAGGCATGGTGCAATGTACAAAAGCGATTCACCTTCTCTTCCATTGAGGCATCCATTCTTTTTTCTATCCCATTTCCAACCACCACATCTCCAGTCAGTCTATCATCGTCCTTCAGCGTCCATAGCATTTCATTGTTTGGTTCCACCGTTGGTAGCCATTGTGAGATATGCACTAACGCCTCTGACACCAATCAACCTTCGGCCATGCTACCTTCTGGCCGAGCTCATTGTCACACAAAGCCTTTCAGGGTTTTCATGAAGTGCTCCAGGAAGAACATCCATCGCATATGGACAGGTCCAGCAATCTCCACTTCGTCCACAAGATGCACAAGAAGGTGGACTTGTATCGTGAGCATGCTAGTGGGCAGGTATTTCTCAAAGAGACAAACCGTCTCCACTACTCCCCGCCTCGCGGATTCAATAGAGGACGTCTTAATCTCTTTCTGTGAGATCCATTGCACCAAAGTCGACAACTTGTAAATGGCCTTGCGAATTTTTGGAGTAAGGCATCCTGCAATCACGATCGATAGGACAAACTGTCACAAATGAGAAAGCATTATGAATAATGGCCACTTTTCAAATTGCAAAATGCCCACGCTAATTACAATCCATTCTGTTCACAAACCTGATATATCTTATGCCAATCATGGGATTTTAGCCCCAACAATTGGTCATCTTTAGAAAATGCAGAGCTAAGAGAATGCATCATACCCGTCGGAGTGCGGATAGACTTGATTACTTGATTCACAATGCGCTCTTCTTTGGTGGACAAAATCCAAGGAGCACGAGGAAGTTGCACTCCCCCTTCAGCACTCGATTGCGGCCAAAGTGCCTCCATCTTACCTACCTCCTTCAAATCCATTCGTGACTCTATAGTGTCTCTCTTTCCTGTGATGTGGTCCCATAGCAAGCTGCCCACATTCTTGAAAATATGCACGGGATCCAACAAGTGGTTGACCTGTAAGTGGGTCCAATATGGCAACTCGTAGAAAACAGAGAACCGTCGCATTCCATTTGGATGTGATTCCGGGTTTACCATTTTCAGCTCGTACCATCTTGCGGCATTCATAGTGTTGGAGGTCGTCCAAGAAAACCTTCCCTGAGTTCATGATCCTCTGGCAAGAAAGCGGCGTGTCCTTGATATACCATCTTCTTCATGGTTTGTGACCTTCGGGAGTCTAACTCTGGCCCACACAATGGACATGCATGATAACCTGAGGTAACCAGACTTGTAAGGCGAGCCACGACCTAGTGAATACTTGATTGAATGAGATAAAATATAGATATTACCAATGAGAATGAAGGTCTGCTCACCTGAGCACTCTCCCAATCCCGGAAAGTCATGCATCGTCCACATGAGAATGGCTCGAATGTTGGCTGACCGCCAACCATCGCACCTGCTCATATCTTGCATAGTGACCCCCTCCTCCCACAAAATCTTAAGCTCATCGACTAATGGATGAAGCTACATGTCCATATTTTTTACTTTGTAGTGGCCCGGGACAAGCAAGCTAAGGATGAGATGTCCTTTCTTTGTAGAAAGCCACGGAGGGATGTTGTAGTTGACAAGCACTATAGGCCACACACTGTAAGAAGTCGAGCGCAGACCGAATGGGTTCACACCATCCATGGCGAGACTGAGCCGAAGATTCCTTGGCTCTCGCGCAAAGCTTGGGAAGGTAGAGTCAATGTGGCTCCATGAGCGCGAATCCGATGATATTTGTTGAACTCCATCCGTGGACCTATTCTGCACATGCCACGTTGTCAAGCTTGCCATGCCGGATGTGCGAAACATGTGGTTTATGCAGGGGATGAGCGAAAAGTGTCTGAGAACTTTTTGAGGGATGGTTTTTCCTTGCAAGTCCTGTCGATACCTATGAGCACCACACTTTAGACATGTCTCCATAGTCTCGTATTCATCTCGAAACAGTATGCAGTCGTTGATATATGCATGGATATTATTGTAGTCCATGCCAAGTTTCCGTAAAACATGTCATGCATCATCACGAGACTCAGGCATGGTATTTGCAAGTGGTAATATATGATATTTCAATAACCTGAAAAAAATAATAAAACACCTTGAAAAAGCACAAATGTTTGTAATAATAGTGTCAAAAAATAAAATCAATGAAGCCTATGTGTAAGGTACCTGAATAACTCGATCACACTCGTATCGCTCCACCTGTATTTTGCTTGCACACTTAAGAGTGTAAGCAATGTCTTCAACCAAGATACTCAGCACCCATCATATAATGGTATGGATACTTCCTCTCTAAGCGGGTTAGATGACTTGACATCCATGGGAATCAATGCATCGATCATTGCCTCCATCTCAGGTTCCAAGATTACAGGTAGGTCGGGAAGGTTGTCTGTCTCCTCTGGCATGGATGGTATAGATGGGCCTTATGAGTGGTGGATTGGCTCCTACAATCCATCCATCGCACGTCCACAAACTCTTCTAATTGGCCGCAAAGGGTGAACTCCCCCTTGGGTCGAGACATCATCCCCCTGGATAAAAAATTTGCCAACAAGACCCAATCTTATTGTGTATGGTTTTCAATTAGCTTGTGAGTACAATGCATAATTAATGCATGGATAGCTTTATGGAGATGTATGTCAAGTTGCAAGTTGACCATAAATCTTGCATTGTACATAGTGGTTGAGAGATTTATTGATGTTATATCTCGGCCCTGTATCATGCTCAAGGATTTGTTTGTCCCAGTAGATAATTATTCGTTATTGTAAAAAACTGCACTAGAGGGCTTTGAGTATAAGTAATCCATTTATGAGCATCATTGAGGATCTCTTAGTCTAATAATAAATCAGTCTCAACAAAAAACATCTTAGAAATGTGATTTTTTTGTCCTAGGATCGCATATTAAAATTAATGCCATCTATAAAATTTATCAACTATAGTAATAAAATTTATTTCAATCAATTCTACTCATAGTCATAAGACCTGAGAGAAAATATCTTATACTCAATTTAAGGGATTCTTATTCTATAACAATACTTTTGGGTTCATTTTGATGAAGTACCGTAATGACCATTAGCTAGGGTATCATTTTCTTTTAGTCCTTTCGTTGACTAGTTGGCATGATTTCTAATTTGTTATGCCTATAAAGTTCATACAAAAACAATGAATTATGCATATCACAATTAGATCCCCTACTCGGACATTATGAAGGACATGACCAATTTTAAGACATCTTAAAGAGTCACCAATGTATGTGGCCCATGGCAAAGCACATTGCATACCATTATGGATAAGTCTATTATCGTGCATCTTAAATCTCCTAATTAGACTTTATAAAGTGTATGAATAATTTTTAGCCCTCTTAAGGAGTCGATGTAATGGTACCTATAAAAAAAGTAAAGTGGATACCATTACTATAATCATGGATATGCTATCATTCCAATATATATTATCTTTCTCTTTCTCTCCCTCTTCCTTCCTATCTTTCTCTTTCTCTCGCATTTCCTCTCCCTCTCACAATATATCTTAACACTCTCCAAAAGCAAAAGGGAGAGGAAGAGAGAGAATGCACTCTCCCTCCCTCTCCCTCTCCCTCTCCCTCTCTTTCTCTTTCTCTCCCTCTCTTATTTCCTCCCTCTCCCTCTCCCTCTCCCTCTCCCTCTCTTTCTCTCCTTCTCTCTCATTTCCTCTCCTAAACAAGCAAAAAGGAAAGTGATTTAAACCTTTAATAAGCAAAAGGGAGAGAGAGAGAGAGAGAGAGTGCACTCTCCCTCCCTCTCCCTCTCCCTCTCCCTCTCCCTCTCTTTCCTTCTTTCTCTCTCATTTCTTCTCCTAAACAAGCAAAAAAGAAAGTGATTCAAACATTAAACAAGCAAAAGGGAGAGGGAGAGAGAGAATGCACTCTCCCTCCCTCTCCTCTCCCTCTCCCTCTCTTTCTCTTTCTCTCCCTCTCTCATTTCCTTCCCCTCCCTCTCCCTCTCCCTCTCTTTCTCTCCCTCTCTTTCTCTCTTTCTCTCTCATTTCCTCTCCTAAACAAGCAAAAAATAAAGTGATTTAAACATTAAACAAGCAAAAGGGAGAGGGAGAGAGAGAATGCACTCTCCCTTCCTCTCCCTCTCTTTCTCTTTCTCTTCCTCTCTCATTTCCTCCCCCTCCCCCTTCCTCTCCCTCTCCCTCTCCCTCTCTTTCTCTTTCTCTCCCTCTCTCTCCCTCTCCCTCTCTTTCTCTCTCATTTCCTCTCCTAAACAAGCAAAAGAGAAAGGCATTTAAACCTTAAACAAGCAAAAGAAAGAGAGAGGGAGACTCACCGATGAGATATGGCGAGCATGGGGTGGCTCCTCTTTGCAATGAAGGCTCCTCCTCTCCTTCGTGAACAACGGCGGCGGTGGCGGCGGTGGCGGCGGCAAGTCTTCTTCTTCTCGTTCTCTCACGACGATCGCTCTCTCCCTCGCTCTCGTTCTCAAAACACATAAGCTGCAAACACAAAATGAAAACCGCGCTCGGCTTCGGCCGACTTTTTTTCCCTGTGGAGCGTCACTATTTGCGTCGCTATTTGCGACGCAAATAGCGATGCTATTAACGATGCTAATAGCGACGCCAATAGCGACGCCGCTATCCATCGTTGCTAATCGGCGTCGCTACTAGCTCAAATCCTTGTAGTGCATGGAAGGGGTGCCAAAAGAAATGATATATTGAGCTTCAAAAAGTTGGATATGGCTACCTTGTAAGAACGCATCTTAAATCTGGCTTTAAATCTTCAATTTGGTTCCTTCAAATTTAAAGTATGGCTATGGAAAGGTGATCATGGAATCAAAAGAAGAAAAATCCCTCTAGTTTGAAAGAGCTTTGGTTAAGAATCCATGGCTGTCCTAGTTATTATAGTATAAGAAGCTCAATGTTTCTTCAATGGAAGATAATGAGTCTTCATCGTGACCAATGGAAACTTGTCATGGCTTAGAATAGTATCAATATCATTTGCCTCATCAATCTTGCAAGTAATTAGTAGGTATGAATGCCACTTGTTGTTGTCCAAGATAGACCATGTAAGAAGGTTCACCAAACTTGCTTTCTTAAGTAAAGGAGAGGTAAAGAAGAGAGGCACTATCACTCCTTAATGCTTAGTGATTAGTGGTGCTCCTCAAGGAAACAAAAACATGACTATAGTTGTCTAAATAGATTACACATTCAACATGAAGTTCTAGTGTAGACAACACAAATTTGTCTTGAAGGGCTCTAAGAGATTGCAACTATAGAGGCAACAAAGAGGGGTTCTATTGACTCCTTGAGTGATAAAGATTCAAGCTACAAGGTGTTAATAGAGTAAACTAATCATAACCAAGGAAGACAAAGAAAGGCTTCCTTCAAAAAGTATTGGAGACTTTTAGTCTTCTCCAAGTCCAATGAAGGATCTCTTTTCGAACTCCTTGTCAAAGTGACTCAAAATTTAAATGGTGTTTATAGCCTATTAGTTTGTTATATACATAAACCGTATATTATACAATATAATGTGATTTCTAAATGAAGAGAAAATTCATACTAAAGGCGAAAGAATAATTTGTAGCCCCCAAATCCAGAGTAATAGATTTAGTTGTTAGTTAATTTTTTCTTAAAAACTCGTAAATGGTTTCTAAGATATCATCCTAGAGACAAAATAATAATTTATAGTCCCGAAAATAGAAGTCATAGATTTAGTTATTGGTTATTTTTTTAAAAAACTTGGTAAATGGTTTCTAAGATATCATCTAAGGGAAAACCGTCTTAACATGATGCTCTTGCAACATTATCATAGTGAGAATATGATGCTAATATTTGATTTATACATATAAGTGACAATGAGATCCAATTACTTAACTAGTTAGCTATTATAAAGAATGATAATTCTCCTCATATTAGAGTCATGTTGTAAAATTATTCTAAATTTTCTTCTATTTAACTATATGAAAACATATGCAAGTTATACAAAAGATTCACATCATGTTAATTGCTCTTATGACATATGATCTTAACACTAGTAGCACCCCAACCTAACTATGATTAGAAAATTGTAAATTGCTAAAGTTCTTATTGCTTAAAATAATTAATGTTTCAAGCCTAACGTGGGTTTGTATTGTGGTTGTTCTAGTCTACTAAACATGACTTTATGGTAAACTTGATGTGGTGCATCAAGTTTCCATGTAGTTTTTACATATTTTGACTTTAGGACATCAACTTTCATAGTAAATATTATCTTTATCATACCAATGTGACTTTCTACATCACATTTACTTGAAAGTTATGCATCGTTTTTTGGTAACTTGATACGCTGCATCTTAAGATGCATAAAAATATTAATAGATTTCTTACAAATTTGATCCAATCCATCAAGTTTCCTTATAAAGGAATTGGATAGAAATAGGTGCCTTATGTTGCTTTGGTGGATCATGGTTCAGGATTAATCTCATAGTTCGTGGAGTTTATGAAAGTAATAGATGGCCTATGGATGCAAAGCATGGGTGGTGTATGAGAGCCACCAACAATACTGCAGGTGGTTTGTATGCTGCCTGTCCAAGTGTCACAATTTCTATTGGAGATGTTGAGGAGGATTTCCATTTCTTTGTGCAGGATTCATGCTCTTACCCCATAATCCTAGGACAACCATTCATCATAGAGATGCGCATGGAGCCGAAAGTAATGGATGATGGATCTGCTTATGCACGGATTCGTAGTAAAGATGGTATGAGAGCAGTCCAATTTATGACTGTGTGTGTAAATCATGCTAGAAACAGGGATACTATTCGAGATGCACCTTTGCCCACTGTGAGGAATTCGGGTTTTCATTAGGTACCGCTCTCCCATGAGACGATGGTGGTATAGAGCAGAGGAGATTGGAGTTCTCGGCTCCTAGCAATAGTGTTTTCTTCTCCAATTTTGTTGGAATTTTAGCAAAACAGTTCGATGAGTTATCAGAAGATTTCTAGGTTGCCTAGAGCTGCCAGGCAGTACATATGCAGGAAGGAGAAAAAATTGAAAAATGCAGGTATTTTAGAGGATGATGAGCATAAAGATGGGATGTATGATAGTATGGTTTGTACAGATATGATAACAGAGATGGAAAATATGCTGAAAACTGTTATACATAGTTGTCACAGTAATGTATCAGTGCAGCCCCTGGACATGTTTCATAAAATTTCAGATTTTGTGTCACAAATAGAGTCAGAGGTTGAGGTGACTCAGCAAAAAGTGTTAAGTGTTGAAGAAATTCAGCAAACAAAGTTTTCGGCTGATTATGATCAGCCTATAAAGACACAGAGGGATGAAAACTTTCAGCCAATAGAGTTTACTGCTGAAAGATTTCAGCATCCAGAGTTTAGGATTGTTCCTATGTAGTCCATAGAGCAGAGGGCTGAGGATATTCAGCCACACCAGAGTGTAGAATTGCTGATTTACAGCAAGATTTGAGTAATGCAGAGGATTATAATGAAGCCAGGGTTGACACGAAATACAAGATTATGGATAAGAAGGTGAAGCTAATAGCTGGATTGCTTCCACCTGACAGTGATCAGCAAATAGAGAGGGCTGCCAAGCAACCAATTTTGAGGAATCCAGAGCATATAGGTCATAAATTTTCAGTAGAGACTCTTACTGAATTAAAAATTGAAAATGGTGATTTCTTGCTACCCTTAGAGAAGCAGTGCTTTCAGGATATGTTTGAGCGACATGGAAGGGAGTTTGCTTTTTTCTCGCATGAGATTGGATGTGTGAATCCAGATGTTGTTGCCCCTATGGTGATCTTTACTATTCCTCATATTCCATGGAATCTCCGACCTATTCCAGTGCCTAGGGCACTCCTACCAAAGTTAATTGACTTGTTGAATGAGAAAATTAGGATGGGAATCCTAGAGCCATCATCTGCATCATACTCAAATAGGTGGTTTACAGTTCCAAAGAAGAATGGTACTCTCCGGTTTATACAGGACATGCAGCCAGTAAATAGAGTTACTATCAGGAATGTTGGTATAAGTCCAGTTGTGGATGAGTTTTCAGACGGATTTTCTGGACGTGCCATCTATTCTTTAGGTGATTTTTATTCAGGATATGATCAGTTTCAGTTGGCTTTGGAAAGCAGGGACATAACCACTATGAGAACTTCTATTGGGCTTGTCAGGATGTGTACCTTGCCTCAAGCTGCCACGAATTCTATTGCGCATATGATGAATGTTATGCATAAGGTCCTTCGTGAGTACATACCTCAGCTTACCATGCCTTTCTTGGATGATGTGCCCATTAAGGGGTGTGCAAAAGAAGAGAAGAATGAGAGTCTAAATGAGCAAGGATGCAGATACTTTGTGGCTGATCATATTGCAGCTTGTGAAAAGATTTTGGCCAGGTTAGTAGAAGTGAATTTGACACTATCAGGGTAGAAATCTATTTTTGGAATAAATGAGGTTGTCATTGTTGGACATATGTGTGGGTATTATGGCAGGAAGCCTTCACCTGAGAAGGTGGATGCTATAGGAAAGATTATGGAGTATTGTTCTACCACTTTAGAGGTACGGAGATTCATTGGAGCCTGTGTGTTTTACATGATTTGGATACCCCATTTTGCACACATAGCAGATTGTTTATACCAGCTTCTTCAAAAGGGACAAAAATTTTATTGCGATGAGAGCCACACTAGAGCCATGCGGAAATTGAAGAAGTTATTGTAGATTGCTCCTACTCTCAAGAAAGCGGATTATAATTGCGGAAGGCCTATTGTATTGATAGTTGACACTAGTCCAATTGGCATAGGTTGGGTTATGGGTCAAGATGATGCAGATGGAGATATGTATGATATTCGGTTTGGGGCAAAAGTCCTAAACGAGAGACAGAGGAGGTATCCGCAAATCAAGAGGAAATTACTAGGAATTGTTATGGCTCTCAAATGTGACAAGGAGTACTTTATTGGAGCCTCAGTTGTGGTAGAGACAGATTGCTTGCCATTGATAGGTATGATTACGAGTTGATCTACTTCAGATATAGCTATGCTGAGATGGATTGCATACATCGAGTCATTAAATCTAGAATTTAAACACATAGCATGGAAAGATAATCGAGTGGTGGATATGTTGTCTAGATCCATATATGATGATGAGGAGACAATACTTGCAAAAGAGGATGATGCAAAAATTTTAGCCGCTACGGATGTTGATCGTGTTTGCCATGTCTATGATATTGTGGCTTTCATAGAAGAACTCTATGTTGGAGATTGGTTGCAGATTGGCAAGTACCTTAGTACACTAAGAAAAAGAGATGAATGGTAGATGAAGAGTTGAAGAAGATAAGAAGAAAAGTCTATGGTTATTTTCTCAAGGACGGATTTCTTTGGAAGCACCCGAAGAAAATAGGAGGATTACCCTTGCGGGTTGTCTACGATAAAGAGACCCAGTTATAGGTATTAGTCTTTGATAGCAGCCTTGAAAATCAGCATAGTGCACTTCGGAAGAAGGTGAAAAGATGGTTTGGGCCGTACATAGTCACACATGTCTTTGACAATGCAACATATGAGCTGACAGAATTGGATGGGACAATGCTTAGAGTGGCCATTGCAAGAAAAAAAAGCAAGTTTTTCAAGAAAATAGATGATGAGGATTATGCATTGGAAGAATTTGCAAGAGAAGAGCAACGAGAAGAAACTCCACTAGAAGAGACAGATGATATGACAGATAACCTTGCTAATATACCGAAAATATTCAATGAAGAGATTGATCTATTTGTGGATCTTAACGACACTGATCATGGGTAGTTGGTCCATTCGGAGGATGTGCAAGATCAGAGGGGGTGGATGTCATACTGCTGCGCATTCGAGGTTTGGAATCTACCAAAAAGTTTTGTGTGTGACATTTGTTACTTTGTACATACTTAGTCATTGTGTTTGCATTTTGTTCTGCGTGGGTAGTATAGTAGAGAGAGGGGTCTTCTGCTGTCTTTTCTTTCAGCTGGGGTTGCACCTAATAGATCCTCCTTCAACAATGGTGGGCATGCAATGTCTTCTATGGCTTTTCTTGGCTTCCAATTCTCGGGCAAAAAGAAGGAACGATCACTCCGTCAATGAATTCAAATGCATGGAGTGCCTCATCAAGTCAGCCATATGGAAGGCTGTGTGCTGCTTCTTTCTGTTAGGCCTAGTGCTAGCTGTTCTAGGTGGACAAGGATTGGAACTTACAAGGGTTCATGACTATGATTGTAATATTCCCGCACACTGCGTACCGTAAATATTGACTTCCCGCATGCCGTGTAAATCCTGTGCAAGGGTATCCCCTACATCGTATTATTGGTAGCTTAATCCATACCATTCACGCTAAAAAATGAGGCCTCCACATTGTGAATTAGAGGCTGGGTTTGAAGACCGTAAAAGCCGCGAGGGAACACCCTTTTTGAAGGGGCAATTGGATAAATTTTAGGCAAATTTTTTTAAATTATCCCTTCCCCCAGCCGATGCATGGCTGGAGAAGAGGGAGTGTGGGGAGGAATGGCCTAAGGAAGAGTGAGTAGGGAATGCATGAGGAGGGAATGGCATGAATCCTCCACGTGGTGGAGCTTCCCTTTCCCCCCCCTTGCCTATATGAACTCCCGTTAGGGAGAGAAAGGGAGGAAGGGACGGTGCTGTGAGAGGGAGGAGGGGATGCTGCTGCCCGTCGTTTGGGGAAAGGAGGGAGACCAGGCCGTCGCCGCCGCGCAGGAAGCCGCCAGCCGCCACACCCACCAGACCGCCACGGCCGCCAGACTGACACGGTCCGCCGCCCGCCTGGATCACGACCCCCCCCTCGACGTTGCTGCAGTCGACTAGAAGCTTCTTAGAAGCTTCTTAAGAAGCTTCTAAGGGGGCTTTCTTAAGCCCCCCTTCCCACTAGATTCCCCATAATTCCATTCATACCCCCCCCCCCCCCCCCCCCCGGGACTTTGAAGAGAAGAGGAAGAAGCTATAAAGCCTTCCGCAAGATCCTTCGTAAGAGGCTTCCCGCAATTAGATTTCAAAGGTCACAAGCCATCCGTGAACCCATTCCTAGCCACCCCGGGTTTTCCCTAAAGAACTCATCCGCAAGCACCATTTATCCAAAGTCCCGCAAAGGAATCTCCTGCGTACGAGGGAAAAAGGCAAAGGTCTGGAGGCTGCATACCAAGGCAAGTCAATTCATAGACCGCAAAGGCAACCCAGAAGCCGAAACTACGCCTACGATGGCCCCTAAAAAGTCACAAGGTGCGCCTGCGGGAGGTTCATCTCCAAGCATTCAAGTGGATATCTCCCCGAGCCCACAAGTCCAGGTTTTTTTGAGTTTATTCTCGCATAAAGAAATATTTAGGCACGCTTAATTCCATAAGGGAAAATGCATTTTACGCTTATTTTAATGCATGTGGCAGCGTTAAAAATACATTTGATAAATTATCTCTTTAAACATTAGACAAGGTTGATGCATGTCATGAAAATTGAAACGGTTGCAAGTCTAGAGTTGTCCGCCTTAAAAGACTAGCTGCATGTTGCTATTTTGGAACATTATCAAAGTAATGAGTCTAAACATATAGGGCAAAGAAATGAAATTGATAAGTGCATTTGGTTACTAGACATGGTGGGAATAAGCGTGTGCCGCATTTTAGGCAACATCTTCCTTGTAATGATTCATGAGGAAAAGTTAACACCCGTAAGATATTATCCGAAAAGAAATAGAAGAGTACCAAAATGATCTTATGGACTTGCAAGTAGCATGTAACATGGAATAAGTTAACACTAGCTTTAGTTTGGTATGAACTTCATTAACTACATTGTAGCTAGGGGAAAGTTGCGTGTTGCATAGTCATCATGCAGAAATTTCATTCATCAGGAGCCGTATTTAGGAAAGGTCGCATGGTTTATCAAAGCATGAGATTCTAAAGTGTAGACAACAAGGTTGTAGGCATGGTTATTTGATGTAAGTCCTAGTAGGTCCTAGGAAAGTTAGTACCCAGATTAGCATGCATTTTTACTATACCAAGGAAAGATAGAGTTATTGTGAACCATGTGATGCGTAGAAGCAATGAATCACATGTTTACATGTATTGCAGTAGTTGCAACTATTTTTCCTCCTTTAGATCTAGTTTATTGTCTCTAGGAAGGATTCATCCTTGTCGCGAGACAAGCATAGTGAATTACCCAAATCACCTAGCCACAAAGGAATCATATGGTACGATAGACACCCCAAACACTAACTAGGGATTAGCACGTTAAGGATTCGGCCAAGTTTTTCCCATTGTCGCTAAGTCGAAACCTTCAAACCCAATAGTCCTGACCATATTCCCAAAAATGTTGAGCTAATTGGATGCTCATGTAAACAATAAGCTAGGATTCCTACCTTAAGGACCAAGCGTCCAAAATGATGAAACTCGAATTGAGTTGGAACCCTAGGACTAAACGTTGTCGATTTAGTGAAATTAGGGATGGGTTGGGTAAAAAGACACCCTAAACCCTCCTTCTCGTCTGAAGTTAATTCCGTGATCTGAATACGCCATTCATTAGGCGAAATGATCTCTTGGAATGGAGGCGACACTTGTGCAGTAAATTGCAACGTCACTTAGCCTTGCGGGTTGATCGTAAGAAGTTTTGCCATTCCGTGGATTAAGGTTGGCAGGTTCTTGCGCAAGTTTAACTTGCAAAGGGGAAAGGGTAGTCATCCTTTTACTCTATCCTCATTAGGGAAAATTTGTCAAGTTAAGGGAAGCTAGGTATTTACTTGGACGTAAATGATTAGTCAATAAACTAAAGCGACATGGTCGCCGGAATCCACCATAAACAAAACCTAAAGTATTGGCAGGGTATGACCCTAACCCAAGGACGATAGGAATCTTGCCAAGTTTCAATTGATTCGGGATCGAATGCGGGTAGCATTCGGAGAGAAGGAGTCACTCCTAACAATTTGCCAGCTATACGACCACTGGAATTGATTGTGCTTGTAACAGTTTAGAAAGCACTGTTTGCATTGTTTGCTCAATGAACTAAAGGATGAAAAGATATCTAAATACTTCAGGTTGAAGGCCTGAAGGGAGAGGCAGCTTCAGTTATCCCCGACTGCCTGCCTGACCCTAACCAAGGGGGTTGTTGACCGCGCCGGGAACGTGGACCGAACCCGCCGTGAGAGGTCTCTCCGTTGAGTTCTACTTGGAGCAGGAGGACGCTTGGGTGCCAGGGGGGGCTCTGGCCGTAAATCCCTCGCCTTCCGGGCCTTGCATAAGAGGCTAACATGACTCGGGATTGGATCTCGAGGCCCGCATACTAGTCTACGGGCAGAAGCTTGGAATAGTGATCCCTGGTGGATTATTGGATAGCCTTCGGGTGGATTATGAACAAGCCTACGGGCGGAACTCCTTGTATTTCAAAGATAAAAGGATAAAAGGATAATAAAGAAGTTGTTTGACATTGTTTTTCTATGTCACGTGATAAGATTACGTGAAGGAACCAGTGCTTAACGGGGTAATCAAAGAAGCTGTTTGTTATATGTCAAATTAATGTGGTAGGTAATTACATAACTAAAACAAACCGAGGAAAGTGCGGAGGATGGACCATGGGTCCGTCCTATGGATGGGTGGTCCCGGTTAGCCGGGAACTTTTCTCAAAATCTTGGACGAACAGAAGGATGATTATCGCCACCGAAACAAATAACGAGAACAATGACTTAGAATTACCTATTACCCGATTCACGCTGTTTTAGGGGAACGGAATGGGACTATGCCTTATGGCAAAGAGGTCGAGCCTTGCATCCCTCTCGTTTCCCATTCTCCTTGAACCAAGTGCAGCATGAATCCGCTTCAGGCCGGGCGTTTCTGTGTAAAGTAGTTTGATCGGGCCTGACGCTAGTTACTGCTAGCTAATGACCAAACAAGAAAACCTAAATTCAGGTCGATCCTAAGTGGGAACGGCCAGGATACTTCCGCTACGTGGCAGACGCGGGAAGACCTAGATCGCAAGTCCCGTAACATTCCATGGGAGTGCCGGGCGGAGCTTTCGAGACATCCTTTCCGATGGACTGCTAAGACGTGTCCGGATGATTCTAGGGGACACGTTACAGTTGGTATCAAAGCAAACCAACAAAGGACTTGTTTTTAGGAAATTTTAATAAGAAGTAAAGCAAATGTTGTGTCCCAAACATTTCCTTACTTTGATTGCTGTCTTCCAGAATTATGAAGCATGGAATAGGTTCTTAGTGTTCCGAGTCATGTTTATGACCGCGATGCATTCCACAGATTATCGACAAAGGGTTGAGATGATGAACATCCTAGACCGCATTTACAATCCATTGCCTTTGTACATGGAACAGAGATGGATGGGTGTTTCAGGGATGTATTACTGTAACGTGTCCACTAGAATCATTCCGGACATGTCTTAGCAGTCCATCGGGAAGGATGTCTAGAAAGCTCCGCCCGGCACTCCCATGGAATGTTACGGGACTTGCGATCTAGGTCTTCCCGCGTCTGCCACGTAGCGGAAGTATCATGGCCGTTCCCACTTAGGATCGACCTGAATTTGGGTTTTCCTGTTTGGTCATTAGCTAGCAACAACTAGCGTCAGACCCGAGCGAACTACTTTACGCAAAAACGCCAGGTCCGAAGCGGATTCACGCTGCACTTGGTTCAAGGAGAATGGGAAACGAGAGGGATGCAAGGCTCAACCTCTCTGCCATAAGGCATAGTCCCATTCCGTTCCCCTAAAACAACGTGAATCGGGTAATAGCTAATTCTAAGTCATCGTTCTCGTTACTTGTTTCGGTGATGACGATCATCCTCTGTTCGTTGAAGACTTTGAGAAAAGTTCCCGGCTAACCGGGACCACCCGTCCATAGGACGGACCCATGGTCCATCCTCCGCACTTTCCTCGGTTTGTTTTAGTTATGTAATTACCTACCACATTAGTTTGACATATACAAACAGCTTCTTTGATTAACCCTGTTATGCACCGGTTCCTTCACGTAATCTTATCACAGGACATAAAGAAAACAATGCCAAACAACTTCTTTATTATCATTTTATCCTTTTATCTTTGAAATACAAGGAGTTCCCGCCCGTAGGCGTATTCATAATCCGCCCAAAGGCTATCCAGTAATCCACCAGGGATCACTATTCCAAGTTTCCGCCCGTAGACTAGTATGCGGGCCTTGAGATCCAATCCCGAGTCACATTAGCCTCTTGTGCAGGGCCCGGAAGGCGAGGGATTTATGGCCAGAGCCCCCTCTGGCACCCAAGCGTCCTCCTGCTCCAAGTAGAACTCAACGGAGAGACCTCTCACGGCGGGTTCGGTCCACGTTCCCGGCGCGGTTAACAACCCCCTTGGTTAGGGTCAGGCAGGCAGTCGGGGGTAACTGAAGCTGCCTCTCCCTTCAGGCTTCAACCTGAAGCTTTAGATATATTTTCATCCTTTAGTTCATTGAGCAAACAATGCAAACAGTGCTTTCTAAACTGTTACAAGCACAATCAATTTCCAGTGGTCGTTTAGCTGGCAAACTGTTAAGGAGTGACTCCTTTTCTCCGAATGCAACCCGCATTCGCTCTGGAATCAATTGCAACTTGGCAAGATTCCTATCATTCTTGGGTTAGGGTCATACCCTACCAATACTTTAGGTTTTGTTATGGTAGATTCCAGCGACCATGTCGCTTCAATTTACTGATTGGTCAATTGCTTCTAGGCAAATACCTAACTTTCCTTTTCCTTGGCAATTATTTCCCCAAGAAAAGTGATGTAACAGGATGATTACCCATCCCTTTTGTAAGTTATCTTAGCGCAATAACTTGCCAACATCATTTCAAGAAATGACAAAACTCTCCCGTGGACAAATCTCAAGTCTATATGATGTTGCAACTTTTTACTCATGTGTTGTATCTATTCCACGGGATCATCTCACCCATTGAATGGCGTATTCAGGTCACGAAATTAACTTCAGGTGAGTAGCAGGGTTTAGGGTGTCTTCTTACCCAACCCATTCCAAATTATATTGGCCCATGGTCCTAGGAATTTCCAACCCAGTCGGAGTTTCATCGTTTGAACGAATGATCCTTAGGATAAAACCTTAGATCATTTTATGCATGAGCATCCAATTGATTCGACATTTCGTGAAGGTGTGTAAGATCTTTGGGTTTGCAGGTTTTGACTTGGCAACAAGTGTAAAACTAGGTCGAATTCTTATCGCACGAAACCCTAGTTAGCACTTGGGATACCTATCATATCGACCCAACCATGCCATAAGAATCCTTGTGGTTTAGGTGACTTAGTCAACTCAATATACTTGTCTTGCGACAAGGATGAAACCTTTCCCAAAGGTAATAAACTAGATCTAAAGGAGAACAATAGATACAACTTTACCAATACGTGTAAACATGCGATTCACTGCTTCTACGCATCACATGGTTCACAATAACCCTATCCTTCCTTGGTAAGGTAAAAATGCCTGATAATCTGGACACTAACTTTCCTAGGTCCTACTAGGACTTACATCAAATAATCATGCCACTTGCAAGTCCATAGATCATTTTCGTGCCCTTCTATTCCTTTTCGAATAACATCTTATGGGTGTTAACTTTTCCTCATGAATCATTACAAGGAAGATTTATCTAAAAATGGGACATGCCATTAATCTTTCCATGCCTAGTAAAAAGGTGTATCTCAATAATTTCAACCTTGTAATGAGGCAACAGTTGTCCTAGGCTCGTCACTTTTGAATGCACAAAAGGAAACTTACTAATAAGGTCCTGCAAATGCATAGACACCTTATGCTCTTTTCATTAACTCCATTGAACGTACCAATGATCAATTTTCATATCTTAAGCTATTTCTAATAAATGTTCAAATAGCCAATTCATTTTCCAATTGCATTTAACTTGACTAGTTGCATTTGACATGCATGAGTGCTTCCTAATCCATGAAGTTATCGTGATTAATTCAATACTTCTGTGTGGAATCCAAATAGATAAAACCTGGACTTGTGGACTCCGGGAAATATCCACGTAAATACTAGGAGAAGATCCTTCCGCAGGCGCGTCTTGTGACTTTTTAGGGGCCATTATGACATAATTACGGACTTCCAGGTTGCCTTTTCCCTTACGCAATCGGTGAATTTGCTCGCCCTGGTACGCAGCCTCAAGATCTTGCTCTTTTCTCCCTGGTACGCGGGAGATCCCTTTCGAAATGTGGATCCTTGAGAATACCAGCTTGGGGAATTTGGCCTTATGGAAGGCCTCGTGGGGTTGGAGCTTGGTTCTTGGAAATGGGGATTTTATGAATGGAGTTTCAGCAATTTGACCTTACGAGGATGTTCGCGAAAAGGCCTCTTGCAAATTGGCCTTGCAAGAATGGAGGCTTTAGAGTTCTTCTTCTCCTTCCCTGAAATCCTAGGACCGGCCTTGTAGGTGATTAGTGGGAAGGGCCTTTATGGGCTTCCTCTCTTATTCTTCAAAATCCCGGCCCAGGGATGACTGGTGTGAAGGGGTCTTTGTAGCCTCCTCTTCTTCAAAGTCTCGGATGGACTTATTGGGTGATTGGTGAGAAGGCTCGTAGCTTTCTTCTCTTCAAAGTCCCGGGGGTATGAATAGCCCTTTGGGGAGATGTAGTGGGAAGGGGGCTTAAGGAAGCCCCCTTAGAAGCTTCTTAAGAAGCTTCTAAGAAGCTTCTCACAGCAGCGGCCACGTCAGGGGAGGGGTCCCAATGATCATGGGAGGAAAGGGTGTGGTCGAGGCGAGGACAGCGGCGGCCTGGTGGTTTCACGCGAGGTGGCGGCACCCTGTCGGCGGCTCCCCAGCGGCCAGCGACTTCCCCCTCCTTCACGGCAGCCTGGCGACCTCCCCAGCACGGCGACGGCAGCTTCTTCCAGCACGGCGACTTTCCCTCCCCTTCACCCCTTCCTTCACGGTAGCCTCCCGCCACACGACAGCCTTCTGCCGCCCTTTTCCTCCTTCCTTCACGGCAGCCCTACGTCCAGCACGACCAGCCCCTCCCTTCACGTCCAGCACCTCCTAGCACCCTCTAGCTAGGGGTTGTTTATATAGGTCTTGGGAGGGGTGGGGAAAGGGGGCCTCCACACACGTGGAGGACTCCTCCTCATGCAAACTGACCTTCTCCTCTTTGGCCATTCCTCCCCCACACTCCCTCTCCTCCAGCCATGCATCGGCTGGGGGAAGGGATAATAATTAAAAAAATTTGCCTTGAATATTTAAAATTGCCCCTCCCAAGAGGGTGTTTTTGTGAGACTTGCGGTTTTGAGCTCCCGGTTTTGGTTTACCAATGCGGAGGACCCCATTTCACGCGTGCATGGTGTGGATTAAGCTTCCAATAATTTCGAAGTAGGGAATACCCTTGCACAGGGTTTACACGGCGTGCGGGAAGTTAATATTTACGGTACGCAGTGCGCAGAAATATTACAATTACATAACTGCCTATCGACCTGCGTACCTTCAAATTAACTTGAAGAGAATTAAGTGGATGGAGGATTTGAAGATCGTAAAGCTGTTCGTCTTTGTTGAGGCTCATGCAAACGCGACCCTACAGGTTGGAGGTCGAAGGGTTAACCAGAATAAGTATGTGTACGGAGAAGTGATTCAAAGAATCCCTGCCGACCGAATCAAGGTTTTGGGACGTCATGAGAAGAATGGATATCAAAGGAAAAGATACCCTAATCTTCCAATGAACTATCGATTCCTGAAAATCGATGACCCCAATCCGTACTACTACTCAGTTCCTGTAGCTGAATGCAACAATATCTTATTCTCTTCGAATTAATGTATCAACTTGTTCCATCGCCCCAAGAAATAATTGTACCTCGAAAGGGCTATGTTGATATGAATGGAATAAAACTTTTTTTTTAAATCAACGATTGTCTCGACTATGAATATTGATAAAGAAGTAAAGTGATTTGGTCACTTGGCTAAAGGAATATGCGGACGTAGTTTCTGAAGAGTTAATAAAACTCCCACTTGAAAGAGAAGTAGATCATGAGATCAAGCTAGTAATAGGAGCTGCGCCAATTGCGAAGAGACCCTATAGAATGTCTATACCGGAAGCAATTGAGTTGAAGGAACAACTCAAGCAACTACTAGATTAGGGCTACATCCGTCCTAGCAGTTCACCATGGGAAGCACCAGTACTGTTCTAGAAAAAGAAAGATGGTACACTTCAACTATGTATTGATTACAGTGGGTCGAATCAATCAACAGTCAAGAACAAATATCATATTCCTAGAATAGATGAGCTTCTTGATAGTTTTCATGGTGCCAAGATCTTCTCCAAGATTATCTTAAGGTCTGGTTACTATCAGATAAGAATCAAGGAAGAAGATATCCCAAAGACGGCCTTCAATACAAGATATGGGCACTTTGAATTCTTGGTTATGTCATTCGGCCTTACAAATGCACCTGCCACCTTCAATAGATTAATGCAAGATATTTTTAGACCATATCTTGATGATTTCGTGCTTGTCTTCTTCGACGACATTTTAGTCTATTCTAAACAGGAAGAAGATCATGAACCGCAACTACGGATTGTCCTTGAGACAATGAGGTTTCATAAGCTGTATGCAAAAAAGAAGAAGTGTGCATTCTTCAAGCGTCAGATTAAATATCTAGGAGGGAATATCAGTAGACCCAGCCAAAGTCAGGGATGTGCTTGAATGGCCAATTCCAATATCCGTTAATGAAATACGTAGCGTTCTTGGATTGACAAGATGGTATAGGGTCTTCATCAAAAATTATGCTTTGATTGCAGCACCTCTTACCGACTTACTAAAGAAGCAGACTTCTATTACATGGTCAACTCCCGAGCAAAATAGCTTCGACCAATTGAAGCAAAGTTTGGTATTAGCACCGATCCTAAAACTTCTAGACCATGGTAAGGAGTTCAAGGTAGTAACTGATGCCAGCATTCTTGCCTTGGGGTGTGTTCTTATGCAGGAAGGTCATCCAGTAGCATACTCTTCAAGGAAATTGAAGAGTCACGAAAAGAATTATGCCACGCATGATCTGGAGTTATTAGCTGTCATCCATGCTCTAAAGCTTTGGAGACACTACCTGTTGGGTAACAAGTTTACTCTAGTAACCGATCATAAGAGTCTCAAATGGATTTTTACCCAGAATGAGCTCAACATGAGGCAACGTCGATGGACTGAAGTATTGGAGGAGTATGATTTTGAAATCAAGTATCGACCGGGGAAAGAGAATGTAGTTGCCGATGCACTCAGTCGCAAGGCATTCCTAAATTCCCTAATCTTGCAGAATCCATCAACGGCCAGATCTCTGGCTACAAAGGTATCTATGCCAAGAAACCCTATACTCGAACTAGCTAGAGAGGAAGCATGCCATGACTTAGCCTACCAAGCAATGATAAAAGAAATATCTACCAAGAATCAGAATCTAAAGTTACAGGCCAAGTATCATGAGTTTTCTATTGACAATGGACTTATCTACTACAGAACAAGGTTGTGTATACCAACAAGTCAGTCACTTAGGCAGAAGATATTATGGGAAGCTCATGATTCCCCTTTCGCAGGACATCCTGGCTATGCAAAAACTCTTAATGCAGTTAGGAAGAGCTATCATTGGGAGAGGCTCAAAGGTGACGTCCTCAAATATGTCACCGAATGTTTGTCTTGCCAACGTATCAAGGCTGAGCATGTCATGATGCCAGGAAAATTGCAACCACTTGACATTCCCCAAATGAAATGGGAATTCATCAGTATGGATTTTGTGGTGGGCTTACCCCAAGTCCAAGGAGGATACAACTCCATTATGGTTGTAGTTGACATGCTTACTAAGGTTGCACACCTGATTCCAGTAAAGACAAACTATAAAGCCTCCGACATTGCTAGAGTGTTTATCAAAGAAATATTCAAGCTACATGGGTTACCTAGAAGGATCATTAGCGATCGAGACTCTCTTTTCACTTCACACTTCTGGAGAGCCATCTTTGAAGCTATTGGGACTCAACTCTGTTTTAGCACTGCCTACCATCCCCAAACGGACGGACAAACAGAGCGAGTAAATCAAATCATTGAGGATATGCTTAGGGCTTACTGCTGTCGGGAGCCGAAGAGGTGGATTCAGTACTTGCCGTTAGTAGAATTTGCCTACAATGCTTCTTACCAGCAGAGCATTCAAATGACCCCTTTCTAGGCATTGTATGGTCATGATTGTCGAAGTCCCCTAGACTTTTCTGATCCTACCCTAAGAGTGGAAGCTTCAAGACAAATGTTGGAGGACATGGATGACCAAATAAAGTCAATAAGACAAGACATACAAGCAGCCAAAGATAGACAAAAGGCATATGTGGATTTGAAACGCCAAGAGAGGGTCTTCGGAGAAGGAGACATGGTTTTCATACGTGTACGCCCCAAGAGGAGCTCTTTATCTCTAGGAGAATGCAAGAAGCTAAGTCCAAGGTATTGTGGACCGTATAAGATCCTCAAATGCCTGGGACCCAATGCTTATAAATTGCAACTTCCTGATAACCTAAAAGTTCATAATGTATTCCATATTAGTCTCTTAAAAAAGTATGTACCCAACCCAAATCATGTACTTGATGACCAACAAGTTGTAATGCCTAGTCAAGGAGTCCTTGAACTAAGGCCGGAAAAGATTTTAGATGTTAGAGAGAGACAGTTAAGATGTAGAACCTTGAAAGAATGCCTCGTCCAGTGGAAAGATTATCCTGAAGAGGATGCTACCTGGATGGATGAAAGCTCTCTCAATCTTCAATATCCCCAGTTTATCTCGAGATGAGGACATCTCGATTCTTCTAAGGGGGAGAGAATGTAATATTCCCGCACACTGCGTACCGTAAATATTGACTTCCCGCACGCCGTGTAAATCCTGTGCAAGGGTATCCCCTACATCGTATTATTGGTAGCTTAATCCATACCATTCACGCTAAAAAATGAGGCCTCCACATTGTGAATTAGAGGCTGGGGTTGAAGACCGTAAAAGCCGCGAGGGAACACCCTTTTTGAAGGGGCAATTGGATAAATTTTAGGCAAATTTTTTTAAATTATCCCTTCCCCCAGCCGATGCATGGCTGGAGGAGAGGGAGTGTGGGGAGGAATGGCCTAAGAAAGAGTGAGTAGGGAATGCATGAGGAGGGAATGGCATGAATCCTCCACGTGGTGGAGCTTCCCTTTCCCCCCCCTTGCCTATATGAACTCCCGTTAGGGAGAGAAAGGGAGGAAGGGACGGTGCTGTGAGAGGGAGGAGGGGACGCTGCTGCCCGTCGTTTGGGGAAAGGAGGGAGACCAGGCCGTCGCCGCCGCGCAGGAAGCCGCCAGCCACCATAGCCACGGCCGCCAAACTGACACGGTCCGCCGCCCGCCTGGATCACGACCCCCCCCTCGACGTTGCTGCAGTCGACTAGAAGCTTCTAAGGGGGCTTTCTTAAGCCCCCCTTCCCACTAGATTCCCCATAAGTCCATTCATACCCCCCCTCCCCCCGGGACTTTGAAGAGAAGAGGAAGAAGCTATAAAGCCTTCCGCAAGATCCTTCGTAAGAGGCTTCCCGCAATTAGATTTCAAAGGCCACAAGCCATCCGTGAACCCATTCCTAGCCACCCCGGGTTTTCCCTAAAGAACTCATCCGCAAGCACCATTTATCCAAAGTCCCGCAAAGGAATCTCTTGCATACGAGGGAAAAAGGCAAAGGTCTGGAGGCTGCATACCAAGGCAAGTCAATTCATAGACCGCAAAGGCAACCCAGAAGCCGAAACTACGCCTACGATGGCCCCTAAAAAGTCACAAGGTGCACCTGCGGGAGGTTCATCTCCAAGCATTCAAGTGGATATCTCCCCGAGCCCACAAGTCCAGGTTTTTTCGAGTTTATTCTCGCATAAAGAAATATTTAGGCACGCTTAATTCCATAAGGGAAAATGCATTTTACGCTTATTTTAATGCATGTGGTAGCGTTAAAAATACATTTGATAAATTATCTCTTTAAACATTAGACAAGGTTGATGCATGTCATGAAAATTGAAACGGTTGCAAGTCTAGAGTTGTCCGCCTTAAAAGACTAGCTGCATGTTGCTATTTTGGAACATTATCAAAGTAATGAGTCTAAACATATAGGGCAAAGAAATGAAATTGATAAGTGCATTTGGTTACTAGACATGGTGGGAATAAGCGTGTGCCGCATTTTAGGCAACATCTTCCTTGTAATGATTCATGAGGAAAAGTTAACACCCGTAAGATATTATCCGAAAAGAAATAGAAGAGTACCAAAATGATCTTATGGACTTGCAAGTAGCATGTAACATGGAATAAGTTAACACTAGCTTTAGTTTGGTATGAACTTCATTAACTACATTGTAGCTAGGGGAAAGTTGCGTGTTGCATAGTCATCATGCAGAAATTTCATTCATCAGGAGCCGTATTTAGGAAAGGTCGCATGGTTTATCAAAGCATGAGATTCTAAAGTGTAGACAACAAGGTTGTAGGCATGGTTATTTGATGTAAGTCCTAGTAGGTCCTAGGAAAGTTAGTACCCAGATTAGCATGCATTTTTACTATACCAAGGAAAGATAGAGTTATTGTGAACCATGTGATGCGTAGAAGCAATGAATCACATGTTTACATGTATTGCAGTAGTTGCAACTATTTTTCCTCCTTTAGATCTAGTTTATTGTCTCTAGGAAGGATTCATCCTTGTCACGAGACAAGCATAGTGAATTACCCAAATCACCTAGCCACAAAGGAATCATATGGTACGATAGACACCCCAAACACTAACTAGGGATTAGCACGTTAAGGATTCGGCCAAGTTTTTCCCATTGTCGCTAAGTCGAAACCTTCAAACCCAATAGTCCTGACCATATTCCCAAAAATGTTGAGCTAATTGGATGCTCATGTAAACAATAAGCTATGATTCCTACCTTAAGGACCAAGCGTCCAAAATGATGAAACTCGAATTGAGTTGGAACCCTAGGACTAAACGTTGTCGATTTAGTGAAATTAGGGATGGGTTGGGTAAAAAGACACCCTAAACCCTCCTTCTCGTCTGAAGTTAATTCCGTGATCTGAATACGCCATTTATTAGGTGAAATGATCTCTTGGAATGGAGGCGACACTTGTGCAGTAAATTGCAACGTCACTTAGCCTTGCGGGTTGATCGTAAGAAGTTTTGCCATTCCGTGGATTAAGGTTGGCAGGTTCTTGCACAAGTTTAACTTGGGGAGGGGAAAGGGTAGTCATCCTCTTACTCTATCCTCATTAGGGAAAATTTGTCAAGTTAAGGGAAGCTAGGTATTTGCTTGGACGTAAATGATTAGTCAATAAACTAAACCGACATGGTCGCCGGAATCCACCATAAACAAAACCTAAAGTATTGGCAGGGTATGACCCTAACCCAAGCACGATAGGAATCTTGCCAAGTTGCAATTGATTCCGGATCCAATGCAGGTAGCATTCGGAGAGAAGGAGTCACTCCTTAACAGTTTGCCAGCTATACGACCACTGGAATTGATTGTGCTTGTAACAGTTTAGAAAGCACTGTTTGCATTGTTTGCTCAATGAACTAAAGGATGAAAAGATATCTAAATACTTCAGGTTGAAGGCCTGAAGGGAGAGGCAGCTTCAGTTACCCCCGACTGCCTGCCTGACCCTAACCAAGGGGGTTGTTGACCACGCCGGGAACGTGGACCGAACCCGCCATGAGAGGTCTCTCCGTTGAGTTCTACTTGGAGTAGGAGGACGCTTAGGTGCCAGGGGGGGCTCTGGCCGTAAATCCCTCGCCTTCCGGGCCCTGCACAAGAGGCTAACGTGACTCGGGATTGGATCTCGAGGCCGGCATACTAGTCTACGGGCAGAAGCTTGGAATAGTGATCCCTGGTGGATTATTGGATAGCCTTCGGGCAGATTATGAACAAGCCTACGGGCGGAACTCCTTGTATTTCAAAGATAAAAGGATAAAATGATAATAAAGAAGTTGTTTGACATTGTTTTTCTATGTCACGTGATAAGATTACGTGAAGGAACCAGTGCTTAACAGGGTAATCAAAGAAGCTGTTTGTTATATGTCAAATTAATGTGGTAGGTAATTACATAACTAAAACAAACCGAGGAAAGTGCGGAGGATGGACCATGGGTCCGTCCTATGGATGGGTGGTCCCGGTTAGCCGGGAACTTTTCTCAAAATCTTGGACGAATAGAAGGATGATCATCGCCACCGAAACAAATAACGAGAACAATGACTTAGAATTACCTATTACCCGATTCACGCTGTTTTAGGGGAACGGAATGGGACTATGCCTTATGGCAGAGAGGTCGAGCCTTGCATCCCTCTCGTTTCCCATTCTCCTTGAACCAAGTGCAGCATGAATCCGCTTCAGGCCGGGCGTTTCTGCGTAAAGTAGTTTGATCGGGCCTGACGCTAGTTACTGCTAGCTAATGACCAAACAAGAAAACCTAAATTCAGGTCGATCCTAAGTGGAAACGGCCAGGATACTTCCGCTACGTGGCAGACGCGGGAAGACCTAGATCGCAAGTCCCGTAACATTCCATGGGAGTGCCGGGCGGAGCTTTCTAGACATCCTTTCCGATGGACTGCTAAGACGTGTCCGGATGATTCTAGGGGACACGTTACAATGATGATGGCTTTCAGTACAAACATATACTTGCTCAAATACTTGTGGAGTATGCTTCTGTGGTGTATGTCAATAATTTGGATTCTCTAATTTCTTGGAATTGCTCTAGGTGTGATGGCTACACCAAGGGTTTCAGATTGGTGGAGCTGATAGTTGATGTTCATCAACACTGTCTACAGGCTTATGTCAGGCTCCCTGAAGACTTGAATGCAATTGTGATTGCATTCCATGGAACGCAAGAGAATAGTATTCAAAACTGGATGGAAGATCTGTATTTTAAGCAGCTTGATTTGAATTATCTAGGAGTTACACATGCAATGGTATATCGTGGATTTTATACAGCCTACCATAATACCACCCTTTGTACAAGAGTAATTGGTGTTGTTATGTCTATACTTGATGAAGTGGAAGGATTGGACATTATGGTTACAGGACATTCTATGGAGAAGTGCACTGCAAGCTTGTGATCATTACGGACTGCAACTCCAGGAGGGCTATTGCTCAAGCATTGCCTAGAGGAGTTGCTAATAGTAGGGCATTAACATGGATGTTATGTTTAGCATCATCATATTGCAATAAGTGGAAAGTCAACGCAGACATAATACTTAAGATGTTTTGGAAAGTGTGTCTTGTGCCATCTTTGCTGCTATCCTAAGCAACAGCAACTACTGTCAGTTTCCAACTAAACACACTCGTGTAATTGCTGGAATTTTCATATTCATCTTCGTCACAACTATTAAGACCTTAATATTTTCTACGACTGAGGGGAATATGGTGTTTCGGTTCAAATCTACTTTGTTCGAACTCTAATTACCGCCGAATTGGTCTACCTAGGATAGCTATTGTGGGAGAAGGCCGCTTTTCTGGGGGAAAAGGAGGCGTGTTGTAGGCCTAGGGGGGACAGACATCAGGGGAGGCGGAAGAAAAAGCAACGATAGCTATGGCGACTCTCTCTCTCTATCCCCGGAGATAGCTTTTATGGAGGCCCTATTGTACCAGGGAAAAGAAAGCCCCACGCGCAAGAAAAATCAAATCCCTGGCTGTGATTCTTGGTGTTTCATCTTAAACCTGTGAAATTCACCCGGTAAACTGTTCAATAGTGTTTATTATGTGCGACTCACTTGCAAGCTAGCTACATCAATTCAAAGAGGAAGAGACGCAAACAGCATTGGAAAGAGAGAAGCAAGAGGAAGAAAAGAAGATACTACTCTGATTCAAACTTTGAAAGCTCTGATTTAGATGACAATTTAGATAGTAGCTCAGATTATGAGACATCATCATCAGAAGTCAGCTCCTCAAGTGAAGATGATTGCAGACGACAGAAGAGAAGGTACTCTAGAAGGGCAAGAAGAAATAAATTGAAGAGGAGGAGGAGGAAGCATAAAGATAAAAAACGAAGTCGAAGAAGCAAAAAATCTAGGAGACGATATAAGTGGAGTTCAAAGAGTGATTACAGTGATAGTGATAGTGGCAGCTATAGTAGTGATAGTGATAGTGATAGTGACAGTGATAGCTGCAGTGAAAGTGCCAGTGAACTAGAGACTGCTAAGCCCAGCAAAGCCAAAACTACTATTGATACTGGCAGTGATCTTAGCAAGCAAGTTGTGAAGAGAAATACTCTAACAAACTTACTTGAAGGAGCTCATGCATTTTTTGAGAAGAAGAAAGGGAAAAAGTCACGGAGGAAGGTGCTGCGTTTGCAGAGGCAGTAGCTCTTTACATGTTACTAGAGGAAGAACCCAAAAGGATTGGTCAAATCAACAGTAAATTCAATGGTTTCAAAATTGTTTCAGGACACGCAGATGCAAATCAAGCTCAATGTATTGATGTGTGTGGATCTCTTTTGCAAGAGTTCCCATCTAGACTCAGATGTCATGGTAATTTTTCTTATAGGCTTGTTGGTGACTCCAATAGAAGTGCTTTCTGTATGGAAGAAAAATAGCTACTTCAGTGGAAATTCATTCTAAGCTTGAGAAAAAGAAGCAAAAGAAAATGGAAGAAAAGCATAAAAGTCATGTACGATTGCAGGGCAATAGGGCCTGGTAGGTACTACACTGATGACAAACTGTTGCAGACCAGGATTTTCTCATATGCAGATACTCAAACTCACAGGTTGAATTAAAAGTTGTGCCATAGTAGAAGAACCAATAGGGTGGAGGATGTCACTAGATATTCTAGCAGCCTGGCATAGTTATGTAGAGTCTCTAAAAGCCAGGCCTATCCACCTACTTTGAGTTCAGAGCTCTCTGCTTCCATATTTCTAGTCTCTCTTTCCATTGGGGTACCAGAACTTGGTGCAGAAGTCCACAAAAGCTCACTAGTTGCTTTAAAAGTGGTATTTGCACTTGACTAACATTGAAGATTTGAATGATGATGATGAGGACCCAACACAACCATCATGTTGCAAGTTGTTAAGAAAGAGGATTGAAAGAGAAGAGGCGATAGCTTTTGCCACTGGACTCACTATGACAGCATCATTTCGACGTCGTGAGGGAACAACCATAGCCTTTCCCAAAGCCACATACAGGCCTCTAACAGCAATAGCTAACCTCACCATCATTTCATGATTCAAGGTATCTGCAAAAACATCTATAATCATATTCTTGAAAGTAGTTTGAAGTTGGATCTTTTCGTCGGAGGTGCTCTTGTTGACATGTATGCTAGATGTGGGAGCCTAGAGAATGGACAGGTTGTCCTGCATAGCTTGATCTTGCTTGATTGATCATCTATCTTGGAATTTCTCAAGAACATTTGTGGTTGCGACTTTGCTTTCGAAAACCCTTCAACACCGCCAAGATCTTCTTCTTCTTCTTCTTCAGCTTCACCCTTTCTCAACCTCCCCCTCTCTCTCTCTCTCTCCAAAATGCAGTAAAGCCTTTGACTAATCACATCTCTCTCTCTCTCTCTCTCTCTCTCCCTCTCAATCATCATCATCTTCTTCTTCTTCTTCTCTTCTTCCCTTATCTCTCTCTCCCTCTTCTTCTTCTTCTCTTCTTCTCCTCTCCCTCTCCCTTCCTCTTCTTCTTTTCTTCATTTCCTTCTCTCTCTTCGTTCTCTCTTTTCTCTCCCTCTCTCTCTCTCCTTCTCCCTTAGTGTTGATCACGGGGGGGGAAGGGGGGTTGACGACCACCAGGGGGGAACGTGATGATGACCAAGGAGGAGGGGCTACAGACTGACGTTGAGGAGGAGGGGGGGCTGTCTGCTGCCATTGGCAAGGGGGGGGGAAGGCACTGTCCAGGTGGAGGGGGGCTGTCCCGGATGATGAGGGGGGAGGGCTCTTATGAGGTGGGGGGAGGTGGTAAGGGAGGGAGATAGGGCCACCCTCCATTTGGGGGGGACTACATGCCCCCTTGTTCCCCTTTACTCACACACTTTCTCTCTCTCCCCGCCATGCAAATGGCAGGGGAAGAGAGAGGGAGAATAAAATTTGGGGAAAAAGGGGGGGTTCTTATGGGGGGAGGCACCGGGGGGGGGGGGGCATGGGAATATTACATGGAGCAAGAATTTTCAAATTAGTCCAAAAAAACTTGATTTAAGATAACTAAGAGGGAACTTCAAATATATAATAGTGAGATGTCTCTAGCAATAATGCTAGACTACATAAAATCCCTATTCAAATCTATCAATAGTAGCACTATTATTCTTCACGTATTAGTCCGACAAAAATATGTAGGTTTCTCCTCCTAGCTTTTTCCTTGCTTTTTACACCATACTACACAATTAATCTCCTATAACAATATGTTTTTTTCTTGCTACCTTTTCCATGATCTACTCGATCTAGAGGTGCCAGAAATTTACATTACAAAAAGTGGGACTGTTATTGCTTGACATCCATAATTTTGTGTTGCTACAAATTATGTCTCTAGTCATGAAAAAGTATACATTTCTGTTCTATAAAGGCATATGTCACTTCTCTCTCAACTAAGGGATGTGAAACTAACTTAGTCTTCATGATAAATACTCACTCAATATATGTATTCAACATATGAATAGACAATGCAATCCAAATGTGTATAACTTGAATATTATCATTAATGATCTTCCACCACTTTTTCATTCACTTGATTTTCATCAACATGGCAATGCAAACTTTGCAACTTTTAATATGATCTTTTCAATGACCATGGTAGCTTTGAAGTGTATCACAATCATTGTCATAAGCCATTATAACCCTTAAATACATTATATTGATCCACACATATCACTTTTTGTTACAACTATATATATCATCTCTCACTTGGCTTGGGTCTCACCTATATATACTAACTCTACATCAATATGATTCATTCTTTTGGGAGCATGTTTTGTGTATGTCTCTCGTACTCTCTCTCTCTCTCAACATGGTATAAGAGCTATGGATGCATAGCAACAACAAGGAAGATAAGTTGTTTCATTGTTTATAGTTGATTGAATTCTTTGCACAAGTGATGATTTGATACATGAACTTGTTCAAATTAGAAGTATTAGTTAATTTTGTCTTTAAAAACAAAGCCAGGTCTGGGTGCTCTCGAATCCTGTCAAAACTGCTTGTCAATCGGAGTTCTGGATCAAAAGTTATGATAGTTCACGATTCAAGACAACAATTCTGCTTGAATCTACGATTCTTTATTTAAAACTATAATTCTAATTAAAGTTCGTTAATCCCCAATTATAGTTTGTTAATCGCTTGTCTTCGTTAATGACGTTGATTACGACAAGCAAACATCTTGCTATTTTTAGCGATGTTTTATTCTCGTTCAAGTTCTTTGTTCAACGGAAATAGCACTTTTTTTAAATACATGTCATCTCGTCTTGCACATTACATCTCTCTATTTCAGGCTTTCTTTTTAGTCACTCAACACTTTTCGTCATTCTTACGTGCATCTCCCTATTTTGATTGTCACGCGTCTCAACTACGCTCGTCTTGTTCATGGTTTGTAGATTCTACGATCTCATCTTATTTGTTTTCTCTCAAGATACAGCAATGGCCAATTGTGTAATTGTTAACCGATATCTGTCTGGCCAACATTTTGTTCCCTTCTTCCAAGGACAAGGCTTTCCTTGGTGGAAAGCAAAGATGATACTAATTCTTGAAGGTGACGAATTATTTGATATTGTTTTGGGCGGCCTGTCTTGCCTAGTTCAACCTATTGATGTGATAAATGAAAATTATTTGATTACTGATGGTGTGTTATTTGAATAATGGAAAATTGATCATACTGATTGGATTCATCATGACAAAGCCGCTTGTCGTTATATATTGTCTGCACTTCCTGACTCACTTATGTTGGATGTCTTTCATCTGGAAACCTCTCATGCTATTTGGGAGTATCTTATCTCAATGTTTGAGAAGAAATCCGTCACCGAAATTTTATATCTCCAAACTCGTTTGAAGAATCTTCAATATAAGGTTGGTACTTCTACGCACTCTCATATCAAGGCTTTTAAAGACATTATCAATCAGCTTGGTGCTGCTGACGCACCTGTTGCTAAAAATAAGATTGTTACTCAACTTCTTCATACCATCAAAGATCCTTTATATGACAATATCATCACTATTTTGTCTAACAAGGATAATATCCACTTTGACAAAGCATGTATATCTCTTGTTGAATATTCTCAACGTCATGAGCATCATTTGGAAAAATCTGATGCTGTTTTGGTCACTCGCAAACAAAGGGATTTTGATGCTGCTTTTGTTGCTCACAAGCATCCCGCTTCACATTTTCAGCAGGGTGGACGCCCTAATCAAGGTGGTAAATCTTCTCGTCTTGCTTATCCTAACAAGCATTGTTCTTATTGTGATAAGAAATGCCATGTGGCTTCTGATTGATGGGCACGTCAATATGATGAGAAGCATTGAGTTACTACAAAGTAACCTCGCTCATCCAAAAGTTTTCCTTCTTCTGATTATTGTGCATATATAGATCATCCATCTCGTCGTTGCTATAAACACATATATGATGAAGAACGTTCTCGAGCTTATATTGTTCAACAAACTACAACTCATGATGATCATACTCATCAGGAGCTCAATTTCGTCCATCATGGCATCTCTCCAGAAAAGGTACTTCATGTTCATGATGATTCTCTATTCATCGTTGATTCAGGTGCCACTGGAAACATGACATACCAATCGCAGTGGCTTCACAATTATCATTCTCTTCCTATTAAGAATTTTGTTTACCTTGCGGATGATACGACTTGTCAAGTCAAAGAAGTGGGTGATTTATATCTGGGGACTATTTCATCCACTAGAATATTAAGAGGAGTTCTTCATGTTTCAGATTTGCAAAGAAATCTTCTTTCTATTGCTCGTCTAGTTGATCTTGGTTTGTTTGTTGGCTTTGATCATAATCAATGTCGTATGGAGAAAGAGGGACATACTATCGCAATGGATCCTTGACATGGTAATCTATTTGAGCTATCATTGAACGATAGGGTTGCAAATGTTATTACTGCCCTTGGAGATGCAAATTGCAAATTATGGCATCAATGATTTGCACACTCCGATTTTGCCAAAATTCTTGATCTTCATTGTCATGGTCTTGTGCAAGGTATGGATCTTAAATCTCATCCACGTATGGGAATATGTGAGTAATGTGCACTTGGAAAACACCATCATTCGCTTTTTCCACACTTCTACTTCATCACATTCCTGTGCTCTCTTGGATTTGGTTCATACCGATATTTGCAATTCTTTTCCTGTCTCAAAGTCTCAATATCGATATTTTATAACTTTCATTGATGATTTCTCATGGTACATACGTCTATCTTCTTCGTCTGAGGCTTTATCTATATTTAAACAATACAAGATAAGTGTGGAGCTTCAAACTGGATTCTCCATAAAGACTCTTCGCAGTGACAATGGCAGTGAGTATGTATCCAATCTATTTGATGACTTCTGTAAGGATCAAGGTATTCATCATGATTTTTACAGTTCCTTATTCTCCTCAGCAAAATGGTGTTGCTGAGTGAAAAAATCGCACTATTCTTAATGCTATATGTTGCATGCTTATACACTCTAGTTTGTCTCTGAAAGTTTTGGACTGAAGCACTTCTAACAACTGTTTTTATTCAAAATCATCTTCCAACAACTACACCTGCTGGTAAAATTCCTATAACAATCAGGACACGGAAGACACCTTCAGTCTCTCACTTTTACAAATTTGGCTGCATTACTTATATTCATGTGCCCAAGGACACTTGACATAAGTTGGATCCTCCAGGTTTGAAGGTTGTTTTTCTTGGTTATTCAGATCATTCCAAAGGTTACAAATTTTATGATCCTTCTACTCAAAAGGTTATCATTAGTCGTGATGCTATATTTGATGAGAAGACTATGGGTGGCACATGGTCATCAGATGTTTTAGATGATACACAGTCTTTTCTTAGTGCATTTCCTTACTTGCATTGTGAGTCTACTAATTTTGATGATCATAAATCTCCTTCACCTCCAAAGAAGATTGATGAAAATTTGAAGATATATGTCGATCTTCCCATTGAGATAGAGTATGGATTCTATTCTATTGAATATGATGCCTTTGATGATGCTATGTCTGTCCAAGAGGATCCAATATCGTATATGGAAGCTATCAATTCGTCTCAAAGGGATCAATGGCAAGAAGCTATGCAAGCTGAGTACGATGCTTTAATCTCCAAAGGTACATGGATTCTTACTGAACTCCCCCCAAATCGTGTTCCTATCAAATGTAAATGGGTTCATAAAACCAAGACCAAAGCTGATGGCTCATTTAATAAGTTCAAAGCACGACTTGTTGCAAAAGGTTACTCGCAGATTGCAGGAGTAGATTATCAAGAAACATTTTCTCCCATTGTGCGCTCCACAACTGTTCGTATGCTTTTGGCTTTTGCAACACTATTTTATCTAGAAATTCACCAAATGGATGTTGAAACGGCTTTTCTCAATGGAGATCTTGAAGAAGAAACCTATACGGAGCAACCTGAAGGTTTTATGATTGCAGAAAATGAGCATCTTGTATGCCATCTTCATGGTGCATTATATGGATTGAAGCAAGCCTCTCGTGCTTGGTATATTAAGATTGATCAGTTCCTCACATCTAAAGGTTTTGTTGCATGTTTTACTGACCCAAATCTTTACATCAAAAGGAAGGACAAATGTTTTATTATTCTTGCTCTATATATTGATGATACTATTCTTGTGTCAAATGATATTTCTTTCTTGGATGCTATGAAGAAGCTTTTATTGACTGCATTTGAAATGGTGGATCTTGGTGAGATACATTCTTGTTTGGGTATTCAAGTTCAACGACAGTGACAACAAGGCATTCTTCTTCTTCACCAGAAAAAGTTTATTAATGATATTATTAAGAATTTTGGGTTTACAAATGCACACTATGCCAACACTCCCATTCTTTGGAGCTCTACCAAGGGTACATCTACAACACGCAATGAAGAATTAGCCATTTATCAAACTTTTGCTAATCTTGTTGGTTGTCTTCAATTTATTGGTTTAAACACAAGACCAGATGTTTTATTTGCAGCTAACTTTTTGGGATAGTATCTTTCTTCCCCTTCCACTATTCATTGGAGTGCTACAAAACATATTCTTAAGTACCTCAAGGGTACTAGCACTAGAAGAGAAAGGCCCTATAGACGTGCACTGTACACGCGAAATAGCGGGCGCGTTTATAAGTGCATGTATAAGCGCATCTATTCACGCTAGTATACAGAACGTGTCTATATACCCACATTTATAAACGCGCCTATAGATGCGAAAATAAATGCACATATTTTTCATTTCTCATAAAGTCCCTAAATATGACCAAACATCTTAACAGCTAGTATTTTTTTGAATACATTACCAACTTTACTTCTTTTTAAGTATTACAAATATACATCCAATCATTCAAAGCTAATTATATATGCTACAATGAATGATCAATCTCATTTTCAATGAGATCGGCCCTTGCTAGACTATCTACCTCTATATCTATGTTACCAATAGGCAATGAAACAAATAAGTCTATCCCACTTTCAGATGTATTACTATGCTCAATTTCTTCATCATCATCTGCAACCATATTGTTATCCTCTTCTGCGCTTCCTTGAACATCCTCGTGAGGATCATCTTGCACTGTATCATGTATATCATCGATCATGGCATCATCATGTGCAACATCATTGATTGTATTATCATTGATTGTTGGATTGTCATCAACTATCTCTATGTTGGTAGCATTGCCATATATTGGTTTTGAACGATTAGATATGGGGATGACGTTCCACCATAGTTATTGTTTACCATTGTGTGATATACAACCTGCATTTAAAAAATAAAAAGTAAGCAACTTAGATATTTATTGTATTTTGAGAATGTATCAAGAAGTAATATATATAAAAATAAATAGTTTCTAATATACGTTGAGTTCGAAAATGTTTGCATTCACACCAAATAGCATTGAACAATGTGCACTAGTAGTACGTTGTTGAGATCATATGACTGATTTAGTTAAAGATGAAACATGTGAAATTATTGTATCATATATAACTAAAGATAATTTAATTATAAGTATGTCTCACCTTTGATAAGCAACCTCGTGCGTATTCCCACTCCTCTTGCGATATATCCATCGCCTCCTCTTTTTCCATATTCTCCATTTCTTCATGTAGCCAATCTATATCAATATGACGTGAAAGCACACTTAAATGTTCTGGATATGGGACATTACATCCATGTCTAGCACGAAATGCTTGCCTTTTGCTTACTCTTCTTGCCCTTGCTTCTTTATATAGTGTCACCGATTTGCTCATTACTTCGCTGTTAACCACACAAAATACATTTAACTTATGAAGTTCCTCTTTCATTAGCACTTTGCTCCTTCCTTTTTCTTGAGGTATTATAGAGGTCATCCTCAAATATTCATCATCTTTCCATAGTCGTGGTAAAGAGGAGTCCACTTTAGTAAGATATTCAGAGATTTGTACAAGGGATGATTGCACTAAGAAACCCTCAGCCATGCTCCCCTCAGGCCGTGCATTTTGCCTTACAAAACCTTTTAGGGTTTTCATAAAGCGCTCTAGAAAAAACATCCACCTTGTATGAACTACCTCACAAATTGCAATCTTATCAATCAGATGTACGAGTAAGTGTACTTAAGTAGTCAAAATGGAGCGAGGAAAAGTTTTCTCCACCAAACAAACCACCTCAATGGACAATACTCGAGACTCTTGCAACGTATTTGGATCGATTTCCTTCAAACTCACAAATCTACCAATATGCAATTGAGAACAATGATTAGTTTTGTCCATAAATTTAAGCGGGTTTACTATGTGATGTACGTAATATGTAAACTAAAAAACAAGTATAAAGTATACATACCTTGTGAGCTCACCCATCTTGTAAATGATATTACGCACATCTTTCAAAACACAATGGGATATGCTAGTAGGAAGGATGAACCGTATGTAAATATTCATACATTGTTAATTAGTCTACATAGTTACTTCACTAATTAATATCTTTATGGCTATGAAAATCCTTACCTAAATCAATTTGTGCCAATTGTGAGACTTTAAACTCGATAGTTACTCCACACCTCTTTTCTTTTTCTTTATGAAGGCTCCCTTGAAGCATCTCATATATCTTGTGGGAGTTCGAAAGCTACATATCTATTGCTTCACCATCTTTTCTTCGGTCTTCGACAACATCCAAGGTGCACGCGGTAACTCGTTCTTTCCTCTGGGTCTGATGCGTGGCCAAGATCGTCTCATACATCCAATGCTACGTAAATCCTCCCTTGCATTGACAGAATCACAAGCCCCGATTAAGTGATCCCATAATGTAGAGGCAACATTCTTGAATATATGCATGGGGTTCAACAGGTGATTGATCTTGAGTTCAGTCCAATATGGGAGACGAAAAAATATAGGGAATCTAAGGCACAAACAATATATTATTTCTTGTTCTCATAATGGAGTGTATTTTAAAGACAAACAAAAGAAGTAAACTAGTTACCGACTCATGCCGAGTGGAGGATGATCATTGACGTGTGTTGAAGTATTCTTCCAACCTTGAATGGTCAGAGATTGTGGAGTTCTTCCATTAGTGGGGGGTTGCATATTTGGGGTGGTCAATAGGAAGAAAACGATGATGATTGTCATAGATAACCTTCTTCAAGCATGTCGGTCTAGAAGAAACTAGAGAGGGACCGCAAATTGGACATGCATGATATCCTGATGTAGTTTAACCTGTAAAAACAAGTGGGTTAATGATGACATATATTTGATTAAGGGTAAGAATGAATAAAATAGAGTATGCAACTATCGGAACACTCTCCATAGCCTGGAAAGTCATGCATAGTCCACAACAACATGCCCTTTAAAGTGAAATCTCTAGAGGACAATGATGCACTCACATCTTGCACCTCAATATCTCTCCATAGCATTTCTAGCTCCTCAATCAAAGGCTCTAAGTGAACGTCCATGTTTTTTACTTTGTGTTTTCCAGGAATCAAAAGGGACAACATTACATGTCCTTTTTTTATTGCCATGGACGGAGGGATATTATAGTTCACCAATACCACTAGCCATACACTATATGAGGTGCTTTTGATGCCAAATGGATTTATTCCATCTAATCCTAGACCAAATCTCAAATTTTCAGGCTCTTCTTTGAAAGTAGGCCACAAATTGTCTACGTGTTACCAAGCTGGTGTATCTGAAGGAATTCTCCACTTTTCATCACTTAAATGGTGACTAGCATGCCATGACATGAGTCTCGCAATAGATTCACACTTAAACATAAGTTGAATACGTGGAATAATAGGAAAATGTAACAAAATCTTACGAGGCACATCCATTGATTTCATCTCCTGCTTGTATCTTGGTTCACCACAAATAGGACATTATCGTGCAGATGCATGATCCCCACGAAACAAGATGCAATCATTGACACATGCATGGATTTTAACGTAATCGAGACCTCCAAGAGATGCAGTATCTTGAGAGATGCACGTATAACGGAGTAGGTGTAACCTTCATACAATGGAGTTTTCGACGCTATGTGTAGCGGGTCATCTGCCTCTCTAGTGACGCCCTCCCCCCGAACCTCATGGAAAAATAAATCGTGCACCATGTTGTCCAAAATCTCTTCCTCCAAAACTTGATGGGGCATTTGAAGAGGGCTACTATCGTCATCATCAGTCTCTACTCTTCTTGAGGACTCTGCCTCCTCGCATCAATACTTCGCAGCCTCTCGACGCCCTGGAGGGACCATTTGATGATGTGGTACTGCATCCTACTCAATTAAAAAAAGGAGGTTTTGTTTAATGGTGAGGACGCAACATAGACCAATAATATTTGTGCAAATAAAGCAATAAAAATTAATGGGTCTTTTTCTTGGTCCCACTTTTCGTACATGGTGAGGTGTGACATTGTGATTCGACATGCTCGAAAAAAATATCCTCGACAACGATCACACATATATTTGATTTTTCATCGTAGCCAAGAGTCTCGATTGCAAAGACGCAATGTCTTATCCTCACTGGAAAATGTATTGTTTTTTGACTCAGGGTGTCCCATACTTGTAGAAGATGACGGCATAATTACACCTAGATCATAAGGACAAATGTGATTTCATTTGGTATATATGTCATATTCCCTAAATGCATGCATTGATACTTACAACATGGAGGGAAACATTTTGATATTAAAAGACTAGGAAATTCATGTCATGTTGATCCAAAAGCAACCAAAAGCTAGCATCTAATCAGTGGGGGTTGTAACTACGCGTCTATCAGCGCGTGTAATATGTCTTATCTGCGCATATATACACGCAATTACACGCGCTCACAAACGTGCCACACAAATATTAAAAAAAATTTAAAAAAATTGTGGCTTTCTTTTCAAACCAGTACTTTCCTACGTTTTTTGCGTGTTTTTTGCAGTTCGAGCTCGACATCACTAATCATATCTATCTATCACTTCATGAAGACAATGAAGGAAGGAAATAAGAGTAAAAAGAGGACAGGAGGAAGGAAGAGCCAAAGAGTAAAGAACAGGAGCCAAACAAAAAGGAAGAGAAGAAAATTCAAGTAACTTACCAAAGGAAGGGAGAAGGAGGACAAGGAGCTTGCAACCTAGCTCCACCCATCGAAACAAGCAAAGAAGGTGAGTTCTTCTTCTCTCTCTCAATCTTGTTTCCTTTCTCTGTCTGTTTCTCTCTCTCTCTCTGTAACGTGTCCACTAGAATCCTCTAGAACACGTCTAAGCAGCCCATCGGAAAGGTTGTCTAGAAAACTCCACCCGGCACTCCCATAGAATGTTGCGGGTTTTGCAATCTAGGACTTTCCGCGTTTGCCACGTAACGGAAGTGTCCTGGCCGTTCCCACTTAGGATCGACCGGAATTGTTTGGTCATTTACTAACAACGACTAGCGTCAGACCTGATCGAACTACTTTACGCAGAAATGCCTAGTCTGAAGCGGATTCATGCTGTACTTGGTTCAAGGAGAATGGGAAACGAGAGGGATGCAAGGCTCGACCTCTCTACCAAAAGGCATAGTCCCATTCCGTTCCCCTAAAACAGCGTGAATCGGGTAATCGGTAATTCCAAGTCATCGTTCTCATTACTTGTTTCGGTGATGTTGATCATCCTTCTGTCCGTCGAAGACTTTGAGAAAAGTTCCCGGCTAACCGGGACCACCCATCCGTAGGACGGACCCATGGTCCATCCTCCGCACTTTCCTCGGTTTGTTTTAGTTATGTAATTACCTACCACATTAGTTTGACATATACAAACAGCTTCTTTGATTAACCCTGTTATGCACTGGTTCCTTCACGTAATCTTATCACAGGACATAAAGAAAACAATGCCAAACAACTTCTTTATTATCATTTTATCCTTTTATCTTTGAAATACAAGGAGTTCCCGCCCGTAGGCGTATTCATAATCCGCCCGAAGGCTATCCAGTAATCCACCAGGGATCACTAATCCAAGTTTCCGCCCGTAGACTAGTATGCGGGCCTCGAGATCCAATCCCGAGTCACGTTAGTCTCTTGTGCAGGGCCCGGAAGGCGAGGGATTTACGGCCAGAGCCCCCCCTGGCACCCAAGCGTCCTTCTCCTCCAAGTAGAACTCAACGGAGAGACCTCTCACGGTGGGTTCGGTCCACGTTCCCGGCGCGGTTAACAATCCCCTTGGTTCGGGTCAGGCAGGCAGTCGGGGGTAACTGAAGCTGCCTCTCCCTTCAGGCTTCAACCTGAAGCTTTAGATATATTTTCATCCTTTAGTTCATTGAGCAAACAATGCAAACAGTGCTTTCTAAACTGTTACAAGCACAATCAATTTCCAGTGGTCGTTTAGCTGGCAAACTGTTAAGGAGTGACTCCTTTTCTCCGAATGCAACCCGCATTCGATGCGGAATCAATTGCAACTTGGCAAGATTCCTATCATTCTTGGATTAGGGTCATACCCTACCAATACTTTAGGTTTTGTTGTGGTAGGTTCCAGCGACCATGTCGCTTCAATTTATTGTCTGGTCAATTGCGTCCAGGCAAATACCTAACTTTCCTTTTCCTTGGCAATTATTTCCCCAATAAAAGTGATGTAACAGGATGATTACCCATCCCTTTTGTAAGTTATCTTAGTGCAATAACTTGCCAACATCATTTCAAGAAATGACAAAACTCTCCCGTGGACAAATCTCAAGTCTATATGATGTTGCAACTTTTTGCACATGTATTGCATCTATTCCACGGGATCATTCCACCCATTGATTGGCGTTTTCCGGTCACGGAATTTACCTCCAGCCGAGTAGCAGGGTTTAGGGTATCCTCCAACCCATTCCTAATTATATTGGTCCACGGTCTTAGAAATTCGCAACTCCGTCGGAGTTTCATCATTAGAACGAATGATCCTTAGGATAAAACCTTAGATCATTTTATGCATGAGCATCCAATTGACTCGACATTTAGTGAATATGTGTAAGATCTTTGGGTTTGCGGGTTTTGACTTGGCAACAAGTGTAAAACTAGGTCGAATTCTTACCGCACTAAACCCTAGTTAGCACTTGGGATACTTATCATATCGACTGAACCATGCCCAAATGAATCCCTTGTGGTTTATGTGATTTAGACAACACAATATACTTGTCTTGCAACAAGGATGAACCTTTCCCAAAGGTAATAAACTAGATCAATAGTTTCCAACTACACCAATACGTGTAAACATGCGATTCACTGCTTCTACGCATCACATAGTTCACAATAACCCTATCCTTCCTTGGCGAAGTAAAAAAAATGCCTGATAATCTGGACACTAACTTTCCTAGGTCCTACTAGGACTTACATCAAATAATCATGCCACTTGCAAGTCCATAGATCATTTTCGTACCCTTCTATTCCTTTTCGAATAACATCTTATGGGTGTTAACTTTTCCTCCTGAATCATTACAAGGAAGATCTATCAAAAAATGGGACATGCCATTAATCTTTCCATGCCTAGTAAAAAGGTGTACCTCAATAATTTCAACCTTGTAATGAGGCAACAGTTGTCCTAGGCTCGTCACTTTTGAATGCACAAAAGGAAACTTACTAATAAGGTCCTGCAAATGCATAGACACCTTATGCTCTTTTCATTAACTCCATTGAACGTACCAATGATCAATTTTCATATCTTAAGCTATTTCTAATAAATGTTCAAATAGCCAATTCATTTTCCAATTGCATTTAACTTGACTAGTTGCATTGACATGCATGAGTGCCTCCTAATCCATGAAGTTATCAGGATTAATTCAATACTTCTGTGTGGAATCCAAATAGATAAAACCTGGACTTGTGGACTCGGGGAGATATCCACTTGTATACTCGGAGATGAACCTCCCGCAGTCGCACCTTGTGATCTTTTTGGGGCCATCGTAGGCGTAGATTCGGCTTCTGATTTGCCTTTGTGGTTTACGGATTGTCTTGCCTTGGCATGCAACCTTCCGACCTTTACCTTTCCTCGTATGCGGAAGACTTCTTTGCGGGATGGCGCTTGCGGAAAAGGCTTTAGGAGTCTTTTAGGGAAAACCCCGGGTTGGCACGGAATTGATTCTTGGATGGCTTGCGGCTTTAAAGTCTTTTTGCGAAAGCCTTCTCGATGGGTCTTGTGGGGGTCTTTACGGCTTCCACCCTCTCCTCTTCAAGTTCCAGGGAGGGGTATGAATGGGTCTTTTGGGAAATGTGGTGGGAAGGGGGCTTAAGGAGGCCCCCTCCTTAGAAGCTTCTAAAGAAGCTTCTAAGAAGCTTCAGCTTCTAAGAAGCTTCAGCTTCTACAGGCTACGGGGGGGGGGGGGGGGGGGGGGGGGGGGGGGTCGTGCTTCAGGCGGGGGCGGCGGTCTGAGGTGGACTGGTGGTCTAGCGGCAGCGACGGCGGACTGGCGGTCTGGGCGGCAGCGTCGGCGGACTGGCGGTCTGGGCGGCAGCGTGTCGCTTCACGGCGACCTCCCCCTTCACGTCCGGCACGGCGACCTCCTTCAGCTCCTCGTCCAGCACGTCCAGCACCCCCCTGCACCCTCTAGCTAGGGGGGTGTTTATATAGGCCTTGGGAGGGGTGGGGAAGAGGGCCTCCACACACGTGGAGGACTCCCCCTCATGCAGCCCGACCTCACTCTTCCTTGGCCATTCCCCCCCACACTCCCTCTCCTCCAGCCATGCATCGATTGGGGGAAGGGATAATAATAAAAAAATTTGCCTTGAATTTATCCAATTGCCCTTCCCAAGCGGTTGTTTCCTCGCAGCTATACGGTCTTCAACCTCGGCCTTTAATTCTCGACGTGGAGGCCTCATTTTTTAGCGTGCATGGTGTGGATTAGGTTACCAATAATCACGAAGTAGGAAATACTCTTGCACAGGGTTTACACGGCGTGCGGGAAGTTAATATTTGCGGTACGGGGTACGCGGAAATATTACACTCTCTCTCTTTACATGCTATAGACTGTCATCTATGGAGGTTTTTTTGCGCGTTTTTTATAAATATTTGAAAAATATGGTCCGACTGTGCTCGTCTATCAACGTGTCTAGATGACAGTGTAGACGCAGGTATAGACGCAAAAATAGACGCGCTGACAGACGCACACAAAGACACAGATATAGATGCAACATGTAATATATTTGATCTGCACAGGGTAATATGATTTTTCTTGTGTAGATGTGGAATCCTAAGTTGGAACGCATGAACAACACCTTAGTAGAGTTTTCTAGAGGTGTTACTAGCTTTTTTGGAGGTTTTCCAAACAAGGAGCAATTCATGGGGGAGATGACCAATTATCTTGGTCGCCCTCCCACTGCAGAGGAGGTTTTCAGTGTCATGTCTGGGACACCTATCACATCTTTGCCTAGCACTGCCGCACAAACACGCACAAATACCAAACCTTGGTACACCTCTTCTAACATATACTCCACGTACTATGCATGCACAGGGATCAGCTGAAGTACATGGATCGGCCGAAGCACATGCATCTGCAGAAGCACATGTATCGAGTGAGGTAGAGGGTAGTGCCCGTTGAGGGAGGAGGGAGAGTCATGCGGGAGGACGAGGAGGTCGCGGGCTTTGTAGGGGTTGCCTAGGAGGTGGCTCTTGATCACCCTCACTGGGAAATGAGAGAGGTGAGCCTCCACAAATGTACTACTCTGTCACTAATGTTGGTGGTATCTTGCATGACTCTAAGGGGAGGGAAGTGATAGCCTACTTGAGGAGTGTCGTGTATGCCACATATAAAGATTGCATGATTTCCTTCAAGCACCAAAAAAATGGTTTGTAGCAAGAGGTGCTGTGGGCAGTATATAGAAGGTACCCTAATACCGAGAATTCACGATTCTCAGATGATTGGGGACGGTCAAAGGTGAGAGATATGCTTCATAACAAGAGGTCTCACCTTATGATGTGCGCCAAGGAGTCACTGCAGAGACAAGAGCAGGGGCGCCCTGGATATGGCCAACCACCCAATTGCCACCACAGGGAGTGGAAAGAGGCCAAGAAGAGAGTAGCAGAGAAAAGGACAAGTCGCCAGCATATAGAGGTGCGACGTATTCAGATGGCAACCATGGGATCGCGTCGCATTATGGATCCAGTGGCAGGGAGTCATGGGAGGCTGAGTTTGTAAGTATTATTTGATTTCTTTTTTTAAATTAAATTTTGTAATTTGTTTCACTTCATTATGTAGTGTATTCTAATATGTTCTATGTTCAAATTGTTTTGTAGTATCATATTGTTGGTAGGATGTCTACTTCTAGAGAGGTAGGCTACCATCGAGGTCATAACTAGGCATCCACTTGGTAGCATTTCTACAAAGAGGGACTCATCATGGAGGAGCAACATAATCGTGCCATGAGGATTCCACAACCAGAAGAGGTATGTTTTATTTTTTACATGAAAAGTATAGGTTACTCTAATTTATTGTTTGTAATGGTATTTATATACCTTAATCCTTTGTGTAGGCGAATCCTAATGCAGTTGAGGATAGCGAAGGGGGGACTAGCACTAGCGGTGGCGGCAGCGGCAGCGGCACACACAATGGTGGTGGTAGCGACGATGATGCCTCTTCTAAGGAGATGTAGAGGAGCCCCATGCATGCATGCCTCCCCTTGGCTTGTAGTTTTCATTTTTGATATGTATTACTTTCAGCTAGTGCTTGCGACCATGACCATGCTTGAGGTCACAAGCACTAGAACTCATCATGTAAAAATGTTTCATCTATATATATGAAATTTCGTGTTCTACATAGATTCTTTTGTTTTTAGTACAAAAATCTTCAAAATAATCTTTCTCTGTTTTCGCTAAGCATATAATTTGATGTTGATGAGGGGAAAAAAGCCAGAGAGCAATTTTTTTTTCATACCTCTATTTTGCGCGTCTATCAGCGCATCTAAATTCCAAGAAAAATGTGTGTCTATTCTCGTCAAAAAATTACAGAGTAAACGCTTTTTTAGACGCGCAGTTACATGTGTGTATAGACGCACAATATGAATATATCCACTTTTTTATAACTACCTTAGTCCAAAAATGCTATGGTAAGCCTGCTTGGCTAAGCATATTGCAAACTTGCTACTGAATTGTCATATTCATGTGCTTAGCCATACCATTTTGGGATGGGGTGTATGGGTGGAAAACAAACGCTTAATACCCTACTTGTTACAAAACTACTCAAAGGATTTAGAGACATACTCACCCGCATTATCTGAACTTAGATATGTCAGCCTATACCCAAACTGGTTCTAAACCAAAGCAAGCCAATACTGAAATGTAGCTAAGACTTTGGATTTTTTCTTAATAGGATGATATATACATTATATGTATAGTCATTAATGAAAGTAATGAAATACTTTGCACCACCTAATGACTTGCAGGACATGGGACTACATACATCAAGGTAGACATGTGGGTGATTAGAAGTAGCAATACCTTTTCTGGGAAGGGGTTTAATAGCCGAGAGGCCAAGGACTTCTTTTATCAATATCTGGCTGTGCATCAAAGTTGTTAAAAGTTAAGTAGCTTCATGATTTACGAGATAGCTGAACTAAAGATAAGCTAACGTCAATTATCATATAATAACGTTAAGAAAACTTTTATCCAAGCACAACCCCAGGTACATGTTCCACATTCGCCCCCTACATCAAGTACTGCTGTGACCCAAGAGAAGAAGTTCCTCCTCAAGCAGATAAAGCTACCCGAGTTTGACGGGAGAGGCAGATTCATCCAGTCTGATGCTGAAATTTGGATTGAATCTATGGAGGATTACTTTGAAGCAACTGGTACTGCACCTACCAATCAAGCCATGCTCGCCAAGTTAAAACTCACCGACGAAGCTAGTCTTTGGTGGAAACAATGGTGCAGGGATCAAGGGACTTCATAGGGGTCCGTTACCTGGGAGAAGTTAAAGAAAGCCGTGCAGGGGAGATATTTGCCACCTGCATATCGTACTTAGAAAATAAATGAGTTCTACGAGCTAAAACAACTAGGACTCACCATTGATGCATACTACTCTAAATTTGTCTCACTCTTAAAATATGCGCCACAGATGGACACAACACAGTAGGTGTCCAAATTTTGCACAGGCTTAAATCCACCCATAAATACCTGTCTCGAATCTATGTGTCCAACAGATCTGCAGGATGCACTCATTCGAGCGGCGCCTATAATTGAGGAAGTGCAAGCTAGACCAAGGGGTAACAAAACTTGGTCCTATAGTGACCCGAACAGAGGAGCATTCAGACCTCAAGTGAAGAGAGTTCAAGGTCACAATCAGGGACAAAGGAAGAAAGCAAGGACAAATAACGTCAACAACTTTGTTCCTACTCAAAGTAATGGCCGAAACCTCCGATGTTTCTACTGCAACGAACCCGGTCACTTCAAGAGGCAATGTCCCAAGCTCAGCGGGGGACATCGTCAAACGCCTTTCCAAGGTGCAGGCCGTGGTCAAGGAGCCGCCACCCGTGGAAGAGGAAGAACTGCCTGCATTGCCAATAGGCAAAGATGCGAAGAATAAGAAGAGGAAGATCCGACTATGGAAGTAGAATTCGAAAGAGCGACAGTCCATGCCGTATCACACAAGAAAGGGCCGAATCGCCAGTTCTCGGTGATTCAAACACCGTCGGACTATCAAGGTAAAGGTTTCAAAACCTTGATTGATTGTGGCAGTACACATTCCTTTATCTCACCAGCATGTGCAAAAAGATTAGGAATAGCCACAGTAGAAGCACCTACCCTACTTGTGGAATTGGCAAACGGTCGTGAGGTAACTTGTACCAGGCAAACTGCTGAGGAATTCTTTCTGGGAGGAAAGAAAACCTCAGTCAAATTCAGAGTCATGAATTTAGGTATCCATGAGTGTCTACTCGAGATGGATTGGCTTAAGCCTAATGACGCCCACATCCACTTTGGAAAGGGTCAAGTTTCCTTTCGAAACTCTGAAAGGGAGTTTGTCACAACTCAAGGTGAGGCAAGAGTGCCAAGAATCCAATTAGCCAAAATATCTCGGATCATAAAAGGAGTCAGAAAAGGATTACCCGTTTACCTGATCAAACTCAACAAGTTAGATCAAAAGCAAGAGTCTCATGAAGGATCTTCTTGGCTAAAGAAATATGCTGACGTATTCCCTGAGGAATTGATTGAACTTCCGCCTCCAAGAGAAGTAGATCATGAAATTAGGCTAGTTCTTGGAGCTGCATCAATTACAAAGAGACCTTATAGAATGTCCATACCGGAAGCTATTAAGTTAAAGGAACAACTCAAGCAATTGTTGGATAAGGGTTACATCCGGCCTAGCAACTCACCTTGGGGAGCTCCAGTACTATTCCAGAAAAAGAAAGATGGGACACTTCGACTATGTAGTGATTACCGAGGGTTGAATCAATCAACAGTCAAGAAAAAGTATCCTATTCCTAGAATAGATGAGCTTCTTAATCGTGTTCAAGGTGCAAAGATCTTCTCCAAGATTGATCTCAGGTCAGGTTACTATCAAATAAGGATCAAGGAAGAAGATATTCCCAAAACGGCCTTCAATACAAGATATGGGCACTTTGAGTTCTTGGTTATGTCATTCGGGCTTACAAATGCACCTACCACCTTCAATAGATTAATGTAGGATATTTTTAGACCATATCTTGATGATTTCGTGCTTGTCTTCTTCGATGACACCTTAGTCTATTCTAAACAGGAAGAAGATCATGAACCTCAACTTCGGATTGTCCTTGAGACAATGAGGTCCCATAAGCTGTATGCAAAAATGAAGAAGCGTGCATTCTTCAAGCGTCAGATTGAATATCTGGGATTCATAGTATCATCAGAAGGAATATTAGTAGACCCAGCCAAAGTCAGAGATGTGCTTGAATGGCCAATACCAGTATCCGTCAAAGAAATACGTAGCTTTCTTGGCTTGACAGGATGGTATAGGGTCTTTATCAAAAACTATGCTTTGATTACAGCACCTCTTACAGACTTACTAAAGAAGCAGACTTCTATTACATGGTCAACTTCCGAACAAAATAGCTTCGACAAATTGAAGCAAAGTTTGGTATCAACACCTATTCTAAAACTTCCTGACCTCAATAAGGAGTTCGAGGTAGTAACTGATGCTAGCATTCTGGCCTTGGGGTGTGTACTTATGCAGGAAGGTCATCGAGTAGCATACTCTTCAAGGAAATTGAAGAGTCATGAAAAGAATTATGCCACGCATGATCTGGAATTACTAGCTGTCATCCATCCTCTAAAGCTTTGGAGACAGTACCTGTTGGGTAACAAGTTTACTCTAGTAACCGATCATAAGAGTCTCAGATGGATTTTTACCCAGAACGAACTCAATATGAGGCAACGTCGGTGGATTGAAGTATTAGAGGAATATGATTTTGAAATCAAGTACCGACCAGGGAAAGAGAATGTAGTTGCCGATGCACTCAGTCGCAAGGCATTCCTAAATTCCCTAATATTGCAGAATCCATTAACGGCCAGATCTCTGGCTACAAAGGTATCTATGCCAAACAACCCTATACTTGAACTAGCTAGAGAGGAAGCATACCATGATTTGGCCTACCAAACAATGATAAAGGAAATATCTACCAAGGAGCAGAATCGGAAATTGCAAGCTAAGTATTAGGAATTTTCCATTGATAATGGACTTGTCTACTACAGAACAAGGCTGTGTTTACTAGCAAGCCAGTCACTTAAGCAGAAGATATTATGGGAAGCTCATGATTCTCCTTTCGCAGGACATCCTGGCTATGAAAAAACTCTTAATGCAGTTAGGAAGAGCTACCATTGGGAGAGGCTTAAAGGTGACGTTCTCAAGTATGTCACTGAATGTTTATCTTGCCAACGTATCAAGGCCGAACATGTCATGATGCCAGGGAAACTGCAACCGCTTGACATTCCCCAAATGAAATGGGAATTCATCAGTATGGATTTTGTTGTGGGCTTACCCCAAGTCCAAGGAGGATACAATTCCATTATGGTTGTGGTTGACATGCTTACCAAGGTTGCACACCTGATTCCAGTAAAGACAAACTATAAAGCCTCCGACATTGCAAGATTGTTTATCAAGGATATATTCAAAGTACATGGGTTACCTAAAAGAATCATTAGTGATCGAGATTCTCTCTTCACATCACACTTCTGGAGAGCTATCTTTGAAGCTATTGGGACTCAACTCTGTTTTAGCACCGCCTACCATCCCCAAACGGATGGACAAACAGAGCGAGTGAATCAAATCATTGAGGATATGCTTAGGGTATACTGCTATCGAGAGCCGAAGAGGTGGATTCAATACTTTCCATTAGTTGAATTTGCCTACAATGCTTCTTACCAGTAGAGCATTCAAATGCCCCCTTTCCAGGCATTGTATGGTCATGATTGTCGAAGTCCCCTAAACTTTTCTGATCCAACCCTAAGAGTTGAAGCTTCAAGACAAATGTTGGAGGATATGGATGATCAAATAAGGTCAATAAGACAAGACATACAAGCAGCCAAGGATAGACAAAAGGCATATGCAGATTTGAAACGTCAAGAAAGAGTCTTCGAAGAAGGAGACATGGTATTCATTCGGGTACGCCCTAAAATGAGTTCTCTATCCCTAGGAGAATGCAAGAAGCTAAGTCCAAGGTATTGTGGGCCGTATAAAATCCTCAAATGCCTAGGACCCAATGCTTATAGATTGCAACTCCTTGAGAACCTAAAGGTTCACAATGTATTCCATATCAGCCTATTGAAAAAATATGTACCCAATCCTAATCATGTACTTGATGACCAACAAATTGTAATGCCTAGTCAAGGAGTCCTTGAACTAAGGCCAGAAAGGATCTTAGATGTTAGGGAAAGACAGTTAAGATCTAGAAACTTGAAAGAATGCCTTGTCTAGTGGAAAGATTATCCCGAAGAGGATGCCACTTGGGTAGATGAAGGCACTCTCAACCATCAATATCCCCAGTTTATCTCGAGATGAGGACATCTCGATTCCTCCAAGGGGGAGAGAATGTAATATTCCGCGTGGAAAAAAAAAATGAGACTTACGGAATTTTTTAAAAAAAAATATTCCCCCCTTATCCCTCCAGCAGATTGGCAAGCTGGAGGGGGAGGGGAATAGAAGGAGCTACTAAGCTCCTTGGTGGAGCCTTTGGAGGGAGGGAGGACATGCGTGTCTACACGCAAGGAGGGAAGATCCCCCCTCCCCTCCATTATTTAATCAAGGGGGCTGCTATGGAAAAACGGAAGGGGGAGCCATGTGAGAAAGGCTGAAGGGAGATTTCGCCAGACTAACGGAGGCTTCATTACTACTCGAGATCGTCGTGGTAGGAGAGTGGTCGTCACCGCCTGTCCAAGCCATCAGCTGCCGAGTTAGAGTATGCCGCCAGCGCCGCTTGTCACTACGCCACGACCAGTTACTGTTGACGCCGCCCTTCGTAATCCATTAAGTGGCATTTTTCCTCCACGTGGCTACCCACAGAAGCTTCTAAGGGGGGGGGTCATCTAAGCCCCCCTTCCTATACCCTTCCCTTAAAATCCTTTCACCCTCCTCCCGGGCTTTAAAATCCCCCTTAAGGCCTTGTTTCCCCCCTCCCCCTCCCGGGCTTTAAAATCCCCTTAAGGCCTTCTTTTTCTCCCCCCCCCCTCGCGGTATAATCCCCCCCTAAGCCTTGTTTTTTCCCCTCCGGATTTTAATCCCCCCAAAGTCCTTATTACCCTCCGGGTTTAAATTTTTCCCCCCTAAAGCCCCCTTGTTTCCCCTCCCAGTTTTAATTTCCCCCCTAAGCCCTTGCCCTTTTCCCCTCCTCATAGCTCTTTAGACTATTCAAGTCACACCCATAGGCCTACTTTGTCCTTAGGCTACCTTGCGGACTTCCATTCTCTTGCATTAATTCCTTCACTCACTTTTTAGATCTTCTTGTGCAAGTGCTCTCTTAATTGAGTTTTGTATTCTTAGTTTTATCAAACAAGCCGGTGTTCACACACTCCCATGTCCTAAAAAATCCAATTCTTCATCATGGCCTCATATGGTATTCCATAAGGGAGAAATAGCCGTGAGATAAAAGATAGGGAGGGAAGTAGAGGGAGTGAAAAGAGGGAGTGAAGGAGGAAGAGTGGGAAAAAGGTAAAAGAAAAGGAAAGAGAAGACGGTGGAATTCCAAGAAGAAAAAGGAAAAGGCTATCTCACATTCGAACTATGATGCCGCCGAAGAAAGTCCAAGGTGTAGCTGCGGGAGGGTCATCTCCCGGTATCCATGTGGATATCTCACCTCAAAGCCAGGTTTTTCTTCTTGGTGTTAATTCGGATTTAAGTCGATCATGCAAAAAAAAAATTGTTAAGGATAGGATATATTTGTTTGAGTTATTTTTTAACGAAGGAGTTAGCTTATGAATGACAATGTATACAAATTATCTTTCTTCAAATTGCATTAAGCATTATAAAATTATAGGCAAGATTAACCATTTACTATAAGTGTAGAAATCATATCTTGCACCATTAGTCTTATTCTTTTCGCAACGAATCATGGTAAAATGACTAAATTCATGAAAGGTTTCTTTCGATGCTTAAAATTACTAGGGAGTTATCTTTGCTAGTTGCACATCTTAGCAAGACAACTATTGTTATTTGGCACGAGTTCATCTTTAAAGAAAACGGAAGTTAAATGTTAGGAATTAACAAGTATAAAATTTAGATATACGAACTCATTTGGAAAGAAAATGTAATGGGGAATTGCTGGATGACACTCTATTAACACTTTTCCCTTGCTATTTGAGGACTTGGGACTAATAAAGTGTGTATACACTAATTTCTCAGCTAGGCCTTTTGTCCCAAGGAGTATTGTCGCCTTTGTATCATCTTGGCATTATGCTATATGCCAAATTAAACTGTATTGATTGGGAAAGTTAATTGTCACAAGGATAGTAAAACCGTGACAAGATAAGTAAGATTACCTTCCACAAGCTAACCGAACCAATCTAAACATAGAAACATTCATACCCTAACACTTGACTACTTTTCTTACCGTAAGGACAATAATTTCATAAAGATAAGAAACTAGGGTGTCCCTAAATGAAGAAACCATAGGCCTGATATACGTCAGCTTAAAGAATCTAAATAGATTATTCCATCGTAGGACTTGCGCAACATGTATGAAATCATTTTGTGATTGATTCACAAGGAAAAAAGGAAAAGAACACTTCCTTAGCAGTTTGCCATACAACTAGGTTGATTAATGGAAATGTTTGTGCTTGCTAGAGATTTTTAGAGCTCTGTTTGAATTATGAATTACAAATTAAAAAAAGTACCTATACTTCAGGTTAAAGGCCTGAAGGGAGAGGCAGCTTCAGTTACCCTCGACTGCCTACCTAACCCTAACCAAGGGGGTTGTTGACCGCGCCGGGAACGTGGACCGAACCCGCCGTGAGAGGTCTTTCCGTTGAGCTCTACTTGGAGTAGGAGGACGCTTGGGTGCCAGGGGGGGCTGTGGCCGTAAATCCCTCGCCTTCCGGGTCCTGCACAAGAGGCTAATGTGACTCGGGATTGGATCTCAAGGCCTGCATACTAGTTGATGGGCGAAAGCTTGGAATAGTGATCCCTGGAGATTACTGGTTAGCCTTCGGGCAGATTATGGACAAGCCTACGAGCGGAACTTCTTGTATATCAAAGATAAAATGATGAGATGTTAAAAGAACTTGCTTGATGTTGTTTTTATATGTCACGTGATAAGATTACGTGAAGGAACCAATGCTTAATAAGATTAATTAAAGAAGTTGATTGTTATATGTCAAATTAATGTGTTAGATAATTACATAACTAAAACAAACCGAGGAAAGTGCGGAGGATGGGCCATGGGTTGGGTGGTCCCGGTTAGCCGGGAACTTTTCTCAAAAATCTCGAAGAACAGCGGAATGATCATCATCATCAAAAAGAATAACGAGAACAATGACCTAAAGTTACATCTTACCCGATTTACGTTGTTTTAGGGGAACGGAATGGGACTATGCCTTATGGCAGAGAGATTGAGCTTTGCATCCCTCTCATTTCCCATTCTCTTTGAACCAAGTGCAGCGTGAATCTGCTTCAGACTTGGCGTTTCTGCGTAAAGTAGTTCGCTCGGGTCTGATGCTAGTTGCTGTTAGCTAATGACCCATTAGGAAAACCCTGATTCCGGTCGATCCTAAGTGGGAACGGCCAGGATACTTCTGCTACGTGGCAGACGCGGGAAGAACTAGATCGCAAAACCCGTAACATTCCATGGGAGTGCCGGGCGGAGCTTTCTAGATACCCTTTCCAATGGACTGCTAAGACGTGTCCTGGATGATACTAGGGGACACGTTACATTTTATCACTTTTATTGATGACTGTAGTAGAAAAATTTGGGTGTATTTTATGAAAAAGAAAAGTGAAGTTTTTGGGCATTTCAAAACTCTTAAAGTTATGGTTGAAAAAGAAATAGGCCTACAAATAAAATGCCTAAGGTCAGATGGAGGGGGAGAGTACCTCTCAAATGAGTTTGCAAGGTTCTTGCGGGAGCATGGCATAAAGTAGCAATATTCATGTAGTCATACCCCACAGTAAAATGGAATTGTAGAAAGAAAAAACAGGCATATTGGAGAGGTATCTCATGCCATGCTCAATGAAAAAGACCTGCTAGATTTTTACTGGGCTGAGGCAGTTGCTACAGCAGTCTACATAATGAACATGACTCCCACTACAGCAATACATGGCATGACTCCAGAGGAGAGGTATACTGGTAGGAAACCAGATATTTCTCATTTGAATTTTTTTTGTTGCATTTCCTATATTCATGTACCAGATGAGTTGAGATCCAAGTTGGATCCAAAAGCTGAGATGTGCATCTTTATTGGTTACTCTCTGACAGCAGAAAGGGTATAGATGCTATAACCCTTCTACTTGTAAGTTTACAGTGAGCAAAGACGTTGTTTTTTATAAGATGAGTAGCCGGTATAAACCAATAAATGTGATTGATAATGTAGATGCACAAAATGGTAATGCTGCACAGAATTCACAGCAGCAGTCACAAGATATTAGTGGACATGGAGTGTCCTCTAGTAGTGGTTCACATTCTTCGCCATGGACATGCAGATTGAGATCAGGAAATGGTATCACGAAAAGGAAAAGAGGAGGTAGATCAGCCCATGTTTGATGTGAATGCAGGTCACTCTTATGTGGATGGTGAATCCAGTGGCTTAAAACAGAGCATTGATGATGAGTTGGGTATTCCTTCTATTGTTACACCTGGAGTAAGGAAGACCATGGATTTTTTGAGAGCATCTGGAAGTGAGCCTACTTTGTGTAGGTCTACCAGAGCTAGGTATCCTGTAGATAGGCTGAAATATGATGGATTTACAGCCATTCACTATGCCTATATAGTCAAAGTAATACAGGAACCAGAACCCACTTCTTTTGAGCAAGCCATGGGAAACAAAAAATGAGAGAAAGCCATGGATGAAGAAACGGATGCTTTGGAAGAAAATGCTACATGGGAATTGGTACCTTTGCTTAGAGATAAGAACGCAATTGGTTGTAAGTGGGTTTATAAGGTGAAGCACAATGCAGATGGTTCTGTGAACAGATACAAGGCAAGATTAGTAGTCAAGGGGTATGCACAAACATATGGCATTGATTATGAAGAAACATTCAGTCTGGTTGCAAGGATGGCAACCGTAAGAGCAGTCATTGCTATGGCTGTATCAAAGGGATGGTCTTTACATCAAATGGATGTAAAGAATGCCTTCTTGCATGGTGATTTGCAAGAAGAGGTCTATATGGAGCAGTCACCAGGTTATGTGCATACTGTTCATCCTGAGTTTGTTTGCAGGTTGAAGAAAGCCTTGTATGGCTTGAAACAAGCACTTAGAGCATGGTCTGACAATATAGGACAGTATCTTGTCAGTATTGGCTTTCAGATTTCCAAGGCAGATTTCTCACTTTATGTGAGAAAAATAGAGAAATGTATTATGCTGCTTATCATTTATGTTGATGATTTGATTATCACAGGTGATAGTGATGAAGATATCCTTCATGTGAAAATGCTATTGAAGTAGAAGTTTGAGATGAAGGATTTGGGAGAGCTGTGTTATTTCTTGGGCATTGAGGTGATAAGATCACCAAGTGAAATATGGCTCTTGCAGAGGCAGTATGGATTGGACATGCTGTCCAAATATGGGATGACAAGTTGCAAGCCTATTTCAGTTCCTTTGGAGCAGAATGTGAAGCTGAGTGCAGATGCAGGTGAGCTTCTAGAAGACCCTACTATGTACTGCATAGTAGAAAGTTTGATTTATATGACTATTACCAGGCTAGATTTGAGCTATGTTGTTGGATTGGTAAGTCAGTTTATACAGGCTCCAAGAAAACCCATTTGGATGCAGCTAGACGCATACTCACGTATGTGAAGTCCACATTACAGTATGGACTATTTTATGAGACTGGGATTCAGATACAGTTGCATGGATACACTGATGCTGATTGGGCTGGTAGTATTTTTTATAGATGGTCTACCAGTGGATATGTATTCTCTTTTGGAAGTGCTGTAGTCACTTGGAGCAGTAAGAAACAACCTATAATTGCCTTGTCGAGCATAGAGGCTGAGTAGAGGGGTCCAGCAATGGCTGCATCTGAGGTAGCTTGGTTGCATAAGCTACTTTATGATATGCATCAGCCTACAGATGGGCCAGTTGTCATTTATTGTGACAACATGAGTAGTATACACTTGGCAAATAACCCAGTCTATCATGCTAGAACAAAGCACATTGAGATGCATTATCACTATGTGCAGGAGAGGGTTTTACTAGGTCTTACTGATCTAGTTTATGTTAGCACAGAGGATCAGGTAGCTGACATATTCACGAAGGCATTGGACGTAGAGAAGCTGCGCAAGTTCAGAAACTTGCTTGGTGTGCAAGAATTGGGATTGATCTCGAGGGGGAGTGTTGAGATATCGAGCTCCACTCGTGATATGCCAGGGTGACCGTTGTGCATTTATGTCACCGACTTGTTAGTTGCAGATGTGGTTGGTACATCGCCCATGAATAATAGCTAGATGACAGCTATCCTTATCTACTCTAGTTCGTGGTTCAGTTAGTATGTCACCTTAGTTAGTTGAGTTTGGTTTGAGACCCATATATAGGGTTCTTTTATTTCTGTGTATGAGAGTTCTTTTTGGCTTACACAACTAAGAAGAGGAAAATTGTTTTCAACCTCCAGCTTTGTGTATATTCCCCCATTGTGTAAGTGAGAAAGTTTCAAGTGAGATTCCTTCCTTCTCTCCCACAATCTTGACAGACTGCAGTCAAATTCAGAGTCATGAATTTAGGTATCCATGAGTGTCTACTCGGAATGGATTGGCTTAAGCCTAATGACACACACATTCACTGTGGAAAGGGTCAAGTTTCCTTTCGAAACTCTGAAAGGGAATTAGTCACAACTCAAGGTGAGGCAGGAGTGCTAAGAATCCAATTGGCCAAAGTATCTCGGATCATAAAAGGAGTCTGAAAAGGATTACCTGTTTACTTGATCAAACTCCACAAATTAGATCAAAAGCAAGAGTCTCATGAAGGACCTTCTTGGCTAAAGGAATACGCAGACGTATTCCCTGAAGAGTTGACTAAACTTCCACCTCAAAAAGAAGTGGATCATGAAATTAGGTTAGTACCAAGAGCAGTGCCAATTGCAAAGAGACCTTATAGAATGTCCATACTAGAAGCAATTGAGCTGAAGGAACAACTCAAGCAACTGCTAGATCAAGGCTACATCTGGCCTAGCAATTCACTATGGGGAGCTCTAGTACTATTCCAGAAAAAGAAGGATGGGACACTTCGACTATGTATTGTTACCGAGGGTTGAATCAATCTACAGTCAAGAACAAGTATCCTATTCCTAGAATAGATGAGCTTCTTGATTGTCTTCAGGGTGCGAAGATCTTCTCCAAGATTGATCTCAGGTCAAGTTACTATCAGATAAGGATCAAGGAAGAAGATATCCCAAAGACGGCCTTCAATACAAGATATGGGCACTTTGAGTTCCTAGTTATGTCATTCAGGCTTACGAATGCACCTGCCACCTTCAATAGGTTAATGCAGGATATCTTTAGGCCATATCTTGATGATTTCGTGCTTGTCTTCTTCAATGAAACTTTAGTCTATTCTAAACAGGAAGAAGATCGTGAACCTCAAATTAGGATTGTCCTTGAGACAATGAGGTCACATAATTTGTATGCTAAAATAAAGAAGTGTGCATTCTTCAAGCGTCAAATTGAATATCCGAGATTCATAGTATCAGCAGAAGGAATATCATTGGACCTAGCCAAGGTCAGAGATGTGCTTGAGTGGCCAATACCAGTATCCGTCAAAGAGATACATAGCTTTCTTGGATTGGCAGGATGGTATAGGGTCTTCATCAAAAACTATGCTTTAATTGCAGCACCTCTGACGGACTTACTGAAGAAGCAAACTTCCATTGCATGGTCAACTCCCGAACAAAATAGCTTTGACAGATTGAAGCAAAGTTTGGTATCATCACCTATTCTGAAACTTCCAAACCTCAACAAGGAGTTCGAGGCAGTAAACTGATGCTAGCATTCTTGCCTTAGGGTGTGTACTTATGTAGGAAGGTCATCCAATAGCATACTCTTCAAGGAAATTGAAGAGTCATGAAAGGAATTATGCTACACATGATCTGGAATTGCTAGCTGTCATCCATGCTCTAAAGCTTTGGAGACACTACCCGTTGTGTAACAAGTTTACTCTAGTAACTGACCATAAAAGTCTCAAATGGGATCTTTACCCAGAACGAGCTCAACATGAGGCAACATCGGTGGATTGAAGTGTTGGAAGAAAATGACTTTGAAATCAAGTACCGACCAGGGAAAGAGAATGTAGTCACCGATGCACTTAGTCGCAAGGAATTCCTAAATTCCCTAATCTAGCAGAATCCATCAACAGCCAGATATCTAGCTACAAAGGTATCTATGCAAAACAACCCTATACTTTAGTTAGCTAGAGAGGAAGCATGCCATGATTCGACCTACCAAACAATGCTAAAGGAGATCTCTATGAAGGATCAGAACCAAAAGTTGTAGGCTAAGTATCAGGAATTTTCCATTAATAGTGAACTTGTCTACTATAGATTAAGGCTGTGTATACCAGTCCTTCATTTAAAAATAGCCATCCGTTCAAAAAAAAAAACTCACTACTTCTTCAGCATAACCTTGTTGTACTTATCCTAGTATTAGTACACTCCATGTAGCCACTTCTCGGACAACTTCCAAAGACTTCTTGTACCTTTGCAATTAAGTCACATCTGGCATATATGTCAACTATAACATTGCCAACAAAAAGATCTTTCACTAGCAAACCTCCTTCGATAATCTGAGCATGTACTTTATTTGCCCGTGTCTATAACTCTTGCCATTCCACAAGCTTTCAAAATGCAACAAAACACTGAAGTACTTTCTCAACAACTCCCTGTTGGATGTATCTAGAAATTAACATGTTCCACGAGATTACGCTACAAAATCGATGCTTGTAAAACACTTTTTTTGCTTCTGCAAATAAACCCCACGTGGCATACATACCAACCAATGCACTGCTAACAACAATATCCTTTTCTAGCCCTTCTTTACTATATTGCCCACGTAGAATTAAAATGCAAACATAATGACTAAGTATGTACAAAGTATCAAATCCCACACACACAACTTCAGGGTGGATTTCACACCTCGGATGCACAGCAATACGACATCCACCCCCTCTAATCCTGCGCATCCTTTGGATGGGCCAACTACCCATGATCATTCTCATCAAGATCCACGAACAGATCAATCTCTTCATTGTATATTTCCGGTATTTTCGGTATTTCAACATCCATTTCAGCCTCCTCTACGATTCCTGCTGTGTCCTCTACTTCAACTCCATCATTGAGACTGCTGCTTCAAGTACTTCGACGGATGATCTAAAGCAGATTTTGCAGAATATGTCTATGTATATGTAGCTTCAAAATCAACAGACACAATTGTATATGCAGCAGCAATAGCAATTGCATCAACAACAGTTGTCTCAGCAAAGGCAACTATATTTGGAGCAGGAAAATGCAATCAACGCGACTAAGGCGATTGAAGCAGTTGAGAATGAGAAGAAGCTATTTGATGGCCGTAATGTTTCAGCATATTTGAAGACATATGAGATCAAGATGGGATTTTTTGGAGTACCAGCTGGACTTATGAGTAAGTATTTCCTTCGTCTTGTCACACCCGCCTTGAGGGCAAAAGTGACTGATCTTTTTATTCAAAATTTGCATTGGCAAGATTTTAAGAAGGCCCTGAAAGAAGAGTATTACATTGAGGACTTTGGGATGGCTACATGGTGATCATTCCGAGAGTGGGTCTACATGCCAAACAAAGGTCTAGCTGCTTTAGAGTTGATTCGAGAATTTGAAGAGAGGTATAGTCAGCTTGATGCCATTGAACAAAGAGCATTGGATGTTGAGAAAGTTGAGCTTTTCTTGCAAGTTGCAGATCCTGCACTTCAGGAAGAATTGGGAGAGCTTCTTGAGGATCACATGAAGCCTATGGGTCTTAAAACGGATTGGCAAGATGTCCAGGATGCAGTTTCGACTTTGACCAAGAGGAGGATATGGAAGACTCGCCTACAGAATGGATCTATGACACCGACGCCGTCTTCTGCTCCTATGCCTGCTTCTATCCCTGTTATTTCTTCTCTTCCTCAGCCAGTTTCTTGGCCTATGCTAGTGCCTATTGTTTCTACTCCTTCTTTTCCTCCTGTTCCAAGACCAATGCCAGCTCCTTCTGCTCCAAAACCATCTACTCCGTCGGTGCCTTCCTCTCTTGATGATATAATCAAAGGCATAATGGATTTGACACTAGAGTCAGTTAAAGCAGAATTGGTGGGAAAATTGAAAAAGCAGTTTGCTTCGATGCGTATGATGTATTGACTTGGTCACTTGTCACTGATACTTTGTCTTGGGTTGCTTGAGCCCTTGAGCTTGTTTGTACGCCTTTTGTGCTAGTGGGAGCATCTTGCATGCTTACTTGACCTTGAGCAGGGATTACAACCTATTGGAGCAGTTACATGATTTTTATCGCTTTTAACATCGGTGTAAGGCCTCTATCTTTTAGTGATAGCTAACCAATGAATCTTTGGTATGGAAATTGGGGAATAAAGCCCTTAAAGGAGCCAAAGTATTCTGGCCACCGTATATTTCCCTTGATGCAATATAGATATGAGAATTACTAACAAATCATCCTAGATCTCGTAGCATCAAGCCAACTTCTTCAGGTGTCAAGAACACTTCTCACTCTGATGCTCACTATCACACTTCATTGGAGAGAGAGTTGTCATCACTTTTGGAGTTATCCAAGCTCTCTTTTCTGTTTGTCACCACCACCATAATAGAAACCAGTAAGAGTCAACATATTAGGTTAAAATCCTAAGTGCAAAGCAATGTATGGGCCACTCTGTTTTTTTTTCAGTCTATTCACCAATAAGCTACCCATGTCAGCAATAGATGTTGTAAAGTGCAAAGCATGATAATTCAATCTACAACACAACCTTTGCAAATTCAGATCTAAATCACTTGCCAGTCTATAGTCAAATTTTGTCAAACGGATAGCCTACTATCCTTCTAGAAAGATCCATAGTCCAACACTAGAACCACCAGTGTGGCATTTAGAATCCTTGCCACCACCACAACATCAATAATTCCAATTCTTTGTTGATTTAGCCTTCCACTTGTTTACATAAAGATATATACATTTGACTCCCATTGTGATATGCATCGTGGGAATGAATGTGTTGGTGCAGTACATCCATGATAAAAAAATTTCAATGATGATGCCCAAATATTCTCTTTTGAGATTTCCCTAACAATCTGAATGAAGCATTGCTATGCCTTTCTCCACATATTTGGCCCTTCTTATTAACAATAAGATACAATCTAGAACCTTCTACATGAAAAGCATAATGCTATAGTTGTATTGGCGTGAAGTGAGTGTACACAACATGACACAGTTGTTTGTGCAAATAGCATATCCATTCTACAAATTCAATTGCATTGGACATTGGAACTGAGAAGAACACTATTTTATAGCTAAATAAAGAAAATTTATACTTTCTTCCCACACAACCCCTCGTTCTCTATGTCTCATGCAATGAATCTCATCAAAGATGATCCAAGCAACCTCCTTAAGAACTTTAGAGCCTCTGTAAAGCATCCCTCTTAGAATTTATGTCGTCATCACAATATAGCTTACATTGCGGCTATAGAAACATCTCCAGTTTTCTCCTTGAGTAAGTGGACAAAATCCATGTTTCTCAATGTCCTTGAGTCTTGAAAATTTATACCTTCATATGAACCTATTTTTCCAAGCATTGTGCCCTAACAAAAAATATACTTTGAAAAAGAATTTTCTGCAAAATTATGAATGCATAGAAGGAATTGGCATGGCCTGTTTACATGTGCTCGTGGATCATGCAAAATGCAAGCAAATATACGCACAAAATAGAAAATAAATTCCTAATGACGCTGACTAATGAGATTAAATTCTTGGCGAAAAACTTTGCCCTCAGGTTCGTAGTTGTGGATGTGTAGTATCACGACATCCGCCCCCTCCAAACCTACACATCCTCTAGCATGTGCCAACTTGTTTACCACTTGTAGCATTGTTTCCACCAAGATCATATGAAAAATCATCTAGGTAATATGACAAGTAGGTAAACTAGCATAGGTTATCACAACATCCTCCTGGATCATATGGAAGAGTCAAAGAAGATAAGTTTTCATAGATCATCACAACATCTAATGGCATAATCTTCTCTCTTGCAAAAATCTGCTCCATAGCTTCCAAATCTTCTTTGGCCAGTTGACCATCAGACCATGCTGTGACTCTAATCTTATTCGTATCCATCTCCATAAATGGCATAAGGATTGGAAAATCCTCATTACTGTCCAAATGTATTTTAATCTTCTTGACAATGGCTTATATTTTATCTGAACGGTTGCTTCTTTGCTACAACTTGCAAATTTTAGCTTTTGTTGTAAATTTCCTAGTAAACACAAATTTTGTTGTACCCAACTCTTTTGTCTGACAAAAATCAGCCATATATTTTTTAGACTGTATGTAAACAGCCCAACAATGAGGCTCATAGCTTACTTCAATTGTAAAAATTGTTTGCTATTGTAAATTGGCACTCTATAAATCTTTTTGCTGAAGTATTTTAGCAAAGAAGATTGTTTGCTGAGAATTCTCAATTTTCTTGCAGCATGAAATTAGAAATCTCAAAATTCATCACTAGAGAATTGACCTATAAGACATGACAACTCTTGATTTTTAGTTTTCAGCAATGCTAAAAGATTTTCCATAGTATCTGAGCATAATAGCTTGCCATAAAGACCATCAATAACCTTCTCATAGAAATCAATCTACTCACTCTTCTTCAACTCCGTAGTCATCTGAATGTCGGAAAGTAGCTTAACTTTAGGTTGCTTTTCCGACTTCGGATCCTTTGTCTTCGAGGCTTTTTGATCTTCTTGTATTTTCAGCTCTATGAAAATCAACCATACTCTTCTCAATTTTTGAAGAAGGCGGCTGAGAAATGGGATCATCATCTCTTTTTTGACTTCTCCTCAACAAGTACTTCGACTCCCTGATATTTTGCTATCATGGAAGAATTTGTAGGGGTAGACGAGGTTGGGGCTGAAATTGGAGCTAGTTGTTGCTCCCTTCAAATCATCTTGTTTTGTAGGTCTTTTGAGTTCTCTAAAATCTCCTCCATCATATCTTTGACAATCGGTATTACAGGTTGTGTAATAACCATACCAAGAATAAGCATAGCAATAGACACAGTATGAGAAATAGAAGTAGTGGATGGTGCAACATGAGAACTATGAGAGATCAAGGTAGGTGATGACATTGTTGGGGGTGATTGCATGCTGTTCTGCAAGTGAGCCTTTCATCTCCGCCTCTTTGTCAGTGTAGAGACTGCATTGATAGCATCCTACAAATCTTTCTTCAATCCCATAGGCTACGTATGGTCTTCAAGAAACTCTCTTAACTCATCCGAAAGTGTAGGATCAACCACTTGCAAGATGTAACGTGTCCACTAGTATCATCCAGGACACGTTGTCGAAGGATTTGCGAAAGCAAAGTCGCAACCACAGAGGTCCTTGATTAATTTCAAGATAGAAGATCAAACATATGAATAAGCGAAAGCAAGAAAATGATACCAAGTAACAATTGTATTACTGTCAAGATGTTTACAAAATACAATATGAATTCCAATCTGATCAGTCCACTGGTTCTAGACCACCCAATTTAATTCTGTAGCATTTGTAGATCCTTCAGCTATAATAATCATATGAATCTTTGAAACTCCTTCTTACATAATAGGCTTCTTGTGTAGGGAAGCTCATTTTACCAGGCTCAATTTGACATGTTTTTCATATTGAAAGTGCTGTTTGGGAAGACTTGAGTATGCTCCAACATTGCATTCCTCTTCCATAGTTTGTCCACCTGAGCTAAAGTAGTTGCATAAAGCTCTAAGCTTCAGTGTACAGCATTGGCCACAGAAGAATCTGCATACTGTGGGATTTCTGTTAACCTATGGCACTCCTCTTTTAGCATATTCTGCTCTTGCAAATACCTTTCTCTTACTAATCTTTCACAATCAGGCAATGTGATGCTCCTGTTCCTGGATTTTATTGTTCCACTGCTAATGCTTCTTTGCTAGCCCCCCCAGTCTATGGCCACATTTCCAGCAAAGCGTTCCCTCAAACCAACCTTCTTTTCCCAAAGTTCTATTCTTTTATGAACATCCCAAAATCATAGTACTACTGAGAAAGAACTTGCAGTCAATCTGTGATCTCTTAAATCATGCCATTCTTCTGACCGTTGCTGGACTATAGAACTGTTTTCATAGATGCCAGTAGGAGGATAACATTTACAGCCCCCCTATCTTTAGATCAATGAAGCACGAGCTTGACCTTGAATCAGTCCATTGCGTATTTGATCAGCTGCATCACGTACCACACCCGGGTCATGAGGGATAAAAACTGTAGAAGATTTTGAAGTGGCCCCAATTTCCTTCATTGTGTCAAAATATTGGGTCACCAAAACCATGTCCATTACATCCTTTGTTGTAATGTCTGGCACGTTTTCAGAGAAGGCAAGAACACTCTCTTTTAAGCCATCGACAATAGCTTGTCGCTGTCGAGCAATACCAAGACCAGATAGGTATTTAGATTTAGCAACAGCCTCAGTTCACTTCTTTGCATCCTTGTGTGGTGGAAGCACAAAAGTGATCCAGTTTGCTTCATCGCTTTGAAATTCTCTCAGAATTCATTCAAAAATCTCCTGTACATCCGCCGAGCACACCTCTCGCAAAGACTTACTCCTAACAGTTCACTTCACTACCAATCTAACAGTCAAAATAAGTCCATCCAGACCTCTGTTATTCTCCGAATTTTTTTCTCTTGTCAATCATCGTCGTTGCGGCCACATTTGCTGCATCATCTTCAATGTTCGTTATTGTTCTTTCAGTAGAGCTTCCCGTTTGGTGAAAAAAATTCCTTCTTTTTTTTTCCCTCCGTAGCTCCCCTCTCTCTGATTTCCTTCAGCGTCCTTCCTCCGATCGAAGGAGGGATGCAAAATTATGAACCCTGGGCCTGCATAAAAGAAGTTGAAGCAGAGAGCTTCAATGGCTTACTTAGCTGATGATGTTGCTCAACGGGTTGGCCTACGATGCCATGATGATTCAAATTACTGAGGAGATGAATTGCCCCTTCTTTGTCAATCTTATCACTGCTTAAGGAAATTCTTGACGATCCTCCCTCCTTCCCAAAGTTGCCGAACTCCCCCACTCTGGTTAGCGAAAAATCTCCCCCTCTTTTCCTTTCGTAGATCTCCCTCCAAGTTCTTCAGTAGTGCCCTCTCTGTTTCCTCTCCGCTTTCCCCCCCCCCCCCCCAAAAAAAACCTTCTTGCACACTGGCTGTCCATGAAGCTTTCAATATGTTCATCAAAATAGGATTTCTCAACATCAGGTATCAATAAATAACTTTGTGAGCAATGACAGTAGGAATAAAAATGAGTTGGGTAGCATTAAATGGACAGCCAGTGTTGCCCGCACTTTGATCTAGAAAATAGATGCATAAATTCCATGTAGCTTTTAGTACACCTGTTTAAATGGCTGAGATTTGTTTTGTACTTGACTATTTATTCTATGTGAATGAATACTATGCCTGAAATGCACTCATTCACAATGCCCATTTCTTTCTATCACTTCAATTATACCGTAGAAAAGAGAAATAAGAATGCCTACATATCGGTAATCGCTTATCTTTTGGTCCAAATGGCTTGATAAGTTGATAAGGTGGACATTGATTTCCTCGTAATATTCCATTTTGAATGGCTGAAAGTGAGTAAGGGTAACCACCAACAACATACTAAAAGTCCCCAAACAGTCGCCTCCTATCCAAGGCTCCGGTTGGATGACCAAGGGTTATAATTGCATTAATTGTCATTATGTTGTACAGATTAATGAAGCAAGATTTTCCTCTCTTTTGAATGGACTAAGGTCAATGCGATGAAGCTCTTCGCTCATTTTCAAGTACCTGCATCATAAGGGAAAACCATCCAATAATGTTAATTGAGCGCTCCACACAGGACTGAAGGAGAGAAAGTGGGAGAGAAGCAAAAACAAAGATTGAGAGACTGAGAGAGAAATCGAGATGGAGGGAGAGAAACAGAGAGAGAAAAAGAGGGAAGAGAGGGGGCAAAGAGAAACAAAGAGAGAGAAATAAGGGTAAGAGCGAGAGGTGCCAAAAATTTACATTACAAAAAGTGGAACTGTTATTGCTTGACATCCACAATTTTGTGTTGCTACAAATTATGTCTCTAGTCATGAAAAAGTATACCTTTCTGTTCTATAAAGGCACATGCCACTTCTCTCTCAACTAAGGGATGTGAAACTAGCTTAATCTTCATGATAAATACTCACTCAATATATGTATGCAACATATGAATAGACAGTGCAATCCAAATGTGTATAACTTGAATATTATCATTAATGATCTTCCACCACTTTTTCATTCACTTGATTTTCATCAACATGACAATGAAAACTTTGCAACTTTTAATATGATCTTTTCAATGACCATGGTAGCTTTGAAGTGTATCACAATCATTGTCATAAACCATGACAACCCTTAAATACATTATATTGATCCACACATAGCACTTTTACACTACCTTAGATATGTAAGGCATAATTTTGGAGATGTTGCCTATTGTGGAGATGAATATATTACTAATGTTGTACATTTTTGTGCTAGTATACTACTCGCAATCCTATTGGTCATGTTATAGGTGGACTCTATTTCCTACCTTAGTACTATTGTGCATCACCTCTATCATTCCTTTGCTATCCATGAAGCACCTATTATACAAATGCTTCTAGATTTATTAATAATCCAAGATGGAATCATCACAATCATTTATAACTTCATCAATATAGATATGGTCATCATAATCTTAGATCCTTCTTCTTCTTCATGGTTTAGATTTTTATGACCATTCCATAAAAAATTAGTGACAACAAGCTCTATGTTGATTATGATATTACAATCACTTTGATTAGGGACTATGCTAGGTAGGATTGTTGTATTGATGATACCTATGACCATTTTTGTGAATCGCATACAAAGATTTGTGATGAGAAGCCTAATGATCTAAAAGTTGATACAATTTTTATCTTATATTAGTGTTTTTTTTTTAAGTTTTTGATGTGTTGCTTATTGTAGCCTTGATCATTTAGGACTATTTCTCTTTTGTTTATCATTGGATTGGTTTATGAACTATTCTAAAAGAGCCATTTGCTTCTTGAATCTATTTTAGTATAATGTGAGCGTATTGCTATATCGAGTAAAGGATAACAAAAGAACATGAGATGAGGTGCAAGATTTGCCAAAATAATAAGGATTTATTGTGTAATTTATTGTATCATATAAAATATTAAGTTCTTTTTCTCATAATTTCTATTGTAGCTTGATATTTTTTGTATATTTTCCATCCAAATTGGTAAACTACACTTGTTGTAGAAGTCATCTATATATCTAGTAGATTTATATTGTATAAAACGAATAATCTACTCCCAACTTGATGCATTGGATCAACTTTTCTTGATACTCTCTTTTACTATAGTAAGGTATTTCATGTTGTGATTTTGTATGTGATTTTCATTCTCCACTTGATGCGATGTATCATGTGGGGTTAGAAATTTTGACAAATTTATCACCCACTTGGTGCAATGCATCAAATGGTGTTAAAAATTATAATACTTCATTCTTTTCTTGATACACTACATTAATATTGTATGATTTTGTGGTAAATTTTATACTAACTTGATAAAGTATATCAAGTTGGTGTGATTTTAGATGTTAATTTTATACTAGCTTCATACTATGCATTAAATTGATATGATTTTTTATTTTAATTGTATAGTACCTAGATGCACTGCACCAAGTTTCTAAAATATCATGTATATGTTTGTCTTACATTTGATGAATGGCATCAAGCTATTTTATGTTCTGCTACAATTTTGTCATTGACTTGATGTGATGTAGCAACTTGTTATATAGATTTTATAAATTTGATACCAACTTGATATGGTGAATTAAGTTGCTTTTTTTTTTTTGCACTTCTACTTGATGCACTATATCAAATTCATATTGTTTGGAATAATTTTTATTTCACTTTTGAATAAATTTCATGTTCAATTGTATCAAATGCATCAATTCATTAGCTTCTTAGTGTGAGTTGACATGATGTATCAATATTCTTATATCTTGTGATGATATCATTTTTTCATTGATCCATTCCATCAAATTGGTTTCAATTTTGAGTGAGCTTTATTCCTTATTTGATGTAATGCATTAAGCTTTTACAAATTTCATGTTGACTTCATAGACTACACCAAGCTTTTTGGAATATTTGACACTTTCACGATCCACTCGATGCACTATATCAAGTTGACATATGTTTTGAGTAGACTTTCTTAGCAAGACGATATGTTACTTGAAGTTTCTAGCTATTTTTCTTAAGATATAGCTTGTGACACACTGTTTTTTTTTTATACTATATTTTCAAATTGGTATAGTATATCATGTTGCTAAGTTTATCAAAAGTGTTTAATTTAACCTTATTAGCATGAATAAATTGATGACAGATACTATAAAGTTCCCTATTGATAGGTCATGGATTGAATTAAATACCTAACTTTTATGCTCTTATTTTCATACAAAATGTATCTTCTTTCTTGCGAGATTATATTTTTCTTTATTTTAGTCAACTACTCCATGCAATGCATCAAGTTTGTTAGACATTTCTGCAAGTTTTCATTAAATGCATCATGTTTTTTGAAATGTTCTGTATTTTTTATTCTCTTCATTTATCTTTTATAATGACTTTTTCATCATATAGTTGATTTTTATCAATTATTGATGCTGGGAGGCATATTCTATGGTGGATTCCGTGCCACGGTGGATTCCGTGAGGTTTTGCGGTGGATTCCGTAAAATTTTATTATCGGGGCTCATACACAAAGTGGATTCTTTGTGTGAGAAGTCGATGGGGACACCTAACCTTTTCAGGTGTTTTGTTAATTTTATGTGTACATGGGTGATCCCATAGCGGGTGATTCCGCAAAATACATATTTAAATTAATAAATGTTTATGATTTTAGAGTGCACACTCGTAATAAATTAAGGTTATGATTGATTTCTAACCAATTTATTTATATAGTTGAAGACTGCTAGGTATTCACTTTTGTCGGTTTAATTGTATTATTTTTCTAACAATTGTGGATGCTTCAGTTGATGTGTAGAGCTAGCAGTAGTGGCAGTGGGAAGCATTGGAGGATAGCGTGTATTCAAATTATCGTCAATTTTTTATGGGCACGTATCTTAGGTATGGTGCCTATATTTTATCGCACTTATTTATCAAAGTGCTTGATATTTATTTATTATTTTTGCATGCGCATGAGCGCATGATTAAATATTTGTATTGGACATTGTATTGGGGTACTGCCTGACTTCTTGGGCGTCCATTAGCTTTAATTCTTTATTGGCACAAAAGCAAACTCAAAAGCTAAAGTGTGCTATTTTGTAATTTGGGCTATTATTTGAGCTTGAAGATAAATAATATATGAAATACATGCTTTGTGGAGTACTCACACAAGGCATGGGAGGAGATTGCACCCAATTGGTCTCTTGTTCATGTCGTGCAAGTTTTCTTCATTGATTTGTGTGCAAAAAGTAGAGTTCTTTTGTTATTGGGGAACTTCTGACGCTCACTATGCGCACATACGACGACCAATCTGTGCACCAGTGGTATTAGAGCAAAGCTGAGATCGAGAGCTTCCAATCGGTTACCATCTTGCGTGAAGACGAATCTCTTGGAATGATCGAGCTCTACAGTCAGTCTCATCACGAACGGTCGATACCAGCGTGTTCCTGGCAGTTAAGAACCCCCTTCTACACTCTCTAATCGCGAGAGACCAGCCTCTATAGGCGGAGGACCACGCGGATATCTCCTTCAACAAGTTGTGAGTAAATAGATAAGCCTCCATAGCTTCATATCTTCAAAGCTTTAAAAAGCTTATTAATCTTAATAGTAAGCTTATTTAAAAAGCTTACTCAATGAATTCAACAACAAACAGCGGCAGCAGTATGTCCTGGACGGCATCAAAACGGCCGCCAACATACTCAAATACACAAAAATCATGCAGGCAACATAAAGCCTTAAGCTCTTAAATCCTTCAAGTCCTCCAAGTCGTCTTGATCCCGCAAGTCAGAGAGGTCACAAAAGACTTACTCAACAACTATCATAGCGGCAGTTCATACGCAGAAGCACATAATCAGTCTATTGCTCTCTGGTAGACCCTGTTCACACTTGCAGACTTGCTGAACCAATTTCAGCAAGAACAAAAGTTCATACCCAGTTTCTACGCAAGACTATTCTCTTGGACGACGGTTGTGACAACGAATACCGCAAACGTAAAGGACAAAGACTACAAAAGCCAAACAAAATATACAAGCCTTGTATACCTGCCTTTGAGCTACCCTCATCTCGCTAATAAGATTTTGAGATTGTGAGGTCTTTAGGATTTTGCACGATGATTGAACAAAACATGGACGATCTTATGGCTGAAGGTGAACTACCCGAACCAACGATGGAGCAAAAGTTGGATTTGATTATGATGCAGCTTGAAGAAGAATGAAGAGCTCAACAAGCTTTGCAAGTTCAATTGGCCAATTTGTAACGATCTACCACTGACCAAGATGGATCGCAACCCGAAGATCTTATACAATGTACCATCGATGCAACACTTGAAGCCCAATCCATTCGCAAAGAAACAAAGATAAGTAAAAGAAACTTCAAAATTTGTACTTTCAATGGATCACTCGATGGAAAGACTGTACTTGCTTTTATTAGTCAATTTGATGATTACTTCCATGAAAAAACATATGCTGAGAAAGACAAAATTAAATTTGTCACTAACCATTTAGTTGATCGAGCATCCTTATGGTGGATTGTGGTCCGCAAGAGCGTTGATTGCCCTACTACATGGGAGACTTTCCAAAAGAAATTTTTGCAGAATTTCCTTCCTCCTCAATTCCATAAAAAAGCCATCAAGCAATGGGATCTTCTACAGCAAAGAGATCACGAACCTATTTCCCAATACACTGAATGTTTCTGGAATGCCCTACAGCAACTACGTATGCTTGAAGATGTACTTGAAGCGACTCACAAACGCAAGTTTATGTCTGGCCTACTTGGACATTTCTATGCTGAAGTCAATATGTTCAATCCAACAACCCTTGAAGATGCAAATTTTTTGGCTCATGACACTGAAGACAAGATTCGAGGACGAGACAAGCAACCACAACAATTTCCAACTAGTGGTAACTATGGTTCCAAACAATTCAATTCAAATTTTTGAAGATTCAATCAAAGTCATTTTCTTCCATCTTCATTCCGTAAGTCTTGGACACGACCACCTGCCTTGCCATCAAATACCAATCCAAACCCTAAGCCATCCTCACAGTCAAATCCCAATGATTCCTAACGTTCTTGCCATTACCAATCATGTATCTAAAGCAAAACCCATAGTTTGTTATAAATGCCATCAACCTGGACATCTAGCAACCAATTGTCAATCGAAAAAGCCACTTGTCCATATCAATTATCTTGGCGCAATAGAATAAGAAGAACATGAGGAAATGCCAGACTTTACGGAAGATGATGACGACATTGGTACTACTTCGGATACTTTGCCAGGTATGCCAACTCCCCATTCTTTGTTAACAATGAAATGTTTTGTGTATGGTAAAGAAAAGACTATTTTACATGATGATGGGAGCACATATGACTTTATTATTGCAAAATTAGTCAAAGAATTGAATTTATAAACTGTTTCTACACATTATCACATCAAGTCTGCATTCCTAGGAACGAGATATAATGGAACACAAGAGGTGCATAATTTAGAAATTAAAATTGGTGAATATGCTGAATGAAGAAATTTCCTAGTTATACCTTTGCAGTCTAGTGACATTATCTTAGGAATGCCTTGGCGTCATCAATACAATCCTGACATAGATTATTCTACGCATTCAATTAAAATTTATTTTCAAGGAAAACAAATCACATTGCATGGTATGCACACCTCCAATAATTTTTCATTGCTTACTTATACTTAGGCTAAACGTGTATTACGTAAAAGTAGCAAATCTTATAAAATATGGGTGAATGAACTTCAAGCTAAAGAAAAACAAATGCATCCTAGGCATACACAATTTTTTGCTTAATTTCTGGAACACAACCACCATGTAAAGCACCATATAGACATAACCAAATTGAACATAAAGAAATTCAAAATCAAATCCAACGGTTGCTTAACAGAGGATTAATTCGACCAGTAGTTCTCCATTTGGTGCATTTGTCTTATTAGTAAAGAAGAAAAATAATACTTATCGTATGTGCATTGATTATCGTGCCCTAAATAAAATTACTGTTAAGAATAGATATTCAATTCCTAGGGTAGATGATCTTATGGATAAGTTACAAGGATCTGCCATATTCAGTAAGATAGATCTTAAATTTCACTATCATCAAGTAAGATTGGACAACTCTGATATATTCAAAACTGCATTTAGAACACAATTTGAATACTATGAATTTCTAGTTATGCCTTTTGGTTTAACTAATGCACCAGTCACATTTAGTTGTATGATGAATCACATATTTTTGAAACATCAGTATTGTGTCATAGTATTCTTTGATAATATATTAGTATTCAGTAAAAATGAAAATGAGCATTATGAATATTTATCTTTAGTTTTTAAGTTGTTAGAAGAAAATCAATTATATGCTAATCTAGAAAAGAGTGAATTCTTCCAAACAGAAATTGAATATCTAGGGCATATTATTTCATCAGGAGGTATTAAAGTTGACCCTAAAAAGATAGAAGCAATTTTAAATTGGCCCATACCCAAAAATGTGCATGAGTTATGTTCTTTTCTAGATCTTGCTAGTTTTTACAAAAAGTTTGTGAGAAATTTTTCATTACTTGCATTACATTTGACAAAACTTTTAAAGAACGGTATTGTGTATAATTGGTCTGACAATCAACAAAAATCCTTTGATTTATTGAAACATGCTTTAACTCATGCTCCTGTATTACAATTACTTGACTTCAATAGACCATTATTCTTAGTAGTTACTGACGCTAGTGGATCTAGAATAGGAGCAGTTCTTATGCAAGATAATCATCCCATAACTAACTCTAGTTGTAAACTCAAACCATCTAAACTTAAATATTCTACATATGATAAAAAATTGCTAGCTGTAGTATAAGCCTTACGTCAATGGAAACATTATTTAATGGGATCTGAATTTATGATCAAAACTGACCAACAAAGCATTAGACATCTTCTTAGTCAACCATAAATATCTGACCGGCACATTAAATGGGCCGCTTTTATTCAAAGTTTTAATTTCATTATACAATATCAACCAGAAAAAGAGAATGTTGTAGCTAATACTTTGAGTAGAAGACCGATAATTCATAATATTTCTGTGATATCATTTGATTCCCTTATCCCTATGAAAGATACTTATCATCACGATCTTACTTTTCAAGCTGATTGGAATAAACTAGTTTGCATATATTTGGATTCCTATTGATTCGTTGTCTTACAATAATGGATTCATGTTTTATGAAAAAAGATTATGTGTGACTGTTCCATTTCGATCATTTGTTTTGCATGAAATTCATTGTCCTCCATATCAAGGTCATAGATGAATTATATATACTTTGTGTACATTGATTAAAGATTTTTATTGGCCACATATGGACACTGATGTATTTAACTTTATATCTGAATGCTTAGTTTGTCAACGAGTTAAAAGACATCATGGTAAACAATATGGTTTACTAATGCCATTATCTATTCCATCACGACCATGGAAACAGATTTCAATGGATTTTATCAGTGGTTTACCTAACACTAAGGCTAACCATGATATGATTTGGACTGCTATAAATAGGTTTAGCAAACAAGCATATTTTATTCCATGCAAGAAAACTTTAACTGCATCTCAAGCTGCTCAATTGTTTTTCAAAATTATTTTCACTAATCGTGGTTGACCAAAAGTCATTATTTCTGATCGTGACTCTAGACTTTGTAATAAATTTTGGATTACTTTGTTTGCTAACTTAGGAACAAAGATTGATTTTTCATCTACATTTCATCCTGAAACAAACGGTCAAACAGAAGATACTAACAATACTATTTTAGAATACACCACATACAACTACAAAGAAAGCACCATTTGAAGTTATTGATGGATATAGATTGCCTACACCTATTGCATCATTATCAAATAAAATTCAAACTGTTGATGATACTGCTAACATGCATGCCACTATTTTTGATGAAGTTAAAGATATGATTGCCAAAGCCCAACAATCATATACAAAACAAGTAAATAAGAAAAGATAGGCTATGAATTTTAAAGTTGATGATTATGTTTGGTTACAAATAGAAAAATGAAGATTACAAAGTGTAGATAAAAACCCAATTGTGAAATTAGCACCTAGATTTTATGGACCATTCAAGATCATACACAAAATCAATGACAATGCATTTAAACTAGAACTACCACAACATTGAAAAATCCACAATACCTTCCATATCAGTTTATTACAACCCTTTAGAGGCCAATTACCTGTACACCCTATCTATGAAAACCCTCCGTTGCTAGATGATAAAACTCAAATCCTTGAGCCAAAAACTATTATAGATACTCACTTTATGACCACTAGAACTGGTCGTAGATATTCTAGATATTTGGTCAAGTTTAAAAACCATCCTGTTGAAGAAGCCCAATGGATGCACGCTAGAGACTTAAATGCTTTCCCCACTTTGTTAGCTCCACATTGAGCTAATAGCAATTCAGGACAATTGCTATCCCACCCCGGGGGTATGATGCCGAGAGGCATATTCCACGGTGGATTTTGTGCCATAATGGATTCCGTGAGGTTTTGCGGTGGATTCTCTAAAATTTTATTACCAGGGCTCATACACAAAGTGGATTCTTTGTACGAGAAGTCGATGGGGATGCCTATCCTTTTCGGCCGTTTTGTTAATTTTATGTGTACATGGGTGATTCCATAACGGGTGATTCCACAAAATACATATTTAAATTAATAAACATTTATGAGTTTAGAGTACGCACTCGTAATAATTTAAGGTTAGGATTGATTTCTAACCAATTTATTTATGTAGTTAAAGACTGCTAGGTATTCACTTTTGTCGGTTTAATTGTATTATTTTTCTAACAATTGTGAATGCTTCAGTTGATGTGTAGAGCTAGCAGCGGTGGTAGTGGGAAGCATCAGAGGATAGCGTATATTCAAATTATCATCAATTTTTTTTGGGCGCGTATCATAGGCATGGTGCCTATATTTGTAGCGCTTATTTATCAAAGTGCTTGATATTTATTTATTATTTTTGTATGCGCATGGGTGCACGATTTAAATATTTGTATTGGACATTGTATTTGGGTACTGCCTCACTTCTTGGGCGCCCATTAGCTTTAATTCTTTATTGGCACAAAAGCAAACTCAAAAGCTAAAGCATGCTATTTTGTAATTTGGGCTATTATTTGAGCTTGAAGATGAATAATATATGAAATACATGCTTTGTGGAGCGCTCACACAAGGAATGGGGGCAGATTGCACCCAATTGGTCTCTTGTTCATGTCGTGCAAGCTTTCTTAATTGATTTGTGTGCAAAAAGTAGAGTTTTCTTGTTCTTGCAGACCTTCTTACACTCACTACACTGTCAAAGAGTTTACTGTTCATAATATAAATCATGGGATTCTTATGAACACAAAAGAACTTCACTGGAAGTTATATAAGAAATCAACATACAAAATTCAGACATTGTTATCTAATAACCACCTTAGTTATATAAGTTCTTTTGTATTTAGCATATGATTTTCAGTTATACCATGTATATTTATGAAAAATAAGTCTATGGGAACCTACAACTTTGTCATTTGGAAGGAATTGACAGTCTACAGGATAAATCACATTAATTCAGGTACAAAAATATGGTCAGAACCCAAGAAAGATGCCAAAAACTACCAAGAGTCCACTAGGTCCACATGGGACCAGGAGTAACAGACTTAAGTGATCAACAAGTGACCTAGGCTGGTCAAAAAGTGACCACGGACTAAGCAGGGAGCAGCTCGTGTTTTTCGGTGCAAAATGCGGGCTGCACTGTCTAAGGAAAACTGGAGAGAGCTGGAGCTATGGTGCATGAAATGGAGCATGAAAACTGAAGATCAACAGGTCCAACCACTGAAGATGTAAACATGGTGAGAGCTCCACTTCTCTACCTTTTTGGTTTGATGAAAATGCATGCTGAAATAGTCTATAAAAGAGGAAAATTTGAGAGAAGAGGAGGCAGCCTACTCTTATGCACAACTTCTCTCATTTTGTTTACCTTATTCTTGGTTCAATGAAGCCCGACTTGTACCCAAGTACTTGAGTGACTTTGGGGCAAGCAAAGGGTGAGGATATTGAAGACTTATGGGCTATTATGGGCTAAAATAACCAGTCATGAACAAGGTAGCCGACTGTTATGGTCCATTTTTATGAGCAAAAATGAGATTTTTATGGTTGTAATGGAAGGAAATTACCTCTTTTCTTCAGGACATTGTTCATGAATGATTAGAAGTGCTTCCTCTTGAGTTTATGCACTCATTTTGAACTTGATTATGGGCTGAAATTTTCTGTTTTAAAACTGTTTTAAAACAGGGCTGAAGCTAAAAGTATACTTTTTCAAATCATTTCATGTATCTTTGGCCCAAATCTTGGATGCATTTGAATCTATCGACAAAATACTTGAACCAAAGGGTTGAAATCCATCTATGTACTTGAAATAAATGCCATTAGAGCTTGCATTTGACATTCATAAATGAATTGTGAATCTAAAAATATCCTTTATGATATGATGTATGTATCCAGAGGCATTTGATGTAATCAAGTTAGTCTTATTCCTTCTATTCATGTATGCTAAGTACATAGTGAAAAGGCTTGTATTCTTCTTCCGTACCTAAATCATTTCTAAATCCCGAATCTAATTAAACCCCAATCCATTTTTCATTCCTGAATCTTGAATCCTAAACTCTTCTTTTGCACTAAAAGCCCCGGTGGTAGACCCTCAACTCTTAACGCGACAAGAGTGGTGAGCTCGACGTGAAGGTCCGCCTGCGGAAGAAGAAGTCCAATGGGAGAATCATCAAGTTCGGGAGGCGATGCTTTGCAACAGTTGGTTTGTCTAATGCAAGAGAGCCAGCAACAACAACTGCAATTTCAACAGTAGTTGCAATTGCAACAACAACGAAGGCAATAAGAAGAGCGGATTGATGCTGCTGCCATTAAGGCCTTAAAAGTAGTTGGGCATGAGCTCAAGCAATTTAATGGACAAAATGTGTACTCTTTTATCTGCCTCTACATTGACAAGATGGTCTTCTTTGGAGTTCCTCAACATGCCTGGAGCCGTTACTTTGCTCGCCTGGCTGTGCATGGTCTCTAGGACCGAATTCATGGTCTTTTCCAAAAAGATGCTGGATGGACTATGTTCAAGAAGGCTCTTCGAGAAGGATTTTTCCTTGAAGAATCTGGCCTTATGACAAAGAAATTCTTCACTAAATGGGTCGAAAGGCATAGTAAGGGTCTAACTGCTACTGCTCTTCATTGAGAATTTGAAAGAAAAATTTCCCAACTAGATCTTCATGACCAACAAGATATGGAAAGTCAAAAGATTGAATTATTTTTAAAGGCTGCAGATTCTTCTCTTCAGGAGAAATTGACTGACAGACTTGAAGACCCTGACTCTAAGTCGGGATTGAAGACTGCTTGGAGTGATGTCACTGAAGTAGTTAATATGATTGCTCGAAGAGAACGATTGTGTTTAAGATGGGGATCAACCCCCCTAACAAAGAAAAAGAAGACAAAAGGAAAAAGAAAAAGCAAACATCCCAGTTACAAGTTGCAGTCTCACATAGAGACTCCAATGGATCTTAAAGGGAACCTAGAAGAAAGGATTCTTGGAAGTAGAATTGAATTTACATTAGGTTAAATTCTCGGTATTGCAAACGAGGATTTCATGATGTAATAATTGATGTAATTAAACAAAAAAGACAATATGTTGGTGAGGAAACTGAAGAATCTGTACATGCTTTTTTACAAGTACTTCATGTGTATTTGCAGGATGAAGAGAAGCTGAAAACTCAAGGGATTCGATTCGAGGCAATCAAAGAATTGATTGCAACCATAGAAGCCAAAGATGAAGACATTTATGAAGCAAAAGCTGAAGAAGCCATAATGGTGGAAACTTCTCAATCTAAAGTGCAACCCATGCATAAGAAAGAGACTTTTCTTCACAATATGCAAGAAGAAAGTGAAACTCACTTTATTCCTAGTAGTCACTATTCCCGTACCCATTGGGCAAGGGCGACTACTGAAACTGTTGTTAAAATCGGTGAGAAAGAAACTCCATGCATTGCCCTTATAGACCATGGTTTGGAAATTAATGTTATGCCAAGAAGTCTCTATGAGAATGGTGGATAGCCCATTGATGTGGACCTAGGATGGTGCATGAAGGAAACCAATAACTCTTTTGGCGATCTTTATGTAGCGTGTCCTTATGTACAAGTTACTATTGGTAATGTAAAAGATGAATTTCATTTCTTTGTTCAAGATTCCTGCAGTTATCCTATCATTCTTGGACACTTATTTATTTCCGAGTCTCGTTTAGAGACAAAGGCTCTTGATGATGGTTCATCATATGCTCGGATAAGAAGCAAGGATAATGATAAAGCTGTTCAATTCCTAACTGTCTATGTTAATCACCATCGGAATAGGGATTGATTGAGAGATCATCCTGTTCCTCCTAATGCCCGAGAATTGAAGGGTTTTCGGGTAGCGCTGCTATAAGTGGAGGCTATGCCAGTGCATCATGCCACAATAAATTTCCTCCACATATGAAGGAGGCAAGGTCTAAAGCTGATTTATAGATTTTTTCAGCCAATGGTGTGGCTGTTATAAACAGTTTTCAGCCATGAACAGGGCTGAAAGAAAGTATTTAAGTCATATGGAGCAAGAGCTGAAGCAAATTGATGTTTTACCTAAAGACGAAGAAATTTCAGGACTATTTTATGGGCTGAATTATAATGATATAATGGCTGAAATTTATACATCCGTTCATGCTGAAAATCAGTCCATACAGGTATGTACATTGGATATGTATGACATAATTCAAGAATTTGCAGATTATGAAGCTTTTGGACAGCCAAACAAGGATGAAGCAAGAGTAGAAACAAAGTATAAAACAGTTGATAAGAAGGTCAGTAGCTACTCCTCTTCCACCTGAAAGTGAAGGACTGGCAGAAAGGGTATCCAAACAACCAAGCCTTCGTGATCCTAAAGATATTGGTCACCAATTTACAGCAAAAAGTCTACAAAAGCTGAAAATTGGTGAAGAATCTTTTCTCTTGCTAGCTGAAAATCAAATCTTCATGCTCTAATTGTGATATGCATAATTCATTGTTTTTGTATTAACTTTATAGGCATAACAAATTAGAAATCATGCCAACTAGTTAACGGAAGGACTAAAAGAAAATGATACCCTAGCTAATGGTCATTACGGTACTTCATCAAAATGAACCCAAAAGTATTGTTATAGAAGAAGAATCCCTTAAATTGAGTATAGGATATTTTCTCTCAGGTCTCATGACTATGAGTAGAATTGATTGAAATAAATTTTATAACTATAGTTGATAAATTTCATAGATGGCATTAATTTTAATATGCGATCCTAGGACAAAAAAACCACATTTCTAAGATGCTTTTTGTTGAGACTGATTTATTATTAGACTAAGAGATCCTCAATGATGCTCATAAATGGATTACTTATACTCAAAGCCCTCTAAAGAAGTTTTTTGCAATAACGAATAATTATCTACCGGGACAAACAAATCCTTGAGCATGATACAAGGCCAAGATATAACATCAACAAATCTCTCAACTACTATGTACAATGCAAGATTTATGGTCAACTTGCAACTTGACGTACATCTCCATAAAGCTATCCATTTAAGCCTCTTTGTTGTAATGTAGATAAGATGGAAAACAAAGAAGGTCTTATTGTTCAAGATTGCGAGATGTATCTTAGTCAGCGTATCCCATGTCCTTGCTCTCAATGCAAGTTGGCAATTAGACGAAAATGCCGATTGTCTATAGAACACGTACGACGATTTGGCGAGTTTCAATCTGAGATCATTGATCAGGCGATTGCAGATTTTCAGCAAATGGTAATTTGAAGTTAATATTAATCATGCATTGTACTCGCAAGCTAATTGAAAACCATACACAATAAGATTGGGTCTTGTTGGCAAATTTTCTATCCAGGGGGGTGATGTCTCGACCCAAGGGGGAGTGCATCCTTTGCAGCCAGTTAGAAGAGTTCGTGGATGTGCGATGGATGGATTGCAGGAGCCAATCCACCACTCGCAAGGCCCATCTATACCGTCAATTCCAAAGGAGATATACAACCTTCTCGACCTACCTACAATCTTGGAGCCTGAGATGGAGGCAATGATCGATGCATTGATTCCCATGGATGTTGAGACATCTGACCCGCTTAGAGAGGAAGCACCCATACCATTATATAATGGGTGCCCAGTATCTCGGTTGAAGACATTGCTTGCACTCTTAAGTGTGCAAGCAAAATACGGTTGGAGCGATACGAGTGTGACCAAGTTATTCAGGTACCTTGCACATAGGCTTCATTGAATATTTTTTTTATAGTATTATTGTAAATATTTGTGCTTTTTCAAGGTGTTTTATGATTTTTTTCAAGTTATTGAAATATCATATATTACCACCTACAAATACCATGCCTAAGTCTCGTGATGATGCACGACATGTTTTACGGAAGCTTGGCATGGTCTACAATAACATCCATGCATGTATCAACGACTGCATACTGTTTCGAGATGAATACGAGACTATGGAGACATGTCCAAAGTGTGGTGCTCACAGGTATCGACAGGACTTGCAAGGGCAAACCATCCCTCAAAAAGTTCTCAGGCACTTTTCGCTCATCCCCCGCATAAACCACATGTTTCGCACGTGTGGCATGGCAAACTTGACAACGTGGCATGTGCAGAATAGGTCCACGGATGGAGTTCAACGAATATCAGTGGATTTGGGCGCATGGAGACACATTGACTCTACCTTCCCAGGCTTTGTGTGAGAGCCAAGGAAACTTCGGCTCGGTCTCGCCATGGATGGTGTGAACCCATTTGGTCTACGCTCGACTTCTTACAGTGTGTGGCCTATAGTGCTTGTCAACTACAACATCCCTCCATGGCTTTCTACGAAGAAAGGACATCTCATCCTTAGCTTGCTCATCCAGGACCGCTACAAAGTAAAAAATATGGACGTGTATCTTCATCCATTAGTCGATGAGCTTAAGATTTTGTGGGAGGAGGGAGTCACCGTGCAAGATATGAGCAGGCACGATGGTCGGCGGTCGGCCAACATTCAAGCCATTCTCATGTGGACGATGCATGACTTTCCAGGATTGGGAGAGTGATCAGGTGAGAAGACCTCCATTCTCGCAGGTAGTATCTATATTTTATCTCATTCAATCAAGTATTCACAAGGTCATGGCTCGCCTTACAGGTCTGGTTACCTCAGGTTATCATGCATGTCCATTGTGTGGGCCACAGTTAGACTCCCGAAGGTCACGAACCATGAAGAAGATGGTATATCAAGGACATGCCTCTTTCTTGCCAGAGGATCATGAACTAAGGGAAGGTTTTCTTGGACGACCTCCAACATGTATGAACGTCGCAACCTGGTACGAGCTGAAATGGTAAACCCAGAATCACATCCAAATGGAATGCGACGGTTGTCAGTTTTCTATGAGTTGCCATATTGGACCCACTTACAGGTCAACCAGTTGTTGGATCCCATGCATATTTTCAAGAATGTGGGCAGCTTGCTATGGGACCACATCACAGGAAAGAGAGACACTATAGGATCATGAATGGATTTGAAGGAGGTAGGTAAGATGGATGTGCTTTGGCCGCAATCAAGTGCTGAAGGGGGAGTGCAGCTTCCTTGCGCTCCTTGGGTTTTGTCCACCAAAGAAGAGCACATTGTGAAGCAAGTAATCAAGTCTATCCGCACTCCGACAGGTATGATACGTTCTCTCAGGTCCGTATTTTCTAAAGATGACCAATTGTCGGGGCTAAAATCCAATGATTGGCATAAGATATGTCAGGTTTGTGAACAGAATGGTTTGTAATTAGCGTGGGCATTTTGCAATTTGAAAAGTGGCCATTATTCATAATGCTTTCTCATTTGTGGTAGTTTGTCCTACCGATCGCGATCGCAAGATGCCTTACTCTAGAAATTCGCGGGGCCATCTACAAGTTGTCGAATTTGGTGCAATGGATCTCACAGAAAGAGATTAAGACGTCCGCGAGGTGGGGAGCAGTCGAGACGGTATGTCTCTTTGAGAAATACCTGCCCATTAGCATGCTCACAATACAAGTCCGCCTTCTTGTGCATCTTGTGGACGAAGTGGAGATTGCTCGACCTGTCCATACGCGATGGATGTTCTTCCTGGAGCGCTTCATGAAAACCCTGAAAGGCTTTGTGCGACAACGAGCTCGACCAGAAGGTAGCATGGCAGAAGGTTGGTTGGTGTCAGAGGCGTTAGTGCATATCTCACAATGGCTACCAACAGTGGAACCAGACAATGAAATGCTATGGATGCTGAAGGACGATGATAGACTGACTGGAGATGTGGTGGTTGGAAATGGGGTAGAAAAAAGAATGGATGCCTCAATGGAAGAGAATGTGAATCGCTTTTGTATGTTGCACCATGCCTCCATGGAGACGTGGCTCGCCAAGTACTAGATTGCAAGGCAAGATCAAGAGGAAGCGCGAGCTGAATTCTGATGTAGTACGCGTCATCGACCGATTCGATATCCCGAAGGCATGGAGGAGATGCCGCGGTTTATGTCAACATGATGGTTGCATGGAGCCTTGACCGCAGCATCCAGTGAAGGGACAGAGGTCTCAATGGAGGAGTGGGAGTTCTCGAGGGGATGTAGTACAAAGGTGATGAGGGGTTTAGAATATGTTGTATCTAAATTTTATATGCGACATCTAATTTGAGTGTTTCAATGTACAGTACAAAATATATAGTGCAGCGTGGTCGCGCGGACGGCATTTTCACGTGGAGCATATTGACAAAATGCGCTCCACAATGGACTGTGGTATCATGGCAAGGTTTGAGCAAGAGAGCCGGCGACGAGCAACGGATCTGAACACGGTCGTGGATGAGATGGAGTATTTTGGGAACTTGCAAAGTATTATTATGGTGGATTACCATAGCTTCTCCATGATACTATTCGATGTGCAGTGGTTCAAAGTGGTACTTGGAGGAGCTGGAGCAACAGTTCGACAAGGTCCATCTGGATTTCTCGAAATAGATTCCGAAAAAAAATGGACGGATTTGCGTGACACCTTTGTGTTGCGGGCCCATTGTGAACAGGTGCATAGAGTCATTTGCTTGCTAATTGTAATACGACATGGTTTATGTCACAATGGTTTAAACTCGCTTTGTACGTGTTTGTGAACAAGTAATCTTCTATTCAAACCACCGACAACCTTGATGGTGGTATGTTATACCTTCAGCTCCTCGAAGTGCGAGAGTATATGATCAAAGCAATGTTCCGGGCATAGATGAAGATAATATGTAAATAGAGGGGTCGATATTACAAGGGGTGGAGGCTACTGCAAGCTTAGAGCCCGCATCGGCTAATAATGATCGAAATATAGGAGTCCAAGAATTTTTTAAGAACGAGGAAAACTCATTCTTTTGCGGTGACATGTCTATCGACCTTCCAGTGTATGCAGAGTTGTGTTAGGAGATTAACATGGGACCATAGGATACTTCATTCTTGGAGAATTGTATTACTCAATTCGTTGTTTATATCTTCCATTAAGGTACATAAGATATGCATTTTAAGAGGGCTTTTTAAAAAATGATTTATATTAGTGTGCTTTGTATAGTTTAAATTGATTATTCTAACACCATTTTTCATCTGTGCAGGTGACATTTTCAAGATGAGTCAAGGGATGAGCGATGAGGAGTTTCAGGACATCATGGCACGCATGTCTCTAGACCAGCTCGCGAGATTCAGAGAGATGGTAGACCAGGAGCAGTCTCGTTCTTCATCAGGGCGCTCTGGTAGATCTACTTCAACGTGATCACATGCTTGAGCTTCGAGCAGATGATCTCGACGCTCACGACTTGGGCCAGAGGGAGGGACTACATCGGGATCAGGGGGATGCTACTATGGAGACACGGATGTGGTGTCTCCGTCTCGTTGTTCAGCTGAAGCTGCGTCACCTCGAGGATTTGTCACACCTGTGGGGACATCTTCTCCAGTTACTCTGGCTTTTGTGCAGCCGTCAGCAGGTGGCACCCCTTTTGGTGGCACCCCTTAGAGTTCCACTTTGAGAGAGGTTACCCCCATCAGTACACTGGATGTAGAGGGGTCTCTTGGATATGCCGAGGAGCGTGGACAGAGATGGGAGAGGACCCATCTTAGGCAGACTCCTAGGGGTTATGGATACCTGGCTGATATTAAGTTAGGAGCCATCATCATGAATGATGAGGGGAGGAGGGTGATGGCTGGCATGAGAGAGTTGTGCCAACAAGTTTTTCGGCACAATGTCCTGGATCATTGGAAGAACATACCGGAGAGGAGCAAGGACTACATAGTAGCATCCTTGCACGAGGAGTTTCCGGTGCCAATCGCAGTAGATAGATTCTCTACGGGCTGGATGATGGATTGCATGCGTGCATACATGTCACATAGAAAATCGGACACACGCAAGGCAATCAAGAGTGGGGCTGCAAAGCCCAAGTGGTTAGATGCAGACGACTGGCGCCGATTGAGGGAGGAGGCTACAGATTATCCAGGACGTTGGAGTCAGCAGTGGCGAGGGCATGACTCGAGGCCGGAGTGGTCCATCATCTTGGGAGTGGCGGCCATACGACATATTTGGAGGACTTTGTAAGTTTCTCTTTTGTTTTGCTTGTTTGTTTTTTTGAAATATTCTTTGTACTGACAATCATGTTTCTAACAGTTAGCATTTTGTTTTCTTTGCAGCACTCCATTACAAATCGCGATCCGCAAGGCCTTGAGACTCAATATGCAGAGAGGCATGGTCTCAATGCATTGATCGACCAATTGTATAGATGTGGCAGCCCTGTAAGTCACTCATCTTTCTTGTCCGTAGTTACCATGAGATATTTGAATGCATTATTGTATGTGGATTGATGTGTTGTTTCTTTTTCTGCAGAATCCGTTCGATGCTCCTTTGTGGCGAGACGAGCTTTCGGGGGGCAAGGATTTGTAGCTCGCCCTTGGATTCTTGGAGCTCACACACCTTTAGTTTTTAGTCGCTTGATCTATGTAGACATTTTCTATGTATTAGTGATATCCTTTTATGATTGTACCAATCGTATTTTATGCGATCATGTATTTATTTCATGTATCAGTTTTATGATTTTAGTATACATTCTTTTTGTTTGCAAGCACTTTGTATACAGTAGTACAAAAACTATTTTATATGGCTCTCATACAATACACAATGCTATATGTGGCAGGGCAGCACATTTTTTTTCCCCTGTTACCATCGCTATTTGCGTCGCAAATTTACTACTCACATCGCTATATGCGTCGTTATAGCAACGCCAATAGCGACATTTCTATGGCATCGTCAATAAGGACACTTTTTACGACGACGGGGGCAAATTTTGTTGTTTGTATTTTCGTCGCTTTAAACGTCAGTATAAGGTCTATATCTTGTAGTGATAGTAATGGTTTTTTTTTCTTGTTTATTGTTGTTTAGTTTTCTTACTTATTGTTGTTGTTGTAGTAGTGGTAGTAATAGTAGTTTTTTGTTCTTTTCTTTTTTTTGTAGTAGTAGTAGTTGTTGTTGTTATTGTTGTTATTGTTGTAGAGAGAGATAAATGTTTTGTTAAAGAAAATGAGAAAGGGGGAGGAAGAGAAAAAAGAAGAAGGAACAAGAGAGAGGGAATAAACATACAACATAATAAAGAAACAGAAAAAGAGAGAGATATGGAAGGAGAGGAGATAATGAATGGATAAAAAACAAAGAGAGAGTGGTGGCGAGGTCCGGTGAGGTTCGGTGCAACACCACGAGATGAAAAACACTCCGACATATGTTAATTTGTGGGTGGGTGGGTGGAGAATTTACATACGTTAATTTTTGCTGAGTTACAAGAGAATAAATCCCTTCTCAAACAATTTAAAAAAGAAAAAAAGAATGATTAAAAAAATAAATTGTTTGTCGTAACGTAGACAAAATGGAAAATGATGAAGGTCTTGATGTTGAAGATCGCGAGGCATATCTTAATCAACGTATCCTAGGTCCTTGCTCTCAATGCAAGCTGGCAATTAGATAAAAATGTCGATTGTCTATAGAACACGTATGACACTTCGGCGAGTTTCAATCTGAGATCATTGATTAAACGATCTTGGATTTTCAGCAAACAGTAAGAAATGTTAATATCAATCATGCATTGCACTCGCAAGCTAATTGAATACCATATACAAAAAGATTAGGTGTGGTTGGCAAATTTTCTATCCAGGGAGGTGACATCTCGCCCCAAGGAGAAGTGCATCTTTTGTGGCCAATTAGAAGAGTTCGTGGGCGTGCGATGGATGGAGTGCTTGAGTCAATCTACCACTTGGAAGGTACTATCCAATCTATACCATCAATACCAGAGGAGATAGACATCCTTCCAGACTTACCTATAATCTTGGAGTTTGAAATGGAGGCAATGATCGATGCATTGATTCCCATGGATCTCGAGACTTCTAATCTGCTTAGAGAGGAAGCATCCATACCATTATATGATGGGTTTCAAGTATCTCGCTTGAAGACAGTGCTTGCACTCTTAAGTGTGCAAGGAAAATACAGGTGGAGCGATGTGAGTGTGACAGAGTTGTTTTCAGGTACCTTGTATATATGCTTCGTTGATTTCTTTTCGGCACTATCATTAAAAACATTTATGCTTTTTCAAGGTATTTTATGATTTTTTTAAGTTACTAGAATATCATATATTACCACTTGCAAATACCATGCCTGAGTCTCGTGATGATGCACGACATGTTTTACGAAAGCTTGGTATGGACTACAACAATATTCATGCATGTATAAACGATTACATACTATTTCGAGGAGAATACGAGATTATGGAGATATGTCCAAAGTGTGGTTCTCAAAGGTACCGATAGGACTTGCAAGAGCAAACCATCCCTCAAAAATTTCTTAGACACTTTCCGCTTATCCCTCGTATAAACCAAATGTTTCATACTTCCGACATGGCGAGCTTGACAATGTGGCATGCACAAAATAGATCCATAAATGGAGTTCAACAAATATCAACGGGTTCATGTACATGGAGCCACATTGACTCTACCTTCCCAGGCTTTGCCCAAAAGCCAAGGAATCTTCGGCTCGAGCTTGCAATGGATGGCGTGAACCCATTCGGTCTGCGCTCAACTTCTTACAGTGTGTGGTCTATAGTCCTTGTCAACTACACTATCCCTCCATGGCTTTCTACGAAGAAAGGACATCTCATCCTTAGGTTACTTGTCCCCAGCCACTACAAAGTCAAAAATATGTATGTGTATCTTCGTCCATTAGTCGATGAGCTTAAGATTTTGTGGAAGGAGGGGGTCACCGTGCAAGATATGAGCAAGCGGGATGGTCGACGGTCTGCCAATATTCGAGAGCCATTCTCATGTGGATGATGCATGACTTTGTGAGATTCGGAGAGTGCTCAAGTAAATAGGCTCCCGTTCTCCTTGGTAATATTTATCATAGCTCATTCAAGTTTGTATTCACTTGATAGAGGTGTTAGGACAGATTTGGTTATCTTAGGTTATCATGCATATCCATTGTGTGGGCCACAATTAGACTCTCAAAGGTCACAAACCATGAAGAAGATGCTATATCAAGGACACACCACTTTCTTGCCAGAGGATCATGAACTCAGGAAAGGTTTTCTTGGATGACCTCCAACACGTATGAATTTCCAAAGCTGGTACAAGCTGAAAATAGTCCATGCGGAGTCACATCCAAACGGAATGCAACGGTTCTTAATTTTCTACAAGTTGCCATATTGAATGTGGATCGCCAAGTACCAGTAAGCTACGCAAGATTGAGAGGAAGTGCGATCTGAATCTCGACATAGTACACACCATCGACCGATTCGATATCTCAAGGACATGGAGGAGATACCACAGTTTATGTCAACACGATGGTTGCATGGAGCTCTGACCGCAGCATCTTGCGAAGGGGCGGATGTCTCAACGGAGGAGGCACTACAATAGAAACGAGACATAGACGTGCAAAGTCGGGCCCGCCCTATCATTGCATCTATATGTGCGTGTAAAAGTACGTGTAAATAGACGCGAATTTTGCGTCTATATATCCGCGCAAATAGACGCCAATATAGACACGCCAGCAGACGCGCAATTATTTAACCACCTAAAATTTGAATTAATATAATTCAAAAACCAAAGTTAATAATTATTTAACCACCTGTAATTGATTCTTGAGCATACACGTATGCACATGATAAAAACCATACAATTAAGAATACACATTGAATCATTGAATTAAAAAAAGAGAGTTAATAATTACTTTTTCATTGCTTTTTAATGAATGGTAGTTCCTGCAGTTGACAAGCCTGATATAAGGAATTAGCGTCAAGTGATAGAAACCTTACAATTAGTAGCAAGCATTGCAATATGTATCTCGTAATTTCTCTACTTGAAGATGATAAAAAATACTTCCTTTTTATTATGAAAAATTCATTTTAGCATTAAACTTGACAATTGTTTCTTGAGCATGCACGTGTGCGCATGATAAAAACCATAGAATTAATAATACACATTGAATCATTAAGCAAATTAAGTATGTTACAGTGAATGATCCATCTCATCTTCAATGAGATCAGACCTTGCTAAACTACCTACTTCTAGGTCTATGTTACCAAGAGGTAACGAAACAAATAAGTCTATCCCACTATCAGATGTGTTGCTATATTGCTCAATAACTTCATCAATATCATCGACAATCACATTACTGTCTTCTTTTGTGTTTCCTTGAACATCCTCGCGAGGTTTATCTTGTACTATATCATGCATATCATCCATTATGGTGTCATCATGCATATCATCATTAATTGTTGGATTGTCATCTGCTATCTCCATGTCGCTAATATTACCATATATTGGTTTTGAACGATTAAATATAGGGATGACATACCACCATCAGTTATTGTTTACCATTGAATGATACACAACCTGTATTTGAAAAACAAAAGCAAGAAACTTAAATACTTATTATATTGTGTATATGTATCACACATGTATACATATTAAAAAATTAGCCTTTGCATATATACCTGCTTGTATTGTTGAGGTAGTACTAATGTGTCATTCTTGTTTTGGTGAAATTTTGTAGAGTCAATGATTACAAAATCACTTGGATGACGTCTGATTGTGCAATGCTCACCATTTGTTACCAGTTCTTTAAACCACTTCACATCCAATACATATATAAAGAATCATCTGAAGTCAAGCTTCAGAATATCTTGGATCAAGCCACAATAACCTTCCATGGTACCATTGGCATCCTTGAAGTGAGCAAGGACACCACAATCTTGGGTATTTCTCTTTTCATCTATACGTTGGGTTTGAAGATATTTACCCTCACACCAAAGTGCATTGAATAATGTGCACTAGTAGTAAAAGATAAAAGATCAAACATGTCAATTATTTATATAAAATAAATCTTATAGAAACAAATTAATTGATAGTATGTCTCACATTTGATAAGCAACCTTGTGCGTATTCCCACTCTTCTTGAGATATACTAATTTCCTCCTCTTTTTCCATTCTCTTCATTTCCTCATGTAACCAATCCATATCAATATGACGTGGGAGCGCATTTAGATAATCTGGAAATGAGACATTGTTGAGAGAGAGAAAGTACGAGAGAGATACACAAGACATGCTCCCAAAGAATGATTCATATTGATGTAGAGTTAGTATATATAGGTGAGACCCAAGTCAAGTGAGAGATGATATATATAGTTGTAACATCCCTACTCAAACAAAGGTCTCTGGCTGCGAGTGAAAAAACCCTTGGGGAGAACAAGGGAAAAACCTGAGCCCCTACATATACCTACGATACAAAAATAATTTACTATAAAGTTTTCTTGAATACAATGATACATGCCTCAATCAGTGAGACAAGAACTTGGAACAATACCAAGTGCATGTCTTAATGAGCTAAAGCGAGATTCACTAAGAGCTTTTGTGAAGATGTCTGCAACCATTTGATCACTGGGACAATGCTCCACCATAATGGAACCTTTCTTGACTTCATGTCGAACATAATGATAATGAATATCAATATGCTTTGATTTACTATGTTGTATATAGTCTTTGGTAAGACTAATAGCACTTTGGTTATCACATCGAAGAGGTGTAATAAGAGTTAGTATATATAGGTGAGACCCAAGTCAAGTGAGAGATGATATATATAGTTGTAACAGACATTACGTCCATATCTAGTGTGAAATTCTTATCTTTTGCTTTTTCTTCTTGCTCTTGCTTCATTATATAGTGTCATCCATTTGCTCATTACATCACTATTGAGCACACAAAAACTATTTAACTTGTGAAGTTCTTCTTTTGTTAGCACTTTACTCATACCTTTTCCTTGAGGTACTATAGAGGTCATCCTTAAGTCTTCATCATCTTTCCATAGTCGTGGTTGAGAGGAATCTACTTCAGCAAGATATTCAGAGATATAAACAAGGGATGATTTCACTAACCAACCCTCAGTCATGCTTCCCTCAAGCTGTGCTTTTTGCCTCACAAAATCTTTCAAGGTTTTCATGAAGCGCTCAAGAAAAAACATCCACCTTACATGGACTACCCCACAAAGTGCCATCTCATCAATCAAATGTACGAGTAAATGTAATTGAGTAGTCATAATGGATCTAGGAAAAATTTCCTCCACCAAACAAACCACCTCAATAGATAATACTCGAGCATCTTGCAATGTGTTTGGATCCATTTCCTTCAAGCTCACGTATCTGCCAGGATGTATTTGAGAATTGTTTATTTTTGTGTAGAAACTCAAAGATATATAATGAAAAAATACAATGTATACACACCTCACAAGCTCTCCCATCTTGTAAATGATATCACATACATCTTTGGATACACAATGGGATATGCTAGTAGGAAGTACGAATTGAATGTAAACAATATTCATAGATCGAATGATTAGTTGAGGAAAAAGTCATCATACCCCAAAGTTTACACATAGTTACTCCACTAATTACTATATTCATGGTTAGAGATACCCTTACTTGAATCATTTTGTGCCAATCGTGGGACTTCAAACCAGATAGTTGCTCCACACGTCTTTTCTTTTTCTTTATGAAGGCTCCCTTGAGACATCTCATACATCCTGTGGGTGTTCGAAAGCTATATATTTGTTCATTCACTATTTTTTCCTCATTCTTTGACAACATCCTGTTAGCTATATATAGTCTGTCTATATATAGCACCCCAGGTCCCCTCTATATATTTCTATCATGTGTGCTCAGTTGACACACTTCTGGGGTTCCACTTCTGGTGTCTCATATCTCTCTTCTCTCCTCTCTTCCTTTCATCTCTTGTCTTCCTCGTAGTTTCCAACATGGTATCAAAGCGAGGTTCTACAACATCACAAATATAAGTTTTCTTTATTCTTTTATTTCTTCGCTAAGCCCTCCATAGTGGAGGTGTGGGATGTTCATGGTGGTAACGAAGTTGCAAATTTTGATGAAACTTCCATGGAGGATTACAATTAGCTCCTTCTCTATTTCTTTATGCCATATATTTTTGTAGAATTACATGTTTTAGGATGTAACTGCTGCTTCTTGCTCTGAGTTTTTGGGCATCAACCTATGAATTGACTTTCTTATTTTTCGATATTTAAAAAATATTGAGGCTGGGAGAGTCTATTCTGACAAGGAATATGCCCCATTGGCCATCCGAGCTGGTGGTTCGAGATTGAGCGCGTTCATCAAAGACAGCTCAAACCCTTTCCCTCTTCATCATCAGACGAAGAGCTCCATCGCACAAACTTTTCTTCGGGATTCACCTTCGAAGTAGCAGCTTCTGCGTACCAGATCAAAGGTGCCGCCTCCATGGACGGAAAGGGAATGAGTATTTGGGATTCTTTCGTAGTAGAGAGAGGCATACCAAGCTCAAGGAAGCTTTATTTCTTTGCCTATAGGAGAGAGGATGAGGAACTGAGAGGGAATCTATTCTCACAATGAATATGCACCATCGGCCATCCGAGCTGGTGGTCCGAGATCGAGGGCATTCATTAAAGATAGCTCAAACCCCAAGCTCCCCTGGTGGTCCGAGATTGAGCGAGTTCATCCAAGACAGCTCAAATACTGCAGGCCATAGGCCATGGACAAAGACGGCATTTGGTGGTGGTGCCTAAGCCGAGAGTAGAGGTGGTAAGGGCTGAGGCCTAACTATGGCCCAAGGTGGCTAGACCTTGCACAATCGTCGTTGAGGCCTTGTGGGCCTATGGCTCAGCTGAGTAAGGCTCAACCGAGTGAGGTTGAGGCCTACCTATTTCCTACAGAACTGCACAAACTCTCCCCAAGCTCCCTCGCTAGGGGCGAGAGGCAACAGGAGTGAGACCCGTGAGAGAAGGTGCCCGACGAGAGAGAAGCCATATCTGCATCATTTTTCGTGGTCGTCGCCTTCATGTCTGTCTGCATCTTCATCTTTGACCATGCGAGGAAACCCTCAGACCACCGTTTACATAGGTAAGCTGCTTTGCTCCGGTAGTTTCGTTCCTATTCTCAAAGATCGTGTACCTATTCTATTTTGGTTTCTACACATGACTCTTTCTGCAAATCTTCTGTGCGTTGGGGCGATGTGCTATGAAATCAACGGGCCGCGTTGCTAGATATGTCTATTTTGTTTATTTATTCGACTTGTTCGACCAACAAGGCCGTGCGAATTTCCATAAGGTCCTTTGCAGTCTTACTATTTCCACAAAGGGCCTTTGCACTCTTACTTTCTTAAATAAAAGCTGGAAAGGCAAGAGGCAATGGGAGCAAAACCCGCGAGAGAAGGTGCCCGACGGTAGGTACAAGTTGCAGATAAGCCGGGCATTACACGAGAGAGAGAGAGAGAGACAGAGAGGGTACTGGAGAAACGTGACGTGGGAGGTGGAGAGGACACAAGTCTTTCCTCTCCAATTAGCGTTTCATGAAAAAGCATGATAGATATAATTAACGCTCCATATAAACCTAAGCTTTAGAAATAAAGCAACTAATAAAAGCACAGTGTCATGTCTTATGTTATGGATTCTTTGTCATGTCATTGTTTCATAAGTTTCATAGCTTATGTTTTATATTTTTCATTCAATCAATATTATTCAATGATTATTTCATTCAATGCTTTGGTGTGTTGGTATTGCAATGCTTCATGATGCTTGCCCTCGTTCGTTATTCCATTGATGCTTCATTCCCTACTTTTGGATGTTGATATTGCCATGCTTCATGATGATCGTCCTCGTTCGTTATTTCATTGATGAGTGTTTATATTCCAGCTGATGACACATTATTTAGTTTATATTCTTTCCAGCTGATGAGCATCTATATTCCAGTTGATGACACATTATTTTGTTTATATTCTTTCCAACTGTAGTTTATATTCTTTCCAGGTGATGAGCATCTATATTCCAGCTGTTGACACATTATTTCGTTTATATTCTTTCTAGTTGATGAGCGTCTATATTCCTGTTGATGACACATTATTTCATTTATATTCTTTCCAGCTTGATGAGCATCTATATTCTAGCTGATGACACATTATTTTGTTTATATTATTTCCAACTGATGAGCGTCTATATTCCAGCTGATGACACATTATTTCGTTTATATTCTTTCCAGCTGATGAGCATCTATATTCTAGTTGATGACAAATTGTTTTATTTATATTATGTTCATGGGGACCCACATGTGTTATGTTTTCTATAGAGCGGCATCGCGAACCGTCTCTTTAGACCTTGTGTTGTTCTAATGTCACTATAATGTTTTTCTTTTAGTTTTGATGTGACAGATATAATGCTTACATCTCAAGTTCACTTGAAGAAATTTCTTGGAGATTTTATTTATAATACATGTTGTATATTTAGGAGTGATAAAGCTCTTTTGATGTCTTTGCATAGGTTGTTGTAATTCAGGAGTGATGTAGCTCCTTCTCCGTTGATGTTGTAATTCACGAGTGATGTAGCTCCTTTGATGCCTATGAATAGGCTCTTGTAAGTTCAATTTTGTAATTTTATATTTCTTATATTAATATGACAGTAGGCCTATATAGAGTTGTGGGTTTTTCCCTTGAGCCCCCAAGGGTTTTTTCATCCATAGTAAGGGACCTTTATTTGAGTGGGGGTGTTAGCTATATATAGTCTGTCTATATATAGCACCGGTCTATATATAGTGCCCCAGGTCCCCTCTATATATTTCTATCATGTGTGCTCAGTTGACACACTTATGGGGTTCCACTTCTAGTGTCTCATATCTCTCTTCTCTCCTCTCTTCCTTTCATCTCTTGTCTTCATCGCAGTTTCCAACACATCCAAGGTGCATGGGGTAGCTCAATCTTTCATCTGGGTCCAATGCGTGGCCAGGCTCATCTCATGCGACCAATGTTACGTAAATCCTCCCTTACATTAACTGAATCATGAGCCCCTATCAGGTGATTCCATAATGTTGATACAACATTTTTGAATATGTGCATGGGGTCCAATAGGTGATTGATCTTGAGTTCAGTCTAATACGGAAGACAAAAAAATATAGAGAATCTAACAAACAAACAATATATTATGTAAACAATTCATCATGCTAAATACTTTAAAGTCAATCGAGAGAAATGCACTTCTTACCGACTCATGCCAAGTGGAGGGTGGCTATCGGCATTAATCCATCTCTCCTTCCAATCTCGAATGGTTAGAGATTGTGGAGTCATTCCATTAGTAGGGAGAATATATTTGGGATGGTCAATAGGAAGAAACTGATGATGATTGTCGTAGATAACTTTCTTTAAACGTGCCAACCTAGAGGAAACTAGAGAGGGACCGCAAATAGGACATGCATGATATCCTGATGTTGTTAAACCTGAAAAAACAAGTGAATTAATAAAATGCAATTGATTCAAGTCTTGAATTTCAAATATAGAGTTATATACATGTACCTGAACACTCTCCGTATCCTGGAAAGTCATGCATGGTCCACAACAACATGGCCTTCAATGTGAAATCTCTAGAGGATGTAGATGCACTTGTATCTTCCACCTCAATACCTTTCCATAATATTTCTAACTCTTCAATCAAAGGCTCTAAGTAAATGTCCATGTTTTTTACCTTATGCTTTCCAAGAATTAGAAGGGACAACATTACATGTCCCTTTTTAATTGCCATGGATGGAGGAATATTATAGTTCACCAATACCACAGGCCATACACTATATGATGTGCTTTTGATGCCAAATGGATTGATTCCATCCATACCTAAACCAAATCTCAAATTTCTTGGCTCTTCTTTGAAAACGGGCCATAAATTATCTATATGTTGCCATGCCGGTGTGTTTGCAAGGATCCTCCATTTTCTATCACTTGAGCGATGACTAGCATGCCATGACATGAGATTTCCAATAGACTTACACTTGAACATAAGTTCTATACATGGAAAAATTTGAAAAATGTCACAAAACCTTACGAGGCACATTCATTGACTCCACTTCGTATCTTGATTCGCCACAAACAGGACACTCTCGTGTAAACTCATGAATCCCATGAAATAAGACACAATCATTGACACATGCATGGATCTTGACATAATCGAGGCCTCCCAGAGATGTCAAGTAATGTCTTGCTTGCTCTCTCTTAGTTGGCAATTTTTTTCCTTTTGGAAGCATTTGTGATAATAACCTACATATATTTTTAAAAGTGAGTTAAAAAACCACAAACATATATTTCTGTCTGATTTCAAAATAGAACAATTAATATTATGATTCATAAACCAAACTGAATTGATACCTACTTCAATAACGTATCCAAACTGACATTACTCCATCCATAAGTTGTTTGCAAGTTAAGTAACTCGAGGGAGGTACGAAGAACGGAGTATGTACAACCTTCATACAACGGAGTAGATGATGCTACATATAGTGGATCATCTGGCTTCGTAGAGTGAACTTCTCCCTGAACCGGTTGCGAAAATAGATGGTGTACCATGTTGTCCAAAATCTCATCCTCTACGACTTGATGGGGCATTTCATGAGGGCTACTATCATGGTCGTGAGTGTCTACTCTTCTTGAAGACTCTGCCTCCTCGCATCGACATTTTGCAGCCTCTCGACGCCCGGGAGGGAGCATCTGAGGATGTGGCACTGCATCCTACTCAACCACAAAAGGGAGTTTCATGTACGTTGATATATAATTCCCGTAACATAGACTAGCAATCTTAGTGGTAAAAAAAAAACAATGAATACCGGTGATTTTTCTCGATCCCATTCTCCATACAAGTTAAGGTGTGACATTGCAATTCGACGTGCTCAAAAAATACACCCTCGACAACGATCACACATGCATTTAATTTTTCGTCGTAGCCATGCATCTCGATTATGAAGATGCAATGTTTCATCCTTACTTGAGGATGTGCTCATTGACTCATCAGCATGCACCACACTAGGTGATGATGACGACATGATTAAACCTAATTCATGACAACATCAAAATATTTGACATTCATATGTTTACATAAAAACTTAAAGCTAGAGTATTAATTATTCTAAGATCTCAATTTTAAATACACAAAAAATCATCATAAATACATTAAAACTTATGATAAGAATTCACTATCAAAACTTATCTTAAAAATAAAAAATTATGATAAAACCTAAATGCACGTCTATATCCGCGTTTACGTACGTGTCTATATTAGTATCTATTTGCGCATCTATGTTTGTGTCTATACATACGTCTACATGAACAATAGACGCGCATATACACGCCAAAATAGACGCACACGTCAAAATTCAAACCATACTTAAATCATTTCTTTTCAAGCTGCGCCTTTCCTTTCTTGCGTTTTTTGTGGTTCTGAAGCTTGAGTTTAGCCGACATGTAGTCTCTTCATGCCTCACCTCCTCATGACTCACCTCTTCTTTCATTTCAAACACACAAGAAGGGAAAAAGGAAAGCCAAGGAGAGGAAGAAAGAGAGAACAAGAGAGACGAGAACAAGAAGAAGCAGCAAGCAAGCAAGCAAGAATTAAGGGAGGGTAACTTACCAAGGAGAGGAAGAAGGAGAAGGAAGAAGCGCCACCACCTGCCACACCAAACACGCAAGGTGAGTCTCTCTCTCTCTCTCTCTCTCTCTCTGTCTCTCTCTCTCTTTGTTTCTCTCTTTCTCTATGTGCTTTGTCTATGTATTAGGATTTCTGATTCCATTATGTATTGCATTTTGTAAATCATCAATGGTGGTCGTCGGACTAAAATTAGCCGATTGAGCGCATCTGCTAGCACGTCTACATTTCAGTGTAGACATAGGTATAGACGCGAATTTTTTTTCCCTCTTATTGTGTCTGAGGGCACGTCTTAGAGCGCGTGTGATGGCGCATGTGCAGGTTAATCTACACGCAATGATACACGTGCGTGCAGATTGACATGGAATATGCGTTTGACAGCGCATCTATACTGCATCTCAGATGCAAATATAGACGCGCTGAAAAGAAGGTTGACTTTAGGAGCGCGTCTAACCTGCAATTTAGACGCAGTTATACATGTGCTAGCTCTCCCAGCTCTGATAAAAAACAATATATTTTTGCAATGATGAATGTGACCAATCCCATGTTTGTGTTTATCAGTTTTTTTGTTTATAAGAAGCATTAGCACTTAAGTTTTATGCTCAATGTCTAAAGAAAGCTCTTTGAAAATGTAGGTAATATATGATTTTTTATATGTAAACAAATTTATTTTTTTCCTGTGTTTTTTTTGCAGATGTCATATCCTGGTTCATCTAGCAATGACCCGGATTTGGATCGAATGAATGATACATTGGCCTCGTTTGGCTGGGGGGTTAATGCATTTTTTGGAGGTTTTCCTAGTAGGGAAGACTTCATGGGAGAGATAACCAGACCCTTGGCCGCTCTCCCACAGCGGACGAGGTGTTCAGTGTCATGTCTCGAACGCCTCTGACATCTTTGCTTGGCACTACTTCCCAAACTTCAATTGCAGGTACTCCACATGCAAGTACTCCACATGCAGGTACTCCATATACAGGTACTCCACCAGCAGCACCTGTATATGCATCGGCTGAAGCACAAGCATTTGCAGAAGAATGTGCATTTGCAGAAGCATGTGCATCCAATGAGGCAGAGGGTAGTCGACAAAGAGGGAGGAGGGAGAGTCGAGGGGGAACGAGGCTTGTGTGGGGATTGCCTAGGAGGTGGCGACTGATCACCCTTACCAGTAGATCACGTAGAGGAGCTTGTACACCAGTACTATAGAGTTACAGATGTTGTTGGCATCTTCCATGATGATGAAGGAAGGGATGTAATGGCATACCTAAGGAGCGTCGTGCATGCGACATATAATTATTGTTTCATTGCCTTCAAAAATCAGAAAAGCGGCTTGTGGTAGGAGGTGTTGAGGGCACTCCATAGGAGGTACCCAAATCCTGAGGGTCAACGATTCTCGGATGATTGGGGATGCACAAAAGTGAGGGATATGCTTCACAAAAAAAGATCCCACCTCATGATACGCGCCAGGGACTCACTATGGAGGCAGGAGGAGGGGCGTGGAGCCTATAGCCAACCACCTATGTGCCACCGCGTAGAGTGAAAGAAAGCCAAGAAGAAAGTAACAGAGAAAGTGAAGAGTCGCCAGCACGCAGAGGTGCAATAGATCCAAATGGAAACAATGGGATCGTCACATTACGGATATCCGCACGTCTAAATTGCAAAACATGTGCGTTTATACGCGCGTCTACAGTGCAGAGTACACGCACTTATACAAGCGCTAGATAATTCAAATTTAAAAAAGAAATTGAATGTATTTTTTAAAAAATGATTTTTTTTGTTTTCCGTTCGTGTCTACCGGTGCTTCTAAAAGCGGGTCTATAAGCGTGTCTATATGCCCGTCTAACTACCAAATAGATGTGCAAAATGAATTAAATAAATAGCAATTTTGGTTTATTATGCGCATGTATTCACGCGTGTATATGTGCGTCTATTTTTTCGTATAAATTCGTTCATGTATGCGATTATGGATGTGACAGGGTAGACACACAAATAGACGGGCGGATAGACGCACTCGTCTATTTTCTCTATATTCAAAAATCTTACGAGCGGATAAACGCGCCCGTAAAATTTTCTCTATATTCAAAAATCGCGTCTAAAAGTGCGTCTATGAGGCCTTTTTGTTGTAGTGAGGAGTGGGAATTCTTGAGGAGATGTAGTCCAAAGGTGATGACGTATTTAGGATTCTTCCAAAGGTAATGTCAGGGAGATACTACAGAGATACGGATGCAGTGAGCCCGTGGTCAGCTCGGGATACATGTTCTACTCCTCGCTCTTGTAGTGATTTCAAAGAGCGTGGCTCAGGTGGTTGTTGTGGAGGCACGGACGCAGTGTCTCCGTCTCGTCGTTCTGTTGGAGTTGCGTCACTTCTAGGATTTGTCACACTTGTGCGGATGTCTACTCCAGTTATTCTAGCTTTTGCTCAGCCGTCCGCAAGTGGCACCCCTATGGGTATTACACTAATAGATACTAACTTGATTGGTACACGAGATGTACAACGGTCTCTTGGATATGCCCACGAGTGTGGTCATAGGTGGGAGAGGACCCATCTTAGGCATATCCCAGAGGGATATGCCTATCTTGTAGATGGTAAGTCAAGAGCCATCATCATGAATGATGAGAGGAGGAGGGTGATGGCTCGCATGAGAAAGTTGTGCCAACAAGTTTTTCCGCACAACGTCTTGGATCATTGGAAAAACATACCGGAGGGGAGCAAGAACTACATAGTAGCATCCTTGCATGAGGAGTTTCCGGTTCTAGCCATAATAGATAGGTTTTCTACATGCTAGATAATAGAGTGCATACGTATATATATGTCACAGTACAGATGATCGGACGCATGCAAGGCACTCAAGAGTGAAGCTGCAAAGCCCGAGTGGCTAGACGCAGACGACTGGGCGCGGTAAGTGAGGGAGGAGACTACAGCTTCTCCAGGACATTGGAGTCAGTAGCGCGAGGTGGCGAGGGTACGACTAGAGGCTAAAGTGGTCCATCATCTTGGGAGTGGCGGCCATAGGACATATTTGGAGGACTTTGTAAGTTTTTCTTTTGTTTTACTTGCTTATTTTTTTGCAATATCCTTTGTATAGACAATCGTGTTTCTAACAGTTGTATTTTTTCTTCTTTGCAGCACTAAATTACAAATCGCAATCCCACTGGCCTTGAGACTCGATATGCGGAGAGGCACGGTCTCACTGCATTGATCGACTGATTGTATGGATGCGACGGCCCTGTAAATCACTCATCTTTCTTGTTCGTAGTTACAATGTTTAATTAGAATGCATTATTGTATGGTGGACTAATGTGTAGTTTTTTTTTCTTCAGAGTTCGTTTGATGCTCCTTTGCGGTGGGACGAGCTTTCAGATGGCGAGGATGTATAGCTTACCCTTGGATCCCTAAAGCTCACAAACCCTTCTTTTTTGGTCACCTGATCTGTGTAGACATTTTCTATATAGTAGTGATATCTTGTCATAATTGTACACTTTGTGATATCTTGTTATGATTTAAGTACACTTTGTCTTTATTTGCACGAGCATTGTACACAGTGCAGAAACTATTTTGTATGGCCTAAATCAAGCATATAGTGCTATACATGGTAGAGCAGCATGCCGCCCTGCCACAATTTTTTTTTTCTCTATTACCGTCACTATTAGCGTCGCAATTTTACTTGCACGCGTCGTTATTAGCATCATTATCATTTACGACGTTGATACTGATGCAAATAGCGACACTGATAATGACGCTAATATCAACTGTTTTATGGCGTCACCAATAAGGACGTTTTTTGCAATGAAGGGGAAAAAAAATTTTATTTAGATTTTTGTTGCTTTTAACATCAGTATAAGGCCTATATCTTGTAGTGCAAGTGCCCATATATAAGCAAGTGAGTTAGGTTGCTTCTATACTATCTTATATGTTGCTTGAGAGATATACTTATGATAGAACATAGCCTATATATGTACCTATGTATATGCATATATCTTTGTATACATTATGCTTATCCTATGTATATGCATATGATGTGCTTTTCCATATCCTAGATAGCCTAGCCTATGCATTTTCACGTAGTGTTGCATGTGTATATATATGCACATAGTGTTACAACTATATATATCATCTCTCACTTGACTTGGGTCTCACCTATATATACTAACTCTACATCAATATGAATCATTCTTTGGGAGCATGTCTTGTGTATCTCTCTCGTACTCTCTCTCTCTCTCAACATGGTATCAGAGCTATGGATGCGTAGCAACAACAAGGAAGATAAGTTGTTTCATTGTTTATACTTGATTGAATTCTTTGCACAAGTGATGATTTGATACATGAACTTGTTCAAATTAGAAGTATTAGTTAATTTTGTCTTTAAAAATAAAACCAGGTCTGGGTGCTCTCGAATCCTGTCAAAACCGCTTGTCAATTGGAGTTCTGGATCAAAAGTTATGACAGTTCAGGATTCAAGACAGCAATTCTGCTCGAATCTGTGATTCTTTATTTAAAACTGTATTTCTAATTACAGTTCGTTAATCCCCAATTACAGTTAATGATGTTGATTACGACAAGCAAACATCTTGCTATTTTTAGCGATGCTTTATTATCGTTTACATTCTTTGCTCGATTGAAATAGCACTTTTTTTATATGCGTCATCTCGTCTTGCATGTTACGCCTCTCTATTTCGGGCTTTCTTTTTAGTCACTCAATACTTTTCGTCATTCTTACGTGCATATCCCTATTTTGATTGTCATGCGTCTCAACTATGCTCGTCTTGATCATGGTTTGCAGATTCTATGATCTCATCTTATTTGCTTTCTCTCGACATACAGGCATGGCCAATTGCGTACTTGTTAATGGATATCCGTCTGGCCAACGTTCGGTTCCCTTCTTCCAAGGACAAGGCTTTCCTGGGTGGAAAGCAAACATGATGCTAATTCTTGAAGGTAACGAATTATTTGATATTGTTTTGGGTGATCTGTCTTGCCCAATTTAACCTATTGATGTGATGAATAACAAATCTGTGATTTACTGATGGTCCATTATTTAAACAATGGAAAATTGATCATACTGATTAGATTCATCGTGACAAAGCGGCTCGTCGTTGTATATTGTTTGCACTTCCTGACTCACTTATGTTGGATGTCTTTCATCTGGAAACCTCTCATGCTATTTGGGAGTATCTTATCTCAACGTTTGAGAAGAAATTGGTCACCGAAATTTTATATCTCCAAACTTGCTTGAAGAATCTTCAATATAAGGTTGGTACTTCTATGCATTCTCATATCGAGGCTTTTAAAGACATTATCAATCAGCTTGGTGCTGCCGGCGCTCCTGTTGCTAAAAATCAAATTATTACTCAACTTCTTCATACCATCAAAGATCCTTTACATGACAATATCATCACTATTTTGTCTAACAAGGATGATATCCAGTTTGACAAAGCATGTATATCTCTTATTGAATATTCTCAATGTCATGAGCATCATTTGGAAAAATCTGATGTTGTTTTGGTCACTCGCGAACAAAGGGATTTTGATGCTGCTTTTGTTGCTCGCAAGCGTCCTGCTTCACGTTTTCAGTAGGGTGGACGCCCTAATCAAGGAAGTAAATCTTCTCGTCTTGCTTATCCTAACAAACATTATTCTTATTGTGATAAGAAAGGTCACGTGGCTTCTGATTGCTAGGCACATCAATATGATGAGGAGCATGGAGTTACTAGAAAGCAACCTCGCTTGTCCAAAAGTTTTCCTCCTTGTGATTATTGTGCACATACAGATCATCCATCTCGTCGTTGTTATAAACGTAGATATGATAAAGAACGTTCTCGAGCTTATATTTGATGCCAGGAGGCATATTCCACGGTGGATTCCGTGCCACGGTGGATTCCGTGAGGTTTTACGGTGGATTCCGTAAGCTTAGATGACCGGGGCTTATACACAAAGAGGATTCTTTGTGCGAGAAGTTGATGGGGACGCCTGTCCTTTTCGGGCGTTTCATTAATTTAGTGTGTACATGGGTGATTCCATAGCGGGTGATTCCGCAAAATGCATATTAAATTAATAAACGTTTATGAGTTTAGAGTGCGCACTTGTAATGAATTAAGGTTAGGATTTATTTCTAACCAGATGATTTATTTATGTAGCTGAAGACTGCTAGGTATTCACTTTTGTCGGTTTAAATTGTATTATTTTACTAACGATTGTGAATGCTTCAGTTGATGTGTAGAGATAGCAGCAGTGGCGGAGGAAAGCATTGGAGTCTAGCGAGTATTCGACCTTTGGATTATATTTTGATAGGCGCCACGCCTATATTTTGTCATGTCTATAGAGACATTGATTATTGATTATTATTTTGTATGTACCTATGCGCACGGATATGTTATTTCTATTTTGGACATTGAGATTGGGCATGCCAGACTCTATGGGCACCGTCCATTAGCTTTATTTCCTATTTTTGTAGAAAGCAAACTCAAAAGCTAAAAGCTTGTCATATTTTTGTAAATTGGGCTATTATTGAGCATGAAGATGGAAATATACATAAAATACATGCTTTGTGAAGCGCTCACACAAAGGCATGGGGGGAGATTGAACCCAATTGGTCTCTTGCTTCTTGTCGTTCATGCTTTTACATGGTTTTTTGTGCAAAAAGGTAGAGTTCATTGTTCTTGGGGACCTTCCGGGACTCACTACGTGAGCATTCTGCGTCCGATCTGCGCACCAGTAGTATTAGAGCGGAGCTGAGATCAAGAGCTTCCAATCGCTACCAATCTCGGGCGAAGGCGTAGCTCCAGGAACGATCAGGCTCTACAGTCAATCTCATCGCGAACCGTCGATACAGGCAGACTTCTGGCGATCAAGAACCCCTGTTTCTACTGTTAGATCGCAAAGGACCAGGCTCTGTAGGCGGAGGACCACGCATCCTTCTCCTCCATCAAGTCGTGGTTATACAGTGAGCAAACTCCTTAATCTATCTTCATCAAAGCTTAATTGTTAAGCTTATAAGCTTAAGAAGAAGCTTAGTGCTTCAAATTTTCAATCGTGAGGTCTTTGAGGACCTCCGAGTTTTCCGCGTGGCGAAAAAAACAGCCCCCCCTCACGATTTGACGACGACTGTTGATTAAGCTATTAAGCTTAATCTCTTAAATCAAGCTAAGCTATTCAAGTCACACAGAACAAGCAAGTCGACAAACTTCAGGTCCTGCACCTCCGTAGTCAAGTTCTGCAAGTCAAGTGGAATCAAGTCCTGCAAGTTTCTCAAGTCGGCCTAAGTTTTGCAAGTTAGCAACTCTGCAAGTCGGCTAAGTCTGCAAGTCAGACTAGTCAACTGGAGTCAGAACTGACTAGTGCTTAAAACTCTTAGAAGACTTGTTCCTATGCAAAAACTCTGAACTGGAAAGTTGTTCGTGGCAAGGTGTTCTACCTATCTACAGGCCCGCTGAAGTATTTTCAGCAAAGGAAGACGGAAATATTGCAGATTTTCTGAAAATTGAGAAAGAAATACCCAAAAATACATAGCCTTGTAACCCCGAATTTGAGCTATGCTCATCCCGCTAACCTGATTTTGAGTGTGAAAGGTTTATTGAGTTTTACAGGATGACTACCCCACATATGGATGATCCTATGGCTGAAGACGACCTACCTGAGCCTACCATGGAACAAAAGCTGGATCTAATCATGTTACAATTGGAAGAAGAGCGAAGGGCTAGACAAGCATTGTAAGCGCAATTGACAAAACTACAAAGAGTGTCTACCGACAAATAAGAACCTCAAGCTGAAGATTTGATTCGACGTACCATCGACGCCACTCTTGAAGCACAAACCATTCGCAAGGAATCAAAGATAAGTAAACGAAGTTTCAAATTTTGTACTTTCAATGGCATACGAGAAGGAAAGACTGTTTTATCATTCATTAGCCAGTTTGATAACTATTTCCATGAGGAAACTTATCTAGAAAAAGATAAAATCAAGTGTGTTACTAATCATTTGATAGACAGAGCATCACTTTGGTGGACTGTAGTACGCAAGAGCATAGAATGTCATGCTACTTGGAAAGATTTCAAGAAGAAGTTTATGCAAAATTTCCTTCCACCGCAATTTCATGAGAAGGCTATCAAGCAATGGGATTTACTTCAACAACGGGATCGTGAGCCTACTCCATAGAATACAGAGCATTTTTGGAATGCACTCCTACAGCTACACATGCTTGAAGACGTACCAGAGACGACGCATAAGCGGAAGTATATATCTGGACTTCTTGGACATTACTACGCTGAAGTGAACATGTTCAAGTCTGCTACCCTTGAAGACGCCATCTCACTAGCTCACGACACTGAAGATAAGTTACGCGGAAGAGACAGACGACCACAGCAATTCCAAGCCAATGGTAATTATGGATCTAAACAATTCAATTCCAATTTTAGAAGGTTTAATCCAGGTCGTTTTTCATCACCATCTTTCCGCAAGAATCGGGCTAAACCACCTGCATTACCATCCAATGTCAATCCAAATCCTAAGCCTATTCCACAAGCAAATCCAAATGTACCCAGACTTCCAGCCATTGCAAATAATGTAACCAAAGCCAAGCCAATAGTATGCTATAAGTGTCACCAACTTGGGCATCTCGCAGTAAATTGTCATTTAAAGAAGCCACCAGCACATATCAACTATCTTGGAGCCATGGACGAAGACGAGCATGAGGATATGCCAGATTTCACTGAAGATGAGGATGATCTTACTACTACTTCCGACACTTTACCAGGTATGCCTACTCCACATTCATTGTTGACTATGAAATGTTTGGTGCATGGAAAGGAAAGAACTATCTTGCATGATGACGGTAGTACTCATGACTTTATTTCAGTAAAATTGGTAAAGGAATTAAAATTACATACTGTACCTACCAATTATCGCATAAAAGCTGGATTTTTAGGCACTAGGTACAATGGCACACAAGAAGTACAAGATTTAGAGATTCAAATTGGTTCATATATTGAAAGAAGAAATTTCTTAGTTGTCCCATTATAGTCAAGTGACATTATTTTAAGAATGCCTTGGAGACACAAGCATAATCCAAATATAGATTATTCCACGCACACAATGAATATTAATTTTCAAGGAAAATCTATTACATTATATGGTATGCATGCATCTAATATTTTTCCACTGCTTTCGCATACTCAAGCAAAACGTGCATTACACAAGAGTACTAAATCATATCTCATTTGGGTGAATGAATTGCATGCAAAGGAAAATCATATGCACACTAGGCATAAGGAATTTCTTGCATATTTTAAGGACTGTTTTGCAGAAGACCTACCACCAGGTTTACCTCCTTCACGTCCAGAAGACCATAAGATTGATTTAATTCCTGGCACACAACCACCTTGCAAAGCACCATATAGGCACAATCAAATAGAGCAAAAAGAAATCCAGAGTCAAGTTGAAGAATTACTAAATAGAGGCTTAATTCGACCTAGCAGTTCTCCATTCGGTGCACCTGTACTCTTAGTCAAGAAAAAAAAATACCTATCGTATGTGTATTGACTACCGAGCATTAAATAAGATCACTGTAAAGAATAGGTATCCTATACCTAGAGTTGATGACCTTATGGACAAACTGCAAGGATCTTCTATATTTAGTAAAATTGACCTTAAGTCTGGATATCATTAGGTGAGGCTAGATAGATCCGACATATTTAAGACTGCATTCTAAACACAGTTTGGCCATTACGAATTCTTAGTCATGCCATTCGGATTAACTAATGCACCTGCTACTTTCAGTAGAATGATGAACCGTATCTTTCTAAAATATCAGTATTGTGTGATTGTTTTCTTTGATGATATTTTGGTGTTTAGTCAAAGTGAAAAAGAGCATTATGAGCATTTATCATTAGTTTTTCAATTACTGAAAGAAAATCAATTGTTTGCAAATCCTGAAAAGAGTGAATTCTTTAAGACTGAAATAGAATATTTAGGACATATTGTATCAAAAGAAGGAATTAAAGTTGATCCTAAGAAAATTGATGCAATATTGCATTGGCCTGTTCCTAAAAATGTGCATGAATTACGCTCATTCCTTGGTCTTGCTAGTTTCTATAGGAAGTTTGTACGTAATTTTTCATTACCTACTTTACCATTAACAAAACCTCGTTAAGAAAGGAATTGTTTATCAATGGACTGAAACTCAGCAGAAATCCTTTGACTTACTGAAACGTGCATTAACTAAGAGGCCAATTACCTATCCACCCTGTTTATGAAAACCCACCTTTATTAGAGGAAGAGACTGAAATACTTGAACCCGAAGCCATCATAGACACTGACTACATGACCATTAGAACTGGCCGAAGGTATTCTAGATATCTAGTTAAATTTAAGAACCATCCTATAGAAGAAGCACAATGGATGCACGCTAGAGACTTAAATGCTTTCCCCACTCTGTTAGCTCCACATTGAGCTAATAGCAATTGAGGTCAATTGCTATCCCACCCCGGGGGTATGATGCCAGGAGGCATATTCCACGGTGGATTCCGTGCCACGGTGGATTCCGTGAGGTTTTACGGTGGATTCCATAAACTTAGATGACCGGGGCTCATACACAAAGAGGATTCTTTGTGCGAGAAGTTGATGGGGACGCCTGTCCTTTTCGGGTGTTTCATTAATTTAGTGTGTACATGGGTGATTCCATAGCGGGTGATTCCGCAAAATGCATATTAAATTAATAAACGTTTATGAGTTTAGAGTGCGCACTCGTAATAAATTAAGGTTAGGATTTATTTCTAACCAGTTGATTTATTTATGTAGCTGAAGACTGCTAGGTATTCACTTTTGTCGGTTTAAATTGTATTATTTTACTAACGATTGTGAATGCTTCAGTTGATGTGTAGAGATAGCAGCAGTGGCGAAGGAAAGCATTGGAGTCTAGCAAGTATTCGACCTTTGGCTTATATTTTGATAGGCGCCACGCCTATATTTTGTCATGTCTATAGAGACATTGATTATTGATTATTATTTTGTATGCGCCTATGCGCACGGATATGTTATTTCTATTTTTGACATTGAGATTGGGCGTGCCAGACTCTATGGGCACCATCCATTAGCTTTATTTCCTATTTTTGTAGAAAGTAAACTCAAAAGCTAAAAGCTTGTCATATTTTTGTAAATTGGGCTACTATTGAGCATGAAGATGGAAATATACATAAAATACATGCTTTGTGAAGCGCTCACACAAAGGCATGGGGGGAGATTGAACCCAATTGGTCTCTTGCTTCTTGTCGTTCATGCTTTTACATGGTTTTTTGTGCAAAAAGGTAGAGTTCATTGTTCTTGGGGACCTTCTGGGATTCACTACATGAGCATTCTACGTCCGATCTGCGCACCAATATTGTTCAACAAACTACAATTGATGATGATCATACTTATCAAGAGCTCAATTTTGTCCATTATGATATCTCTCCAGAAAAGGTACTTCATGTTCATGATGGTTCTCTATTCATCGTTGATTCAGGTGCCACTGGAAACATGACATACTAATCGTAGTGGCTTCACAACTATCATTCTCTTCATGTCAAGAAGTTTGTTTACCTTGCGGATGATACGACTTGTCAAGTCAAAGGAGTGGGTGATTTATATCTGGGGACTATTTCATCCACTAGAATATTAAGAGGAGTTCTTCATGTTCCAGATTTGCAAAGAAATCTTCTTTCTGTTGCTCGTCTAGTTGATCTTAGTTTGTTTGTTGGCTTTGATCATAATCAATGTCGTATAGAGAAAGACGGGCATACTATAGTAGTGGCTCCTCGACATGGTAATCTATTTGAGCTATCATTGAACGATACAATTGCAAATGTTGTTACTGCCCCTAGAGATGCAGATTGCAATTAATGGCATCAACGATTTGCACACTCCGATTTTGCCAAATTTCTTGATCTTCATCGTCATGGTCTTGTGCAGATCCACGTATGGGAATATGTGAGTACTGTGCACTTGGAAAACACCATCGTTTGCCTTTCCACACTTCTACTTCATCACATTCCTATGCTCTCTTGGATTTGGTTCATACTGATATTTGCAGTCCTTTTCCTGCCTCAAAGTCTCAATATTGATATTTTATAATTTTCATTGATGATTTCTCATGGTACACACATGTCTATCTCCTTCGACATAAGTCTGAGGCTTTACCTATATTTAAACAATACAAGATAAGTGTGGAGCTTCAGACTGGATTCTCTATAAAGACGCTTCACAATAACAATGGCGGTGAATATGTATCCAATCTATTTGATGACTTCTATAAGGATCAAGGTATTCATCATGAGTTTACAGTTCCTTATTCTCCTCAGCAAAATGGTGTTGTTGAGCGCAAAAATCGCATGATTCTTAATGCTATACGTTGCATGCTTATACACTCTAGTTTGTCTCAAAAGTTTTGGACTGAAGCACTTCTAACAGCTGTTTTTATTCAAAATCATCTTCCAACTACTGCACCTGCTGGTAAAATTCCTATAACAATTTGGACATGGAAGACACTTTCAGTCTCTCACCTTCGCACATTTGGCTGCATTGCTTATATTCATGTGCCCAAGGACACTTGACATAAGTTGGATCCTCCAGGTTTGAAGGTTATTTTTCTTGGTTTATTCAAATCATTCCAAAGGTTACAAATTTTATGATTCTTCTTCTCAAAAGGTTATCATTAGTCATGATGCTATATTTGATGAGAAGACTATGGGTGGCACATGGTCGTTAGATGTTTCAGATGATACACAGTCTTTGCTTAGTGTATTTCCTTACTTGCTTTGTGATTCTACTAATTTTGATGACCATAAACCTCCTTCACCTCCAAAGAAGATTGATGAAAATTTAGAGATCTATGTCGATCTTCCTATTGAGATAGAGCATGGATTCTATTCTATTGAATATGATGTCTTTGATGATGCTATGTCTGTCCAAGAGGATCCAATATCGTATATGGAAGCTATCAATTCGTCTCAAAGGGATCAATGGCAAGAAGCTATGTAAGCTGAGTATGATTCTTTAATCTCCAAAGGTACATGGATTCTTACTGAACTCCCCCCAAATCGTGTTCCTATAAAATGTAAATGGGTTTATAAAACCAAGACAAAAGCTGATGGCTCGTTTGATAAGTTCAAAGCACGACTTGTTGCAAAAGGTTACTCACAGATTTCAGAAGTAGATTATCAAGAAACATTTTCTCCCATTGTGCGCTCCACAACTGTTCGTATGATTTTGGCTTTTGCAACACTATTTGATCTAGAAATTCACCAAATGGATGTTAAAACCGCTTTTCTCAATGGATATCTTGAAGAAGAAATCTATATGGAGCAACCTGAAGGTTTTATGATTGCAGGAAAGGAGCATCTTGTATGCCAGCTTCATCATGCATTATATGGATTGAAGCAAGCCTCTCGTGCTTGGTATATTAAGATTGATCAGTTCCTTACATCTAAAGGTTTTGTTGCATGTTTTGCTGACCCAAATCTTTACATCAAAAGGGAGGACAAATATTTTATTATTCTTGCTCTATATGTTGATGATACTATTCTTGTGTCAAATAATATTGCTTTCTTGGATGCTATGAAGAAGCTTTTATCGACTGCATTTGAAATGGTGGATCTTGGTGAGATACATTCTTGTTTGGGTATTCAAGTTCAACGACACCGACAACAAGGCATTCTTCTTCTTCGCCAGACAAAGTTTATTAATGATATTGTTAAGAAGTTTGGGTTGACAAATGCGCACTCTGCCAACACTCCCATTCTTTCAAGCTCTACCAAGGATACATCTACAACACGCGATGAAGAATCAGTCATTCATCAACCTTTTGCTAATCTTGTTAGTTGTCTTTAATTGATTGGTTTAAACACAAGACCAGATATTTTATTTGCAGCTAACTTTTTGGGACAGTATCTTTCTTCCCCTTCCACTATTCATTGGAGTGCTGCAAAACGTATTCTTAAGTACCTCAAGGGTACTAAGGAATTTGGTCTTATTTATCGTTGTCGAGAGGATTCTTCTTTATCTTCTTCAACTTCTCTTGACCTTATTGGATATACAGACGCTGATTGGGCAAGTTCACACTTATCCATGCGATCTACAAGTGGGAATTGTTTCTTTGTAAATGGATGTTTGGTTTCTTAGTCCAGCAAGAAACAACGATGTGTTGTAGTTTCTACAACTGAAGCCGCATATGTTGCTGCATCATTATCAACTCGCGAGCTAGTTTGGCTTCGACAACTACTTGTAGATTTGGGACATCCTTCATCATCTAGTACACCTCTTCGATGCGATAACCAAAGTGCTATTAGTCTTACCAAAGACTATATACAACATAGTAAATCAAAGCATATTGCTATTCATTATCATTATGTTCGACATGAAGTCAAGAAAGGTTCCATTATGGTGGAGCATTGTCCCAGTGATCAAATGGTTGCAGACATCTTTACAAAAGCTCTTAGTGAAGCTCGCTTTAGCTCATTAAGACATGCACTTGGTATTGTTCCAAGTTCTTGTCTCACTGATTGAGGCATATATCATTGTATTCAAGAAAACTTTATAGTAAATCATTTTTGTATCGTAGGTATGTGTAGGGGCTCGGGTTTTTCCCTTGTTCTCCCCAAGGGTTTTTTCACTCGCAGCAGCCAGAGACCTTTGTTTGAGTAGGGATGTTACAACTATATATATCATCTCTCACTTGACTGGGGTCTCACCTATATATACTAACTCTACATCAATATGAATCATTCTTTGGGAGCATGTCTTGTGTATCTCTCTCGTACTCTCTCTCTCTCTCAACACATAGCATGTGCATTGTCTACCCTATCATTGAGAGAGAATGGAACTCGTGACTATAAGTGCATGTTCTCTTTATTGTTTCTCTCTAGTGTACCTTGTTTTTGCTTCTTGCAATTTATTCTTCTTTTGGACAAGGTTGTGTATAAAAAAAAGAAAGCATTCCCAAATGTTAAATGCTAAATCATTGAATACATCCATAAGTGTGTCTCTATTGTAATTTAGGTAGGCTTATAGACCTTGTTATAACGATACATATAGAGAGTTGAGCAAACGTGTCTCTCACATCATGCAAATATCTATGCTTAGTGTACTAGTGGCAAAAGTGTATTGATACTCCCATCAAAACCTTGATTGTACATGTAAGTGATTAGAGCATGTGATGATGAGTATTGCTACTTTCTTCCTTTAGACTTGTATTCTATATTCATAACCACTCGTGAAAGTGTGCTAGGTGGGACACATCATAGTTTATTGGAGTCTATAAGAACTTGTTGTCATTGACCCTCTCTTGACCCGATATTTGAGACAGAATATGTTAACAACAACAACACTATTCAAGATCTATAATAGCTGAGCTGAAAAATTAAGAATTTACTTGTATTATTAATAGTAAAGCAAAACTTGAACCTTGATACTCTAGGAAACTGTTTAAAACGTCATAAACTCAAACGTCATAAACTCTTTGTTCAAACTTTGAGCTCAGGGTTAGGCTATAAAATTTAAGGCGACCTTTCACTCATGGGTCTATCGTGCACCGAAACTTGAGGCTACGTAGTGTATACGTCCAAGGAAAGTTCTAAGATGAGAAGGTTGACGGCGCAGTTGACGTTGTCAACCAGAGTTTCTGGATAGAAACCTGCTAGACGTCCGTGAAAAGGTCTCTTTGTCTGTACTATGTAGGTGCTACGTGGACACGGGGTGGTGGACGCGTCTGCGACGATGGAAGATCCGAGGGCGTGACACGTGGAGATGCCGTGTTGCGGATGTTACCCTGGATGACGCAGCTTTAAACATTGCTATAAAATAAAACGTTGCTGATCATTGCCGGACCGAGACGCAGACAGAAACACCAACGAGACAGAGAGGGAGAGAGAGAGACAGGAGAGGAGAGGGATACGCATTTGATATCCGCCGCCTACGGTCACAATTCACAACTTCCCAACTGCCGCCCTAATTTCTACATCGAATAGCAGTATGATCGACTTTGTTACGGACGGAGGCGAGCCCTGCTCGTGCTGCCCGTTGCCCTCGTTCTTGCAGCTTTTCTTCTCGCCGACAGTCGCAGAGACCTGCACGTGGTTGCCAGCTTTGATGGTCACGACAACAACAAGAAAGGTCATGATTGGGGTCGTGGTGACCGTGGTAATGATAACGGGGTTGGTGACTGACGATTGCGGCGACGACGGTGACTCTGATGATATCGCCAAGGCAAAGTCGACACCTTAATGCCATCAAAGGGTGGGAATCTGTCTAATTTCCTATTCTATTCAATCTATCCCATCCAGTCGGCGCTCACTGATTCATATATTTTCGTCAGACTTCTCAGCTTCATTATTACTGAATTCTCTGTTTAGGTTAACCTCGTCTCTTCTTAGCTAATATTTGCCTTAACCCTGCCTGTTCTTAGCTTAGTTATTATTACGTTTTCTCGGCGTTGTAATTACTCAACATTCATTCGTTGCGACGTTTGTATTCCATGCAGGGTAATCGGAGCCACAAGTCGTAGTTCCAAGCCAAGATGACCTGGTCAGGTGTCGTGAGCACGCGTTAAAATAAAACGTAATACAGAGGCTGAATGTAGTTAGTAGTATTGAACAGCGCCTCTCGTCATAGACATTCGGCTGCGGCTGGTTTTGTTGTATATAGCTCCATGCAACTTATCAACGTTGCTAGCAACATAAAACATAATACCAGACGTTACGACATTCGTCTTTTCCTTATAAGCAAACGAGAATTTTCGGGCCGTCGCATGAGTAATTAATTTCGTTGCCTCAATTACGTTGCTCGGAATTTTCTTCAACTGTTGGTGGTCCTTCTTTACTGGAATTGTTGCTATTCAGCTTTATATGGGTATTCTCTTTTTCTTAAAAATAAAATTTTAAAAAGAAAACCCCATCCTATATATATATGCTATTATTGATTTTATGTGCCTTTCGCTGGAAGATTGGAAAGCGAGATAATTCGGGGTCTTTCTTGATTACGTTACGATCACGCTAATCCTCCCCAAAATCCCAAATCGAGTTTAATCCAATCGATTCTGGCTTTAATTACTCGTAAGAGATGGATCCCTTGAGTTAGTGTATTTTTTACATAGATGACGTGCATCTATCTATAATACACGATACACGTTACCATATGGTAGGCAGGACAACACGTGGGAGTGTGCTTGCTTAGTGAAGGTACGTAGATCCAATATTCAAAGCCCAGCAATATATACTCACGGATTCTCGTTGTTAATCGCCTCCAGGATTGATGCAAGGAACTTTTCTCTTTCTGTCCTTTTATTTCATTCTAAGAATGTTGCTTTGTGAACTTTTCTTCTAATGTCTTAGTTGTAGCAAAGAATTTCTTTACCTTATGAACATTTTTTACTATTGAGACTTTTCATGTGTTAGAAATTTGTCACCTTGGTTTCCTTGAGCCTTGGTGAAATGATATTACTAGTCGCTATCAACATCACCATACATTTTTACTATTGAGTCTTTTCATGTGCTAGAAACTTGTCACGTTTTTTTCCTTGAGCCTTGCTGAAATGATATTACTAGTAGCCATCAATGTTGAAATACATTTTGTAGTCTCTTTGTTTGAGACAATTATTGTATTAATGTTTATGCAAAATAAATAAATAGCTTCAATTTATGTGAGAAATTAAGAATTAATTATGTAAGGAGGAAGGTGGTGGTTTTAGGAATGTTTATCTTTACTATAAGATATATATCAATGGCCCCAAGAACATTTGATCTTTACTAAGACATCTCTAGTTATGTGACGAATGTGGTCCATGGGTCCTCTTTAATCCAACTATTTGATTAAAAATCTACTATTAATGTTGCTATATATGTATATATATATATATATGAGAGGTCATGGCCTCAATAATGTTGATCTTCACTATGGGTGCTCTATAATGCACATTCTCTAAATATGTTAGAAATGTGGTGGCCTCAAGAAAATTCAATCTTTTGATGGCCATCAATGTTGAGAGTTGTAACTCGAAAATAGATTGATATATAACCTAAGAAACTAACGTCATGTCAATCACAATTAGAATCAATTCATCCATGTGGAGTACAAACTAAATCGATATAGAAGATATAACAGATGTAAGGATCATAATATTTTAGAATATTTTTAGTCAAATGATAAGTATTTAGTAATCATAATCATTCTCAATGAGATCCACGCTTTCCAAATATCTACTTCAATGTCTATATCAATATCTAATCCTACAAATCTATTGATGCCACCAGTAATATTGTTGCTATGCTCATCATGATTATTCTCTAAACATTGTAGTAGAATTACTCTCTTTTGTGATGCCATTTTTAAAAATAAGTGTTTATCTCTATATTTTAATTGACATACTAGGAAAACATCATAATCATAAATAATTTTTAAAAATGAGGATTATTTTAAAAAATAATATTGTCTTTTATTATCTTGGCAATACCTTCTTGTATAGTTATTTTAGAATGCCTTTAAAGGTACACCTTATAAACTACATTCCATTCCTAGATGCATGCATGATGATAGATTGATCTATGTCTCCAAAATATCTAAAATACAACCATTTGGACCTAAGAATATGTTGAAATTTCCAAAACCAAAAGGCCTTTATAGACTTATTATGTTTTGTTGACCATAGTCTTGATTCCATCTACATGCTTCCACTTCCTTGTTATGGCAAGCTAGATAAACATATGTCTTGCATTAGATTCCATGATGACAACTTCTAATTGTACATTTTGTGTGCTTTATTAATGAACCACTATAATCATATTGAAGAAACTCTTTAAATCCAAAGTGAAGTCTGTGGTTTATCATAGAGTGGTATGTACATGCACAAGTTACACCCCATTTACTAGACAACATTTCTTATGGACTACATCTAAATGGTTGGTCAAAAAGGTACAACTAAGGCCTAGGAGGAGGTCCACAGGGAGATTAGGGACTCCAAGACTGCAATGAATGATGAACCTAGCTCAATACAAGATTAGGGACTCCAAGACTGCAATGAATGATGAACCTAGCTCAACACAAGATTATCATGGTAATGTGCATGAGGAAGTGCTCAATATGGATCCCTAAAGCTTGCTCAATCACAATATATATTGACATGATCTTTGTCACATGGAGAGGCATAATGACATGGTTGCCAACCATCCTCAGATGCTATCTCAAATTGATGTAGGAATTGAGCAAAAGTCCCTCTTAAACTCTCAAATTCAACAAACCCTAGAGAATCTTTGTCACATGGAGAGGCATAATGACATGGTTGCCAACCATCATTAGATGCTATCTCAAATTGATGTAGGAATTGAGCAAAAGGCCCTCTTAAACTCTCAAATTCAACAAACCCTAGAGCATCACACAACTCTTGTAGCCCAGTTTGCTACTACTCTTGCCTAAGCAAGGCCTTACACGAGTTTTGACAACCTCCACTATTGGAGCCACTACATGTTCCATAGAGCATTCTTGGATCAAAGTATATTCCCCCTTCTACCAATGAAGGGTATCCTTGGAGATTTGGTCGTCTTGGAAGTGCCTAATACTACAACAGAAATGAGACATAGACGCGCACGTTAGACGCGCAAAGTTGGGCGCTTCTATCAGAGCGTCTATAAATGCGTGTAAATTTGTATGTAAATAGATGCGAATTTTGCGTCTATATATTCGTGCAAAGAGACGCTAATATAGACACACCAGCAGACGCACAATTATTTAACCACCTAAAATTAGCAATTCACATAATTGAAAAACCAAAGTTAATAATTATTTAACCACCTGAAATTGATTCTTGAGCATGCACATGTGCACATGATAAAAACCATAGAATTAAGAATACACATTGAATCATTGAATTAAAAAAATAGAGTTAATAATTACTTTTTCATTGCTCTCTAATGAATGGCAGTTCCTCCAGTTGACAAGCCTGATATAAGTAATTAGCAGCAAGCGACAGAAACCTTACAATTAGTAGCAAGCATTGCAATATGTATCTCGTAATTTCTTTATGTACTTGAAGATGATAAAAGATACTTCCTTTTTATTATGAAAAATTCAATGCTTGCTTTAAAATTGACTATTGATTCTTGAGAATGCACGTGTGCACATGATAAAAAGCATAGAATTAGGAATACACATTGAATCAATAAGCAAATTAAGTATGTTACAGTGAATGATCCATCTCATCTTCAATGAGATTAGCCCTTGCTAAACTATCTACTTCTAGGTCTACGTTACCAAGAGGTAACGAATAAGTCTATCCCACTATCAGATGTGTTGCTATATTGCTCAATAACTTCATCAATATCATTGACAATCGCATTATTGTCTTCTTCTGTGTTCCCTTGAACATCCTCGCGAGGCTCATCTTGTATTATATCACGCATATCATCCATTATGGTGTCATCAAGCACATCATCATTAATTGTTGGATTGTCATCTGCTATCTCCATGTCGGTAATATTACCATATATTGGTTTTGAACGATTAGATATAGGGATGACATACCACCATCGGTTATTTTTTACCATTGGATGCTACACAACCTGTATTTGAAAAACGAAAGCAAAAAACTTAAGTACTTATTATATTGTGTATATATATCACATGTATACATATATAAAATTTCGCCTTTGCATATATACTTGCTCGCATTGTTGAGGTAGTACTAATGTGTCATTCTTGTTTTGGTGAAATTTTTGTAGAGTCAATGATTACAAAACCACTTGGATGATGTTTGATTGTGCAATGCTCACCATTTGTTACTACTTTTTTAAACCACTTCACATCCAGTACATATATAAAGAATCGTCTGAAGTCAAGCTTCAGAATATCTTGGATCCAGCCACAAAAACCTTCCATGGTACCATTTGCAGCCTCGAAGTGAGCAAGGACACCACAATCTTGGGTATTTCTCTTTTCATCTATACATTGAGTTTGAAGATGTTTATCCTCACACCAAAGTGCATTGAATAATGTGCACTAGTAGTAAAAGATAAAAGATCAAACATGTCAATTATTTATATAAAATAAAACTTATAGAAACAAATTAATTGATAGTATGTCTCACCTTTGATAAGCAACCTCGTGTGTATTCCCACTCTTCTTGAGATATATTAATTTCCTCCTCTTTTTCCATTCTCTCCATTTTCTCATGTAACCAATCTATGTCAATATGACGTGGGAGTGCATTTAGATAATCTGAAAATGAGACATTACGTCCATATCTAGTGCAAAATTCTTGTATTTCGCTTTTTCTTCTTGCCCTTGCTTCATTATATAGTGTCACCCATTTGCTCATAACATCACTATTGAGCACACAAAAACTATTTAACTTACAAAGTTCTTCTTTTGTTAGCACTTTACTCATTCCTTTTCCTTGAGGTACTATAGAGGTCATCCTCAAGTCTTCATCATCTTTCCATAGTCGTGGTTGAGAGGGATCCACTTCAGCAAGATATTCAGAGATATAAAAAAGGGATCTTCATCATCACTTGAAAAAACAAGTGAATTAATAAAATGCAATTGATTCAAGTCTTGAATTTCAAATATAGAGTTATATACATGTACCTGAACACTCTCCGTATCCTAGAAAGTCGTGCATGGTCCACAACAACATAGCCTTCAATGTGAAATATCTAAAGGATGCAGATGCACTTGTATCTTGCACCTCAATACCTTCCCATAACATTTCTAGCTCTTCAATTAAAGGCTATAAGTAAATGTCCATGTTTTTTAGCTTGTGTTTTTCAAGAATCAAAAGGGACAACATCACATGTCCCTTTTCAATTGCCATGGATGGAGGAATATTATAGTTCACCAATACCACTGGCCATACTCGAAAAATACAAGCTCGGTCCCATTCTCCATACAAGCTGAGGTGTGACATTGCAATTCAACGTGCTCGAAAAATACACCCTCGACAACGATTACACATGCATTTAATTTTTCGTTGTAGCCATGCATCTCCATTATGAAGACGCAATGTTTCATCCTCACTTGAGGATATGCTCATTGACTCACCAACTTGCACCGCACTAGGTGATGACGACATCGACATGATTAAACCTAATTCATGACAACATCAAAATATTTGTCATTCATATGTTTACATAAGATCTTAATTTTAATTATATAAAAATAATCATAAATACATTAAAACTTATGATAATAATTCACTATCAAAACTTATCTTAAAAACAAAAAATTATGACAAATCCCAAATGCGTGTTTATATCTGTGTTTAACTACGCGCCTATATTCGCGTCTATACTCGCGTCTACCTGAACAATAGACACACATATACACGCGAAAATAGACGCACACATCAAAGTTCAAACCATACTTAAATCATTTCTTTTCAAATTGTGCATTTTCTTTCCTGCGTTTGTTGCGGTTTTAAAGCTTGAGTTTAGCCGACATGCAGTCTCTTCATGCCTCACCTAGTCTCTTCATGCCTCACCTCCTCATGAATCACCTCTTCTTTCATTTCAAACACACAAGAAGGGAAAAAGGAAAGCCAAGGAGAGGAAGAAAGAGAGAATAAGAAAGAGGAGAACAAGAAGAAGCAGTAAGCAAGCAAACAAGCATCAAGGGAGAGTAACTTACCAAGAGATGAGGAAGGAGAAGGAGAAGCACCACCACCCGCCACACCAAACACCCAAGTTGACTCTCTCTCTCTCTCTCTCTCTCTCTCTCTCTCTCTTTGTTTCTCTCTTCCTCTATCTGCTCTGTCTGTATTTAGGATTTGTGATTCCATTATGTATTGCATTTTGTAAATCGTCAATGGCAGTCGTCGGCCTAAAATCGGCCAACCGAGCACGTCTACTAGCGCATCTACATCTCGGTGTAGACGCAGATATAGACACAATTTTTTTTTCCTCTCAAAGCATTTAAGGGCGCGTCTTCGAGCACGTGTGCTGGCGCATGTGCTCTACAGTGTACACGTGATGATGCACGCACTGCACAAAAAGGTTGACCTACAGTCTACACGGAATTATACACGCGCAGATAGACGCCTTGGGACAGAAATTGACCTGGGATGCGTGTTTGACAGTGCGTCTATGCTGCATGTTAGAAGCGCAGATAGACGCGCTAGACAGAAGGTTCACTCTGCAATGCATCTGAGAGCGCGTCTAACCTGCAATGTAGACGCAGGGATATACGCGCCAAGTCTCCCAATTCTAATATTAAACAATATATTTTTGCAATGATGAATGTGACCAATCCCATGTTTGTGTTTATCAGTTTTCTTGTTTAAGAGAAGCATTAGCACTTAAGTGTTATGCTCAATGTCTAAAGAAAGCTCTTTGAAAATGTAGGTACTATATGATTTTTTGTATGCAAATAAATTTGTCTTTTTCCTGTGTTTTTTTTTGCAGATGTCATATCTTGGTTCATCTAGCAATGACCTAGATATGGATCGCATGAATGATACATTGGCCTCCTTTGGCAGGGGGTCAATGCATTTTTTGGAGGTTTTTCTAGTAGGGAAGACTTCATGGGAGAGATGACCAGACACCTTGGCCACTCTCCCACAACAGATGAGGTGTTCAGTGTCATGTCTGGGATGCCTCTGGCGTCTTTTTCTGGCACTACTTCCTAGACTCCACATGCAGGTACTCCACAAACAGGTACTCCATATGCAGGTACTCCATTTGCACGTACTCCACGTGCTCCACGTGCATCGGCTAAAGCACGTGCATCTGCAGAAGCTCGTGCATCTAGTGAGGCAGAGGGCAATCGATAGAGAGGGAGGAGGGAGAGTCGAGAGGGAGGACGAGGGTTGTGTGGGGGTTTCCTAGGAGGTGCCGAGCGATCACCCTCACCAGTAGATCATGTAGAGGAGATTGTACGCTAGTACTATAGAGTTACAAATGCTGGTGGCATCTTTCATGATGATGAGAGAAGGGATGTAATGGCGTACATGAGGAGCATCGTGCATGCGACGTATAAAGATTGTTTCATTGCCTTCAAAAATCAGAAAAGCGGCTTGTGGCAGGAGGTGTTGAGGGCAGTCCTTAGGAGGCACCCAAATCCTAAGGGTCAGCGATTCTCAGATGATTGGGGAGGTACAAAAGTGAGGGAAATGCTTCACAACAAAAGATCCCATCTCATGACATGGACCAAGGACTCATTGCGGAGGCTAGAGGAGGGGCGTGGAGCCTACAGCCAACCACCTATGTGCCACCGCGTAGAGTGGAAGAAAGCCAAGAAGAAAGCAGTTGAGAAAGTGAAGAGTCGCCAGCACGCAGAGGCGCGACGAATCCAAATGGAAACAATGGGATCGTCGCATTACGAATCGAGCGGCAGAGAGTCATGGGAGGCAGAGTTTGTAAGTATATTTTGATTTCTAGTTTTTTTTAAATTTATATTTCTTTCAATTCTTTATATATTTTAGTCTAATATATTGTGACGTCTAATTGTTTGTATATCTCTAAATGTTTTGCAGACTACCATCGTTGGTAGGACACCTACCCCTAGAAAGGTAGGTTACCATCGAGGCCATAACCACGCAGTGACAATATGGCTTCACTTTTATGAGGAGAGTCTCATCACTGAGGACCAATACAACCGGGCCATGAGGATTCGACAGCCAGAGGAGGTATGTTTTTCTTACTTTTCTATTAAAAGTATAACTAATTATAACTTTTTCTCCACCTTGTCTATGTAAGCAACCATGATCTTTTGTGTGTGTAGGTGAACCCGGATGTGGAGCATAGCGAGGAGGGGGATAGCGATGCTAGTAGCTATGGTGGTACTAGCGAGGATGTTTCCTCTTGAGATTCATAGAGGAGCACCATACCTCCTCATGAGGCCTTCTTTTCTTGTATATGTATGATATCTCTTTGAGCCTACTGCTTGCGACCATGCTTTAGGTCGCAAGCACTCAAAGCTTCCCTTGTAAATGCTTTGATATATAATGAGTACATGGACTTTTACTTTCAATTCTCATGTCCGTAAAATACATTGTCTTTTTCCCAAGTACACAATCTGATGTATGGGAGGGGGAAAAAAAAAACCAGAGAGCATATGCTCTCTCTTTTTTTTTTCAAGATTTGTTTTGTGCGTACCACATGCTCTTTGTTTTTTTTTTCAAGTTCTATTTTGTGCATTTATCAGCGCATCTAAATTGCAGATAATTCGCGTTTATTTGCATGTATAATGCAAACTACACGCACTTCATAATTCAAGTTTTTTTAAAAAATTAAATATCTTTTTTTTAATGACATTTTTTGTTTTCCGTTCGCGTCTATCAGTGCTTGTAAAAGCGCGTCTACCAGCGTGTCTACATGCACGTGTATATGTGCGCCTATTGCGCATCTATTTGTGCATGTAAATTCGTTGATACATGCGATTATAGACGCGGAATGATAGATGCGCAAATAGACGGGCGGATAGACGCACCCGTAGGTTTTTCTCTGTATTCAAAAATCATGTCTAAATGTGCGTCTATGAGGCCTTTTTGTTGTAGTGTAAGTCCCATTACTCCACTCTAAAAGAAGGCAATAATAACAAGCTGGCCCATTGTTTCTATGGCCCTTACTGAATTCTCAAGAGAGTTCCTGACTTGGCTTTCTGATTATGAATAGGCAATCTATTATGAATCAAGTACAAATATAAAACCTATGATGTATACTTAGGTGTTATATGTAACTTGATACATATAAATAAACATATTTTAGTTTACATCTTAACATAAAATATTTGCATACTCCAAGTACAATGCTAATTGCTTAAGTATTATATGTAATTTGTTAGGAAAATATAACATATTTCACTTTACACAAGTACAATGTTAATGTGAATGTACAAGTACACTCCATTCAGATATGTATTTGAGGTTATATCAAATAAAGTTAAACATTTACTTTAGTTGGAATACTATTTTAGATCATGTATGTTTAATACTCTTTAGGTACTAATATGTTTTCTTAGGTTATGCTATATGAATACATTCATCACTACATAAAGGCAACTCCATATTCATCAAACGATGAGCTTGTCTGTATTTGAACTTTCAACATTATTCGTTATGGACTTTTATACCATAATATGTTAAAGTAACTATATTATAAGGCATATGACTTGATGCAAAGTTATAGCTAGAAGAGACTATTTGTTGGAAACTGCGAGGAAGACGAAAGACGAAAGGAAGAGAGGAGAGAAGAGAGATATGAGACACCAGAAGTGGAACCCCAGAAGTGTGTCAACTGAGCACACATGATAGAAATATATAGAGGGGACCAAGGGCACTATATATAGACAGACTATATATAGCTAATACCCCTACTCAAATAAAGGTCCCTTGCTATGGATGAAAAAACCCTTGGGGGCTCAAGGGAAAAACCCACAGCTCTATATAGGCCTACCATTATATTAATACTAGAAATATAAAATTAAAAAATTAAACTTACAAGAGCCTATTCATAGGCGTCAAAGGAGCTACATCACTTGTGAATTACAACATCAACGAAGAATGAGCTACATCACTCCTGAATTACAACAACCTATGCAGAGGCATCAAAAGAGCTTTATCACTCCTAAATATACAACATGTAAAATAAATAAAATCTCCAAGAAATTCCTTCAAGTGAACTTGGGATGTAAGTAGTATATCTGTCACATCAAAACTAAAAGAAAAACATTATAGTGACATTAGAACAACACAAGGTCTAAAGAGACGGTTCGCGATGCCGCTCTATAGACAACATAACACATGTGGAGCCCCATGAACAGAATATAAATAAAACAATTTGTCATCAACTAGAATATAGACGCTCATCAGCTGGAAAGAATATAAACGAAATAATGTGTCATCAACTGGAATATAGACGCTTATCAGTTGAAAATAATATAAATGAAATAATGTGTCATCAGCTAGAATATAGATGCTCATCAGCTGGAAAGAATATAAATGAAATTATGTGTCATCAGCCGGAATATAGACGCTCATCAGCTGGAAAGAATATAAACAAAATAATGTGTCATCAGCTGGAATATAGATGCTCATCAGTTGGAAAGAATATAAACTAAATAATGTGTCATCAGCTAGAATATAGACGCTCATCAATGAAATAACGAACGAGGACGATCATCATGAAGCATGGCAATATCAACATCCAAAAGTAGGGAATGAAGCATCAATGGAATAACAAACAAGGGCAAGCATCATGAAGCTTTGCAATACCAACATACCAAAGCATCGAATGCAATAGTAATTGAATAATATTGATTGAATGAAAAATATAAAATATAAGCTATGAAACAATGACATGACAAAGAATCCATAACATAAGACATGACAATGTGCTTTTATTAGTTGCTTTGTTTCTAAAGCTTAGGTTTATATGGAGTGTTAATTATATCTATCATGCTTTTTCATGAAACGCCAATTGGAGAGGAAAGACTCATGTCCTCTCCACCTCCCACGTCAAGTTTCTCCAGTACCCTCTCTATCTCTGTCTCTGTCTCTCTCGCGTAATGCCCGGCTTATCTACAGCTTGTACCTATCGTCGGGCACCTTCTCTCACGGGTCTTGCTCCCGTTGCCTCTCACCCCTCTAGCTTTTATTTAATCAAGTAAGAGTGCAAAGGCCCTTTGTGAAAATAGTAAGACTGCAAAGGACCTTGTGGAAATAGTAAGACTGCAAAGGACCTTGTGGAAATTCGCAGGGCCTTGTTGGTCGAACAAGCCGGATAAATAAACAAAATAGACATATCTAGCAATGCGGCCCGCTGAATTCATAGCACATCGCCCCAACGCACAGAAGATCCGCAAAAAAGAGCGGTGTGTAGAAACCGAAATAGAATAGGTACACGATCTTTGAGAATAGGAACGAAACTATCGCAGCTTACCTATGTAAACGGTGGTGTGTGGGTTCCCTGGCATGGTCGAAGATGAAGATGCGGACAGACAGGAAGGCGACGACCACGAAAACTGATGCAGATATGGCTTCTCTCTCGTCGGGCACCGGGTCTCACTCCCGTTGCCTCTCACCCCTAGCGAGGGAGCTTGGGGAGAGTTTGTGCAGTTCCGTAGGAAATAGGTAGGCCTCAACCTCACTCGGTTGAGCCTCACTCAACTGAGCCATAGGCCCGCAAGGCCTCAACCATGATTGCGCAAGGTCTAGCCGCCTTGGGCCATAGTTAGGCCTTAGCCCTCTCCACCTCTACTCTCGGCTAAGCCACCACCACCAAACACAGTCTTTGTCCATGGCCTATGGCCTGCAGTATTTGAGTTGTCTTTGATGAACGCGCTCGATCTCGGACCACCAGGGGAGCTTGGGGTTTGAGCTGTCTTTGATGAACGCGCTTGATCTCAGACCACCAGCTTGGATGGCCGATGGTGCATATTCCTTGTGAGAATAGACTCCCTCTTGCTTCCTCATCCTCTCTCCTATAGGCGAAGAAATAAAGCTTCCTTGAGCTTGGCATGCCTCTCTCTACTGTGAAAGAATCCCAAATACTCATTCCATGTCCGTCCATGGAGGCGGCACCTTCGATCTAGTACGCAAAATCTGCTACTTCAAAGGTGAATCCCGAAGAAAATTTTGTGCGATGGAGCTCTTCCTCTAATGATGAAGAGGGGAAGGATTTGAGCTATCGTTGATGAACGCGCTCGATCTTGAACCACCAGCTCGGATGGCCGATGAAGCATATTCCTTGTCAGAATAGACTCTCCCAGCCTCAATATTTTTTAAATATCGAAAAAAATAAGAAAGTTAGGTTGATTCCCAAAAACTCAGGGCAAGAAGCAGTAGTTACATCCTAAAACATGTAATTTTGCAAAAACATATGACATAAAGAAATAGAGAAGGAGCTAACTGTAATCCTCCATGGAAGTTTCATCAAACTTTGAAACTTCGTTACCACCATGAACATCAAACTTTGCAACTTCGTTACCACCATGAACATCCCACACCTCCACTATGGAGGGCTTAGCGAAGAAATAAAACAATAAAGAAAACTTATCTTTGTGATGTTGTAGAACCTCGCTCTGATACCATGTTGGAAACTGCGAGGAAGATGAGAGACGAAAGGAAGAGAGGAGAGAAGAGAGATATGAGACACCAGAAGTGGAACGCCAGAAGTGTGTCAACTGAGCACACATGATAGAAATATATAGAGGGGACCTGGGGCGCTATATATAGACAGACTATATATAGCTAACACTATTTACATGTGAAAGGATATATATAATGTTTTCCCAATTTAGGCACTAATATGCTTTTTTAGGTTATGCTATATGAATACATTCATCACTACATAAAGGCAACTCCATACTCATCAAATGATGAACTTGTTTGTATTTGAAGTTTTAACATTATTCCCTATGGACATTTATACCATAATATGTTCAAATAACTAGATTATAGGGCATATGACTTGATGCAAAGTTATAGTTAAACAAAGCTATTTACATGTGAAATTATATATATAATGTTTTCCCAATTATGCTCCAATGTTGATATTGACTAATTAATTGATAAAATGCATGCATTAACTTAAGCAATCAAAAATCAACCTTACAAACGTATATTACGCATATCATAGTTTAAATTGGAAAACTTGAAAATGTATTCATAAGGGAAAAAAGAAGGTTACAATTGTCAATAATACTTGGTTTATAATTTAAAGATTGTTAGTCACAAACACAACAAGTACTTCTCTACATGGAAACAATGATATATTTAAATCTAGAAAATAGTTAGGTTCTAATAGGGATTATGATGAATAGTTAAGTCCTAATGGGGATTATGATGAATACTCCAGTCCTTGTGTACATTAGGCTACAATAAATAGGAATCCATGTGTAACATATACAACATTCATCACAAATGCAATTAGTAGTTACTTCTCTACATGAAAACAATGATCTATTTGCATCTAGAAAATAGTTAAAGTCCTAATGTCGATTATCATTAATACTTGAGTCCAGTCCTCGTGTACACTAGGCTATAATAAATATGAGCCCATGTGTGGCATATACGATATTCATCAAGGCATGATGCAACTATTGTTAATATCATTGGGTATAACACAACGATAATCTCTATGATGCATGCTCGATTGAAAGATAATCTCTATTGGAAAACCGTCTAATTTACGGGAATTGCTTGAAAAATTAATAACTTTAGAACTAGCTACCAGAACAAGGGTTGGTAAAAAGAAAAAATGGGCAGTTCAAAGGGATGAACATGGCTGTAAGGTGGGATGTGATTCTCAGTGAATGTAGGGTGTGTTCGCATGGAAAAATCACAAAACAAAGAATAAAGGCAAACGGGAACAGCCCCGAGGACAGAGTGAAATAGAACGGAGGAGTGGGGAAGGGAACCCATTAGGGTAAAATGAAGTTATGGCATAGATACATGATCATAGTAGGGTATATGCATGGGGGTATGCAACATAGACGCGTAGGGACGTGTCCCCACACTTAAAACCTTACCAGGAAGGGTAAACCGAACATCAAGGACCTAATACCACACAGTAGACCAACCACGAACGTCCTCACACTTAAGACATGACCGTCACTGAGAAACAGAAGGTGTAGGGTTAGAAAAACTTTGCCCATATTGCCAAGGAGTAATGTCAACTATCGAGGTTGCATCTGGTATCGTTGTCGGCTGTAGGAAGTACCAACATGTCTTTACAGCACACATCCTTCGTGGTAGGGACCATGCGGCAGCACTCAAGGAGGTAGTTAATTAGAAATACACATGTATACAAAAACACATTGAAAGTATTTATTCATTGGGACATGACATCTAATATTATCGATCAATATAACATGACAATAATGTCTATATTGTATCGATTGAGAGTTAGCCAAAGACAATCCAACAACAATACGACCAATACTCCTTTTCAAAGGAATATTCTAAGTTAACTATGATCAATACTCCTCTCAAAGCAAGATTTTACTATGTCCACTTTTCCGTCTAGAATGCGACTCTTCCAACTGTAGCTCAGAGGTGATTTTCGAAGAGGCTCGTATACACTATCGAGACACATCACTGTGCCATACTCAGTTGTGCTCTCATACCATGGCAAAAGATGCGGATCTAGAGCATGGCAGAAGCTATAGCGGATGGAAGATGAAGACCAAACTCATGATGACATAGACAAGAAGATACAAATTGTTACACAAGTGAATTAGGTTCCAAGATGGCAGCTTGGATTCATAAACACAATCTTGTGTAGGATTGACAAAGAAAAGACACTTAACTAAAATTACAAAGCATCATGACATTGTATTCATTCCATATATTCAAAGTGGTAGTCAAGTACATTTCTTTATAGTTGCTAGATGGGTAGCACTTTTCCCTCTCTATGCATATGGGATTCTTGCAGCATGCATGTCGTAAGCCTAGAACTGCCTCATACAAAGAGGCCACAGTAGGTGTGATTGCAAATATCTCAACACTACTAAGTTTGCATCTTCTATTGTAACAACTGTTGATATTGTTATTACTGCAACAAAGCAATTGTCTACTGTAAAGCATCACCACCACTTGAACTTGCAAAATCAAGGCTTCAAAATGCATACAAATTCAATCATAAGCTCCTTTAATGATTGTCCAAGGTTTCCCTATTGTTTAGGGACCGTATCCAATACATACATGCATTAAGATCACTTGCAAGCTCTTCCAAATTGAGTGGCCTTGTTTATGATAGTTTTGAACAGTCTAAAACAACCACATACCAAGAAAAATCACCGATTTGGTTGTTCCATATGGTTCACTAGAGCCCAAGGGCAAGTTTCAAGCTTTTGGGCATCAAGAAAGACCTGTGAATGGAGATGAAACAAGAAGAAACCTTGTTGGTCATGGATACCCTGTTCTTTCCTATTCATGATAGCACCATAGCTCCTCTCTCTTCTTCTGAAATGCATACAATAGACACAACTTACCTTCTCCTCCTGTTAGAGTCTGTTTTTTTTTGTGGAACTCCAGTTGCATGCCCTTGGTAGCTCCAACTATGGACCAACTCTACCCTTGTAGATCACGCCCATGGTTTGTAGCACAAATCATGCTGAGCTCCATGTTCACTATCACACAACTCTCAAGTTTCACACAAACTCTCCTCAATTTCCTAAGTCACTAAAATTTCTTATTCCATGTCCCATGCTCAAACCTAGTGGACTTGCTGAACTTAGCGAATTTCAAACAAAAATGAACTTAAAGAGTCCCTGCATTCCTCATGTGACCTATTCTGAAACTGATGTAGACCAAGTACGAAGACATACATGATCCATATCTTCTCCACTTTTCACACTGTAAGCATAAAATGCTATGACACCAATGTGCAAAGGCACATCTAAGCTACAACAATATGGAAGATTCAAGAGTACTTTTAGGATCTACATGACCTATAGGATTAAAATATCCTTCTAACGATGTAAAATAAATGTCACAAGCTTTTAATATGTACATGTAACAACAACAACAACATCAATAACAACCATAGCAGGAAAATTACAACATCAACAACAAATTTAATTGCAGTCTTATGTGTAATATGAAGTCAGGGCAACCAAAGCAATGGAGGCTGTAGAGAATCAAATGAAGCAGTTTGGTGGCTAGGATATTTCTAGTTATCTAAAGCTATGGAAAAAAAGATAGAATTCTTGGGGTCCCCACTTGTATGATGAGTTAGTACTTTGTATGACTTGTGACTCCTATGTTGAAGTCACTATCAATGAGATTTATGTGTAGGATTTTGGATGATCAAAACTCAAGAAAGCTTTCAAGAAAGAGCACTTCTTTGAAGACTTAGGGGTTATCTCTCATCATTCTTTCTATCACTTGCCGTTCTTTTTGAGATCAGTGGGTTCATAAGCTCGGTTGTATCAAAGCTTCTATACAAATTCAAACTTAAATTCAGTCTATTAGATGTTGTGGAGTGGATGGGTTTGGAGCTTGAGAAGATTAACATATTTCTACAAGCAACAAACCCTTTGCTACTGCTGTCGCTTTGTAGATGGAATAAGTGAAGTTACTTAAAGATGAAATCAAAGTAATGGGTCTAAATATAGATTGGTAGGATGCCTTTTTTGAATAAGTGATAGATGTGACATACTAGATTCTAGATTTTGTCATTATATTTTTGAGACAACTCTTTCATCTCCTTTGCATCCTATTTTTGAGACTTTGTAGTAGGTACCATACAAGAATGCAAAGGGGTGCATCTTCTTTGAGACTGTATGCAAAAGGCTCAATACCTTTTGTGTGCCTCATCTATATCCTACCAATCAAAGAAACATCCTCTTGTCATGGCTCCTTAAGACAAACATTTGCATTGGGCTATGCAAATATTCTAGGTATTTAAAAGTTCATCCCTTAATGATGTGGTGACAAGAGTGTGTGTGTCCTGAGGCTACAAAACCAAAGTACGAGATGATGTTTTATAAGAAAGAGCAAGCTACATTGAATTAAGCATAGGAATTTCAACACCAACAAAGCACTTGCAAGTGCATTAGCATGAAAGAAAGGCAATCTCACTAACATTCTGTGGATCGATCACTATGGAGAGCACTTGTACATTTTCTCTTCACAGAAGGAACTATTCAGAGATTGTCTATGTCCAAGCAACAATGTAGTGACTACCCTCCCATACATAAAACATATGACCAGACATCCAACACAACCAAGGGTCTCTCAATAGATCTTGCTCAAGCTTCCCATTCACTTCCTTCCAAATAGGATCCCATCCTGTTATACTCTCATCAATCACCAATGTCACCTCACTAGCATGGGTGAAAACAGAGATAATGAACACCCCTTTTGTGATTATACAAGGTTCCTTCCTTAGAATTTCTACTTGCCTACTATTAGTGGATGCTTTGGTTTATCAAAAGAGTGCTTGTAATCCAAGAGGGTATCTACAATGTACAAAGTCATTTGTAAAGTATTTTATAGAGTCTTTTTTATTCTCTCAATTCTTCCGTTCATCTTGTCCATTATTCTGAACCCCATACTTCACGGGGCTTGACACATTACCACCTTAACAGGGAGTAGCTACTTGATGTTGTGCTGATGCCTTTATCTTTGAGCATACTTGAGTATGTAAACTAACTATGTTTAAATTATTTGTTTAAAATGAAATTATTATTTTTATTATTTCAATAAAATAACTATTTATTTATTTATTTAATATTGAACATTTAGATAGAAATATACTTTTTGAATTATGAATTTAAAATAAAATAATTTAAATTTATTATTATTATTATTATTATTAAAAATTATTTAATAAGAAATGATTCAGATGAAATTATTAAGATGAGTATAAATGAGATAAAGAAAAGGAAGAGGGGAGAGAAAAGAGACAACAGAGGCGAGAGAGGAAATTAGCACTTCAAAATTAGAGGTCATATTTATCTCTTATGACAAAGTCTCTATGTGGATAATAGACCTGGCTTCAAAATTATCATGACTTAAATGGTCATGATATTTAGGCTATCCTCTAGGTCTAGGATCACAATGTAGCATAGAATTAATTGGCTTATTGACGAAGTAAAAGGGATAATATTGAATTGGAAAGGACATAAGTCTTTATTGGCAATCTATTAATGGTCAAAATAATTCTCTCATCTCTAGCCACATACTTTGGAGCTATCCTCCCCTTTTGTGAAGACTATGCATAAAGATTGAGGCTCTCTATGGAGCATGTTTATGGTCCTATGGGGATAGAGAGAGGGGAGTGGAATGAGGGTAAAGAGAGGAGAGTAGAGAGAATAGAAAGAGTCGAGAGAGAGGGGGGTAGAGAAGTAAAGGAGAGAGGGGACAATAGAATAGATAGAGTTGAGAGGGGTGACAAAGGGACAAAGAGAGAAAGGAGAGATAGTACAAATTAGTGAGAGAAGACAATAGAGTAGAGACTAGAGAGAGAGAGAGAGAGAAAGAAGATAGAGTAGAGAATAGAGAGGGAAAGGAGGGAGAAAAGAGAGAAAAAACGAAGAGAAAATAGAAAGAGAAAAGAGAGGATTGAGAAAAAAAGAGAGTAGGGAAGAGAGTGGGAAGAGAGGAGAGAGGAGAGAGAAAAGAGAGTGTAGTGTAGAGAGAGAGGGAGTAAAGAGAGAATAGAGTAGAGAGAGAGTAAACACGAAACATAGTAGAGTTGCGATAGATTAGAGAGAGAAAGAGAGGATAGAGGATAGAGGATAGAGGAGAGAGTAGAGAAAGAAAATAGAGGATAGCTAGAGGGTAGAGAGAGGATAGAGAAAGTAGAGGAAAGAGGGGAGTACATGAGTACAAAAAGTAAAGAAAGTAGAGATGAGAGAGAAATGAGACATAAAATAGAGAGAGGCGTAAATAGAAAGACAAAAGAGAGATGATAAAGAGGAGAGTGGGAAGAGAGTAGACTAGAAGGGATAGAGAATAGAGAAGAGGAGAGACAAAGTAGAGAGAGAAGAAATCGAGTAAAGATAGGAGAGAGAAGAGAGAGTTCAAAGTAGAAAGAGTAGGCGAGAGTAGAAAGAGATAATAGAGGGAAGAAGTAATGAGTGTAGAGAGAGTGAAGAGTAGAGTAGAGTAGAGTAGAGTAGAGTAGAGAGAGAGAGAGAGAGAGAGAGAGAGAGAGAGAGAGAGAAGAGAGGGAGTAAATTTTATCACATGGAGATTCTTGTTCTTTAAAATAAATAATAAATTTTCAACATGTTTATCTATGAAACAAGAGAAAACACAGACAAGAGGGAAGAGAGATATGGGAGAAGAAGAGAGAGAGACACACACACAGAGAAGAGACAAAGTGAGAAGAGAAGAGAGAAAATAGAAGATAGATCGACAAGAGAGAGAAAAAGAATAAAGAGAAAAAGAAGAAGAGAGGGAAGAGAAAAAAGAGAAAATAGAGAAAATAGAGAGGAAGGGAGAACCAAAGAGAGTAGCAAGAAGGGAGAAGAGAGAGAATAGAGAGACGGCAATAGAGAGGGAAGAGAGAGATACTTAACATGTGTAGTTCCTCCACAAACATATTCATCTATGGGAAATGAAAGTTAATGTATAAGTATGTGTATAAGAGACATTCTCAAAGAAAGTTATTAGATATGAGCTTAAAAGCATTACCTACAATGATAAATCTGTTTGCTTGTATTGTTGTCCTTCAAAGGAGCTACTTTCTTCAAGAGGCTATATCAACAAAATAAGATCATGTGTATATAATAAATGTCTCCAAAATATATGGAATCAAGTACAAAAATGATAAACATATAATATTATAAGATACCTTTTCCAAACCTTGTTCATTTGCAATATCATCCATGCTAGGAATGTATATATCAAGTTGATTAGAATCAATAGTGTAAAATATTACACGACGCAGCGAACAGAATCTCAGAAAGAGATAGAGAGTACACAACAGATAAGAGGAGAATCAGTAAATTCTTTAACTCCAAACAACTAATACAAAGATGGTTCTGTCCACCCGTGCGCTTCCACTGTGTCAAGCTTAGATGGCGATCTAGACAGAAGATAAGTGAAGAGCTTAAGGCTAGCTGGAACAACAACTCTGACCGGGTGAAAGATGAGTGATCGATGGTTGTGAAGGGGTTTAGCTTTTATAGCCTATGAAGGCCATGAGGTTGGCCTGACCGACCTACCATATAAGCCTCCACTAGTCGGCCAGGGAAACCACTCCGTCTATCCCAAAGATTAGACCCACAACGGTCACCTTTTTGCCATTCGGTCACATAGACCTCATTTGATATACAAGTCAGGACTCAACCAATGTCCGGGCTCACATTGGCTTCTCCTCATAATGGGGGCCTTATAACTTTGAGCACCATGGATCATTGGTAGCACCTAAAGAGGGTGGGGCATTGATCATATCTAACACCCCCCCCTCAGTGTCCACCTCCATTCTCCTCTGTTGGACACTAGATGAAATTGAAGATGAAATTGAAGCAGATTCTTCGTAAGTGCTTTGATGAAGATATCTGCTCCATTCTCCTCTATTGGACAGTAGACCAGTTCCACTATCCCATCCTCCATCAAATCACGCACATCGTGATACTGGATCTGTATGTGTTTGGTGAGTGCATGAAACACTCGATTTTGGCAATGGTGATGCAACTCTGATTGTCAAATTTTAGCACAATGCGTTCTTCATCCTGCACTCCCATATGCCATAGAATCCTTCTCAACCATACGGCTTCACATGCAGCAAAACAAACTGCCTTGTACTCTACTTCGGTAGAAGACAATGCCACTGTTGGTTGCTTCTTACTAATCCAAGAGAAAATTCCTGAACCCAAAGAGAAACAATAACTAGAAACTAACTTCTTGGAATCAATGTCTCCTACCCAATCTAAGTCATAGTTCCCCACAAGAGAAGTTCTGAAACTGTATGTGATACCATAGTCAAGAGTTTCCTTCAAGTATCTAAGCACCCGCATCCCAGCCTTCCAATGACTCTCATGAGGTTTGTTTGAGAACCTGCTCAAAACACCAACAACAAAACTGATATCTGGTCTAATGTAACACAAGTAGACCAACCTCCTATACCTCGTAATGTCTGCTAGTGCTGATGTATTCTCGACGGATAACTTTGCATTCACCTCCATAGGTGTAGCTATCTCCTTGCACTCGGTCATGCCAAATGCCTTCAAGATCTCCCATGCATACTTCTTCTGAGAGATGAAGATCTTTCTTGGCTCTTGCCAGACTTCAATCCCCAAACAATAGTGTAGCAAGACTAAGTCTGTCATTTCAAACTCAGAACTCAAAGCCTTTCGAGTTTGGTTGATCATATCTTCATAGTCACCTGTAATAAGAAGGTCGTCCACATATAGGACAATCACTATAGACTTTTTACCATACCTGTAAACATACAAGTTAGCATCTGAGGCACATCTTTTGAATTTTAGGTTTAAAAAGAACCTATCTATCCGCTGGTACCATGCTCTGGGGGCTTGTTTCAGCCCATACAATGCCTTCTTCAGCTTACACACTTTGTTTTTAGAATGGGGGGCCTCAAACCCTGGTGGCTGAGCCACACACACCTCCTCCTTGAGGTCACCAGAACGCTGACTTAACATCCATTTGGTACACTCGCCACTTCTTGTGGGCAGCCACTGCAAGTACCGTGCGAATAGTGGACATTCTAGCAGTTGGGGCAAATGACTCTTGAAAATCAAACCCTTCAACTTGTGAAAATCCTTGGGCAACCAGTCTAGCTTTGTACTTTTCTAAGGTACCATCAGCCTTGTACTTTACCTTTCAGATCCACTTGCTGCCAATAACCTTCCGCTTTGCTGGTCGATCCACTAGCTCCCAAGTGTCATTCTTGATTATGCTATCATACTCCGCCTGCATAGCAGCCTTCCATGATGGATCTGCCAGTGCTTCTTCTAAGTCAGTTGGCTCCTTTACTTCTCTCATAATCTCAACCATCAAGGCCATATTGACTATGTGAGCAGAAGCCCTCCTTTGCTCCTCTATTCTTTGAGACCTCCTTGGTCCGTCTGCCTTCTCCTCAACAGATGCAGACATAGGATTATTGTGGTCATAGAGCTGCTTCACCCAGTACGGCAATGGTTTTTCCGGTGGGGTGATGTAAAGTTGGTGAACTTTTTCCTCATCATCTGAAGATGATGCTTCCTCCTTCTTAAGGATAGGGACAGCTCTTGGGATAGGTTCATAGTGGACTACTTCTTCGCTTGATGATAAAGTGGAAGAACTTGCATTCTCCTCCTCCACTTTATGCGGTTCCTCCTTGAAAACCACATCACGGCTCGCAATGATCTTCTTTGCGTCTTGGTCATATAATTTGTAAGCCTTGTGCTCATCACTATAACCCAAGAAGATACATTTTCTATTTTTTGGTTGTAACTTGTTTCTCTTCTCATCTGGAACATATGCATAACATTCACATCCAAAAATTTTGAGATGTGAGATAGATGGTTTCTTACCAGTGTAAGCCTCATGAGGTGTTTTTTCCTTAAGAGCCTTTATGTAGCTTTGATTTAGAATGTAGACTACAGTATTAACAGCTTCAGCCCAAAAATGGTTAGGCAATCCCTTGCCCTTTAGCATGCATCTTGCCATCTCCACAATGGTGCGATTCCTGCGTTCCACAACACCGTTCTGCTAAGGTGTGTGAGGCATCGTCAATTGACGCTTGATCCCTTTGCTCTTGCAAAAGCCTTAAAACTCCTTTGAGTTGATCTCACCACCACCATCTGTTCTAAATTTCTTCACACTTTTCCCTGTTTCATTCTCAACAAGTTTTAGCCATTATTTAAACTTACCAAAATCTTGAGCCTTATCATGAAGGAAGTACACCCACATCTTCCTACTGTAGTAGTCGACAATCAACATAAAATAAGAAGATTTCCACAAGGCCTGTGTAGGCATCTTACCACACAAGTCAGCATGCACCAACTCTAGAGGAGCTTGTGCTCTATTCTTGCTTTCTTGTGGAAATGCCTTTCTCTGTTGCTTGCCCATCATATAAGCTTCACACGGTTCCTTCAATTCAGTTATTGTAGGTAGGTGAGCAACCATACCTTGCTTTTGCATCTCCTTCAACACTGCAAATCTGATGTGTCCAAACCTTTCATGCCAAAGCTTACTTGTGCCCACTCCAGCGGTGGCTGTAAGAGTACTTGGCTCATACAGGTTGTTCCTTCTTTTTCCTTTGCCAACAATTGTTCGAGCACTATCAATAATTTCTCCACATGTCTTCTTGAACCTCACTTCATGACCAAGATCAGTTATGGCAGCAAAATAATCAGAGATTTCTCCTAATTTTGGGAACATACAGCACATTTGAAAGCTTTTTGACTTCACCATTTGCAGCAACAAAAGAAATAGTACCTGTGCCCGTAGCAGGGCATTTAGCATCGTTTCCAACTGTCACAGTGATGGATTCTTGTAGAGGCTACATAGAACTGTATAGACCTTTCTTGTTGGTCATGTGATGGGAGGCCCCACTATCCAACACCCATGAGTCGCCATGAATTATTCTTCTTGCGTTGAGGAGCACACTTCCTCAATGGTCACCATGAATAATTCTAGCTCAGCTTCAGCCGTATTGGCTGTCTCTTTCCCTTTACTTTTAAGGGTACCATTCTTTTCATCTGCCTCCTTAACAGGACAATCTGCACAATTGCATGTCCTTTCTTCTTGCAGTGGAAGCACTCTCCTTGAAACTTCTTCTTTCCGCCCTTCTTCTTTTTGTCACCATCATTTTTTGTGAAGGAACCACCTTTTCCTTTTGCATTGGTAGAGAATGCAGCATCTCCATTGTTGCTTCCTTCTCGGGCTTTCAGCCTCAACTCCTCCTCCATTAATAATGCACAAAAATCCTCAAAAGTCAAAGCTTGAGGTCTGACCTGAGTATTAAGGGCAATTACTAGTCCATCAAACTTTTGTGGACAAATCTGAAGACACCTCTGAGCTAGCTCTTCGCTAGTCTTTTGTATCCCAGCGCCAGCCATCTGGTCGCGTGGATTCTTAATCCGAGTGATGAATGCTTCAACCGTCTCTCCTTCAGCAAACTTCTCCGCTGCTAGTTGATTCTCCAAGTTTTGAATCCTTGTTTGGTTTCGTGTTTCATAGTGATTCCTTAGTACATTCCAAGCCTCTGACGCTTTGGTTGTATAATGAATCAAAGTCAGAATGCTATCAGAACAGCTTGTAACTAAGGCACACAATGCATCTATATTCCTTCGTTTCCAAGCTCGTAGAAGATCTGCATTCGGAGGAATCATCACACTAGGATTTGATGTGTCGGGGGTAGGCTGTGGTTCTGCGTCAGTCCCCAGCACAGTCTCTAGAAGCTCATAAGAATCAATGATAGTTGTAATTTTGAACTTCCACAAGGTGTAGTTTGTACCATCTAACTTGCCTTCGTTGAAGGTTGGTGGACGAATCCTCAGTGTTTGAATAGCCGATAGAGCAACACCACCTCCTGCACGGCTTCGTGATGCACCAAAACCACTTCCGGAAGTCAACATAGTTTCCCTTTGCTGTTGAAGCCTTAGCCTCTTACAAACTCTCTGATCTCTAGAGCCCCCTGGGCTCTAAAAAATGTAAAATATTACACGGTGCAGCGCATAGAATCTGACAAAGAGATAGAGAGTACACAATAGATAAGAGGAGAATCAGTAAATTCTTTAACTCCAAACAACTGATACAAAGATGGCTCTGTCCACCCATGCGCTTCCACTGTGTGAAGCTTAGATGGCGATCTAGGCAGAAGATAGGTGAAGAGCTTAAGGCTAGCTAGAACAACAACTCTGACTGGGTGAAAGATGAGTGATCGATCGTTGTGAAGGGGTTTGGCTTTTATAGCTTGTGAAGGCCATGAGGTTGGTCTGACCGGCCTACCATATAAGCCTCCACTAGTCGGCCAAGGAATATTCAAGGGAATATTTTCTTTACCATCGGGCCACGGGCACTGCCCCCAGACCCTGCCTGGGGGGCCGCTGGCCCCCCTGGAACCCCCCAGCGAGGGGCCGCTTCCGCGGCCCCTTGACCCCACAATAGGGGCCCCTTTTAACTCCCTTACTCCACAACTCGATGCAATGCGCCTTGAGTTGCTACCAGCTTAACCACTCCCTCTATCCCAAAGATTAGTCCCACAACGATCACCTTTTTGCCATCCGATCACATAGACCTCATCTGATATACAAGTCAGGACTCAACCAATGTCCAGGTTCACATTTGGCTTGTCCTCATAATGGGGGCCTTACAACTTTGAGTACCATGGATCATTGGTAGCACCTAATGAGGGTGGGGCATTGATCATATCTAACAAATAGTAGCAACATATGGTTCACTTTGCCATCAATAGACACCCCTAAATGAGTATGGGAGAAATAGAACCAATCCTACACTTATGATATCAAACTTATAAATCGTATCATCTTACCATTGATGATGTTATGTCATTTGATACATTTTGAAGCTTATCTATATCATCCACTCCAAGAGATGCGGATAATTCTCTCTATATGTCATAAGATTAATAGTTCAATAACTAAGAATCTACACCTCAAATATTAGGAAAGCCAATAAAAAAAGGTAACAATCAACTTACCTTCTTTAAAATATCTTTTTTCTTCAAATACTTTCTTTCATCTTGCTTTGTACCCTTCCACCAGTCATATATGTCATTCTCTCTCCATATGTACTCACATCCAATAAACTTCAATGGTAAAATCTCATGGTGATTTTCATGATATACTCTTTATTAGCATTTTTATAACGTAGATCATCTGGGTTTAAGGATTCTTACCACCTATGTACTCGCTGATAATTTTCGAGCATGACAGTGTGTTGACTTTTAAAGTATTCAGCCAAGAGCTTTTTTCCATAAAGTCTTTCCTCTTCTCTAAATTTCAACATGGGTGGCCGATAGATATCATCATATGATGATATGTATGCGTATCACTCCTATTGATACTCAAGTGAGGAAATATCATTAGTTAGTATAACCATTTCAAAAAATGACTCATTATCAACATAAGAAAGCTGGTAATACTTGATTCTTGGCTTGAAGAAGTGTTAAGGCAAGCAATCTCAATGTCTTCCTTTCTTACATTGTCTCTTGTGTCATCTTTAGTAACTTGTTTACCTATATATACATAGAGTTAACCAAGGCTCACGATAATACAAGGTTATGAAAATTTTCAATAATACAAAAGAAAGTAATTAGATATTTTGTATCAATTTGGGTCACCAAATTTGTACAAGTTTTTGATCCTTAAAGTTGGTACCTGCATCTTGACTTGAAGAAACATTATCACAAGTAACCTCCTGATCTCCCTTTCTTACATCACCTCTTTTCCCACCTTTTGTTGTTCTTTTATCTATGTTTATATATATACACACAATTACCCAAAGTTTAAAAATATGAATAACTATGAACATTTTAAATTAGGCAAAGAGACTAATTAAAGCTAGTTAATCTCAAAATGAATCACCTAATAAAGCAAGATGTAATATATGTACAAATTTTAATTTTCAAAGTTTAGTAGAAATAAAGACATATATCTGTATCGTGATTTGAAGAGATATTAGGGCCAATGACCTCCTTAGCTTTCATTGTTTCATTATCTCTTGTACCATCATTTGTAATTTCATTGTTTCATTTTGTTTAGAAACATAAGAGTCTTGTATTTTTTAAAAAGAAGTGCTATATCAAACTAAATCACTTAATTTCTTAGCACTTGGATTAGAACACATAAATTAGTAATAAAATTAGGTATAAATTTAGTTATTAGAGTTAGTTACCTTTCACTTCTTCCACAACTGAATCCACAAGTCCAAGTAGTTTGGGATCCTCACTCATCATTTTTTTCAAAAGAGCCATCATCTCTAGATTAGAAGTCGACATGGCAAACCTACATAGGCGTGGTAACAATAAGAAAGTGTTTGTAACGCATGTTTGAAAATGTAAATTACATTAAGAAATACAAAACAAAGACTTCAATAGACATACCGTCATAATGTTTGAAAATGTAAATTACATTAAACAATACAAAACAAAAGACTTCAATAAACATACTGTCATAACATTGTTGCCTCATGCTCATGCGAACGCCACATGGTAGGTACAATATTTCTTTTATTGTCAATTGCAATTACTTTTGTTTTGAGTACTTGCCATTGCTTTTTTGTGGATACACATAGCCACCAATCCTTCCAATCTTGATCCTCTATTCTCACTTTCCAAATATTTTCTTGCAAGTATATATTAGTTAGCCAGCCCACTTTTACTTACTTCATTTCATAGTGTACTGCTCTTATGATGGCACATTTGAGGTCATTTGGCTCACATAAAGCATCTAGATGAGAATTCATACAGACAACATCATTTTCCTCTAGCCAAGTGTAATATTATATATATATATATATATATATATAGTTCGCCCTCGCGGTGGCGTATCGAGCTAGAGCAGGAGAGGGGGGATAGACGGGCCAGCAAGCTCCTCGTTGGAGCTTGCCTAGGCTCCTCGCCATGCAGGCGGACAGCTCCTCAAGGGGGGGAGGATTCTCTCCCCTCCCCTATTTAAAGAGGGAGGCTGCACGGTTGAAGGGGGAGGAAGGAGGGAAGGAGATATGCCGCCGCCCTGCTTTGAATGCTGCCGGCCACCAGCCGCCTGCCACCCTATCCTCTCTCCCCACGTACGTCATCACCGCCGCCGGCAAACAAATTCCTCCTAGTTGTCGCCGTCAAGATTCTCTTTTTCCCCCCCACGTGGCTCCTAAACCACCCACAGAAGATTCAAGAAGCTTCTAAGGGGGGCTCCTCTAAGCCCCCCTTCCTATACCCATAACCCTTCTACTCTTTTATTTTTTCCCAGTTTTTTAAAACCCTCAAACCCCCCCCCCCCTACCCCCCCCATACTCATATTCCTTTTACCCTTCCCCCCCTCATAATCTTTTTTTCCCTTCCACCCCCCATACTCCTTTTAACACGCCCCCTAAGCCCTTACCCCCGTGTACCCTTTTTCCTTCACATCTTCTCCCCGTGCTATAATCCCTTGTGTTACCCTTCAAAAAATTTCCCCCTAGGTTTGAAAACCCCTAAGTCCTCTCTCCCCACGTACGTCATCACCGCCACCCCGGCAGATAAATTCCTCCTAGTTGTCACTGTCAAGATTCTCTTTCCGCCCCACCTGGCTCCTAAACCCCCCACAAAAGCTTCAAGAAGCTTCTTGAAGCTTCTAAGGGGGGCTCCTCTAAGCCCCCCTTCCTATAATCATAACCCTTCTACTCTTTCATTTTTTCCCGGTTTTTTAAAACCCTCAAACCCCCCCCCCCTTATACTCATATTTCTTTTACCCTTCACCCCCTCATAATCTTTTTTTTCCTTCCACCCCCCATACTCCTTTTAACACACCCCCTAAGCCCTTACCCCTGTGTACCCTTTTTCCTTCACACCTTCTCCCCGTGCTATAATCCCTTGTGTTACCCTTCAAAAATTTTCCCCCTAGGTTTGAAAGCCCCTAAGTCCTTTCACTCCCACGCCCAAAAATCTCTCAAGGTGCGTATGTTGCAAAGCCACACTCACGCACAACTTTTTTTGCCGTGTATATACCCTATAGGGCCTCTTTAGGCTTTATAAACATTTCCCTCTCCGAAGAAGCTAAGAACCTAAAGGTCTTATTATTCCTTCTCGTGATCAACCATTTAAACGGCTCCTTGCCTCGAAAGAGAGACGGTGGAAATCCGGAAGAAAGAGTAAAAGCTACCTTCACGTTCGAATTGCGATACCGCCTAAGAAAGTCCAAGGAGTAGCTGCTGGAGGGTCATCTCCCGGTATCCATGTGGATATCTCACCCCAAAACTAGGTTTTTTTTCTTCTTGGTTTTATATCGGTTTTAAGTCAATCATGCAAAAGATGAATTGTTAGGGATAAGATATATTTTTCCGAGTTATTTACGATGAAGGAGTTTAGTTTAATTGAAGAAATGATATTGTATAGAACATAGTTTCCTTTGATTAGCATCATGCATCAAAACGAATTAAGAGTAAGATTATCTACTTACTATAATAGTATATTTCGGTTAAATCTTAAAGGTATAAAAACTTTATCTTACACCATTAAACCCTATTATTTTTTTTGCAACATGGAGGAAGAAATTCATGAAAGGTTTCTTATATTGCTGAATTCTAGGAAGTTATCATCACTAACTGCATATCTTAGCAAGGAAAAGATTGTTATTTGGCATGAGTTTCGTTGTAAGGAAAAATTAGGATTAATTGAATTTACCTAACCTCAGAGTTTTCAAGTTTAGGACTGAAAAATCAATTGTCACAATTGATCTCAATATTACCTCCTAAAAGATAACCCAATTAATGTAAACTTAGAAATACCTATGCTGCGAAATATGCCTTGGGAGTGATTTAAAGGCCAAGAAACGTTTATACCTTAAACACTTGACTATCTTCCCTGATTGTAGGGTCAATAAGTTCATAAAATGTAAAAGAACTAGGGTTTGTCCCTGAGGTTCTCAAAAAGAGACCCTAGGTCCAACAAACGTCAGCTTAAAGAAACGAAAATGGATTATTTTATATTATGATGCAGCACTTGCACAGCAAGTACGAAGTCATATAGTCTTGTGATTGATTCACAAGAAGAAAGATTAAATACCCTCAACAAGGATAGCGGATCCTTAGGCAAGTTATCTTGCAAAAGGATGCATTTTTTAAATATCCTTCTAAATAAGGAAAGTTAAAAAACGGAATCTAAAGTATCCAATGAACTTTAGGGTTGACCAAGTTGGGTTAATAAGGTACGCCCTAACCCAGAATATAAGGGATCTTGCCAAGTTGCAAGACACCTTAGAACGAGTGCTGATGCATTCGAAAGGAAAGAATCATTCCTTAGCAGTTTGCCAACAACAAGATCGGTTAATGAAAGTGTTTGTACTTGCTAGAGAATTTAGAGCACTGTTTGATTTATGAATTACAAATTAAATGAATATCTACGCTTCAGGTTGAAGGCCTGAAGGGAGAGGTAGTTTCAGTTACCCCCGACTGCCTGGCTGACCCTAACCAAGGGGGTTGTTGATCGCGCCAGGAACGTGGACCCAACCCGCCGCGAGAGGTCTCTCCGTTGAGCTCTACTTGGAGCAGGAGGAGCTTGGGTGCGAGGGGGGGTCTGGCCGTAAATCCCTCGCCTTTCGGGTCCTGCACAAGAGGCTAACGTGAATTGGAATTGGATCTCGAGGCCCGCATACTAGTTTACGGGCGGAAACTTGGAACAGTGATCCTTGTGGATTACTAGATAGCCTTCGGGTGGATTATGGATAAGCCTACGGGCGGAAACTCCTTGTATTTCAAATATAAAAATGATGATATATAAATAAAGAACTTGTTTGATATTGTTTTTCTATGTCACGTGATAAGATTACGTAAAGGAACCAGTGCTTAACGGATTAATTAAAGAAGCTGATTGTTACATGGCAAATGAATGTGTTAGATAAATACATAACTAAAACAACCTGAGGAAAGTGCGGAGGATGGGCCATGGGCCCGTCCTACGGTTGGGTGGTCCCGGTTAGCTGGGAACTTTTCTCAAAGAACAGTGGGATGATCGTCTAAGGACAGGAATAAGAAAGCGTTGACCTAGAGTGATGTCTTAACCGATTTACGTTGTTTTAGGGGAACGGAATGGGACTATGCCTTATGGCAGAGAGGTTGAGCTTTGCATCCCTCTCATTTCCCATTCTCCTTGAATAAAGTGAAGTTTGAATCCGCTTCGGACTTGGCATTTCTACGTAAAGTAGTTCGCTTGGGTCCGACGCTAGTTGCTGTTAGGTAATGACCAATCAAGAAAACCCTAACTTCGGTCGATCCTAAGTGGGAACGACCAGGATACTTCCGCTACGTGGCAGACGTGGAAAGACCTAGATCATAAATCCCGTAACATTCCATGGGAGTGCCGAGCGGAGATTTCTAGACATTCTTTCCGATGGACTGCTAAGACGTGTCCTAGATGATACTAGTGGATATATTACAGTTAGTATTAGAGCTGACCAACAATGGAATTGTTTTTATGAGATCTCAATAAAAGGAAGTAAAGAAATTGTTGCTATCTAAACATTTCCTTACCTTCAACATTGTCTTGCAGAATTACGAAGCGTGGAACAAGTTTTTGGTATTTCGGGTCATGTTTATGACTGCAATGCATTCTCCGCTTTATAGACAAAGAATTGGGATGATGAACATCCTAGAGAAAATTTATAATCCATCACGTTTATCTATGGAATGAAGATGGACGGGTGCTTTAGGAATCTACTATATAGCCACCCACCAGTTTGCTTATCTATAGACCAACCTAAAGAGGATCAAGTGATTGGAAGACTTGAAAGTCATGAAGCTGTTCGTTTTTGTGGAAGCTCATGTAAATTCGACTTTACATATCCAAGGTCGGAGGATTGAGATGAACTCATATGTATATAAGGAAGTAACCCGTGTAATCCTGGCTGACAGGATTAAAGTGGTGGGCCGCCATCATGAGAAGTATGGATTCAGCAGAAAGGATATCCTGAACTTCCAATGACTTATCGATTCCTGAAGATCCATGACCCAAAACCCTACTATTACATAGTTCCTGTAGATAAATGTAATACAACGTTGTTCTCCCCAAACTAAATGTAACAATTGACTTATCATCACAGGGAACGTTGTATTCGAAAGGGCTATGCCCATGTAAATACAAATAAAGACTTCTTTTTATCAATGTCTGGTTGTGCATTAGAGTTTATAAAAAGTTAAGTAGCTACATTGTTTACAAGATAGCTAAGCTAACGTCGATTATTGTATAATAACGTTAAGAAAATCTTTATTCACGCACAACCCCAGGTACATGTTCCAAACTCGCCTCCTACATCAAGTACTGCTATGATCCAGGAAAAGAAGTTCCTCCTCAAGTAAATTAAGCCACTCGAGTTTGACGGGAGAGGCAGATTCGTTCAGGCTGATGCTGAAATTTGGATTAAATCCATGGAGGACTACTTCGAAGCAGCCGGTACTGCACCCACCAATCAGGCTATGCTCGCCAAGTTAACTCACCGGTGAAGCCAGACTTTGATGGAAGCAATGGTGTAGGGATCAAGGGATTGTAGAGGGATCCGTTACCTGGGAGAAGCTGAAGAAAGCCGTGCAGGGAAGATACTTACCACCTGCATATCGCACACAGAAAATGAACGAGTTCTACGAGCTAAAACAACTAGGACTCACTCTTGACGCATACTACTCTAAATTCATTTCACTTTTAAAGTATACGCCACTGATGGACATGACGCAGCGGGTGTCAAAATTTTGTGCGGGCTTAAATCCACCAGTAAATACCCGTCTCAAATCTACGCATCCATCAGATCTTCAGGATGCACTCATTCGAGCGGCGCCTATAATTCAGGAGGTGCAAGTTAGACCAAGGGGTAACAAAACTTGGTCTTATAGTGACCTGAACAGATGATCATTCAAACCTCAAATGAAGAGAGTTCAAGGTCATAATCAAGGACAAAGAAAGAAAGCAAGGATAAATAACGTCAACAACTTTGTTTCTACTCAAAGTAATGGTTGAAACCTCCGTTGTTTCCACTGCAAAGAACCTGGTCACTTCAAGAGGCAATGTCCCAAGCTGAGCCGAGGACATCGCCAAACGCCTTTCTAAGGAGTAGGCCATGGTCAAGGAGCCGCTACCCGTGGAAGAGGAAGAACTGCCTACATTGCCAACATGCAAAGATGCAAAGAAGAAGAAGAGGAAGATCCAACCATGGAAGCTGAATTCGAAAGAGCGACAGTCCATGTCGCTTTACACAAGAAAGGGCCGAATCGCCAGTTCTCAGTGATTTACACACCGTCGGACTATCAAGGTAAAGGTTTCAAAACCTTGATTGATTGTGGCAGTACACATTCCTTTATCTCACCAGCATGTGCAAAAAGATTAGGAATAGCCATAGTAGAAGTACCTACCCTGCTTGTGGAATTGGCAAATGGTCTTGAGGTAACTTGTACCAGGAAAACTGTTACGGTGGAATTCTTTCTGGGAGGAGAAAAGACTTCAGTCAAATTCAGAGTCCTAAATCTAGGCATCCATGAGTGTCTACTCGGAATGGATTGGCTTAAGCCCAACAACGGCCACATTCACTATGGAAAGGGTCAAGTTTCCTTTCGAAACTCTGAAAGGGAATTTGTCATAACTCAAGGTGAGGCAAGAGTGCCAAGAATCCAATTGGCCAAAGTATCTCGGATCATAAAAGGAGTCAGAAAAGGATTACCCGTTTACTTGATCAAACTCAACAAGTTAGATCAAAAGCAAGAGTCTCATGAAGGGCCTTCTTGGCTAAAGAAATACGCGGACGTATTTCCTGAAGAGTTGACCGAACTTCCCCCTCAAAGAGAAGTGGATCATGAGATTAGGTTAGTGCCTGGAGCTGCACCAATTGCAAAGAGACCTTATAGAATGTCCATACCAAAAGCAATAGAGTTGAAGGAACAACTCAAGCAACTGTTAGATCAGGGCTACATCCAGCCTAGCAATTCATAGTGGGGAACTCCAGTACTATTCCAAAAAAACAAAGATGGGACACTTCGACTATGTATTGATTACCGAGGGTTGAATCAATCAACAGTCAAGAACAAGTATCCTATTCCTAGAATAGATGAGCTTCTTGATCGTCTTCAGGGTGCAAAAATATTCTCCAAGATTGATCTCAGGTCAGGTTACTATCAGATAAGGATCAAGGAAGAAGATATTCCAAAGACGGCCTTCAATACAAGATATGGGCACTTTGAGTTCCTGGTTATGTCATTCGGGCTTACGAATGCACTTGCTACCTTCAATAGATTAATGCAGGATATTTTTAGGCCATATCTTGATGATTTCATGCTTGTCTTCTTTGATGACACTTTAGTCTATTCTAAATAGGAAGAAGATCATGAACCTCAACCTTGTCCTTGAAACAATGAGGTCACATAAGCTGTATGCAAAAATGAAAAAGTGTGCATTCTTCAAGTGTCATATTGAATATCTTGGATTCATAGTATCATTAAAAGGAATATCAGTAGACCCAACCAAGGTCAGAGATGTGCTTGAATGGCCAACACTAGTATCTGTCAAAGAAATACACATCTTTCTTGGATTGACAGGATGGTATAGGGTCTTCATAAAAAACTATGCTTTGATTGCAGTACCTCTGACTGATTAACTAAAGAAGCAGACTTCCATTACATGGTAAACTCCCAAACAGAATAGCTTCGAAAAATTTAAGCAAAGTTTGGTATCAGCACCTATTCTAAAAATTCCAGACCTCAATAAAGAGTTCTAGGTAGTAACTGATGCCAACATTCTTGCCTTGGGGTGTCTACTTATGCAGGAAGGTCATCCAGTAGCATACTCTTCAAGGAAATTGAAGAGTCATGAAAAGAATTATGCCACGCATGATCTGGAATTACTAGCTGTCATCCATGCTCTAAAGCTTTGGAGACACTACCTGTTGGGTAACAAGTTTACTTTAGTAACCGATCATAAGAGTCTCAAATGGATCTTTACCCAAAACGAGCTCAACATGAGGCAACGTCGGTGGATTGAAGTATTGGACGAATATGATTTTGAAATCAAGTACCGACCAGGGAAAGAGAATGTAGTTGCTGATGCATTTAGTTGCAAGGCATTCCTAAATTCCCTAATCTTGTAGAATCCATCAACGACCAAATCTTTATCTACAAAAGTATCTTTGCCAAACAACGCTATACTTGAATTAGCTAGAGAGGAAGCATGCCATGATTTGGCCTACCAAACAATGCTAAAGGAAATATCTACCAAGGAGCAGAATCAAAAGTTGCAAGCTAAGTATCAGGAATTTTCCATTGATAATGGACTTGTCTACTACAGAACAAGGGTGTGTATACCACCAAGCCAGTCACTTAAGCAGAAAATAATGTGGGAAGCTCATGATTCCCCTTTCCCAGGACATCCTGGCTATGCTAAGACTCTTAATGCTGTTAGGAAAAGCTACCATTGGGAGAGGCTTAAAGGTGATGTTCTCAAATATGTCATTGAGTGTTTATCTTGCCAACATATCAAAGCCGAACATGTCATGATGTCAGGGAAACTGCAACCGCTTGACATTCCCCAAATGAAATGGGAATTCATCAGTATGGATTTTATTGTAGGCTTACCTCAAGTCCAAGTAGGATACAATTCCATCATGTTTGTGGTTGACATGCTTACCAAGGTTGCACACCTAATTCCAGTAAAGACAAACTATAAAGCCTGCGACATTGCAAGATTGTTTATCAAGGAGATATTCAAGCTACATGGTTTACCCAGAAGAATCATTAGTGATCAAGATTCTCTCTTCACATCACACTTCTGGAGAGCTATCTTTGAAGCTATTGGGACTCAACTCTGTTTTAGCACCACCTACCATTCCCAAACGGATGGCCAAACAGAGCGAGTAAATCAAGTCATCGAGGATATGCTTAGGGCATACTACTCTCGAGAACCCAAGAAGTGGATTCAATACTTGCCTTTGGTAGAATTTGCCTACAATGCTTCTTACCAGCAAAGCATTCAGATGACCTTCCAAGCATTATATGGTCATGATTGTCGAAGTCCTCTAAACTTTTTTGATCCAACCCTAAGGGTTGAAGCGTCAAGGCAAATGTTGGAAGACATGGATGATCAAATAAATCCAATAAGACAAGACATATAAGCGGCCAAGGATAGAGAAAAGGCATACGCAGATTTGAAATGTCAAGAAAGATTCTTCGAAGAAGGAGACATGGTCTTGATTCCCGTACGCCCTAAAAAGAGTTCTCTATCCCTAGGAGATTGCAAGAAGCTAAGTCCAAGGTATTGTGGGCCATACAAAATCCTCAAATGCCTAGGACCTAATGCTTATAGATTGCAACTCCCTAAGAACCTAAAGGTTCACAATGTATTCCATATCAGCCTATTGAAAAAATATGTACCCAATCCTAACCATGTACTTGATGACCAAAAAATTGTAATGCCTAGTCAAGGAGTCCTTGAACTAAGGCCGGATAGGATCTTAGATGCTAGGGAGAGACAGTTAAGATCCAGAACCTTGAGAGAATGCCTCGTCCAGTGGAAAGACTATCCCGAAGAGGATGCCACCTGGGTAGATGAAGGCACTCTCAACCATCAATATCCCCAATTTATCTCGAGATGAGGACATCTCAATTCCTCTAAGAGGGAGAGAATGTAATATATTAAATATATATAGTTCGCCTTCTCGGCGGCGCATCGAGCTGGAGGGGGAGAGGGGAGATAGAGGGGCCAGCAAGCTCCTCGCTGGAGCTTGCCCAGGCCCCTCGCCAAGCAAGCGAATAGCTCAAGGGGGGGAGGATCCCCTCCCCTCCCCTATTTAAAGAGGGAGGGTTGCATTGTTAAAGGAGGAGGAAGGAGGGAAGGAGATACGCCGCCGGCCTACTTTGAATGCTGCCGCTTGATGCTGCCGCCACCAGTCGCCCACCGCCCTATCCTCTCTCCCCACGTACGTCATCACCGCCACCCCGGCAGATAAATTCCTCCTAGTTGTCACTGTCAAGATTCTCTTTCCACCCCACCTGGCTCCTAAACCCCCCACAAAAGCTTCAAGAAGCTTCTTGAAGCTTCTAAGGGGGGCTCCTCTAAGCCCCCCTTCCTATAATCATAACCCTTCTACTCTTTCATTTTTTCCCGGTTTTTTAAAACCCTCAAAACCCCCCCCCCCTATACTCATATTTCTTTTACCCTTCACCCCCTCATAATCTTTTTTTTCCTTCCACCCCCCATACTCCTTTTAACACACCCCCTAAGCCCTTACCCCTGTGTACCCTTTTTCCTTCACACCTTCTCCCCGTGCTATAATCCCTTGTGTTACCCTTCAAAAATTTTCCCCCTAGGTTTGAAAGCCCCTAAGTCCTTTCACTCCCACGCCCAAAAATCTCTCAAGGTGCATATGTTGCAAAGCCACACTCACGCACAACTTTTTTTGCCGTGTATATACCCTATAGGGCCTCTTTAGGCTTTATAAACATTTCCCTCTCCGAAGAAGCTAAGAACCTAAAGGTCTTATTATTCCTTCTCGTGATCAACCATTTAAACGGCTCCTTGCCTCGAAAGAGAGACGGTGGAAATCCGGAAGAAAGAGTAAAAGCTGCCTTCACGTTCGAATTGCGATACCGCCTAAGAAAGTCCAAGGAGTAGCTGCTGGAGGGTCATCTCCCGGTATCCATGTGGATATCTCACCCCAAAACTAGGTTTTTTTTCTTCTTGGTTCTATATCGGTTTTAAGTCAATCATGCAAAAGATGAATTGTTAGGGATAAGATATATTTTTTCGAGTTATTTACGATGAAGGAGTTTAGTTTAATTGAAGAAATGATATTGTATAGAACATAGTTTCCTTCGAATAGCATCATGCATCAAAACGGATTACAAGCAAGATTATCTACTTACTATAATAGTATATTTTGGTTAAATCTTGAAGGTATAAAAACTGCATGTTAACCATTAAACCCTATTCTTTTTTTTGCAACATAGAGGATGAAATTCATGAAAGGTTTCTTACGTTGCTGAATTCTAGGAAGTTATCATCGCTAACTGCATATCTTAGCAAGGAAAAGATTGTTATTTGGCATGAGTTTCGTTGCAAGGCAAAAGGAGGATTAATTGAATTTACCTAACCTCAAATCATTCAAGTTTAGGACTAAAAAATCAATTGTCACAAGGATAACAAATCGTGTCGAGGTGATTGCAATATTACCTCCTAAAAGATAACCAAATTAATGTAAACTTAGAAATACCTATGCTGCGAAATATGCCTTGGGAGTGATTTAAAGGCCAAGAAATGTTTATACCTTAAACACTTGACTATGTTCCCTGATTGAAGGGTCAATAAATTCGTAAAATGTAAAAGAACTAGGGTTTGTCCCTAAGTTTCTTAAAAACAGACCCTAGGTCCAACAAACGTCAGCTTAAAGAAACGAAAACGGATTATTTTATATTACGATGCAGGACTTACGTAGCAAGTACAAAGTCATATAGTCTTGTGATTGATTCACAAGAAGAAATGTTAAAGACCCTCAACAAGGATGGTGGATCCTTACGCAAGTTATCTTGCAAAAGGATATATTTTTTTGATATCCTTCTAGATAAGAAAAGTTAAAAAACGGAATCTAAAGTATCCAATGAACTTTAGGGTTGACCAAGTTGGGTTAATAAGGTATGCCCTAACCCAATATATAAGGGATCTTGCTAAGTTGCAAGACACCTTGGAACGAGTGCTGATGCATTCGAAAGGAAAGAATCCTTCCTTAGCAGTTTGCCAACAACAAGATCGGTTAATGAAAGTGTTTGTGCTTGCTAGAGAATTCAGAGCACTATTTGATTTATGAATTACAAATTAAATGAATATCTACGCTTCAGGTTGAAGGCGTGAAGGGAGAGGCAGTTTCAGTTACCCCTGATTGCCTACCTCACCCTAACCAAGGGGGTTGTTGACCGCACCCAGAACGTGGACCGAACCCGCCGCGAGAGGTCTCTCTGTTGAGCTCTACTTGGAGCAGGAGGACGCTTGGGTGCCAGGGGGGGCTCTAGCCATAAATCCCTCACCTTCCGGGTCCTGCACAAGAGGCTAACATGACTCGGGATTGGATCTTGAGGCCCGCATACTAGTTTACGGGCGGAAACTTGGAACACTGATCCCTGTGGAATACTGGATAGCCTTCAGGCGGATTATGGACAAGCCTACGGGCGGAAACTCCTTGTATTTCAAAGATAAAAATGATGATATATTAATAAAGAACTTGTTTGATATTGTTTTTCTATGTCACGTGATAAGATTACGTAAAGGAACCAGTGCTGAACGGATTAATTAAAGAAGCTGATTGTTACATGTCAAATTAATGCGTTAGATAATTACATAACTAAAACAAGCTGAGGAAAGTGCGGAGGATGGGCCATGGGTCCGTCCTATGGTTGGGTGGTCCCGGTTAGCCGGGAACTTTTCTCAAAGAACAGGGGATGATTGTTTAAGGACATGAACAACAAAAGCGTTGACCGAGAGTGATGTCTTAACCGATTTACGTTGTTTTAGGGGAATGGAATGGGACTATGCCTTATGGTAGAGAGGTTGAGCTTTGCATCCCTCTCGTTTCCCATTCTCCTTGAACCAAGTGCAGTGTGAATCGGCTTCGTACTTGGCATTTCTGCATAAAGTAGTTCGCTTGGGTCCAACGCTAGTTGCTATTAGGTAATGACCAATCAAGAAAACCCTAATTCCGATCCTAAGTGGGAACGCCCAGGATACTTTCGCTTCGTGGCAGACCCGGAAAAACCTAGATCGCAAATCCCGTAACATTCCATGGGAGTGCCGGGCGGAGCTTTCTAGACATTCTTTCCGATGGACTGCTAAGACGTGTCTTGGATTATACTAGTGGACACGTTACACCAAGGAGGAATGCAACCGATGCAACCTATCATAATCAAACATGACCTTGGTCTCAAATCTTTTTTCTCATATGCGATGATATTGTTTCCATGTTGAAGTGGAATAAATTTGTGTAGCAATGATTATATTGGTTTAATACAATCCCATGAAAATTGAACAAAACCATTTTGCAAGACACTCATACCTGTAGTGGTATCCACAACTAGACGTTCATGGCCACTTTCAACCACAATACATTTTCTGTAGTAATAAGCTCCAAAAAATAGTTTCACTTCATTGCATTCAAACGAAAAAAATGATGATATGCATGCTTTCCAATGGCCAACATCTATGTCCACTCTAGAGTCTTCATCGCATCTTACCACCACTTTATCTCCCACTTTATAAACTTCTCCCTTTAGAAAAACCTTTTTATATTCATTCATTGTTTCCACCTCTATGTTGAAGCCATGATGAACATATCTCTTTTCTTCATTAGTTGTATCCCTGCATCTTAACTTCTTTGCTCCTATGGTTATTCCCTTTGTTAGAGCTACTCTTTTGCATGCACAATCATTAGCCTTTTCTAAAAAACTCCATATTTCTTTTGCTTTCTCCACACATGATACATACATGAAATCTGATGCATGCCATTCTGGACATTCATCATACCTATTAGAATCCATTAAGTATCCATTAGGTAGTAGTAAAGCTTTATGGAGTTCTCTTGTCATCCTTTGATACGGCATAAGTCTGTCACCTTGGTCTTTTGTAATATGCATAAATATCCATGTAAAGAATCTTCATCTTTGGTAGTTTGCATAAGAAATCTCATTATCTTTGTTATTTGTCTTGATATTAACGTATATCACAAGTAACCTCCTGATCTCCCTTTCTTACATCACCTCTTTTCCCACCTTTTGTTGTTCTTTTATCTATGTTTATATATATACACACAATTACCCAAAGTTTAAAAATATGAATAACTATGAACATTTTAAATTAGGCAAAGAGACTAATTAAAGCTAGTTAATCTCAAAATGAATCACCTAATAAAGCAAGATGTAATATATGTACAAATTTTAATTTTCAAAGTTTAGTAGAAATAAAGACATATATCTGTATCGTGATTTGAAGAGATATTAGGGCCAATGACCTCCTTAGCTTTCATTGTTTCATTATCTCTTGTACCATCATTTGTAATTTCATTGTTTCATTTTGTTTAGAAACATAAGAGTCTTGTATTTTTTAAAAAGAAGTGCTATATCAAACTAAATCACTTAATTTCTTAGCACTTGGATTAGAACACATAAATTAGTAATAAAATTAGGTATAAATTTAGTTATTAGAGTTAGTTACCTTTCACTTCTTCCACAACTGAATCCACAAGTCCAAGTAGTTTGGGATCCTCACTCATCATTTTTTTCAAAAGAGCCATCATCTCTAGATTAGAAGTCGACATGGCAAACCTACATAGGCGTGGTAACAATAAGAAAGTGTTTGTAACGCATGTTTGAAAATGTAAATTACATTAAGAAATACAAAACAAAGACTTCAATAGACATACCGTCATAATGTTTGAAAATGTAAATTACATTAAACAATACAAAACAAAAGACTTCAATAAACATACTGTCATAACATTGTTGCCTCATGCTCATGCGAACGCCACATGGTAGGTACAATATTTCTTTTATTGTCAATTGCAATTACTTTTGTTTTGAGTACTTGCCATTGCTTTTTTGTGGATACACATAGCCACCAATCCTTCCAATCTTGATCCTCTATTCTCACTTTCCAAATATTTTCTTGCAAGTATATATTAGTTAGCCAGCCCACTTTTACTTACTTCATTTCATAGTGTACTGCTCTTATGATGGCACATTTGAGGTCATTTGGCTCACATAAAGCATCTAGATGAGAATTCATACAGACAACATCATTTTCCTCTAGCCAAGTGTAATATATTATATATATATATATATATATATAGTTCGCCCTCGCGGTGGCGTATCGAGCTAGAGCAAGAGAGGGGGGATAGACGGGCCAGCAAGCTCCTCGTTGGAGCTTGCCTAGGCTCCTCGCCATGCAGGCGGACAGCTCCTCAAGGGGGGGAGGATTCTCTCCCCTCCCCTATTTAAAGAGGGAGGGCTGCACGGTTGAAGGGGGAGGAAGGAGGGAAGGAGATATGCCGCCGCCCTGCTTTGAATGCTGCCGGCCACCAGCCGCCTGCCACCCTATCCTCTCTCCCCACGTACGTCATCACCGCCGCCGGCAAACAAATTCCTCCTAGTTGTCGCCGTCAAGATTCTCTTTTTCCCCCCCACGTGGCTCCTAAACCACCCACAGAAGATTCAAGAAGCTTCTAAGGGGGGCTCCTCTAAGCCCCCCTTCCTATACCCATAACCCTTCTACTCTTTTATTTTTTCCCAGTTTTTTAAAACCCTCAAACCCCCCCCCCCCTACCCCCCCCATACTCATATTCCTTTTACCCTTCCCCCCCTCATAATCTTTTTTTCCCTTCCACCCCCCATACTCCTTTTAACACGCCCCCTAAGCCCTTACCCCCGTGTACCCTTTTTCCTTCACATCTTCTCCCCGTGCTATAATCCCTTGTGTTACCCTTCAAAAAATTTCCCCCTAGGTTTGAAAACCCCTAAGTCCTCTCTCCCCACGTACGTCATCACCGCCACCCCGGCAGATAAATTCCTCCTAGTTGTCACTGTCAAGATTCTCTTTCCGCCCCACCTGGCTCCTAAACCCCCCACAAAAGCTTCAAGAAGCTTCTTGAAGCTTCTAAGGGGGGCTCCTCTAAGCCCCCCTTCCTATAATCATAACCCTTCTACTCTTTCATTTTTTCCCGGTTTTTTAAAACCCTCAAACCCCCCCCCCCCTTATACTCATATTTCTTTTACCCTTCACCCCCTCATAATCTTTTTTTTCCTTCCACCCCCCATACTCCTTTTAACACACCCCCTAAGCCCTTACCCCTGTGTACCCTTTTTCCTTCACACCTTCTCCCCGTGCTATAATCCCTTGTGTTACCCTTCAAAAATTTTCCCCCTAGGTTTGAAAGCCCCTAAGTCCTTTCACTCCCACGCCCAAAAATCTCTCAAGGTGCGTATGTTGCAAAGCCACACTCACGCACAACTTTTTTTGCCGTGTATATACCCTATAGGGCCTCTTTAGGCTTTATAAACATTTCCCTCTCCGAAGAAGCTAAGAACCTAAAGGTCTTATTATTCCTTCTCGTGATCAACCATTTAAACGGCTCCTTGCCTCGAAAGAGAGACGGTGGAAATCCGGAAGAAAGAGTAAAAGCTACCTTCACGTTCGAATTGCGATACCGCCTAAGAAAGTCCAAGGAGTAGCTGCTGGAGGGTCATCTCCCGGTATCCATGTGGATATCTCACCCCAAAACTAGGTTTTTTTTCTTCTTGGTTTTATATCGGTTTTAAGTCAATCATGCAAAAGATGAATTGTTAGGGATAAGATATATTTTTCCGAGTTATTTACGATGAAGGAGTTTAGTTTAATTGAAGAAATGATATTGTATAGAACATAGTTTCCTTTGATTAGCATCATGCATCAAAACGAATTAAGAGTAAGATTATCTACTTACTATAATAGTATATTTCGGTTAAATCTTAAAGGTATAAAAACTTTATCTTACACCATTAAACCCTATTATTTTTTTTGCAACATGGAGGAAGAAATTCATGAAAGGTTTCTTATATTGCTGAATTCTAGGAAGTTATCATCACTAACTGCATATCTTAGCAAGGAAAAGATTGTTATTTGGCATGAGTTTCGTTGTAAGGAAAAATTAGGATTAATTGAATTTACCTAACCTCAGAGTTTTCAAGTTTAGGACTGAAAAATCAATTGTCACAATTGATCTCAATATTACCTCCTAAAAGATAACCCAATTAATGTAAACTTAGAAATACCTATGCTGCGAAATATGCCTTGGGAGTGATTTAAAGGCCAAGAAACGTTTATACCTTAAACACTTGACTATCTTCCCTGATTGTAGGGTCAATAAGTTCATAAAATGTAAAAGAACTAGGGTTTGTCCCTGAGGTTCTCAAAAAGAGACCCTAGGTCCAACAAACGTCAGCTTAAAGAAACGAAAATGGATTATTTTATATTATGATGCAGCACTTGCACAGCAAGTACGAAGTCATATAGTCTTGTGATTGATTCACAAGAAGAAAGATTAAATACCCTCAACAAGGATAGCGGATCCTTAGGCAAGTTATCTTGCAAAAGGATGCATTTTTTAAATATCCTTCTAAATAAGGAAAGTTAAAAAACGGAATCTAAAGTATCCAATGAACTTTAGGGTTGACCAAGTTGGGTTAATAAGGTACGCCCTAACCCAGAATATAAGGGATCTTGCCAAGTTGCAAGACACCTTAGAACGAGTGCTGATGCATTCGAAAGGAAAGAATCATTCCTTAGCAGTTTGCCAACAACAAGATCGGTTAATGAAAGTGTTTGTACTTGCTAGAGAATTTAGAGCACTGTTTGATTTATGAATTACAAATTAAATGAATATCTACGCTTCAGGTTGAAGGCCTGAAGGGAGAGGTAGTTTCAGTTACCCCCGACTGCCTGGCTGACCCTAACCAAGGGGGTTGTTGATCGCGCCAGGAACGTGGACCCAACCCGCCGCGAGAGGTCTCTCCGTTGAGCTCTACTTGGAGCAGGAGGAGCTTGGGTGCGAGGGGGGGTCTGGCCGTAAATCCCTCGCCTTTCGGGTCCTGCACAAGAGGCTAACGTGAATTGGAATTGGATCTCGAGGCCCGCATACTAGTTTACGGGCGGAAACTTGGAACAGTGATCCTTGTGGATTACTAGATAGCCTTCGGGTGGATTATGGATAAGCCTACGGGCGGAAACTCCTTGTATTTCAAATATAAAAATGATGATATATAAATAAAGAACTTGTTTGATATTGTTTTTCTATGTCACGTGATAAGATTACGTAAAGGAACCAGTGCTTAACGGATTAATTAAAGAAGCTGATTGTTACATGGCAAATGAATGTGTTAGATAAATACATAACTAAAACAACCTGAGGAAAGTGCGGAGGATGGGCCATGGGCCCGTCCTACGGTTGGGTGGTCCCGGTTAGCTGGGAACTTTTCTCAAAGAACAGTGGGATGATCGTCTAAGGACAGGAATAAGAAAGCGTTGACCTAGAGTGATGTCTTAACCGATTTACGTTGTTTTAGGGGAACGGAATGGGACTATGCCTTATGGCAGAGAGGTTGAGCTTTGCATCCCTCTCATTTCCCATTCTCCTTGAATAAAGTGAAGTTTGAATCCGCTTCGGACTTGGCATTTCTACGTAAAGTAGTTCGCTTGGGTCCGACGCTAGTTGCTGTTAGGTAATGACCAATCAAGAAAACCCTAACTTCGGTCGATCCTAAGTGGGAACGACCAGGATACTTCCGCTACGTGGCAGACGTGGAAAGACCTAGATCATAAATCCCGTAACATTCCATGGGAGTGCCGAGCGGAGATTTCTAGACATTCTTTCCGATGGACTGCTAAGACGTGTCCTAGATGATACTAGTGGATATATTACAGTTAGTATTAGAGCTGACCAACAATGGAATTGTTTTTATGAGATCTCAATAAAAGGAAGTAAAGAAATTGTTGCTATCTAAACATTTCCTTACCTTCAACATTGTCTTGCAGAATTACGAAGCGTGGAACAAGTTTTTGGTATTTCGGGTCATGTTTATGACTGCAATGCATTCTCCGCTTTATAGACAAAGAATTGGGATGATGAACATCCTAGAGAAAATTTATAATCCATCACGTTTATCTATGGAATGAAGATGGACGGGTGCTTTAGGAATCTACTATATAGCCACCCACCAGTTTGCTTATCTATAGACCAACCTAAAGAGGATCAAGTGATTGGAAGACTTGAAAGTCATGAAGCTGTTCGTTTTTGTGGAAGCTCATGTAAATTCGACTTTACATATCCAAGGTCGGAGGATTGAGATGAACTCATATGTATATAAGGAAGTAACCCGTGTAATCCTGGCTGACAGGATTAAAGTGGTGGGCCGCCATCATGAGAAGTATGGATTCAGCAGAAAGGATATCCTGAACTTCCAATGACTTATCGATTCCTGAAGATCCATGACCCAAAACCCTACTATTACATAGTTCCTGTAGATAAATGTAATACAACGTTGTTCTCCCCAAACTAAATGTAACAATTGACTTATCATCACAGGGAACGTTGTATTCGAAAGGGCTATGCCCATGTAAATACAAATAAAGACTTCTTTTTATCAATGTCTGGTTGTGCATTAGAGTTTATAAAAAGTTAAGTAGCTACATTGTTTACAAGATAGCTAAGCTAACGTCGATTATTGTATAATAACGTTAAGAAAATCTTTATTCACGCACAACCCCAGGTACATGTTCCAAACTCGCCTCCTACATCAAGTACTGCTATGATCCAGGAAAAGAAGTTCCTCCTCAAGTAAATTAAGCCACTCGAGTTTGACGGGAGAGGCAGATTCGTTCAGGCTGATGCTGAAATTTGGATTAAATCCATGGAGGACTACTTCGAAGCAGCCGGTACTGCACCCACCAATCAGGCTATGCTCGCCAAGTTAACTCACCGGTGAAGCCAGACTTTGATGGAAGCAATGGTGTAGGGATCAAGGGATTGTAGAGGGATCCGTTACCTGGGAGAAGCTGAAGAAAGCCGTGCAGGGAAGATACTTACCACCTGCATATCGCACACAGAAAATGAACGAGTTCTACGAGCTAAAACAACTAGGACTCACTCTTGACGCATACTACTCTAAATTCATTTCACTTTTAAAGTATACGCCACAGATGGACATGACGCAGCGGGTGTCAAAATTTTGTGCGGGCTTAAATCCACCAGTAAATACCCGTCTCAAATCTACGCATCCATCAGATCTTCAGGATGCACTCATTCGAGCGGCGCCTATAATTCAGGAGGTGCAAGTTAGACCAAGGGGTAACAAAACTTGGTCTTATAGTGACCTGAACAGATGATCATTCAAACCTCAAATGAAGAGAGTTCAAGGTCATAATCAAGGACAAAGAAAGAAAGCAAGGATAAATAACGTCAACAACTTTGTTTCTACTCAAAGTAATGGTTGAAACCTCCGTTGTTTCCACTGCAAAGAACCTGGTCACTTCAAGAGGCAATGTCCCAAGCTGAGCCGAGGACATCGCCAAACGCCTTTCTAAGGAGTAGGCCATGGTCAAGGAGCCGCTACCCGTGGAAGAGGAAGAACTGCCTACATTGCCAACATGCAAAGATGCAAAGAAGAAGAAGAGGAAGATCCAACCATGGAAGCTGAATTCGAAAGAGCGACAGTCCATGTCGCTTTACACAAGAAAGGGCCGAATCGCCAGTTCTCAGTGATTTACACACCGTCGGACTATCAAGGTAAAGGTTTCAAAACCTTGATTGATTGTGGCAGTACACATTCCTTTATCTCACCAGCATGTGCAAAAAGATTAGGAATAGCCATAGTAGAAGTACCTACCCTGCTTGTGGAATTGGCAAATGGTCTTGAGGTAACTTGTACCAGGAAAACTGTTACGGTGGAATTCTTTCTGGGAGGAGAAAAGACTTCAGTCAAATTCAGAGTCCTAAATCTAGGCATCCATGAGTGTCTACTCGGAATGGATTGGCTTAAGCCCAACAACGGCCACATTCACTATGGAAAGGGTCAAGTTTCCTTTCGAAACTCTGAAAGGGAATTTGTCATAACTCAAGGTGAGGCAAGAGTGCCAAGAATCCAATTGGCCAAAGTATCTCGGATCATAAAAGGAGTCAGAAAAGGATTACCCGTTTACTTGATCAAACTCAACAAGTTAGATCAAAAGCAAGAGTCTCATGAAGGGCCTTCTTGGCTAAAGAAATACGCGGACGTATTTCCTGAAGAGTTGACCGAACTTCCCCCTCAAAGAGAAGTGGATCATGAGATTAGGTTAGTGCCTGGAGCTGCACCAATTGCAAAGAGACCTTATAGAATGTCCATACCAAAAGCAATAGAGTTGAAGGAACAACTCAAGCAACTGTTAGATCAGGGCTACATCCAGCCTAGCAATTCATAGTGGGGAACTCCAGTACTATTCCAAAAAAACAAAGATGGGACACTTCGACTATGTATTGATTACCGAGGGTTGAATCAATCAACAGTCAAGAACAAGTATCCTATTCCTAGAATAGATGAGCTTCTTGATCGTCTTCAGGGTGCAAAAATATTCTCCAAGATTGATCTCAGGTCAGGTTACTATCAGATAAGGATCAAGGAAGAAGATATTCCAAAGACGGCCTTCAATACAAGATATGGGCACTTTGAGTTCCTGGTTATGTCATTCGGGCTTACGAATGCACTTGCTACCTTCAATAGATTAATGCAGGATATTTTTAGGCCATATCTTGATGATTTCATGCTTGTCTTCTTTGATGACACTTTAGTCTATTCTAAATAGGAAGAAGATCATGAACCTCAACCTTGTCCTTGAAACAATGAGGTCACATAAGCTGTATGCAAAAATGAAAAAGTGTGCATTCTTCAAGTGTCATATTGAATATCTTGGATTCATAGTATCATTAAAAGGAATATCAGTAGACCCAACCAAGGTCAGAGATGTGCTTGAATGGCCAACACTAGTATCTGTCAAAGAAATACACATCTTTCTTGGATTGACAGGATGGTATAGGGTCTTCATAAAAAACTATGCTTTGATTGCAGTACCTCTGACTGATTAACTAAAGAAGCAGACTTCCATTACATGGTAAACTCCCAAACAGAATAGCTTCGAAAAATTTAAGCAAAGTTTGGTATCAGCACCTATTCTAAAAATTCCAGACCTCAATAAAGAGTTCTAGGTAGTAACTGATGCCAACATTCTTGCCTTGGGGTGTCTACTTATGCAGGAAGGTCATCCAGTAGCATACTCTTCAAGGAAATTGAAGAGTCATGAAAAGAATTATGCCACGCATGATCTGGAATTACTAGCTGTCATCCATGCTCTAAAGCTTTGGAGACACTACCTGTTGGGTAACAAGTTTACTTTAGTAACCGATCATAAGAGTCTCAAATGGATCTTTACCCAAAACGAGCTCAACATGAGGCAACGTCGGTGGATTGAAGTATTGGACGAATATGATTTTGAAATCAAGTACCGACCAGGGAAAGAGAATGTAGTTGCTGATGCATTTAGTTGCAAGGCATTCCTAAATTCCCTAATCTTGTAGAATCCATCAACGACCAAATCTTTATCTACAAAAGTATCTTTGCCAAACAACGCTATACTTGAATTAGCTAGAGAGGAAGCATGCCATGATTTGGCCTACCAAACAATGCTAAAGGAAATATCTACCAAGGAGCAGAATCAAAAGTTGCAAGCTAAGTATCAGGAATTTTCCATTGATAATGGACTTGTCTACTACAGAACAAGGGTGTGTATACCACCAAGCCAGTCACTTAAGCAGAAAATAATGTGGGAAGCTCATGATTCCCCTTTCCCAGGACATCCTGGCTATGCTAAGACTCTTAATGCTGTTAGGAAAAGCTACCATTGGGAGAGGCTTAAAGGTGATGTTCTCAAATATGTCATTGAGTGTTTATCTTGCCAACATATCAAAGCCGAACATGTCATGATGTCAGGGAAACTGCAACCGCTTGACATTCCCCAAATGAAATGGGAATTCATCAGTATGGATTTTATTGTAGGCTTACCTCAAGTCCAAGTAGGATACAATTCCATCATGTTTGTGGTTGACATGCTTACCAAGGTTGCACACCTAATTCCAGTAAAGACAAACTATAAAGCCTGCGACATTGCAAGATTGTTTATCAAGGAGATATTCAAGCTACATGGTTTACCCAGAAGAATCATTAGTGATCAAGATTCTCTCTTCACATCACACTTCTGGAGAGCTATCTTTGAAGCTATTGGGACTCAACTCTGTTTTAGCACCACCTACCATTCCCAAACGGATGGCCAAACAGAGCGAGTAAATCAAGTCATCGAGGATATGCTTAGGGCATACTACTCTCGAGAACCCAAGAAGTGGATTCAATACTTGCCTTTGGTAGAATTTGCCTACAATGCTTCTTACCAGCAAAGCATTCAGATGACCTTCCAAGCATTATATGGTCATGATTGTCGAAGTCCTCTAAACTTTTTTGATCCAACCCTAAGGGTTGAAGCGTCAAGGCAAATGTTGGAAGACATGGATGATCAAATAAATCCAATAAGACAAGACATATAAGCGGCCAAGGATAGAGAAAAGGCATACGCAGATTTGAAATGTCAAGAAAGATTCTTCGAAGAAGGAGACATGGTCTTGATTCCCGTACGCCCTAAAAAGAGTTCTCTATCCCTAGGAGATTGCAAGAAGCTAAGTCCAAGGTATTGTGGGCCATACAAAATCCTCAAATGCCTAGGACCTAATGCTTATAGATTGCAACTCCCTAAGAACCTAAAGGTTCACAATGTATTCCATATCAGCCTATTGAAAAAATATGTACCCAATCCTAACCATGTACTTGATGACCAAAAAATTGTAATGCCTAGTCAAGGAGTCCTTGAACTAAGGCCGGATAGGATCTTAGATGCTAGGGAGAGACAGTTAAGATCCAGAACCTTGAGAGAATGCCTCGTCCAGTGGAAAGACTATCCCGAAGAGGATGCCACCTGGGTAGATGAAGGCACTCTCAACCATCAATATCCCCAATTTATCTCGAGATGAGGACATCTCAATTCCTCTAAGAGGGAGAGAATGTAATATATTAAATATATATAGTTCGCCTTCTCGGCGGCGCATCGAGCTGGAGGGGGAGAGGGGAGATAGAGGGGCCAGCAAGCTCCTCGCTGGAGCTTGCCCAGGCCCCTCGCCAAGCAAGCGAATAGCTCAAGGGGGGGAGGATCCCCTCCCCTCCCCTATTTAAAGAGGGAGGGTTGCATTGTTAAAGGAGGAGGAAGGAGGGAAGGAGATACGCCGCCGGCCTACTTTGAATGCTGCCGCTTGATGCTGCCGCCACCAGTCGCCCACCGCCCTATCCTCTCTCCCCACGTACGTCATCACCGCCACCCCGGCAGATAAATTCCTCCTAGTTGTCACTGTCAAGATTCTCTTTCCACCCCACCTGGCTCCTAAACCCCCCACAAAAGCTTCAAGAAGCTTCTTGAAGCTTCTAAGGGGGGCTCCTCTAAGCCCCCCTTCCTATAATCATAACCCTTCTACTCTTTCATTTTTTCCCGGTTTTTTAAAACCCTCAAAACCCCCCCCCCCTATACTCATATTTCTTTTACCCTTCACCCCCTCATAATCTTTTTTTTCCTTCCACCCCCCATACTCCTTTTAACACACCCCCTAAGCCCTTACCCCTGTGTACCCTTTTTCCTTCACACCTTCTCCCCGTGCTATAATCCCTTGTGTTACCCTTCAAAAATTTTCCCCCTAGGTTTGAAAGCCCCTAAGTCCTTTCACTCCCACGCCCAAAAATCTCTCAAGGTGCATATGTTGCAAAGCCACACTCACGCACAACTTTTTTTGCCGTGTATATACCCTATAGGGCCTCTTTAGGCTTTATAAACATTTCCCTCTCCGAAGAAGCTAAGAACCTAAAGGTCTTATTATTCCTTCTCGTGATCAACCATTTAAACGGCTCCTTGCCTCGAAAGAGAGACGGTGGAAATCCGGAAGAAAGAGTAAAAGCTGCCTTCACGTTCGAATTGCGATACCGCCTAAGAAAGTCCAAGGAGTAGCTGCTGGAGGGTCATCTCCCGGTATCCATGTGGATATCTCACCCCAAAACTAGGTTTTTTTTCTTCTTGGTTTTATATCGGTTTTAAGTCAATCATGCAAAAGATGAATTGTTAGGGATAAGATATATTTTTTCGAGTTATTTACGATGAAGGAGTTTAGTTTAATTGAAGAAATGATATTGTATAGAACATAGTTTCCTTCGAATAGCATCATGCATCAAAACGGATTACAAGCAAGATTATCTACTTACTATAATAGTATATTTTGGTTAAATCTTGAAGGTATAAAAACTGCATGTTAACCATTAAACCCTATTCTTTTTTTTGCAACATAGAGGATGAAATTCATGAAAGGTTTCTTACGTTGCTGAATTCTAGGAAGTTATCATCGCTAACTGCATATCTTAGCAAGGAAAAGATTGTTATTTGGCATGAGTTTCGTTGCAAGGCAAAAGGAGGATTAATTGAATTTACCTAACCTCAAATCATTCAAGTTTAGGACTAAAAAATCAATTGTCACAAGGATAACAAATCGTGTCGAGGTGATTGCAATATTACCTCCTAAAAGATAACCAAATTAATGTAAACTTAGAAATACCTATGCTGCGAAATATGCCTTGGGAGTGATTTAAAGGCCAAGAAATGTTTATACCTTAAACACTTGACTATGTTCCCTGATTGAAGGGTCAATAAATTCGTAAAATGTAAAAGAACTAGGGTTTGTCCCTAAGTTTCTTAAAAACAGACCCTAGGTCCAACAAACGTCAGCTTAAAGAAACGAAAACGGATTATTTTATATTACGATGCAGGACTTACGTAGCAAGTACAAAGTCATATAGTCTTGTGATTGATTCACAAGAAGAAATGTTAAAGACCCTCAACAAGGATGGTGGATCCTTACGCAAGTTATCTTGCAAAAGGATATATTTTTTTGATATCCTTCTAGATAAGAAAAGTTAAAAAACGGAATCTAAAGTATCCAATGAACTTTAGGGTTGACCAAGTTGGGTTAATAAGGTATGCCCTAACCCAATATATAAGGGATCTTGCTAAGTTGCAAGACACCTTGGAACGAGTGCTGATGCATTCGAAAGGAAAGAATCCTTCCTTAGCAGTTTGCCAACAACAAGATCGGTTAATGAAAGTGTTTGTGCTTGCTAGAGAATTCAGAGCACTATTTGATTTATGAATTACAAATTAAATGAATATCTACGCTTCAGGTTGAAGGCGTGAAGGGAGAGGCAGTTTCAGTTACCCCTGATTGCCTACCTCACCCTAACCAAGGGGGTTGTTGACCGCACCCAGAACGTGGACCGAACCCGCCGCGAGAGGTCTCTCTGTTGAGCTCTACTTGGAGCAGGAGGACGCTTGGGTGCCAGGGGGGGCTCTAGCCATAAATCCCTCACCTTCCGGGTCCTGCACAAGAGGCTAACATGACTCGGGATTGGATCTTGAGGCCCGCATACTAGTTTACGGGCGGAAACTTGGAACACTGATCCCTGTGGAATACTGGATAGCCTTCAGGCGGATTATGGACAAGCCTACGGGCGGAAACTCCTTGTATTTCAAAGATAAAAATGATGATATATTAATAAAGAACTTGTTTGATATTGTTTTTCTATGTCACGTGATAAGATTACGTAAAGGAACCAGTGCTGAACGGATTAATTAAAGAAGCTGATTGTTACATGTCAAATTAATGCGTTAGATAATTACATAACTAAAACAAGCCGAGGAAAGTGCGGAGGATGGGCCATGGGTCCGTCCTATGGTTGGGTGGTCCCGGTTAGCCGGGAACTTTTCTCAAAGAACAGGGGATGATTGTTTAAGGACATGAACAACAAAAGCGTTGACCGAGAGTGATGTCTTAACCGATTTACGTTGTTTTAGGGGAATGGAATGGGACTATGCCTTATGGTAGAGAGGTTGAGCTTTGCATCCCTCTCGTTTCCCATTCTCCTTGAACCAAGTGCAGTGTGAATCGGCTTCGTACTTGGCATTTCTGCATAAAGTAGTTCGCTTGGGTCCAACGCTAGTTGCTATTAGGTAATGACCAATCAAGAAAACCCTAATTCCGATCCTAAGTGGGAACGCCCAGGATACTTTCGCTTCGTGGCAGACCCGGAAAAACCTAGATCGCAAATCCCGTAACATTCCATGGGAGTGCCGGGCGGAGCTTTCTAGACATTCTTTCCGATGGACTGCTAAGACGTGTCTTGGATTATACTAGTGGACACGTTACACCAAGGAGGAATGCAACCGATGCAACCTATCATAATCAAACATGACCTTGGTCTCAAATCTTTTTTCTCATATGCGATGATATTGTTTCCATGTTGAAGTGGAATAAATTTGTGTAGCAATGATTATATTGGTTTAATACAATCCCATGAAAATTGAACAAAACCATTTTGCAAGACACTCATACCTGTAGTGGTATCCACAACTAGACGTTCATGGCCACTTTCAACCACAATACATTTTCTGTAGTAATAAGCTCCAAAAAATAGTTTCACTTCATTGCATTCAAACGAAAAAAATGATGATATGCATGCTTTCCAATGGCCAACATCTATGTCCACTCTAGAGTCTTCATCGCATCTTACCACCACTTTATCTCCCACTTTATAAACTTCTCCCTTTAGAAAAACCTTTTTATATTCATTCATTGTTTCCACCTCTATGTTGAAGCCATGATGAACATATCTCTTTTCTTCATTAGTTGTATCCCTGCATCTTAACTTCTTTGCTCCTATGGTTATTCCCTTTGTTAGAGCTACTCTTTTGCATGCACAATCATTAGCCTTTTCTAAAAAACTCCATATTTCTTTTGCTTTCTCCACACATGATACATACATGAAATCTGATGCATGCCATTCTGGACATTCATCATACCTATTAGAATCCATTAAGTATCCATTAGGTAGTAGTAAAGCTTTATGGAGTTCTCTTGTCATCCTTTGATACGGCATAAGTCTGTCACCTTGGTCTTTTGTAATATGCATAAATATCCATGTAAAGAATCTTCATCTTTGGTAGTTTGCATAAGAAATCTCATTATCTTTGTTATTTGTCTTGATATTAACGTATATTGAGACCATACACTCATAAATATAACACCAGAAAGCATAATGACTACCATGTCGAATAATGTCATCCAAGAATTCTCCAAAACCTACATTTAGTAAGACAAGAGAATATATACGATTAAAGTGAAATATAATTGCTATATAAATGAAGAAACTAAGAAAATAAAAAATATTTATACCTGCAACATGTTCCAAAGGAGCCGAGTTTGATCCTAAGAGCTCCTCAGAGCTTACTCTCCATGAACCAAGCAATTCTCTCAAAGTGTTTATATTTTCTCTAGACCAACCATGGTCACGAGTGTAGTTGTAAAAAGCATGAGCAATGTCTATCAGAATCAATCCTAGGTCATAGAATACCTTCGGAATACCTTCAATCTCACATAGTACATAAGGCAAACACCATTGAATCCACGTTTGATTTTCCTCAGCCTTGTAGCTCTCACAATACTTATTAGGATATCTTGGCCAGCGACCATAACGAATAGAGTGTGGTGTCACTTTAGTGACATGATGTGTTGTCTCATCAATTTTTACTTTTATCTTGTTATCCACAGTCCTTATTAGAGCACATATATATTTTGAGAGCCAATTTAGAGCCAAAATTTGCATACAATCATATACAAGGTCCAGGGATAAATCAAAGCCATAGAGTTCATATAGTCTCCACAAGCATGATCTACCAGAAAGTCCCATCTTTCAAAATCTCTTCTCTTTCTGCTTGGCTGAGGGCTCGCTCTGCCATAGTCAAAGAAATAAGCATTTCATTGGTTGATCTTTTAATTGGTCTATATCTCAACTGGAATCTATTTTGATCATACAAATAACGTCCTGAGCCCTCACCCTCCAAAGTGGCTATTGCTTTGTCTCTACGACAAAACGATTGACCACCATCTTTGAAAGATCCAATCTTGCACTGAGCTGGATGGTCTCCAATTACCATCATTAGCATAGCACGTGCAATGAAACTTCGACTAAGAGAATTTTCATGCTCAACAATCTGCATGACTGGATAATTGAAGTCTACTTCAAATCCATCAACAAATAGACTTTCTAATTCATCTATCAATGGTTGCATAAATATGTGAAAGAGTTTACTAGAGCTTCCGATAAATTTTTTGCAACTGAATGGAATAAATAAAACCAATATAACTCCAGTAAAGGAGCTCTTTCCAACATTGAGAATTTTGATTTCAACAACTCCACAATGTGGATCACCCTATTTATCACAAAACACACCACATTTTAGTAACCTATATCAAATTTCATTTATATTAATTAAAAAGATGAGCATGATAATAAAGTGTACCTTACAGATCCTTTTGTACCCATGTATGTGAGTTTGACATGATTTACAAATAAACTTGTAGGCACTCTCAATATCATCCCATGAATGATCAAGCAACGGTGACCTTTGGGCAGAAGGCCAAGCTGTATAGACTTGTTTGCAATGCATGTTATTACATATCAATGGAAGCTCAAAGTGTGATTCCAAAAATCATTTACACTTTTGCACTTTGTACCATCCCAAAACTCATTTATTGTAGAATCACAAAGTGTATTCTCCTGTATTAACCATTTGTTTTTATTTCTCCACATTTCCAACAATTCATGGCATAGAGTTCTACTTCTAGTTAGTAGATGCAATTGTTCTCTAATGGAGACATAGTCAAAAGAGAGCATATCTTTTCTCGATAGAGAACACTTGGAACATTTTTCACAACATTGTGAACAATCACGCTTTAACTTCTTCCTTCCTCCTTTTCTGGTGCTACACAAGCATTCAATTGTGTCTCTAATGTAGTTATCCTCCTTGCTTGGCTGATAAAGCAATGGTGCATGAATAGAGCTCTCACTTCCTTGGCATACCCTGTATGTTGGGAGTTGACCATACCTAGCCGTGTGAACATGATACCAAGTTTCTCCCAACAAGTAGGAATATTTATACCATTCAAGTCTTCGTCCCATGTGTTAGGCATTTGCACTAGTAGTTTGGCCAAGCTTGGCATATATATATTTTCCATATGTGCTTGGGGGGGATTAGAACTGACCATATCACCAAAAAGAATTTTAAGCATTTTATCTTGAAACTCAATTGAAGCTTGATGCTCATCCCAAAGTGCTTGCAATTGAATTATTCTTTGAATGATTTTGTCAAATAAAGATGGTTCAACATCATCCATATCGAATGCTTCATGTTGTGGTTCCACCTCATTATCCTCCCTTTCGTCTAAATTGTCAATCTCATCTGATGGGTCATTATGGACCTCATCTCCCATGTCATTATGCTCTAGTAGAATGTCATATTGTGGTAGTCCTTGAGAGTCATGTAAACCAAGATTAGTAGTGAGACTCTTTCTTGCAAAATGTTTTGATTTGTAGTAGGTTTCTAGGAGTACTTTCATGGTCATGGTCATCATCTACAAGTAAAGCACAAGTATACCAAACATACCAATTAAACATAGGAAACAACTATAACCTAGACAGGGGTCAATATCATTTTCACTAAGAATATTGTATAAATTTCACTTGGATTTATAAACCTAATTGTAGTTTCTAAGCTCTTAAATGTATGAAACTTTTGGTGGAATGCTTTGCAAGGAAATTATTGTCTTTTTGCTGATCAAGCTAGTACAAGCATGAGGTCTCTTTCACACATGCATGTATATTTTCTCTATCTTCATGTGTCTCTTTCTCTATTTATGTATTTCCTATCTATCTACCTAGCTATCTTAAGTACTGTGGCACAAGGCACATCTCACTTACAAGTCATTTAGTGTTGGGTGAGGGATCTATCATATCCTGAAGCTCCTAATAGCATAAGAGGTATTGTGAACCAATAAAACATGATGACACATATATAAAGTTATGCTTGAGATTGCCTCGAGTAACTAGATTTACTCTTTCTAGGGTTGTAAAAAATCCTAGTATCATTGTTAGTGTGGTTCTTTCCACAAGTTCTTTTTCAATAGGGGTCTTTAAATTTGGCTTTTGGTGGTTTCCTTCATTGTAGACTTGAGATTTTAGTAGCTTCTTGTATACCTATCTTGTTAGAGACCTAATTTTATGCATCCTTCATCAATCCACTTTGTGTCTTTCTTGATTTTATGTAAATCTTTCATGGGATACTCTTCTTTTGTTCATATGGTGTCTACTCCTCGGTTACTAACTCTTCACATTCCTTGCTTATCTATATCGTAACTCAAGTTTTCCTCATCAAGTTTTCGATTTGGTGGAGTTTCCTAAACAATTCCACTTTTCTTGCATCTAATAATATGAGATACACTCTCTTTGAGATGTATCAACCTACTTGTATGTTTGGTATAGTTGTGCTTTACTTGTAAATGATGGTCATGGTCTTCATGGTTAGTTATCACATAAAATAATGTTGACTTGTCCTCAAATTCAATGCTTGTCAGCATTTTACATTTCCTAGTGCTAGGTAAAATTGGCTCCCATATGGACTGATTTTTGTTTTTCTCACCATGTCTCTAGTTTTCCTACTCTAGTCCAATATGAATATGTCATTTCATAAGTGTGGATAAAGAAGATTGTAAAACCACACGCAAAAGGGATAACAGTTGTGACGGACTACTAAGTGCTTATAGTTCTTGAGAATCTTTATTTTTCTTAAGCCTAGATCACATATTCAATGTGCCTTCATATATGAATCAGTTCGTACACTTATGTGCTTTAATTTCATACACTTATTGAGAAGTATTTTTCTTTTCTAAAGTATAAATAAACTTTTCTATATGCTTTAGCATATCAATCTTCCACCTTTGATATGTAACTTTAATATATAGATTGATTATTTTTTATTTATGTTTATGTTTCAAGAAGCCATAATGAATAATTTAAGGAGATGTCAATGCAATTATAAGTGTAGGCATTCAACCCTTGGTTATCAGAATGTTACTAGACAAACATACTATGCACACAGTCACAAGGATATGAATGGGATAATACATTCATCAGTTCTGGCTCATCAAGAAGGTAAAAATTCTACTAACAATGATGTTCCTATGAGTGAAGATAACCCTCCTATGGATCAACCATCATCTCACTCTTTGCGTAGACGCAGGCGTTTGTGGTGTACATGCAGAACATATTGTGGAGGTGGACGTATGGTTCCTCACTCAACATATGCAAGACACATGAAAATTGAGGGACTTATTTACAAGTATTCATTCTAGTATGAATTAAGGGAGGGGAGGGAGGGGGGGGACAGGTGAAGGGGAGGAAGGGAGGGAGGGAGGGAGAGAGAGAGAGAGAGAGAGAGAGAGAGAGAGATACCTCGGCATCACACAGAATGGTGATCAGTTCCTTGGCCTTCTTGAGCAGTCCGGCTTTGCGCGCGCTTGCTGAAGGTCACGACGTTGCGCACAATCGCATTCTCTATCCGGCGCAGCTCCACCTTCCCACGGCCCATCTTCGACGATATTGATTCCCGTCATACATCGCTTTTGATCTGAATCTTTAATATTGAATCTTTGAATCGACGCTATATTGATGTCAAAAGGATGACATGTAGCTGGATACCTGCACGCTTTGGGAGATCCTTGTTCTTTTTAGTAAGGGTTGCTATATGACGTGTAGCTAGATATGATACATTCAACCGCCGCGAAACTGGCGTACTTTTCAACTCGATCAATGTAATATTCCCACCCGTGAATATTGACTTCCCGCACACTGCGTAAACCTTGTGCAAAGATTATCCCACATATTGGATTTACCGGCAGTATAATGTGTAACCTGCATGTGAGAAATCGAGACCATCCGCATTGGCAAAGCAAGGCGAGGGTTTAAAAACCGAAATTCACGCGTAAACACCCTCTTGGGAGGGGCAAAATAGTTATTATTAAAGCAAACTTTTTTCCCCAGCCGATGCACGGCTGGAGAAGAGGGAGTGTGGGGGGATGGGACATGGAAGAGTCGTGGGCTGCATGGGAGGGGGGGAAACCCATGCAAGGGGCCACGTGGTGGAGCCCTTCTCTCCCCCCCCTTACCTATATATACTCCCTCTAAGGAGAGAAGGAGGGGAGGAGAGAAGGCGGATACTGCTGCCCACGCCATTGTTGGGGAAGGGAGGGAGACGAGGCTGCTGCCATCACCGTGGGACAGAGGCTGCAGGGGGGAGTCGCTATTCCGCTGGGGAGCCACCGCCAGGTCGCCGCCAACAGTCCGCCGCCATATCGCCAGCAATCCCCCCCCCTCTTTATTTCGTCGCATTCACTCCAATCATTGGCCTTCACGTCTTCTGGATAGAACAGAAGTTTTTTTTAAAGGCTTCTTTAAGAAGCTTCTAAGGTTAAGGCCATAAGCCTTGGTCCTATGCGGGCTTCTCAGTCTTAAAACCGGGCCTTCCATAAACCCAAAAACCCGTGAGGCCGGTACTCTCAAGGATCCGCACTTTGGAAGGGATCTCCGGCGTACAATTTTGAAGCGCTCGCAATAGTTGGAGAAGACTCACCGAACGAGTAAGGGTAAAGGCAAACCGGAAATCCGTAAGCACGCTAATGATGAGTCCCAAGAAGACGCAAGGCGCACCTGCGGGAGGTTCTTCCCCGAACTTACACGTGGATATCACCGCGGATCCACAAATCCAGGTTCCGTAAATATATTTCCACATGAAGAGATGTTTTAAATACGCTTAACTCCATAGGGAAATTCATTCTACGTTATCATTAATTCATGGGTAGTGATAATAGTACATTCGATAAATTATAGACAAAGGATGCGTGCATATCATGCATCTACAAAGTTATGAATGAAAAGCACTTATTCTCCTTGTGAACTTAGTTGCAACTGTCTCATCATGCATCTTCAAAGTGGAAGCCACATATGGCCTAGGATTATTGTTAAAGTGCATTGGTCATGTAGGAAAGGAGTATTTTGCATTTAGTCAATAACTCCCTTCGTTATGATTCGCGTGAGGGATTTATTAACTTCTGTTTCACGGCATGATAAAGAACCCCGATCTTATAAATGGCATGGAGGATGATGCTTGCAAATAGATTAAATCGACTCTTGCCTTAGTATTGCATGAACTTTACTCACGATGTTGTTGTATCTAAGGGTCGCACTTTTACTTTCGCAAACTTCATTTCATCATGTAACATTTAGGAATGATTGCATGGCTTATAAAAGCATGAAATGCAAATATTTAGACACAAGGTTGTAGGTGTTATCCCTTGACCTAAATCCTAGTAAGCCCTATGTAGATTACTCTTCAAATTATCTTGCCTTTTGACTTTAACTAAAAGGAAGGATAGGGCTATTGCGGATCTTATGGTATGTGAAAGTAATGAATTACAGGTTTACATGTATTGTAACATTTTGCAACTATTTTCCTACTTTAGATAAAGTATATCATCTCTAGGAAAGAATTGTCCTTGTCAAAGACAAGTAGGTCAATTTACCCAAGTCATTTGTAGTATCACGACTGCTAGGGTTTCGTATAGGCATAGCTAGCCGATTCAATAAAAACCTCAAGTACTAGTTAGGGCTTGGCACGTTAGAGATGTAGCCAAGTAACGTACTTGGACACCAAGTCGAAGTCCTCAAACCCAAAGGTCCTACCCACCTTTCCAGAAAATTGACCCAATGGGACGTGCAAGCAAATAATGATCTAGGGTTTCTACCCTAAGGATCATTCGATCTAGTGCTAGAACTTGGTTTGAGTTGGAATCCCTAGGACCGAACGTTGTCGGTCTAGTGCAATTAGGATTGGGGTGAGTGAGAAGACGCCCTAAACCCTACTTCGAGTCTAATCATAATTCTTGACCAGAAAACACCATTCAAAAGTGAAATGATCTCTTGGAATGGAGGCGACACTTGTGCAACAAGTTGCAACGTCGCATAGCCTTGTGGTTTGATCACAAGAAAGTTTTGCCACTCCTTGGAATGAGGTTGGCAGGTTCTTGCGCAAGTTTAACTTGCAAGGGGATGGGTAGTCATCCTGTTACATCGCCCTCATTAGGGAAAATTTGCCAAGTTAAGGGAAGTTAGGTATTTGCTCGGACGCAAATGATTAATCAATAAATTAAAGTGACATGGCCGTCGGGATTTGCTATTAATAAAACCTAAGGTATTGGTTAGGTTGGGTTAACAGGGTATGACCCTAACCCAAGGACAATGGAAATCTTGCCAAGTTGCAATTGATTCCGGATCGAATGCTGGATGCATTCGGAGAGAAGGAGTCACTCCTTAACAGTTTGCCAAATAAACGATCACTGGAATTGATTGTGCTTGTAACAGTTTAGAAAAAAAAGCACTGTTTGCATTGTTTGCTCAAGGAACTAAAGGATGAAAAGATATATAAATGCTTCAGGTTGAAGGCCTGAAGGGAGGGGCAGCTTCAGTTACCCCCGACTGCCTGCCTGACCCTAACCAAGGGGGTTGTTGACCGTGCCGGGAACGTGGACCGAACCCGCCGCGAGAGGTCTTTTCGTTGAGCTCTACTTGGAGCAGGAGGACGCCTGGGTGCCAGGGGGGCTCTGGCCGTAAATCCCTCGCCTTCCGGGTCCTGCACAAGAGACTAACGTGACTCGGGATTGGATCTCGAGGCCCGCATACTAGTCTACGGGCAGAAGCTTGGAATAGTGATCCCTAGCGGATTACTAGATAAGCCTTCGGGCGGATTACAGACAAGTCTACGGGTGGAACTCCTTGTATTTCAAAGATAAAAGATGATATGATAACAAAGAAGTTGGTTGATATTGTTTTTCTATGTCACGTGATAAGTTTACGTGAAGGAACCAGTGCTTAACGGGATTAATCAAGGGAGCTATTTGTTATATGTCAAATTAATGTGTTAGGTAATTACATAACTAAAACAAACCAAGGAAAGTGCGGAGGATGGACCATGGGTCCGTCCTATGGATGGGTGGTCCCGGTTAGCCGGGAACTTTTCTCAAAATCTTGAAAAACAACAGGATGATCATCATCATCAAAACAAATAACGAGAACGATGACCTAGAGGTACATCTTACCCGATTTACGCTGCTTTAGGGGAACGGAATGGGACTATGCCTTATGGCAGAGAGGTTGAGCCTTGCATCCCTCTCGTTTCCCATTCTCCTTGAACCAAGTGCAGCGTGAATCCGCTTCGGACCTGGCGCTTCTGCGTAAAGTAGTTCGCTCGGGTCTGACGCTAGTTGCTGTTAGCTAATGACCAAACAGGAAAACACTAATTCCGGTCGATCCTAAGTGGGAAACGGCCAGGATACTTTCGCTACGTGGCAGACGCGGAAAGACCTAGATTGCAAAACCCGTAACATTCCATGGGAGTGCCGGGCGGAGTTTTCTAAATATTCTTCCCGATGGGCTGCTAAGACGTGTCCTAGATGACTCTAGTGGACACGTTACAGTTGGTATCAGAGCCGACCAACAATGGAATTGTGAGATCTTAATAAAATGAAGTAAAGAAATTGTTACTGTCCAAACATTTCCTCATCTTCAATACTGTCTTGCAGAACTATGAAGCGTGGAACAAGTTTTTGGTGTTCCGGATCATGTTTATGACTGCAATGCATTCTCTGCATTATAGGCAGAGAGTTGAAATGATGAACATCCTGGAGCAGATTTATAATCCATCACCTTTATATATAGAATGAAGATGGACTGGGTCTTCAGGAATTTACCACATAGCTGCCCACCGGTTTGCTTATCTACAAACCAACCTAAAGAGGATCAAGTGGTTGGAAGATTTGAAAGTCCTGAAGCTGTTCATTTTTGTGGAAGCTCACGTAAATTCGACTTTGCATATTCAAGGTCGGAGGGTTGAATTGAACTCATATGTATATGAGGAAGTAACCTGTGTAATCCCAGCCGACACGATTAAGGTGTTGGGCCGCCATGGGAAATATGGATTCCAGCGGAAAGGATATCCTGAACTTCCAATGAAGTATCGATTCCTAAAGATCCATGACCCAAAACCCTACTACTACACAGTTCCTGTAGACAAATCCAATACAATGTTGTTCTCCCCAAACTAAATGTAATGATTGGATTACCATCACACGAGATGTTGTATAAGGCTACGCCCATGTAAATATAAATAAGGACTTCCTTTATCAATATCCGATTGTGCATCAAGGTTGTTACGAAAAGTTAAGTAGCTTCATGATTTACGAGATAGCTGAACTAAAGATAAGCTAATGTCAATTATCATACAATAATGTTAAGAAAACTTTTACTCAGGCACAACCCCAGGTACAGGTTCCAAATTCGCCCCCTACATCAAGTACCGCTGTGATCCAGGAGAAGAAGTTCCTCCTCAAGCAGATAAAGCCACCCGAGTTTGACGCGAAAGGCAGATTTGTCCAGTCTGATGCTGAAATTTGGATTGAATCTATGGAGGATTACTTCGAAGCAGCTGGTACTGCTCCTACCAATCAGGCCATGCTAGCCAAATTAAAACTCACCAGTGAAGCTAGACTATGGTGGAAATAATGGTGCAGGGATCAAGGGACTTCAGAGGGGTCCGTTACCTGGGAGAAGTTAAAGCAAGCCGTGCAGGGGAGATATTTGGCACCTGCATATCGTACACAGAAAATGAATGAGTTCTATGAGCTAAAACAGCTAGGACTCACCCTTGACGCATACTACTCTAAATTTGTCTCACTCTTAAAGTATGCGCCACAAATGGACACGACGCAGCAAGTGTCCAAATTTTGCGCGGTCTTAAATCCACCTGTAAATACTCGTCTCGAATCTATGCGACCATCAGATCTTTAGGATGCACTCATACGAGCGGCACCTATAATTCAAGAAGTGCAAGCTAAACCAAGGGGTATTAAGAATTGGTCTTATACCGACCCAAAAAGAGGAGCATTCAGACCCCAAGTTAAGAGAGTTCAAGGCCACAATCAGGGACAAAGGAAGAAAGCAAGGACAAATAACGTCAATAACTTTGTTCCTACTCACAGTAATGGCCGAAACCTCCGATGTTTCCACTGCAACGAACTTGGTCACTTCAAAAGGCAATGTCCCAAGCTCAGCGAGGGACACCGTCAAGGTGCAGGCCGCGGTTAAGGAGCCGCCACCCGTGGAAGAGGGAGAACTGCCTGCATTACCAATAGGCAAAGATGTGAAGCAGAAGAAGAGGAAGATCCGACTATGGAAGCGGAATTCGAAAGAGCGACAGTCCATGCCGCTTTACACAAGAAGGGGCCGAATCGCCAGTTCTCGGTGATTCAATCACCGTCGGACTATCAAGGTAAAGGTTTCAAAACCTTGATTGATTGTGGCAGTACACATTCCTTTATCTCACCAGCGTGTGCTAAAAGATTAGGAATAGCCACAGTAGAAGCTCCTACCCTACTTGTGGAATTGGCAAACGGTCGTGAGGTAACTTGTACCAGGCAAACTGCTAAGGAGGAGTTCTATCTGGGAGGAAAGAAAACCTAAGTCAAATTCAGAGTCATGAATTTAGGTATCCATGAGTGTCTACTCGGGATGGATTGGCTTAAGCCTAATGATGCTCACATCCACTGTGGGAAGGGTCAAGTTTCCTTTCGAAACTCTGAAAGAGAGTTTGTTACGACTCAAGGTGAGGCAGGAGTGCCAAGAATCCAGTTAGCCAAAGTATCGCGGATCATAAAAGGGGTTAGAAAAGGATTACCTGTTTACCTGATCAAACTTAACAAATTAGATCAAAGGCAAGAGTTTCATGAGGGACCCTCTTGGCTAAAGGAATACGCTAACGTATTCCCTGAGGAATTAACTGAACTTCCACCTCCAAGAGAAGTTTATCATGAAATAAGGCTAATGCCTGGAGCTGCGCCAATTGCAAAGAGACCTTATAGAATGTCCATACCATAAGCTATTGAGTTGAAGGAATAACTCAAGCAACTGTTAGATCAGGGTTACATCCGGCCTAGCAACTCACCATGGGGAGCTCCAGTACTATTCCAGAAAAAGAAAGATGGGACACTTCGACTATGTATTGATTACCGTGGGCTGAATCAATCAACAGTCAAGAATAAGTATCCTATTCCTAGAATAGATAAGCTTCTTGATCGCCTTTCAAGGTGCAAAGATCTTCTCCAAAATTGATCTTAGGACAGGTTACTATCAAATCAGGATCAAGGATGAAGATATTCCAAAAACGGCCTTCAATACAAGATATGGGCACTTTGAGTTCTTGGTTATGTCATTCGGGCTTACAAATGCACCTGCCACCTTCAATAAATTAATGCAGGATATTTTTAGACCATATCTTGATGATTTCGTGCTTGTCTTCTTCGATGATACTTTAGTTTATTCTAAACAGGAAGAAGATCATGAACCTCAACTTCGGATTGTCCTTGAAACAATGAGGTCTCATAAGCTGTATGCAAAAATGAAGAAGTGTGCATTCTTCAAACGTCAGATTGAATATCTAGGATTCATAGTATCATCAAAAGGAATATCAGTAGACCCAGCCAAAGTCAGCGATGTGCTTGAATGGCTAATACCAGTATCCGTCAAAGAAATACGTAGTTTTCTTGGCTTGACAGGATGGTATAGGGTTTTTATCAAAAACTATGCTTTGATTGCAGCACCTCTTACCGACTTACTAAAGAAGCAGACTTCTATTACATGGTCAACTCCCGAACAAAATAGCTTCGACCAATTGAAGCAATGTTTGGTATCAGCACCTATTCTAAAACTTCCTGATCTCAATAAGGAGTTCGAGGTAGTAACTGATGCCAGCATTCTTGCCTTGGGGTGTGTACTTATGCAGGAAGGTCATCCAGTAGCATATTCTTCAAGGAAATTGAAGAGTCATGAAAAGAATTATGCCACGCATGATCTGGAGTTATTAGCTGTCATCCATGCTCTAAAGCTTTGGAGACATTACCTGTTGGGTAACAGGTTTACTCTAGTAACCGATCATAAGAGTCTCAAATGGATTTTTACCCAGAACGAGCTCAACATGAGGCAACGTCGATGGATTGAAGTATTGGAGGAGTATGATTTTGAAATCAAGTATCGACCAAAGAAAGAGAATGTAGTTACCAATGCACTTAGTCGCAAGGCATTCCTAAATTTCCTAATCTTGCAGAATCCATCAACGGCCAGATCTCTGGCTACAAAGGTATCTATGCCAAGCAACCCTATACTCGAACTAGCTAGAGAGGAAGCATGCCATGATTTGGCCTACCAAACCATGATAAAAGAAATATCTACCAAGGAGAAGAATCTGAAGTCACAAGCTAAGTATCGGGAATTTTCCATTGATAATGGACTTGTCTACTACAGAACAAGGCTATGTATACCAACAAGCCAGTCACTTAAGCAGAAGATATTATGGGAAGCTCACGATTCCCCTTTCGCAGGACATCCTGGCTATGCAAGAACTCTTAATGCAGTTAGGAAGAGCTACCATTGGGAGAGGCTCAAAGGTGACGTTCTCAAATATGTCACTGAATGTTTGTCTTGCCAACGTATCAAGGCTGAACATGTCATGATGCCAGGAAAATTGCAACCACTTGACATTCCCCAAATGAAATGGGAATTCATTAGTATGGATTTTGTGGTGGGATTACCCCAAGTCCAAGGAGGATACAACTCCATTATGGTTGTAGTTGACATGCTTACTAAGGTTGCACACCTGACTCCAGTAAAGACAAACTATAAAGCCTCCGACATTGCAAGAGTGTTTATCAAGGAGATATTCAAGCTACATGGGTTACCTAGAAGGATCATTAGCGATCGAGATTCTCTCTTCACTTCACACTTCTGGAGAGCTATCTTTGAAGCTATTGGAACTCAACTCTGTTTTAGCACCGCCTATCATCCCCAAACGGATGGACAAACAGAGCGAGTGAATCAAATTATTGAGGATATGCTTAGGGCTTACTACATTCGAGAGCCGAAGAGGTGGATTCAATACTTGCCGTTAGTGGAATTTTCCTACAATGCTTCTTACCAACAGAGCATTCAAATGACCCCTTTCCAGGCATTGTATGGTCATGATTGTCGAAGTCCCCTAAACTTTTATGATCCAACCCTAAGAGTGGAAGCTTCAAGACAAATGTTGGAGGACACGGATGACCAAATAAGGTCAATAAGACAAGACATACAAGCAGCCAAAGATAGACAAAAGGCATATGCGGATTTGAAACGCCAAGAGAGGGTCTTCGGAGAAGGAGACATGGTCTTCATTCGTGTATGCCCAAAAAGGAGTTCTCTATCTCTAGGAGAATGCAAGAAGCTAAGTCCAAGGTATTGTGGGCCGTATAAAATCCTCAAATGCCTGGGACCCAATGCTTATAAATTGCAACTTCCTAATAACCTAAAAGTTCACAATGTATTCCATATTAGTCTCTTAAAAAAATATGTGCCCAACCCTAATCATGTACTTGATGACCAACAAATTGTAATGCCTTGTCAAGGAGTCCTTGAACTAAGACCGGAAAAGATTTTAGATGTCAGGGAGAGACAGTTAAGATCTAGAACCTTGAAGGAATGCCTCGTCCAGTGGAAAGATTATCCCAAAGAGGATGCTACCTGGATGGATGAAAGCTCTCTCAATCTTTAATATCCCCAGTTTATCTCAAGATGAGGACATCTCGATTCTTCTAAGGGGAAGAGAATGTAATATTCCCACCCGTGAATATTGACTTCCCGCACACTGCGTAAAAATTGTGCAAAGATTATCCCACATATTGGATTTACCGGCAGTATAATGTGTAACCTGCACGTGAGAAATCGAGACCATCCGCATTGGCAAAGCAAGGCGAGGGTTTAAAAACCGAAATTCACGCGTAAACACCCTCTTGGGAGGGGCAAAATAGTTATTATTAAAGCAAACTTTTTCCCCAGCCGATGCACGGCTGGAGAAGAGGGAGTGTGGGGGGATGGGACATGGAAGAGTCGTGGGCTGCATGGGAGGGGGGGAAACCCATGCAAGGGGCCACGTGGTGGAGCCCTTCTCTCCCCCCCCTTACCTATATATACTCCCTCTAAGGAGAGAAGGAGGGGAGGAGAGAAGGCGGATACTGCTGCCCACGCCGTTGTTGGGGAAGGGAGGGAGACGAGGCTGCTGCCATCGCCGTGGGCCAGAGGCTGCAGGGGGGAGTCGCTATTCCGCTGGGGAGCCGCCGCCAGGTCACCGCCAACAGTCCGCCACCATATCGCCAGCAATCCCCCCTCTTTATTTCATCGCATTCACTCCAATCATTGGCCTTCACGTCTTCTGGATAGAACAGAAGTTTTTTTTAAAGGCTTCTTTAAGAATCTTCTAAGGTTAAGGCCATAAGCCTTGGTCCTATGCGGGCTTCTCAGTCTTAAAACCGGGCCTTCCATAAACCCAAAAACCCGTGAGGCCGGTACTCTCAAGGATCCGCACTTTGGAAGGGATCTCCGGCGTACAATTTTGAAGCGCTCGCAACAGTTGGAGAAGACTCACCGAACGAGTAAGGGTAAAGGCAAACCGGAAGTCCGTAAGCACGCTAATGATGGCTCCCAAGAAGACGCAAGGCGCACCTGCGGGAGGTTCTTCCTCGGACTTACACGTGGATATCACCGCGGATCCACAAATCCAGGTTCCGTAAATATATTTCCACATGAAGAGATGTTTTAAATACGCTTAACTCCATAGGGAAATTCATTCTACGTTATCATTAATTCATGGGTAGTGATAATAGTACATTCGATAAATTATAGACAAAGGATCCGTGCATATAATGCATCTACAAAGTTATGAATGAAAAGCACTTATTCTCCTTGTGAACTTAGTTGCAACTGTCTTGTCATGCATTGTAATATTTCCGTGTACCCGTACCGCAAATATTAACTTTCCACACGCCGTGCAAACCCTGTGCAAAGGGTATCTCTTGCATTAAAATTATTGACAGTGTAATGTGTGACCCGCACGCGTGAAATGGGATCCTCCGCTTTGGTAAATCAAAACCGGGAGTTCAAAAACCACAAGACTCACAAAAACACCCTCTTGGGAGGGACAATTTAATTAAATTAAGGCAAATTTTTTTACTATTATCCCTTCCCCCAGCCGATGCATGGCTGGAGGAGAGGGAGTGTGGAGGGGGGATGGTCAAGTAAGGGACTGCATGAGGGGAGTTCTCCACATGTGTGGAGACCCTCTTCCCCACCCCCATGCCTATATAAACACCCCCCATCAACGGGGTGTGCTAAGGAGGGTATCTGTGAGAGGGAGGCTAGAGGGAGGAAGGACCGTGCAGAAGTGGACGGCCGTGAGAGGGAGGTCGCCGCCAACAAACGGGAGCTGCCGCACTGCCGCCTGCTGCCATATCCGCCACCAACTGCTGGTCCGCCAGCCACGCCACGAGCCGCCATCACAGCCGCCCTGACCACGACCAGCTCAGGCTGTCCGCCACGTGGATCACGATCCCCCCTTCCCCCACGTGCTTCTGTGGAAGCAGAAGCTTCTTAGAAGCTTCTAAGGAGGGGGCCTCCTTAACCCCCTTTCCCACCACCTGTCCCAAAGGCCCCTTCCCACCACATTGCCAAGAAGATCTCTTCATACCCTTCCCGGGACTTCTAAGAGGGGACGGTGAAGCCATAAAGACCTCACAAGAACCTTCGACAAGGCTTTTGCAAAGACTTTAAAGCCGCAAGCGTCCGAGGTTAAAATTCCGTGCCGATTCGAGTTTTCTTGAAAGACTCCTAAAGCCTTTGTCGCAAGCACCATCCCGAAAAGGAAATCTCCCGCCTACAAGGATAAAGGCAAAGGTCGGAAGGCCGCATTCCGAGGGCCGTCACTCCGTAGACCACTAAGGCGAATCAGAAGTCGAATTTACGTCTACGATGGCCCCAAAAAGATCACAAGGTGCGACCGCGGAAGGCTCATCTCCGAATGTACAAGTGGACATCTCCCCGACTCCTCAAGTCCAGGTTCTTTTGAGTTAATTCCGCATAAGGAAATGATTAGGCGCGCTTAGCCCATAAAAGGAATTGCATTTTTACGTTTAATTTTAATGCATACGGAAATTGGAAAGGAATACATGTAATAAAGCATCTCTGGAAATATTAGGCAAGATTGAATTATGTCATAAATTTGGACGAGTTATCCACTTTAGAAGGCTAGTTGCATGTAGCTTTTGGTACATCATCAAAGTAAAGGGTCTAAACTTAGGCAAAGAAATGGAATTTATAAATGCATTCTCTTTCGTCCTAGACATGGTAGGAATAAGCGGGTGCCGCACATTAGGCAACATGCTTCTCATAATAACTTCATGAGGCAAGGTTAACACCATAAGGTATTATCCCAAAATGAATAATAGAGAACGAAGATGATCTTATGAACTTGTAAATAGCATGTAAGATGGAATAAGTTAGCACTAGCTTTGGATGAGTTCATTGACTACTTCGTAGCTAGGAGAATGTTGTGAAATGCGTAGTCGTCATGTGAAAAATGTCATTCATTAAGAGCCGCAATTAGGAGTCAAAGCATAAGATGCCAAAGTGTAGACAACAAGGTTGTAGGTACGACTATTGATGTAAGACCTAGGAGGTCCTAGGAAAAGTTAGTAGCCAGATTATCGTACACCAAGGAAAGATAAAGTTATCATGGACCATGTGATGCGTAAAGGCAATAAATCGCATGATTACGCGTGTTGGTGTTAGATTTAGTTTATTACCTTAAGAAGGATCATCCTTGTCGCAAGACAAGCATAATTGAATTGACTAAGTAATCCAAACCACAAGGATTCGTATGGACACGATTGAGTCGATATGATAGGAATCCTAAGTGTTAACTAGGGTTTAGTGCAATAATAATTCGACCTAGCTTTAGACAAAAACCGTGAATCTAAAGATCCTACACACGTTCACAAAATGTCGAAGCAATGGGATGTTCATGCACGAAAGGATCTAAGGTTTTATCCTAAGGATCATGATTAAACTCCGACGGAGTTGCCTATTTCTAGGACCATGGGCCAACCTAATCAGGAATGGGTTGGAGGATACCCAATAAAACCCTATTACTCGATGGAGGTAAAACTCCGTGATCGGGAAACGCTAAGCAATGGATAGAAGGATTCCGTGGAATAGATGCAATACTTGTGCACAAAGCCGCAACATTGTATAGTCTTGAGATTTGTCCACAAGAGAGTTTTTGTCATCTCTCGAAAATGAGGTTGGCAAGTTATTGAAAGAATTTAACTTACAAGAGGATGACTAATCATCCTGTTACTCACTTTTCTTGGGAATAATTTGCCAAGGAAAAGGAAAGTTAGGTATTTGAAAATGACCAGACAATAAACCAAAGCGACATGGTCGCTGGAACCTACCACAACAAACCTAAAGTATGGGTAAGGTGTGACCCTAACCCAAGAATGGTAGGAATCTTGCCAAGTGCAATTGATTCCGGAACGAATGCGGATTGCATTCGGAGAAAAGGGAGTCACTCCTTAACAGTTTGCCAGCCAAACGACCACTGGAATTTGATTGTGCTTGTAACAGTTTAGAAAGCACTGTTTGCATTGTTTGCTTAATGAACTAAAGGAGGAAAACATATCTAAATACTTCAGGTTGAAGCCTGAAGGGAGAGGCAGCTTCAGTTACCCCCGACTGCCTGCCTAACCCTAACCAAGGGGGTTGTTAACCGCGCCGGGAACGTGGACCGAACCCGCCGTGAGAGGTCTCTCCGTTGAGTTCTGCTTGGAGCAGGAGGACGCTTGGGTGCCAGGGGGGGCTCTGGCTGTAAATCCCTCGCCTTCCGGGTCTTGCACAAGAGACTAACGTGACTCGGGATTGGATCTCGAGGCCCGCATACTAGTCTACGGGCGGAAACTTGGATTAGTGATCCCTGGTGGATTACTGGATAGCCTTCGGGCGGATTATGAATACGCCTACGGGCGGGAACTCCTTGTATTGCAAAGATAAAAGGATAAAATGATAATAAAGAAATTGTTTGGCATTGTTTTCTTTATGTCGTGTGATAAGATTACGTGAAGGAACCAGTGCTTAACAGGGTTAATCAAGGAAACTGTTTGTTATATGTCAAACTAACGTGGTAGGTAATTACATAACTAAAACAAACCGAGGAAAGTGCGGAGGATGGACCATGGGTCCGTCCTACGGATGGGTGGTCCCGGTTAGCCGGGAACTTTTCTCAAGGTCTTGGACGGACAGAGGATGATCGTCATCACCGAAACAAGCAAGGAGAACAATGACTTGGAAGTACCGATTACCCGATTCAGGCTGTTTTAGGGGAACGGAATGGGATTATGCCTTTTGGCAGAGAGGTCGAGCCTTGCATCCCTCTCGTTTCCCATTCTCCTTGAACCAAGTGCAGCATGAATCCGCTTCAGACTGGTCGTTCTGCGTAAAGTAGCTCGATCAGGTCTGACGCTAGTCGCTGTTAGTAAAATGACCAAACAATTCCAATCGATCCTAAGTGGGATACGCCCAGGACACTTCCGTTACGTGGCAGACGCGGGAAGTCCTAGATTGCAAATCCCGCAACATTCCATGGGAGTGCCGGGTGGAGTTTTCTAGATAACCTTTCCGATGGAGTGCTAAGACGTGTCCTAGACTAGAGGGTTCTAGTGGACACGTTACAGTTGGTATCAGAGCCGACTTATAATGGAATTGTTTTCATAAGATTTCATTAGAAGTGAAGTAAAGAAATTGTTCCTGTCCAAACATTTTCTCATCTTCAATACTGTGTTGCAGAATTACGAGGCGTGGAATAAGTTTTTGGTGTTCCGGATCATGTTCATGACTGCGATGCATTCTCCGCATTATAGGCAGAGAATTGGAATGATGAACATCTTGGAACAGATTTATAACCCATCACCTCTATATATAGAGCGAAGATGGACTGGGTCTTCAGGAATCTACTACATAGCTGCCCACCGGTTCGCTTATCTACAGACCAACCTGAAGAGGATCAAGTGGTTGGAAGATTTGATAGTCGTGAAGCTGTTCATTTTTGTGGAAGCTCACGTGAACTCGACTTTGCATATTCGAGGTCGTAGAGTTGAATTAAACTCATATGTTTATGAGGAAGTAACCCGTGTAATTCCAGCTGATAGAGTTAAGGTATTGGGCCGCCATGGGAAGTATGGTTTCCAGCGGAAAGGATATCCCGAACTTCCGATGAATTATCGATTCCTAAAGATACATGACCCAAAACCCTACTATTACACAGTTCCTGTGGACAAATCCAACACAATGTTGTTTTCCCCAAACTAAATGTAATGATTGGATTATCTTCACTCGAGATGTTGTATGAGGCTACGCCATATAAATATAAATAAGGACTTCTTTTATCACTATCCGAATTGTGCATCAAAGTTGTTGCAAAAAGTTAAGTTGCTTCATGGGTTACGAAATATTTGAACTAAAGATAAGCTAATGTCAATTATTATATAATAATGTTAAGAAAACTTTTACTCAGGTGCAACTCCAGGTACAGGTTCCAAATTCACCCCCTACAACAAGTACGACTGTGATCCAGGAGAAGAAGTTCCTCCTCAAACAGATTAAGCCACCGAGTTTGACGGGAGAGGCAGATTCGTCCAGTCAGACGCTGAGATTTGGATTGAATCTATGGAGGACTACTTCGAAGCCGCTGGCACTGCACCTACCAATCAGGCCATGCTCGCCAAATTAAAACTCACTGGTGAAGCCAGACTATGGTGGAAGCAATGGTGCAGGGATCAAGGGATTTCAGAAGGGTCCGTTACCTGGGAGAAGTTAAAGCAAGCCGTGCAAGGAAGATATTTGCCGCCTGCATATCGTACTCAGAAAATGAATAAGTTCTATGAGCTAAAACAGTTAGGATTCACGCTTGACGCATACTACTCTAAGTTTGTCTCACTCTTGAAGTATGCGCCACAAATGGACACGACACAGCAGGTGTCCAAATTTTGCGCAGGCTTAAATCCACCTGTAAATACTCGTCTCGAATCTATGAGACCATCAGATCTTCAGGATGCACTCATTCGAGCAGCACCTATAATTCAGGAAGTGCAAGCTAAGCCAAGGAGTAGTAAGAACTGGACTTATAGCAACCCAAGCAGAGGAGCATTCAGACCTCAGGTTAAGAGAGTTCAAGGCCACAATCAGGGACAAAGGAAGAAAGCAAGGACAAATAACGTCAACAACTTTGTTCCTACTCACGGTAATGGCCGAAACATCCGATGTTTCCACTGCAATGAACTCGGTCACTTCAGAAGGGAATGTCCCAAGCTTAGCGAGGGACACCGTCAAGGTACTGGCCGCGGGCAGGGAGCCGCCACCCGTGGTAGAGGAAGAGCTGCCTGCATTACCAATAGGCAAAGATGTAATGCGGAAGAAGAGGAAGACCCGACTATGGAAGCAGAATTCGAAAAAGCAACAGTCCATGCCGCTTTACACAGGAAGGGCCCGAATCGCCAGTTCTCGGTAATTCAAACGCCGTCGGACTATCAAGGTAAAAGTTTCAAAACCTTGATTGATTGTGGCAGTACGCATTCCTTTATCTCACCAGCGTGTGCTAGGAGATTAGGAATAGCCACAGTAGAAGCACCTATCCTACTTGTGGAATTGGCAAACGGTCGTGAGGTAACTTGTGCTAGGCAAACTGCTAAGGAGGAGTTCTATCTGGGAGGAAAGAAAACCTCAGTCAAATTCAGAGTCATGAACTTAGGCATCCATGAGTGTCTACTCGGGATGGATTGGCTTAAGCCTAATGATGCTCACATCCACTGTGGAAAGGGTCAAGTTTCCTTTCGAAACTCTGACAGAGAGTTTGTTACGACTCAAGGTGAGGCAGGAGTGCCGAGAATCCAATTAGCCAAGGTATCGTGGATCATAAAAGGGGTTAGGAAAGGATTACCCGTTTATTTGATCAAACTCAACAAGTTGGATCAAAAGCAAGAGGCTCATGAGGGACCCTCTTGGCTAAAAGAATACGCTAGCGTGTTCCCTGAGGAATTAACTGAACTTCCACCCCCAAGAGAAGTTGATCATGAAATAAGGCTAATACCTGGAGCTGCGCCAATTGCAAAGAGACCTTACAGAATGTCCATTCCAGAGGCTATTGAGTTGAAGGAGCAACTCAAGCAACTGTTAAACCAAGGCTACATCAGGCCTAGCAATTCACCATGGGGAGCTCCAGTCCTATTTCAGAAAAAGAAAGATGGGACACTTCGACTATGTATTGATTACCGTGGGTTGAATCAATCAACAGTCAAGAACAAGTACCCTATTCCTAGAATAGATGAGCTTCTTGATCGCCTTCAAGGTGCAAAGATCTTCTCCAAAATTGATCTCAGGTCAAGTTACTATCAAATCAGGATCAAGGACGAGGATATTCCAAAAACGGCCTTCAATACAAGATATGGGCACTTTGAATTCTTGGTTATGTCGTTCGGCCTTACAAATGAACCTGCCACTTTCAATAGGTTAATGCAAGATATTTTTAGGCCATATCTTGATGACTTCGTGCTTGTCTTCTTCGATGACATTTTAGTCTATTCTAAACAGGAAGAAGATCATGAACCCCAACTACGGATTGTGTTGGAGACAATGAGGTCTCATAAGTTGTATGCAAAAATGAAGAAGTGTGCATTCTTCAAACGGCAGATTGAATATCTAGGATTCATCGTATCATCAGAAGGAATATCAGTAGATCCAGCCAAAGTCAGAGATGTGCTTGAATGGCCAATACCAGTGTCTGTCAAAGAGATACGTAGTTTTCTTGGCTTGACAGGATGGTATAGGATCTTTGTCAAAAACTATGCTTTGATTGCAGCACCTCTTACTGACTTACTAAAGAAGCAGACTTCTATTACATGGTCAACTCCCGAGCAAAATAGTTTCGACCAATTGAAGCAATGTTTGGTATCAGCACCTATTCTGAGACTTCCTAATCTCAGTAAGGAGTTCGAGGTAGTAACTGATGCTAGCATTCTTGCCTTGGGGTGTGTTCTTATGCAGAAAGGTCATCCAATAGCATATTCTTCAAGGAAATTGAAGAGTCACGAAAAGAATTATGCCACTCATGATATGGAGTTATTAGCTGTCATCCATACTCTAAATCTTTGGAGACACTATCTGTTGGGCAACAAATTCACTCTAGTAACCGATCATAAGAGTCTCAAATGGATTTTTACCCAGAACGAGCTCAACATGAGGCAACGTCGATGGATTGAAGTATTGGAGGAATATGATTTTGAAATCAAGTATCGACCAGGGAAAGAGAATGTGGTTGCCGATGCACTCAGTCGCAAGGCATTCCTAAACTCCCTAATCTTGCAGAATCCATCAACGGCCAGATCTCTGGCTACAAAGGTATCCATGCCAAGCAACCCTATACTTGAACTAGCTAGAGAGGAAGCATGCCATGACTTAGCCTACCAAGCAATGATAAAAGAAGTATCTGCCAAGGATCAGAATCCGAAGTTACAGGCAAAGTATCATGAATTTTCCATTGACAATGGACTTATTTACTATAGAACAAGGCTATGTATACCAGCAAGCCAATCACTTAAGCAGAAGATATTGTGGGAAGCTCATGATTCCCCTTTCGCAGGACATCCTGGCTATGCAAAGACTCTTAATGCAGTCAGGAAGAGCTATCATTGGGAGAGGCTCAAAGGTGACGTCCTCAAATATGTCACCGAATGTTTGTCTTGCCAACGTATCAAGGCTGAACATGTCATGATGCCAGGAAAATTACAACCACTTGACATTCCCCAAATGAAATGGGAATTCATCAGTATGGATTTTGCGGTGGCCTTACCCCAAGTCCAAGGAGGATACAACTCCATTATGGTTGTAGTTGACATGCTTACTAAGGTTGCACACCTGATTCCAGTAAAGACAAACTATAAAGCCTCCGATATTGCAAGAGTGTTTATCAAAGAAATATTCAAGCTACATGGGTTACCTAGAAGGATCATTAGCGATCGAGATTCTCTTTTCACTTCTCACTTCTGGAGAGCTATCTTTGAAGCTATTGGGACTCAACTCTGTTTTAGCACTGCCTACCATCCCCAAACATATGGACAAACAGAGCGAGTAAATCAAATCATTGAGGATATTCTTAGGGCTTACTGCTGTCGAGAGCCAAAGAGATGGATTCAATACTTGCCGTTAGTAGAATTCGCCTACAATGCTTCTTACCAGCAGAGCATTCAAATGACTCCTTTTCAGGCATTGTATGGTCATGATTGTCGAAGTCCTCTAAATTTTTCAGATCCTACCCTAAGAGTGGAAGCTTCAAGACAAATGTTGGAGGACATGGATGACCAAATAAGGTCAATAAGACAAGACATACAAGCAGCCAAAGATAGACAAAAGGCATATGCGGATTTGAAGCGCCAAGAGAGGATCTTCGGAGAAGGAGACATGGTCTTCATTCGTCTACGCCCCAAGAGGAGCTCTTTATCTCTAGGTAAATGCAAGAAGCTAAGTCCAAGGTATTGCGGTTCGTATAAAATCCTCAAATGCCTAGGACCCAATGCTTATAAATTGCAACTTCCGGATAACCTAAAAGTTCACAATGTATTCCATATTAGTCTCTTAAAAAAGTATGTACCCAACCCAAATCATGTACTTGATGACCAACAAATTGTAATGCCTAGTCAAGGAATCCTTGAACTAAGGCCGGAAAAGATTTTAGATGTTAGGGAGAGACAGTTGAGATCTAGAACCTTGAGAGAATGCCTCGTCCAGTGGAAAGATTATCCCGAAGAGGATGCTACTTGGATGGGTGAAAGCTCTCTCAATCTTCAATATCCCCAGTTTATCTCGAGATGAGGACATCTCGATTCTTCTAAGGGGGAGAGAATGTAATATTTCCGTGTACCCGTACCGCAAATATTAACTTTCCGCACGCCGTGCAAACCCTGTGCAAAGGGTATCTCTTGCATTAAAATTATTGACAGTGTAATGTGTGACCCGCACGCGTGAAATGGGATCCTCCGCTTTGGTAAATCAAAACCGGGAGTTCAAAAACCGCAAGACTCACAAAAACACCCTCTTGGGAGGGACAATTTAATTAAATTAAGGCAAATTTTTTTACTATTATCCCTTCCCCCAGCCGATGCATGGCTGGAGGAGAGGGAGTGTGGAGGGGGGATGGTCAAGTGAGGGACTGCATGAGGGGAGTTCTCCACGTGTGTGGAGACCCTCTTCCCCACCCCCATGCCTATATAAACACCCCCCATCAAGGGGGTGTGCTAAGGAGGGTATCTGTGAGAGGGAGGCTAGAGGGAGGAAGGACCGTGCAGAAGTGGACAGCCGTGAGAGGGAGGTCGCCGCCAACGAACGGGAGCTCCCGCACTGCCGCCTGCTGCCATATCCGCCGCCAGCTGCTGGTCTGCCAGCCACGCCACGAGCCGCCATCAGAACCGCCCTGACCACGGCCAGCTCAGGCTGTCCGCCACGTGGATCACGATTCCCCCTTCCCCCACGTGCTTCTGTGGAAGCAGAAGCTTCTTAGAAGCTTCTAAGGAGGGGGCCTCCTTAACCCCCTTTCCCACCACCTGTCCCAAAGGCCCCTTCCCAAAGGCCCCTTCCCACCACATTGCCAAGAAGATCTCTTCATACCCTTCCCGGGACTTCTAAGAGGGGACGGTGAAGCCATAAAGACCTCACAAGAACCTTCGACAAGGCTTTTGCAAAGACTATAAAGCCGCAAGCGTCCGAGGTTAAAATTTCGTGCCGATTCGAGTTTTCTTGAAAGACTCCTAAAGCCTTTGTCGCAAGCACCATCCCGAAAAGGAAATCTCCCACCTACAAGGATAAAGGCAAAGGTCGGAAGGCCGCATTCCGAGGGCCGTCACTCCGTAGACCACTAAGGCGAATCGGAAGTCGAATTTACGTCTACGATGGCCCTAAAAAGATCACAAGGTGCGACCGCAGAAGGCTCATCTCCGAATGTACAAGTGGACATCTCCCCGACTCCTCAAGTCCAGGTTCTTTCGAGTTAATTCCGCATAAGGAAATGATTAGGCGCGCTTAGCCCATAAAAGGAATTGTATTTTTACGTTTAATTTTAATGCATACGGAAATTGGAAAGGAATACATGTGATAAAGCATCTCTGGAAATATTAGGCAAGATTGAATTATGTCATAAATTTGGACGAGTTATCCACTTTAGAAGGCTAGTTGCATGTAGCTTTTGGTACATCATCAAAGTAAAGGGTCTAAACTTAGGCAAAGAAATGGAATTTATAAATGCATTCTCTTTCGTCCTAGACATGGTAGGAATAAGCGGGTGCCGCACATTAGGCAACATGCTTCTCATAATAACTTCATGAGGCAAGGTTAACACCATAAGGTATTATCCCAAAATGAATAATAGAGAACGAAGATGATCTTATGAACTTGTAAATAGCATGTAAGATGGAATAAGTTAGCACTAGCTTTGGATGAGTTCATTGACTACTTCGTAGCTAGGAGAATGTTGTGAAATGCGTAGTTGTCATGTGAAAAATGTCATTCATTAAGAGCCGCAATTAGGAGTCAAAGCATAAGATGCCAAAGTGTAGACAACAAGGTTGTAGGTACGACTATTGATGTAAGACCTAGGAGGTCCTAGGAAAAGTTAGTAGCCAGATTATCGTACACCAAGGAAAGATAAAGTTATCATGGACCATGTGATGCGTAAAGGCAATAAATCGCATGATTACGCGTGTTGGTGTTAGATTTAGTTTATTACCTTAAGAAGGATCATCCTTGTCGCAAGACAAGCATAATTGAATTGATTAAGTAATCCAAACCACAAGGATTCGTATGGACACGATTGAGTCGATATGATAGGAATCCTAAGTGTTAACTAGGGTTTAGTGTAATAATAATTCGACCTAGCTTTAGACAAAAACCGTGAATCTAAAGATCCTACACACGTTCACAAAATGTCGAAGCAATGGGATGTTCATGCACGAAAGGATCTAAGGTTTTATCCTAAGGATCATGATGAAACTCCGACGGAGTTGCCTATTTCTAGGACCATGGGCCAACCTAATCAGGAATGGGTTGGAGGATACCCAATAAAACCCTGTTACTCGATGGAGGTAAAACTCCGTGATCGGGAAACGCTAAGCAATGGATAGAAGGATTCCGTGGAATAGATGCAATACTTGTGCACAAAGCCGCAACATTGTATAGTCTTGAGATTTGTCCACAAGAGAGTTTTTGTCATCTCTCGAAAATGAGGTTGGCAAGTTATTGAAAGAATTTAACTTACAAGAGGATGACTAATCATCCTGTTACTCACTTTTCTTGGGAATAATTTGCCAAGGAAAAGGAAAGTTAGGTATTTGAAAATGACCAGACAATAAACCAAAGCGACATGGTCGCTGGAACCTACCACAACAAACCTAAAGTATGGGTAAGGTGTGACCCTAACCCAAGAATGATAGGAATCTTGCCAAGTGCAATTGATTCCGGAACGAATGCGGATTGCATTCGGAGAAAAGGGAGTCACTCCTTAACAGTTTGCCAGCCAAACGACCACTGGAATTTGATTGTGCTTGTAACAGTTTAGAAAGCACTGTTTGCATTGTTTGCTTAATGAACTAAAGGAGGAAAACATATCTAAATACTTCAGGTTGAAGCCTGAAGGGAGAGGCAGCTTCAGTTACCCTCGACTGCCTGCCTAACCCTAACCAAGGGGGTTGTTAACCGCGCCGGGAACGTGGACCGAACCCGCCGTGAGAGGTCTCTCCGTTGAGTTCTGCTTGGAGCAGGAGGACGCTTGGGTGCCAGGGGGGGCTCTGGTTGTAAATCCCTCGCCTTCCGGGTCCTGCACAAGAGACTAACGTGACTCGGGATTGGATCTCGAGGCCCGCATACTAGTCTACGGGCGGAAACTTGGATTAGTGATCCCTGGTGGATTACTGGATAGCCTTCGGGCGGATTATGAATACGCCTACGGGCGGGAACTCCTTGTATTGCAAAGATAAAAGGATAAAATGATAATAAAGAAATTGTTTGGCATTGTTTTCTTTATGTCGTGTGATAAGATTACGTGAAGGAACCAGTGCTTAACAGGGTTAATCAAGGAAACTGTTTGTTATATGTCAAACTAACGTGGTAGGTAATTACATAACTAAAACAAACCGAGGAAAGTGCGGAGGATGGACCATGGGTCCGTCCTACGGATGGGTGGTCCCGGTTAGCCGGGAACTTTTCTCAAGGTCTTCGACGGACAGAGGATGATCGTCATCACCGAAACAAGCAAGGAGAACAATGACTTGGAAGTACCGATTACCCGATTCAGGCTGTTTTAGGGGAACGGAATGGGATTATGCCTTTTGGTAGAGAGGTCGAGCCTTGCATCCCTCTCGTTTCCCATTCTCCTTGAACCAAGTGCAGCATGAATCCGCTTCAGACCGGTCGTTCTGCGTAAAGTAGCTCGATCAGGTCTGACGCTAGTCGCTGTTAGTAAAATGACCAAACAATTCCAATCGATCCTAAGTGGGATACGCCCAGGACACTTCCGTTACGTGGCAGACGCGGGAAGTCCTAGATTGCAAATCCCGCAACATTCCATGGGAGTGCCGGGTGGAGTTTTCTAGATAACCTTTCCGATGGAGTGCTAAGACGTGTCCTAGACTAGAGGGTTCTAGTGGACACGTTACATGCATCTTCAAAGTGGAAGCCACATATGGCCTAGGATTATTGTTAAAGTGCATTGGTCATGTAGGAAAGGAGTATTTTGCATTTAGTCAATAACTCCCTTCGTTATGATTCGCGTGAGGGATTTATTAACTTCTGTTTCACGGCATGATAAAGAACCCCGATCTTATAAATGGCATGGAGGATGATGCTTGCAAATAGATTAAATCGACTCTTGCCTTAGTATTGCATGAACTTTACTCACGATGTTGTTGTATCTAAGGGTCGCACTTTTACTTTCGCAAACTTCATTTCATCATGTAACATTTAGGAATGATTGCATGGCTTATAAAAGCATGAAATGCAAATATTTAGACACAAGGTTGTAGGTGTTATCCCTTGACCTAAATCCTAGTAAGCCCTATGTAGATTACTCTTCAAATTATCTTGCCTTTTGACTTTAACTAAAAGGAAGGATAGGGCTATTGCGGATCTTATGGTATGTGAAAGTAATGAATTACAGCTTTACATGTATTGTAACATTTTGCAACTATTTTCCTACTTTAGATAAAGTATATCATCTCTAGGAAAGAATTGTCCTTGTCAAAGACAAGTAGGTCAATTTACCCAAGTCATTTGTAGTATCACGACTGCTAGGGTTTCGTATAGGCATAGCTAGCCGATTCAATAAAAACCTCAAGTACTAGTTAGGGCTTGGCACGTTAGAGATGTAGCCAAGTAACGTACTTGGACACCAAGTCGAAGTCCTCAAACCCAAAGGTCCTACCCACCTTTCCGGAAAATTGACCCAATGGGACGCGCAAGCAAATAATGATCTAGGGTTTCTACCCTAAGGATCATTCGACCTAGTGCTAGAACTTGGTTTGAGTTGGAATCCCTAGGACCGAACGTTGTCGGTCTAGTGCAATTAGGATTGGGGTGAGTGAGAAGACGCCCTAAACCCTACTTCAAGTCTAATCATAATTCTTGACCAGAAAACACCATTCAAAAGTGAAATGATCTCTTGGAATGGAGGCGACACTTGTGCAACAAGTTGCAACGTCGCATAGCCTTGTGGTTTGACCCTAACCCAAGGACAATGGGAATCTTGCCAAGTTGCAATTGATTCCGGATCGAATGCTGGATGCATTCGAAGAGAAGGAGTCACTCCTTAACAGTTTGCCAAATAAACGACCACTGGAATTGATTGTGCTTGTAACAGTTTAGAAAAAAAAGCACTCTTTGCATTGTTTGCTCAAGGAACTAAAGGATGAAAAGATATATAAATGCTTCAGGTTGAAGGCCTGAAGGGAGGGGCAGCTTCAGTTACCCCCGACTGCCTACCTGACCCTAACCAAGGGGGTTGTTGACCGTGCCGGGAACGTGGACCGAACCCGACGCGAGAGGTCTTTCCGTTGAGCTCTACTTGGAGCAGGAGGACGCCTGGGTGCCAGGGGGGGCTCTGGTCGTAAATCCCTCGCCTTCCGGGTCTTGCACAAGAGACTAACGTAACTCGGGATTGGATCTCGAGGCCCGCATACTAGTCTAGGGGCAGAAGCTTGGAATAGTGATCCCTAGTGGATTACTGGATAAGCCCTCGGGCGGATTACAGACAAGCCTACGGGCGGAACTCCTTGTATTTCAAAGATAAAAGATGATATGATAACAAAGAATTTGGTTGATATTGTTTTTCTATGTCACGTGATAAGTTTACGTGAAGGAACCAGTGCTTAACGGGATTAATCAAGGGAGCTGTTTGTTATATGTCAAATTAATGTGTTAGGTAATTACATAACTAAAACAAACCAAGGAAAGTGCGGAGGATGGACCATGGGTCCGTCCTATGGATGGGTGGTCCTGGTTAGCCGGGAACTTTCCTCAAAATCTTGAAAAACAACAGGATGATCATCATCATCAAAACAAATAACGAGAACAATGACCTAGAGGTACATCTTACCCGATTTACGCTACTTTAGGGGAACGGAATGGGACTATGCCTTATGGCAGAGAGGTTGAGCCTTGCATCCCTCTCGTTTCCCATTCTCCTTGAACCAAGTGCAGCGTGAATCCGCTTCGGACCTGGCGCTTCTGCGTAAAGTAGTTCGCTCGGGTCTGACGCTAGTTGCTGTTAGCTAATGACCAAACAAGAAAACACTAATTCCGGTCGATCCTAAGTGGGAAACGGCCAGGATACTTCCGCTACGTGGCAGACGCGGAAAGACCTAGATTGCAAAACCCGTAACATTCCATGGGAGTGCAGGGCGGAGTTTTCTAAATATTCTTCCCGATGGGCTGCTAAGACGTGTCCTAGATGACTCTAGTGGACACGTTACAATCAAATAGGCCCAAGGGCATAACCAGCAAACTGTAGCAAGCATTAGGAGGATGACAAGGTCAATAATCTCATCGCCGGAGATGTCTGGGACGGGATTCAATATCGTCTGGGACGTCTGGGACAGGGCTGATGTATGACAAGAATTGATTCCCACGGCCCAACCTCTGCTTCATGTCGATTCCCATCTGAGACGTTTGGGACAGGGCAGATTCTTTAATATTTAATATTTAATATTGATTCCCGTCTGAGACATCTAGGATAGGGCAGATGAAGCGGAGGTTGGGCAGGGAGTCGCGACAAGCTCAGCCGAGGCGCGAACTCCAATCAAGGCATGCACACAGGCAGCAATTTTGTCCCGCCCTTTCGCTTCATCGCAAAACTCCTCAGTCACTTCATGCACACCTCATCCCAAAAGACGTTGAACTGCCCGTTGGTGGACACTGAGCCATCCGACGTGTACTCGATCGCGAAGGCGAGAATGACGTGCACCTTCACGTCGGCGTTGATCGTCGACGCCAGATCGCTCAGCGTCACACCATTGAACAGGGCAAAACCTTGCCGTTCCGCGCGGGGCTGCTAGCTGGAGGAGAAGAACTAGATGATGATGGAGCCGAGACGCAGACCTACGAGCTGATCTGCAGCTCTTTGCAATAGCTCAAAGAAGATTAGAGGATAGGTAGATGAATACCATAGCTCAAAGAAACCTCTCTCTCTCTCTCTCTCTCTCTATGAATATTGGTTGAGTTATAACACATCTCCCTCAAAATGGCGGCAAAATGAACGTTGCTACCAATTGTGCGCATGCATCCTAAAAGCACATTAAACCCCTTAAGAATTTAATGAAATACATAATCTCTCCCCCTTTTTCATTCTATTATTAGACCTTAATAAAGGATGCATCATCTTGCATATGTACATATGCAGTTATGCCACTGAGTCCATTTGACATTGGAATATGTCTTTGTCGGGTTGAAATAAAATCCACCATAATCTCATAGCTGCTAATCTCTTAGCCATGCAAAAGCACGTGACGTATTTAGTCCTTCCCCCTGGTCTGCAAACATTTGAGTAGCAGTCCCCTTGGATCAAATATAAAAGTAATATTACTCTCATCAAGCTCACCAATAATGAAAATTAGATTTTGGTATTTCTTGGTAAAAGATTACATTTATATAATGGATCAATGTTTGATACCTACATGCTTACACAATGTAATTCTATATTGGATTTTGATGTTTCTTCTTTTACATTGCACATGCTAAAAAGAGGAGTCTTCAACCTTTGGAGATTCTAAAAATAGGCAAGTAGCTTGTAATGATCAGAGTCATCATCATCAATGCCATGAAATTCCAACTATAAAATGCAAGTGGCTCCTCACAATCTCATGAATCATGTCATTAATTTTGGTGAACATAAGCTTAGTGTTTCTTGTAACAAAGTAACGATCTCAAGTCCTCTCTTAGATTTTAGGAGCTTTGAGAAAGACAACACATAAGTTTTTATAGAGGAGATTGGTATGTTCATTATAAAGTTGACTTATACTCAGAAGACAAAGTTCATTACTAGATGTCATCATTAAAGTAGAAACAGATGAGTGGTTGCCTAAGAGGAGGCATTTTGAAAATAAAATTAACTTTGGATACTTTTCAATGTTTTTAGCCTCCTCTTTGCACTATATAGAACTCCACTAGATCCTCTAAAACTTGTGGATGAACTCAATTGTACTAATAATATTCTACATGTGGGGTTACAGACACAAATGCTCTTTGTTTAATTAATTTGTCTAGAATAAGAAGTTTTAGGGGAACTATGGCTTAATTAATTGGAAAACTCTAGATTAAGAATTGTTGTCGGCATCAATAGTAAGCATAGGTAAAGGTAAAATTTTCACATGATTTCATTAAATAAAGAGTGAATTGCTCAGACATCTATACACTTAAAAATGTAGAAATCTTAACTAAACTAAGCACTCTTAATGTAGAAATCTTAACTAAACTTAAAAATATACAAATCTTAACTAAACTAAGCACTACATGTCTCTCTAAATAGGTACATTGATCCTTCTTTGCTCCGAAAGCTTGAAGCAACTCAACCTTTTTCAATGCAGTGTGATGAATGAAAACATGTGACATGGGGTCCAAGCTTAGAAACATTTAAGGACACATAGTACATATGGTTACATGGAATGGAAACTTGATACTTTCTTTCTCTCTTCTAAAAATTAATGTAGATGCAACGAGTAAAATCTGATACAGAGTAATTAATTCCTAGAGGAAACAAGCTTTGCTTCTTTGTGCACTAACATAGAACAAATGTCACTTATTTCTCAACATAATGGCCAAACACTTGATATTCACATCAAGAATCTTTCCCTTTATAATATGTTTTTGAAGTTCCATTATCAACTTTTATCTTCATTTAACTAGTTTAATTTTTTGATATTTCAATTAATATCTACCAGCAACACTTGCAAAAATAGATACACATGGAGAGTGGCTACAAATAGGGCTAGCATTTTGCAAGACATTCATTATTTTGAAGTTGTGGTCCCACAATATCATACTTATAAACCATCGATGATTGCGTATTTGAGATGTTGCAAAACCAAGTGAGATGTTGCAAAACCAAGTCTAGCATAACTAAATACAACAAAAACATTAATACTCTTTAAGGATGAAATTCAATGTTTCCTTTGGTTCTAATCCACAACATCCAACACATTTTACTAACCTAAATGCTAATTCATGTAGTTTTATTTGAGAATAAAACCCCCAATGCATATAGTGTGATATGAACATAATGTGGTTGGATGCATCTATATCATCAATACTTTCTCATTTCTCATCCTCTTGCTTGATGATTTGCTTCCATTGTTTGTTCTTGTTCTCTCCTGCTTGATTGTCTTTCTTCAACATTAGAATCTCTATAGACTTACATGTCCTCAATGTGCAAGTGTGTCCGACACTAGCATGTGCCATCACTTTCCATTACACACCTTGCAGTCTTTTCACTCTCACATGGTATACACCTTTCAAGTATGTCACATGATATTGGAAGATACTTTCAAAAACACATCACGGAAGGTTGTTATACATTACAAGATTGGTATGCATACACACACAAAAACACACACACACACACACAAGGCATTTCATTGCAATACTGTAAAAAACAATCTAATAGTAACTAAAAAGGTTGCGTTTTTTGGTATTTTTCCACTTTTACTTCATTTTTCCTAGGTTTATTTGGGAATATGTGTTGTACAGATATAATCACCTAGGACATTATTCCATTATAGCCCCATATATTGTAACGTGTCCACTAAGTATCATCCAGGACATGTCTTAGCAGTCCATCGGAAAGGATGTCTACAAAGCGCCGCCCTGCACTCCCATGGAATGTTACGGGATTTGCGATCTAGGTCTTCCCGTGTCTGCCACGTAGCGGAAGTATCCTGGTCGTTCCCACTTAGGATCGACCGGAACTAGGGATTTCCTGACTGGTCATTAACTAACAGCAACTAGTATCGGACCCAAGCGAACTACTTTACGCAGAAACGCCAAGTCCGAAGCGGATTCACACTGCACTTGGTTCAAGGAGAATGGGAAACGAGAGGGATGCAAAGCTCAACCTCTCTGCCATAAGGCATAGTCCCATTCCGTTCCCCTAAAACAACGTAAATCGGTTAAGACATAACTCTAGGTCATCGCTTTCGTTATTCGTTTTCTTTGACGATCATCCCGCTGTTCTTTGAGAAAAGTTCCCGGCTAACCGTGACCACCCAACCGTAGGAGGACCTATGGCCCATCCTCTGCACTTTCCTCGGTTTGTTTTACTTATGTAATTATCTAATAGATTAATTTGACATGTAACAAATAGCTTCTTTCGTTAATCCATTAAACACTGGTTCCTTCACGTAATCTTGTCAGGTGACATAGAAAAACAATATCAAACAAGTTCTTTATTAACATATCATCATTTTTATCTTTGAAATACAAGAAGTTCCGCCCGTAGGATTATCCATAATCTTCCCGAAGGCTATCCAGTAATCCACAGTGATCACTATTCCAAGCTTCTGCCCGTAGACTAGTATGCGGGCCTCGAGATCCAATCCCGAGTCACGTTAACCTCTTGTGCAAGACCCGAAAGGTGAGGGATTTACGGCTAGAGCCCCCCTGGCACGCAAGTGTCCTCCTGCTCCAAGTAGAGCTCAATGGAGAGACCTCTCGCGGCGGGTTCGGGTCGACGTTCCCAGCGCGGTCACAACCCCCTTGGTTAGGGTCAAGCAGGCAGTTGTGGGTAACTAAAACTGCCTCTTTCTTTAGGCCTTCAACCTGAAGTATAAGTATTCATTTAATTTGTAATTCATAATTCAAACAGTACTCTAAAATCTCTAGCAAGCACAAACATTTCCATTAATCCACCGTATTGTTTGGCAAACTGCTAAGGAATTATTCTTTCCTTTTGAGTGTAGCACTTGTTTCCAAGGTGTCTTGCAACTTGGCGAGATCCTTTATATTCTGGGTTAGGGCGTACCTTATTAACCCAACTTGGTCAACCCTAAAGTTCATTAGATACTTTAGTTTTCGGTTCATAACTTTCCTTATTTAAAAGGATATCCAAGAATACGTCCTTTTGCAAGATAACTTGCGTAAGGATCTGCCATCCTTGTTGAGGGTATTTACCCTTTCTTCTTGTGAATCAATCACAAGACTAAATGACTTCATACTTGTTGCGCAAGTCCTGCGATGAAATGATCCGTTTTAGATTCTTTAAGCTGACGTATGTCGGACCTAGGGTCTCTTTTTAAGAACCTCAGGGACAACCCTAGTTCTTTTACCTTTACGAAATTAATTGACCCTACAATCAGGGAAGGTAGTCAAGAGCTTAAGGTATAAACGATTCTTTGTTCTTTAAATCATTCCCAAGGCATATTTTTTAGCATGGCATTTCTAAATTTAGATTGATTTGGTTATCTTTTGGAAGGAAATATTGATCACCTCGACACGATTTGTTATCCTTGTGACAATTGATATTTCAGTCCTAAACTTTATTGCTTTGTGGTAGGTAAATTCAATTTAATCTTCCTTTTTCCTTGCAAACGAAACTTATGCCAATTAAAATTCTTTTCCTTGCCAAGATATACAATTAGCAATGATAACTTCCTAGTAATTTGAGCAACGTAAAAAAAAACCTTTCATGAATTTCATCATGACTCGTTGCAAAAAGAATAGGGTTAATGGTGCAAGATGCAGCTTTTATACCTTCAGGAATTTAACTGAAATATACTACTATAGTAAGTAGATAATCTTGTTTGTAATTCTTTATAAATGCATGATGCTTTTGGAAGGAAACTACGTTCTATACATTATCATTTGTTCAATTAAACTGAACTCCTTCATTGTAAATAACTCGGAAAAAATATATCCTATCCTTAACAATTTATCTTTACATGACTTGACTTAAAACCCGATATAAAACCAAGAAGGAAAACCCAAATGATATAAAGCTTTTTGCTTTTTCGAAGAGGGAAAAGGGTTTATAAAGCTTAAGAGAAAAAGGGTCTCTAGGATATAATCACGGTGGAAAAATTTATGTGTGAATGTGGCTTCACAACATCTATGAAAGCCCTTGGGAGATTTGGCACTGGCTTGAAAGGACTTAGGGTTTTTTTTCAAACCCAAAGGAAAATTTGAAAGATAATATAAGGGTTTACAGTATGGGGGAAAAAGCGTGTAAGTACAAAGGGGACACGGGGTTTTTAAAAAAAGCTTAGGGGTGTATGAAGTAAAGAAATATGAGGGTTAAAACACCGAGTTTCAAAGAAAGATGGGACTTATGGATTTCGGCATGGGGATTAAGGGTTTTTTAGGTCAAGGGAATTTGGGCTAAGGTGGCTTTCGAGGGATGCTAGGGGGGCAAAGGGTTTCTAAAGGTTAGAACGGGGAGGGAACGAAAAGGGTATAGGAAGGGTATAGGAAGGGGAACTTGAGGGTTTTAAAAACCCGGGGGAGGGAGAATGAAAAAGCATAGGAAGTGATATGAGGGGGTGAATGGGGGCTTGATTAGCCCCCCCTTAGGAAGCTTCTACAAGGAAGCTTCCTTTATCACGTGGCAGGAGGGGGGCGGGAAATGGGAAGCCTGATGGTGGACAATGGTGGCGATGTGGGGAGGGAAGCTGGAGGTGATAGGCGGTAGCGGCGGCAGTATCAGGCGACAGCAATCAAGCAATGCGGTGGCATATATTCTTCTCCTCTTCCTCTCCTTCAACCATGCGACCCCCCCTCTTTAAATAGAGGAGGGGAGGGAATCCTCCCCCCCTTGCCTGTCAGCTTGCATGGCGAAGGAGCCGAGCAAGCTCTAGCGAGGAGCTTGCTGGCTTCTCCATTTCCCCTCTCACGCTCCAGCTCGACACGCTGCCATGAAGGTGAATTTTTTTTTCTTTTATATATTTAATATATTACATTCTCTCCCCCTTAGAAGAATTGAGATGTCCTCATCTCGAGATAAACTTGGGATACTGATGGTTGAGAGTGCCTTCATCTACCCAAGTTGCATCCTCTTCGGAATAATCTTTCCACTGGACGAGGCATTCTCTCAAGGTTCTAGATCTTAACTGTCTCTCCCTAACACCTAAGATCCTATCCGGACTTAGTTCAAGGACTCCTTGACTAGGCATTACAATTTGTTGGTCATCAAGTACATGGTTAGGGTTGGGTACATATTTTTTCAATAGGCTGATATGGAATACATTGTGAACCTTTAGGTTCTCAGGGAGTTGCAATCTATAAGCATTGGATCCTAGGCATTTGAGGATTTTGTACGGCCCACAATACCTTGGACTTAGCTTCTTGCAATCTCCTAGGGATAGAGAACTCTTTTTAGGGCGTACGCGAATGAAGACCATGTCTCCTTCTTCGAAGACTCTTTCTTTACGCTTTAAATCTGCATATGCCTTTTGTCTATCCTTGGCCGCTTGTATGTCTTGTCTTATTGACTTTATTTGATCATCCATGTCTTCCAACATCTGTCTTGATGCTTCAACCCTTAGGGTTGGATCAGAAAAGTTTAGGGGACTTCGACAACCATAACCATACAATGCTTGGAAAGGGGTCATCTGAATGCTTTGTTGATAAGAAGCATTATAGGCAAACTCTACCAAAGACAAGTATTGAATCCACTTCTTTGGTTCTCGAGAGTAGTATGCCCTAAGCATATCCTCGATGACTTGATTTAATCGCTCTGTTTGGCCATCCATTTGGGGATGGTAGGCAGTGCTAAAACAGAGTTGAGTCCCAATAGCTTCAAAGATAGCTCTCCAAAAGTGTGATGTGAAGAGAGAATCTCGATCACTAATGATTCTTCTGGGTAACCCATGTAGCTTGAATATCTCCTTGATAAACAATCTTGCAATGTCAGAGGCTTTATAGTTTGTCTTTACTGGAATCAGGTGTGCAACCTTGGTAAGCATGTCAACCACAACCATAATGGAATTGTATCCTCCTTGGACTTGGGGTAAGCCTACAACAAAATCCATACTGATGAATTCCCATTTCATTTGGGGAATGTCAAGCAGTTGCAGTTTCCCTGGCATCATGACATGTTTTGCTTTGATACGTTGGCAAGACAAACACTCAGTGACATATTTGAGAACGTCACCTTTAAGCCTCTCCCAATGGTAGCTCTTCCTAACTGCATTAAGAGTCTTAGCATAGCCAGGATGTCCTACGAAAGGGGAATCATGAGCTTCCCACATTATCTTCTGCTTAAGTGACTGGCTTGCTGGTGTACACAGCCTGGTTCTATAGTAGAGAAGTCCATTATCAATGGAAAATTCATGATACTTAGGTTGCAACTTTTGATTCTACTCCTTGGTAGATATTTCCTTTAGCATTGTTTGGTCGGCTAAATCATGGCATGCTTCCTCTCTAGCTAGTTCAAGTATAGGGTTGTTTGGTATAGATACTTTTGTAGCCAGAGATCTGGCCGTTGATAAATCTGCAAGATTAGGTAATTTAGGAATGCCTTGCGACTGAGTGCATCGACAACTACATTCTCCTTCCTGGGTTGGTACTTGATTTCAAAATCATATTCCTCCAACACTTCAATCCACCGACGTTGCCTCATGTTTAGCTCGTTCTAGATAAAAATCCATTTGAGACTCTTATGATCGGTTACTAGAGTAAACTTGTTACCCAACAGGTAGTGTCTCCAAAGCTTTAGAGCATGGATGACATCTAGTAATTCCAGATCATGCGTGGCATAATTCTTTTCATGACTCTTCAATTTCCTTGAAGAGTATGCTACTGGATGACCTTCGTGCATAAGTACATACCCTAAGGCAAGAATGCTAGCATCAGTTACTACCTCGAACTCCTTATTGAGGTCAGGAAGTTTTAGAATAGGTGCTGATACCAAACTTTGCTTCAATCTATCGAAGCTATTTTGTTCAAAAGTTGACCATGTAATGGAAGTCTGCTTCTTTAGTAAGTCTGTAAGAGATACTGCAATCAAAGCATAGTTTTTGATGAAGACCCTATACCATCCTGTCAATCGAAGAAAGCTATGTATCTCTTTGACAGATACTGGTATTGGCCATTCAAGCACATCTCTGACCTTGGCTAGGTCTACTGATATTCCTTCTGATGATACTATGAATCCCAGATATTCAATCTGACGCTTGAAGAATGCACACTTCTTCATTTTTGCATACAGCTTATGTGATCTCATTGTCTCAAGGACAATCCGAAGTTGAGGTTCATGATCTTCTTCCTGTTTAGAATATACTAAAGTGTCATCGAAGAAGACAAGCACGGAATCATTAAGATATGGTCTAAAGATATCTTGCATTAATCTATTGAAGGTGGCAGGTGCATTTGTAAGCCCGAATGACATAACCACGAACTCAAAGTGCCCATATCTTGTATTGAAGGCCGTCTTTGGGATATCTTCTTCCTTGATCCTTATCTAATACTAACCTGACTTGAGATCAATCTTGGAAAAGATCTTTGCTCCCTGAAGACGATCAAGAAGCTCATATATTCTAGGAATAGGATACTTGTTCTTGACTGTTGATTGGTTCAACCCTCGGTAATCAATACATAGTCGAAGTGTCCCATCTTTCTTTTTTTGAAATAGTATTGGAGCTCCCCATGGTGAATTGCTAGGCCAGATGTAGCCCTGATCTAAGAGTTGCTTGAGTTGTTCCTTCAGCTCAATTGCTTCTGATATGGACATTCTATAAGGTCTCTTTGCAATTGGTACAGCTCCAGGCACTAACCTAATCTCGTGATCTACTTCCCTTTAAGGCGGAAGTTTGGTCAATTCTTCAGGGAATACATCAGTGTATTCCTTTAGCCAAGAAGGTCCTTCATGAGACTCTTGCTTTTGATCTAACTTGTTGAGTTTGATCACGTAAACGGGTAATCCTTTTCTGACTCCTTTTATGATCCGAGATACTTTGGCAAATTGGATCCTTGGCACTCCTACCTCACCTTGAGTTGTGACAAATTCCCTTTCAGAGTTTTGAAAGGAAACTTAACCCTTTCCACAGTGAATGTGGGCGTCGTTGAATCCATGCCGAGTAGATACTCATGGATACCTAAATTCATTACTCTGAATTTGACTGAAGTCTTCTTTCCTTCCAGAAAGAATTTCACCTTAGCAGTTTGCCTGGTACAAGTTACCTCACAATCATTTGCCAATTCCACAAGCAGGGTAGGTGCTTCTACTGTGGCTATTCCTAATCTTTTGGCACATGATGGTGAGATAAAGGAATGTGTACTGCCACAATCAACCAAGGTTTTGAAACCTTTACCTTGATAGTCTGACGGTGTTTGAATCACCGAGGACTGGCGATTCGGCCCTTTCTTGTGTAAAGCGGCATGGACTGTCGCTCTTTCGAATTCTGCTTCCATAGTCGGATCTTCCTCTTCTTCTTCTTCGCATCTTTGCCTATTGGCAATGCAGGCGGTTCTTCCTCTTCCACGGGTGGCGGCTCCTTGACCACGGCCTGCTCCTTGGAAAGGCGTTTGGCGATGTCCTCCACTGAGCTTGGGACATTGTCTCTTGAAGTGATCGGGTTTGTTGCAGTGGAAACAACGGAGGTTTTGGCCATTACTTTGAGTAGGAACAAAGTTGTTGACGTTATTTGTCCTTGCTTTCTTTCTTTGTCCCTGATTATGAGCTTGAACTCTCTTCATTTGAGGTCTGAATGCACCTCTGTTCGGGTCATTATAAGACCAAGTTTTGTTACCCCTTGGTCTAGCTTGCACCTCCTGAATTATAGGCGCTGCTCGAATGAGTGCATCCTGAAGATCTGATGGACTCATAGATTCGAGACGAGTATTTACCGGTGGATTTAAGCCCGCACAAAATTTGGACACCTGTTGTGTCATGTCCATCTGTGGCACATACTTTAAAAGTGAGACGAATTTAGAGTAGTATGCGTCAAGAGTGAGTCCTAGTTGTTTTAGCTCGTAGAAATCGTTCATTTTCTGCGTGCGATATGCAAGTGGTAAGTATCTTTCCTGCACAGCTTTCTTCAGCTTCTCCTAGGTAAGGGATTCCTCCGAAATCCCTTGATCCCTGTACCATTTCTTCCACCAAAGTCTGGCTTCGCCGGTGAGCTTTAACTTGGCGAGCATAGCCTGATTGGCGGGTGCAGTACCGACTGCTTCGAAGTAATCCTCCATGGATTCAATCCAAATTTCAGCATCAGCCTGAACAAACCTGCCTCTCCCGTCAAACTGGAGTGGCTTTATCTGCTTGAGGAGGAACTTCTTCTCCTCGATCACAGCAGTACTTGATGTAGGAGGCGAATTTGGAACATATACATGGGGTTGTGTCTGAATAAAGGTTTTCTTAACGTTATTATATGATAATCGACGTTAGCTTATCTTTCATTTTTAGTTTAGCTATCTTGTAAACAATGTAGCTACTTAACTTTTTAACAACTCTTGTGCACAGCCAGATATTGATAAAAAGAAGTATTTATTTATATTTACATGGGCATAGCCCTTTTGAATACAATGTTTCATGTAATGATAAGCTAATCGTTACATTCAGTTTGGGGAAAACAACGTTGTATTGCATTTGTTTACAGAAACTGTGTAATAGTAGGGTTTTGGGTCATGGATCTTCAGGAATCGATAAACCATTGGAAGTTCAGGATATCCTTTCCATTGGAATCCATACTTCTCATGGCAGCCCAACACTTTAATCCTGACAGGTAGGATTACACGGGTTACTTCCTCATATACATATGAGTTCATCTCAACCCTCTGACCTTGGATATGTAAAGTTGAATTTACGTGAGCTTCCATAAAAAGGAACAGCTTCACGACCTTTAAGTCTTCTAACCATTTGATCCTTTTAAGGTTGGTCTGTAGATAACAAACTGGTGGGCGGCTATATAATAGATTCCTGAAGCATTGGTCCATCTTTGTTCCATGTACAAAGGTGATGGATTATAGATCTGCTCCAGGATGTCTAGTTATAGATGGGGAATACGTACTTGTCTACATAGGAAATATTGGAGAATTTCCTATATTTCACCAAATTGCCTATGTGGGGAACGATTGAAAGTTCCTTGTGATGTATTTCATATATTATTCATCTTCAAGCTCAAATAATAGCCCAAATTACAAAATAGCACGCTTTAGCTTTTGATTTTTCTTTTGTGCCAATAAAGAATTAAAGCTAATGGGCGCCCAAGAAGTCAGGCAGTACCCAAATACAATGTCCAATACAAATATTTAAATCGTGCGCCCATGTGCATACAAAAATAATAAATAAATATCAAGTGCTTTGATAAATAAGCGCTACAAATATAGGCACCATGCCTATGATATGCGCCCATAAAAAATTGACAATAATTTGAATACACGCTATCCTCCGATAGTTTCCACTGCCACCGTTGCTAGCTCTACATATCAACTAAAGCATTCACAATTGTTAGAAAAATAATACAATTAAACCGACAAAAGTGAATACCTAGCAATAAATTGGTTAGAAATCAATCCTAACCTTAATTTATTACGAGTGCGCACTCTAAACTCATAAACGTTTATTAATGTAAATATGTATTTTGTAGAATCACCCACTATGGAATCACCCATGTACACATAAAATTAACAAAAGTGAATACCTAGCAGTCTTCAGCTACATAAATAAATTGGTTAGAAATCAATCCTAACCTTCATTTATTACGAGTACGTACTCTAAACTCATAAACCTTTTTCAATTTAAATATATTGATTAGAAATCAATCCTAACCTTCATTTATTATGAGTGCACACTCTAAACTCATAAACGTTTATTAATATAAATATGTATTTTGCGGAATCACCCACTATGGAATCACCCATGTACACATAAAATTAACAAAAGTAAATACGTAGCAGTCTTCAGCTACATAAATAAATTGGTTAGAAATCAATCCTAACCTTCATTTATTACGAGTGCGCACTCTAAACTCATAAACCTTTTTTAATTTAAATATGTATTTTGTGGAATCACCCGCTATGGAATCACCCATGTACACATAAAATTAACAAAACGGCCGAAAAGGATAGGCGTCCCCATCAACTTCTCGCACAAAGAATCCACTTTGTGTATGAGCCCTAGTAATAAAATTTTACAGAATCCACTGCAAAACCTCACAAAATCCACCATGGCACTGTAATATTTCCGTTTGAAATATTACTAGACCAACCTCCCGCACATCGTAAATTTGTGAAAAGGTTATCTCCATTTCCGGTAGCTGATTTATGATCGTACGCGAGAAATGGAGTACTCCGCATTGGTAAATCGGGACCGAAGAATCATGACCTCTCCACTGGCAAAACGGGACCGAGGGTTAAATAACCCGCATAACCATAGGTAAACAGCCTCTTGGGAAGAGGTCAAGAGGATAAGGTAATTGCAAAAAAAAATTATTATTACTTCCCCCAGCCAAGCGTGGCTGAGGGAAGGGGATGGACTGAAATAGGGGAAATAGGAGAGGTGGAGGAAGAGGAGCCATGCAGGCACCACGTGGGGGAGGGAGACCTTACCCCCCTTCCTATAAATACCCCCCTCTAAGGGGTGAGAAGGGGGGGGGGTGGAAAAAGCTGAGAGGCCGCGGAGGGGCCGTGAGGAGGCTGCCGCTGAAGGGCCGTGAGGAGGCTGCCGAGGAGAAGGCCAAAGGCTGCGAGGAGGAAGGAAGGAGAGGGTCGTGCTACCTAGAGGGAGAGGGAAGTTGAGGATGCCGTGCATGGGAGTAGAGAGTCTGGAGAGTCTGCCGTCCAGCAGGAAGCTGCCGCCACGCTGCAAAAGGGGCCAGCGCCAATCGTGAAGGGCCGCTGGGTTAATTGCCAGCTGCCGATGCAGCGCTGACAGTCGCCACCATCTCCTTGACAAGTCCGTATCTTTTTTCCCCTCCATTTGACGTCATCTTCCATTTCGTTTAATCCTTAATCATTCCCCTTGATCGCGTGCTTTCTCGGGAAGCAGAAGCTTCCTAAGCTTTGGAAGCCTCTGAAAAGAAACAAGGCCTAAGACCTTGTGCACACGGGGTCTATCCCGGGGGTTAAAAGCCCTCCCTTAAAGCCCATTTTCCCATAGGCCTAATTCCCGCAGCTTCATTCGCAAGAGGTTTTTTTTTTTTTGCTAATAGGCTTCAAAGGCCACAAGCCATCTGTAAACCCATACCTTGCCACCCCGATTTTCCCTAAAGAAGCTCATAAAGCCTCCCTTCTTGCAAGCCCCATTCGCAAGAGCTCCTTCCCATAACAAGCTTCAATTCCCACAAGCTTGCTCGAGAAAGCCCCAATTCCCGCAAGCACTTATTAAGTTTCATTTTCCACAGCTCTTCTGCAAAAGGCCCAAGTTCCAATCCCTAAGGCCTTCCATAAGCCAAATCCCACAAACCGGTATTTCTTTTTCAAGGATCCGTACTTCAAAAGGGGATCTTCTACGTATGAAGGAGAAGGGCAAAGATCTTAAGGCTGCATACCAAGGCGAGTAAATTTATAGACCGCGAAGGCAAACCGGAAGCCAAAAATCACGCCTACAATGGGCCCTAAAAAGTCACAAGACGCGCCTGCGGAAGGATCTTCTCCTAGTATTTACGTGGATATTTCCCGGAGTCCACAAGTCTAGGTTTTATCTATTTGGATTCCACACAAAAGTAGTGAATTAATCACGATAACTTCATGGATTAGGAAGCACTCATGCATGTTCAAATTCAACTAGTCAAGTTAATTGCAATTGGAAAACGAATTGGCTATTTGAACATTTACTAGAAATAACTTAAGATATGAAAAGTGATCATTGGTACGTTCAATGGAATGAATGAAAAGAGCATAAGGTGTCTATGCATTTGTAGGACCTTATCAGTAAGTTTCCTTTTGTGCATTCAAAAGTGACGAGCCTAGGACAACTGTTACCTCATTACAAGGTTGAAATTATTGAGGTACACCTCTTTACTAGGCATGGAAAGATTAATGGCATGTCACATTTTTAGACAAATCTTCCTTGTAATGATTCATGAGGAAAAGTTAACACCCATAAGATGTTATTCGAAAAGAAATAGAAGAGCACGAAAATGATCTATGGACTTACAAGTGGCATGTAAAATGGAATAAGTTAACACTAGCTTTAGTTTTGTATGAGCTTCATTGACTACATTGTAGCTAGGAGAAAGTTGCGTATTGCATAGTCGTCATGCAAAAATGTCATTCATCAGGAGCCGCATTTAGGAAAGGCTGCATGGTTTATCAAAGCATGAGATTCTAAAGTGTAGATAACAAGGTAGTAGACATGATTATTTGAAGTAAGTCCTAGTAGGTCCTAAGAAAGTTGGTATCCAGCTTATCATGTATTTTTACTTTACCAATGAAAGATAGAGTGAGTCGCATGTTTACATGTATGGTGATAGTCGAAACTATTTTTCTTCTTTAGATCTAGTTTATTATCTCTAGGGAAGGATTCATCCTTGTCGCGAGACAAGCATAGTGAATTACCCAAATCACCTAGCCGCAAGGGATTCGTATGGCATGGTTCAGTCAATACGATAGATACCCCAAACACTAACTAGGTATTAGCACGTTAAGGATTCGACCAAGTTTTCCAATTATCGCTAAGTCGAAACCTTCATGCCCAATGGCCCTAGCCACATTCCCGAAATGTTGAGTCAATTGGGTGCTCATGCAAACAATAATCTAGGGTTCCTACCCTAAGGACCAATCGTTCAAAATGATGAAACTCGAATTGAGTTGGAACCCTAGGACTAAACGTTGTCGATCTAGTGAAATTAGGGATGGGTTGGGTAAAAAGACACCCTAAACCATACTTCTCGTCTGAAGATAATTCCGTGACCAGAAAACGCCATTCAATAGGTGAAATGATCTCTTGGAATGGAGGCGACACTTGTGCAACAAGTTGCAACGTCGCATAGCCTTGTGGTTTGATCGCAAGGAAGTTTTGCCATTCCTTGGAATGAGGTTGGCAGGTTCTTGCGCAAGTTTAACTTGCAAGGGGATGGTTAGTCATCCTGATTAGGGAAAATTTGCCAAGTTAAGGGAAGTTAAGTAATTGCTCGAATGCAAATGATTAATCTATAAAATAAAGCGACATGGCCGCCAGGATTTACTATTAACAAAACCTAAAGCATTGGTTAAGATGGGTTAACAGGGTATGACCCTAACCCAAAGACAATAGGAATCTTGCCAAGCTGTAACTGATTCCGGATCGAATGCTGGATGCATTCGGAGAGAAGGATTCACTCCTTAACAGTTTGCAAACTAAACGACCACTGGAATTGATTGTGCTTGTAACAGTTTAGAAAGCACTGTTTGCATTGTTTGTTCAAGAAACTAAAGGATGAAAGATATATAAATGCTTCAGGTTGAAGGCCTAAAGGGAGTGGTAGCTCAGTTACCCCCGATTGCCTGCCTGACCCTAACCAAGGGGGTTGTTGACCGCGTCGGGAACGTGGACCGAACCCGCTGCGAGAGGTCTTTCCGTTGAGCTCTACTTGGAGTAGGAGGACGCTTGGGTGCCAGGGGGGGCTCTGGCCGTAAATCCCTCACCTTCCGGGTCCTACACAAGAGGCTAACGTGACTCGGGATTGGATCTCGAGGCCCGCATACTAGTCTACGGGCAGAAGCTTGGAATAGTGATCCCTAGCGGATTACTGGATAAGCCTTCGGGCGGATTATGGACAAGCCTATGGGCGGAACTCCTTGTATTTCAAAGATAAAATGATGGAATGATAATAAAGAAGTTGTTTGATATTGTTTTTCTATGTCACGTGATAAGATTACGTGAAGGAACCAGTGCTTAACAGGGTTAATTAAAGAAGCTGATTGCTATATGTCAAATTAATGTGTTAGATAATTACATAACTAAAACAAACCGAGGAAAGTGCGGAGGATGGACCATGGGTCCGTCCTACGGATGGGTGGTCCCGGTTAGCCGGGAACTTTTCTCAAAAATCTCGAAGAGTAGCGGGAGGTTCATCGAAAGCAATGACCGAGAATTATGTTTTACCTAATTTACGCTGTTTTAGGGGAACGGAATGGGACTATGCCTTATGGCAGAGAGGTTGAGTTTTGCATCCCTCTCATTCCCATTCTCCTTGAACCAAGTGCAGCATGAATCCGCTTCAGACCTGGCGTTTCTGCGTAAAGTAGTTCGCTCGGGTCTGACGCTAGTTGCTGTTAGCTAATGACCAAACAGGAAAACCCAAATTCAGGTCGATCCTAAGTGGGAACGGCTAGGATACTTCCGCTACGTGGCAGACGCGGGAAGACCTAGATCGCAAGTTCCGTAACATTCCATGGGAGTGCCGGGCGGAGCTTTCTAGACATCCTTTCCGATGGACTGCTAAGACGTGTCCGGGATGATTCTAGTGGACACGATACAGGCACGGAATTCACCATGGAATATGCCTCCCGACATCATACCTTGGAGGTGGGATAGCAATTGTCCTGAATTGCTATTAGCTCAATGTGGAGCTAACAAAGTGGGGAAAGCATTTAAGTCTCTAGCGTGCATCCATTGGGCCTCTTCAACAGGATGGTTTTTAAACTTGACCAAATATCTAGAATATCTACGGCCACTTCTAGTGGTCATAAAGTCAGTATCTATAATAGTTTTAGGCTCAAGGATTTCAGTTTCATCATCTAGCAAAGGAGGGTTTTCATAGATAGGGTGTACAGGTAATTGGCCTCTAAAGGGTCATAATAAACTGATATGGAAGGTGTTGTGGATTTTCCAATGTTGTGGTAGTTCTAATTTAAATGCATTGTCATTGATTTTGTGTACGATCTTGAATGTAGCTTTCTTTGTAGCTGTATGTGGTGTATTATTATATGCAAACTGAAGTAAATATAGATGTATATCCCATGTGTGTGGTTTTGAAATGGTATAAGCACGCAAAAGATCTAAATTAGTACTGTTAGTAGCTTCTGTTTGACCGTTTGTTTCAGGATGAAATGCAAATGAAAAATCAATTTTTATTTCTAAGTTAGCAAACAAAGTAATCCAAAAATTATTACAAAATCTAGAGTCACGATCAGAAATAATGACTTTTGGTCAACCATGATTAGTAAAAATAATTTTGAAAAACAATTGAGCAGCTTTAGATATAGTTAAAGTTTCTTGCATGGAATAAAATATGCTTGTTTGCTAAACCTGTCTACAACAGTCCAAATCATATCATGGTTAGCTTTAGTGTTAGGTAAACTAGTGATAAAATCCATTGAAATTTGTTCTCATGGTCGTGATGGAATAGATAATGGCATTAGTAAACCATATTGTTTACCATGATGTCTTTTAACTCGTTGACAAACTAAGCATTCAGATATAAAGTTAGATACATCAATGTCCATATGTGGCCAATAAAAATCTTCAGTCAATGTACACAAAGTAGATATAATTCCTCTATGACCTTGATATGGAGGACAATGAATTTCGTGCAAAACAAATGATTGAAATGGAACAGTCACACATAATCTTTTTTCATAAAAGATGAATCCATTATTGTAAGACAGCGAATCAATAGAAATCCAATTATTTGCAACTAGTTTATTCCAATCAGCTTGAAAAGTAAGATCTTGATGATAAGTATCTTTCATAGGGATAAGGGAATCAAATGATATCACATAAATATTATGAATTGTCAATCTTCTACTCAAAGCATCAGCTACAACATTCTCTTTTCTTGGTTGATATTGTATAATTAAATGAAAACTTTGAATAAAAGCGGCCCATTTAATGTGCCGGTCAGATATTTATGGTTGACTAAGAAGATGTCTAATGCTTTGTTGGTCAGTTTTGAACATAAATTCAGATCCTATTAAATAATGTTTCCATTAACGTAAGGCTTGTACTACGGCTAGCAAATTTTTATCATATGTAGAATATTTAAGTTCAGATGGTTTGAGTTTACAACTAGAGTAGGCTATGGGATGATTATCTTGCATAAGAACTGCTCCTATTCTAGATCCACTAGCGTCAGTAACTACTAAGAAGAATGGTCTATTGAAGTCAAGTAATTGCAATATAGGAGCATGAGTTAAAGCATGTTTCAATAAATCGAAGGATTTTTGTTGATTGTCAAACCAATTATACACAATACCCTTCTTTAAAATTTTTGTCAAAGGTAATGCAAGTAATGAAAAATTCCTCACAAACTTTCTGTAAAAACTAGCAAGACCTATAAAAGAACGTAACTCATACACATTTTTGGGTATGGGCCAATTGAAAATTGCTTCTATCTTTTTAGGGTTAACTTTAATACCTTCTGATGAAATAATATGCCCTAGATATTCAAATTCTGTTTGGAAGAATTCACTCTTTTTTGGATTAGCATATAATTGATTTTCTTTTAACAACTTAAAAACTAAATACAAATGTTCATAATGCTCATTCTCATTTTTACTAAATAGTAATATATCATCAAAGAATACTATGAAACAATACTGATGTTTCAAAAATATGTGATTCATCATACGACTAAATGTGGCTGGTGTATTAGTTAAACCAAAAGGCATAACTAGAAATTCATAGTGTCTAAATTGTGTTCTAAATGCAGTTTTGAATATATCAGATTCGTCCCATATTACTTGATGATATCAAGATTTAAGATATATCTTACTGAATATGACAGATCCTTGTAACTTATCCATAAGATCATCTACCCTAGGAATTGAATACCTATTCTTAATAGTAATTTTATTTAGGGCATGATAATCAATGCACATGCGATAAGTATTATTTTTCTTCTTTACTAATAAGACAGGTGCACCAAATGGAGAATTACTAGGTTGAATTAATCCTCTGTTAAGCAATTCTTCGATTCAATTTTGAATTTATTTTTGTTCAATTTGGTTATGTCTATATGGTGCTTTACATAGTGGTTGTGTTCCAGAAATTAAATCTATTTTGTGATCTTTAGGACATGAAGGTGGTAATCCAGGTGGTAAATCAATAGCAAAACAATCTTAAAATTGGGCAAGAAATTGTGTATGCCTAGGATGCATTTGTTTTTCTTTAGCTTGAAGTTCATTCACCCATATTAAATAAGATTTGCTACTTTTACGTAATGTACATTTAGCCCGAGTATGAGTAAGAAGTGGAAAATTATTGGAGGTGTGCATACCATGCAATGTGATTTGTTTTCCTTGAAAATAAATTTTAATTGAAGGCGTAGAATAATCTATGTCAGGATTGTATTGATGACGCCAAGACATTCCTAAGATAATATCACTAGACTGCAAAGGTACAACCAGGAAATTTTTTCATTTAGCATATTCACCAATTTTAATTTCTAAATTATGCATCTCTTTTGTTCCATTATATCTCGTTCCTAGGAATGCAGCCTTGATGCGATAATGTGTAGAAACAGTTTGTAAATTCAATTCTTTGACTAATTTTGCAGAAATAAAGTCATGTGTGCTCCCATCATCATGTAAAATAGTCTTTTCTTTACCATGCACAAAACATTTCATTGTTAACAAAGAATGAGGAGTTGGCATACCTGGCAAAGTATCCGAAGTAGTACCAATATCGTCATCATCTTCCATAAAGTCTGGCATTTTCTCATGTTCTTCTTCTTCTATTGCGCCAAGATAATTGATATGGACAAGTGGCTTTTTCGATTGACAATTGGCTGCTAGATGTCCAGGTTGATGGCATTTGTAACAAACTATGGGTTTTGCTTTAGATACATTATTGGTAATGGCATGAAGTTTAGGAATGTTGGGATTTGACTGTGAGGATGGCTTAGGGTTTGGATTGGTATTTGATGGCAAGGCAGGTGGTTGTGTCCAAGACTTACGGAATGAAGATGGAAGAAAATGACTTTGATTGAATCTTCAAAAATTTGAATTGAATTGTTTGGAACCATAGTTACCATTAGTTGAAAATTGTTGTGGTCGCTTGTCTCGTCCTTGAATCTTGTCTTCAGTGTCATGAGCCAAGGAAATTGCATCTTCAAGGGTTGTTGGCTTGAACATATTGACTTCAACATAGAAATGTCCAAGTAGGCCAGACAGAAACTTGCATTTGTGAGTCGCTTCAAGTACATCTTCGAGCATATGTAGTTGCAGTAGGGCATTCCAGAAACATTCAGTAAATTGGGAAACAGGTCCGCGATCTCTTTGCTGTAGAAGATCCCATTGCTTGATGGCTTTTTCATGGAATTGAGGAGGAAGGAAATTCTGCAAAAATTTCTTTTGGAAAGTCTCCCATGTAGTAGGGCAATCAATGCTCTTGCGGACCAGAGTCCACCATAAGGATGCTCGATCAACTAAATGGTTAGTGACACATTTAATTTTGTCTTTCTCAGCATATGTTTCTTCATGGAAGTAATCATCAAATTGACTGATAAAAGCAAGTACAGTCTTTCCATCGCGTGATCCATTGAAAGTACAAAATTTGAAGTTTCTTTTACTTATCTTTGTTTCTTTACAAATGGATTGGGCTTCAAGTATTGCATCGATGGTACGTCGTATAAGATCTTCGGGTTGCGATCCATCTTGGTCGGTGGTAAATCGTTGCAAATTGGCCAATTGGACTTGCAAAGCTTATTGAGCTCTTTGTTCTTCTTCAAGCTGCATCATAATCAAATCCAACTTTTGCTCCATCGTTGGTTCGGGTAGTTCACCTTCAACCATAAGATTGTCCATGTTTTGTTCAGTCATCCTGAAAAATCCTAAAGACCTCACACTCTCGAAATCTTATTAGCGGGATGAGCGTAGCTCAAAGGCAGGTATACAAGGCTTGTATATTTTGTTTGGCTTTTGTAGTCTTTGTCCTTTACATTTGCGGTATTCGTTGTCACAATCGTCGTCCAAGAGACTAGTGTTGCGTAGAAACTGTGTATGAACTTCTGTTCTTGCTGAAACTGATTCAGCAAGTCTGCAAGTGTGAATAGGGTCTACCAAAGAGCAATAGACTGATTCTGTGCTTCTGCGTATGAACTGCCGCTATGATAGTTGTTGAGTAAGTCTTTAGTGACCTCTGTGACTTGCAGGATCAAGAAGACTTGGAGGACTTGGAGGATTTAAGAGCTTAAGGCTTTATGTTGCCTGCGTGATTTTTGTGTATTTGAGTATGTTGGTGGTCGTTTTGATGCCGTGCAGGACATGCCGCTGCCACTATTTGTTGAATTCATTGAGTAAGCTTTTTAAATAAGCTTACTATTAAGCTTAATAAGCTTTTTAAAGCTTTGAATATATGAAGCTATGGAGGCTCATCTACTTACTCACAACTTGTTGAAGGAGATATCCGCGTGGTCCTCCGCCTACAGAGGTTGGTCTCTCGCGATTAGAGAGTGCAGAAGGGGTTCTTGACTGCCAGGAACATGCTGATATCGACCGTTCGCGATGAGACTGACTGTAGAGCTCGATCATTCCAGGAGCTCCGCCTTCACGCAAGATGGTAAGCGATTGGAAGCTCTTGATCTCAGCTTTGCTCTAATACCACTGGTGCACAGATTGGTCGTCGTATGTGCGCGTAGTGAGCATTAAAATGTCCCAAAGAACAAAAGAACTCTACTTTTTGCACACAAATCAATGAAGAAAGCTTGCACGACATGAACAAGAGACCAATTGGGTGCAATCTCTCCCCATGCCTTTTGTGAGCGCTCCACAAAGCATGTATTTCATATATTATTCATCTTCAAGCTCAAATAATAGCCCAAATTACAAAATAGCACGCTTTAGCTTTTGAGTTTGCTTTTGTGCCAATAAAGAATTAAAGCTAATGGGCGCCCAAGAAGTCAAGCAGTATCCTAATACAATGTCCAATACAAATATTTAAATTGTGCGTCCATGCGCATATAATAAATAAATATCAAGCGCTTTGATAAATAAGTGTGACAAAATATAGGCGCCATGCCTAAGATACGTGCCCATAAAAAATTGACGATAATTTGAATACACGCTATCCTCCAATGCTTCCCACTGCCATCGTTGCTAGCTCTACACATCAACTGAAGCATTCACAATTGTTAGAAAAATAATACAATTAAACCAACAAAAGTGAATACCTAGCAGTTTCAGCTATATAAATAAATTGGTTAGAAATCAATCCTAACCTTAATTTATTACGAGTGCGCACTCTAAACTCATAAACGTTTATTAATTTAAATATGTATTTTACGGAATCACCCGCTATGGAATCACCCATGTACACATAAAATTAACAAAACTCCCGAAAAGGATAGGCATCCCCATTGACTTCTCACACAAAGAATCCACTTTGTGTTTGAGCCCTGGTAATAAAATTTTACAAAATCCACCGCAAAACCTCACGGAATCCACCGTGGCATGGAATCCACCACGGAATATGCCTCCCGCAATCAATAATTGATAAAAATAAACTATATGATGAAAGAGTCCTTATAAAAGATAAATGAAGAAAAGAAAAAATACAAAACATTGCAAAAAACATGATGCATTTAATCGAAACTTGCAGAAAGGTCTAACAAACATGATGCATTGCATGGAGTAGTGGACTAAAATAAAGAAAAATATAATCTCGCAAGAAAGAAGATACATTTTGTATGAAAATAGAAGCATGAAAGTTAGGTATTTAATTCAATCCATGACATATCAATAGGGAACTTTATAGTATCTATCCTCAATTTATTCATGCTAATAAGGTTAAATAAAAAACTTTTGATAAACTTAGCAACATGATATACTATACCAATTTGAAAATATCGTACAAAAAAAAGCAATGTGTCACAAGCTATATCTTAAGAAAAATAGCTAGAAACTTCAAGTAACATATCGTCTAGCTAAGAAAGTCTACTCAAAACATATGTCAACTTGATATAGTACATCGAGTGGATTGTGAAAGTGTCAAATATTCCAAAAAGCTTGGTGTAGTCTATGAAATCAACATAAAATTTGCAAAAGCTTAATGCATTACATCAAATAAGGAATAAAGTTCACTCAAAATTGAAACCAATTTGATGGTGTGGATGAGACAATCATAAGTAATCTAGGAAAAGAGTCTAGAGTATAAGAATACTCGAGAATGAAGTAGACTCCTCTTTCTGTGGGGCCTATGCATAGACCTTCCATTGTATGCAAAGCCGTGCCAAGAGCTTGTCAAAGAGCCATATGACCGATTGTATTTGTGTTAACTTGTCAAATTCGTTGACTATTCACTTTTATCGGTATTTTATCACATGCTTTTAATGAATATCCTCCTTTGAAAATATATATTATTGTGTTTTGCCTTCACTCTTATTAATTATACTAACATCTCTAATTTTGATGTGTAGCTCATTGTAGATGATCCAAAGAGCAAGATGAGATGAGGCATGACATATGAGGAACTATAGGAGATCTTTACATATATGTCTCCAGATCATATGGCATGCTTCAAACGTATGGCAGACTAAGAGTTGGCTAGGTTCTAGAGAGGGTGGCTCAAGTGTGTGCTATGGAGACATCAATGTAGTGTCTTCATCCCATCAGTCTAGTCAATGCTTATCACCTCCATAGTTTTCTATACTTATAGTGATGTCTACTTCCCTAACTCAAGGTTTTACTCTCTTTTTTGTCGATCGCAGGTGGCACCCCTTTAGGTATGCTAGATGGGAAGGGGTCTCTTAGTTATGCATAGGAGTGTGGTCACAAATGGGAGAGAACACATTTTAGACACACTCCACCAAGGAATGGGTACCTAGTAGATGAGAAAATCAGTACCATGATCATAAGTATTAAGGGTAGGAGAGTGATGGAACACATGAGGGAGTTGTCCCAATAGATATATGGACACAATGTTTTAGACCAGTGGAAAAACATATAAGAGAGAGCCAAGGAATATGTGGTCATCATATAGTGGCACAATCTATGTTGCTATATAGGTCATCATATAACGATGTATATTGCAACAATTTCATAGAGACGTGTATACCAATGGTTTTATCGATGATGGGGCAAGTTTTTGGATGAATAATTTAATAGCTTTAAATGTTGTATATGGCTCGTATCTTGTAGTGGAAGAAGTTTCCAAGCAAATCAAGGAGCTTCTAAATGTAGTTCATAAAGCCTAGTGTCAGAGTGAAGCAATGCGAAAGCGAATGACCATGACAAAGAGTGAATGGAGAGAGAATAGAGAGAGAGAGAGATAGAGATAGTAAAACACAGATAATCTACAATGAATAATGTTGTATAAGGATGTAGAATTATACACGGGCGTAGAGAGAATATCTATTTGTCTCCACCTTAAGAACCTTGATCTCCATTAGCCCCGAGTGCTGTCTCTCTCACACCAACAAGCTGAAATCTATCAAATACGAGTGATCAAAACTATTGGAAACTTGGCCTTTAAAAGGTTGAAAAGAATTCCTCGTAAAATGCCAAAATAGGTAGGTTGAATGCATTTAATGAAATTGACTGTAGTCGGATAGTCTAACTATCGCCATGTGGCAAAATTGCCTTGTGGCATTGCTGACATGGCATGGAGCTAATTGGTAACACCCCCTCTCAAATCCTGGACAAGGCAAGAGATGTAGGGATATGGAATGTCGATGAAGCAAAGCCTGAGGAAGAGCCTTCATAAACAAATTTGCAAGATTGTCTTCAGTCTTACAGTACTCCACATTAATGGTTGCATCCAGAAGCTTCTCCTTGATGAAGTGATATTGGATCTTGATGTGATTCATCTGAGCATGGAAAATGAAATTTTGTGCCAAGGCAATGCAACTCTCATTGTTGTACCGCAAGATAGTAGGAGGAGTTTGGGGGCAACCAAGCTCATCCAACAACTATTGAAGCCACACAACCTCACATGTGATAGAAGACGCAGCTTGATACTATGCCTCAGTCAAAGATAGGGCTAGCGTAGGTTGCTTGGTGCTACTCCAAGAGATAGCACGAGCACCCAAGGTAAAACATTAACCTATAGTAGACTACTTGTGATCCACATTACTAGCCCAATCCAAATCACTCCAACCTGCAAGAACAAGATCAAGAACACCTATATCTTACTGAATAATGAATCCCTAAGTTGGAGATCCCCCTCAAATATGGTAGTATCCTTTGAGTAGCCTACCAATGCACCTGTTGACGCATCCTCATGAACCCAGCCAAGAGACCTACATCAAAACATAGATCAACTCGTGTGTTGAGGAGCCAAATCAATTAGCCAAACAGTTGATGGTAGCGAGTAGTATTCGCCAAAGGGGAATTTGTGTCTGAAGTGGCCTTCTAGTTTGGATCCATAGGAGTAGAAATGGACCGAAAATCCTCCATCTCAAAACTCACCAAGAGCTCCTGTACATATCTCCAATGAGAGATGAAAATGCCCCTCTTAGACTGAAAAATATCATGGCCCAAAAGAAATGGAGAAGTCCTAAATCTACCATCTCAAACTTCTGATGTAGGGCTGCCTTCATCTCAACAACCATCTAGGTATAAGCACCTGCAATAATCAAGTCATCAACATACAAAACAAATAACGCATGACCTCCCTTAGAAGTGTGCACATAAAGTTGCTTATTGGCCCTAGAATGTCGATATCCCAACTTGGCATGGAGAAATGAGTGAATCTTCTCGTTCCAAGCATGTGGAGCTTGCTTCAGGCCATACAAGGCCTTCTTTAACTTGTAAACCTACCCATCTGAAGAACCAAATCCAAGAGGCTGCTCTACATAGATCTCCTCCTTCAAATCATCATTCAAGAAGGCCAACTTCACATCTAACTCAAAAATAGACTATCTCCTATGGCTAGCCAAGGTAAGAACAACACGAATAGTCGCCATGCAAGCTATAGGGGCAAAAAGTATCATTAAAGTCAACACCTGGGTGTTGGGGAAAACTTTTAGCAACAAGGCAAACCTTGTGCTTGTCCAAGGAGCCATCACTATTATATTTGGTCTTGAAGACCCATTTGACACCAATCACCTTCTTATGAGAGGGACGAGGAACAAGGAACCAAGTGCCATTTTGCTCAATAGCCTCCAACTTGGCTTCCATCACCTCTTGCCAATGATTAGACTATAAATCCTCCTTCAATGATGTAGTCTCCCTATCCTACATAACACAGGACATTAGATAGTAGTTGGAGAAAACAATCTCCATAGTATGTGCGTGGTGCCTTCGTGACCTCCACAGTCCATCCTATGGTTTCCACTCCTTAGGGACCCCCTCGATCCCTGAATCTTAGAGGGTATCACGAGCCCAATGAGGAGGAGGCTGAATCGTGGTCTCCATCCACTGAAGACTCGGATACATCCACCAAAAGAATCTCCATTGGGGTGATTGGTGGAAGAGAAGACTCAGAATCTGAGGAAGAATCTTCAACAAGAGGCTCTGGCTCCAAAGGAACTATCGCGGGAGCCCAACTCTCCTCTAGAACTCCAAGTATGCGGTGCTCCTCACCCCCCCTCTGTGGCCAGAACTTCCACGAACCGCACATCTTGGCTCTAGTAGACATCCCACTCAACGTGATCAAACAAGTGATAACTTTGGGAAAGGGACCTGTAGCCAATAAGGACCTATTGTGGGGACCTAAAACTTGTCATGCTGCATCTTTCGGATGTGCACATAGACGTCACACCCAAAGATCATGAAATAAGAGACATTAGGCTTAGTCCCAAAGTAAGCCTCAAAAAGTGGCATCCTATCAATAGCCAAAGTGGGAGATCGATTGAGGATTTGAACTACCATAGCCACCGTCTCACCCCACAGAACTAAGGTATCTATTGGTGCTCCATCATGATGCGCATAATCTTGATCAGACTTTGGTTCTTCCAATATTCCAAAATGCCATTCTCTTGAGGAGTGTTTGTATTAGCAAACTCCTCGTGAATGCCCCTATCTACACAAATATGAGCAAACTCATTAGAAACAAATTCAGCACCGTTGTCTAATCACAAGGTCTTCAATCTCTAGCCAGATCCATTCTCCTCAAAGAGAAGCCAATCCTTGAAGTGGGAGAAGGCCTTTGACTTCAATATCAAGAAGTAGGCCATGTCATCTTGTTGTAGTAATCTATGATCAACATGAAGTACAAGCTCCCCTTTAAGGACTCATTCCTCATCGAGCTACAAAGATCCATACATACAAGCTCCATAGGTGAAGTAGACCGCCTCGAATATTTGTTGGGAATCGCATCCCTATGCTTCTTCCAACAATGCAAGAGACACATGGCTACTGGCTCACCATTATATCCGAACAAGAGATCGAACAAGAGATCATCGCTATGTCTTTTGAAGATACTCATGGTTCAGGTGACCAAATTGAGCATGCCATAGCTCGAACTATGTTTGGAGAGAGAGGTAAGAGTGGAAGAAGACTTCAATCTGTAGATGCCATTCTCCTCATACCTTGAAGAGAGAACCTTCCTTGATCCATAACCAAGAACACAAACAACATCACTATCAAACTCCACCAAGAGACCAAAAGAAAAATCCTTATGTACCGAAAGTAAATGACACCCTAAACCTAGAAAATGCAACACCTCGGAAGTGTGGGTACCACCATGTCCATTAGGAACTAGCCACATCTCATCCTGTGCACCAATAGACATAGAAGAGCTATCTCCAATGAGAATCTGCCCATGCAAGGGTCGCAACATCTATTGTCGAAGGAGTCATGTGCCGTGAGGCACCACTATTCATGATCCATTCTCGAGCTTGGGGAGATATCATCGTAGCATCAGAAGTCTTTGGTGTAGGGTCCTCAATAATAGCTAATTGTAGAAAAGAAGTTGATGAGGGTGCAGCCATTGCTCGAGAATCCTTCATGTTCTTTTTCTTGGTGTCCTTCTTGTCCTTGTTGGGGCAATCCTTCTTCTAATGGCCAATCTTACCACAAATATGGCATGTGGATTCTTTCTGTTTGTCCTTCTTGGATTTTTTGCCCTTCTTCTTCTTATTTTTGTCCTTCCCCTTCTTTTGAGAGGCTTAACCAACCAATGCCTCCAATTTGCAAGCATTCCGTCCCTTCAATTGTTCCTCTTGGTCCAAGACCATAGGAACCAACTCCTCCCATCGAAGAGTCGACTCATGTCCTGAAGCAATAAGAGCATAATAAAAAGTATCGAATCGTGGCAGCAACAAAATGGGACAATAAAGTGATCGCCATGTCTTTAGAGGAAATGGGCTTCCCCGCATTTTGAACATGCATTTGAAGATACCAAAGCTTGTTGATGTGTTCTGGAAGAAGTGAAGAAGACTTAGTCATGGACAAGGTCCACATCTACATCTCCAAATAAACCCTCCTCATAAGGGTTATCCGATTGTACATCTAATCAAGTTCTAGCCATATCTCCCGAGCCACCGTTGGATATGGGCTATAATGGCTATTGTACAAGATAGAAAGAGAAAAGAACAAATCTTGGCATTTAGTTTGTCCCAATGAGATTGATGAGCTTTTGTCAATTTGGCACATGCACTAGAAGAGAGTTTGGACTCATCTCTCACCGAGGATCGGTTGGTCTCCTCCATCACAAGCTACGCCAAATTATAAGACTCTAAGATAGCCAACATTATCACTTGCTAGATATGGTAATTGTCACCATCAAGCTTCTTATATGATGGAAGAGTCGATAGGACATCAGGCACCTTCTGGTCCACGATCACATGGAACTCCATGTTAGTCTTTGTAGACATCTTCACCTGCTATGCCTACACAAACACAAAAGAAACCCCCTATAACTATGAAAACGCAACTTGCTAGGGCTCTTATCTTCGATTCCCGAACCTTCTTCCGCCAGTCGGAGGTCATGAAAATGTAAAATCTGCACTTGAAGGAAAATTTATAGCCTTCTTTCTTCAAAACAACAGTAGCTTTAGCAAATATTCTCTTTTCTCACACGCCCAGACTCGCTTTAGCCTTCTTCTGATGTGCATCCCACCTGCTTGCACTTGAATGCTGAAAACATAGCCTTGTGTCGCATTGGAAACTCCTCTTCAAATAGATCCACCCTAGGTTAGTCCTTCAATGCTCTGATACCATGTTAGAGTGAAGCAATGTGGAAGTGAATGACCATGATAAAGAGTGAATAGAGAGAGAAGAGAGAGAGAGAGAAAGAGATAGTGAAATGTAGAAAAACTGTAGTGAAGAATGCTATATAAGGATGTAGAATTATACATGGGTGTAGAGAGAATATTTGCGTATGTCGTTGCCTTGAGGACCTCGATCTCTGTCAACCCTGAGTGCTTGTCAAGAAGAGGATAGGAGAGAGAGAAGAAGAAGAAGGGAGAGAGAGTGCAGAAGAGAGAGAGAGACTGCAAGAAGGGAGAGAAAGAGAGTGATGAGGAGAGAGAAAGACAAGAAAAGGAGAGAGAAAGATAGAAAGAGAGAGGAATAAGTCATGAGAGCTAGGAGAGAGGGGTGAAGATGAAAGAAGACTTGTATTATTATCAGATGGTGAAAAATCAAGTCCCTAGCACCTTATATACCACCCAGTGTAGCTAGTATTTACCATTATTAAATCCCCCTCTCTTACATTCCATCCCTACTCGAAGGTTTTTGCCCTCAAAAACAATTTGGGCACTTATGATAACTGGGCAAGAGCAGATCAAAGTACTACTCTGCTACATTATTACAAGGGTATACTAATGAATGAAGAGGTATTATTGTGTATGATGGGTCATTGGGGTATATATGATTCATGGGCCTTATTGGGGAATTATAAAAATTAATTTCGACCCAAATATCTTGAGTAAATGCGAGCTATAGATAGTGAACAACAAGGTGTTTACTATAGGGCCTTGATGTAGTAGATCTATCATAACTTTCTGTAGGAGACTCCAATCAAGGCATGTTACACATAAAAATGGAGCTCTTGGTAAGTGCGTACTTTTAGTCCATGTATGAATTTTGAATAGCCAAACCCAACCTACATGTGTTGAAAGCATTTACCAAGAGCTCCATTTTAATGTGTAGCATGCCTTGATTGGAGTCTCCTACAGAAAGTTATGATAGATCTACTACAACAAGGCCTATAGTAAACAACTTGCAGTTCACTATCTACAGCTTGCATTTAGACCAGCGTTTACTTTTTTGGTAGACTCTTTAGACCAGCATTCATAACCAATCTTCAACCAAAAGAGTCTACCAAAAAAAATGGATGCTGGTCTAAATGAGATCCCAAGCAATCCATTAACCTCCTAGATCAAAAGGTATTATGTCATAATGATTGTCCAAGAGAAGAGAACGCCCATCAACTACATACTCCAATCCACCCGGATCAAATGGATACAATGAAGTATCCCCATAATCAAGTCCATGATCACATCCATAATCTTCCGGATCATAGGGAAGCACAATGCCATCTTCATATTCATGTATGCCCAGATCATGTATTATATCATCATCAGATATATGTGAATCATCATAACCATGATTAAGGTACTCATTATCAAATGCATTCTCAATGGCAGTTGTAAACCTTGATTAAGTGTAAATTGATGCTCAAGAATATTATCATGAGGTTTCTCCAAGAGTCTAAAACCTTCAACGTAACCATCTACATCTATGAGTGCCTCATATGATTCATCAACTTGTATGTCTTGCTCTTCATTGTTCCATTCTTGTATATCTTCTTGGTCTTCTTGCTCATCTTTTTGTTGATCATGTCGCTCATTATCCCAGTCTTGTTGTTGAGCTTGCTCATTGCTCTCTTCTTCATCATCAACACTTTGAAAAGAAATCATCATTATATGTGGGTAATCATGAGGTATGAAATGATTGGGATATAGGATACCATGGTAGTTATGAACTTACTGCTAATCAAAGCTAGAAAAGTACTGATAAGCGTGACCATTATTGTGATATCCATAAGAACTGGGCTACTCAATTAAGAGAGGTTCACATGTATAATCATGACTATGTTGTTGAAAAGGTGGATGTTCATAAGTATAAGCATGTTGCCCATAATAGCTATTCTACTGCCACGGTTCAATGGAGTGATACTCTGCATTATGACATGGTACATCATATCTATAAGCATTAACATGCTGTCTAGATGCACTTCCATACTGGTCATGCTCATTTGCATGTTGCTGATGTCCATATTCATAAGATGCATGCAGATCATAGTGTGTACCATCAACGTATACATGTTGGCCATAAGCATAACATCCGGTGCATAATGCCCATGAGAATACTCGTCACAACCATAATACTCAATATGTTGTTTATAATACTCAAGGTGATGAGAATCCATGCTTGATTCAATTCTTTCTCTATTGTCTTTGTCCACCTTCATAAGAGCAATATATCGATCAATTAAAGCTCTAATTTTGTCAATATTAGCTTGTTTTTGAAGCCAACCTTGTTCACTAGAGCTGGAGCTATACAACTCAGTTGCCATTGTAAGCAAGTTGCTTTCAGAATCTTCTTGTTTGATGAGTATCAACAAAGCTGCATAACTTCTCTATTGCTATTCTTGTGAATTGCATCAATAAGCTATGTCAACTACTAAGATCAGCATTGATGCCTCTAGTAGCAGCAGGTTCATCTTTGTCAAGTACCAAGATCAATCTTTAGCATTCAAAGATCTTGCTCAGAAGCTGTTGCAGCATGGTCAAAGCTCTGGGGTTGCACAATTAGTCAACAATTCACCTTCCTTGGGATCATTGAAGCCATTAGCATGCCCTTTCTCTAACATGATAACCTTATTGATCAGAGATCTAAAATGCAGGAACTAGTGTCTGAGCAGCCTGAGATCTTAGTGGCTGATGCAACTCAGATATATATGGAAATATAGTTATCTTTGAAGGGGGGGTTGCTGTAATTTTAGCAAGTATTTGTTGACATTAACACAAAGGTTGCTGGGCCAGTTCTTTTAGATGAAAATTCTCTCTTGCAGCTTTGATGCCTCGGTGCATCTCGTGCCTCTAGAGTGTTACAAACAACCACCTACATCTGTGAGAAAGCACAGTAGATCTTTCTTTCAACATGCCTACAATGCCATGTGATTTTAGTGTTGTCATTACTTGAGCACATATGCCATCAAGTATGCATGTGTTTGATACAATGGACTTTGTAGTAGCTTGCAACTCCTTCAATTTTTTGGGCCCATCATCTAATTGCATGCATAGCATACCCCTATCAACAATGTCATCATCAAACTACCTTGTCTGCAATGCCCTCGGTGTGACCATCAAAGTACATTTTGGCAATGTCAGCATCAGAGTATATGTTTGCAATGCCATTATCAAACTACATGTCTGTAATCATTACAAGATATAGGCCTTATACCGACGTTAAAAGCAACGAGAATGTAAATAACAAAAATTTTCCCTGTCATCTTAAAAAGTGTCGTTATTGGCGACACCATAGAACAGTCGATATCAGTGTCAGTATTAGCGTCGTTATTGGCGTCGGTATCAGCGTCACAATTTATAGACACCAATAATGACGCTAATACCGACGCTCTGCGATGCTAATAACGACACCAATAACAACGCAAGCAATAAATTTGCAATGCTAATAGCGACAGTAACAAGGGAAAAAAGTTTATGGCAGGGCAACTGCCACATATAGCACTGTGTGCTTTATTTGGGCCATACAAAATAGTTTCTGCACTATGTACAATGCTCGTGTAAACAATAACAAAGTATACTGAAATCATAACAATGATACATGAAATAAATACATGATCGCATAATGAAAGCGATTGGTATAATCATGACAAGATATCACTACTACATAGAAAATGTCGTCGGCTCTCCTGTTGAAACCTTGCCATGATACCACAATCCATTGTGGAGCGCATTTTGTCAATACGCTCCATGCAAAAATCCCATCTGTGCCTCCACGCTGCACTATATATTTTGTACTATACATTGAAACACTCAAATTAGATGTCGCATATAAAATATAGATACAACAAATCCTAAACACCTCATCACCTTTGAACTACATCCCCTCGAGAATTCCCACTCCTCCATTGAGACCTCTGCTCCTTCACGAGACACTATTACAATCCATTTGTAGTACAAACTTGACATATCTTATGCCAATCATGGGATTTTAGCCCTCATAATTGGTCGTCTTTTGAAAATGTAGACCTGAGAGAACGAATCATACCCGCCGGAGTGTGGATAGACTTGACTACTTGCTACACAATGCCCTCTTCTTTAGTGGAAAAAACTCGAGGCAAGGTAGCTGCACACGACCATCAACACTCGACTACGGCCAAAGTGCCTCCATCTTGCCTACCTCCTTCAAATCCATTTGTGCCCCTATAGTGTCTCTCTTTCCTGTGATGTGGTCCCATAGCAAGCTACCCACATTCTTGAAAATATGCATGGGATCCAACAAGTGGTTGACCTATAAGTGGGTCCAATATGGCAGCTCGTAGAAAACTGAGAACCATCGCATTCCATTTGGATGTGACTCCGCGTGGACCATTTTCAGCTCGTACCAGCTTGCGGTATTCATACGTGTTGGAGGTTATCCAAGAAAAACTTTCCTAAGTTCATGACCCTCTGGCAAGAAAGCGGCGTGTCCTTAATATACCATCTTCTTCATGGTTCGTGACCTTCAGGAGTCTAACTGTGGCCCGCACAATGGACATGCATGAAAACCTGAGGTAACCAGATATGTTCCACCACCACAACCCAATAGTGAATACAAGCTTGAATGAGATAAAATATAGATATTACGAGAACGAAAGCCTATTTACTTGAGCACTCTCTGAATCCCAGAAAGTCATGCATCGTCCACATGAGAATGGCTCGAATATTGGCGGACCGTCGACCATCGTGCTTGCTCATATCTGTCAAGATTGTGGGAGGGAAAGAGTCTCACTTGTAGCTTTTTGGCTTGCACAAATTGGGGAATACACACAAAGATAGAGGCTGAAAACAGTTTTCCTCTTCTTAGTTGTGTAAGCCAAAAAGAACTCTTGTACAAAGAAATAGAAAAACCCTATATATGGCTCTCAAACTAAACTCATAACTAAGGTGGCATACTAGCTGAGCCACGAACTAGAGTAGATAAGGATAGCTGTCATCTAGCTATTATTCATGGGCGGTGTACCAACCGCATCTGCAGCTAACAAGTCGGTGACATAAATGCACAACGGTCACCCGAGCATATCACGAATGGAGCTCGATATCTCAACACTCCCCCTCGAGCTCAATCCCAATTCCTGCACACCAAGCAGGTCTCTGAACTTGTGCAGCTTCTCTGCGCCCAATGCCTTCGTAAATATGTCAACTACCTGATCCTCTGTGCTACATAAACTAAATCAATAAGACCTAGTAAAACCCTCTCCCGCACATAGTGGTAATGCACCTCAATGTGCTTTGTTCTAGCATGATAGATTGGGTTATTTGCCAAGTGTATACTACTCATGTTGTCACAATAAATGACAACTGGCCCATCTGTTGTGGCTGATGCATATCATAAAGTAGCTTATGCAACCAAGCTACCTCACATGCAGCCATTGCTGCACCCCGGTACTCAGCCTCTGTGCTCGACAAGGCAACTGTAGGCTGTTTCTTGCTACTCTAGGTGACTGCAGCACTCCCAAAAGAGAACACATATCCACTAGTAGATCGTCTATCATAAATACTACCAGCCCAATCAGCATCAGTATATCCATGCAACTATATCTGAACCCCAGTCTCATAAAGTAGTCCATACTGCAATGTGGACTTCACATACCTGAGTATGCGTCTAGTCGCATCCAAATGCGGTTTCCTTGGAGCCTGCATAAACTAACTTACCAATCCAACAGCATAGCTCAAATCTAGCCTGGTAATAGTCATATAAATCAAACTTCCTACTATGCATCTGTACATAGTAGGGTCTTCCAGAAGCTCACCTGCATCTGCGCTCAGCTTCACATTCTGCTCGAAAGGAACTGAAATAGGCTTACAGCCTGTCATCCCATATTTGGACAGCATGTCCAATCCATATTGCCTTTGCAAGAGCCGTATCCCACTTGGTGATCTAATCACCTCAATGCCCAAGAAATAACGCAGCTCTCCCAAATCCTTCATCTCAAACTTCTGCTTCAATAGCATTTTCACATGAAGGATATCTTCATCACTGTCACCTGTCATAATCAAGTCATCAACATAAATGACAAGTAGCATAATACCTTTCTCTGTTTTTCTCACATAAAGTGAGAAATCTACCTTGGAAATCTAAAAGCCAATAGTGACAAGATACTAACATATCTTGTCAGACCATGCTCTAGGTGCTTGCTTCAAGCCATACAAGGCTTTCTTCAACCTGCAAACAAAATCAGGATGAACAACATGCACATAACCTAGTGGTTGCTCCATATAGACCTCTTCTTGCAAATCACCATGCAAGAAGGCATTCTTTACATCCATCTGATGTAAAGACCATCCCTTTGATGCAGCCATAGCAATGACTACTCTTACGGTTGCTATCCTTGCAATCAGACTGAATGTTTCTTCATAATCAATGCCATATGTTTGTACATATCCCTTGACTACTAATCTTGCCTTCTATCTATTCACAGAACCATCTGCATTGTGTTTCACCTTATAAACCCTACAACCAATTGCATTCTTATCTTTAGGCAAAGGTACCAATTCCCATGTAGCATTTTCTTCCAAGGCATCCATTTCTTCATCCATGGCTTTCTCCCATTTTTCTTTTCCCATGGCTTGCTCAAAAGAAGTGGGTTCTAGTTCCTGTATCAATTTGACCATATAGGCATAGTGAATGGCTGTAAATCCATCATATTTCAGCCTATCCACAGGATACCTAGCTCTGGTAGACTTGCGCAAAGTAGGTTCACTCCCAGGTGCTCTCAAAACATCCCTGGTCTTCCTTATTCTAGGTGCAACAATAGAAGGAATACCCAACTCATCATCAATGCTCTGTTCTGAGCCACTAGATTCACCATCCACATAAGAGTCACCTACATTCACATCAAACATGGGCTGATCTACCTTCTCTTTTCCTTTTCGTGATACCTACATACCACATACTGCATTGCTTTGAGAGGATTCTCCTGATCTCAATCTCCCTGTCCATGGCGAAGAATGTAAACCACTACTAGAAGATGCTTTAGGCTCACTAATATCTTCTGACTACTGCTGTGAATTACTAGAATATAGACGCTCATCAATGGAATAACGAACGAGGACAATCATCATGAAGCATGGTAATATGCTGATGAATATAGACACTCATCAATGGAATAACGAACGAGGACGATCATCATGAAGCATGGTAATATGCTGATGAATATAGACGCTCATCAATGAAATGACGAACGAGGACGATCATCATGAAGCATGGTAATATCAACATCCAAAAGTAGGGAATTAAGCATCAATGGAATAAGCATCATGAAGCATTGCAATACCAACATACCAAAGCATTGAATGAAATAGTAATTGAATAACATTGATTGAATGAAAAAATTAAAATATAAGCTATGAAACTTATGGAACAACGACATGACAAAGAATCCATAACATAAGACAGATTGAATGAAAAATATAATATATAAGCTATGAAACTTATGAAATAATGACATGACAAAGAATCCATAACATAAGAGAGATTGAATGAAAAATATAAAATATAAGCTATGAAACTTATGAAACAATGACATGACAAAGAATCCATAACATAAGACATGAGGTTGCTATTGTTGGTTCTTTTCGTAATGTCGATGCTATTGATACTAAAGCTAATTAACAATAACTTGGATATAATAACATTATCGCGCCTGACAAGGAGTATCCTTTCGAATCTAGGTAGTTTATATGTAGAGAGATAAAAACATAATTATAATCACTTTGGTGATGCACTAATGTAAAGCTTTGGATAAAGCTTTTGAGAATAAATATTTTGAATAATAAGAAGACGAAAAAGAAGGCGATGGCAGTAGGTTTCGCATTGTATCCAAGAATACCGTGCATGCTTTTTCATGAAACGCTAATTGGAGACAGAGAGAGGTAGAGAGAGAGAGAGAGCGCAATCCGGGCCTTGCCATGCACAATCTCGTAGCTGTGTTTGAGGCTTAAGCTGCTGTTTGTTCATAAGCCTAGTTCGCCAGCAAGGAATCCATATCTTTGTCAAGAAATCACAATCCATGTCAGCCTCGGTTCCCGCAGCAAAATATCCCGCCACCAGTTTATACATCCCAAAAAAAAAAACACTATGGCTGATGGAAAACTTTAGGCTAAGGAGCCTCGTAAAATCAAATCGCAACCCCTCAAAAAGCTCTGGCTTCAAAGAAATGTAAGCTTCGCGCTGGATCTCATCATAAGGGACAAGACAAGGAAGGTTGAGCCAGTCGGTATGCTAAGGCGGCGTTTCATCTTGGGAAGCTTCATCCGGCTGCGGGGGCTGCAGGGGCGACTGCTATTGAGGAGGGAGGGGGGAGGCAAAGGAGGGGAAGGTGCAGCAGCAAAGCTGGTGCTTCGGCCTCAACCATCAGACACAGATTGTAGCTCCTTAGAAGTTTTTGCATCATCACAGTGTTCCACAGAGGACGATGGAGGTGCTCTTTAGCCTGCCAGAGCCTCAATTATTGAAATCGAGCAAAGGCCAACAGGATATTCTTTCTATGATTCTGAACGTGTAGGGAGTTACCCTCCAAGGCCAAAGCATATGCTGCTTTTCACGAATTTGAAGGCAACTAGAAGCTTCGCTTTGGGGTTTTTAGAAGATGACGAAAATGCAATTGCACAGCCGGAAAAGGATTTGGAGACGATGGACAAGGAGATTAAGAGAAGGACCACCACGTTTTGTTTGCCGTTGCATCTTTTCGCACAGCAGGAAAAGGATTTGGAGATGATGGAGAAGGAGATTAAGAGAAGGACCACCACGTTTTGTTTGCATGATGGAGAAGGAGATTAAGAGAAGGACCACCACGTTTTGTTTGCAGTTGCATCTTTTTGACAACTCAGACTTAGAAATTACCTCAGCTTGAAAACAATTACCATGATCGAAAGTGGCACGACCCATCAACGAAATTGACAAAATGTCATGAAACAAAGGTCTGCTAAAGAGCAAAGAAATAAAACAATAAAGAAAACTTATCTTTGTGATGTTGTAGAACCTCGCTCTGATACCATGTTGGAAACTGCGAGGAAGACGAGAGACACCAGAAGTGGAACCCTAGAAGTGTGTCAACTGAGCACACATGATAGGAATATATAGAGAGGACCTAGGGCACTATATATAGATAGTAGACAGACTATATATAGCTAACAAGCATGTTGGAAACTGCGAGGAAGACGAGAGACGCCAGAAGTGGAACCCCAGAAGTGTGTCAACTGAGCATACATGATAGGAATATATAGAGAGGACCTAGGGCACTATATATAGACAGTAGATAGACTATATATAGCTAACACATTTGACCTTAGGCATTTTATTTACGGGCCTGTTTCTTTTTCAACCATAGCTTTAAGAGTTTTGAAATGCCCAGAAACTTCACTTTTCTTTTTCATAAAGTACACCCAAAATTTTCTGTTATAGTCATCAATAAAAGTGACAAAACAATGACAGCCTCCAATAGATGTAGCTTTAGTAGCTACCAATGTAATGTCCCTCTCTATAAAGATTGGTGTCTCTTCCATTATCTTCTTTTCTAAATTCAACTACACATGTTCTTCCTCCTAGTGCCTTACATGTTTTGCATTAGTTTCCCAGAGAGTAATAAGGAATGGCAAGCTCTGTACTAGTTGGTCTATCTCAGATTGCCCAATCTGACTTGAATTATTTTTTCAGTTCAATAGATCTAGCGGTAAAAATCCATCGAAGACTTCACTTTCAAGATATGAAGCAATGGCAATCAGCATTATGAAATAGTGTGGAAGGGCTGTTGAAGCAGGCCCAGACTAGGAAACTCTCCAGCAGCAGCTGCACTTGTGGCTAGCAATGTCATGTACAATCTCTGTAGGTGTCTGATACTTATCTTGATTTTTCACATGGAGAGTTAACACACACGAAAATTAAAGAGCTAAAAGAGTCTACAGTGAATTCCAACTTATCCATGAGCTGTGCTTGTTTGTTCTCTCGATCTCATAACGTTCGGAGCTTATTTGAGCTACATTAGGAACTCTTCATGCCTTCTTGTCATGGATACCATTTGGCTATATATTTGAATCTCTACTGCTAGTGGACACACTGCTAAAGCTTTTCCATGTGGTGACTTACAAAAATATGACCCTACAGTGCTTAAGAGAGGTTGTCATCTTAAGTTTTGGTGAAATTTATGACTTGCAATTTGTGAATCTTTACACTATATTCATGGTACAATTGCAGCTTATTCTACCTCCATGAACAAATATTTGAGAGGCATTTGCAAATGGATCTGATGATGACCATGAATTTATTCAAAATTTGGCTCTCTTCTTCGCATCATTCTTCAAGGCACATATAGATGTTCTCAAAGAAACACAAGAAAATCGAGCTACACTGTTGCTTGGACTAGAGTATTTAATTGGAATCTCTTATGTCGATGACACAGAGCTGTTTAAGGTGTGTCTGGATTATTGGAATTCACTTGTATGTGACCTATATCAGTCTGAATGCAATGTTGAGAATCGTGCAACTGCATCTATGGGTTTGCAGGTACCCTTGGTACTTGGTTTGGTAGATGAACTTGGATCTCAGTTGTTGCAGCGCGAAAACAACTTTATGTGCTACCAATGTCGAAGTTGAGGCTTCTCATGATCAGTCGCATGGCTAAGCCAGAAGAGGTTTTGATTATCGAGGATGAAAATGGCACAATCAAACCATTTCCTAAGATGATTTCAATAGAGCGGGCTAGCATGTTATTTCGCCATTTCATATTCGTGTTTTGATGACACACAGAGCAACACCACCATATCCATCCCCTCACACCTGCAATTGTCGGGTGACCCCAGTAGGCTTTCACTAGAGCTGCATCCTCAAATATATTCGTTTGGTACAATGGTGCATTCGTCTGTATACTGCAAGCAACAATCTGTTCCGGCACAATCTCAAAACTCACCTACTGGGCCCTTGCAGCTCATGAGTCATTCCTCCTTGGGCATTCATGGGTCAGGGGATACTGGCATGGAAGAAAGTGTGGGAGTAAGAACTCCAGCTGGAAGGGTCAAAAGCCTGGACCATTGTATGAAATGGATGAGATGGAGGATCAAAGGAGCCAACCACACAGGGTGGGAATTCCGGCTCGTTTCGATGGATGAAGTGTGGGAGCGCGCCGTGGAGGCTGCTGTGCCAAAGGAGGGGAAAGCCCTCCCTCTATGCGTTTGTTCACATTGAATGGGGCTGTTAAGTTCTCGCAAGGTCGCTTGCCATCATCGTCCCTGCTAGAACAGTTCTTTTAGCTTCGAATCGTTTCTATTGCCAATGTCAGTCTGGCTTCTCTTGCCGATTTTCCTGCCCTTCCACATCTTGAACGTCTCATCCTCAGTGATAGTCGCATCTCTGGTGGACATGAGCACCTTGTTGCAACTAGCTTGGTCTCCCTACATGATCTTGACCTTTCTAACAGCAAAATTTCTCTCCTTGAAGACCATGCTCCCCTTGTCAAGCTTAATCTCCTCTCCTTGGATCTATTTGAATGCCTTGTCACACGAACTGAGGATTACATGTCAAAAATTTTCTCTCTCATCGAGTTGCTACACTATCTGGACAAGTTGGACTCAGGCTTGAATCAGGAGGAGAGAGAAGACTCCATTAATGCTCCTGATTGCTAACTTCCTGGTCTATGACCTCTGGGTCCTTCAATGCTCCTCCATTTTAGTGCCTGTCCCTCTGTACCTGAAGCTTCTTGGATTATTATTTTTTGAAATGGATGGGTACTATGCATGTAAGGTAACTAAATGGATCAGAACTAGAGCTCTGATACCACTTGTCAAGAAGAGGATAGGAGAGAGACAAGAAGAAGAAGGGAGAGAGAGTGCAGAAGAGAGAAAGATTGTAAGAAGGGAAAGAAAGAGAGTGATGAGGAGAGAGAAAGACTAGAAAAGGAGAGAGAAAGATAGAAAGAGAGGAAGAAGCCATGAGAGCTAGGAGAGAGGGATGAAGATGAAAGGAGACTTGTATTATTATCAGATGGTGAAAAACCAAGTCTCTAACATTTTATATACTAGCCACTGTAGCCAGTATTTCCCATTATTAAATCCCCCTCCCATAGAAATGGTAGGCAAGATTGTTATTATTACCTTCTTTGAGAGTGGAGTAATGGGACTTAGGCACTTCCAAAGAGGACCATATCTCCAAGGATACCCTTCATTAGAGGAAGGGGGAATATCCTTTGATCCAAGAATGTCATATGGAACATGTAGTGGCTCTAGTGGTGGAGGCCGTCGAGACTCGAGCTTGGACTCGTTCGCCTTCTCTTGGGCAAGAGTGGTAGCTAACTAGGCTACAATAGTGGTGCAATGCTCTAGGGGTTTTTGAGTTGAAAGGGCCTTTCTCTCAATTTCTACATCAATTTGAGATAGCATCTGATGATAGTTAGCAACCATGTCATTATGCCTCTCCATGTGACGAAGATCATGTCAACATATAGTGTGATTGAGCAAGCTTTATGGATCCATATCAAGCATTCCTCATGCACATTACCATGATAATCTTGTATTGAGATAATTTCATCTTTCATTGAGAACTTTGAGTCCCTTATCTCCCTTTGGAGCTCATCATGGACCGTACTTGTACCTTTTTGACGAGCCATTTAGATTTAGTCCATAGGACCCACTTTTTAGTAAATGGGGTGTAACTTCTACTAAAAGACTTCGATTGAAAAGATTTTTTATTTCAATCAAAGGGGAGAAATCCTTCTTTGATATTATCTATTAAGATTTTATTTTAAAAGGACAGAGAATTTTCAATTGGATTTTTCTGTCTATCTAAGAGTGGTCTGCACCCTATCCATACTGACCTTAATGCACAAAAATGGCCATAACTTTTAGACCATAGCTCTAATTGGGGTGAGTTTTTATTCAAATCAGAGCAGAAAAATCCCTATTCAAGAAGAGATGTAGGGTTTAATTCTAGGTATGATATAGAATTCTTTATAATTAGATCTCTATGATTGTCCCTAAGTGACTATGACAAAAACACATTTTTCCCATTTCCCAATTGCAGTGTATGATGGCTCATGGGCTAAGAGGCCTCAAAATATTGTCAAGAGAAACACTTTTGGGCATATGAGTATAATCCCAAATACATTTACTTATCCATTGGCATTTTCATCATCACTACATAAGTGGATCTTAGTGCCATACATCTCCTCTAACTGCATACATGTCAAGTGTGATACATGGATGCCATGATCACTCAAGTGCATCCAAATAGAGGTATTGCATTGGAAATGGGATGACCACAAAGTGCACCTATATGTTTATGCAAGTATCAAGCTCAAATCACTAGGAGGTTGGGAAAGTTTCCCTTGGGTCGCTGTGTATCCCTTCACGGTCTTAAGTGGTGAAAGCGAGAGTCCCTTTGCTTTTCCCTTACCACCTCACCTAGCATGATCCTTTTTCCTTGGCCAAAGTATACATGGAAGAATTTTTTAATGAATCAACTAGCATGAGGTGCATTGGAAAGTAAGCATTGGGTCTATTCATGAGATGCAAGATTAAACAAGGACTTGGGGAGGGCTTACATTAGTAGTCTAGTGACTCACTGGCTACTACTTACTCTTTTACAACGGCTTATTATCCACTTGGCTTTAATCCAAGATATATATAATTCAGACTCAATGTTAGCAAAAAAAAGATAGAGATTTAATCATGATGTATGGAAAGGGTAATGGGTTACTAATTTCAGGTGCGTAACATGCATACAATGAAAGATTCAACTAAGAGAGCATATGCAATCGTAATCTCTCAAAAAAAAGAATTAAGCTCAAGAAGTGGATTAAAATGAGAGATTAAGATTGGATTAACATGCCTCTTTAGTGTTTTGAAAAGATAGATGAAGCATGATCCACCATGATTCCAAGTTCTAAATCAAGCCAGCCTAGTTGATTAGAGCATTCCACTGAATGAAGCCTTCAAGGATTTGATGCTTCCACTAATGGTAGAGAGAATTCCGTGCTTATGCTCAAGCTTAATGTTTAGGAATTAAAAGCTTCAAATAGAGTATTCATGGCTTCTCACAAGAATCCTTTGCATGTTGAGGTTCATGTCTTCAATTTGCAGAATCCCCCTCAAAAGGGGCTGAAGGATCTCTTTAGGGATGAACTTCCAGGGATTGGGGGCTGATTTGAGAGCTTGGGCTAAGCATTAATGGCTATTCTACACACTGAATAGCATGGTACCTCACCAAGAATGAAAGCAAGGAGGAGAGGGCAAGAGGAGGTCAAAGTTGGCCATGGGGGAGGAGTGTTTTATGCTCTAGAGAATCCATTTGCATCCGATTTAGTTGGAGAGAAGTTGGGACTATGTTGTGTTATTTCATGTCTAGTTATGTAAAGGTACTTAGTCATAAATTGGCATATAGAATAATGGTGGAGTCTGATATATAAATGAAACATTAAATGAGATTCAAAATGTTTCAAATTTTGCATTCCTTACTTCTCTAAGTACTATGTAAATGCATTAGTCAATTGAAAGGATCCCACAAGTATCCAACAACCACAATCAATCTTTTGCTTGTTTACTTCTCTACTTCTCTTAAATTCATTTTCTTTTGTGTAAGCTCTATTCTTGATTGCAACTTATTTTTGCTACGAATTTCCTATAGAGTCTCCAAATAGAGTCATTTAGGTATTCAAATCATAGTGAAGAGACTTGATCAACAAGCCAATGCAAGTAGAATTATCAAAATTCTCCCAATTTAAATAGTCATAAACATTCCTTTTATGTAGATGCATCACTTTTTCATATTTTAAAGCCTAAACAACTTATACCACTTAAGATAAGTCCTTCCATGTACTAAAATCCACCTAAAGATTTCATTAAGTCATTCAAACTTAATATTGGATACTCAGACTAACATAAAGACTAGTTCTGTTCCTAAAAAACCTTGTAAAGGCTCCTTGATATGTATCTATGTATAAATGGTCTTCCTATCGTTTTTCTTTACCAAACCCATAATCATATGGCATCCAACCCCTCTAAACTTGCACATTCTCGAGTGTATGCCACATATCTTTACTCTTCCATAGGTTCGTTGTCTTCTTGTTCATTCAGAGTATCATCCTCTTCATCTTTGTGAATGATATCCTATGTATTTTTAACCTCATGATCTAGTTTTTTATGTATCAAATTCCTTTCTCTTAAATAATTTTATATGTGTCCAAGTTATTGGGTAGCTTCAATGCAATCCTATCCAACTAAGAAAGAAAATATGTGGCATTGTCATAATCATGCAATACGATATGAAGACCAAACCACCTCTTAGAGACATTATTGATAGTACTATGTTAGTTATCCAAGTTTTCATACACAAGTACCCAATCTCACTTCTCAATAGCTCTTGATTTAAGCCTTTGAATTTTCTCAAACTTGTGCTTGTTTCACAATCTGGCTTCTTTCATTCTCTTCACTACAAGCTCTATGTCTTTAGTCTCCTTTCCAATTGATGGATTCTTAGAGTCAGCAGTTCTTCCCTTCTCAAACCTTTTTTCCATGGCAAGTTACCCCATGCAGCAACCATTTTATCAATTGGCATGATCGCTTTCTACCCATACATCAGCTCTTCTAGTGTATATTCTATCACAGCACTATGAGTAGTGTGATTACCACATAATGCATACAGAAGAAATTATGGCAACTTTCAAATTTTACTGTGCATACTTTGCTAAGGCCTTGATCCATTTCTTCCCATACAATATATCTTGTCACAACACCATGAGTAGTGAATTCAGCCCATAGTGCATACAAAAGCAATCATGGCCACTCTTGAATTTTACCCTTGCATGCCTTTGCAAAGGCCTTGACAATTAGCGGATGCCCTCTTTCACTCTTTCCATTTCTCTTTATATTATATGCTACAATTACTATAAGTTTAATCCCGAATCTAGACAATATGTCTCCAAACTCATCATCATATCAAATCTCCCCCTATAACCGACAATGACCTTACCCATACATCCACATCGACAAAATACATTTTCCACAAGAAACTTGCATACAACACCTGTGGCTACAGTCCTCAAAGCATGACCTTCAACCTGGTTTGTAAGGTCCTCATCACAAGCAAGAGCAATGTACCTCATTTTTCCAATTCTGATAGATATGGTGACCAAATCAACAACCCATTTATAATGTATTGTAAGAGGATATGTAGGATGCAAACCATCTTTGTGTCTTAGAGAAGAATACATTTGATATGTGCTACAAGTCTCCACAAATTATACAACATCCCTTATGTGGATTTCCACAAGTTCTCTCTTTGATCTTCTCAAAGGTGGCTCTTTTGAGACCAATCCATAAGCTCTCATGAAAATATCACATAATCTACAATTGATTTCCCCTATCACACACAACTTGTAGTGGATCTCTTTTCTTGTTCTTTGGATGTTTCCAAATAAAAATTTTCTTCAAAACGCAGCCATATACTTTCCCCTTGATTCTCTTAAACTCATCATTATTCCATCCATCCCTCCTAGACAAAGTATTATCAAATATTGTCCTCTTTGTAGCCACTCCCCATCATAAAGATCATCTTAAAAACTCTATACTAAAAAACTTGAAAATCATGATGTAGTAGTTGCAATTTTGTTCTCATCATCCTTAGTCATACTATATCCTCCTTGTCCATCATACTAATCTATAAATAGCCTAGAAAGCATTCCTTTGTAGGCAAAAGAAACTCATCACAACTAATTTTCAACTCTTTAAGTGTTTTTATAGTAAATCTATGACCAATCTTCTTTGGATCACTTAATTTTGATTGTCAAGAAGCTAATTCAATTGTTTACTCACTTCTTAAAGGTAATGGCTCCTTTACAGTGTCAAGAAGTTATGTTACTTGTGTTACCAATTGCCTTTGTGGAATGGCATCACAATTAGTACCAAGCTAATTGATAAAGTTCTTGAACAATTCAATATGTGTTGTCATAGAACTTTTGTTTTTGTATTGTAACTAAATGAACTCACTACAAAGATAAAGTATTTATGTAATAGATTTATTCTTAAAATTTGCTATAAATACTCCCATATATCTTGTGAGGTTGAAAGATTACATACATTAAGCATAAGAGATTCTTGAAGAGAAGAAAGAATATACCAAAGAGATGCTTTGTCACGACTGATCCACCCACTATAAATAGTTCACCATTCTTCAAAGATAGGTCCCTTAGTTATAATGGTATTGTCATGGGCTAGAGAGGAGCTAGATCAATTCGTTGAGATAGACATTCATAATTACCAAGAATGATATCATGCAAGTCATCATCTTTAAAGATTACTAGCTTGTTGAATTTTCATCTAAGGAATTCTTATCCTTGAAAGTGAGGGACATAACGTTGTCCAAAAGGAAATCCATTAGCAATGATAGAATTTGAGATATCTAGCTGAGAGAATACATACAATATGAGATCATAGAGTCTGCACACCATATACAAAAGGAGAAACAAAGTATAACATAATAAGTCATTTGATGAACCTATGTTGTAAAGAGAAATGTTTAGTTCAAAAAGCATATTCCAAAAGAAAGAGACCAAGATAGACAAAAAGTAGGCAAGACATGTTGACCTAGAATAGACAAAACGTGTGCGATAATAAATCAACCCAACATAGACAAGAAATATGAAAAATGATCAAAACATTATCGCTTTACTTTTTAGTCAAGAATAGATGATGATCCGGCTAATTTTGGTAGAAATGCAAGAGTGAGTAATCATGACAATGTGAGTAATTGTGATAAAACCTGTATCATAGAAGTCTGCACCAAAATTTGTTGTTCTATTTGTTTTCCTATTTCAAGTCCAATTTACATGAACTGACATTAGTTTTGACATAGAACTCCAAATTGAGCAGGGATTTGTTGGGAATAAATCTTGTGAGTCCTAGCATATCAGCAAAACTGGTTTTCTTGAGAAATGAGTTTCCTTAAGAGTTTTTCAACTAGAAACTTTTAGGGTGTCCAAGAAAGACATATCTACAATTCAATATATCTACAATCTAAATTATGATTGATGATGATCGAGTGAACTTATTCTATGCTTAAAATTCATAACATAATATACTCATAACATACACAATACATCAAATTTAAGCATTAAAATAATATAAATCAAGAATTGAAGGGATACTCCATAAATATACTTCTTTGATTGTATTCTTTAAGGAAGTGATTGTAGTCGATCGTGATAGTTCTAATATCATGTTGAGATGTAGAGAGAGAAAATATGTAGAGACGTACAAGGGAGAGAAGAGACACATCATATACACTCCTAAAGACTATATCATATTGATCCAAATCTACATATATATAGGTGAGACCTAATCTAGATATTATGAGCTATATATAGCTAACAAGATGAGCATTTGTTTGTTATGCAACATATGATGATGTTGTTACAGGGAAAGGGGACACATGATGATATATGGTATGTGGATTTACATATATCTAATCATATGACCAATCATAATGAATGGTTTGGAGAGATAGAAGACTTACAAAATCTTTACGAATGCATGATGACTCGTGCCACCCAATTTTACACATTAGAAAGGTTTCCTTGTCCTTGCATGATGGCTAGATAAAGAGTCTATTAGATATATTACATCTATCTTCAATCACAAAGAATTTAGTGTCTGTTGGTTAAATGGTAGATCAAGGGTTACAAGTTCAATCCAATGCAAAAGGCTCACTACAAGATATAGGCATTATACTGATGTTAAAAGCGACAAAAATATTCATAGAGAAATTTTCCCCCATCGTCACAAAAAGTGTCGTTATTGGAGATGCTATAGAACAGTCGGTATCATCGTCATTATTTGCATCGGTATCAACGTTGCAAAAGGCGTCGTTATTTGCGACGCTGATACTAATGCAAATAACAACACTGATAATGATGCTTTGCAATGCATTTTGTGATGCTAATAGTGAGGCGTGAAGTAAATTTGTGACGCTAATAGCGACGGTAACAGGGAAAAAAATTGATTGCTGCCCTACCACATATAGCACTATGTGCTTTATTTGGGCCATACAAAATAGTTTTAGAAATGTGTACACTAATCGTGTAAATAAAGATAAAGTATACTTAAATCATAACACTGATACATGAAGTAAATACATGATCGCATAATGAAAGTGACCAGTACAATCATGGCAAGATACTACTACTACATAAAAAATGTCTACACAAATCAGGTGACCAAAAAAGAAGGGTGTGTGAGCTCCAGGGATCCAAGGGCAAGCTATAGATCATCGCCATCCGAAACCTCATCCCCCCACAAGGAAGCATCGAACGGACTCTACAAAAAAAAAAAGAAAACTACACACCAATCCATCATATAATAATGCATTCTAATTGTTAGCTATATATAGTGTTAGCTATATATAGTCTGTCTATATATGCAAGCCCTCTGCATCATCCACCCCTTGCAATAGCAACTCCTCCACCTGTGTACTCTTCTCATGTATGCTAAGAACATTGCTTTCATCATAAACTCGATCGCTTTGAGGTGTCGATGGCACATCATACCATCAACAAGGTTTTTGTGGGTTTGAGTAGAAAATTATGTGTTCGATAATATTAAATGAGAGCTTTTTGCCGTCAAGAACAAAAAGGCACTTTGTGGCCAGTTTTTATTGTGAAATAATTAACAAAAAAGGTTATGCACCTTATTAGAAGAAAACTTTGCATTTTGCCAAAATACTCTATCTCACCACTATAATATTTGGATCGGTGGCCTGCCATCGATTTTCTTGCTCAAACTTGACCATGACTCCATAATCGGTCCGAGAACACATTTTGTCAATGCACTCAACTTAAAAATGTTGGCCACATGACTATGTGGCACTGTAGATTTTGTGCTATATATTGAAATGGCTAGGTTAGCTATTGCATACAATTGTTAGATTTAACAACAAAGACAACACATGTTTACCTTTGGATTGCATCCCCCTCAAGAACTCCCACTCCTCCCTAGAGAATTCCACCCCTTGGTGTGCACTTGGTGTGAAGCTACAATAAAGGCTTCATGCAACCATCTTGTAGGCATAAATCATGATATTTCCTCTTTGCCCTACTCGGGATACTGAACTAGCCACTAGCGTGTACTATGCTTATATTCTCATTGCATTTACTTGCATTCTCTTTTGGCTTACTCATACCTCTCGAGCCAGTTCTCCATGGATGCATGGTAAAACATAAAAAAACAATTCATTTTCTCCTCCATGGCACCATCCATTCTCTTCTCTATTTCATTTTTGTCTACCATATCTCCTATAAGTCGATCGTCATCCTTTAACGTCCACAACATCCTATTTTCTGAATCTACCATTGGTACCACTCAAAAATATATACCAGTGCCTCTGACAATAGCCAACATTCAATCATGCTTCCCTCTCAACGCGCCCATTGTCGCACAAAGCCTTTTAGCATTTTCATGAAGCACTCCGAGAAGAATGTCCATTTGGTATGGATGGGTCCTAAAATCTCCACTTTGTCCATGAGATCTACTAAGAGGTGAGTTTGTATCATGAGGATACTCGTGGGTAAGTGCTTCTCAAGAGAAAAAATTTCATGACCGCTCCTTGCCTTGTGGACTCAATGGATGCTATCTTGATCTCCTTCTATGAGATCCATTACACTAAATTTAATTACTTATAATAAATCATGAAATATATCTCTGGAGTGAGACACCTTGCAATCGCAATCAGTAGTATAAACTGGAAAAAATTCAATGCATTAAAAACTTTACATCTGTTGAGAGAGAGAGAGAGTACGAGAGAGCTACACAAGACATGCTCCCAAAGAATGATTCATATTGATGTAGAGTTAGTATATATAGGTGAGACCCAAGTCAAGTGAGAGATAATATATATAGTTGTAACATCCCCACTCAAACAAAGGTCTCTGGCTACGAGTGAAAAAACCCTTGGGGAGAACAAGGGAAAAACCCGAGCCCCTACACATACCTATAATACAAAAATGATTTACTATAAAGTTTTCTTGAATACAATGATACATGCCTCAATCAGTGAGACAAGAACTTGGAACAATACCAAGTGCATGTTATAATGAACTAAAGCGAGCCTCACTAAGAGCTTTTGTGAAGATGTCTGCAACCATTTGATCATTGGGACAATGCTCCACCATAATGGAACCTTTCTTGACTTCATGTCAAACATAATGATAATGAATAGCAATTTGCTTTGATTTACTATGTTGTATATAGTCTTTGGTAAGACTAATAGCACTTTGGTTGTCGCATTGAAGAGGTGTACTAGATGATGAAGGATGTCCCAAATTTGCAAGTAGTTGTCGAAGCCAAACTAGCTCGCGAGATGCTAATGATGCAGCAACATATTCAGCCTCAATTGTAGAAACTGCAACACATCATTGTTTCTTGCTGGACCAAGAAACCAAACATCCATTTACAAAGAAACAATTCCCACGTGTAGATCGCATGGATAAATGTGAACTTGCCCAATCAGCATCTGTATATCCAATAAGGTCAAGAGAAGTTGAAGAAGATAAAGAAGAATCCTCTCAACGACGATAAATAAGACCAAACTCCTTAGTACCCTAAAGGCACGCAAGAATATGTTTTGCAGCACTCCAATGAATAGTGGAAGGGGAAGAAAGATACTGTCCCAAAAAGTTAGCTGCAAATAAAATATTTGATCTTGTGTTTAAACCAATAAATTGAAGACAACCAATAAGATTAGCAAAAGGTTGATGAATGCCTGATTCTTCATTGCATGTTGTAGATGTACCCTTGGTAGAGCTCAAAACAATGGGAGTGTTGGCAGAGTGCGCATTTGTCAACCCAAAATTCTTAACAATATCATTAATAAACTATGTCTGGCGCGAAGAAGAATAATGCCTTTTTGTCAGTGTCATTGAACTTGAATACCCAAACAAGAATGTATCTCACCAAGATCCACCTCTTCAAATGTAGTCGATAAAAGCTTCTTCATAGCATCCAAGAAAGCAATATTATTTGACACAAGAATAGTATCATGAACATGTAGAGCAACAATAATAAAAAAATTATCCTCCCTTTTGATGTAAAGATTTGGGTCAGCAAAACATGCAACAAAACCTTTAGATGTGAGGAACTGATCAATCTTAATATACCAAGCACGAGAGGCTTTCCTCAATCCATATAATGCACAATGAAGTTAGCATACAAGATGCTCATTTCCTACAATTATAAAACCTTCACGTTGCTCCATATAGATTTTTTCTTCAAGATCTCCATTGAGAAAATCCCTTTTAACATCTATTTGGTGAATTTCTGCATCAAATAGTGTTGTAAAATCCAAAAGCATACGAACAGTTGTGGAGCACACAATGGGAGAAATTTTTTCTTGATAATCTACTCCTGCAATCTGCGAGTAACATTTTGCAACAAGTTGTGCTTTGAACTTATTAAACGAGCCATCAGCTTTGGTCTTGGTTTTATGAACCCATTTACATTTGATAGGAACACGATTTGGGGGGAGTTCAGTAAGAATCCATGTACCTTTGGAGATTAAAGAATGGCACTCAGCTTGCATAGCTTCTTGCCATTGATCCCTTTGAGACGAATTGATAGCTTCCATATACGATATTGGATCCTCTTGGACATACATAGCATCATCAAAGACATCATATTCAATAGAATAGAATCCATGCTCTATCTCAATAGGAAGATCGACATATATCTTCAAATTTTCATCAATCTTCTTTGGAGGTGAAGGAGGTTTATGATCATCAGAATTAGTAGACTCACAAAGAAAGTAAGGAAATGCACTAAGCAAAGACTATGTATCATCTGAAACATCTGATGACCATGTGTCACCCATAGTCTTCTCGTCAAATATAGCATCACGACTAATGATAACCTTTTGGATAGAAGGATCATAAAATTTGTAACCTTTGGAATGATCTAAATAACCATGAAAAATAACCTTCAAACCTGGAGGATCCAACTTATGGTGAGTGCCCTTGGGCACATGAATATAAGCAATGTAGCCAAATGTGTAAAAGTGAGAGACTGAAGGTGTCTCCCCTGTCCAGATTGTTATAGGAATTTTACTAACAGGTGTAGTTGTTGGAAGATGATTTTGAATAAAAACGGTTGTTAGAAGTGCTTTAGTCCAAAACTTTTGAGACAAACCAGAGTGTATAAGCATGCAACGTATAGCATTAAGAATAGTGCAATTTTTGCACTCAGCAACACCATTTTGCTGAGGAGAATAAGGAACTGTAAACTCATTATGAATACCTTGATCCTTACAAAAGTCATCAAATAGATTGGATACATATTCACCGCCATTATCACTACCAAGAGTCTTTACAGAGAATCCAGTTTGAAGCTCCACACTTATCTTGTATTTTTTAAATATAGATAAAGCCTCAGACTTATATTGAAGAAGATAGACATGTGTGTACCATGAGAAATCATCAATGAAAGTTATAAAAAATCGATATTGAGACTTTGAGGCAGGAAAAGGACGGCAAATATCGATATGAACCAAATTGAAGAGAGCACAGGAATGTGATGAAGTAGATGTGTGGAAAGGCAAACGATGGTATTTTCCAAGTGCATAGTACTCACATATTCCCATACGTGGATGAGATTTAAGATCCAGAACTTGCACAAGACCATAACGATGAAGATCAAGAATTTTAGCAAAATTGGAGTGTGCAAATCGTTGATGTCATAATTTGCAATCTGCATCTCCAGGGGCAGTAACAACATTTGCAACCATATCATTCAATGATAGCTCAAATAGATTACCATGTCGAGGACCCACTGCTATAGTATGTCTGTCTTTCTCTATATGACATTGATTATGATCAAAGCCAACAAACAAACCAAGATCAACTAGATGAGCAATAGAAAGAAGATTTATTTGCAAATCTGGAACATGAAGAACTCCTCTTAATATTCTAGTGGATGAAACAATCCCCATATATAAATCACCCACTCCTTTGACTTGACAAGTTGTATCATCCGCAAGGTAAACAAACTTCTTGATAGGAAGAGAATGATAATTGTGAAGCCACTGCGATTGGTATGTCATGTTTCCAGTGGCACTTAAATCAACGATGAATAGAGAACCATCATGAACATGAAGTACCTTTTCTGGAGAGATATCATGATGAACCAAATTGAGCTCCTGATGAGTATGATCATCATAAGTTGTAGTTTGTTGAACAATATAAGCTCGAGAACGTTCTTCATCATATCTGCATTTATAACAATGAGGAGATGGATAATCTGTATGTGCACAATAATCACAAGGAGGAAAACTTTTGGACAAGTGAGGTTGCTTTGTAGTAACTCCATGCTCCTCATCATATTGACGTGCCCAACAATCAAAAGCCACATGGCCTTTCTTATCACAATAAGAACAATGTTTGTTAGGATAAGCAAGATGAGAAGATTTACCACCTTGATTAGGGCATCCACCCTACTGAAGACGTGAAGCGGGACACTTGCGAGCAACAAAAGCAGCATCAAAATCCCTTTGTTCGCGAGCGACCAAAACAACATCTGATTTTTTCAAATGATGCTCATGACGTTGAGAATATTCAATAAGAGATATACATGCTTTGTCAAAGTGGATATCATCCTTGTTAGATAAAATAGTGATGATATTATCATATAAAGGATCTTTGATGGTATGAAGAAGTTGAGTAAGAATTTGATTTTTAGCAACAGGAGCACCGACAGCACCAAGCTGCTTGATAATGTCTTTAAAAGCCTCGATATGAGAGTGCATAGAAGTACCAACCTCATATTGAAGATTCTTCAAACAAGTTTGGAGATATAAAATTTCAATGACCGATTTATTCTCAAACGTTGAGATAAGATACTCCCAAACAGCATGAGAGGTTTCCATATGAAAGACATCCAACATAGGTGAGTCAAGAAGTGCAGAAAATATATAATAACAAGCTGCTTTGTCACGATGAATCCAATCAGTATGATCAATTTTCCATTGTTCAAATAATGTGCCATCAATAATCAGAGAATTGTCATTCATCACATCAATAGGTTGAGCTGGGCAAGACAGGTTGCCCAAAACAATATCAAGTAATTCATCACCTTCAAGAATTAGCATAATCTTTGCTTTGACCCAAGAAAGCCTTGTCCTTGGAATAAGAGAATCGAACATTGGCCAGATAGATATCCGTTAACAATTACACAATTGGCCATGCTTGTATCTCGAGAGAAAACAAATAAGATGAGATCGCAGAATCTGCGAACCATGAACAAGACGGGCGTAGTTGAGACGCGTGACAATCAAAATAGGGAGATGCACGTAAGAACGACAAAAAGTATTGAGTGACTAAAAAGAAAGCCCAAAAGAGAGAGACGTAATGTGCAAGACGAGATGACGCGTATAAGAAAAGTACTATTTTGGTCGAACAAAGAACGTGAACGAGAATAAAACATCGCTAAAAATAGCAAGATGTTTGCTTGTCGTAATCAACGTCATTAACGAAGACGAGCGATTAAGGAACTGTAATTGGGGATTAATGAACTATAATTAGAATTACAGTTTTAAATAAAGAATCACAGATTCGAGTAGAATTATTGTCTTGAATCCTGAACTATCATAACTTTTGATCTAGAACTCCGATTGACAAGCGGTATAGGATTCGAGAGTATGACAAGTGCATCATCATCCGACTTCTTTATTGATGTAGAGAGTTTTTTATCTGAACAGTGGCTTCTTTGCTACAACTTGCAAATTTCAGCTTTTGTTGTAAATTCCCTAGTAAACAAAAATTTTACTGTGTATAAATAGCACCCAACTCTTTTGACTGACAAAAATCAGCCATATCTCTTTTAGACTACATATAAACATCCCAACAATGACTCTCACAGCTTACTTCAGCTATAAATCTTGTTTGTTGGTGTAAATGGGCACTCTGTAAATCTTTCTACCAAAATATTTTAGCGAAGAACACTATTTACTAAGAATTCTCAGCACCCAAATTTTCTTGCAGCATGAAATCAACAATCTCGTAATTCATCGCTAGAGAAGTGAGCTGTAAGACATACGACAACTCTTGACTTTTAGTTTAGCAATGTTAAAGCATTCTCCATAGTATCCGACCATAATAGCCCGTCATAAATACCATCACAAACATCCTCATCAAAATCAATCTCCTCACTCTTCTTCAAGTTTCTAGTCATCTCAATGTCGAAAAGCAAGTTGAATTTAGGTTGCTTCTCCAACTTTGGATCCTTTTTATCTTCATGTATTTTCAGCTTCTGAACATTAGCCATACTCTACTGTAGGTTCTGAAAGAAGAAGCCATATTCTACTCTAGTTCTCAATGTCGGTGAGGAGCTTAAAGCACGTCCTCAAAACTCCTTTCAAAAATTTGATGGCAAGATCGAAGAAGGCAAGGGATGAAATCTCTACCTCAAGCCTCATGCACTTCCATATAATGTCTTCATGATCAAGGAGGAGGGCACGGAAAGACTCCTCTAGTGCCTCCCTTTGATAGCTTTACTCTCATGTTGGGTTTGCCAATCTTTAGGCTTTAGACTTTGTAGCTCTTTCAAAAATTTAGCACCTTACAATTTTGCTTTTGTTCTTATAGCATTTAAAGCCTAAAAGGTAAAAAGCTTTTATCTTACAGTTAAAATCAATTGATGATTTCTCCGTCAACTTCATCATCACGACTCCAGTCCACACATAGCTCAATTCTTGGCTCCAGCAACTGCCTTTGAAGCTTCTATCGCTACAGAAGCTTATGAACTCAAACTGGCAACCAAGAATGCTCTGATCTGGCAGCTTCTAGTCGTGATGATGATAATGATCATCAATCCATCAATCTAATCATTACTAGTAATCATAGCTCACAATTTCCGTCTCATGAATAACCTCGTTATCCACAGTATCGAGTCCAGTCAGTTATGCCGCCATGATCATGAGCATCGACACAAGGAGCTTTCAATCGATCCCCATATAGGAAAAAAAGAGAATTCCCCATGGAATTCCCTAGTTGAAAATACATATAAGTGGGGAAAGTAAAAACTAGGGAAAATGGGACATTTCCTAGTGAGAATAAGTAGGGAATCACATAAGACCTTTCCTATGTAGGAAATATTTCCTACATAGGAAAATACAAAATTTTCTATGTAGGGAATAATTCCTATATAGGAAATATTTCATATATAGGAAAACTTTTCTAGAGGTGATTCCCTAGGTACTCTCACTAGTAAATCTCACATTTTTCCTATTTTTTACATTCCCTACTTATATGTACTTTCAACTAGGGAATTCCGTGGAAATTCTCTTTTTTCCTTATCACTTTATCTACTTTGCCCTTCCTCTTAGACATGCTAATATCAAAGAAGAAATTGCACAATAAATTTTTAACCTTGAAATATCAGCTTGATTCACTTGATTCATGATATATCCAGGTTGATCAAATAGATCAGAATCCTTTGCAGTCATGTTGGCCTTAATCTCGAGGAGGTTGCTACTGTTCAGGATATCTTGACCAAATTTGCCATGATTATTGCATGAAGTGACCAAATTCTTCATGATCTCTCTATTCCTGTAGCCTGCAAATCAAATGTCAAGATGGAATATAGTCAATCACAAGAAGTTTGTTTGACATAATTTTCCCATGTGGAAAAGGGATCTGTTTTCCCTTGGTTTCCCCTAATAGTGTTTAATAACATGAGCTTCTGCTTGGGAGCCACCGCATATCTAGCTAGTTGCCACTAGTTGCCATCGAGGGTAAGGGGCTCCTGGCCCCCACCCTGGGCTGGTAGCCAAAGACACTCCTCTCTCAGCCAACCATCACAACCTGCTCCAGGGGCTGCTACAGCCTATTCATTGCCCTCCACCTCTACTGATGACAGTCTACATGTGGTTCTATCTACTAGTTTTTCTCCTAATTCATCATCCTCACCTTAGCTATTATTGTTTGAGATCTTTCAAGTCAGCTACAACCAACATGACCTGTCGAGCTGCTGCATTTCCACTCTAGGCCTGTTGACCACTTATTGTGGATAGCCATGTAGCATCTCAATTGCTGCATTTCAAATCTACCCTGCTTCATCTGCAAATTACATCACTTCATGATCCGTGTTTTGCTGTTTCAGTACTTCATCATCAGTCTCCTTCAAGATTTTTATTATTTCTATATCTAACTCCATGAGTCATCTAAAATACAAAAAACAATATGTCTTTGCTGTGGTCTTGCCAAAGTTACACTTCCTCTCATGATTTAAAGAGCATCTCATATTATTGAGATGCTATTTGTAAAGCCTTTAAGCAACAAGTGGCAATAAGCCTAATTTAAAGTCTTTAAAAGGGATCCATTTCTTGCTAATGTGCAACAAGTGTAGCATTGTACCTTGAACTACAATGGTAAAAAAAAACTAGTCAACTCTTTCAGAGATGTCTTCTTTCTAGCTTGAGCAGAATCAAGTTTCATTTACCAATTGTAGAATTCCTTACCTGAGGCGCTCCATCACACCATTCAATAATCCCACGAGCAATCACATTTCCCTACATGCAGAAAAATCAGCCTATTAGCAACATCCTAATAGTGATAAGACATGTACAATTTATTGATCTGACCTATGCTTAAAAGCCACAAACCCAGATGAAAATAACATGAAGTATAGCAAGGGCAGCATTGTATGATTCTGCTAACCTACATGGGAGAGGCAACTATATCGTACCCATCCTGAAGCTCTGGCCCATTTGATTTAACACACCTCAAACAGCTCTATTGATAGGCAATAACCACTTGAGGATTCAAAAATGTTTAGGCTGATCCATTCAACATAAACGTCCCTAATCTCATAAGTTGGTTAGCTAATCTTGGTGATCTCCAAATTAGTTCAGTTGATTAACGAGCGTCATAAGTCACAGTCTTCATTAACACCTTAAATCTCTTTACATTCCCACAGGGCTAGGCTTTTTCTTGCCTTCCTCAAGCATCAGTACCAGGCTGCCACTGTCTCCATGCATGTTAAATGCTTGCTGGTTCTCACCCATAATCAGGAAATCAGTGAAAAAGCAATTGCCCTTCTCGTCATTGTACTTAAAGGCATATGCCATGATGCTTCCTTCTGTTAGCCCTGAGCTTCTGCCAACTTTTATTACCCTCCTCCCCACGATGCTGTTGATGTTTGCTTGCAAGTCAATAGTTATAACATCTCCCATCTCACCTACCCCTTTGATAGTAGTTGTGACTTTGAAGACATCAAAACTGTCCCCGAATGGAATGAAAGCACCATCAGCTCGCACAATTGTCTCTGTCGCATGAGCAAACATCATCAAGTATCAATATTGTCATATCAAGAAACGAAAACCAGAATTCTTCTTTCAACTCATAGAGAAGTTTATAAAATGGACAATATAGAATGCGTGAACAGTAGACAGCTCAAAAACAAGTAGCAAAGAGGGAAACTTGGATTCACACTTGTAAAAATTCCATACCACTGCTCATTTGTAATAAAATACGTTGCCCTTTCCATTGCACCCAAACAAACACCAGGTCCAACATTTGGAAGCAGTGGATGGAACATCTTCTGGTTGGGGTAGTCCAAATCAACCACAACATGCTGATTTGTCAGAAACCCAACCTGACGAGTCCCTGTCCTACTTTGTACTATGGCTCCAAGTGTACCAAATGTCTCCTAACATGTGAAATTCACCAGAGAGAGAAATGTATCAGAATTGTCAAACTAGTAATGATGCAACAATTATTTACATATATTGCAACTAAAAATCTGCCAATCTTCACCTCTATAGTGTAAAAAACACCATCAGTTGTTTAATTGATATATGATGAAGCATGTACACACTCTCAGCATTTCTCGAAGTTTTTTGAAAGGAGGGGAAAAATGTGCGGAAAACATCTAATGACACCAAAAACACAGAAACACATGACATGGTCATTTCTATTTTCTATACACAAATATGGACATCATCATGCTGCAATTGAGTATATCGGTAAACAAAATGATGATAGATTCGAGAGTGATGCCCCTCGAATATCAATGTAGACATATCAATTTGCCACTAAACTGTACACTATCATAATGCATCAAATGCCCTCATTTGATATGCTAGTTTATACAACTCAATTAAATAAAAAATACTAAACAGTTTGTTAGATCAATATAAGACATCAATCTTGATTACATAAAAAGTCCTATAGTTGATCCGAAAATTGAACTAAGTCCACAAGCATGACATCAAAAAACTAGACACGTCCAGATTATGACCATGCTCTAAGGCTATGCAACTGATCCTTGAGATAAAATTTAGAAACTTGGTTGTAAGGTGCACACCTCCAAAACAAACGTAAAATTATAGAATGACTAAATTTCAAGACAAGCAGTTTGTATTCAAACTTTGAAGTTATTCACTAGCTTTTTACTTGAGATCTTGGAGCGATGGATGGGTCATTGCCCCTTAAACATTCAGCCAGCTCTCTGTATACCTCTTGCTTAGGGGTTGCTGTTGGAATACCAAAATAAGAGAACTCTACCACATCAACATCACACCATATGCCTCTAGCTGGTCAAACGTGAGAGTTAAAGAGGACAAACTCTTGCTACAAAAGACATGTAGATGAGAGTTAAAGAGGAAAAACTCATAGCAAGTTTGATGTTGTCAACCATGAAAGTATTTGATGTGGTGAGCCTTGATTTGGTCCTTCAATCATACTAAGAGAGATCAAAATTTTCCTACAAGCTTGAATAGAATTGGCTAAGTAGCTGCATACTGAAAAGAATCCCTGCTTTTGAAGATTCTTAGAGAATCTAATATTGAGTCCTACAACAACATGACAAGTGCAAGTAAGATGCTTCTCTACAACTTAGGGCCATCAACATGTACATTAGTATATGAATTTGTTGTGATGTATAATCAAAAAGTGTTTGTGTCCTTAAAAATGAATTCAAACATTTGGTACCCCTCATCATGAAGAATGCCCAACTCCTACACCATCTTGGAGAGTTGATGCCATCATCCACCCAACAAAATCTGCATTTCCTACACACCAGGAAACATCATTAGAAATTTATGGACTGCTCCTATTGATGAGTCTTGGGAGAGATCTTTTCAAATGATGCATCACCTTAAAAATCTTATAATCCACTACTTTTCAAGAGGTGCAAGCATTGATCAATGGCAAAGGCCAAAAGCACTATGTCAAAGCTGCCCTGATGTATCACAACCAAGAGAAACCCTACCATTTTTAGTAAACTGCCTTCCCTTTGATCTTGCAAGAGTGCAATCTCCCATAGCTCCATGAAAAATCTGTGCTAGTGGTTGTACACTTCAGGCTTTGTAGTCCTATCCACCACAAGACAATTAAATAATGAAATGATATTAAAATTATTTGCTAATGAAACAATGGCTTCCAAAAGACTTTCACGAGCTGCATTTTTGTAATTGGTTGATATTCTTTTAGCTAGCATTAAAAAAAATTAAAATCAATAGAATCCCTTAAGCAGAGTTAATAAGACTTTGATTCAAGTAGCCCAAAAATAAAGATACTCTTAACTTTGAAGCTTTCTTGAGAAGAGCAGTACCTAAATTAGTGGGAGACCAGTGCCTTGCAGTAAGGTTCTTAAACTATATACTTGCAAATTGACTTACAGAAATTTCTGCACTTGGTGTAACAACAACTTGAAGCAAACCCATGAGGTGACTAGGTACATGTTGATACTGAAAACTGATCATTAAAAGTCCAAATGTTTAGGTAGTCAATTACAAAGAATGACATCACTGACATATTGAACCATACACAATTAGCTTTAACATTCAAAACATGCCTAAGGTGGTACTTTACGGATGCCATCTTATTATCTCTTATGATTCAGCTGCATAAGGTAGAAGAAACTCTAAATATTGTCTAGAACCAACTCCAAATCATCCAAAAAAATTAGTATTAAGACAATTTTAGAGTGGAAGTGAAAGTCTTAAAAATGCAACATGGTGTGAGAATCATAAACCAGCTAAGTCATCATTTCTTAGTGCTCCTTAATGCCCATTCAAATGCGATTCTGTTTCAACTAGCAATTTCAGTAGAAGCTGACTCTATTGATCTATGAAGTACAATCCTAATAGTTAAATTCAGCCTGCACAATATGCTTGCAAGTTTTAAAAATGTGGCACCACTTGAAAATCATAAAGCAGCTAGGACACCAATGCTTAATGCTCCTTAGAAGGCGATCTAGATTCAGAGTAGCAAATTTAGTTGAATCCATTGATTTGTGAGGCATTATCTGAGCACATAAATTCAGCTTGCACAATATGTTCAAAACGACATTACAACTTTTTTTCTGACATTAACAGGGTTTCTTGTCTCTCAATGTATTGATTCTCATATTAAAATTGATCATAACATTGCTTTGTGTGGCTAATGCAAACAGATTCTGACTGAAGCATAGAAGATTGCATGGAAACCATGAATTAACCGAGACATAGAGAAAATGATACTTATTCCAAATCAAGCATGCCTATTACACTTTGTTCAGGAAAAATCAACAAAGATATGCATGATTAGGCAAAGCAAGAGAGCATACCTGAGCGAGCGTAGCTTCACTAGCTTTTTGCTCCTCTGGATTAGGACTAAGGACTAGCTGAAGCACGGAACCAAGAGTCGGCGCATAGATCCATGCCCGCAATGCCGATAAAGGCCACCGATCCTTTTTATGCACTGCTGAGGCCTTCAATCAGAAGCTTCCTCTTGTGAACGTCGATGAGGAAGGAGGCTGCTTCTGTAATGATACCTTGTGATGTTGACTGGCTATGGCATCTCAAAGCAGTTTACAGCGCCGTAGATATGCAAAGCCTAATAAAGGTCTAACCATGGTTCGATTAATCGAATTTCTCATCTAACCATGGTTCGGTTAATCGCTCCTTGCCCTTGCTTATAATTAAGGGTGAAAGAGGTAAAGTGCATGCATTGAAACATTTTTGAGAGGCACTTAGGGTAATAGATAGGACAAGACACACACATGTAAATTGTACCTTGGCTAGCCTATGGAGTTGAAATTATAGCATGTGTGGCCGACACATTTTAACTAGTGCAACTTGTCAGTCAACACGTATAGAGATGATGGAGTACCCTCTATAATTGAGGGTACCCCATGAACTTGGTGGAGTTCATAGAAGCTATCAATTGGAGATTGATCAATAAGAACTTCTCTATTCTCCTTTTGTGTTCTCTCTCTACACACAAAAGCTCTTGCCAAGTTGATGAATTTCGCTCAAGTGTTGTGACTATAAGGACCTAAAGCCCTCACAACACACTCACAAGCCCATATCCTCGGGCACGACATGGCTCTAAGGGAGTTGATATAAATTTACTATCCCCTTTATTGCAACAATGCCATGGTACATCAAGCTAGATACATATAAGCCTTGTAGCAAAATTTCTATCCAAATTGGCTCTTACTAGCTTATATTTAACACCGCACAATAGCTAATCACTAAAACCAAACACCAATTTCTAAGGGGAGAAGGGTCACCACATTTATTGTGGGTTTGGAAACTTCTCTGAAAATGTTCACCTAAGCAATGGCTAACATCTGAGGCACACCCCCTTTTGCTCTTCCTTCTACCACCTAGTGTGAATCTATCCTTAGTTTGCATTTTTACCCATAACATGATTGACAAGGTCCCATATCAAATCGGTATTGTATGCCTTAGTGGAGGAACTTTCAAATTTGACTCTATTTTGTGTGTTCTAAAATGGGCTCCACATTGTAACTACTATGTGGTCTATTTTTTGTATAACATTGATGGCACTCCATCTTTTTATCTTTCCCTATTATTCATTTCAAGCTTTAAGTTTTTCCAACCTCACTTATGATTTGAAAAGTTGTGTGAAAGTAATTCACTCAATTCTTATGCAAGAGTTACAGGCTGTGGGGGAACCAATACAAGTCACAAACTCGGGCCCCCTTACTCTAATGGAGAGGACTAAAAGGGAACTTGGGTAACTTCCAAGTTAGCCCATAAAAACAACTTTACAAAGCAGATGCAAAAACATTCAACTTAATGACTATCACTAAAAGAGTATTAAGCTAACTTCCAAGTTATGGAGTTTTTTATCTATTGAGTGCTTTGCAATTTACCATGTTTTTTGACTGTGTAGATAGGAACTTAAGACCTTATCATATGATTCCAAGCATCCTTCAATTAGGTGTTGAATCCTTCCCTTTCTAGAGAGGAGGTGTTGAATCCTTCCCTTTTTGTTGTTATATTAGGTAAATAATCTTGCTTTTGCTCGCATTAGTCACAACCCTAGATAGCTTTAGAAAACTTTCATACACTTTCATCAAATACATCGACTAGCTGCTTCTCTACTTGCACAATATTGGTAAGTTATTGTTGGTAGCAAAGAATTGGGAGACCAAGTGTCTTCTTACTCCATGTTGCACCTTCAAATCCAAATTCCTAAGCAAAGGGTTGGTGATTATGGTGGCAAAGATTAATGGGACAATGGGACACCCTTTGGCATCGACATATTTACCTCAAATGGACCTAAGCATAGACCATTTACAAATACATTCCAAAGAGATTGAAACATCCCTATATAAATTCCACGATTCCTCCTCCATCATCTATCATAGTGATGAAATCTTGTTGCTTATTTTGCTTCATCAATTCATAAAATTAATTGGTTGAAGAACCAGTCCCATAAGATACCATTTCCCTCAGACTAACTTTTGGCAACTTCACCTTTATGTTTTTGCAAATCCTCCATGTAATGCTCCACTTCTTTGAGAAGTTGATAAAACATCCCATTACTAGAACACTTATAAAGAGTCATAATAATATAGTACTCCTTGCATTGCTAACTACTAACATGCAACCCTCTTTGAATCCAATCTTGATCTTTGCCATACATCTTGGTAATCTCAGTTATGATAGCTATGGATCTCATCTAGTTCTATGTTGGATTAGCCATTGGATTGTTGGTTTGTTTCCAAATATCCTTCAGCTCTATAGGTTGAATCCTTCCCTTTCTAGAAAGGAGGTGTTGAAAGAGAGGGGCTTCCATTTCTTTCTCCTACTAAACATATCCTTCTTGGATGGACTTCCTAGGCACCTCACAGTGCAAGAGATCATAGTGAGCCAGCTAATTAACATTATATCTTTGTTCGAACCTCCATAATCCAAAATAGCAAAATAGCCTTGTCAATAAAACATTTGCAAGAATCTTTTAAAGGGAAATCTTTTATTTCTTACCTCCATTAGAATTCAAAGATTTTGGTGGTTGAAATTATTTCTTTCCATCCCACTTTAACTTCAGCATCTCTAGGATCATGACTGATGATTAGGTTGCTCCTTAGGTTCCTTCTTTTGAGGCTTGTTTGTTTTCTTGAATTTACCCTTCTCAACCTATGTTTTTTCCTTTTTGCTTCTTTTGAAGTTCTTCCTTATCTCCACTATTTTCTCCTTTGCTTCTTCTTATCTCAATTCCTTTTTGGGCATTCCTTTGCAAAGCACCCATCTTCTTTGCATTTGAAGCATGTATCCAAGAAGAGGGAGAATTTGACATCGAACAAAAACTCAATCCCATTAGGATCAAAAATCCAAAGCATCTCAAGGATCTTCTTCCTCTTATCCCAAAGTACGAGAGGCCACTTGCTCCACTAGTTGATATTATATAGAGCACTCTACCTAGCACTTCTACTAGCACATTAACTTCTCCATCTTGCAAAGTAGGAAGTCCATGAAAACTAGGCCATATTAGGCATTCAATTTGCAAAACCTCCTCAAGAATAAAATCATGATGCCATCGAAGCATGTAAACAAGGCTCACTTTAAGCCAAACAAGTGAACCCAAAACCCAATCTCTTTTTGCTTTAGATGAAAGCAAGACCCAAAAGAAGTCTAATGGCAAGCAAAAAAATGTGAGCACCACTTTGATCCATAGTAGGTGAGCCAAAACAATCTAGCCAACTCATCCTCAAGGGGGACCTTCCTTTAAAATACATGTACATGTTGCATAGAGAATACTTAGCATTGCTTTGCCGAATGCATGGAAACAAGGATACCACTCATGCACATAGCACTTGCTCCCCAAATTCTATTGTGACTCTCTTTTAATTCTCATTGAAATATATTTGGTCACCCCACATCTTCTTCTCTAGCTCTTCCATGTTCATGCTAGCAATGACAATGTTAGCATAATCCATCTCCATCCCGTTGTCTTGCTTCTATTGCTTTATGTTTGTACTGTGTGTTCCATCATCTCTTACTCCTTGTTCACCCCCTGAATATGATACATGCATGAAAGTGGGAGTATATGCCGCATGTTGGTAAGAAATGTTACTTTTTTAATGAACTTAATACAGCTACCCTAGTTAATTGACCATGTGCCATGACTATCCATTGGGAGTTCCCCTCTTCAAGTTTCCGCATATTCAAGAGGTTCTATGTCTTTCATTTAAGGAAAAGGCTATTACAATTTGAATTGTTTCTATTTTGCTAATGGATGGATATGCTCCTTGTTTGTAAAGGGCTCAAATAGCTTTTGATAACTATTTGTGCTTATATGGATGCTAGGTATATCCCACACTTCAGGGGGGATTTGAGGGGAATTTCAAGATTTAGAGCCATGGCATTGAGTTGAATTGAATGAGATTATTCTTTGTTTTAATGTCACAAGAAAAAAATTTATATTGATAAAAATGATATTTTATTTGTGGATGTGTAAACTATTTGTGCTATGTAAGTAAGAATTAAAAGTTATCAAAATGCACAAATGTATCTTATAGCACATGTACATTTTGGATGCATACAAACATATCCATTACAAGTGTGTATTGACATTGTCTTATTTGAGATTGACTACATGGTTGATGGTTAGGCCTATCGATTGTGATGTGTATTACTTAACATGACTATATAAGCATGACTATGTTAGATATTCTATACAAACTTGTTTTGATTTACTGTGCATGCGCATTATCCTATGATCCATAGCTTCATAATTTTATCCAATAAACATGGTTATATTAGGTGATATATAGAAATTTGTCTTGCTTTACCATATAGACACTTATTTTACTAGTTATAGCTTCAAATCTATCTAGTAAAATTAAAAACCTAGTTTCAATTTAAAAAACCCTAGTTACTAACTAGAAAAAATTGTGTATTTACTAGATATAAGGCTATCTACCATCTAGTTTAGTGTCTAAAGTTCCTTGTGTCTATTTTAATATTGGCCTTGTTGAGCATGTTCTTAGGACAAAAAGCATGCTTTTATTTTAGCTCTCTTATTTTTTCTCAAAAGATAAATTCAAAATTTTTCCAATCTTTATTTGTTCTTCTTTTCCTCTTGTGTTTTCCTTTTATTATGATGCACTTTCAATGTTCCATTGAGAATTTGCAAGAGTTTCTACATTGTTTGAATTATTTCACCTACCTTTGAGATTGGTGAGAATTTGATATGCTTCCATCGATACTTTTCTATGGAATTTCTCAACTTCAAACCCTAATAAAATGAGGATTTCTTTGTTTTGGAGCACTAGTTCTTTGTAAAGGTAATATACTTCCACCCTTGTAAGGCTATTTAGGTGTAGCCTTCTTGTTATTCAAGTCACCTCATAGTGAACCTTAAAGTAGCTTCCCATCTATCATGTTGCAAGCTTCCACATAGAGCTAGCTACAATAGTTGGCAATCACTAGAATCCTTGGTACTTATATTTTTGTGTTAAGACATGAAGTTTATAAGTTTAGTGCTAGTTTGAAAGGTGATAATATTTCATCATACAACTAGCAATGTAGTTTGCTTTATTTTCTATAGCCACATGTTTTGGGCAATGCAATTTAGCTTTTTCTCAATATGGCTACGCACTTTGCCTTGGTGGTTCTTTTTTTCCATGTGCACTTCCATGACCAATATGGTCATGCACTTGGTAATGTGCGTTCCTTTTTAATATGGCTATCTAATTTTCATGATGGGGTATATATGATTGTGTGGTTTTCTTGCCATGCACTTTGAATGTTTGCTCTTGTTGCTCATTTGGACAGTAGGGAATATGATGTTAGTGTGTGGAGTTTCTATTTAATCCATTGGTGCAATATGCTTTTTTCTCACTAATATAATCATGAGCTTTGCAATAAGATGACGTCATGGCCATGATATATGCTTGGTCAATGTGGCCATGTACTTTGCTCAACATTGTAAGTGTTATTGTTGCTAAATGCAATGACTCTGTTGTTGGGGCCACACAGTTTGTGTTATTCGTGTGTACTAAACATCTTTCTTTTAATTTTCTTTTTTGTTATTGTGATTACCTTTCAACAATTGTGGTCTTGCTTTTGTGTCAATGTGAAAAGCTTAGCTGTGAGTAAGTATTATACAAATGTAAATGTCTAATCAATGAATATTTATTTACTAATTATACCTAGAAAAATCATGAGTTCCAAGTTAACTTGATAGAATATCTATAATTCCCTAGTTAGAGGAGATAATGTTGCTATAGGGCTTCAATTCTCTAGATACTATCTAGGAAAAGGATGTTACTAGTTAGAAGAGACTAGTGATGGCAAAATTATCTAGTTATAACTAGAAAATTCTACATTCTTCCTAGTTTGGTTAGTAATCTTCCTAGTTATAATTTGAACTTTCTATATAGTAAGTGGTTTAGAGTTTCTTGTGACCTTTATCCTTACCTTCTCGAAACCAACATTATCAACTTGAATTGAGAAATAGAGAATTGTGATAAACATCATCTTTATCTTATCCTCATTGTACCTTTAATTCCCTATTACATAAAAGTAGGGAATCACATCCTTATAATTCCTTATGTAGGGATTTTCAAAGGAATGTGTGGAATGCTCTATATTCCCTATTATAAGATGTAGGGAACGTAGGGACTTTCAAAGGAATGTAGGGAATGCTCTATATTCCCTATTATAAGATGTAGGGAATGCAATTTCCTAGTTACAGATGGGGAATACGTACTTGTATACATAGGAAATATTGGAGAATTTCCTATATTTCACCAAATTGCCTATCTGGGGAATGATTGAAAGTTCCTTGTGCGATGGGGAATTGGTTGAGCTATGTTGGCTCTCGAGGAAAGACATGGTGGCGGCAAAGTATGTGGTTAGAAATTTTGGGAGTCATTGATTGCCAATGACCTGGTACAAATTCACACCATACAAAAACATTTCTTTCACTTGCAACCAGTCCTCACAAACAGATCTCTTCAATCAGATGCTACAGGATTTTATTGCAATCCATGCTCTACGACTCGGCATGTAGCAAATCACTCCTCATTTCTCCTCAATCTGATAGCCACAAGTTCTCCTTTGGTCCCCTCTCATCTACGTGTATGATTGTATTGGCCTCATTCTCTAAATTTGCTAGTTGCAATAACATCTTCTGTGAGACGTTACCCTCCCATTGGTTAGCAGCATCAATGCCTTGCCTTCTCATTTGATCTATAGGTATGACATCCTGTTCTTTAGATTCCATATGTTTACAAATGCAAGAATTTGGAAGTTCGAAAAACAGAAAGAGACTCCCAAGATTCTTTACGTTTGGCTCTATTGTTCTCTTATGACCGTAATAACGTTTGCTTCTAGCAAGGACCCCTTCCATATTTCCATTGCAAATTGCAATAAATACATCACTCTTCTCACAAACAATGTAGTCAATGGGTGCCATACGAGAAGCATGACAAGTAAATGGCTCAAGTTCCTCATAGATAGCCAATGAATCTTTGGTATGGTAATTGGGGAATAAAGCCCTTAAAGGAGTCAAAGTATCCTTGCTATTGTATATTTCCCCTGATGCAACATAGATAGGAGAATTACTATCAAATCCTAGAGCTTGCAGCATCAAGCCAACTTCTTCAGGTGTGAGGGGACACTTTCCACTCCAATGCTCACTATCATACTTCATTGGAGAGAGAGTTGTTTATCACTTTCAACGTTCCCCAAGCCCTCTTTTCTCTTTGTCACCACCACCATAATAGCAGCCAGTAAAAGCTAGTATATTAGGTTCAAATCTTAAGTGCAAAGCAATATATCGGCCACTCATTTTTTATTCAATCTATTCACCAAAAATATGCCCATGTCAACAATAGATGATGTAAACTACAAAGCATGATAATTCACTCTATAGCACAACTTTTGAAAATTTAGATTAAGATCACTTGCCAATCTATAGTCAAATTTTATCAAACACACATAGCCTACAATCCTTCCAGAAAGATCCATGATTCAACACTAGAACGACTAGAGTGGCATTTAGAATCTGTTCAACCATCACATCATCAATAATTCCAATTCTTTGTTGATTAGCCCTCCACTTGTTTTCACAAAGATATATCCATTTGACCCCCATTGCGATATGCATCGTGGAAATGAATGTGTTGGTGTACTGCATCCATGATAATATTTTGCCAATGATGATGCCCAAATATTATCTTTTGAGATTTCCCTAACAATTTGAATGAAGCATTGTTTTGCCTTTCTCCACATAACTAGCCCTTCTTATAAAAAATAGGATACAATCCAGAACCTCCTACATGAAAAGCATAATGTTGCAATGGTGTTGGCCTGAATTAGTTTGTATACACAACATGGCCAATGATGATGCCCAAATATTATCTTTTGATATTTCCCTAACAATTTGAATGAAGCATTGTTATGTCTTTCTCCACATAACTAGCCCTTCTTATAAAAAATAAGATACAATCCAGAACCTCCTACATGAAAAGCATAATGCTGCACTGGTATTGGCCTGAAGTCTGTATATAGAGCATGGCACAGTTGTTTGTGCAAACAGTATATCCATTCTACAAACTCAATTGCATTGGACATTGCAACTGAGAAGAACACTATTTTATAGCTAAAGAAAGAAAACTTATACTTTCTTCCCACACAACCTCTCGTTCTCTGTCTCTGATGTAATGAATTTCATCAAGGATTATCCAAGAAACCTCCTTAAGACCCTTATAGCCTTTGTAAACCATCCCTCTTAGAATTTATGTTGTCATCACAATATAGCTTACATTGGGGCTATAGAAACATCTCCACTCTTCTCCTTGAGTAAGTGGACAAAATCCATATTCTTCAATGTCCTTGAGTCTTGAAAACTTGATACCTTCATACGTACCTATTTTTTCCATGCATTGTGCCCTAACAAAAAATATGCTTTGAAAAAGATTTTTGTTCCATCATCCATGATTTGAAGAGGACATGCAAAATTGATTTCATGCTGTGCATCCAATCAAACCATGATCCACACAAAAATTATGAATGCACATAAGGAAATGTGCCTAGCCTATCTATATGTGCTTGTATGTCATGAAAAACGCAAACAAATACACACACAATAGAAAATAAATTCCTAATGACACTGACTAATGAGATCAAATTCTTGGTGAAAAAGTTTGCCCTCAGGTTTATAGTGGTGGACCGGTAGTATCATGACATCTGCCGCTCCGAACGTACACATCCTCCAGCATGTGTCAACTTGTTTACCACACTCGCAACATTGTTTCCACCAAGTTCATATGGAAAATTATCTTGGTAATATGACAACTAGGTAAACTGGAATAGGTTATCATAGCATCCTCCCAAATCATATGGAAGATTCAAAGAAGTTAAGTTTTCATAAATCATCATAACATCTAGTGGCATAGTCTTCTCTCTTGCAAAAATATGCTCCATAGCTGCCATATCTTCTTTGGCTAATTGATCATTAGACCATGCCGTGACTCCAAACTTATCCATATCCATATCCATAAATGGCATAAGCATTGGAAAATCCTCATTACTATCCAAAGGTATTTTAATCCTCTTGACAATTGTCTTATATTTTATTTGAACTTTGGCTTCTTTGCTACAACTTGCAAATTTCAAATTTTGCTGTAAATTCCCTAGTAAACACAAATTTTGTTGTGTATAAACAACACCCAACTCTTTTAACTGATAAAAATCGGCCATATCTTTTTCAAACAGCATATAAACAGCCCAACAATGAGGCTCATAGCTTACTTCAGTTGTAAATTTTGTTTGCTACTGTAAATGGGCACTTTGTAAATCTTTTTGGTGAAATATTCTAACAAAGAACACTGTTTACTAAGAATTCTCAATATCCAAATTTCCTTGCAGCATGAAATCAACAATGTTGCAATTCATCAACATAGAATTGACCTGTAAGACATATTACAACTCTTAATTTTAGCTTTTAGCAAGGCTAAAAGATTCTCCATAGTATCCGAGCATAATAGCCCGTTATAAAGACCATTAGTAACCTCCTCCTCAAAATCAATCTCCTAGCTCTTCTTCAAGTCCATAGTTGCCTCAATGTCGAAAAGCATCTTGATTTAGGTTGCTTTTTTGACTTTGGATCCTTTGTCTTTGAGGCTTTCTGATCTTCTAATATTTTCAACTTTTGAACATCAACCATACTTTGCTCTGGTTCTAAGGACGAAGGCTGAAAAACTAGATCATCATGTCTTTTTGGCTTCTCCTCAACAAGCACTTCGACTTCCTGAGATTTCACCATCATGGAAGAATTTGTAGGTCATTTAAGTTCTTTAAAATCTCCTCCATATCTCTAACAGTGGGTATTACAGTTGATCTAACAATTGTAGCAGGAATAGGCATAGGTATAGACATAAGATGAGAAATAGAAGAAGTAGTGGATGGTGCAACATGAGAACTAGGATAGATCGTGGTAAGTGATGATATTGCTGGGGATGATTGGATGCTGTTCTACAAGCAAGTGTTCCATCTCCACCTCTTTGTTAGTGTAGAGATTGCATTGATAGCATCCTTCCAATCTGTCTTCAATCCCATAGGTTGCATATGATCTTCAAGAAGCTCTCCTAACTCATCCTAAAGTGCAAGATTAGCCGCTTGCAAGAATAAATCCACTTTCTCTGAGTTTAGCGCTCTTTTCTCTAATGCATCCAATTGGTTATATTGCTCTTCAAACTCTTGCAACAACTCAGAAGCAACAAGTCCTTTGTTGGGCTAATTGACCCACTCTCTGAATTTCTTCCACATAGCAATACCATAATCCTCCATAAAATATTCATCTTTGAGCACTTTATTGAAAACATTCCAAATTGAGCCTTACATAAACAAATCGATCACTCTATCTTGCAAAGCAAGCGTGACAAGCTGTAGGAAATAGTTGCTCTAATTGATCGGAACTGCAAAGAAGTGCATTTGGATTTCAAAGCCTTGAAGATAGAATAATACATTCTGGTCATCAAATAATTTGCGCTCACTAACCATAGCCTTGATCGCCTTTGTTGCACCATATGTATGCTCTTGTTCTTGATTCAACATTCATTGTTGATCCAACTGTTGTTGATATAACTGCTTCTACTACTGCACAGATAACTACATCTGTTGATTCTCCATCATAATGGCTGAAGAAAGAGTTTGCAATAAAGTCTTCATCTCATCAGTCAAAAAGGAAGAAACATTCAATGATGAAGGTGGATTATTTGAAGAATCTCCCATCTCGATGATCACAAGAGCGACAATTTCACGTCGGATTCACCAAATGTCACATAGAATTCACGCGCGGGTTCGTGAAAGTCACTCGCCACCGCAGGGACACCTTGAGATGGGAGAATTCAAAAAAATAAAACTTACTCTAAAGAATTTTGAATGTGAAGACAAATTCTTGATTGAAAATAAAAACAAGTTACAGGTTCATAAGATTTTCAGTTTTGATCACAAGGGTTTTGGAAAAGACAAGATGAATTGCCATTCTGAGAGAGAAGAGAAGAGAGTAGGATGACAAATCTTATGGAAGAATTTTGAGGAGCATGAAGCTCGACTCAAAAACCTAATGTCGTACAGAATTTGATGTTAATATTCAAAAATAGGTGAGAAGCTTTAAGCTCAACTCAAGCCAATGTACATAGCAACTCGGGTATGTTCAATGTAGGCGAGGGGCTTAAAGCACGTCCTCAAACCTTCTTGAGGCCTCACGATGATGGAATATTTGATATCATGAGAAGTGTACACTACAACATATAGGCCTTATACCGACGTTTAAAGCGACGAAAATACAAACAACGAAATTTGCCCTCGTCATTGCAAAAAGCGTCGTTATTAATGATGCCATAGAAACGTCAGTATTGGCGTCGTTATCAGCATCGCTATTGGAGTTGCTATGCACGTCGCAGATCGTCGCTATCAGCGTCGGTATTGGCGTCGCTATCAGCGTCGCATTGCATAGCGATGCCAATAGAGATGTGAGTAGTAAAATTTGCGACACTAATAGTGATGGTAACAGGGAAAAAATGTTTTTGTGGTAGGGTAGCTTGCACTGTGTGCTTTATGAGAGCCATACAAAATAGTTTCTGCACTACTATGTACAATGCACTTGCAAACAAAAACAATGTATACTGAAATCATAAAACTAATACATGAAATAAATACATGATCACATAAAAAGCGATTGGTATAATCATGACAGGATATCACTAATACATAGAACATGTCTACATAGATCAGGTGACTCAAAAATAAAGGTGTGTGAGCTCCAGTTATCCAAGGGCGAGCTACGCATCCTCGTCCCCCAAAAGCTCATCCCGTCGCAAAGGAGTATCGAACGAAATCTCCAGTAAAAGAAACAACACATCAGTCCAACATACAATAATGCATTCAAATATCTCATGGTAACTACAAACAAGAAAGATGAGTGACTTACAGGGCCGCCGCGTCTATACAATCGGTTGATCAATGCATTGAGACCGTACTTCTCTGCATATCGAATCTCAAGGCCAGACAGATTGTGATTTATAATGGAGTGCTGCAAAGAAAACAAAATGCTAACTGTTAGAAACATGATTGTCAGTACAAAGAATATTTAAAAAAAATAAACAAGAAAAACTTAGAAAGTCCTCCAAATATGTCCTGTGGCCGCCACTCCCAAGATGATGGACCACTCCAGCCTCGAGTCGTGCCCTCGCTGCCTCGCGCTGCTAACTCCAACGTCCTGGAAAATCTATAGCCTCCTCCCTCAGTCGGTACCAGACGTCTGCATCTAACCACTCGGGATTTGCAGCCCTACTCTTGATTGCTTTGCATGCATCGGATCGTCTATGTGACATGTATGCGCACATGCAATCCATCATCGAGCCTGGCGTAGAGAATCTATCTACTGCGGCTGGCACCGGAAACTCCTCGTGCAAGGATGCTACTATGTAGTCCTTGATCCCCTCTGGTATGTTCTTCCAATGATTCAATACGTTGTGCCGAAAAACTTGTTGGCACAACTCTCTCATGCGAGCCATCACCCTCCTCCCCTCATCATTCATGATGATGGCTCTTGACCTACTATTGACCAGATATCCATAATCCCTAGGAGTTTGCCCAAGATGGGTCCTCTCCCATCTGCGTCCACGCTCCTGGGCATATCCAGGAGACCGCTCTGCATCCGATGTACCAACGAGGGTAATCTCTCTCGGAGTAGCACCCAAAGGGATGCCATGCTGACAGCTGCGCAAAAGTAGGAGTAATTGGAGTAGACATCCCCATAGGTGTGACAAATCCTGGAGGTGACGCAGCTCCAGCTGAATGATGAGACGGAAACACCGTGTCCGCGCCTCCACAGCATCCACGTGAGCCAGGAGACCGAGGAGTCGCACCTGTATCCCGTCTAGACCAAGGGCTCACTGCTCTATATCTCTGCAACATCCCCCTGATCCCGATACACTCCCTCCCTCTGGCCAAAGTCGTGAGCGTCGAGATCGTTTGCTCGAAGCCTATGCATCCAATCGCGTTGAAGCAGATCTAGCAAAGCGCCCTGACAAAGAGCGAGACAGCTCCTGGTCTGCACCCCTTGCTTTCGACCCCTCTATTTACATAAGTAATCCTAGATGCCATTAACTAATATCACTTTCCACTTTGTTTCATCATAGTTCTTTTGTAGTCTCATTTTGTTGACACCTAGGATTACTTATACAACTACACTAGAGGGCTTTGAGTATCTTAGAGGAGCTCTACTCAATGTTGCTTGCTCAGTGTGGTTTATTAAGGGATGCAAGGCCTTTAGCAAGGTATAACTATGTTCTATGCGTTAGTCTTCATGCTACTTAGTTTTCATGCTATATACTACTTAATTGCATACTAGTGGGTTTTGAGTCCTGACTATCCCAGTAATACAGTAGGTTGTACCATGTGTTAGGGCTCAAATTGCATCATCTACCTTAGTACTTGTAAGCATGTAGGTGCATGAAATCAGATAAGCATCTTTTCAGTCATGACGAATGAAAGATCTTTAGAGCAGTACCTGTATAGGATCGATGATGCTTGATTCTACTACTCTGTTCTTGTTTCCTAGAAATTAGTCCTATCTATAATAAGTTATTTGTTCAAGAACGATCATGCTGAGAGTATTTTGATTCGTAATTTTTAGGGGAGCAGTGCTCTGTAAATGATTATGATGTATATCTTATGTCTACATATTCATCCTAAAGAATTAATGATCAATATGCATGTAAATCAATTCAAGAAGTATGCAGTAGTAGGAATATTTTAGGCTAAACTAGTGTTTCTGTGTTTCTATTATGGTCTATTGAGGCCATAAAATAAACTAAAGAAAATAATCATCAATTAAAGAGAAATACAATAGGGAACATTCATACTCATCCCTCAAATGTTACATATATATCATAATATGCATTAATCATGCATGTGTGTGTGTGTGTGCGTGTGCGTGTGTGTGTGTGTGTGAAGTAATATCATGAAGTAGTGATATGTGTTAGCGTACACCCTAGTTATGGGATATCAAGATGTCAAGTAAATTCTATATTCTTATGTACAGTTACCCATATATTCATATATTCTTTCTAGCACAACATCAACATTGATGGTATAGAAAATTTATGAGTATCATTGAGGATCTCTTAGTTTAAAAATAAACCAATCTCAACAAAAAGCATCTTAGTAATGTGGTTTTTTTGTCCTAGGTCCATGTATAAAAATTAATGCCATCTATGAAATTTATCAACTTTCATTGTAATGATTGGAAGACATCAAATGCAACAATGTAATACAAGGTTACCATGTCAAAGACAATATCAAATAGTAAAAATGTTTGTGCCTGTGTGGGGGTGTGTGTGTGTGTACCATAGTTATAAAATTTGTTCCAATCAATTATACTCATAGTCATAACCTTTGAAGAAAATACTCACCAATACACATGGCCCATGGTAAAGCACATTGCATACTATTATCGATAAGTCCATTATCGTGCATCTTAAATCTCCTAATTAGACTTTATAAAGTGTATGACCAATTTTTAGCCCTCTTAAGGAGTCGTTGATGTAATGGTACCCATAAAAAAAGCAAAGTGCATACCATTACCATAATCATGGATATGTTATCATTCCAATATATGCACACACAGGTGGACTACATCTTGAGTAGACAAAAGTTATCCATTTGAGTAGATATACATCCCCATAAAGCTATCCATTTGAGTATACATCTCTTTCTCTTTCTCTCGCTCTCTCATTTCCTCCCCCTCTCTCTCCCTCTCCCTCTCTTTCTCTCTCATTTCCTCTCCCTCTCACAATATATCCTAACACTCTCCAAAAGCAAAAGGGAGAGGGAGAGAGAGAATGCACTCTCCCTCCCTCTCGCTCTCGCTCTCCCTCTCCCTCTCTCATTTCCTCCCCCTCCTTCTCCCTCTCTTTCTCTTTCTCTTTCTCTTTCTCTTTCTCTTTCTTTCTCTTCCTCTCCCTCCCTCTCCCTCTCCCTCTCTTTCTCTCTCATTTACTCTCCTAAAAAAGCAAAAGAGAAAGTGATTTAAACCCTAAACACGCAAAAGAAGGAGAGAGGGAGACTCACTGATGAGATATGGTGACTATGGGGTGGCTCCTCTTCGTGATGAAGGCTCCTTCTCTCCTTCGCGAACAACAGCGGTAGCAGCGGCGGCAACGGTGAGCCTTCTTCCTCTCCCTCTCTCACGACGGTCGCTCTCTTTCTCTCGCTCTCGCTCTCAAAACACAAAACACAAAAACGCGAAATAAACCCGCACTCGGTGTCGGCCTGTTTTTTTTCCCTGTGGAGCATCGCTATTTGCGTCACTATTTGCAACGCCTATACCCGCGTCGCTACCCGTCGTCACTATAGGCTTAAATCCTTGTAGTGGTAAAGCACGTCCTTCTTTCAAAAATTCGATGGCAAGATCGAAGGGGGGAGGGATAAAATCTCTACCTTAAGCCTCACACATTCGAGTCAATATCAAGTTCAAAGAATGCGAGGGATAAAATATCTATCTCAAGCCTCATGCACTTCCATATAAGGTCTTCATGATCAAGGAGGAGGACAAGGCAAGGCTCCTCTAGTGCTGCCCTTTTATAGTTTTCCTCTCATGTTCGGTTTTTAAAAATCTTTGATCTTTATAGTTTTTAGCTCTTTCAAAAATTTAGCGCCTTATAGCGTTTCTCCTCTTCTTATAGCATTTAAAGCCTAAAAGATTAAAAGCTTTTATCTTACAGTTTAAAAAAAATCACCGACTTATCTATCAAATTCGTCATCATGACTCCAATCCAGACATAGCTCAATTCTTGGCTCCTGCAACTGCCTCTAAAAGCCTTTGTCGGTACAGGAGTTTATGAACTCAAACTGGCAGCCAAGAATGCTCTGATCTGATAGCTTTTGGTTGCGATGATGATGATGATCATCGATCCATCAATCTATCCTTTAATAGTAATCACAACTCACAATTCGTGGCTCACGAATAGCTCCGTTATCCATAGTATTTGGTCCAGGCAGTTATGGTACCATGATCATGGTCATCCATGGGCAATGAGGTTGAGCTACGTTGGCTTCAGAGGAAAGACATGGTGGTGGCAAAGTATGTGGTTAACAATGGTGGAAGGCCTTGATTGCCGATGACCTGGTACAAATTCAAACCATATAGAAACATTTCTTTCACCTGCAACAAGTCCTCACAATTAGATCTCTTCAATCAGATGCTTCAAGTTTTGATTAGATTCCATGTTCTTCAAACTCGACATGCAGCAGAGCACTCCTAATATCTCCTCAATCTGAGAGCCACAAGTTCTCCTCTGGCTCCTCCTTATCTGCATGCATAATTGTACTAACCTCATTCTCTAAATCTGCTAGCTACACTAACATGTTCTTTGACTTGTTACCCTCCTATTGGTTGATAGCATCAATGCCCTACCTTCTCATCTAATATACAAGGATGACATCTTGTTCTTAAGATTCCATATGTTTACAAATGCAAGAATTTGGAAGTTCAAAAAAATCCCGTCATGGTCTTATTTCGTTTGGTTCCCCCATGAAACCATTCTGAATAATCCTTACTTTTGAGGAAAATGCCTTCCATGTCAATTTTGGCTTGGACAGAATGAGATTCCCAAGCTTCTTCATGTTTGGCTCTATTGTTATCTTATGACCATAATAACATCTGCTTCCATCAAGGACCCTGCCATATTTCCATTGTAATTTGTAATAAATGCATCACCCTTCTCACAAACAATGTAGTCAATGGCTATCATATGAGAAGTGACAGCGATTTGGAGGTATAGCGACTGCAATTTGGAGGTATTTCCTCATACAATACAAGGATATGGAGGTATAGCGATGGCAATTTGCGACGTAAAATAGTGGCGTCGCTATTTGTATCACTATTAGCATTGCATTTGTGATGCAAATAGCAACGATACTCAGACGAAAAAAACACGGGCCGCAACCCGAGCGCATTATTTTGTGCGCATACAAAAAAGAGAGAGCGAAAGGGAGAGAGAACATCTTGCATTTGAGAGGGAGAGGGAGAAAAAGGGAGAAAGAGGGAGAAATAAGGCTTCTCACCACCGTTGCCGCCGTTTGTGAAGAAGAGGACGAGGTGTACGGAGGACGAAGAGGAGTTGCCATCACGAAAAGGAGCCGCCAAACGAGCCTTTACGATGAGTGCATTGTTCATTATTTCTTTTCTTTAGTGTTTTGTCTCTCTTTTTACTTTTTTTTAAATAATTTGTGTGTATCGAGAGAGGGAGAGGAAATGAGAGAGATAAAGAGAGGGAGAGTGAGAGGGAGGGAGAAGAAATGAGAGAGGGAGAGGGAGAGGGAGAGGGAGAGGGAGAGGGAGAGGGAGAGGGAGAGGGAGAGGGAGAGGGAGGGACAGGAAATGAGAGAGGGAGAGGAAGAGGGAGAGGGAGAGGGAGAGAGGGAAACATTAAACATAATAGGGAAAGAGAGAAAGAGAGGGAGAGGGAGACGAAGAGGGAGGGAGAGAAAATGAGAGGGAGAGGAAGAGAGAAAAGGAAAATGAGAGAGGGAGAGGAAGAGAGAAAAAAAATTAAACATAATAGGGAAAGAGAGAAACAGAGGGAGAGGAAGAGAGAAAAAAAATTAAACATAATAGGGAAAGAGAGAAACAGAGGGAGAGGAAGAGGGAGAGCAAAGAGAGGGAAACATTCAACATAATAGGGAAAGAGAGAGGGAGAGGAAGAGAGAAAAAACAATAAACACAATAGGAAAAGAGAGAAAGGAGGGAGAGGAAGGATAAAACATTAAACATAATAGGGAAAGAGAGAAAGAGAGGGAGAGGGGGGGAGAGGAAATGAGAGAGGGAGAGGAGATAAGAGAAAAAACATTAAACAGAATAGGGAAAGAGAGGGAGAGGGAGAGGAAATAAGAGAAAGAGGAAGAGAGAAAATGAAAGAAAGAACGAGGGAGAGAGGGAGAAAACATTAAACATAATAGGGAAAGAGAGAAAGAGAGGGAGAGGGAGAGGGAGGGAGAGAGACAAGGAGGAAAAGGTTGTTGTTTTCTTGTTTGTTGTAGTATTAATCTGAGATCATTGATCAAGGGATCTTAGATTTTTAGCAAACGATAAGAAAAGTTAATATCAATCATGCATTGTACTCGCAAGCTAATTGCATGCCATATACAAAAAGATTGGGTGTGGCTGGCAAACTTTCTATCCAGGGAGGACGTCTCGTCCCAAGGAGGAGTGCACCCTTTGCGGCCAATTAGAAGATTTCGTGGGCATGCGATGGATGGAGTGCCTAAGCCAATCCACCACTTGGAAGGTACTACCCAATCTATACCATCAAGACCAGAGGAGACAGGTAGCCTTCCAGATCTACCTACAATCTTGGAGCTTGAGATGGAGGCAACGATCGATGCATTGATTCCTATGGATGTCGAGACTTCTGATCTACTTAGAAAGGAAGAATCCATATCATTATATGATGGGTGCCGAGTATCTTGCATGAAGACACTCCTTACACTCCTAAGTGTGCAAGCAAAATACAGGTGGAGCGATGGAGTGTGACTGAGTTGTTCAAGTACCTTGTACGTACACTTCATTGATTTCTTTTCGGCACTATCATTAAAAACATTTGTGCTTTTTCAAGGTGTTTTATGATTTTTTTCAGGTTATTGAAATATCATATATTATCACTTGTAAATACCATGCCTAAGTCTCGTGATGATGAATGACATGTTTTACGAAAGCTCATCCATGCATGTATCAACAATTGCATACTATTTCAAGAAGAATACGAGACTATGGAGACATGTCCAAAGTGTGGTGCTCACAAGTATTGACAAGACTTGTAAGGATAAACCATCCCTCAAAAAGTTCTTAGACACTTTCCACTTATCCCCTGTATAAACCACATGTTTCGTATGTCCGGCATGGCGAGCTTGACAAGTGGGCATGCGCAGAATAGGTCCACAGATGGAGTTCAACAAATATCAGCGGATTCACGTGCATGGAGCCACATTGACTCTATCTTCCCAAGCTTTGCTCGAGAGCCAAGGAATCTTTGGCTCGGTCTTGCAATGGATGGGGTGAATCCATTCGGTCTGCATTCAACTTCTTATAGTGTGTGGCCTATAGTCCTTGTCAACTACAATATCCCTCCATGGCTTTCTACGAAGAAAGGACATCTCATCCTTAGCTTACGCATCCTCGGCTGCTACAAAGTCAAAAATATGGACGTGTATCTTTGTCCATTCCTCAATGAGCTTAATATTTTTTGGGAGGAGGGGGTCACCATGCAAGATATGAGCAAGCATGATGGTCGATGGTCCGTGCCAATATTCAAGCCATTCTCATATGGACGATGTATGAATTTTCGGGATTTGGAGAGTGCTCAGTTAAATAGGCTTTTGTTCTCATTAGTAATATCTATCATAGCTCGTTCAAGTTTGTATTCACTGGATAGAGGTGTTGGAACAGGTCTGGTTACCTCAGCTTATCATGCATGTCCATTGTGCGGGCCACAATTAGACTCCTGAAGGTCATGAACCATGAAGAAGATAGTATATCAAGGACATGCCGCTTTCTTGCCAAAGGGTCATGAACTCAGGGAAGGTTTTCTTAGACTACCTCCAAACATATGAATGCCACAAACTGGTACAAACTGAAAATGGTCCATACGGAGTCACATCCAAATGGAATGCGACAATTCTCAGTTTTCTATAAGTTGCAATATTTGACCCACTTATAGATCAACCACTTGTTGGATCCCATGCATCTTTTCAAGAACGTGTGCAGCTTGCTATGGGACCACATCAAAGGAAAGAGAGACATTATAGGGGCACGAATGGATTTGAAGGAGGTAGGCAAGATGGAGGCGCTTTGGCTGTAGTTGAGTGCTAATGGTTGTGTGCAGCTATCTCGTGCACCTTGGGTTTTATCTAGTAAAGAAGAGAGGATTGTGAAGAAATAGTCAAGTCTATCCGCACTCCGATGGGTATGATGCGTTCTCTCAGGTTTGCTTTTTCTAAAGACGACCAATTATTAGGGCTAAAATCCCATGATTGGCATAAGATATGTCAGTTTTGTACTACGAATGGATTGTAATTAGTGTGCACATTTTTATATTTGGAGTGTGATCATTATTCATAATGCTTTCTCATTTGTGGCAGTTTGTACTACCGATCGCGATTGCAGGATGCCTTACTCCAGAAATATGCGGGGCCATTTACAGGTTGTCGACTTTAGTGTAATGGATCTCACGGAAGGAGATTAAGAAGTCCTCTATTGAATCCGCGAGGCGGGGAGTAATGGAGACGATCTATCTCTTTGAGAAATACCTACCTACCAGCATGCTCACGATACAAATCCACCCTCTTGTGTATCTTGTAGATGAAATAGAGATTGCTGGACCTGTTCGTACATGATGAATGTTCTTCTTGAAGTGCTTCATGAAAACCCTAAAAGGATTTGTGCGAAAACGAGCTCGGTCAAAAGGTAGAATGGCTGAAGGTTGGTTGGTGTCTGAGGCGCTAGTGCATATTTCACAATGCCTACCAATGGTGGATCCAGATGAAAATATGCTACGGTCACTGAAGGACGATGATAGACTGACTGGAGATGTGGTGGTTGGAAATTGTAACGTGTCCACTAGAATCATCCAGGACACGTCTTAGCAGTCCATCGGAAAGGATGTCTAGAAAACTCCGCCCGGCACTCCCATGGAATGTTACGGGGTTTGCAATCTAGGTCTTCCCGTGTCTGCCACGTAGCATGTAATATTCCCACTCGTGAATATTGACTTCCCGCACACTGCATAAACCTCGTGCAAAGGTTATCTTTCATATTGGAATTGCTGGCAGTGTAATCCGTAACCCGCACGCAGGAAATCGAGACCTCCGCATTGGCAAAGCAAGCTCGAGGGTTCAAATCCGAAATTCACACGTAAACACCCTCTTGGGAGGGGCAAAATGGATATTATTAAAGCAAAATTTTTTATATTTATCCCTTTCCCCCAGCCGATGCACGGCTGGAGGAGAGGGAGTGTGGGGGGATGGGCTTGGTGGAGTTGTGGGCTGCATGAGGAGGGGGGAAGCCATGCAGTGGCCAGGGGGTGGAGCTCTCCTCTCCCCCCCCCCCTGATCCTATAAATACACCTCTAAGGTGTGAAGGGGGAGAGAGGGAGGACGAATGGCTGCTACCATCGCCGTGTTGGGGAGAGCATAGGCTGCCATATTGACGACGCTGTCATGCTGGGAAGCCACCGTGAGGATGCCCAGATCTGTCGCCGCTGCTGTCAGGAACCGCCGCCAGGCTACCAATACAGCCGCTACCACGACCAGCCGTCAAACTGCCACCATTACATCACAAACCCCCATGTCTCGACGCTAACTTTCCCTCTCCTCAACCCTTACCTTTAACCCACGTGGTTTCGTGGGGAGCAAGAGCTTCCCAGAAGCTTTTGGAAGCTTCTAAAGTACAAGGCTTAAGGCCTTGTGCACACGGGTTCCACCTCGGGGATTAAAAACCTTCCCTTAAAGCCCATTTCCACAGCTTCTAAGGGATAAAGCTTTGGCCTTGTTCCTGCGGCCTTCTCGGGTTTAAGACCGAACTCTTTAAGCTCTATTCCCGTACATTCCTCGAAAAAAACTCCAATTCTCGTAAGTCCTTGTAAAGCCTCCATTTTCGCAGCTCCATCCATAAGAGCCCCATTTCCGCAAACAAAGCTCAAATCCCATAAGCCCAAATCCCTTAAGCCCAATTCTCACAAGCCCTGGCCTTTTAAAGATGCGAAGTTCGGTGAAGGTATCTCTTGTGTACGAGGGAGAAGGGTAAGATCTTGAGGCTGCTTACCAAGGCTGAGGAGATTCACGGATCACGTAGGGGCAAAGGCAAACCGAAAGTCCGTAATCACGCCTACGATGGCCCCCAAGAAGTCGCAAGGCGCACCTGCGGGAGGTTCTTCTCCTAGCATTCACGTGGACATCTACCCGAGTCCGCAAACCCAGGTTTTTACTATTGTGATTTCATACAAAAGTAATGCATTAAGCATGATAACTTCATGGATTAGGAAGCACCCGTGCATGTTCAAATTCACCTAGCCTAGTTAAATGAAATTGGAAAAATTTGTATTTTCAATGCTATAAACGCAAATTGTCTATCCATCTTACGACCTTAATAGTATGTTGCCTTGTCGTGCTTTACAAAGTGACGAGCCTAGAACACCTGTTGCCTATCATTATATGGTTGGAATTGTTAAATTGCACCGTTGACTAGACATGGAAAGATTAAGCGTATGTTGCATTTTTAGGCAACATCTTCCTTGTAATGAGTCATGAGGAAAAGTTAACACCCATAAGATGTTATTCGAAAAGAAATAAAAGAGTACGAAATTAATCTTATGAACTTGCAAGTGGCATGTAAAATGGAAAAAGTTAACACTAGCTTTAGTTCGTATGAACTTCATTGACTTCATTGTAGCTAGGAGCAAGTTGCGTGTTGCATAGTCGTCATGCAAAAATTTCATTCATCAGGAGCCGTATTTAGGAAAGGTTGCATGGTTTAACAAAGCATGAGATTCTAAAGTGTAGATAACAAGGTAGTAGGCATGATTATTTGATGTAAGTCCTAGTAGGTCCTAGGAAAGTTAGTATCCAGATTATCATGTATTTTTACTTTACCAAGGAAAGATAAAGTTATTGTGAACTATGTGACGCGTAGAAGCAATGAATCGCATGTTTACATGTATTGTGGTAGCTACAACTATTTTTCCCTTTAGATCTAGTTTATTATCTCTAGGAAAGGTTCATCCTTGTCGCAAGACAAGTATATTGAATTGTCTAAATCACCTAACCCACAAGGGATTCATATAGGTATGATTCAGTCGATATGATAAATATCCCAAGTGCTAACTAGGGTTTAGCGCGTTAAGGATTCGACCTAGTTTTACACTTGTTGCCAAGTCAAAACCCTCAAACCCAAAGATCATACCCACATTCACGAAATGTTGAGTCAATTGGACGGCCTTGTAAGAAACGATCTAGGGTTTCTACCCTAAGGATCACTCGTTCAAAATGATGAAACTCGAATTGAGTTGGAACCCCTAGGACCAAACGTTGTCGATCTAGTGTAATTAGGAATGGGTTGGGTAAAAAGACACCCTAAACCCTGCTTCTCGTCTGAAGATAATTCCGATACCAGAAAACGCCGTTCCATGGGTGAAATGATCCCATGGAATAGATGCGACACTTGTGCAATAAGTTGCAACGTTGCACAGACTTGTTGTTTGTTCACAAGAGAGTTTTGCCATTTCTTGAAATAAGGTTGGTAAGTTCTTGCGCAAGTTTAACTTGCAAGAGAATGAGTAGTCATCCTGTTACATCACCTGTCTTGGGGAAAGATTGCCAAGTAAAGGGAAGTTAGGTATTTTCTTGAAAGCAAATGATCAATCAATAAATTAAAGTGACATGGTCGCCAGGATTTATTGTTAATAAAACCTAAGGTATTGGTTAAGTTGGGTTAACAGGGTATGGCCCTAACCCAAGGACAAAAGAGTTAACAAATAAACCCTTGGGGATCTTGCCAAGTCGCAATTAATCCTGGATTGAACACTGGATGCATTCGGAAAGAAGGATTTACTCCTTGACAGTTGGCCAAATAAACGACCACTGGAATTGATTGTGCTTGTAACAATTTAGAAAGCACTATTTGCATTGTTTGCTCAAAGAACTAAAGGATGAAATGATATCTAATGCTTCAGGTTGAAGGCCTGAAGGGAGAGGCAGCTTCAGTTACCCCCGACTGCCTGCCTGACCCTAACCAAGGGGGTTGTTGACCGCGCCGGGAACGTGGACCGAACCCGCCGCGAGAGGTCTTTCCGTTGAGCTCTACTTGGAGCAGGAGGATGCTTGGGTGCCAAGGGGGGCTCTGGCTGTAAATCCCTTGCCTTCTGGGTCCTGCGCAAGAGGCTAACGTGACTCGGGATTGGATCTCGAGGCCCGCATACTAGTCTACGGGCAAAAGCTTGGAATAGTGATCCCTAGCGGATTACTGGATAAGCCTTCGGGTGGATTATGGACAAGCCTACGGGCGGAACTCCTTGTATTTCAAAGATAAAATGATGAAATGATAATAAAGAAGTTGTTTGATATTGTCTTTCTATGTCACGTGATAAGATTACGTGAATGAACCAGTGCTTAACAGGGTTAATTAAAGAAGCTGATTATTATATGTCAAATTAATGTGTTAGATAATTACATAACTAAAACAAACCGAGGAAAGTACGGAGGATGGACCATGGGTCCGTCCTACGGATAGGTGGTCCCGGTTAGCCGGGAACTTTTCTCAAAAATCTCGAAGAACAGCGGGATGATCATCATTATCAAAACGAATAATGAGAGCAATGACCTAGAGTTACGTCTTACCCGATTTACGGAATAGGACTATGCCTATTGGTAGAGAGGTTGAGTTTTGCATCCCTCTCATTTCCCATTCTCCTTGAACCAAGTGCAGCGTGAATCCGCTTCGGACGTGGCGTTTCTGCGTAAAGTAGTTCGCTTGGGTATGACGCTAGTTGCTGTTAGTTAATAACCAAACAGGAAAACCCAAATTCTGGTCGATCCTAAGTGGGAACGGCCAGGATACTTCCGCTACGTGGCAGACACGGGAAGACCTAGATTGCACACCCCGTAACATTCCATGGGAGTGCTAGGCGGAGTTTTCTAGACATCCTTTCCGATGGACTGCTAAGACGTGTCCTGGATGATTCTAGTGGACACGTTACAGTTGGTATCAGAGCCGACCAACAATGGAATTGTTTTTATGAGATCACAATAAAATGAAGTAAAGAAATTGTTGCTGTCCAAACATTTCCTCATCTTCAATACTGTCTTGCAGAACTATGAAGCGTGGAACAAGTTTTTGGTGTTCCGGATCATGTTTATGACTGCAATGCATTCTCCGCATTATAGACAAAGAGTTGAAATGATGAACATCCTGGAGCAGATTTATAATCCATCACCTTTATATATAGAACGAAGATGGACTGGGTCTTCAGGAATCTACTACATAGCTGCCCATCGGTTCGCTTATCTACAGACCAACCTGAAGAGGATCAAGTGGTTGGAAGACTTGAAAGTCGTGAAGCTGTTCATTTTTGTGGAAGCTCACGTAAATTCGACTTTGCATATTCAAGGTTGGAGGGTTGAATTGAACTCATATGTATATGAGGAAGTAACCCGTGTAATCCCAGCCGACAGGATTAAGGTGTTGGGCCGCCATGAGAAGTATGGATTCCAGCGGAAAGGATATCCTGAACTTCCAATGACTTATCGATTTCTAAAGATCCATGACCCAAAACCCTACTATTACATAGTTCTTGTAGACAAATGTAATACAACGTTGTTCTCCCCAAACTGAATGTAATGATTGGATTATCATCACACGAGATGTTATATAAGGCTACGCCCATGTAAATATAAATAAGGACTTCATTTATCAATATCCGACTGTGCACCAGAGTTGTTAAAAAAGTTAAGTAGCTTCATGATTTACGAGATAGCTGATCTAAAGATAAGCTAACGTCAATTATCAGGTAATAACGTTAAGAAAACTTTTATCCAGGCACAACCCCAGGTACAGGTTCCAAATTCGCCCCCTACATCAAGTACTGCTGTGATCCAGGAGAAGAAGTTCCTCCTCAAGCAGATAAAGCCACTCGAGTTTGACGAGAGAGGCAGATTCGTCCAGTCTGATGCTGAAATTTGGATTGAATCTATGGAAGACTACTTTGAAGCAGCTAGTATCGCGCCTACCAATCAGGCCATGCTCGCCAAATTAAAACTCACCGGCGAAGCTAGACTATGGTGGAAACAATGGTGCAGGGATCAAGGGACTTCAGAGGGATCCGTCACCTGGGAGAAGTTAAAGAAAGCCATGCAGGGGAGATATTAGCCACCTGCATATCGTACACAAAAAATGAATGAATTCTACGAGCTAAAACAGCTAGGACTCACCCTTGACGCATACTACTCTAAATTTGTCTCACTCTTAAAGTATGCACCACAGATGGACATGATGCAGCAGGTGTCCAAATTTTGCGCGGGCTTAAATCCACCCGTAAATACCCGTCTCGAATCTATGCGTCCGTCAGATCTTTAGGATGCACTCATTCGAGCGGCACCTATAATTCAGGAAGTACAAGCTAGACCAAGGGGTAACAAAAATTGGTCCTATAGCGACCCGAACAGAGGAACATTCAGACCCCAAGTGAAGAGAGTCCAAGGTCACAATCAGGGACAAAGGAAGAAAGCAAGGACAAACAACGTCAACAACTTTGTTCCTACTCAAAGTAATGGCCGAAACCTCCGATGTTTCCACTGCAACGAACTCGGTCACTTCAAAAGGCAGTGTCCCAAGCTCAGCGAGGGACATCCTCAAGGTGTAGGCCGCGGTCAAGGAGCCGCCACCCATGGAAGAGGAAGAACTGCCTGCATTACCAATAGGCTAAGATGCGAAGCAGAAGAAGAGGAAGATCCGACTATGGAGGCAGAATTTGAAAGAGCGACAGTCCATGCCGCTTTACACAAGAAGGGGCCGAATCGTCAGTTCTCAGTGATTCAAACACCGTCGGACTATCAAGGTAAAGGTTTCAAAACCTTGATTGATTGTGGTAGTACACATTCCTTTATCTCACCAGCATGTGCAAAAAGATTAGGAATAGCCATAGTAGAAGCACCTACCTTACTTGTGGAATTGGCAAACGGTCGTGAGGTAACTTGTATCAGGCATACTGCTAAGGAAGAATTATTTCTGGGAGGAAAGAAAACCTCAGTCAAATTCAGAGTCATGAATTTAGGTATCCATGAGTGTCTACTCGGGATGGATTGGCTTAAGCCTAATGACGCCCACATCCACTGTGGAAAGGGTCAAGTTTCCTTTCGAAACTCTGAAAGGGAGTTTGTTACAACTCAAGGTGAGGCAGGAATGCCAAGAATCCAGCTAGCCAAAGTATCGCGGATCATAAAAGGAGTTAGAAAGGGATTACCTGTTTACCTGATCAAACTCAACAAGTTAGATCAAAAGCAAGAGTCTCATGAGGGACCCTCTTGGCTAAAGGAATACGCTGACATATTCCCTGAGGAATTGACTGAACTTCCGCCTCCAAGAGAAGTTGATCATGAAATAAGGCTAGTGCCTGGAGCTGCGCCAATTGCAAAGAGACCTTATAGAATGTCCATACCAAAAGCTATTGAGTTGAAGGAACAACTCAAGCAACTGTTAGATCAGGGTTACATCTGGCCTAGCAACTCACTATGGGGAGCTCCAGTACTATTCCAGAAAAAGAAAGATGGGACACTTCGACTATGTATTGATTACCGTGGTTTGAATCAATCTACAGTCAAGAACAAGTATCCTATTCCTAGAATAGATGAACTTCTGGATCACCTTCAAGGTGCAAAGATCTTCTCCAAAATTGATCTCAGATCAGGTTACTATCAAATAAGGATCAAGGAAGAAGATATTCCAAAAACGGCCTTCAATACAAGATATGGGCACTTTGAGTTCTTGGTTATGTCATTTGGGCTTACAAATGCACCTGCCACCTTCAATAGATTAATGCAGGATATTTTTAGACCATATCTTGATGATTTTGTGCTTGTCTTCTTCGATGACACTTTAGTCTATTCTAAACAGGAAGAAGATCATGAACCTCAACTACGGATTGTTCTTGAGACAATGAGGTCTCATAAGCTGTATGCTAAAATGAAGAAGTGTGCATTCTTCAAGCGTCAGATTGAATATCTAGGATTCATAGTATCATCAGAAGGAATATCAGTAGACCCAGCCAAAGTCAGGGATGTGCTTGAATGGCCAATACCAATATCCATTAAAGAAATACGTAGCTTTCTTGGCTTGACCGGATGGTATAGGGTCTTTATCAAAAACTATGCTTTGATTGCAGCACCTCTTACAGACTTACTAAAGAAGCAGACTTCTATTACATGGTCAACTCCCGAACAAAATAGCTTCGACCAATTGAAGCAATGTTTGGTATCAGCACCTATTCTAAAACTTCCTGACCTCAATAAGGAGTTCGAGGTAGTAATTGATGCCAGCATTCTTGCCTTGGGGTGTGTACTTATGCAGGAAGGTCATCCAGTAGCATACTCTTCAAGGAAATTGAAGAGTCATGAAAAGAATTATGCCACGCATGATCTGGAATTATTAGCTGTCATCCATGCTTTAAAGCTTTGGAGACACTACCTGTTGGGTAACAAGTTTACTCTAGTAATCGATCATAAGAGTCTCAAATGGATTTTTACCCAGAACGAGCTCAACATGAGGCAACGGCGGTGGATTGAAGTATTGGAGGAGTATGATTTCGAAATCAAGTACCGACCAGGGAAAGAGAATGTAGTTGCCGATGCACTCAGTCGCAAGGCATTCCTAAATTCCCTAATCTTACAAAATCCATCAACGGCCAGATCTCTGGCTACAAAGGTATCTATGCCAAGCAACCCTATACTCGAACTAGCTAGAGAGGAAGCATGCCATGATTTGCCCTACCAAACAATGATAAAAGAAATATCTACCAAGGAATCAGAATCTGAGGTTACAGGCCAAGTATCAGGAATTTTCCATTGATAATGGACTTGTCTACTATAGAACAAGGCTGTGTATACCAGCAAGCCAGTCACTTAAGCAGAAGATATTATGGGAAGCTCATGATTCCCCTTTCGCAAGACATCTTGGCTATGCAAAAACCCTTAATGCAGTTAGGAAGAGCTACCATTGGGAGAGGCTCAAAGGTGACGTTCTCAAATATGTCACTGAATGTTTGTCTTGCCAACGTATCAAGGCTGAACATGTCATGATGCCGGGAAAATTGCAACCACTTGACATTCCCCAAATGAAATGGGAATTCATCAGTATGGATTTTGTTGTGGGCTTACCCCAAGTCCAAGGAGGATACAATTCCATTATGGTTGTAGTTGACATGCTTACTAAGGTTGCACACCTGATTCCAGTAAAGACAAACTATAAAGCCTCCGACATTGCAAGATTGTTTATCAAGGAGATATTCAAGCTACATGGGTTACCTAGAAGAATCATTAGCGATCGAGATTCTCTCTTCACTTCACACTTCTGGAGAGCTATCTTTGAAGCTATTGGGACTCAACTCTGTTTTAGCACCGCCTACCATCCCCAAACAGATGGACAAACAGAGCGAGTGAATCAAATCATTGAGGATATGCTTAGGGCTTACTGCTGTCGAGAGCCGAAGAGGTGGATTCAGTTCTTGCCGTTAGTAGAATTTGCCTACAATGCTTCTTACCAGCAGAGCATTCAAATGACCCCTTTCCAGGCATTGTATGGTCATGATTGTCGAAGTCCCCTAAACTTTTCTGATCCAACCCTAAGAGTGGAAGCTTCAAGACAAATGTTGGAGGACATGGATGACCAAATAAGGTCAATAAGACAAGACATACAAGCAGCCAAGGATAGACAAAAGGCATATGCAGATTTGAAACGTCAAGAGAGGATCTTCGGAGAAGGAGACATGGTCTTCATTCGTGTACGCCCTAAAAGGAGTTCTCTATCTCTAGGAGAATGCAAGAAGCTAAGTCCAAGGTATTGTGGGCCGTATAAAATCCTCAAATGCCTGGGACCCAATGCTTATAAATTGCAACTTCCTGATAACCTAAAAATTCACAATGTATTCCATATTAGTCTCTTAAAACAATATGTACCCAACCCTAATCATGTACTTGATGACCAACAAATTGTAATGCCTAGTCAAGGAGTCCTTGAACTAAGACCGGATAAGATTTTAGATGTTAGGGAGAGACAGTTAAGATCTAGAACCTTGAAAGAATGCCTCGTACAATGGAAATATTATCCCGAAGAGGATGCTACCTGGATAGATGAAAGCTCTCTCAACCTTCAATATCCCCAGTTTATCTCGAGATGAGGACATCTCGATTCTTCTAAGGGGGAGAGAATGTAATATTCCCACTCGTGAATATTGACTTACCGCACACTGCGTAAACCTCGTGCAAAGGTTATCTTTCATATTGGAATTGCCGGCAGTGTAATCCGTAACCTGCACGCGAGAAATCGAGACCTCTGCATTGGCAAAGCAAGCCCGAGGGTTCAAATCCGAAATTCACACGTAAACACCCTCTTAGGAGGGGCAAAATGGATATTATTAAAGCAAATTTTTTTATATTTATCCCTTTCCCCCAGCCGATGCACGGCTGGAGGAGAGGGAGTGTGGGGGGATGGGCTTGGTGGAGTTGTGGGCTGCATGAGGAGGGGGGAAGCCATGTAGTGGCCACATGGTGGAGCTCTCCTCTCCCCCCCCCCCCCCCCGCCCCCCCCCCCCCCCGATCCTATAAATATACCTCTAAGGTGTGAAGGGGGAGAGAGGGAGGACGAATGGCTACTACCATCGCTGTGTTGGGGAGAGCATAGGCTGCCATATTGATGACGCTGTCATGCTGGGAAGCCGCCGTGAGGACGCCTAGATCTGTCGCCGCTGCTGTCAGGAACTGCCGCCAGGCTACCAATACAGCCGCTACCACGACCAACTGTCAAACTACCACCATTACATCACAAACCCCCCTGTCTCGATGCTAACTTTCCCTCTCCTCAACCCTTACCTTTAACCCACGTGGTTTCGTGGGGAGCAACAGCTTCCCAGAAGCTTTTGGAAGCTTCTAAAGTACAAGGCTTAAGGCCTTGTGCACACGGGTTCCACCTCGGGGATTAAAAACCTTCCCTTAAAGCCCATTTCCACAGCTTCTAAGGGATAAGGCTTTGGCCTTGTTCCTGCGGCCTTCTCGGGTTTAAGACCGAACTCTTTAATCTCTATTCACGTAGCTTCCTCAAAAAAAACTCCAATTCTCGTAAGTCCTTGTAAAGCCTCCATTTTCGCAGCTCCATCCATAAGAGCCCCATTTCCGCAAACAAAGCTCAAATCCCATAAGCCCAAATCCCTTAAGCCCAATTCTCACAAACCCTGGCCTTTTAAAGATCCAATGTTCGGTGAAGGTATCTCTTGTGTACGAGGGAGAAGGGTAAGATCTTGAGGCTGCTTACCAAGGCTGAGGAGATTCACGGATCACGTAGGGGCAAAGGCAAACCGGAAGTCCGTAATCACGCCTACGATGGCCCCCAAGAAGTCGCAAGGCGCGCCTGCGGGAGGTTCTTCTCCTAGCATTCACGTGGACATCTCCCCGAGTCCGCAAACCCAGGTTTTTACTATTGTGATTCCATACAAAAGTAATGCATTAAGCATGATAACTTCATGGATTAGGAAGCACCCGTGCATGTTCAAATTCACCTAGCCTAGTTAAATGAAATTGGAAAAATTGGTATTTTCAATGCTATAAACGCAAATTGTCTATCCATCTTACGACCTTAATAGTATGTTGCCTTGTCGTGCTTTACAAAGTGACGAGCCTAGAACACCTGTTGCCTATCATTATATGGTTGGAATTGTTAAATTGCGCCGTTGACTAGACATGGAAAGATTAAGCGTATGTTGCATTTTTAGGCAACATCTTCCTTGTAATGAGTCATGAGGAAAAGTTAACACCCATAAGATGTTATCCGAAAAGAAATAAAACAGTACGAAATTAATCTTATGAACTTGCAAGTGGCATGTAAAATGGAAAAAGTTAACACTAGCTTTAGTTCGTATGAACTTCATTGACTTCATTGTAGCTAGGAGCAAGTTGCGTGTTGCATAGTCGTCATGCAAAAATTTCATTCATCAGGAGCCGTATTTAGGAAAGGTTGCATGGTTTAACAAAGCATGAGATTCTAAAGTGTAGATAACAAGGTAGTAGGCATGATTATTTGATGTAAGTCCTAATAGGTCCTAGGAAAGTTAGTATCCAGATTATCATGTATTTTTACTTTACCAAGGAAAGATAGAGTTATTGTGAACTATGTGACGCGTAGAAGCAATGAATCGCATGTTTACATGTATTGTGGTAGCTACAACTATTTTTCCCTTTAGATCTAGTTTATTATCTCTAGGAAAGGTTCATCCTTGTCGCAAGACAAGTATATTGAATTGTCTAAATCACCTAACCCACAAGGGATTCATATAGGCATGATTCAGTCGATATGATAAATATCCCAAGTGCTAACTAGGGTTTAGCGCGTTAAGGATTCGACCTAGTTTTACACTTGTTGCCAAGTCAAAACCCTCAAACCCAAAGATCATACCCATATTCACGAAATGTTGAGTCAATTGGACGGCCTTGCAAGAAACGATCTAGGGTTTCTACCCTAAGGATCACTCGTTCAAAATGATGAAACTCGAATTGAGTTGGAACCCCTAGGACCAAACGTTGTCGATCTAGTGTAATTAGGAATGGGTTGGGTAAAAAGACACCCTAAACCCTGCTTCTCGTCTAAAGATAATTCCGATACCAGAAAACGCCATTCAATGGGTGAAATGATCCCATGGAATAGATGCGACACTTGTGCAATAAGTTGCAACGTTGCACAGACTTGTTGTTTGTTCACAAGAGAGTTTTGCCATTTCTTGAAATAAGGTTGGTAAGTTCTTGCGCAAGTTTAACTTGCAAGAGAATGAGTAGTCATCCTGTTACATCACCTGTCTTGGGGAAAGATTGCCAAGTAAAGGGAAGTTAGGTATTTGCTTGAAAGCAAATGATCAATCAATAAATTAAAGCGACATGGTCGCCAGGATTTACTGTTAATAAAATCTAAGGTATTGGTTAAGTTGGGTTAACAGGGTATGGCCCTAACCCAAGGACAAAAGAGTGAACAAATAAACCCTTGGGGATCTTGCCAAGTCGCAATTAATCCCGAATCGAACGCTGGATGCATTCGGAAAGAAGGATTCACTCCTTGACAGTTGGCCAAATAAACGACCACTGGAATTGATTGTGCTTGTAACAATTTAGAAAGCACTATTTGCATTGTTTGCTCAAAGAACTAAAGGATGAAATGATATCTAATGCTTCAGGTTGAAGGCCTGAAGGGAGAGGCAGCTTCAGTTACCCCCGAGTGCCTGCCTGACCCTAACCAAGGGGGTTGTTGACCGCACCGGGAACGTGGACCGAACCCACCGCGAGAGGTCTTTCCGTTGAGCTCTACTTGGAGCAGGAGGACGCTTGGGTGCCAGGGGGGGCTCTAGCTGTAAATCCCTCGCCTTCCGGGTCCTGCGCAAGAGGCTAACGTGACTCGGGATTGGATCTCGAGGCCCGCATACTAGTCTATGGGCAGAAGCTTGGAATAGTGATCCCTAGCGAATTACTGGATAAGCCTTCGGGCGGATTATGGACAAGCCTACGGGCGGAACTCCTTGTATTTCAAAGATAAAATGATGAAATGATAATAAAGAAGTTGTTTGATATTGTCTTTCTATGTCACGTGATAAGATTACGTGAAGGAACCAGTGCTTAACAGGGTTAATTAAAGAAGCTGATTATTATATGTCAAATTAATGTGTTAGATAATTACATAACTAAAACAAACCGAGGAAAGTGCGGAGGATGGACCATGGGTCTGTCCTACGGATGGGTGGTCCCGGTTAGCCGGGAACTTTTCTCAAAAATCTCGAAGAATAGCGGGATGATCATCATTATCAAAACGAATAATGAGAGCAATGACCTAGAGTTACGTCTTACCCGATTTATGGAATAGGACTATGCCTATTGGTAGAGAGGTTGAGTTTTGCATCCCTCTCATTTCCCATTCTCCTTGAACCAAGTGCAGCGTGAATCCGCTTCGGACCTGGCGTTTCTGCATAAAGTAGTTTGCTTGGGTCTAATGCTAGTTGCTGTTAGTTAATAACCAAACAGGAAAACCCAAATTCCGGTCGATCCTAAGTGGGAACGGCCAGGATACTTCCACTACGTGGCAGACACGGGAAGACCTAGATTGCAAACCCCGTAACATTCCATGGGAGTGCCGAGCGGAGTTTTCTAGACATCCTTTCCGATGGACTGCTAAGACGTGTCCTGGATGATTCTAGTGGACACGTTATAGAAATGGGGTAGAAAAAAGAATGGATATTGCAATGGAGGAGAAGGTGAATCGCTTTTCTATATTGAACCATGCCTCTATGGAGACATAGCTCACCAGGTACCAGCAAGCTAGGCAAGATCGAGAGGAAGTGCGATCTGAACTTCAACGTAGTACACATTATCGACTGATTCGATATCTTGAGGGCATGGAGGAGATGCCACGGTTCATGTCAATGTGATGGTTGCATGGAGCTTGGACCGCAGCATCTCGCGAAGGGGCGGAGGTCTCAAGCAAGGAGTGGGAATTCTTGAGGGGATGTAGTCCAAAGGTGATTAAGTTTTTAGGTATTATCGTGTCTATATTTTATATGTGACAACTAATTTGAGTGTTTCAATGTACAATACAAAATAGATAGTGCAGCACGGTCGCACGGTCCGCATTTTTGCGTGGAGTGTATTGACAAAATGTGCTCCACGACAGATTGTGGTATCATAGCAAGGTTTGACCAAGACAGACGATGACGAGCAAGGGATCCAAACACGGTTATAGATGAGATGAAGTATTTTGGGAACTTACAAAGTATTATTACGGTGGATTACCATAGCTTCTCCATGATATTATTCGATGTGTAGTGGTTCAAAGTGGTACTTGAAGGAGCTTGAGCAATAGTTCTCGACGAGGTCCATCTAGATTTCTTGAAATAGATTCCCAAAAAAAATAGATGGATTTGCGCGACACCTTTGTGTTGCCAATCCATTGTGAACATGTGTATGAACTCATTTGTTTGTTAATTGTATTACGACATGGTACATGTCACAATAGTTTAATCTCTCTTGTACGTGTTTGTGAACATGTAATCTTCTATCCAAATCCCGGACAACCTCGATGGTGGTATGCTATACCTTCAGCTCCCTGAAGTGTGAGAGTATATGATCAAAGCTATGTTCGGAGCACAGATGAGGTCAATATGCAAATAGAGGGGTCGATATTTCAAGGGGTGGAGGCCACTCAAATCTTGGAGCATATAGAGGAGCCAGCATCGAGTAACAACGATAAAAATACAAGAGTCCAATAATTCTTTGAGAATGAGGTGGACTAACACCATATTGGGGAATATGCGAATTTTCCATAAGTTTGGGACACATGGTCAAATCTTTGGATTTGTCATAACTTGAACGCTATAACTCCAAATTGAGCGCTCTATAGCTCAATAGATTTCATTTTTTGAGCGCTTTCCAATGATAGGTCACATCATAGGGTTTTGAGAAACTTATGGGCATGTTATCCGGTGCCACCTTTTTAGTATTTAAAAAATGGGAATTAGGAATTCCCAAACTCATTAATATTGTGTTGACTCATTATTTTGTAGTGACATATCTATCGACCTTCTAGTGTATGCAAAGTTGTGTTAGGAGATTGACATGGGACCATAGGATACTTTATACTTGGAGCATCCACTTACTTACTTCGTTGACTAATCGCTTATAAGGGTACATAAGATATGTATTTTAAGTGAGATCATTTTTTGAGGATTTATATTACCGTGCTTTGTATGATTTAAATTGATTATGCTAATATCATTTTTTATGTGTGTAGGTGACCTTTGTGGATACTTAGATCATCAGGATGAGTCAAGGGATGAGAGATGAGGAGTTGCAAGATATCTTAACTTGCATATCTCCAAATCAGATGGTGAGATTCAGAGAGATGGCAGACCATGAGCTCTCTCGGACATCATCAAGCTGCTCTATTAGATCTACTTCGGCGCGATTAGATGCTTCAGTTTCGAGAAGACGAGGTTGACGCTCTAGACTTGGGCCACAGAGGGAGGAAGTGCTTTAAGGTCAAGGGGATGCTGCAAAGATACGGAGACAGTGAGCCCGCGGTCGACACGAGATACAAGTGCTACTCCTTGCTCTTGTGGTGGTTCCAAAGAGCATGGCTAAGGTGGTTGCTATGGAGGCACAGATGCGGTGTCTCCGTCTCATCATTCTGCTGGAGTTGCGTCACCTCCAAGGTTTGACATACCTATAGGGACATCTACTCGAGTTACTCCGGCTTTTTTCTCAGCCGTCCACAAGTGGCACCCCTATGGGTGCTACACTAATAGATACTATCCCGGTCAGTACATCAGATGCATAGGGGTCTCCTAGATATGCCCATGAGCATGGTCACAGGTGGGAGAGGACCCATCTTAGGCTTTACCCCACACACCCTATCTTGTCGATGATAGGTCAGGAGCCATCATCATGAATGATGAGGGGAGGAGGGTGATGGCTCGCATGAGAGAGTTGTGCCAATAAGTTTTTTGGAACAACATCTTAGATCATTGGAAAAACATATCGAAGGGGAGCAAGGACTACATAGTACCATCCTTGCATGAGGATTTTTCGGTTCCAGCCATAACAGATAGGTTTTCTATGGGCTAGATGATGGAGTGCATGCATGCATATATGTCGCATAGACGATCAGATGCATGCAAGGCACTCAAGAGTAGGGCTGTAAAACCTGAGTGGCTAGACGTAGACAACTGGTGCCGACTGAGGGAGGAGGCTACAGATTCTCTAGGACGTTGGAGTCAGCAATGCAAGGCGGTGAGGGCACGACTAGAGGCCGGAGTGGTCCATCATCCTAGGAGTGGCAGCCACAAGACATATCTGGAGGACTTTGTAAGTTTTTCTTTTATTTTTCTTGCTTATTCTTTTGCAATATTATTTGTACTGACAATCATGTTTCTAACAGTTAGTATTTTGTTTTCTTTGCAGCACTCCATTACAAATCACGATCCGACCAGCCTTGAGACTCGATATGTAGAGAGGTACGGTCTCATTGCATTGATCGACCAATTATATAGATGCGGTGGCCCTGTAAGTCAATCATCTTTCTTGTTTGTAGTTACCATGTTTAATTAGAATGCATTATTGTATGGTGGACTAATGTGTAGCTTGAGACTCGATATGTAGAGAGGCACGGTCTCACTGCATTGATCGACTGATTGTATAGACGCAGCGGCCCTGTAAGTCACTCATCTTTCTTGTCCGTAGTTACCATGTTTAATTAGAATGCATTATTGTATGGTGGACTGATGTGTAGTTGTTTCTTTTTTTGTAGAGTCCGTTTGATGCTCCTTGTAGAAGGACGAGCTTTCGGATGGTGAGGATATATAGCTTGCCCTTGGATCCCTGGAGCTCATACACCCTTCTTTTTTGGTCGTTTGATCTGTTTACACATTTTCTATGTAGTAGTGATATCTTGCCATGATTATACCAGTCGCTTTCATTATGCAATCATGTATTTATTTCATGTATCAGTGTTATGATTTAAGTACACCTTGTCTTTATTTATACAAGCATTGTACATAGTGCAGAAACTATTTTGTATGGCCCAAATAAAGCACATAGTGCTATATGTGGCAGGGTACCTTGCTGCCCAAAATTTTTTCCCTATTATGGTCGCTATTAGCATCACAAATTTACCTACACGCGTCGTTATCAACGTTGTTATTAGTGTCACAAAGCGTCGTTATCAGCGTCGGTATCAATGTCGACTCAAATAGCGATGCTGATAATGACGGTATTACCGATTGTTCTATGGCATCGCCAATAACGACACTTTTTGCGACGACGTGGATAAATTTCTTTATTTATATTTTTGTCACTTTTAACGTTGGTGTAAGGCTTATATCTTGTAGTGATAGCTAGCCAATGAATCTTTGGTATGGAAATTGGGGAATAAAGCCCTTAAAGGAGCCAAAGTATCTTGGCCACCGTATATTTCCCTTGATACAACATAGATATAAGAATTACTATCAAATCATCCTAGATCTCGTAGCATCAAGCCAACTTCTTCATGTGCCAAGAACACTTTTCACTCCGATGCTCACTATCACACTTCATTGGAGAGAGAGTTGTCCATCACTTTTGAAGTTCCCCAAGCTCTCTTTTCTCTTTGTCACCACCACCATAATAGAAACCAGTAAGAGTCAGCATATTAGGTTAAAATCCTAAGTGCAAAGCAATGTATGGGCCACTCTTTTTTTTTTCCAGTCTATTCGCCAATAAGCTACCCATGTCAGCAATAGATGTTGTAAACTGCAAAGCATGATAATTCACTCTACAATACAGCTTTTGCAAATTCGGATCTAAATCACTTGCCAGTCTATAGTCAAACTTTGTCAAACAGATAGCCTACTATCCTTCTAGAAAGATCCATGGTCCAACACTAGAACCACCAGTGTGGCATTTAGAATCCGTGCCACCACCACAACATCAATAATTCCAATTCTCTGTTGATTTAGCCTTCCACTTGTTTGCATAAAGATATATCCATTTGACTCCCATTGTGATATGCGTCGATGTGTTGGTGCAGTACATCCATGATAATATTTTGCCAATGATGATGCCCAAATATTCTCTTTTGATATTTCCCTAACAATCTGAATGAAGCATTGCTATGCCTTTCTCCACATATTTGGCCTTTCTTATTAACAATAAGATACAATCTAGAACCTCCTACATGAAAATCATAATGTTGTAGTTGTGTTGGCGTGAAGTGAGTGTACACAACATGGCACGGTTGTTTGTGCAAATAGCATATCCATTCTACAAATTCAGTTGCATTGGATATTGGAACTGAGAAAAACACTATTTTATAGCTAAATAAACTTTCTTCCCACACAACCCCTCGTTCTCTATGTCTTATGCAATGAATTTCATCAAAGATGATCCAAGCAACCTCCTTAAGAACTTTAGAGCCTCTGTAAAGCATCCCTCTTAGAATTTATGTCGTCATCACAATACAGCTTACATTGGGGCTATAGAAACATCTCCAGTCTTCTCCTTGAGTAAGTGGACAAAATCCATGTTCCTCAATGTCCTTGAGTCTTGAAAATTGATACCTTCATATAAACCTATTTTTCCAAGCATTGTGCCTTAACAAAAAATATAATTTGAAAAAGAAATTTGTGCAAAATTATGAATGAATAGAAGGAATTGGCCTAGCCTGTTTACATGTGCTCGTGGATCATGTAAAATGCAAGCAAAATACGCACAAAATAGAAAATAAATTCCTAATGACACTGACTAATGAGATTAAATTCTTGGCGAAAAACTATGCCCTCAGGTTCGTAGTGGTGGATGTGTAGTATCACGACATCCGCCCCCTCCAAATCTACACATCCTCTAGCATGTGCCAACTTGTTTACCACTTGTAGCATTGTTTCCACCAAGATCATATGAAAAATCATCTGGGTAATATGACAAGTAGGTAAACTGGCATAGGTTATCACAACATCCTCCTGGATCATATGGAAGAGTCAAAGAAGGTAAGTTTTCATAGATCATCACAACATCTAATGGCATAATCTTCTCTCTTGCAAAAATCTGTTCCATAGCTTCCAAATCTTCTTTGGCTGGTTGACCATCAGACCATGCTGTAACTCTAATCTTATCCGTATCCATCTCCATAAATGGCATAAGCATTGGAAAATCCTCATTACTGTCCAAATGTATTTTAATATTCTTGACAATGGCCTTATATTTTATCTAAACGGTTGCTTCTTTGCTACAACTTGCAAATTTCAACTTTTGTTGTAAATTTCCTAGTAAACACAAATTTTGTTGTCTATAAATGGCACCCAACTCTTTTGTCTGACAAAAATCAGTCATAACTTTTTCAGACTGTATATAAACAGCCCAACAATGAGGCTCATAGCTTACTTCAATTGTAAAAATTGTTTGCTATTGTAAATTGGCACTCTGTAGATCTTTTTGCTGAAATATTTTAGCAAAGAAGATTGTTTGTTGAGAATTCTCAATTTTCTTGCAGGATGAAATTAGAAATCTCAAAATTCATCACTAGAGAATTGACCTATAAGACATGACAACTCTTGATTTTTAGTTTTCAGCAATGCTAAAAGATTTTCCATAGTATCTGAGCATAATAGCTTGTAATAAAGACCATCAATAACCTTCTCATCGAAATCAATCTACTCACTCTTCTTTAACTCTGTAGTCATCTGAATGTCGGAAAGTAGCTTAACTTTAGGTTGTTTTTCCGACTTCGGATCCTTTGTCTTCAAGGCTTTTTGATCTTCTTGTATTTTCAGCTTCTGAAAATCAGCCATACTCTTCTCAAGTTTTGAAGAAGAATGCTGAGAAATGGGATCATCATCTCTTTTTTGATTTCTCCTTAACAAGCACTTCGAATCCCTGAGATTTTGCTATCATGGAAGAATTTGTAGGGGTAGATGAGGTTGGGGCTGAAATTGGAGCTAGTTGTTGCTCCCTTCAAATCACCTTGTTTTGTAGGTCTTTTGAGTTCTTTAAAATCTCCTCCATCATATATTTGACAATCGGTATTACAGGTTGTCTAATAACCATACGAAGAATAAGCATAGCAAGAGACACACGATGAGAAATAGAAGAAGTAGTGGATGGTACAACATGAGAACTATGAGAGATCAAGGCAGATGATGACATTGTTTGGGGTGATTGCATGCTATTCTACAAGTGAGCCTTTCATCTCCGCCTCTTTGTCAATGTAGAGACTACATTGACAGCATCCTACCAATCTTTCTTCAATCCCATAGGCGTATGGTCTTCAAGAAACTCTCTTAACTCATCCAAAAGTGTAGGATCAGCCACTTGCAAGAATAAATCCACTTTCTCCGAGTTTAGCGTTGTTTTCTCTAGTGCATTCAACTAGTTATATCTCTCTTCAAACTCCTGTAACAAGTCAGAAGCAACAAGTCCTTTGTTGGGCTAATTGACCCACTCTTTGAATGTCTTCTACGTAGCAATACCATAATCCTCCAAAAGATATTCATCTTTGAGCACTTTCTTGAAAACATTCTAGTTTGAGTCTTGCACAAAAAAATTGGTCACTCTAACCCACAAAGCAAGTATGACAAGCCATAGGAAATAGGTGCTCCAATTGGTCAGAACTCCGAAGAAGCGCATCTCACTTTCAAAGGCTCTAAGATTGGCTGAAACATTCCGTCCATCAAATAATTTATGCTCACTAACCACAATCTTGATCACCTTGGTCGCACCATGTGTGTGCTCTTGTTGATTCAACATTCATTGTGATCCAATTGCTATTGATGTATCTACTCTTGCTGATGCATAGATAATTGCATCTGTTGATTCTGCATCATAATGACTAAAGAAAGAGTTTGCAATAAAGTCTTGATCTCATCAGTCGAAAAGGAAGAAGTAGTCGATGATGAAGGTGGATTATTTGAAGAATCTCCCATCTTGATGATTAGAAGCGACACTTTCATAGTGGGCTCACCAAATGTCGTAGGGAGTTCGCACACGGGGGTTTGTGAAAGTCAATCACTGTTGGAATGCTTTGAGATGGGAAAATTCAATGAAATGAAACTTATTCAAAAGAATTTTGAACGAGAATACAAATTATTGATTAAAAAAATAAATAAGTTACAGGTTCATAAGATTTTCAATTTTGATCACAAGGGTTTTGGAAAAGATAACCTGAATTTCCATTTTGAGAGAGAAGAGAATAAGGTATGATGACATATTTTATGGAAGAATTTCAAGGAGCGTGAAGCTCGACTCAAAAGCCTGATATTGTACGGAATTTGATGTCAATCTTAAAAAATAGTTGAGAAGCTTAAAGCTCAACTCAAGCAAATCTCCATAGCGATTCGAGTATGTTCGATGTAGGCTAGGGGTTTAAAGCATGTTGTTCGAGGGGTTTTTTGTCGAAAGGTCAAATCCATCGAGGATCACAAGTAGAAGGAAGTAGAGATAGGAGATGGAAGAGAAGATAGAGAATACCCAAGTGGTAAACACTAAAAAATCAAATCACAATGAATTGAATCAATATGTATTGAAAGAACCTGGAATCTTTACACTACTCAAAAGCAATCTCCAGGCATTAGATCTCTTAGAGCTTCTTCGTAGAACAAAACGTGTATAAAAATTCCAGCTCCTTATCTGCTGCTCGAAACCCAAATTTGATGGCTCCCTTGGCTCCAAAAGGGGGGTAAAACCTCAGGGCACCAGGGCACCTGCTCACGAATCTCCGAGATCACTCCTTCTTTCAGTTCAATCTGCAATTTTTAGCCTGTTTATAGTGATCACGACGTGCGCGATTTTGTCATAGCTGAAAAAGCAACTAGCTTTTTACATGCCATCCTAATCTAGAAGCTTTTTCTAACTTTTTTAGATTTTTACAATAAATAATATAAAAATAGGCTTAAATTATCTAAAAATCTAGTATTTTTGAATAATCCATGCAACTCACACTAAAACTAATGACTCAAATCACATTGACTCTCTTGATCAATAAAGAAGTTAGATGATGATGCATTCCATACTTTTTCACATTGTGTCCTCATAACATCACGACATCCACCCCCTCTAAACCTCCACATCCTCCGATATGTGCCAAAATCCTAGTTGCCATCGGATTCTCAGTCCTCCTCATCCTCTACAACCATATCCTTTACTTCTTCATCTTCCATATCTTCCTGGCTAGCCCCTATATCATGACAACTATTTTCTTCCAATTCTGCCAACTCATAGGTAGTAGATTCCTGCCTTTTGAATAAATTGATTATTTTTTCTGCTACCGAAAGTTTGATGGCTGTCCCATCCAGCTCATTTAATGCATACATAGCATTATCAAACACTTGTCTTACCACATAGGGTCCAAACCATCTTTTGGAAACTTTATGCATAGCACTATGTTGGTTATCTAAACTGCTATCATAAACCAATACCCAATCTCCATCTTGTATGGATCTTGGTCTCAATCTATGTCTTTTGTCAAACCGTTTCTGGTTCTGTATCCTTGCTGCCCTTAACTTTGTAGTTGTTGCCACTATGTCTTTTGACTTTCTTTCCAACTGTCTAATGCGTAAGGCCATGATAGGTTTTTGACTATACATGAACTCTATAGGCATATATCTTGTAACAACACTATGAGTTGTTCTATAGATCCATGAAGCATAAGGGAGCAATCGTGGCCACTCTTTTGGCTTCTCTCCACATGCTTTTACTAATGCCTTCATAATAGGTGGATTACCTCTTTCACTTTTTCCATTTCCTTCAGGGTTATAGGTTGAAGTTAAAGCAAGCTTTATCCCCAACTATGCAAAGAAATCATGAGCTTCATCTGCATCTAACTCACCCCTACCTGCTGTAATTTTTTTCACACATCCATTTCGACAAAAGATCTCTTCTAAGTAAAAAGTACATAGGGCATTTGTCATCTTAGTACGCAGAGCTTTCCTTCCACTTGATTACTCAAGTCTTCACTAGTAAGCACAAGATACCTCATTTGCCAAAGACCTATAGGCATTGTTATCAAATCCACCAACCACTTAAAATGAAGAGACAATGGATATGTGGGTTGCAATCCATCCCGACGTCTCACACTTGAATACGTTTAACATGTCATACATGTTTCCACAAAGTGAGCAACATCCTTATACATACCCTGCCACCAATATCTTTCTTTGATCTTTATAAAAGTATCCCAAACACCTCTATGACTAGCCCACAAACTTTCATGAAATTCTTGCTTTACTTTTACTTGTGAAGCTATGTTACCCAAAACTCACAATGGCATACCCTGTTTCTTTCACTACAAGATATAAGCCTTATACTACATTAAAAGTGAAAAAATGCAAATAACAAAATTTTCCCTTGTCATCGCAAAAAGCGTCATTATTGGTGACACCATAGAACAGTCGCCGATATCAGCATCGCTATCAGCGTCGATATTAAATGAGACACTGATACCGACGCCAATATCGATGCTGATAGCGATGGTTTGCGACAAAAATAATGACGCCAATAACGATGCGAGCAATAAAATTTGTGACGCTAATAGTGGCGGTAACAGGGGAAAAAAATTTTGTGGCAGGGCCTGCCACATATAGCACTATGTGCTTTATTAGAGCCATACAAAATAGTTTCTGCACTGTATACAATACGCTTGCAAAAAAATACAAAGTATACTGAAATCATAACACTGATACATGAAATAAATACATGATCGCATAGTAAGTGATTGGTACAATCATGACAAGATATCACTAATACATAGATGAGGTGACCAAAAAATAAAGTTGTGTGAGCTCCAGGGATCCAAGGGCAAGCTACATATCCTCGCCCTCCGAAAGCTCGTCCCGTTGCAAACGAGCATCGAACGGACTCTGCAAAAAAAGAAAGAACAACACATCAGTCCACCATACAATAATGCATTCTAATTAAACATGGTAACTATGGACAAGAAATATGAGTGACTTATAGGGCTACCGCATCTATACAATCGGTCGATCAATGAAGTGAGATCGTGCCTCTTTGCATATCGAGTCTCAAGGCCGGTCGGATTGCGATTTGTAATGGAGTGCTGCAAAGAAAACAAAATGCTAAATGTTAGAAACATAATTGTCAGTACAAAGGATATTCCAAAAAAATAATCAAGCAAAATAAAAGAAAAACTTACATAGTCCTCCAAATATGTCCTGTGGCTACCACTCCCAAGATGATGGACCACTCCGGCCTCAACTCGTGTCCTCGCCGCCTCGTGCTGCTGACTTCAACGTCCTAGAGAATTTGTAGCCTCCTCCCTCAATCGATGCCAATCGTCCGTATCTAACCACTCACGCTTTGCAGTCCCACTCTTCATTACCTTGCATGAGTCGGATCGTCTGTGTGACATATATGCATGCATGTAATTCATCATCCAGCCCGTAGAAAATCTATCCTACTGAGCCTGGAACCGAAAACTCCTCATGCAAGGATGCTACTATGTAGTCCTTGCTCCTCTTCGGTATGTTCTTCCAATAATCTAAGACGTGCTGAAAAACTTGTTGGCACAACTCTCTCATGCGAGCCATCACCGTCCTCCCCTTATCATTCATGATGATGGCTCCTGACTTATCATCGACTAGATATCCATATCCCTCTAGGGTCTACCTAAGATGGGTCCTCTCTCATCTCCATCCATGCTCGTGTGTAAATCTAGGAGACCCCTTTGCATCCGGTGTACTGACCGGGGTAATATCTCTTGGATGGCATCCATAGGGGCACCTGCTGACAACTGAGCAAAAGCCAGAGTAACTAGAGTAGACGTCCCCAAAGGTGTGACAAATCCTGGAGGTGACGCAACTCCAGCTGAATGACGAGATGGAGACACCACGTCCATGCCTCCACTGCATCCACTTGAGCTTGAGCCACGCTCCTTGGAACCGCCACAAGAGTAAGGAGTCTCACCTGTATCCCGCGTCGACCGCGGCCTCACTGCATCCGTATCTGTGCAGCATCCCCCTGACGCTGAAGCACTCCCTCCCTCTGACCCAATTTTGGCGCATCGAGCTTGTCTACTCGAAGTTGAAGCATCCGATCGCGCTAAAGTAGATCTAGCAGAGCACCCTGACAAATACTGAGACAACTCTTGTGGTCTGCCATATCTTTGAATGTCGCGATCTGGTCTGGAGACATGCGTGTGAAGATATCTTGTAACTCCTCATCGCCCTCGACTCATCCTAAAAATATCACCTGTACAGACAAAAAAATGATGTTAGAATAATTAATTTAAACAATACAAAGCACAATAATATAAATCTCTAAAAAAATATCTCACTTAAAATGCATATGTCATGTACCCTTATAAGCAATTGGTCAATGAATTGAGTAAGTAGATGCTCCAAGTATGAAGTATCCTATGGTCCCATGTCAATCTCCTAACACAACTCCACATACACTGGAAGGTCGATAGACATGTCACCACAAAATGATGGGTCCACCTCATTCAATGGACTCGTGTATCTCCATCATTGTTAGCCGATGCTGGCTCCAAGCTTTCGGTGGCCTCCATCCCTTAGAATATTGACCCTCTATTTACATATTGTTTTCATCTATGCTTGGAACATCGCTTTGACCATATACTCTCGCACTTGGGGAGTTGAAGATAGAACATACCACCATCGAGGATGTCCGGGATTTGGATAGAAGATTACATGTTCACAAACACGTACAAGAGAGTTTAAACCATTGTGACATAAACCATGTCCTAATACAATTAACAAACAAATGAGTCCATGTACCTATTCACAATGGGCCGGCAACACAAAGGTGTCACACAAATCCATCCTTTTTTTTTGGAATCTATTTTAAGAAATCTAAATGGACCTCGTTGAATTGTTGCTCCAGCTCCTCCAACTACCACTTTGAACCACTGTACACACATCAAATAGTATCATGGAGAAGCTACGGTAATCCACCGTAACAATACTTTGCAAGTTCTCAAAATACTCCATCTCATCCACAATCGTGTTTGGATCCGTTGCTCGTCAACTGGCTGTCTTGCTCAAACCTTGCCATGATACCACAGTCCATGGTGGAGCGCATTTTGTCAATACGCTCCACGCTAAAATGCCGTCCGTGCGACCATGCTACACTATATATTTTGTATTGTACATTGAAACACTCAAATTAGATGTCACATATAAAATTTAGATATGACTCCTGCGGTCATAGCTCCATGCAACCATCGTGTTGACATGAACCGTGGCATCTTCTCCATACCCTCAGGATATCGAATCGCTCGATGATGTGTACTACCTCGGAATTCAGCTCGCGCTTCCTCTCGTTCTTGCATAGTGATCAGGTACTTGGCAAGTCACGTCTCCATAGAGGCATGGTGCAACATACAAAAGCAATTCACCTTCTCCTCCATTGAGGCATTCATTCTTTTTTCTATCCCATTTCCAACCACCACATCTCCACTCAGTTTATCATTGTCCTTCAGTGACCATAGCATTCCGTTGTCTGGATCCACCGTTGGTAGCCATTATGAAATATGCACTAGCGCCTTGGACACCAACTAACCTTCAGCCATGCTATCTTCTAGCCGAGCTCGTTGTCGCACAAAACCTTTCAGGGTTTTCATGAAGCACTTCAAGAAGAATACCCATCTCTTATGGACAGGTCTAGAAATATCCACTTCATCTACAAGATGCACAGAAAGGTGGATTTGTATCGTGAGCATGCTCGTGGGTAGGTATTTCTCAAAGAGACAGACTGTCTCCACTGCTCCCCACCTCGTGGATTCAATAGAGGACATCTTAATCTCCTTCTGTGAGATCCATTGCACCAAAGTTGACAACCTATAAATGGCACTGCGTATTTCTGGAGTAAGACATCCAGTGATTGCGATCGGTAGTATAAACTACCACAAATGAGAAAGCATTATGAATAATGGCTACACTCCAAATAGCAAAATATTCACGCCAATTACAATCCATTTGTAATACAAACCTGACATATCTTATGCCAATCATGGGATTTTAGCCCTGATAATTAGTCGTCTTTAGAAAATGCAGACCTGAGAGAATGCATCATACCCTTTGGAGTGCAGATAGACTTGACTACTTGCTTCACAATGCGCTCTTCTTTAGTGGACAAAACCCAAGGAGCACGAGGCTGCTGCACGCGACCATCAGCATTCGACTGCGGCCAAAGTGCCTCCATCTTACCTACCTCTCTCAAATCCATTCGTACCCCTATAGTGTCTCTCTTTCCTATGATGTGGTCGCATAGCAAGCTGTCCACATTCTTGTAAATATGCATGGGATCCAATAAGTGGTTGACCTATAAGTGGGTCCAATATGGCAACTCATAGAAAATTGAGAACTGCCACATTCCATTTGGATGTGATTCCGCATGGACCATTTTCAGCTCGTACTAGCTTGCGGTGTTCATACGTGTTGGAGGTCGTTCAAGAAAATCTTCCCTGAGTTCATGATCCTCTGGCTATAAAGCAGCGCGTCCTTGATATACCATCTTGTTCATGGTTCATGACCTTTGGGAGTCTAGCTATGGCCCACACAATGGACACGCATGATAACCTAAGGTAACCAGACATGTTCCAACACCACGACCCAGTGAATACAAGCTTGAACAAGATAAAATATAGATATTATCAACGAGAACAGAGGCCTATTCACGTGAGTACTCTTCAAATCCCGGAAAGTCATGCATCGTCCACATGAGAATGGTTCGAATATTGGTTGATCGCCAATCATCGCGCCTGCTCATATCTTGCACCATGACCCCCTCCTCCCACAAACTCTTAAGCTCATCGACTAATGGATGAAAATATACGTCCATATTTTTGACTTTGTAGCAGCCAGGGACGAGTAAGCTGAGGATGAGATGTCCTTTCTTCGTAGAAAGCCATGGAGGGATATTGCAGTTGACAAGGACTATAGGGCACACACTATAAGAAGTTGAGTGCAAACCAAATGGGTTCACGCCATCCATTGCAAAACCAAACCGAAGATTCCTTGGCTCTCGGACAAAGCCTGGGAGGGTGGAGTCAATGTGGCTCCTTGTGCGTGAATCCGCTGATATTCGTTGAACTCCATCTGTGGAACTATTCTACACATGCCACGTTATCAAGCTCGCCATGCCAGACGCACGAAACATGTGGTTTATACGCGCTGGGGATAAGTAGAAAGTGTCTGAGAACTTTTTGAGGGATGGTTTGCCCTTGTAAGTCCTATCGATACTTGTGAGCACCACACTTTGGACATGTCTCCATCGTCTCATATTCTCCTCGAAACACTATGCAATCGTTGATACATGCATGGATGTTGTTGTAGTCCATGCCAAGCTTTCGTAAAACATGTCGTGCATCATCACGAGACTCAAGCATGGTATTTGCAGGTGGTAATATATGATATTTCAATAACTTGAAAAAAATCATAAACACCTTGAAAAAGCACAACTTTTTTTAATAATAGTGCCGAAAAAAAAGTTAACAAAGCGTATGTTCAAGGTATCTGAATAACTCGGTCACACTCATATCGCTCCACTCGTATTTTGATTGCACACTTAAGAGTGCAAGCAGTGTCTTCAGGCAAGATACTCAGCACCCATCATATAATGGTATGGATTCTTCCTCTCTAAGCAGATCAAAAGTCTCGAAATCCATGGAAGTCAATGCATCGATCATTGCCTCCATCTCAGGATCCAAGATTGTAGGTAGGTGTAGAAGGTTGCCTGTCTCCTCTGGCAATGACGGTATAGATTGGCCTTGTAAGTGGTGGATTGGCTCATGTACTCCATCCATCGCATGCCCACAAACTCTTCTAATTGGCCGCAAAGGGTGCACTCCTCCTTGGGACGAGACATCACCTCCCTGGATAGAGAATTTGCCAATGAGACCTAATCTTATTGTATATGGTATTTAATTAGCTTGCAAATACAATGCATGATTGATATTAACTTTTCTTACCTTTTGCTGAAAATCCGCAATCGCCTCATCAATGATCTCAGATTGAAACTCGCCAAATCATTGTTTATGTTCTATAGACAATCGATGTTTTCATCTAATTGCCAGCTTGCATTGAGAGCAAGGACATGGGACACGCTGATTAAGATATGCCTCGCGATCTTGAACAACAAAACCTTCATCGTTTTCCATTTTGTCTACGTTATAACAAACAATTTGTTTTTGTTATCATTCTTTTTTTTTCTTAAATTGTTATCCTCCCCTTCCATCTCTCTTTTTTTATCTTTCTTAAATTGTTATCCTCTCCTTCCATCTCTCTCTCTTTTTCTACATTACGACTACGACCACGACCACGACCATGACCACCAGGACCACCATGAGGAGTACGACCACGACCATGACCATGACCACAACCACGAGGACTACGACCATGACTACGACTACGATGATAACGATGACAACGACGACCACCACCACCACCACTACGACTACGACTACGACGATAACTACGACCACGACTACGACTATGACCACGACTATGACCATGGCCACGACCACAACCATGACTACGACTTCGACAACCACAATGACAACCCATGACCATGACCATGACTACAACGACCATGACCACGATTACGACCATGACCATGACCATGACCATGACCACGACCATGACCACGACCACGACCACAACCACGACCACGACTACGACTAGGACTATGACGACCACAACCACAACCATGACTACGACCATGACCATGACCACGACCACGACCATGATCACCACGACCATGACTACGAATACGACTATGACTACGACCATGACTATGACCATGACTATGATTACGATTACGACCACGACAACGACAACGATAACAACTACAACTACGACTATGACGACCACGACCATGACCACGACTACGACCATGACCACGACCACGACCATGACGACCATGACTATGGGTAAGTTGCACTTACTAAGAATAGGATTGGCGATTCACCTCATCTTCTCTCCATCATTAATAGAATTCTCCTTTACTATTTACAACTCACCCATCTTCTCTCCACACTATTGCACACTACAATCTCTATGAGTGTATGAGACTGCGATCTCCACACATACCAAAGCATGATCTCTAGCTTGATGGTTGCATATATACGACTACTACTCATGGAATAAACATTAAAATAGTTATTATGCTCAAATATATGCTTGTTAGAGTAGAAATTTATTCCTAAGACTATTCTAAGGAAGAAAGAGAGTTAATAATAAAAGAGTGTCCTTCCTTGCAAGTGATTTTATATTATATTTATTAATTAAAATTGATAGTTGAATATGAGTTTCCTAAGAGATCTTGTGGTAATGTTGTTTTAGTTTTGCGAAGCATATATATGAATGATGATGTTTTAGTTTTCTGTATTTGTCTTTTTAAGAAGAGATTGATTTGTATGGAATATCCAAAGTTATTTTTGGGATTACATTATAAAAAATGAATGTTTTTCATAGTAATAGGCTGATTGCCTTCGTTGTATATTTGCATGCTGGAGGCTAGGACAAGCCCCATGTATGAGAGGTCTCTTTGCAAGAAGAACATTATGCTAGGTGGCACAAGTATGCTAGGGCTCTCTAGCCATATATCCCTTAGGTTTGTTGAGGATTGGCCTAACCCCTATGAGCCTAGGATAAGCTTATTGTAAGGTCCTATTTACTTTTCTCTCTTTCTCTCCCTCTCTCATTTCCTCTCCCTCCCTCACCCTGACTCTCTCTTTCTCTCTTTTTCTATTAGGTTTAATGATTTTTCTCTCTTTTTCTCTCTCCTCTCTCTCTCATATATTTTCTTTTTCTCTCTCCTCTCCATCTCTCATTTCCCTTTCTCTCTTTCTCTCTTTCTCTCCCTCTCTCACCCTCACCCTCACCCTCTCTTTCTCTCTTTCTCTATTAGGTTTAATGATTTTTTTTCTTTTTCTCTCTTCTCTCCCTCTCTCATTTCCCTTTTTCTCTTTCTCTCCCTCTCTCATTTCCTCTCCCTCCCTCACCCTAACCCTGTCATTCCCTATTAGGTTTAATGATTTTTCTCTCATTTTTTCTCTCCTCTCCCTCTCTCATTTCCCTTTCTCTCTTTCTCTCCCTCTCTTCTTTCCTCTCCCTCCCTCACCCTGACCCTCTCTTTCTCTCTTTTCCCATTAGGTTTAATGATTTTTCTCTCTTTTTCTCTCTCCGCTCTCTCTCTCATTTCTTTTTCTCTCTCCTCTCCCTCTCTCATTCCCTTTTTTCTCTTCCTCTCTCTCACCCTCATCCACACCCTCTCTTTCTCTTTTCCTATTATGTTTAACATCTTCTCTCTTTTTCTCTCTCCTCTCCCTTTCTCATTTCCTTTTGCTCTCTTCCTCTCCTTCTCTCATTTCTTCTCCCTCCCTCTCATTTTCCTATTATGTTTAATGTCTCCCTCCCTCTCTCTCTCCCTCTCCCTCTCTCATTTTCCTATTATGTTTAATGTCTCCCTCTCCCTCTCTCATTTCCTCTCCCTCCCTCTCCCTCTTCCTTTCCCATTTCCTCCCCCTCTCCCCCTCCCTCTCTTTCTCTCTCTCTCCCTCTTCCTTTCCCATTTTCTCCCCCTCCCCCTCCCCCTCTCTTTCTCTCTCTCTCCCTCCCTCTCCCTCCCTCATTTCCTCCCCCTCTCTCTCCCATTTCCTCTCTCTCCCTCTCTTTAATTTCCCTCGCTTTCTCTCTCTCTCTCCCTCCCTCTCCCTCTCTCATTTCCTCCCTCTCCCTCTCCTTCTCTCTCATTTCCTCTCCCTCTCTCAATACACACAAATTATACAAATAAAGAATAAAAGAGAGAGAGAATACACTCTCCCTCCCTCTCGTTCTCCCATTTCACCCCCCTCCCTCTCGTTCTCCCATTTCATCCCCCTCCCTCTCCCTCTCTTTCTCTCTCATTTTCTCTCCCTCTCTCAATATATATACACAAATTATATTAAAAAAAGTAAAAGAGAGAGAGAATGGACTATCCCTTTCTCTCTCTCTCTCATTTCCTCCCCTCCCTCTCCCTCTCCCTCTCTTTCTCTTTCTCTTTCTATTTCTCTTTCTCTTCCTCCCTCTCCCTCTATCATTTCCTCCCCCTCCCTCTCCCTCTCTTTCTCTTTCTCTCCCCCTCTCTTTCTCTTTCTCACCCTCCCTCTTCCTCTCTCTCTCTTTCTCTCTCATTTCCTCTCCATCTCTCTATATACACAAATTAAACCCTAAACAAGTAAAAGAGAGAGAGAATGGACTCACCGTAAAGATTTGCATGAGGGTTTGGCGGCTCCTCTTCATGAAAGCAACTCCTCCTCTCCTTCGCGAATGGTGGTGGCGGCACCGGTAGCGATGGTGGCAAGCCTTCTTCCTCTCCCTCTCTCACCATCTATGCAAAACGGTCGCTCTCTCTCTCTCTCTCTCTCTCTCTCTCTCTCTCTCTCTCTCCCTCATGTTTCATGAATGCGCGAAATGAAACACGCTTGGGTTTGGCCTGCTTTTTTTTTGTGGGGCATCGCTATTAGCGTTGCATTTGCGACGCAAATAGCAATGCCGCTATTCCTGCATCGCTATCCGCTATTGCTATTCCTGCGTTTCCTTGTAGTGTTTTTAGCATGTTTCCATAAGTATCCATCTTTTAAGAAAAATCAATAGGCTTTCCTCTTGATCTTCTTAAACTCCTCATCTGACCATTCATCTCTCTTTGTTAATGTACTGAGATATTGACCAGTTCTCAACCACTCTCCTATATATTTGTCTTCCAGAAACACTTCTACACAAGATACCAAACATCTAGAGTGTCTTCTCTTTGTTGTCCAAGCTTCTGTTAATGCTACAACAACACCTTGCATTGCTAAATTCACTCTTGCAACATCATTTTCAACCATAAGAAAGTCATCTTCTTCCTTCTCATCCATCATCCCATCCTCATTCTCATAACCTGCTTGAGATAACATGTCTGCACTGGGTTATTTCTTCCTGCAATATGCTGAAATTCAAGGTTCAAAGATTTGATGTATGCAATCCACCGAAGCATAGCAATGTCCAGAATAGCACAACTAGTAATCATACCCAATACTGGCAAACAATCGGTCTCAATGACTACATGAGCATCCATAAAATACTCCTTATCACATTTAAGAGCTATCACAATTTCCCATAACTCTCTTTTAACTTGTGAATATCTTCTCTATCGTTCAGTCAATACTTCAGCACCAAAGCGAATTGCATATCTTTATCCTTACTCATCATCTTGCCGAATTGCCCATCCAATCCCGATTGGGCTTGTATCAATAGTAATAATGATAGCCTTTCCATATGAATAGTCAGCCTTTCTCAATGTAGGAGAAAGTTTTAAGAGTTGCTTCAATTTCATCATTGCTTTCTAATACTTTCTTTCCCAATGAAATTTCTAATCTTTCCTTAGAAGTTGATAAAGAGCATCGGCTACATGTGCAAAGTGAGAAATCCATATCAAATAGAACACACATGCACCCAAGAATCTACGCACCTTTGATACATTCATGCATACATCTTGCATTCTATCAATCCCATCTATTTTTGCTAGTGATGGCCTTCGCCCATAAGGCCCATACATATATCCAACAATCAAAACCTCTTCATCTCCAAAGATAGACTTTTGTCTAGAAAGAGTTAAATGCACCTCTTCTAGACGTGTCAAAATTCTCTCACAATCCACAATATGGTCTGCAACAAATTGTCTACATCCATGAGCATCCATCTGTTCATTCTTTTCATCCATTGCACACCCTTTGATTGAAACATCATCCAAGAAGGGCATAATCAATTGTGGTATAAAATCCCTGAGTATCCTATTCATAGCATTAGTCCTGTGTGCCACTGAGTTTGTTGCACCCTGTGGGAGAGTACACATCCGTACTAACCCCAAAGGAGTCTTCATGGTTATAATATCCCTACTTTCAATTGCAAGCTGAAAGTGATTATAACCCGAGTAAAGATCACCCAAAGAATAGATCGCTCTGCCTGCAAAAGCCTTTGCAAATTCATCAACCACAGGACTTGCACCCACATTTCTTATGGTCACTTTATTAACCAATTGTATGTCTTGAATAAATCTCAAAGCCCCATTCTTTTTTGGCACAGTAAACCAACAATTGGAGTACAGGGCTAAAGAAGGCTCCAAGATCTTCATGCGAATCTTTTCACTTTGGCAACTAAGCTTTAGGCATTGGAATAGGCCTCAAGTTCCATGGTATATGTGGCACAGTAAATATGACCATAGGAGAGACAACATTTGGATCCACACAACCTATTTTACTTGGCTGAAATGCAAATGCCTTCCCATGCCTAGCCAACATCTGTATAAAACAGTCTCTCTCAGTAAGCAAAAGAAACCCTTCTGCACCAACTTTCAATTCCTGTAATGTTTCAAATGTAAACTGATGATCTATATCTTTAGGATCTCATAAGCTTAGCTGCCTTGACACTTTTTCATACATACCCTCACTCTCTAGTGGAAGTGGTAAAGCAATTGGTTTTACCTTTTTGTCAATTGTCTTATACTTTGTTTCCACAAGTGCTTTAGCCCATTGTAATCCTTCCTCTTAAGCAAACAATGCTATATATCATACATATCCAAACAACATACAGACAACACTCTGTTTTCAGTCTCATTTTCTACATGTATAGTTGTTGAATTTCAGCCAGAGTGTCAGTAATATTCAACCCATAAAAGATGCCTTAAATGCCATCATTTTCAGCTAACAATCCCAATGCTCTCAGTTTCGTAGTAGCCCATTTCAAAGATATGCATTCATCCCTACACATAGCTTCCATAGGCTTAAACCAACATGAATTGTTTGCTGTAAACTGAGAATTACCAATAGTAAATACATGCTTCATTTTATCAAGAGGCAAGTACACCCTTTGAACAAGACTACTGTAGCCCTGCATTAGAGAAATGCTCAATGAAAGTCCAGGTCTTTGAATTTCCTTCCATTTGGAACCAAAGGAGACTCTCGAAGCGTATCATGATTTCTAGGATGATTAACACAAACAGTAAGAAATTGGACTGCTTTTCTCCCATCCTTGCTTCTGACTCTTGCGTAAGGAGAACCATCATCAAGCACCTTTGTTTCCATACGCACACCTGTAATATAGGGCTGTCCCAAAATCACTGCACATGAGGAATTATCTTGCACAAAGAAGTGTTGCTCTTCGTATACATCGCCAATTGTCACTTTTATATTAGGATATGCAGCATAGAGCTCCCCTGAAAAATTATGTGCAGCCCTCATATGCCAAGCATGATTAGTGTCCACAAGCCATACACCATTTTCATACAATCCCCGCTCAATGACATTTATCTTAGACCCATGGTCAAGTAAAGCAACACAAGGAGTTTCACGTTTCCCTATTTTCACTACCGTTTTAGTGGTAGCTCTTGTTAGCAATATATAGATAGACTATATATAGCTAAGAGCTCTAGCCCAATGATTTCTTGTGTAGTGACTTCGAGGAATAAATCCTAGAGTCTCTTCTCCATATTGTTGCATTTGCCCTACTCCACCATGATATTGCTACAAGAAAATACATTTTTAGCTACTTTCTTCTATTTTCCACATGTTGTCCACTGATTAATAGCATCCTGCATAGACAATCCAGTACTTACTTCATGCTCATATTCAACCTGAATACCCAACAAACCAGTTTCCTCTTCAAATTGCAGCAATGCACTAGTGGTATCACCAAGAAACTGATGCTTCCTTTTAATTATGTCAATAATCTCATCATGAAATTCTTGCTTGGCAATGCCAAACACCTCTCCGAAGGTAAATTCCACCCAACAGTTTAAGATCTGTTCTTCAAGAACCTTCTTAAGATCTGTGGTTGTCTCAATATCAAATTGCAACTTATATCCTGGCTGCTTGCCCTTCTGTTTGCCCTCTTGTTTGTTATCCTGTTTTTGCTCCTGGCTGACCTCTTCCATAACATGCTCGGGAGGTGGCTGATTTGTAGCTTTAGGCTGATCCATACTTCTTCTTGTCATTCTTTTAGATGTCCCTGAAATAGCTTCATCTCTTTTTTATTTTTCTTCCATAAGTACATCTGTGTTTTGTACCTTTTCTAAATATGCATACATTGAATATGCATCTACCAGTGATTCCCAACCAGTTATACCACGAATGTCTTGCCCTGCATGAGACATTTCACTATCAATGACCTTTCTCTTTTCAGCTATATGTAAAGCATATTTCCATATTCCAACAACCACATCACTTGGACATGCATTCTATCCAACTGTAGACCAAAAGTAGAAGTATGTACCACCGCATAAGCATTTCGAACAGCTAAGTCTTCCCACAACTTCTGCATACCTCCCTTTCCAAAATTCAAACCAAGAGGCAATCCCATTCCTTGTGCATGGATCTTGCCATCTTTCCAAAAGATAAGCTGTCGTGCTAAGGCCTCCTAATAGGAAGCACAATCCTTTCTCTCGTGCTGCAAACTGTCACGCCACATACATCTTTTTCCAGGCTTAGGGGTTGTTGCTTGTCCCCTTTCCTCTTGTCCTTTTTCATCCAATTTTGCAACCTTCAATTGAAGATCGTGCATCCTTTTGACCAATTCATCCAAGACATCTTCCCTAACAGAGGGAACAATAGCAGGTATAGCCATAGGGTTAGCCACAAAAGCGCGTGGCTTACTGGATACCTCAACTGTTTTGCCCGTAACACTGGGCAAGCTAGAAACATGCAATCTTTCTCTTCTTCTATGCTTCTTCACAAACACAGTAACAGCTTCCTTCGCATGTCTCCACTCTGTTTTCAAACATGTCTTTGTACTTTGATCCTCCAGCAAATCATCAAGCTTCTCTTGAAGCTCATGATCAACTGCCTGTAGAAACAATTCAATTTTCTGAATTGCAAGAGCTTGCTCTTCTATAAGATCCAACTGCTCAAATCGACTTTCAAATTCTCTTAACAATTCCGTAGCCACAAGACCCTTATTGGGTTGTAAAACCCACTCTTGAAAAGTCTTGCGCATAATCAAACTGGTGTCCTCAATGTAAAATTCTTCCCTGAGTGTCTTCTTGAAGGCTACCCAGTTTGCATCTTGCGAGTATAATTTAGTAATCCATGCTTTCACTTCATGAACAGTAACACGTACAAAATGACGGCTCCATGCAGATTGAGCCACTCCAAAGAATTCCATCTTCTGAGCATAGGTATGTACATATGCAGATACATTCTTGCCATTGAATAACTTCACCTCACTCTCAACTGCTTGCAAAAATCTGTATTTTTTATGAAAAATCTTCTAACTGGCTAAAAAAGCCACTAGCTTTTTGCATGTCATCTTAATCTAGAAGCTTTTTCTAAATTTTTCAGATTTTTATAATAAATAATATCAAAAATATGCTAAAATTATCCAAAAATCTAGTATTTTCGGACAATCCATGCAACTCACACTAATACCAACTCAGATCACATTGATCCTCTTGATCAATAAAGAAGTCAGATGATGATGCATTCCATACTTTTTCACACTGTGTCCCCATAACATCACGACAACGTCGGCCTCAAACCTTTTACGTGACTTGCAATGATGGAATCTTCAATGTCGGTGAGGGGCTCAAAGCACATCCTCAAACCTTCTTTCAAGATTTCAATGGCAAGATCGAAGAAGGCGAGGGATAAAATCTCTATCTCAAACATCACTAATTCGACTCAATGTCAAGTTAAAGAAGGAGAGAGATAAAATCTCTACCTCAAGCCTAACGCACTTCCATATAAGGTTGTGATGATCAAGGAGAAGGACAAAGAAAGGCTCCTCTAGTGCCTCCCTTCTATAGTGTTACTCTCATATTGGGTTTTCAAAAAGCTTTTAGCTTTACAGTTTTTAGCTCTTTCAAAAATTTAGTGCCTTACAACTTTGCTTTTCTCCTTATAGCGTTTAAAGCCTAGAATCGCCGACTTCTCCGTCAACTTCGTCATCACGACTACAATCCACACAGCTCAATTCCTGGCTCTTGCAATTGCCTCTGAAGCCTCTGTCGGTACAGGAGCTTATGAACTCAGACTGGCAGCCAAGAATGCTCTGATCTGGCAGCTTTTGGTTGCGATGATGCTAATGATCATCGATCCATCAATCTAATCATTACTAGTAATCACAGCTCACAATTCCTGTCTCATGAATAGCCTCGTTATCCAGTACAGTATCCAGTCCAGGCAGTTATGCCGCCATGATCATGATCATCCACAGGGAATGAGGCTGAGCTATGCTGGCTCTCGAGGAAAGACATGGTGGCGGAAAAGTATGCGGTCAGCGATGGTGGGAGGCCGTGATTGCCAATGACCTGGTACAAATTCACACCATACAGAAACATTTCTTTTGCCTGCAACAAGTCCTCATAGCTAGATCTCTTCAATCAGCTGCTCCAGGATTTTATTGCAATCCATGTTCTCCAACTCGGCATGCAGTAGAGCACTCCTAATTTCTCCTCAATCTAAGAGCCACAAGTTCTCCTCTAGTTCCCTCTCATCTGCATACATAATTGTACTCGCCTCATTCTCTAAATCTGTTAGCTGCACTAACATGTTCTCTGAGTTGTTACCCTCCCATTTTTTGACAGCATCAATGCCCTGCCTTCTCATCTCATCTACAGGCATGACATCCTGTTCTTGAGATTCCATATGTTTACAAATGCAAGAATTTGGAAGATCAAAAAACTCCCCTCCTAGTCTTATTTCGTTTGGTTCCCCTATGAAACCATTCTGAATAATCCTTACTTTTGAGGAAAATGCCTTCCATGTCAATTTTGGCCTTGACAGAACGAGACTCCCAAGCTTCTTTACATTTGGCTCTATTGTTCTCCTATGACCATAATAACGTCTGCTTCTAGCAAGGACCCGTGCCATATTTCCATTGCAATTTGTAATAAATACATCACTCTTCTCAGAAACAATGTAGTCAATGGCTGCCATACGAGAAGCATGAGAAGTAAATTGCTCAAGTTCCTCATAGCTAGTCAATGAATCTTTGGTATGGAAATTGAGGAATAAAGCCCTTAAAGGAGCCAAAGTATCCTTGCCACTGCGTATTTCCCTTGATGCAACATAGATATGAGAATTGCTATCAAATCCTAGAGCTTGCAGCATCAATCCAACTTCTTTAAGTGTGAGGGGACACTTTCCACTCCAATGCTCACTATCAGACTTCATTGGAGAGAGAGTTGTCCATCGCTTTCAAAGTTCCCCAAGCTCTATTTTCTCTTTGTCACCACCACCATAATAGCAGCCAGTAAAAGCTAGTATATCATGTTCAAATCTTAAGTGCAAAGCAATTTATTTTTTTTCAATCTCTTCACCAATAAGCTGCCCATGTCAACAATAGATGCTGTAAACTGCAAAGCATGATAATTCACTCTATAGTGCAACTTTTGCAATTCCGGATCTACATCACTTGCCGGTCTATAGTCAAATTTTGTCAAACATATAGCCTACTATCCTTCCAGAAAGATCCATGGTCCAACACTAGAACCACCAGAGTGGCATTTAGAATCCATGCCACCACCACAATATCAATCATTCCAATTCTTTGTTGATTTAGCCCTCCACTTGTTTCCACAAAGATATATCCATTTGAATCCCATTGTGATATGCGTCATGGGAATGAATGTGTTGGTCACTACATCCATGATAATATTTTGCCAATGATGATGCCCAAATATTCTCTATTGAGATTTCCCTAACAATCTGAATGAAGCATTGCTATGCCTTTTTCAACATAATTGGCCCTTCTTATAAACAATAACATACAATCTAGAACCTCCTACATGAAAAGCATAATGAACACAACATGGCATAGTTGTTTATGCAAACAACATATCTATCCTGCAAATTCAATTGCATTGGACATTGCGACTCACAAGAACACTATTTTATAGCTAAAGAAAGAAAATTTATACTTTCTTCCCACACAAGCCCCTGTTCTCTGTCTCTCATGTAATGAATTTCATCAAAGATGATCCAAGCAACCTCCTTAAGAACTTCAGAGCTTCTGTAAAGCATCCCTCTTAGAATTTCTATCGTCGTCACAATACAACTTACATTCGGGCTATAGAAACATCTCCAATATTCTCCTTGAGTAAGAGGACAAATCCCATGTTCCTCAATGTCCTTGAGTCTTCAAAATGGATACCTTCATACGAACATGTTTTTCCATGCGTTGTGTCCTGACAAAAAAAATGCTTTGAAAAAGAATTTTGTGCCCAATCATCCATGATTTGAAGAGGAAATGCAAAATCGATTCCATGCTGTGCATCCAATCAAATAATGATCCACACAAAAATCATGAATGCACTGAAGGAAATGTGCCTAGCCTATCTACATGTGCTCGTGCATCATGCAAAATGCTTCAAATCTACCAAAATCTCATATTCTCTTATTGACTTCTAGTTCTTGCTAAGATTCTTTGCTGCCTCCCCAATATTTATATGTGATTATTTTTGAAACTCAACTTATAAATCAAAAGATTGAGAATGGTCCATCCTCAAACTTTTTAAAGGTTAATATACAAAATAAGAATAATTTAATAAACTAATAATGCAATGTCTTCTCTCATTAGTGGATACCATGATGGAAGCTTTTTTCCTCAAGCTTCTTCTTTGCCTCCAAGGTCATGGTAACTTATGATGGTTCTTCTTGCAAGTACATTTTTATGTCACAATTACAACCATTAGCAACATTGACCAACATATCTTTGAGATTTGTTATGATGACTGCATGCTCATTCAAGCTTAAAAATGAAAAGAGTAGAGCTAATATACAAAGTATACAATCCAAAAAATCTATGAACAATTCAATACTTACTCATTCATATGCAAAAGGCCAGCAAGCAATGACCTCACTGAGGTTGGTAGGATTACTCATGATGCTTACAGCTATCAAATGCCATGACCACACCTCTCGAAATTTCTTCGAGATAAGCTCCATCCAAGCCACTATGCGATGGTTCCCTTCCTAGTAAAACATCTTGTTTGAAAGAAATTCAAAATTTATTTTTTCTTTAAACTCATTGTCAAACTCCCTATCCATGTCCTATAATGGGCATCCCACCTTGCATTAACCTCTTTAAATTCAAGATTTCTTTTTTCTTTAAATTCATTCTCAAACTCCCTATCCATGTCCTACAATGGGCATCCCACCTTGCATTGACCTCTTTTGTTACTAGCATCTCTTGATCCATTGAAGAGATACACTATAACAAAAAGGCCTCTTAGATGCACTTTTAGACGCAATTTTTGAATATAGAGAAAATCTTATGGGCGCGTCTATCCGCCCGTTTATTTGTGTGTCTACAGCCTCGTGTCTATAATCGCATGTATAAAGGAATTTACACGCAAAAATAGACGCGCAACAGACGCACATATACACGCGTGAATACAAGCGCATAGACACGCCTGTAGATGCGCTTTTACAAGCACTCATAGACGTGAATGGAAAATAAAAAATCTGATTTTTTTAAAAAAGATATTTAATTTAAATTTTAAATTTGAATTATCTAGTGCGTGTACTTTTCATTTTAGACGCGCTTATAAACGTGTGTTTTCTGCAAATTAGACATGCAGATAGACACACAAAACAGAACTGGAAAAAAAAAACCAGAGAGCATGTGGTTGCTTATGCTCTCTGGCTTTTTTGCCCCCCTTCCATACATCGAATTATGCATTTGGGAAAAAGAGAATGGATCTAAAAGCACGAGAATTGAAAATAAAAGTCCATGTATTCATTATAGATCAAAAGCACCTATATGGGGAGTTTAAGTGCTTGCGACCTAAAGCATGGCCGCAAGCAGTAGGCTCAAAAATGGATAATACATATACAAGAAAACAAGGCCATAGAGGAGGTATGGTGCTCCTCTACGAATCTAAAGAAGAAACATCTTCGCTAGCACCACCATGGCTACTAGCATCGCTATCCCCCTCCTCCCTATGCTCCACATTCGGGTTCGCCTACACACACAAAAGATCAAGGTTGCTTAAGCAAACATGGTGGAGAAAAAGTTATAATTACCTATACTTTTAATAGGAAATTAAAAAAAACATACCTTCTCTGGCTGTCGAATCCTCATAGCCCGGTTGTATTGGTCCTCAGTGATGAGACCCTCCTCATAGAAGTGAAGCCATGTAGCTGTGCGGTTATGGCCTTGATTGTAACCTACCTCTTTAGAAGTAGGTATCCTACCAATGATAGTAGTCTGCAAAACAATCATGATATATAGAAACAATTATGAGACACAATATATATAAATTTTAAAAAACTAGAAATAAAAATATTCTTACAAACTCTACCTCCCACGACTCTCTGCCACCCAATCCATAATGCGACGATCCCATGGTTTCCATTTCGATCCGTCACACCTCTGTGTGCTGGCAACTCTTCACTTTCTCTGCTGCTTTCTTCTTGGCTTTCTTCCACTCTATGCGGTGGCACATAGGTGGTTGGCTATAGGCTCCATGCCCCTCCTCGTGCCTCTACAGTGAGTCCCTGGCGCGTGTCATGAGGTGGGATCTTTTGTTGTGAAGCAAATCCCTCACTTTTGTGCATCCCCAATCATCCGAGAATCGCTGAACCTCATGATTTGGATACCTCCTATGGACTGCCCTCAACATCTCCTGCCACAAGTCGCTTTTCTGATTTTTGAAGTAGATGAAACAATCTTTATACATCGCTCCTCATGTACGCCATTACATCTCTTCCTTCATCATCATGGAAGATGCCACCAGTATCTGTAACTCTATAGTACTGGCATACTGGCTCCTCTACATGATCTACTAGTGAGGGTGATCGCTCGCCACCTCCTAGGCAACCCCCACACAAGCCTCGTCCTCCCCCTCGACTCTCCCTCCTCCCTCTCTGTCGACTACCCTCTGCCTCACTCGATGCACGTGCTTCTGCTGATGCATGTCCGTCGGTTGATGCTTGTGCTTCATCCCCGATACATGTATATGTATTGCACGTGGAGTACTTGCATGTGGAGTACCTGCAATTGGAGTTTGGGAAGCAGTGCTAGGCAAAGACGTCAGAGGCGTTCCAGACATGACGTTGAACACCTCGTCTGTTGTGGGAGAGCGGCCAAGGTGTCTGGTCATCTCTTTCATGCAGTCTTTCCTACTAGGAAAACCTTCAAAAAATGCATTGACTCCTCGGCTGAACAAGGCCAATGTATCATTCATGCGATCCAAATTTGAGTCATTGCTAGATGGACCACGATGCAACATCTGCAAAAAAAACACAGGAAAAAGACAAATTTATTTACATACAAAAAATCATATATTACCTTCATCCACACCTAAACATTTTCAAAGAGCCATAATCCTTGATCCAATCCAACATTAATTATGAAAAATCATTCATCAGTGAGCCTAGAATCATTATGTAAGAGAAGGCTTTTGATGCTCACACATAGCAAAAATACATGGGTGCTCATGGCATTTGAAAGTGCTAATAATCTAGCTTTCTTTAGACATTGAGCATAAAACTTAAGTGCTAATGCTTCTCATAAACAAGAAAACCGATAAACACAAACATGGGATTGGTCACATTCATCATTGCAAAAATATATTATTTAGGCAATGAAATTTATTTTTTATCAGAGCTGACGCTGGCATGTGTATAACACGTCTAAATTCTAGGATAGATGCGCTCTCAGACGCGTCCCAAAATTCAACCCTCTGTCCAGAGCACGTCTATATTCGCATCTGAGATGCAGTATAGACTCATTGTCAGACGCAGTTTCTAGGTCAATGCTTCTGGTGCGCGTGTGTATCATCGCATGTAGACTACAGAGTACATGCACCTAGAGACGCAACTCTGAAATCAAAGCCTCTGTGCAGAGCGCGTGTATTCTCGTATCTCCGACGCAGAATACACGCGCTCTAAGATGCAGCCTCAGACGCAATGAGAGAAAATATTTATTCGCATCTATCCCTGTGTTTACACTGAAATGTAGACGCACTGGTAGACGTGCTCAGTCGACTAATTTCAGTCCGACGACCCCCATTCATGATTTACAAAATGCAATACATAATGGAATTAGAAATCCTAATACACGGACAGAGAGAAAAGAGAGAGAGAGAGAGAGAGAGAGAGCAAGAGGACTCACCTTGGGTGTTTGGTGTGGCGGGTGGTGGCTCTTCTTCCTTCTCCTTCTTCCTCTCCTAGGTAAGTTACTCTCCCTTGATGCTTGCTTGCTTGTTGCTTCTTCTTTCTCTTGTTCTCTCTCTTGTTCTCTCTTTCTTCCTCTCCTTAGCTTTCCTTTTTCTTTTCTTGTGTATTTGAAATGAAAGAAGAGGTGAGTCATAAGGAGGTGAGGCATGAAGAGACTGCATGTCGGCTAAACTCGAGCTTTAGAACTGCAAAAAATGTAGGAAAGGAAAGGTGCAGTTTGAAAAGAAATGATTTAAGTATGTTTTGAATTTTGACGTTTGCGTCTATTTTGGCGTGTATATGCGCGTCTAAGTTTACGTAAACGCACGTATAGACGGGAACGTAGACGTATAAATAGACACTGATTTAGATGCGTACGTAAACACAGATATAGACACGCATTTAGGTTTTATCATAATTTTTTATTTTTAAGATAAGTTTTAATAGTGAATTCTTATAATAAGTTTTAATGTATTTATGATGAGTTTTGTGTATTTAAAATTGAGATCTTAGAATAATTAATACACCAGCTTGAAGTTTTTATGTAAACATATGAATGACAAATATTTTGATATTGTCATGAATTAGGTTTAATCATGTCGTCATCATCACCTAGTGCGGTGCATGCTGATGAGTCAACGAGCACATCCTCAAATGAGGATGAAACATTACGTCTTCATAATCGAGATGCATAGCTATGACGAAAAATTAAATGCATGTGTGATCGTTGTCGAGGGTGTATTTTTTGAGCATGTCGAATTGCAATGTCACACCTCAACTTGTATGGAGAATGGGACCGAGAAAAATCACCGGTATTCATTGTTTTTTTTTAACACTAAGATTGCTAGTCTATGTTACTCAATATATATCAGCATACATGAAACTCCCTTTTTTGGTTGAGCAGGATGCGGTGCCACATCCTCAAATGCTCCCTCCAGGGCGTCGAGAGGCTGCAAAACATTGACGCGACAAGGCAGAGTCTTCAAGAAGAGTGGAGACTCACGACCATGATAGTAGCCCTCATGAAATGCCCCATCAAGTCGTAAAGGATGAGATTTTGGAAAACATGATACACCATCTATTTTTGCAACTGGTTCAAGGAGAAGGTCACTCTGTGAAGCCAGATGATCCACTATACGTAGCATCATCTACTCCGTTGTATGAAGGTTGTACGTACTCCGTTCTTCGTATGTCCCTTGAGATACTTAACTTGCAAACAATTTATGGATGGAGTAATGTCAGTTTGGATGCGTTATTGAAGTAGGTATCAATTCAGTTTGGCTTATGAATCATAATATTAATTGTTCTATTTTGAAATCAGACAGAAATATATGTTGGTGGTTTTTTAACTCACTTTTAAAAATATATGTAGGTTATTATCACAAATGCTTCCAAAACGAAAAAAATTGCCAACTAAGAGAGAGCAAGAAAGACATTACTTGATATCTCTGGGAGGCCTCGATTATGTCAAGATCTATGCATGTGTCAATGATTGTGTCTTATTTCGTGGGATTCATGAGTTTGCACGAGAGTGTCCTGTTTGTGGCGAATCAAGATACGAAGTGGAGATGAAGTCAATGGATGTGCCTTGTAAGGTTTTGCGATATTTTTCGATTGTTTCACGTATAAAACTTATGTTCAAGTGTAAGTCTATTGGAAAGCTCATGTCATGGCATGCTAGTCATCGTTCAAGTGATGGAAAATGGAGAATCCCTGCAGACATATTGGCATGGCAACATATAGATAATTTGTGGCATGTTCTCAAATAAGAGCCAAGAAATTTGAGATTTGGTTTAGGTATGGATGGAATCAATCCATTTGGCATCGAAAGCACATTATATAGTGTATGGCCAGTGGTATTGGTGAACTATTATATTCCTCCATTTATGGCAATTAAAAAGGGACATGTAATGTTGTCCCTTCTGATTCTTGGAAAGAACAAGGTAAAAAACATGGACATTTACTTAGAGCCTTTGATTGAAGAGTTAGAAATGTTATGGGAAGGTATTGAGATGCAAGATACAAGCGCATCCGCATCCTCTACAGATTTCACATTGAAGGCCATGTTGTTGTGGACCATGCAAGACTTTCTAGGATATGGAGAGTATTCAGGTATATGTATATAACTCTATATTTGAAATTCAAGACTTGAGTCAATTGCATTTTATTAATTCACTTGTTTGTTTAGGTTTAACCACATCAGGATATCATGCATGTCCTATTTGCGGTTCCTCTCCAGTTTCCTCTAGGCCGACACATTTAAAGAAGGTTATCTATAATAATCATCATCTATTTCTTCCTATTGACCATCCCAAATATGTTCTCCCTACTAATGGAATGACTTCAGAATCTCTAACTATTCAAGATTGGAAGGAGAGATGGATTAATGTCGAGAGCCACCCTCCACTCGGCAAGAAGTGCATTTCTCTCGATTGACTTTAAAGTATTTAGCATGATGAATTGTTTACATAATATATTGTTTGTTTGTTAGGTTCTCTATATTTTTTTCTCTTCTGTACGGGACAGAACTCAAGATCAATCACCTGTTGGACCCCATATACATATTCAAAAATGGTGTATCTACATTATGGGATCACTTGACAGGGGCTCGTGATTCAGTCAATGGAAGGGAGGATTTACGTAACATTGGTCGCATGAGACGAGCCTTGCCACGCATTGGACCGAGAGGAAAGATTGAGCTACCCCATGCACCTTGGACGTTGTCAAAGAACGAGGAAAAAATAGTGAAGGAACAAATATGTAGCTTTCGAACACCCACAGGATGTATGATTGTCTCAAGGGAGCCTTCATAAAGAAAAAGAAAAGAGGTGTGGAGAAACTATATGGTTTGAAGTCCCATGATTGGCACAAAATGATTCAAGTAACGGTATCTCTAACCATGAATATAGTAACTAGTAGAGTAACTATGTGTAAACTTTGGGGTATGATGACTTTTTCCTCAACTATTCATTTGATCTATGAATATTGTTTACATTCAGTTTGTACTTCCTACTAGCATATCCCATTGTATATCCAAAGATGTACGTGATATCATTTACAAGATGGGAGAGCTTGTGAGGTGTGTATACATTGTATTTTTTCATTATATATATTTAAATTTCTACACAAAAATAAACAATTCTCAAATACATATTGACAGATACGTGAGCTCGAAGGAAATTGATCCAAACACATTGCAAGATGCTCGAGTATTATCTATTGAGGTGGTTTGTCTGGTGGAGGAAATTTTTCATCCATCCATTTTGACTACTTAATTACATTTACTCGTACATTTGATTGATGAGATCACACTTTGTGGGGTAGTTCATGCAAGGTGGATACTTTTTATTAAGTACTTCATGAAAACCTTGAAAGATTTTGTGAGGCAAAAAGCACAGCCTGAGGGAAGCATGGCTGAGGGTTGGTTAGTGCAATCATTCCTTTTTTATATCTCTGAATATCTTGCTGAAGTGGACCCCTCTCAACCACGACTATGGAAAGATGATGAAAAATTGAGGATGACCTCTATAATACCTCAAGGAAAAGGAATGAGTAAAGTGCTAACAAAAGAAGAACTTCGTAAGTTACATAGTTTTTGTGTGGTCAATAGTGATGTAATGAGCAAATGGGTGACACTATATAATGAAGCAAGGGCAAGAATAAAAAGTGAAAGACAAGCATTTTACACCAGATATGGACGTAATGTCTCATTTCCAGATCATCTAAATGCGCTCCCACGTCATATTGAAATAGATTGGTTACATGAGGAAATTGAGAGAATGGAAAAAGAGGAGGAAATTAATATATCTCAAGAAGAGTGGGAATACGCACGAGGTTGCTTATCAAAGGTGAGACATACTATCAATTAATTTGTTTCTATAAGTTATATTTTATATAAATAATTGACACGTTTGATCTTTTATCTTTTACTACTAGTGCACATTATTCAGTGCTATTTGGTGTGAGTGTAAACATCTTCGAACTCAACCTATAGATGAAAAGAGAAATACCCAAGATTGTGGTGTCCTTGCTCACTTCAAGGATGCCAATGGTACCATGGAAGGTTATTGTGGCTTGATCCAAGATATTCTGAAGCTTGACTTCAGACGATTCTTTATATATGTATTGGATGTGAAGTGGTTTAAAGAAGTGGTAATAAATGGTGAGCATTGCACAATCAGACGTCATCCAAGTGGTTTTGTAATCATTGATTCTACAAAATTTCACCAAAACAAGAATGACACATTAGTAATACCTCAACAATGCGCGCAGGTATATATGCAAAATCTAAATTTTTAATATGTATATATGTGGTATATATACACAATATAATAAGTATTTGCGTTTCTTGCTTTTGGTTTTCAAATACAGGTTGTGTATCATTCAATGGTAAATAATAACCGATGGTGGTATGTCATCCCTATATCTAATCGTTCAAAACCAATATATGGTAATATTACCGACATGGAGATAGCAGATGACAATCCAACAATTAATGATGATATACATGATGACACCATAATGGATGATATGCGTGATATAGTACAAGATGAACCTCGCGAGGATGTTCAAGGAAATGCAGAAGAAGACAATAATGTGATTGTCGATGATATTGATGAAGTTATTGAGCAATATAGCAACACATCTGATAGTGGGATAGACTTACTTGTTTTGTTACCACTTGGTAACGAAACAAGTAAGTCATAGACCTAGAAGTAGATAGTTAAGCAAGGGCTGATCTCATTGAAGATGAGATGGATCATTTACTGTAACATACTTAATTTGCTTAGTGATTCAATGTATATTCTCAATTCTATGGTTTTTATCATGCGCACACGTGCATACTCAAGAATCAATAGTCAAGTTTAAAGCTAAACTGAATTTTCCATAATAAAAAGGAAGTATTTTTTATCATCTTCAAGTAGAGAAATTACGAGATACATATTGCAATGCTTGCTACTAATTGTATAATAAGGTTTATGTCGCTTGCCGCTAATTACTTATATCAGGCTTGCCAACTAGAGGAATTGCCATTGATTAGGGAGCAATGAAAAAGTAATTATTAACTCTGGTTTTTTTATTCAATGATTCAATGTGTATTCTTTATTCTATGGTTTTTATCATGCACACACGTGCATACTCAAGAATCAATTTCAAGTGGTTAAATAATTATTAACTCTGGTTTTTTATTATATTAAGTCCAATTTCAGGTGGTTAAATAATTGCGCGTCTGGAGGCGCGTCTATATTGGCTTATATTTACGCGGATATATAGATGCAAAATTCATGTCTATTTACATGCTCTTTAACACGCACATATAGACACAATGATAGACGCACACGACTTTGCACTTCTAAAATGCACGTCTATGCCTCGTTTCTGTTGTAGTGATAATTGAAACAATGAAAGTACCCTTCTTAGAAAGTAGGTCCCTTGCTCAAGTGCAATTTTCAGAAGAGACATATCACTCCTCCTTAAAACATGAATCCTTGAGTATGAGCACACATTGGCTTAAAGGGATTGGAGGACATTTCAAAACATCTGGAATCCTGCACTTGGATAACACATCACCCCCTTTCATGATCTCCGTCGTGTTAGACAACACCCCACTTGTTTGCTTGTAAGCTTCATTGGAGCATGCTCATTTTATTGTTAAATTACGATTAAAATATTCTTGTTGTCTTCTAGTCAACATCGTAAATACAAAATAAGCATTCAAAGAATAGATCACTTCAATTCTTAAATCCAAATACAATCCCTCTTGTGCAAGTGATAGATCCAATTACTTTATACCTAGTTGTCCATAAAATCATCATTATCATTGTGAAGAGACATATGGCTTGTAAATTCCTAATGACGTTGACCAATGAGATCAAATTGATGGTAAAAAACTCTGCCCTCAGGTTCACAGTGGTGGACGTGCAGCATCATGACACCGCTGTCGAAGGGTTTTGAAAGTGAAGTCGCGACCACAGAGGACCTTGACAGCTTTCAGGATAGAAGATTCAACATGTGAGTAATCCTATTGATCAATTTTCCACACAGCAACAAGTTCCAAACGGGTTTGTTTTATGGTTGTGAGTGTATGCTCAAGCATATGATTATGGGGAGCATCTTCCATGGAAAAGTCAATTAATCCTTCAGATTTCATGACAGCATTACAATATGAATGGATTATGGGATCTACAAATGGCTCTTGTAAGTTTCGTAAAGCTAATTAATGCTAGACATCACAAACTCCAACATACATGTGAATGCAGGAAATAGACGGCCTTCTAACCTCTTTGAAGAGGTTTAGTATTAAATGTCAATCTCAGAAGCATCAGTAGCTAGTTGTGATCCAATACAGAAATCAAATTCACATGACATTGCATGGTCAAACGAGCAATAAGTCTTTGCTAATGTTCTCTGATTTTGATTTTAATGTCTTCACAGGCATCAGGTTGCAATGTCACTGAAAACTCTGGTAGATCTGGTATCTTTTATGAAATCTTCTCAAGGCTGCTGCCACTTTGTTTGTGTGCTTTGCTGGTTGCATCCTTTGATTTCTTTTCAGATAAGTACTTCATGACTTCCCATAGAGGAGGACCCTTGTTGCTGGAGTGTTCTCACAGAAATCAGCACAGAACTTTTTGCTCTCCATTAAAGAACTCTCAGATAGTTGTAGGCATGCTTTTCCCTTTTAAAACCAGGATGACATTCTAGTTCTCCTCTTCCACTACAGTTCCCTCAGCTTTTTCTGGTCTTCTCCTCTTAATCTTCTCTTCTTTCCGAGCTCTTTTGTGTCCTATTTTTTTTTTCCTCAGATAGCAGGATTTTACTGATCTCCAGCCCATCGTCTACTCAGAAAAAAAATTCATCTCTCCCCTGTTGAATTCGCCTCGTTCCCTTCTTCTTCTGCTTCACTCGGTCTCTCCTTCACACGTCATAACCTCTCTCATCTTCTTTCTCGACTTCACTTCATCACCTTCTTCGTCTTTAGCTTTAGTAATCACCTGATCGTTCGTTCTCTGTTGCGTTGTCTTAGCTCTCCTTCTGTTGTCGTTGTCTAAGATCTCCTTCTACGGTCATCGTTTGAGCTCTCCTTCTATTGCGTTGTTAGTGTAGCAACTTCATTCACCTTCTTCGTCATTTCTCTGAGCTTGCTAATGCCTTCTTGTCTTCTCCAGAGCTTGCCTTTGTCATCGGCTTCTACGTCTTCTTCTGCGTTACACTTCTCTTTAACTTTTCGTCCTTCTTTGATTGCTTCAAAGGTCGCAATTTGTTACAACAGCTGCCGCAGGTCCATTCTCCGTTTTCCACAGGATCGATTGTTCCCCTCTCATCGACTGAGAAAAACATTCCCCTTCTCTCCGTTGAGTTCGCGCCGTTTTTCCTCCTCCACAGTCGATTTCCCTCTTTCCCATAATTAGCTCTTGAATCAGCTAATTAGCCTCCTCATTCCGAGATTCCCTGCGCCCCCTTTTTTATTCTCCTTCGTTTTCGATCCTTTTCTCTGCTTTTCTTTAGGCTTCCCTTTTTTTAGGAAGGCGGCCCAGCCACTCCCAATTGAAGTTTTCCAGGTTTGCTACCAGATGTGTATACCAGAAATATAAATATGACCAGCACCACATGAACAATAACCAAATGTATATAGCTCGCAAGAAAAGTAGCTTTCAAGCCTCCAGCAAGAGTGTACACGACCACTCCAAAGGAAATAAGAAAACTAGCGGCGTAAATGTCAACTCCAATCAAAGCATTTACAACAGAGAACCCCCCAAAAGCAGCATACGGTCACAATTATGTTAGTGGCAAAGCAAAACACCAAAAAAAACAATGTGTACTAAAAAACCCCACCTCGCACGCACAATCTCACAAACTGTGTGTGCTGATGGTGCCTTTCGTTTGATTTCAATGGCAAGTACTCCAAAAAAGAGCACCTGAATTGTCGCCCCACTCGCATACCAGAAAGGGCCACTGACACCATACTCCCATGCAACATTAGAGCTTTGCAAAATAGTAGCTGCCCAAGTCCACTGTGATACAATGACACTCGTAATCAAGCTTGTCTTGATGCTCCTACCAGCTGTATTGAACCATTCTGAGGTGTGCTGAACATCAAGCAAGCTCCCACATTTGGCATACATATCCACCAATGTACTCCGCTTTGCATCTCTTGGAAATAGTTTAGTACTTCCTCACAAAGCCCATAATTGGCATATCTTGAAATAAGTGTAGCCCATGAGATTGCATCTCGAATTACCAATCTACCAAAAACTCCCTGTTCTTCTACAAGCATGTCACATTTAGCATACATGTCAACCAGAGCATTGTTCATTAATTCCTCTTGCTCCAAACCCTCTTCACTATATTTCCCGCATAGAATGAAAGAGCAAACATAACGACTAAGTATGTACAAAGTATCAAATCACGCACAACTTTTGGGTGGTTTTCACACCTCGAATGCGCAACAATAGGATAGCGCATGCGCCATCTTGAATCTACATCAATTGGCCAATCTCCATTCTCATACAAATTGTGTGCCATAACATATATTTTGGAACCATAATTCAAGAGCTACACAAGGCGTCTCTCTTTCTTCCAATTTAACAATTGTCTATGTTGTAGCACAAACCCAATGTGTTCATGAATAATGATTGCTTGGAATAAAATGAGCTTCTTCTTCATGTACTTGTTGATGGACATCCCCATTATGCATAGCCTTCTTTCTATGCTTCTTGTTGCCCATAAGACTAATTTCAGCTAAGCTTATTGTCTACACTCCCATTTAGCTCATTTTCAACATCAACCTGCTCTAAAACAACATTACATGCATCATCATACTTTCTCTAAAGTTGTTTTTCTATGTGTTTGTCAACCTACATCAATGCTTGCAAAACTTCACCATCAAACTATCTTTTTCATTTCAGCATATCAATGATTACATAATGAAATTCACGCTTTGCGATTAATTCCAAGAGATTTTCCAAGTGTGAATTCCACTCTACTGCCAAGTATGCATTCTTCCAAGACTTTTTTAAGGTTTGTGGCAATCTCAAGATCCAATTGTAACCTGTAATTGGGATGCTTGCCCCTTTTCTTCCCTTCTTGTTTCTTGTCTTGAGATGCATCCTCCATAATATGCTCAAGTACGGCTTTTTCAACCTCTTTGTGCTGCTCCATTTTGCTTCCTGTTGTGCATTTAGATGGGCCTCAAGAAGAAGTACTAGCAATGTCCTCATCTCTTATTCTCTTTTCTTCCACAAGAGGTTCTTGATTATGAACCTCAGCCAAATATGCAAACGCTGAAAATGAATCCACTAGTGCACTCCATCCTGTTCTTCCTCGTATACTCTGACTTGTATTAGCCAATTTGGACTTTGTCATTTTTTCCTTTTCCATGCAATCTAATGCTTGCATCCAAACACGAGATTTTGCTTCAGCCATGTCTCCATTAGGAGCTTCATCAGCCCTTTCAATTCTCAACCCATATGTGGCTGCATCTATGGCAACAAATGTTGTCCTTGCAGCCATCTCTTCCAACCTCTTCTGCATGCCACCATATCCAAAATTTGGCTCTATTGGAAGACTAGTTTTTGTTGCATGTATTTTTCCATCTTTCCAAAAGACTAACCTTTTTTCTTCTGCTTAGCGAGAGGTTGTACAATCTCACTTTTCATGTTGTAAACTGTCACATCAAATGCATCTCCTCTTGTATCCTTCTCTTTGAATGGTCTTTGGGTTGTTGCACGACCCTTTTCTTCTACCTTAACATCCCAATTTTCAACATTTGCATTAATTTCTATCAAATTTAGCCTCAAATCATGCATGCCTTTGATTAATACATCCTCAACAACACATTTAAGAACTAGACCAACAGGTATAGCCGGTTGTTCTACCATAGCCACAAGTCCCTTAGTTGTAATTTCAACCCCCTTCTGAGAACTGGCAAGTGTAGTACCTATACCCCATCTTAATTTGATCCACTCTCTCTTTGCCAACATATGCACTGCCTCAATCCCATTAGCCCAATCTAATTTTGGCCCCATTTCAAAAGAGGCATCTTCTAAACGACCTGTCAGCTTCTCCTACAAAATAGGATTTGCAGCCTTCAAAACCAAATCAATTGTCTAACTCTCCAATGATTGCTACTCATTAGCATCCTACTCCATATATGGACTTTCAAATTCAGGAAGCAAAGCTGTAGTAGGCAATGCTTTACTAGGTTTTTCAATCCAATCTGTAAATGTCTTTTTAACTAGTAAGCATGCATCATCCAAGAAAAACTCTTCTCTCAAAGATTTCTTAAAAGATACCCAATTAGCATCTCTTCTATATAGCTAATTAATCTGATCATGCAATGCATGCATGGACAAACGGGAGAAATATCGACTCCATGCATACTACAGTACCCCATGAAACAACATCTTTTCTTCATACATCTAGATGAAGGCTAAAACATTTTGACCCTTAAAACTGCTTTAATTCCTCTCCCACTACTTGCAATGCATTCACAGCTAAAGAATCAATTGTTTCTACTTCCTACCTATCAAAAGATACAGATCTAGAGCATGGCAAAAGCTATGGCAAGTGAAAGATGAAAACCAAACTCATGATGACATAGACAAGAAGAGACAAACTGTTACACAAGTGAATTAGGTTCCAAGATGGCAACTTGGACTCATAAACAAAATCTTGTGTAGGACTGTGACAAAGTCAAGATGCTTAATTGAAATTACAAACCATCATGACATTGTATTCATTCTATATATTCAAAGTCGTAGTTAAGTACATTGCTTTATAGTTGCTGGATGGGTAGCATTTTTCCCTCTCTCTACATATGGGATTCATACAACCTGCATGTTCTAAGCCCAGAAATACCTCATACAAAGAGGCCATAGTAGGTGTGATTGCAAATATTTGAACACCCCTTCTCAATCACAACTAGAAAGTGTAAAGTGTGTAGAGGCTTTAGTGAGAGCAATACCTGCAAAGTGTGGGCGCACCGTAAACATGGCAAAAAGTTGGAGGCTATTGCAAAAAAGGCTAAATGTGGATATCATAAATATGATGGACATCGAGAGGCTGTAGCAGGGCCTCACAGAGGTTGTACTATAAGGCTACATGAGGAGTTTACAAGCTTATGTCAGAATCAAATAGGGCTAGGCATTACAAGGCTCAAAAAACATCTAGTAATAAATTGGGTCAAGGACTGGTAGGCCCTTGTGGTTTTTAGCATTTTGGGTATGGATCTTTGATTCATTGTAGGTCTTCTTGTCGATGTAGTCCAGCTTGCTCTTTTTGATCACGTACTTGTACTTCACTTTGCTCTTTTGGTCTGCATGATTGATCTTTTTCTTCTTCTTCTTCTTCTACTTCTTCTACTTTGCTTTAACTTTACTTGCATGAGTTGCATTGGTCTTCATGTCCATGTTCCCCTCAAGCAAATGAATCATCATTTTTAAAGAAGCAAAGATGTCTTCAAGGTCTTCTAATGAGATCATTGATTGTATTGGAGTGTCAGCAGCTTCATTTCCTCCTGCAAGTAGAATAGACATTTTTCCAATGTAGTATAAATGAGTAACAATAATCATGTTACTTCTCTTGAATGATTTCCACATTAAGATCTTCATAATTTCCAATGAGAATCAGTCCCAACTTAAATATTTTTGTTGGGATGATATTTTTTACATATCAAAGTAGTCATTAAATTAAGCATCAGTATTTAATGATATAAATTCTCATGTTTATTCCATCACTTGTTTTGTTGCATATAGTAAAGTATTGAGGCTATAGAGCCAATACCAATACTTACTTCAATGGTGGGGGCTAACATTGTAAATCAAATTCATTGTCTTATATTTTGTTAATATAACCTCCATACGTATATACTTATTACTAATCACATTAGAGTACTATATTTAAAATAACATTGTCTTTCATATTAATATAATCTTTCTTTATGCAATTCTTTCTATTTTCTGTAAGTGTTCCAATTTCAAAATGCATTCTTATCTTTATTTATCAAAGTAACGAGAGATCATGCAAAATGAAAGAATAGGAAAAAATATAGCTTTGTTGTTTATCACTCATTTGAAACCAAAATTAAAAGCTTTAAGCACTATTTTGGAAGTTTTGTCACATTGAAGATGGGATGATGGCAACAAAACAACATTTTTAGAAACATAGCAATCCCTACAACGGCTAGATTTTTGCTATCCATATCTCCAATCCTATTAGATATGGACTATCTATTTCTATGATAGAGCACTTATATCCATTCAAAAGACAGAATGTATAAATATGATATTTATAGAATATATAAAAATTCATATCTCATTGTCTGAGTTCTCCAACTCTAGAAAGTAGACAAAGCACATATTTTACAATTATCAATGTTAAGTGTGTCTTAAAGGGGCATGTGAGATTTTCTTTCCTAGAAAGGAAAGTTGTGGGTAGGATTCCTTCATGATTATGTATGCACAATAGGTAGATTGAAAGGAACACCTCTAAGTCAAGTCCATTTGTCCATTTATCCTTTCAAAACTTAGCAAACAAAAGATATATATCCACAAAGAGGGTTTAGTCCAATGTCTGTTTCAGAGTTTTCTTGTATGTACAAATGGAAAACATTCAATACTACACATGTAAAGTATCTCTCTCTTCCCTCTCTATTGCCCTCTCTCTATTCTCTCTTTGTCTCTCTTCTCACTTCTTGCTACTCTGTCTAGTTCTCCCTTACTCTCTATTTCCTTTGGATTAGTGTTTCTATTTTCTCTACATGTAGACTTAACATACTCTATATATACAAATATATTTCAATTATGCCAATAAACTAGTTTGAATCTCTACATTGACCATGGTTAGTAGTCTAGCAAGGATTCTTTTGGCTTGACCATTACATATAGATAATTGAAAAACAATGTTATCTTAAAGACTGATGAGGATATGCATAACACTTTGCTATACCAAAAACTAAGAAATGTGAGGTTTTAGTGTCTAGACAAGTACTTGTTCTATCATACTCAAATCTACCACCTTCATTGCCATTTTAGAGTCATCAAATGTTATAAATGCATATGTCAAAGTATCCATTATGTCAAGCAAAGAAATATCTAACTTTCTAGAACTAATCTCTTTGATAATGTTCATAATAGTTTGCTTTTCTATCATTTTAGAGTGAGATCGTGTAGTACATATTGTTACTAAATTATTTGTAACTTTTGCTAGAAAATTGCGATTGAAAAACTTATTGATTCAACTAGAATCTTAATTCACCCTCTTCAAATGAAAAACATAAGAATGCATTTTTTATTAGGATAGAAAACATTAAAATAGCCCAAAGTTGACTTATGGAAACTATCCAAAACTTTTCCCTATTTAAATGACTATGTAAGAGACTTGTAGATCCAACTTTGACCTCGCTTAAACATGTAGGCTCACTCTTTAAGGTGAGGACACTTTGTAGGATATCAAAACACCAGCATATGATCTCTGCAAAGCAATTAAACATCCACAACACCCATCTTAAAGATTGTAGTGATTTAAGTAATGTTCTGTAACTCACTGCATGGATTGAATCACTACCAAGATGAATCAACCATTTCCAATATGGTAAAATGTTTTCAAGACCTAAAGTGGGTTGGGCACTGGCTCTAAGGCACTAGCGAAGCCTCTAGCACTCACCTAAAACCACCTCACATAGCCTTCTAGCCAGGGGTGTCAAGACTTTTCATTTGTTCAATTTTGTATTTCAACGAACGATTCTTTTTCCACTAATTCTCAAAAGGGAGTCCCTAAATATGGTGGTGTTATACACCACATAGCACATACACAGGGAGCACCCCTTGGTTGATCACCGCAGCGTCACTATTGCTCTCCTACACCTTGGGAATTGGCCCCAACATGCACCCTGAACATAAAATACATTCAAAACAAAGTCCACTCTTTTGATAAATGATCCAAGAGATGAAAGATAAATTTCACCAAATAAACTACAAGGAACCAAATATATAGCCGTATGGCTTGGGATACCTCACACTTTCAATGTCGATCATCACTCATACAAAGAGGTGCTATCCATCTAGGATACGATACCATGTGATTCATCAATGCAAGTGTGAACATGACCATCATGCTTAAACAAATATTCATTGAAAATTAGCAACCTGAAAGTGAGAAGACAATTCTCTTCGTGATTTCCTTTTCTATGTGACTTCTTCGTTGCTTAGGGCTAGCATCAAGTTTCCTTGTGCTACTAGTACCTTTAAGTTTTTAACAATCTCAAAATCTATATGATATACACCATGCAAAATCAGCATTTAATGTACTTTAACAACTCAATATCCCCCTACCTCATATTGTTTAGAATTTGGCATGCATTGACAAGTATAAGCATGGTTTCTTATGTTTTTTTCTTTATTAAAAGTGATAAAAACTCACTCGAACAAAGAAATGGGCCTGAAATGAGGCTAAACTTCACGCTTCAGCTTCATCATACATCCACAAATATCAATCTTATTTTTTCTCATTTTTATGATGTGAAAAACCTAAAATTTTCAAAATCTCTTTAATTTTTTCTATTTATTTACAAAAAAATGAAAATAATTACTAATATCTAGATGTAGACTAACTACTCTCAGAAAAAAAATTTCATTCCATGGGAACGATAGACGCATACCAAAAATTGCATATTTTCTCTAAAATTGCCTAGTCTCGAGTTTTGTATGTTTTGCATACAATTATTATATGACTAATTTTTCATGATTCTTTCAACATGAATGATCAAACATAGGATAAAAAGTCAAATGTAAGAATTACTAATCATTTCAAACAAGAATTCATAATAAAATGTTAAGATCTACCTTTTTCTCATGAAATTGCTCATTATGATGCATATTCTTTTATGTTGGAGGCCCGTTGGCGCTCTTCCATGGCCAGTAATGATTCATCCAACTTTGATTCATGTCTCTTTCCACTGTTATTTCATCGTTTGATAAAAAATGTCCATCTTAGCTCATCCCTTCTCTTTTACATTGATCCATAAGAATGGTCCACAAGAGGAGAGAGGAAAGAGGAGAGAGAAATACTAAAATGAGATCTGGCTATTTCATGCATCATTTTCAACCGTCTCTGCAGTGATGAAGGGAAAGAAATGGATGGATATTACAACCAAGAGGATTTTGATTGGAGGTTCAAAAAATCATTTTTAAAACCATGGAAGGGGTCCCGAAAGAAATGATGCCCCTTCCCTCCCCCCATGGCTACATTTTGTAGAATGATGTCTTTTGATCTACACTAGCCAAGCTTAAGATTTAACTTTTTAAGAAAACTAGATCATTTTTTGCATGTTCACATTAGGAGCCAAGTGGTTTTTTCAATTTTGGAGGGGCAAATGCACTTGGAATTGAGATCGCTCTAGATGACTAGCTTTGTGGTATCAAAATCTATAAATTTGGCCGCCCTGATGCACTTTTCGACTCTTAGATCATGTAGATGCTTCCTAATGTGAAACCTTGTGGGGATATGGGGGGCAAATGGACTCTAATCAATGAACTAAGCCTTGGTTTGGCTTCCTTGCATTGAACTCCATCTAGAAAAACTCTAACTCATTGATCTGCAAGTGTTTCATTTTGTATGAGACTTTGGTCTTTTATGAACTCCCTGGGCTCTTTTCTGCTTTAAAAATAGCATTTAAAATCCATTCTCTCTCTCAAAGGAGGTCAATATAGAATAGAAACATCATCAAAATGCGGTCCATAATGACTTCTTATTGTCCAATAGACCCCAAACCTTGTAGATACAATCCAATATTGATGCTAAATCACTATAATAAAGCTTTATGACCAAGCACTCATGCATCCTTGATGATATATTGAGCTTCAAAAAGTCTTGAATCTGGCTTTAAACCTTCAATTTGGTTCCTTCAAATTTAAAGTATGGCTATGGAAAGGTGATCATGGAATCAAAAGAAGAAAAAATCCCTCTAGTTTGAAAGAGCTTTGGTTAAGAATCCATGGTTGTCCTAGTTATTATAGTATAAGAAGCTCAATGTTTCTTCAATGGAAGATAATGAGTCTTCATTGTGACCAATGGAAACTTGTCATGGCTTAGAATAGTATCAATATCATTTGCCTCATCAATCTTGCAAGTAATTAGGAGTTATGAATGCCACTTGTTGTTGTCCAAGATAGACCATGTAAGAAGGTTCACCAAACTTGCTTTCTTAAGTAAAGGAGAGGTAAAGAAGAGAGGCACTATCACTTCTTAACGCTTAGTGATTAGTGGTGCTCCTCAAGGAAACAAAAACATGACTATAGTTGTCTAAACAGATTACACATTCAACATGAAGTTCTAGTGTAGACAACACAAATTTGTCTTGAAGGGCTCTAAGAGATTGCAACTACAGAGGCAACAAAGAGGGGTTCTATTGACTCCTTGAGTGATAAAGATTCAAGCTACAAGGTGTTAATGGAGTAAACTAATCATAACCAAGGAAGATGAAGAAAGGCTTCCTTCAAAAAGTACTAGAGACTTTTAGTCTTCTCCAAGTCCAATGAAGGCTCTCTTTTCGAACTCCTTCTCAAAGTGACTCAAAATTTGAATGGTGTTTATAGCCTATTAGTTTGTTATTTACACAAACCGTATATTATACAATATAATGTGGTTTCTAAATGAAGAGAAAACTGGTACTAAAGACGAAAGAATAATTTATAGCCCCCAAAACCAAAGTCATAGATTTAGTTGTTAGTTAATTTTTTTAAAAAAACTCGTAAATGGTTTCTAATATATCATCCTAGAGACAAAATAATAATTTATAGTCCCCAAAACAGAAGTCATAGATCTAGTTGTTGGTTATTTTTTAAAAAAACTTGGTAAATGGTTTCTAAGATATCATCTAAGGGAAAACCATCTTAACATGAAGCTCTTGCAACATTATCATAGTGAGAATATGATGCTAATATTTGATTTATACATACAAGTGACAATGAGATCCAATTACTTAACTAGTTAGCTATTATAAAGAGTAATAATTCTCCTCATATTAGAGTCATGTTGTAAAATTATTCGAAATTAATTTTCTTCTATTTAACTAAATGAAAACATATACAAGTTATACAAAAGATTCACATCATGTTAATTGCTCTTATGACAAATGATCTTAACGCCAGTAGCACCCCAACCTAACTATGATCAGAAAATCGTAAATTGCTAAAGTTCTTATTGCTTAAAATAATTAATGTTTCAAGCCTAACGTGGGTTTGTATTGTGGTTGTTCTAGTCTACTAAACATGACTTTATGGTAAACTTGATGTGGTGCATTAAGTTTCCATGTAGTTTTTACATATTTTGACTTTAGGACATCAACTTTCATAGTTAATATTATCTTTATCATACCAATGTGACCTTCTACATCATATTTACTTGAAAGTTATGCATCGTGTTTTGGTAACTTGATACGCTGCATCTTAAGACGCATAAAAATATTAATAGATTTCTTACAAATTTGATCTAGTCCATCAAGTTTCCTTATAAAGGAAACAAATTATAATGGCAACTTGTGCATTGCATCAAGCTAGCTAGCATTTTATGTTTTTTGTACTAATTTGATGTAGTGCATCAAGTTGCCTTGTAAATATACAAGTTTTTGCATCAGCTTGATATCCTTCAACAAGCTACATAGATTAATGTGTTCTTTTCATACTAACTTCATGCAATGCATCAAGTTGCCTTACGTATTACACAAGTTTTAGCATCCATTTCATGCAATGCATTGAGCTACCAAGAGTATTATATGTTCTCTATACTAATTTGATGTAGAGCACGCAGTTTCTTGTAAATCATAAAATATTGGCTCCAATGTGATGGAGTATATCAAGCTACATAGACTATTGTTTTTTTTGTAGTGACTTGATGAAATGAATCAAGTTGCCTCATAAATCATAGAACTTTTGGCATCAACTTGATGCATTTAAAGTGCTTCCAATACATTATCATAGTATTTGGTTGTAGGATATCAAGTTACCATGTATGTTGTCCATACTTCTATATAAAAGAAGTTGATCCTACACAAATAGTCATGTGCATTATGTAACGATTTTTTGCACCAATTAAAAGTAGTCCATCAATGTGTAAATAAAGTTGGTTAATCTTGCAACTGAAGTTGGTGTATTACATCAATTGACATTCTAATAAGTAAACCTTTCATATCAATTTGATACATTGAATTAAGAGGTTATATATTTCAAGGAAGTAATAAACCAATTCATTTTCTTAAGCTACATAACGATAATCAACATGGTATAGGGCCGAATGCATTTCTGAATGACCATTGTTGGGTAATTTACGTGGGATTATCATTTTCTTTACTTGTTAGAGTGTTCAGTAATAAAACTGAAATACATTTAATAGATTATTGTATCCTGATATTTTCTCTTGTGCATGTACATACCACTCTAAGATAAACCACAGACTTCACTTTGGATTTAAGAAGTTCTTCAATATGATCATAGTGGTTCATTAATAGAGCACACAAAAGGCACAATTAGAAGCCATCATCATGGAATCTAATGCAAGACATATGTTTATCTAGCTTGCCATAACAAGGAAGTGGAAGCATGTTGATGGAATCAAGACTATGGTCAACAAAACATAATAGGTCTATAAAGGCCTTTTGGTTTTGGAAAATTCGGCATATTCTTAGGTCCAAATGGTTGTATTTTAGATATTTTGGAGACATAGATCAATCTATCATCATGCATGCATCTAGGAATGGAATGTAGTTTATAAGGTGTACCTTTAAAGGCATTCTAAAATAACTATACAAGAAGGTATTGCCAAGATAATAAAGACAATATTATTTTTTAAAATAATCCTCATTTTTAAAATTTATTTATGAATATGATGTTTTCCTAGTATGTCAATTGAAATATAGAGATAAACACTTATTTTTAAAAATGGCATCACAAAAGAGAGTAATTCTGCTACAATGTTTAGAGAATAATCATGATGAGCATAGCAACAATATTACTGGTAGCATCAATACATTTGTAGGATTAGATATTGATATAGACATTGAAGTAGATATTTGGAAAGCGTGGATCTCATTGAGAATGATTTTGATTACTAAATACTTATCATTTGACTAAAAATATTCTAAAATATTATGATCCTTACATCTGCTATATCTTCTATATCAATTTAGTTTGTACTCCACATGGATGAGCTGATTCTAATTGTGATTGAAATGACGTTAGTTTCTCAGGTTATGTATCAATCTATTTCCGAATTACAACTCTCAACATTGATGGCCATCAAAAGATTGAATTTTCTTGAGGCCACCACATTTCTAACATATTTAGAGAATGTGTATTATAGAGCACCCATAGTGAAGATCAACATTATTGAGGCCATGACCTCTCATATATATATATACATATATATAGCAACATTAATAGTAGATTTTTAATCAAATAGTTGGATTAAAGAGGACCCATGGACCACATTCGTCACATAACTAGAGATGTCTTAGTAAAGATCAAACGTTCTTGGGGCCATTGATAGATATCTTATAATAAAGATTAACTTTCCTAAAACCACCACCTTCCTCCTTACATAATTAATTCTTAAGTTCTCACATAAATTGAGGGTATTTATTTTTTTTGCATAAGGTAAAGAAATTCTTTGCTACAACTAAGACATTAGAAGAAAAGTTCACAAAGCAACATTCTTAGAATGAAATAAAAGGACAGAAAGAGAAAAGTTCCTTGCATCAATCCTGGAGGCGATTAACAACGAGAATCCATGCGTATATATTGCTAGGCTTTGAATATTCGATCTACGTACCTTCACTAAGCAAGCACACTCGCACGTGTTGTCCTGCCTACCATATGGTAACGTATATCGTGTATTACAGATAGATGCACGTCATCTATCTATGTAAAAAATAAACTAACTCGAGGGATCCATCTCTTACGAGTAATTAAAGCCAGAATCGATTGGATTAAACTCGATTTGGGATTTTGGGGAGGATTAGCGTGATCGTAACGTAATCAAGAAAGACCCCGAATTATCTCGCTTGCCAATCTTCCAGCGAAAGGCACATAAAATCAATAATAACATATATATAGGATGGGGTTTTCTTTTTAAAAATGTATTTTTTAAAAAAAGAGAATACCCATATAAAGCTGCATAGCAACAATTCCAGGAAAGAAGGACCACCAACAGTTGAAGAAAATTCCGAGCAACGTAATTGAGGCAACGAAAGATGAGTACTCATGCGACGGCCCAAAAATTCTCGTTTGCTTATAAGGAAAAGACGATTGTGGTAACGTCTGGTATTATGTTTTATGTTGCTAGCAACGTTGAAAAGTTGCATGGAGCTATATACAACAAAACCAGCCGCAGCCAAATGTCTATGACGAGAGGCGCTGTTCAATACTACTAGCTACATGTCTTCTATTCAGCCTCTGTATTACGTTTTATTTTAACGCGTGCTCACGACACCTGACCAGGTCATCTTGGCTTGGAACTACGACTTGTGGCTCCGATTACCCTGCATGGAATACAAACGTCGCAACGAATGAGTGTTGAGTAATTACAACGCTGAGAAAACGTAATAATAACTAAGCTAAGAACAGGCAGTGTTAAGGCAAATATTAGCTAAGGAGACGAGGTTAACCTAAACAGAAAGAATTCAGTAATAACGAAGCTGAGAAGAAAGACGAAAATATATGAATCAGTGAGCGCCGAATGGATGGGATAGATTGAATAGAATAGGAAATTAGACGGATTCCCACCCTTTGATGGCATTAAGGCGTCAACTTTGCCTTGGCGATATCATCAGAGTCACCGTCATCGCCACAATCGTCAGAGTCACCAACCCCGTTATCATTACTACGGTCACCACGACCCCAATCATGACCTTTCTTGTTGTTCTTGTCGTGACCATCAAAGCTGGCAACCACGTACAGGTCTCTGCGACTGTCGGCGAGAAGAAAAGCTGCAAGAACGAGGGCAACGAACAGCACGAGCAGGGCTCGCCTCCGTCCGTAAAAAAGTCGATCCATGGATATCATATTGCTATTCGATGCACAAATTAGGGCGGCAGTTGGGAAGTTGTGAATTGTGACCGTAGGCAGCGGATATCAAATGCGTGTCCCTCTCCTCTCCTCTCCTGTCTCTCTCTCTCTCTCTCTCTCTCTCTCTCTCTCTCTCTGTGTCTCGTTGGTGTTTCTGTCTGCGTCTCGGTCCGGCAATGATTAGCAACGTTTTACTTTATAGCAATGTTCAAAGCTGCGTCATCCAGGGTAACATCCGCAACACGGCATCTCCCCGTGTCACGCCCTCGGATGCTTCCATCGTCGCAGACGCGTCCGTCACCGTGTGTCCACGTAGCACCTACATAGTACAGACAAAGAGACCTTTTCACGGACGTCTAGCAGGTTTCTATTCAGAAACTCTGGTTGGCAACGTCAACTGCGCCGTCAACCTTCTCATCTTAGAACTTTCCTTGGACATACACTACGTAGCCTCAAGTTTCGGTGCACGATAGACCCATGAGTGAAAGGTCGCCTTAAATTTTATAGCCTAACCCTGAGCTCAAAGTTGGAACAAAGAGTTTATGACGTTTTGAACAGTTTCCTAGAGTATCAAGGTTCAAGTTTTGCTTTACTATTAATAATACCAGTGTATGCATGTATACGAGTAAATTCTTAATTTTTCAGCTCAGCTATTATAGATCTTGAATAGTGTTGTTGTTGTTAACATATTCCATCTCAAATATCGGGTCAAGAGAGGGTCAACGACAACAAGTTCTTGTAGACTCCAATAAACTATGATGTGTCCCACCCCATGATCACATGGCATTTCTTCTTCATAGGTGGTCGTAGTAGCACACTTTTAGGAGTGGTTATGAATATAGAATGCAGGACTAAAGGAAGAAAGTAGCAATACTCATCATCACACACTCGAATCACATGCATGTACAATCAAGGTTTTGATGGGAGTATCAATACACTTTTGCCACTAGTACACTAAGCAAAGATATTTGCATGATGTGAGAGACACTTTTGCTCGACTCTATTTATGTATCATTATAACAAGGTCTATAAACCTACCTAAATTACAATAGAGACACATTTATGGACGTATTCAATGATTTAGCATTTAACATTTACGAATGCTTTCTTTTTTGTTATACACAACCTTAACCAAAAGAAGAACAAATTGCAAGAAGCAGAAACAAGGTACACTAGAGAGAAAGAATAAAGAGAACATGCACTTATAGTCAAGAGTTCCATTCTCTCTCAATGACAAGGTAGACAATGCACATGCTATGTGCATATATATACACATGCAACACTACATGCGAAGGCATAGGCCATGCATAGGCTAGGCTATTTAGGATATGCACAAGCACATCATATGCATATACATAGGATAAACATAGTGTATACAAAGATACATGCATATACATAGGTACATGTATAGGCTACATTCTATCATAAGCATATCTCGCAAGCAACATATAAGATAGTATAGAAGCAACCTAACTCACTTGCTTATATGTGAGCACTTGCAATTGCTTCCCCCATTGATACTTGCTATGGTTGTCTACAAATGAATCATTGATTGGAAAGAAAAGAGAGAGATGGAGAGAGAGGGTAAAAGAGAAAGGGAAAGAGGAGATCTCTCCTTGCCTCCCTCTCTCTCTTACCCTCACTCTCCATCTCTATCTCTTTCTCTCTCTCCTTCCATCCCCCTCTCTCCCTCTCTTTCTCTCTTCCCATATCTTTCTCTTAATCTGCTCCTTTCTCCCTTTCTTTCTTTCCATCTCTCTCTTATTCTCCCTCCCTCTCTTTCAATCTCTTTGTCCTAGTCTCCCTCCTTTCTCCTCTAAGTGTCTCCCTCTTTATCTTTCTCCCTTTCTTTTTTTCATTGAGTATTTCACTATATATATATATATATATTCTCTCTATCATGTGCATTCAATGCCTATTTATAAATGTCCTTATCTATGAATTGTCCCTTAATAAAACATTACCCTTTTGTATTCAATCCATAAGTAACCCCTTTATATGGGACCCTTATGTATGTGAAAAATGTGTAAAAATTGTATTTTAAAAATCCCTTATGTTGAGCCCACATGATGCATCCATTTATGACTCACCTCCTCAGGTTATTTCCATCTCTCTATCTTACCCTCTCTCTCTCTCTCTCTCTCCCTCACTCCCTCTCCCTCCCTCCCTCCCTCCCTCTTAATCTTCTTTCTCCCCTCTCCCTTCCTCTTTCTCTCTCTCTCTTTCTTCTCTCTCCCTCCCTCTCTGTCTTTGTCTCCCTCCCTCTCCAAGATAGAGAGGGAGATAAATATAGAGAAGGGAAATGAGAGATGGATAGAAAGGGATGGAAGGATATCCCTTTCTCTTTTACCATATCTCTCCCTCTCCTTCCATCTCTCTCTCTCCTTCCCCCTCTCCCTCTCTCTCTTTCCATATCTCTATCTCTTCCTCCCTCTCCCCACTCTCTCTCTCTCATCAAAAGAGACTCCCTCCCTTCCTCACCCTCCCTCTCCTACCCCTCTCTCTCTCATCGAAGGAGACTCCCTCCCTTACTCACCCTATCTCTCCCAACCTCTGTCTCATGGAGAGAGACTCCCTCCCTCTCTAACTTTCTCATGGAAAGCGATACATGTATGAAAAGAGATGGATGGTGAGGGAGAGAGAGAGAGAGAAGGAAAGAAAGAGGGGGGATGGAATCTCTGCCTCCGTCCCTCCCTCTCTCTCTCTCTCTCTCCACATAAGCAAAAATCACAATGTATAAAGGAAAGAGGAAGAGAAAGAGAAAACGGCATATCTTCAAGCTTGGAGATGCATGTTTGCCTTGAATCCCTTCCTCGCAACCTTCTCCTCCCCCTTCTCCCTTGTTATTTCCTTCACACTTCCTTAATCATTCTTTCTAAGTTCCCTCATTGTTTGTGTGTGTGTGTGTGAAAACCTTTGCGGGTTTTTGCCACTACGATAGTTTCCACTCTTTTTTTTCACATAGTATAGCACCGCGCCACTATTATAGTCATGCTTGTGGTGATGCTAATAGTGATGCCAAAAATATTGTCACTGCCTAATGTCACTATAGCTCTGTTTGCTTGTAGTATAGGCTTAGTATATTCATCAATATTTCCTTTCCTAAAACCATCATAATAATGATTTGTGATAATGTTAATACTAACACAATGGAATATTTTGGTGCATATTCCAACACATATAACAATGTAGATTTTGATGAAGTTACTAGCATGTATTGCAAGATATATTTGGATTAAATTTCTAGCATAATTTAAGTTTATCCTACAAGGAAAATCCTTTTTTTTGCACACTCTATAGGAATATGGATATTGAGAGGAGTGAGAGAGAATCTAGTAAAAAGACTTTGGTAAGAGTTTATTACTTCCATATTTTTCAAGTTTTTTTGTTCCTTTACTTGCTTCTCTTGAGAAAACTCTCTTTCCTCTACATTCTAATTGAGAAAAGCCATAACTTCAAGATCAATTTTATTGTTTCTATATATATGCATTAAAAACCTAGATTTTGAGCTTCCTTGTGACAAATTCTAGTGAGAAAGCTTAAATGTGTGTTTGAGAGCTTAGAGAAATAGAGAGAATGAAAATATACTTTATCTTTACTAATTTTTATTTACTTTATCCTAAAATTTTATGTAATCAAGAGATAGCAAGAGAAAGAGATGAGATTTATGGTTTGATTGCTTTAGCAAAAGTGAGAAAGAGATGAAATATTATATTTTGGTTACTTAACTTTTTTTTTTCTATAGAAGAGAATGAGAGAGATATAAGAAAATTTGGAGAAAAATCTAGAAAGAGAATAAATTGAGATAGAGAGAGAGATTGAGATTGAGAAATGGAAACGTCTAAGGTCTTCTAAACCTAAATATAAATTATCTCATAGGGAATATATGAGTATAGGTAAGCTTAATATACGTACATGTAGTGTAAGCAAAAGTTATTCAATATGGACATCTCCATCGAGCATCCATTGAGTATACTAATTAATTTTTTCAATTATTTTAAAATTGATTTAGTAAAATTATTTATTTGCTATAAGGAACATGAAAAGTTAGCCTTAATTTCTTTTTACATTGCATTGGTTGAGATTTAATATGGAAAACTTTGATATATTTAGAGATTATGGTTTATGTAATAGAGATCTTATGTATGTATACTCTTAAATTTTCTTTGAGTTTACTTCTTATTTGATTAAAAATATGAACCCATTATGCTAAATTCTAACTAGATGAGGAGAAATATGGACCCTAAAATGAGTATTTAGGTTATGCATAAGTGACTTCCTAATAAGAAGGGATTTTAGAAGGAAGTAACTTTAGATAATATCTCACCACGTGGCCATAAGAACCTCTCTTCATCACTACAACAAAAAGGCCTCTTAGTTGCACTTTTAGATGTTATTTTTGAATATAGAGAAAATCTTACGGGTGCGTCTATCCGCCCCTCTATTTGCGCGTCTACAACTTCGTGTCTATAATCGCATGTATAAAGGAATTTACACACAAAAATAGACGTGCAACAGACGCACATATACACGCGTGAATACAAGTACATTAAAAAACCAAAATTGTCATTTACTTAATTTATTCTATGCGTCTACCAGCACGTCTATCTGGCAAATTAGATGGGCATATAGACACGCCCATAGACGCGCTTTTATAAGCACTCATAGACGAGAACGGAAAACAAAAAATCTCCTTTTAAAAAAAAGATATTTTATTTTATTTTTAAATTTGAATTATCTAGTGCATGTATGAGCACGTGTACTCTGCATTTTAGACGTGCTTATAAACATGCATTTTCTGCAATTTAGATGAGCGGATAGACGCGCAAAACAGAACTGGAATGCTCTCTGGTTTTTTTTTCCCCTTCCCATACATCAGATTGTGCATTTGGAAAAAAGACAATGCATCTAAAAGCAAAGAATTGAAAATAAAAGTCCATGTATTCATTATAGATCAAAAGCATTTACATGGAGAGTTTAAGTGCTTGCGACCTAAAGCGTGGTCGCAAACACTAGGCTCAAAGATGGATAATACATATACAAGAAAACAAGGCCATAGAGTAGGTATGGTGCTCCTTTACGAATTTGAAGAAGAAACATCTTCGCTAGCACCACCATGGCTACTAGCGTCGCTATCCCCCTCCTCGCTATGCTCCACATTCGGGTTCGCCTACACACACAAAAGATCAAGGTTGCTTACGTAGACATGGTGGAGAAAAAGTTATAATTAGCTATACTTTTAATAGGAATGTAAGAAAAACATACCTCCTCTGGCTGTGGAATCCTCATACCCCGGTTGTATTGGTCCTCAGCGATGAGACTCTCCTCATAGAAGTGAAGCCATGTGGCTGCGTAGTTATGGCCTCGATGGTAACCTACCTCTCTAGGAGTAGGTATCCTACCAACGATATTAGTCTGCAAAACAATCATGATATATACAAACAATTATGAGACACAATGTATTAGAACAAATTATATAAAGAATTGAAAGAAATATAAATGTAAAAAAACTAGAAATCAAAATATACTTACAAACTCTGCCTCCCACAACTCTCTACCGCCCGATCCGTAATGTGACAATCCCATGGTTTCTATTTGGATCCGTCACGTCTCTGCATGCTGGCGACTCTTCACTTTCTATGCTGTTTTTTTCTTGACTTTCTTCCACTCTATGCGTTGGCACATAGGTGGTTGGCTATAGGCTCCACGCCCCTCCTCTTGCCTCCACAGTGAGTTCCTAGCATGTGTCATGAGATGGGATCTTTTTTTGTGAAGCAAATCCCTCATTTTTGTGTGTCCCCAATCATCTGAGAATTGCTGACCCTCAAGATTCGAGTACCTCCTATGGACTGCCCTCAACACTTCCTGCCACAAGTTGCTCTTCTGATTTTTGAAGTAGACGAAACAATCTTTATACGTTGCATGCACAACGCTCCTCATGTACGCCATTACATCCCTTCCTTCATCATCATGGAAGATGCCACCAGTATCGGTAACTCTATAATACTAGCATACTGGCTCCTCTAGGTGATCTACTGGTGAGGGTGATCGCTCGCTACCTCCTAGGCAACCCCCACACAAGCCTCATCCTCCCCCTCAACTCTCCCTCCTCCCTCTCTATCAACTACCCTCTGCCTCGCTGGATGCACGTGCTTCTACAAATTCACGTGCGTCCGCTGACGCTTGTGCTTCAGCCGATGCATGTACATGTGCTGCACATGGAGTATGTGCACGTGGAGTACCTACAATTGGAGTTTAGGAAGTAGTGCCAAGCAAAGACGTTAGAGGCGTTCCAAACATGACGCTGAACACCTCGTCTGCTGTGAGAGAGCGGCCAAGGTGTCTGGTCATCTCTCCCATGAAGTCTTCCCTACTAGAAAAACCTCCTAAAAATGCATTGATCCCCTTGCCGAACGAGACCAATGTATCATTCATGTGATCCGAATCCAGGTCGTTGATGCGACATTTACAAAAAAAACACAAGAAAAAGACAAATTTGCTTGCAAACAAAAATTCATATATTACCTTCATCCACATCTAAACATTTTCAAAGAGCTTTCTTTAGACATTGAGCATAAAACTTAAGTGCTAATACTTCTCATAAACAAGAAAACTGATAAGCACAAACATGGGATTAGTCACATTCATCATTGCAAAAATATACTGTTTTCTATCAGAGCTGGGAGAGCTGACACGTGTATAACCGCGTCTAAATTGCAGGATAGACGCGCTCTCAAATGCGTCCCTAAAGTCAACCCTCTGTCCAGAGCGCGTCTAAATCCGCATCTGAGATGCAGTATAGACACGCTGTCAAACGTGTATTCCAGGTCAATGCTCTGGCGCGTACATGTATTATCGTGTGTAGACTGCAGAGCACACGCGCCAGGAGACGCAACTCTCAAGTCAAAGCCTCTGTGTGGAGCGCGTGTATTCTCGCGTCTCTGATGTAGAATCCACCCGCTCTGAGACGTAACCTCAGACGCAATGAGAGAAAACATTTCTTCGCATCTATACCTACGTCTACACTCAAATGTAGACTCGCTGGCAGACGCGCTCAGTCGACTGATTTTAGTCCGAGGACCACCATTCATGATTTACAAAATGCAATACATAATGGAATAAATAATCTTAATACACAGACAGAGCAGAGAGAGAGAGAGAGAGAGAGAGAGAGAGAGAGAGAGACTCACCTTGGGCGTTTGGTGTGGCGGGTGGCGGCGCTTCTTCCTTGTCCTTCTTCCTCTCCTTGGTAGGTTACCCTCCCTTGATGCTTGCTTGCTTACATGCTGCTTCTTCTTCCTCTTGTTCTCTCTTTCTTTCTCTCCTTAGCTTTCCTTTTTTCATTCTTGTGTGTTTGAAATGAAAGAAGAGGTGAGTCATGAGGAGGTGAGGCATGAAGAGATTGCATGTCGACTAAACTCGAGCTTCAGAATGGCAAAAAACGCAAGAAAGGAAAGGCGCAGTTTGAAAAGAAATGATTTAAGTATGGTTTGATTTTTGACGTGTGTGTCTATTTTGGCATGTATATGCGCGTCTAAGGTTTATGTAAACGTGCATATAGACGTGAACATAGATGCGCAAATAGATGCTAATTTAGACGTGTATATAAACGCGGATATAGATGCGTATTTAGGCTTTATCATATTTTTTTGTTTTTAAGATAAGTTTTGATAGTGAATTCTTATCATAAGTTTTAATGTATTTATGATGAGTTTTGTGTATTTAAAATTGAGATCTTAGAATAATTAATACGCTAGATTGAAGTTTTTATGTAAACATATGAAGGACAAATATTTTGATGTTGTCATGAATTGGGTTTAATCATGTTGTCGTCATCACCTAGTGCAGTGCATGCTAATGAGTCAACGAGCACATCCTCAAGTGAGGATGAAACATTACATCTTCATAATCAAGATGCATGGCTACGACGAAAAATTAAATGCATGTGCGATCGTTGGCTAGTCTATGTTACTTAATATATATCAACATAATAGAAACTCCCTTTTGTGGGTTGAGCAGGATGCGGTGCCACATCCTCAGATGCTCCCTCCCGGGCATCGAGAGGCTACAAAACGTCGACGCAAGGAGGCAGAGTCTTCAAGAAGAGTGGTGACTCATGACCATGATAGTAGCCCTCATGAAATGCCCCATCAAGTCATAGAGGATGAGATTTTGGACAACATGGTACACCATTTATTTTTGCAACCGGTTCACGGAGAAGGTCACTCTACGAAGCCAGATGATCCACTATACGTAGCGTCATCTACTTTGTTGTATGAAGGTTGTATATACTCTAGTGCATTCAATTAGTTTAGCGTTGTTTTCTCTAGTGCATTCAACTAGTTATATCTCTCTTCAAACTCCTGTAACAAGTCAGAAGCAACAAGTACTTTGTTGGGCTAATTGATCCACTCTTTGAATGTTTTTTGTGTAGCAATACCATAATCCTCCAAAAGATATTCATCTTTGAGCACTTTCTTGAAAACATTCTAGTTTGAGTCTTGCACAAAAAAATCGGTCACTCTAACCCACAAAGCAAGTATGACAAGCCGTAGGAAAGAGTTTCTCCAATTGGTCAGAACTCCGAAGAAGCGCATCTCACTTTCAAAGGCTCTAAGATTGGCTGAAACATTTCGGCCATTAAATAATTTATGCTCATTAACCACAATCTTGATCACCTTGGTCGCACCATGTGTATGCTCTTGTTGATTCAACATTCATTGTGATCCAATTGCTATTGATGTAACTACTCTTGTTGATGCATAGATAATTGCATCTGTTGATTCTGCATCATAATGACTAAAGAAAGAGTTTGCAATAAAGTCTTGATCTCATCAGTCGAAAGGAAGAAGTAGTCGATGATGAAGGTGGATTATTTGAAGAATCTCCCATCTCGATGATTAGAAGCGACACTTTCATAGCGGGCTCACCAAATGTCGTAGGGAGTTCGCACACGAGGGTTTGTGAAAGTTAATCACTATAGGAACGCTTTGAGATGGGAAAATTCAATGAAATGAAACTTATCCAAAAGTATTTTGAACAAGAATACAAATTCTTGATTAAAAAAATAAATAAGTTACGAGTTCATAAAATTTTCAATTTTGATCACAAGGGTTTTGGAAAAGATAATCTGAATTTCCATTTTGAGAGAGAAGAGAATAAGGTATGATGACATCTTTTATGGAAGAATTTCGAGGAGCGTGAAGCTCAACTCAAAAGCCTGATGTTGTACGGAATTTGATGTCAATCTTAAAAAATAGTTGAGAAGCTTAAAGCTCAACTCAAGCAAATCTCCATAGCGATTCGAGTATGTTCGATGTAGACTAGGGGTTTAAAGCATGTTGTTCGAGGGGTTTTTTGTCGAAAGGTCAAATCCACCGGGGATCACAAGTAGAAGGAAGTAGAGATAGGAGATGGAAGAGAAGATAGAGAATACCCAAGTGGTAAATACTAAAAAACCAAATCACAATGAATTGAATCAATATGTATTGAAAGAACCTGGAATCTTTACACTACTCAAAAGCAATCTCCAGGCATTAGATCTCTTAGAGCTTATTCGCAGAACAAAACGTGTATAAAAATTCTAGCTCCTTATCTGCTGGTCGAAACCCAAATCTGATGGCTCCCTTGGCTCCAAAAGGGGGGTAAAACCTCAGGGCACCAGGGCACCTGCTCACCGATCTCCCAGATCACTCCTTCTTTCAGTTCAATTTGCAATTTTCAGCCTGTTTACAATGATCACGATGTGCACGATTTTGTCATAGCTGAAAAAGCAACTAGATTTTTGCATGCCATCCTAATCTAGAAGATTTTTCTAACTTTTTTAGATTTTTACAATAAATAATATAAAAATAGGCTTAATTTATCCAAAAATCTAGTATTTTTGAATAATCCATGCAACTCACACTAATACTAATGACTCAAATCACATTGACTCTCTTGATCAATAAAGAAGTCAGATGATGATGCATTCCATACTTTTTCACATTGTGTCCTCATAACATCACGACATCCACCCCCTCTAAACCTCCACATTCTCCGATATGTGCCAAAATCCTAGTGGCCATCGGATTCTCAGTCCTCCTCATCCTCTACAACCATATCCTTTACTTCTTCATCTTCCATATCTTCCTAGCTAGCCCCTATATCATGACAACTATTTTCTTTCAATTCTGCCAATTCATAGGTAGTAGATTCCTGCCTTTTCAATAAATTGATTATTTTTTCTGCTACCGGAAGTTTGATGGCTGTCACATCCAGCTCATTTAATGCATACATAGCATTATCAAACACTTGTCTTACCACATAGGGTCCAAACCATCTTTTGGAAACTTTATGCATGGCACTATGTTGGTTATCTAAACTGCTATCATAAACCAATACCCAATCTCCATCTTGTATGGTTCTTGGTCTCAATCTATGTCTTTTTTCAAACCATTTCTGGTTCTGTATCCTTACTGTCCTTAACTTTGTAGTTGTTGCCACTATGTCTTTTGACTTTCTTTCCAACTGTCTAATGCGTAAGGCCAACAACTCCTCTCAATTCAACTCCTCCTCCCAATGTAACACACTCCATGTGACTGTCATCTCTTCTATCAACATGATAGGTTTTTGACTATACATCAACTCTATAGGCATATATCTTGTAACAGCACTATGAGTTGTTCTATCAATCCATGAAGCATAAGGGAGCAATCATGGCCACTCTTTTGCCTTCTCTCCACATGCTTTTACTAATGCCTTCATAATAGGTGGATGACCTCTTTCACTTTTTCCATTTCCTTTAGGGTTATAGGTTGAAGTTAAAGCAAGCTTTATCCCCAACTGTGCAAAGAAATCACAAGCTTCATCTGTATCTAACTCACCCCTACCTACTGTAATTTTTTTCACACATCCATATCGACAAAATATCTCTTCTAAGAAAAAAGTACATAGGGCATTTGTCATCTTAGTATGCAGAGCTTTCCTTCCACTTGATTAGTCAAGTCTTCACAAGTAAGCACAAGATACCTCATTGGCCAAAGACCTGTAGGCATTGTTATCAAATCCACCAACCACTTAAAATGAAGAGACAATGGATATGTGGGTTGCAATCCATCCCCACGTCTCACCCTTGAATACATTTAACATGTCGTACATGTTTCCACAAAGTGAGCAACATCCTTATACATACCCTGCCACCAATATCTTTCTTTGATCTTTATAAAAGTATCCCAAACACCTCTATGACCAGCCCACAAGCTTTCATGAAATTCTTGCTTTACTTTTACTTGTGAAGCTATGTCACCCAAAACTCGCAATGGCATACCCTGTTTCTTTCACTATAAGATATAAGCCTTATACCGCATTAAAAGTGAAAAAATGCAAATAATAAAATTTGCCCTTGTCATCGCAAAAAGCGTCGTTATTGGTGACACCATAGAACAGTCGCCGGTATCAGCGTCGATATCAAATGTGACACTGATACCGACGCCAATATCGATGCTGATAGCGATGATTTGCGACAAAAATAATGACGCCAATAACGATGCGAGCAGTAAAATTTGTGACGCTAATAGTAGCGGTAACAGGGAAAAGAAAATTTGTGGCAGGGCCTGCCACATATAGCACTATGTGCTTTATTAGAGCCATACAAAATAGTTTCTGCACTGTATACAATGCGCTTGCAAACAAATACAAAGTATACTGAAATCATAACACTGATACATGATCGCATAGTAAGCGATTAGTACAATCATGACAAGATATAACTAATACATAGATGAGGCGACCAAAAAATAAAGTTGTGTGAGCTCCAGGGATCCAAGGGCAAGCTACATATCCTCCCCCTCCGAAAGCTCGTCCCGCTGCAAAGGAGCATCGAACCCACTGCAAAGGAGCATCGAACGGACTCTGCAAAAAAAGAAACAACAACACATCAGTCCACCATACAATAATGCATTCTAATTAAACATGGTAACTATGGACAAGAAAGATGAGTGACTTGTAGGGCTACCGCATCTATACAATCGGTCGATCAATGAAGTGAGATCGTGCCTCTTTGCATATCGAGTCTCAAGGCCAGTCCGATCGGGATTTGTAGTGGAGTGCTACAAAGAAAACAAAATGCTAAATGTTAGAAACATGATTGTCAGTCCAAAGGATATTCCAAAAAAATAATCAAGCAAAATAAAAGAAAAACTTACATAGTCCTCCAAATATGTCCTGTGGCTACCACTCCCAAGATGATGGACCACTCCGGCCTCAACTCGTGTCCTCGCCGCCTTGTGCTGCTGACTCCAACGTCCTGGAGAATTTGTAGCCCCCTCCCTCAATTGATGTCAGTCGTCCGTATCTAACCACTCACGCTTTACAGTCCCACTCTTCATTACCTTGCATGAGATCGTTTGTGTGACATATATGCATACATGTAATTCATTATCCAACCCGTAGAAAATCTATCTACTGAGCCTGGAACCGAAAACTCCTCATGCAAGGATGCTACTATGTAGTCCTTGCTCCTCTTTGGTATGTTCTTCCAATAATCTAAGATGTTGTGCCGAAAAACTTGTTGGCACAACTCTCTCATGCGAGCTATCACCGTCCTCTCCTCATCATTCATGATGATGGCTCTTGACTTATCATCAACTAGATATCCATATCCCTCTGGGGTCTGCCTAAGATGGGTCCTCTCTCATCTCCATCCATGCTTGTGGGTAAATCCAGGAGACCCCTTTGCATCCGGTGTACTGACCGGGGTAATATCTCTCAGATGGCATCCATAGGGGAACCTGCTGACAACTAAGCAAAAGCCAGAGTAACTAGAGTAGACGTCCCCACGGGTGTGACAAATCTTGGAGGTGACGCAACTCCAGCAACTGAATGACGAGATGGAGACACCGCATCCGTGCCTCCACTGCATCCACTTGAGCCTGGGCCATGCTCCTTGGAACCGCCCCAAGAGCAAGGAGTCTCACCTGTATCCCACGTCGACCGCGGCCTCACTGCATCCGTATCTGTGCAGCATCCCCCTGACGCTGAAGCACTCCCTCCCTCTAGCCCAATTTCGGCACATCGAGCTTGTCTACTCGAAGCTGTAGCATCCGATCGCGCTGAAGTAGATCTAGCAGAGCACCCTGACGAAGACCGAGACAACTCTTGTGGTCTGCCATATCTCTGAATGTCACGTTCTGGTCTTGAGACATGCGTGTGAAGATATCTTGTAACTCCTCATCGCCCTCGACTCATCCTAAAAATGTCACCTATACAGATTAAAAAATGATGTTAGAATAATTAAAATAAACAATACAAAGCACAATAATATAAATCTCTAAAAAAATATCTCACTCAAAATGCATATCTCATGTATCCTTATAAGCAATTGGTCAACGAATTGAGTAAGTGGATGCTCCAAGTATGAAGTATCCTATGGTCCCATGTCAATCTCCTCACACAACTCCGCATACACTGGAAGGTCAATAGACATGTCACCACAAAATGATGAGTCCACCTCATTCAATGGACTCTTGTATCTCCATCATTGTTAGCCGATGCTGGCTCCAAGCTTTCGGTGGCCTCCACCCCTTAGAATATTGACTCTCTATTTACATATTGTCTTCATCTATGCTTGGAACATCGCTTTGATCATATACTCTCGCACTTCGGGGAGTTGAAGATATAACATACCACCATCGAGGATGTCCGGGATTTGGATAGAAGATTACATGTTCACAAACACGTACAAGAGAGTTTAAACCATTGTGACATAAACCATGTCCTAATACAATTAACAAACAAATGAGTCCATGCACCTATTCACAATGGGCCGGCAACACAAAGGTGTCGCACAAATCCATCCTTTTTTTCTGGAATCTATTTCGAGAAATCTAGATGGACCTCGCTGAATTGTTGCTCTAGATCCTCTAAGTACCACTTTGAACCACTGTACACACATCGAATAGTATCATGGAGAAGCTACGGTAATCCACCGTAACAATACTTTGCAAGTTCCCAAAATACTCCATCTCATCCACAATCGTGTTTGGATCCGTTGCTCGTCACTGGCCTTCTTGCTCAAACCTTGCCATGATACCACAGTCCATGGTGGAGCGCATTTTGTCAATACGCTCCACGCTAAAATGCCGTCCGTGCGACCATGCTACACTATATATTTTGTATTGTACATTGAAACACTCAAATTAGATGTCACATATAAAATTTAGATATGACTCATGCGGTCATAGCTCCATGCAACCATCGCGCTCACATGAACCGTGGCATCTCCTCCATACCCTCAGGATATCGAATCGGTCGATGATGTATACTACGTCAGAATTCAGCTCGCGCTTCCTCTCGTTCTTGTATAGTGATCAGGTACTTGGCAAGTCATGTCTCCATAGAGGCATGGTGCAACATACAAAAGCAATTCACCTTCTCCTCCATTGAGGCATCCATTCTTTTTTCTATCCCATTTCTAACCACCACATCGCCACTCAATCTATCATTGTCCTTCAGTGACCATAGCATTTCGTTGTCTGGATCCACCGTTGGTAGCCATTGTGAAATATACACTAGCGCCTTGGACACCAACCAACCTTCAGCCATGCTATCTTCTAGCCGAGCTCGTTGTCGCACAAAGCCTTTCAGGGTTTTCATGAAGTGCTTCAAGAAGAACACGCATCCCTTATGGACAGGTCTAGAAATATCCACTTCATCTATAAGATGCACAAGAAGGTGGATTTGTATCGTGAGCATGCTCGTGGGTAGGTATTTCTCAAAGAGACAGACTGTCTCCACTGCTCCCCACCTCGCGAATTCAATAGAGGACATCTTAATCTCCTTCTGTGAGATCCATTGCACCAAAGTTGACAACCTATAAATGGCACCACGTATTTCTGGAGTAAGACATCCTGCGATTGCGATCGGTAGTACAAACTGCCACAAATGAGAAAGCATTATGAATAATGGCTACACTCCAAATAGCAAAATATTCACGCCAATTACAATCCATTCGTAACACAAACCTGACATATCTTATGCCAATCATGGGATTTTAGCCCTGATAATTGGTCGTCTTTAGAAAATGCAGACCTGAGAGAATGCATCATACCCTTTGGACTGCGGATAGACTTGACTACTTGCTTCACAATGCGCTCTTCTTTAGTGGACAAAACCCAAGGAGCACGAGGTAGCTGCACGGGACCATCAGCATTCGACTGCGGCGGCCAAAGCGCCTCCATCTTACCTACCTCTCTTAAATCCATTCGTACCCCTATAGTGTCTCTCTTTCCTATGATGTGGTCGCCTAGCAAGCTGTCCACATTCTTGTAAATATGCATGGGATCCAATAAGTGGTTGACCTATAAGTGGGTCCAATATGGCAACTCGTAGAAAATTGAGAACCGCTACATTCCATTTGGATGTGATTCCGCGTGGACCATTTTCAGCTCGTACCAGCTTGCGATATTCATACGTGTTGGAGGTCGTTCAAGAAAATCTTCCCTGAGTTCATGATCCTCTGGCAATAAAGCAGCGCGTCCTTGATCTACCATCTTCTTCATGGTTCGTGACCTTTGGGAGTCTAGCTATGGCCCACACAATGGACACGCATGATAACCTGAGGTAACCAGACATGTTCCAACACCACGACCCAGTGAATACAAGCTTGAACAAGATAAAATATAGATATTACCAACAAGAACAGAGGCCTATTCACGTGAGCACTCTTCAAATCCTGGAAAGTCATGCATCGTCCACATGAGAATGGTTCGAATATTGGCTGATCGCCAATCATCGCGCCTGCTCATATCTTGCACCATGACCCCCTCCTCCCACAAACTCTTAAGCTCATCGACTAATGGATGAAAATATACGTCCATATTTTTGACTTTCTAGCAGCCAGGGATGAGTAAGCTGAGGATGAGATGTCCTTCCTTCGTAGAAAGCCATGGAGGGATATTGTAGTTGACAAGGACTATAGGCCATACACTGTAAGAAGTTGAGTGCAAACCAAATGGGTTCACGCCATCCATTGCAAAACCAAACCGAAGATTCCTTGGCTCTCAAACAAAGCCTGGGAGGGTAGAGTAAATGTGGCTCCTTGTGCATGAATCCGCTGATATTCATTGAACTCCATATGTGGACCTATTCTGCACATGCCACATTGTCAAGCTCGCCATGCCAGACGTATGAAACATGTGGTTTATACGCGCGGGGGATAAGCAGAAAGTGTTTGAGAACTTTTTGAGGGATGGTTTGCCCTTGTAAGTCCTATCGATACTTGTGAGCACCACACTTTGGACATGTCTCCATAGTCTCATATTCTCCTCGAAACACTATGCAATCGTTGATACATACATGGATGTTGTTGTAGTCCATGCCAAGCTTTCGTAAAACATGTCGTGCATCATCACGAGACTCAGGCATGGTATTTGCAGGTGGTAATATATGATATTTTAATAACTTGAAAAAAATCATAAACACCTTGAAAAAGCACAAATGTTTTTAATAATAGTGCCGAAATTAAAGTTAACAAAGCGTATGTACAAGATATCTGAACAACTTGGTCACACTCATATCGCTCCACTCGTATTTTGATTGCACACTTAAGAGTGCAAGCAATGTTTTCAGGCAAGATACTCAGCACCCATCATATAATGGTATGGATGCTTCCTCTCTAAGTGGATCAAAAGTCTCGACATCCATGGAAGTCAATGCATCGATCATTGCCTCCATCTCAGGATTCAAGATTGTAGGTAGGTCTAGAAGGTTGCATGTCTCCTCTGGCATTGACGGTATAGATTGGCCTTGCAAGTGGTGGATTGGCTCATGTACTCCATCCATCGTATGCCCACAAACTCTTCTAATTGGCCGCAAAGGGTGCACTCCTCCTTGGGACGAGATATCACCTCCTTGGATAGAAAATTTGCCAACGAGACCTAATCTTATTGTATATGGTATTCAATTAGCTTGCAAATACAATGCATGATTGATATTAAATTTTCTTACCTTTTGTTGAAAATCCGCAATCGTCTCATCAATGATCTTAGATTGAAACTCGCCAAATCCTTGTTTATGTTCTATAGACAATCGATGTTTTCGTCTAATTGTCAGCTTGCATTGAGAGCAAGGACATGGGACACGCTGATTAAGATATGCCTCACGATCTTGAACAACAGAACCTTCATCGTTTTCCATTTTGTCTACGTTATAACAAACAATTTGTTTTTGTTATCATTCTTTTTTTTTCTTAAATTGTTATCCTCCCCTTCCATCTCTCTCTTTTTTTTCTTTCTTAAATTGTTATCCTCTCCTTCCATCTCTCTCTATTTTTCTACATTACGACTATGACCACGACCATGACCACCATGACCACCACGAGGACTATGACCATGACCATGACCATGACCACAACCACGAGGACTACGACCATGACCACAACCACGACTATGACTACGATGATAACGACGACGACGACGACCACCACCACCACCACTACGACTACGACTACGACGATGACTACGACCACGACTACGACTATGACCATGACTATGACCATGGCCACGACCACAACCATGACTACGACTACGACAACCACAACGACGACCCATGACCATGACCATGACCACGACTACGACCACGACCACGACCACGACCACAACTACGACTACGACTACGACGACCACAACCACAACCATGACTACGACCATGACCATGACCATGACCACGACCATGATCACCACGACCATGACTACGAATACGACTATGAGTACGACCGTGACTATGATTATGACCACGACCACGACAACGACAACGACTACAACTACGACTATGACGACCACGACCATGACCACGACTACGACCATGACCATGACCACGACCATGACGACCATGACTATGGGTAAGTTGCACTCACTAAGAATAGGATTGGCGATTCACCTCATCTTCTCTCCATCATTAATAGAATTCTCCTTTACCATTTACAACTCACCCATCTTCTCTCCACACTATTGCACACTAGAATCTCTATGAGTGCATGAGACTGTGATCTCCACACATACCAAAGCATGATCTCTAGCTTGATGGTTGCATATATACTACTACTAGTCATGGAATAAACATTAAAATAGTTATTATGCTCAAATATATGCTTGTTAGAGCATAAATTTATTCCTAAGACTATTCTAAGGAAGAAAGAGAGTTAATGATAAAAGAGTGTCCTTCCTTGCAAGTGATTTTATATTATATTTATTAATTAAAATTGATAGTTGAAGATGAGTTTCCTAAGAGATCTTGTGGTAATCTTGTTTTAGTTTTGCGAAGCATATATATGAATGATGATGTTTTAGTTTTCTGTATTTGTCTTTTTAAGAAGAGATTGATTTGTATGGAATATTCAAAGTTATTTTTGTGATTACATTATGAACAATGAATGTTTTTCATACTAATAGGCTGATTGCCTTCGTTGTATATTTGCATGGTGGAGGCTAGGACAAGCCCCATGTATGAGAGGTCTCTTTGCAAGAAGAACATTATGCTAGGTGGCACGAGTATGCTAGGGCTCTCTAGCCATATATCCCTTAGGTTTGTTGAGGATTGGCCTAACCCCTATGAGCCTAGGATGAGCTTATTGTAAGGTCCTATTTACTTTTCTCTCTTTCTCTCCCTCTCTCATTTCCTCTCCCTCCCTCACCCTGACTCTCTCTTTCTCTCTTCTTCTATTAGTTTTAATGATTTTTCTCTCTTTTTCTCTCTCCTCTCTCTCTCTCATATATTTTCTTTTTCTCTCTCCTCTCCATCTCTCATTTCCCTTTCTCTCTTTCTCTCCCTCTCTTATTTCCTCTCCCTCTCTCACCCTCACCGTCACCCTCTCTTTCTCTATTAGGTTTAATGATTTTTTTTCTTTTTCTCTCTCCTCTCCTTCTCTCATTTCCCTTTCTCTCTTTCTCTCCCTCTCTCATTTCCTCTCCCTCCCTCACCCTGAACCTCTCATTCCCTATTAGATTTAATGATTTTTCTCTCCTTTTTTCTCTCCTCTCCCTCTCTCATTTCCCTTTCTCTCCCTCTCTTCTTTCCTCTCCCTCCCTCACCCTGACCCTCTCTTTCTCTCTTTTCCCATTAGGTTTAATGATTTTTCTCTCTTTTTCTCTCTCCTCTCTCTCTCTCTCTCATTTCTTTTTCTCTCTCCTCTCCCTCTCTCATTCCCTTTTTTCTCTTCCTCTCCTTCTCTCATTTCTTCTCCCTCCCTCTCCCTCTCTCTCTCCCTCTCCCTCTCTCATTTTCCTATTATGTTTAATGTCTCCCTCCCTCTCTCTCTCACTCTTCCTCTCTCATTTTCCTATTATGTTTAATGTCTCCCTCTCCCTCTCTCATTTCCTCTCCCTCCCTCTCCCTCCCTCTTCCTTTCCCATTTTCTCCCCCTCCCTCTCTTTCTCTCTCTCTCCCTTCCTCTCCCTCTCTCATTTCCTCCCTCTCCCTCTCCCTCCCCCTCTCTCATTTCCTCTCCCTCCCTCTCCCACCCCCTCTTTTTCTCTCTCCCTTCCTCTTCCTTTCCCATTTTCTCCCCCTCCCCCTCCCCCTCTCTTTCTCTCTCTCTCCCTCCCTCTCCCTCTCTCATTTCCTCCCCTCTCTCTCCCATTTCCTCTCTCTCCCTCTCTTTAATTTCCCTCTCTTTCTCTTGATGCTTGCTTGCTTGCTTGCTTCTTCTTCCTCTTGTTCTCTCTCTTGTTCTCTCTTTCTTCCTCTCCTTGGCTTTCCTTTTTCTTTTCTTGTGTATTTGAAATGAAAGAAGAGGTGAGTCATAAGGAGGTGAGACATGAAGAGACTGCATGTCGGCTAAACTCGAGCTTCAGAACCGCAAAAAATGTAGGAAAGGAAAGGTGTAGTTTGAAAAGAAATGATTTAAGTATGTATTGAATTTTGACGTTTGCGTCTATTTTGGCGTGTATATGCGCGTCTAAGTTTACGTAAACCCGCGTATAGACGGGAACGTAGACGCGTAAATAGACACTGATTTAGATGCGTACGTAAACACAGATATAGACACGCATTTAGGTTTTATCATAATTTTTTATTTTTAAGATAAGTTTTAATAGTGAATTCTTATAATAATTTTTAATGTGTTTATGATGAGTTTTGTGTATTTAAAATTGAGATCTTAGAATAATTAATATACAAGCTTGAAGTTTTTATGTAAACATATGAATGACAAATATTTTGATGTTGTCATGAATTAGGTTTAATCATGTCGTCATCATCACCTAGTGCGGTGCATGCTGATGAGTCAACGAGCACATCCTCAAATGAGGATGAAACATTACGTCTTCATAATCGAGATGCATAGCTACGATGAAAAATTAAATGCATATGTGATCGTTGTTGAGGGTGTATTTTTTGAGCACGTTGAATTACAATGTCACACCTCAGCTTGTATGGAGAATGGGACCGAGAAAAATCACCGGTATTCATTGTTTTTTTTTAACACTAAGATTGCTAGTCTATGTTACTCAATATATATCAGCATACATGAAACTCCCTTTTGTGGTTGAGCAGGATGCGGTGCCACATCCTCAGATGCTCCCTCCAGGACGTCGAGAGGTTGCAAAACATTGACGCGACAAGGCAGAGTCTTCAAGAAGAGTGGAGACTCACGACCATGATAGTAGCCCTCATGAAATGCCCCATCAAGCCGTAGAGGATGAGATTTTGGAAAACATGATACACCATCTATTTTCGCAACCGGTTCAGGGAGAAGGTCACTCTATGAAGCCAGATGATCCACTATACGTAGCGTCATCTACTCCGTTGAATGAAGGTTGTACATACTCTGTTCTTCGTGTGTCCCTTGAGATACTTAACTTGCAAACAATTTATGGATGGAGTAATGTCAGTTTGGATGCATTATTAAAGTAGGTATCAATTTAGTTTGGCTTATGAATCATAATATTAATTGTTCTATTTTGAAATCAGACAAAAATATATATTGGTGGTTTTTTAACTCACTTTTAAAAATATATGTAGGTTATTATCACAAATGCTTCCAAAAGAAAACAAATTGCCAACTAAGAGAGAGCAAGAAAGACATTACTTGATATCTCTGGGAGGCCTCGATTATGTCAAGATCTATGCATGTGTCAATGATTGTGTCTTATTTCGTGGGATTCATGAGTTTGCACGAGAGTGTCCTGTTTGTGGCGAATCAAGATACGAAGCGGAGATGAAGTCAATGGATGTGTCTTGTAAGGTTTTGCGACATTTTTCAATTGTTTCACGTATAAAACTTATGTTCAAGTGTAATTCTATTGGAAAGCTCATGTCATGGCATGCTAGTCGTCGTTCAAGTGATGGAAAATGGAGGATCCCTGCAGACATATCGGCATGGCAACATATAGATAATTTGTGGTATGTTCTCAAATAAGAGCCGAGAAATTTGAGATTTGGTTTAGGTATAGATGGAATCAATCCATTTGGCATCAAAAGCACATCATATAGTGTATGGCCAGTGGTATTGGTGAACTATTATATTCCTCCATTTATGGCAATTAAAAAGGGACATGTAATGTTGTCCCTTTTGATTCCTAGAAAGCACAAGGTAAAAAACATGGACATTTACTTAGAGCCTTTGATTGAAGAGTTATAAATGTTATGGGAAGGTATTGAGATGCAAGATACAAGCGCATCCGCATCCTCTACAGATTTCACATTGAAGGCCATGTTGTTGTGGACCATGCATGACTTTCTAAGATATGGAGAGTGTTCAGGTACATGTATATAACTCTATATTTGAAATTCAAGACTTGAGTCAATTGCATTTTATTGATTCACTTGTTTGTTTAGGTTTAACCACATCAGGATATCATGCATATCCTATTTGCGGTCCCTCTCCAGTTTTCTCTAGGCCGGCACGTTTAAAGAAGTTTATCTATAATAATCATCATCGATTTCTTCCTATTGACCATCCCAAATATGTTCTCCCTACTAATGGAATGACTCCAGAATCTCTAACTATTCGAGATTGGAAGGAGAGATGGATTAATGTCGAGAGCCACCCTCCACTCGGCATGAGTCGGTAAGAAGTGCATTTCTCTCGACTGACTTTAAAGTATTTAGCATGATGAATTGTTTACATAATATATTGTTTGTTTGTTAGGTTCTCTATATTTTTTTATCTTCTGTATGGGACTGAACTCAAGATCATGGACCCCATTCACATATTCAGAAATGTTGTATCTACATTATGGGATCACTTGACAAGGGCTCGTGATTCAGTCAATGGAAGGGAGGATTTACGTAACATTGGTCGCATGAGACGAGCCTTGCCACGCATTGGACCCAGAGGAAAGATTGAGCTACCCCATGCACCTTGGATGTTGTCAAAGAACGAATAAAAAATAGTGAAGGAACAAATATGTAGCTTTCGAACACCCACAGGATGTATGAGATGTCTCAAGGGAGCCTTCATAAAGAAAAAGAAAAGAGGTGTGGAGAAACTATCTGGTTTGAAGTCCCATGATTGGCACAAAATGATTCAAGTAAGGGTATATCTAACCATGAATATAGTAACTAGTAGAGTAACTATGTGTAAACTTTGGGGTATGATGACTTTTTCCTCAACTATTCATTTGATCTATGAATATTGTTTACATTTAGTTTGTACTTCCTACTAGCACCCATTGTGTATCCAAAGATGTATGTGATATCATTTACAAGATGGAAGAGCTTGTGAGGTGTGTATATATTGTATTTTTTCATTATATATATTTAAATTTCTACACAAAAATAAACAATTCTCAAATACATCTTGACAGATACGTGAGCTCGAAGGAAATTGATCCAAACACATTGCAAGATGCTCGAGTATTATCTGTTGAGGTGGTTTGTCTGGTGGAGGAAATTTTTCATCCATCCATTTTGACTACTTAATTACATTTACTCGTACATTTGATTGATGAGATCACACTTTGTGGGGCAGTTTATGCAAGGTGGATGCTTTTTATTGAGCACTTCATGAAAACCTTGAAAGATTTTGTGAGGCAAAAAGCACGGCCTGAGGGAAGCATGGCTGAGGGTTGGTTAGTGCAATCATTCCTTTTTTATATCTCCAAATATCTTGCTGAAGTGGACCCCTCTCAACCACGACTATGGAAAGATGATGAAAACTTGAGGATGACCTCTATAATACCTCAAGGAAAAGGAATGAGTAAAGTGCTAACAAAATAAGAACTTCGTAAGTTAAATAGTTTTTGTGTGGTCAATAGTGATGTAATGAGCAAATGGGTGACACTATATAATGAAGCAAGGGCAAGAAGAAAAAGCGAAAGACAAGCATTTTGCACCAGATATGGACGTAATGTCTCATTTCCAGATCATCTAAATGCTCTCCCATGTCATATTGAAATAGATTGGTTACATGAGGAAATGGAGAGAATGGAAGAAGAGGATGAAATAAATATATCTCAAGAAGAGTGGGAATACACACGAGGTTGCTTATCAAAGGTGAGACATACTATCAATTAATTTGTTTCTAGAAGTTATATTTTATATAAATAATTGACACGTTTGATCTTTTATCTTTTACTACTAGTGCACATTATTCAGTGCTATTTGGTGTGAGGGTAAACATCTTCGAACTCAACCTATAGATGAAAAGAGAAATACCCAAGATTGTGGTGTCCTTGCTCACTTCGAGGATGCCAATGGTACCATGGAAGGTTATTGTGGCTTGATCCAAGATATTCTGAAGCTTGACTTCAGACGATTCTTTATATATGTACTGGATGTAAAGTGGTTTAAAGAAGTGGTAATAAATGGTGAGCATTGCACAATCAGACGTCATCCAAGTGGTTTTGTAATCATTGATTCTACAAAATTTCACCAAAACAAGAATGACACATTAGTAATACCTCAACAATGCGAGCAGGTATATATGCAAAAGCTAAATTTTTAATATGTATATATGTGATACATATACACAATATAATAAGTATTTATATTTCTTGCTTTTGATTTTCAAATACAGGTTGTGTATCATCCAATGGTAAACAATAACCGATGGTGGTATGTCATCCCTATATCTAATCGTTCAAAACCAATATATGGTAATATTAGCGACATGGAGATAGCAGATGACAATCCAACAATTAATGATGATGTACATTATGACACCATAATGGATGATATGCGTGATATAGTACAAGATGAACCTCGCGAGGATGTTCAAGGAAATGTAGAAGAAGACAATAATGTGATTGTCGATGATATTGATGAAGTTATTGAGCAATATAGCAACACATCTAATAGTGGGATAGACTTACTTGTTTTGTTACCTCTTGGTAACGAAACAAGTAAGTCATAGACCTAGAAGTAGATAGTTTAGCAAGGGCTGATCTCATTGAAGATGAGATGGATCATTCACTATAACATACTTAATTTGCTTAGTGATTCAATGTATATTCTCAATTCTATGGTTTTTATCATGTGCACACGTGCATACTCAAGAATCAATAGTCAAGTTTAAAGCTAAACTGAATTTTCCATAATAAAAAGGAAGTATTTTTAATCATCTTCAAGTAGAGAGATTACGAGATACATATTGCAATGCTTGTTACTAATTGTATAATAAGGTTTATGTCGCTTGCCGCTAATTACTTATATCAGGCTTGTCAACTAGAGGAATTTCCATTCATTAGGGAGCAATGAAAAAATAATTATTAACTTTGGTTTTTTAATTCAATGATTCAATGTGTATTCTTAATTCTATGCTTTTTATCATGCGCACACGTGCATACTCAAGAATGAATTTTAGGTGGTTAAATAATTATTTACTCTGGTTTTTTATTATATTAAGTCCAATTTCAGGTGGTTAAATAATTGCGCGTCTATATTGGCTTCTATTTACGCGGATATATAGACGCAAAATTCATGTCTATTTACATGCTCTTTAACACGCACATATAGACACAATGATAGACATGCATGACTTTGTACTTCTAAAATGCGCGTCTATGCCTCATTTCTGTTGTAGTGATCATTGAAACAATGAAAGTACCCTTCTTAGAAAGTAGGTCTCTCGCTCAAGTGCAATTTTCAGAAGAGACATATCACTCCTCCTTAAAACATGCATCCTTGAGTATGAGCACACATTGGCTTAAAGGGATTGGAGACATTTCAAAACATCTGGAATCCTGCACTTGGATAACACATCACCCCCTTTCATGATCTCCATCGTGTTAGACAACACCCCACTTGTTTGCTTGTAAGCTTCATTGGAGCATGCTCATTTTATTGTTAAATTACGATTAAAATATTCTTGTTGTCTTCTATCAACATCGTAAATACAAAATAAGCATTCAAAGAATAGATCACTTCAATTCTTAAATCCAAATACGATCCCTCTTGTGCAAGTGATAGATCCAATTACTTTATACTAAGTTGTCCATAAAATCATCATTATCATTGTGAAGAGACATATGGCTTGTAAATTCCTAATGACGTTGACCAATGAGATCAAATTGATGGTAAAAAACTCTGCCCTCAGGTTCACAGTGGTGGACGTGCAGCATCATGACACCGCATGCGCCATCTTGAATCTACATCAATTGGCCAACCTCCATTCTCATACAAATTGTGTGCCATAACATATATTTTGGAACCATAATTCAAGAGCTACACAAGGCATCTCTCTTTCTCCCAATTTAACAATTGTCTATGTTGTAGCACAAACCCAATGTGTTCATGAATAATGATTGCTTGGAATAAAATGAGCTTCTTCTTCATGTACTTGTTGATGGACATCCTCATTATGTATAGCCTTCTTTCTATGCTTCTTGTTGCCCATAAGACTAATTTCAGCCAAGCTTACTGTCTACACTCCCATTTAGCTCATTTTCAACATCAACCTACTCCAAAACAACATTACATGCATCATCATACTTTCTCTAAAGTTGTTTTTCTATGTGTTTGTCAACCTACATCAATGCTTGCAAAACTTCACCATCAAACTATCTTTTTCATTTCAGCATAGCAATGATTACATAATGAAATTCACGCTTTGCGATTAATTCCAAGAGATTTTCCAAGTGTGAATTCCACTCTACTGCCAAGTATGCATTCTTCCAAGACTTTTTTAAGGTTTGTGGCAATCTCAAGATCCGATTGTAACCTGTAACTGGGATGCTTGCCCCTTTTCTTCCCTTCTTGTTTCTTCTCTTGAGATGCATCCTCCATAATATGCCCAAGTACGGCTTTTTCAACCTCTTTGTGCTGCTCCATTTTGCTTCCTGTTGTGCATTTAGATGGGCCTCAAGAGGAAGTACTAGCAATACCCTCATCTCTTATTCTCTTTTCTTCCGCAAGAGGTTCTTAATTATGAACCTCAGTCAAATAAGCAAACGCTGAAAATGAATCCACTAGTGCACTCCATCCTGTTCTTCCTCGTATACTTTGACTTGTATTAGCCAATTTGGATTTTGTCATTTTTTCCTTTTCCATGCAATCTAATGCTTGCATCCAAACACGAGATTTTGCTTCAGCCATGTCTCCATTAGGAGCTTCATCAGCCCTTTCAATTCTCAACCCATATGTGGCTGCATCTATGGCAACAAATGTTGTCCTTGCAGCCATCTCTTCCAACCTCTTCTGCATGCCACCATATCCAAAATTTGGCTCTATTGGAAGACTAGTTTTTGTTACATGTATTTTTCCATCTTTCCAAAAGACTAACCTTTTTGCTTCTGCTTAGCGAGAGGTTGTACAATCTCACTTTTCATGTTGTAAACTGTCACATCAAATGCGTCTCCTCTTGTATCCTTCTCTTTGAATGGTCTTTGGGTTGTTGCACAACCCTTTTCTTCTACCTTAACATCCAAATTTTCAACCTTTGCATTAATTTCTATCAAATTTAGCCTCAAATCATGCATGCCTTTGATTAATACATCCTCAACAACACCTTTAAGGACTAGACCAATAGGTATAGCCGGTTGTTCTACCATAGCCACAAGTCCCTTAGTTGTAATTTCAACCCCCTTCTGAGAACTGGCAGGTGTAGTACCTATACCCCATCTTAATTTCATCTACTCTCTCTTTGCAAACATATGCACTGCGTCAATCCCATTAGCCCAATCTAATTTTGGCCCCATTTCAAAAGAGGCATCTTCTAAACGACCTGTCAGCTTCTCCTACAAAATAGGATTTGCAGCCTTCAAAACCAAATCAATTGTCTAACTCTCCAATGATTGCGACTCATTAGCATCCTACTCCACATATGGACTTTCAAATTCACGAAGCAAAGCTGTAGTAGACAATGCTTTACTAGGTTTTTCAATCCAATCTGTAAATGTCTTTTTAGCTAGTAAGCATGCATCATCCAAGAAAAACTCTTCTCTTAAAGATTTCTTAAAAGATACCCAATTAGCATCTCTTCTATATAGCTAATTAATCTGATCATGCAATGCATGCATGGACAAACGGGAGAAATACCGACTCCATGCATACTACAGTACCCCATGAAACAACATCTTTTCTTCATACATCTAGATGAAGGCTAAAACATTTTGACCCTTAAACTGCTTTAATTCCTCTCCCACTACTTGCAATGCATTCACAGCTAAAGGATCAATTCTTTCTACTTCCTACCTATCAAAAGATACAGATCTAGAGTATGGCAAAAGCTATGGCGGGTGAAAGATGAAAACCAAACTCATGATGACATAGACAAGAAGAGACAAACTGTTACACAAGTGAATTAGGTTCCAAGATGGCAACTTGGACTCATAAACAAAATCTTGTGTAGGACTGTGACAAAGTCAAGATGCTTAATTGAAATTACAAAGCATCATGACATTGTATTCATTCCATATATTCAAAGTCGTAGTCAAGTACATTGCTTTATAGTTGCTGGAAGGGTAGCATTTTTTCCTCTCTCTACATATGGGATTCATACAACCTGCATTTTCTAAGCCCAGAACTACCTCATACAAAGAGGCCACAGTAGGTGTGATTGCAAATATTTGAACACCCCTCCTCAATCACAACTAGAAAGTGTAAAGTGTGTAGAGGCTTTAGTGAGAGCAACACTTGCAAAGTGTGGGCACATCGTAAACATGGCAAAAAGTTGGAGGCTATTGCAAAAAAGGCTAAATGTGGATATCACAAATATGATGGACATCGAGAGGCTGTAGCAGGGCCTCACAGAGGTTGTAGTATAAGGCTACATGAGGAGTTTACAAGATTATGTCAGAATCAAATAGGGCTAGGCATTACAAGGCTCAAAAAACATCTAGTAATAAATTGGGTCAAGGAGTGGTAGGCCCTTGTGGTTTTTAGCATTTTGGGTATGGATCTTTGATTCATTGTAGGTCTTCTTGTCGATGTAGTCCAGCTTGCTCTTTTTGATCACATACTTGTACTTCACTTTGCTCTTTTGGTCTGCATGATTGATCTTTTTCTTCTTCTTCTTCTTCTACTTTGCTTTAACTTTACTTGCATGAATTGCATTGATCTTCATGTCCATGTTCCCCTCAAGCAAATGAATCATCATTTTTAAAGAAGCAAAGATGTCTTCAAGGTCTTCTAATGAGATCATTGATTGAATTGGAGTGTCAGCAGCTTCATTTCCTCCTGCAAGTAGAATATACATTTTTCCAATGTAGTATAAATGAGTAACAATAATCATGTTAGTTCTCTTGAATGAGTTCCACATTAAGATCTTCATAATTTCCAATGAGAATCAGTCCCAACTTAAATATTTTTGTTGGGATGATATTTTTTACATATCAAAGTAGTCATTAAAATAAGCATCAGTATTTAATGATATAAATTCTCATGTTTATTCCATCACTTGTTTTGTTGCATACAGTAAAGTATTGAGGCTATAGAGCCAATACCAATACTTACTTCAATGGTGGGGGCTAACATTGTAAATCAAATTCATTGTCTTATATTTTGTTAATATAACCTCCATACATATATACTTATTACTAATCACATTAGAGTACTATATTTAAAATAACATTGTCTTTCATATTAATATAATCTTTCTTTATGCAATTCTTTCTATTTTCTGTAAGTGTTCCAATTTCAAAATGCATTCTTATCTTTATTTATCAAAGTAACGAGAGATCATGCAAAATGAAAGAATAGGAAAAAATATAGCTTTGTTGTTTATCACTCATTTGAAACCAAAATTAAAAGCTTTAAGCACTATTTTGGAAGTTTTGTCACATTGAAGATGAGATGATGGCAACAAACAACAAAACAACATTGTTAGGAACATAACAATCCCTACAACGGCTATATTTTTGCTATCCATATCTCCAATCCTATTAGATATGGACTATCTATTTCTATGATAGAGCACTTATATCCATTCAAAAGACAGAATGTATAAATATGATATTTATAGAATATATAAAAATTCATATCTCATTGTCTGAGTTCTCCAACTCTAGAAAGCAGACAAAGCACATATTTTACAATTATCAATGTTAAGTGTGCCTTAAAGGGGCATGTGAGATTTTCTTTCCTAGAAAGGAACGTTGTGGGTAGGATTCCTTCATGATTATGTATGCACAATAGGTAGATTGAAAGGAACACCTCTAAGTCAAGTCCATTTGTCCATTTATCCTTTCAAAACTTAGCAAACAAAAGATATATATCCACAAAGAGGGTTTAGTCCAATGTCTGTTTCAGAGTTTTCTTGTATGTACAAATGGAAAACATTCAATACTACACATGTAAAGTATCTCTCTCTTCCATCTCTATTGCCTTCTCTCTATTCTCTCTTTGTCTCTCTTCTCACTTCTTGCTACTGTGTCTGGTTCTCCCTTACTCTCTATTTCCTTTGGATTAGTGTTTCTATTTTCTCTACATGTAGACTTAACATACTCTATATATACAAATATATTTCAATTATGCCAATAAACTAGTTTGAATCTCTACATTGACCATGGTTAGTAGTCTAGCAAGGATTCTTTTGTCTTGACCATTACATATAGATAATTGAAAAACAATGTTATCTTAAAGACTGATGAGGATATGCATAACACTTTGTTATACCAAAAACTAAGAAATGTGAGATTTTAGTTTCTAGAAGTACTTGTTCTATCATACTCATATCTACCACCTTCATTGCCATTTTAGAGTCATCAAATGTTATAAATGCATATGTCAAAGTATCCATTATGTCAAGCAAAGAAATATCTAACTTTCTAGAACTAATCTCTTTGATAATGTTCATAATAGTTTGCTTTTCTATCATTTTAGAGTGAGATCGTGTAGTACATATTGTTACTAAATTATTTGTAACTTTTGCTAGAAAATTGCGATTGAAAAACTTATTGATTCAACTAGAATCTTAATTCACCCTCTTCAAATGAAAAACATAAGAATGCATTTTTTATTAGGATAGAAAACATTAAAATAGCCCAAAGTTGGCTTATGGAAACTATCCAAAACTTTTCCCTATTTAAATGACTATGTAAGAGACTTGTAGATCCAACTTTGACCTCGCTTAAACATGTAGGCTCACTCTTTAAGATGAGGACACTTTGTAGGATATCAAAACACATGTATATGATCTCTGCAAAGCAATTAAACATCTACAACACCCATCTTAAAGATTGTAGTGATTTAAGTAATGTCATGTAACTCACTGCATGGATTGAATCACTACCAAGATGAATCAACCATTTCCAATATGGTAAAATGTTTTTCAAGACCTAAAATGGGTTGGGCACTGGCTCTAAGGCACTAGCGAAGCCTCTAGCACTCACCTAAAACCACCCCACACAGCGTTCTAGCCAGGGGTGTCAAGACTTTTCATTTGTTCAATTTTGTATTTCAACGAACGATTCTTTTTCCACTAATTCTCAAAAGGGCGTCCCTAAATATGGTGGTGTTATACACCACATAGCACATACACAGGGAGCACCCCTTGGTTGATCACCGTAGCGTCACTATTGCTCTCCTACACCTTGGGAATTGGCCCCAACATGCACCCTGAACATAAAATACATTCAAAACAAAGTCCACTCTTTTGATAAATGATCCAAGAGATGATAGATAAATTTCACCAAATAAACTGCAAGGAACCAAATACATAGCCGTATGGCTTGGGATACCTCACACTTTCAATGTCGATCATCACTCATACAAAGAGGTGCTATCCATCTAGGATACGATACCTTGTGATTCATCAATGCAAGTGTGAACATGACCATCATGCTTAAACAAATATTCATTGAAAATTAGCAACGTGAAAGTGAGAAGACAATTCTCTTCATGATTTCCTTTTCTATGTGACTTCTTCGTTGCTTAGGGCTAGCATCAAGTTTCCTTGTGCTACTAGTCCCTTTAAGTTTTTAACAATATCAAAATCTATATGATATACACCATGCAAAATCAGCATTTAATGTACTTTAACGACTCAATATCCCCCTACCTCATATTGTTTAGAATTTTGCATGCATTGACAAGTATAAGCATGGTTTCTTATGTTTTTTTCTTTATTAAAAGTGATAAAAATTCACTGAACAAAGAAATGGGCCTGAAATGAGGCTAAACTTCACGCTTCAGCTTCATCATACATCCACAAATGTCAATCTTATTTTTTCTCATTTTTATGATGTGAAAAACCTAAAATTTTCAAATTCTCTTTAAATTTTTCTATTTATTTACAAAAAATGAAAATAATTTCTAATATCTAGATGTAGACTAATTACTCTGAGAAAAAAAATTTCATTCGATGGGAACGATAGACGCATACCAAAAATCGCATATTTTCTCTAAAATCGCCTAGTCTCGAGTTTTGTATGTTTTGCATACAATTATTATATGACTAATTTTTCATGATTCTTTCAACATGACTGATCAAACATAGGATAAAAAATCAAATGTAAGAATTACTAACATTTCAAACAAGAATTCATAATAAAATGTTAAGATCTACCTTTTTCTCATGAAATTGCTCATTATGATGCATATTCTTTTATGTTGGAGGCACGTTGGCGCTCCTCCATGGCCAGTAATGATTCATCCAACTTTGATTCATGTCTCTTTCCACTGTTATTTCATCGTTTGATAAAAAATGTCCATCTTAGCTCATCCCTTCTCTTTTACATTGATCCATAAGAATGGTCCACAAGAGGAGAGAGGAAAGAGGAGAGAGAAATACTAAAATGAGATCTGGCTATTTCATGCATCATTTTCAACCGTCTCTGTAGTGATGAAGGGAAAGAAATGGATGGATATTACAACCAAGAGGATTTCCTCATTGATTGGAGGTTCAAAAAATCATTTTTTAAACCATGGAAGGGGTCCCGAAAGAAATGATGCCTCTTTCCTTCCCCCATGGCTACATTTTGTAGAATGATGTCTTTTGATCTACACTAGCCAAGCTTAAGATTTAACTTTTAAAGAAAACTAGATCATTTTTTGCATGTTCACATTAGGAGCCAAGTGGTTTTTTCAATTTCGGAGGGGCAAATGCACTTGGAATTGAGATCGCTCTAGATGACTAGCTTTGTGGTATCAAAATCTATAAATTTGGCCGCCCTGATGCACTTTCCGACTCTTAGATCATGTAGATGCTTCCTAATGTGAAACCTTGTGGGGATATGGGGGGAAAATGGACTCTAATCAATGAACTAAGCCTTGGGTTGGCTTCCTTGCATTGAACTCTATCTAGAAAAACTCTAGCTCATTGATTTGCAAGTGTTTCATTTTGTATGAGACTTTGGTCTTTTATGAACTCCCTAGGCTCTTTTCTGCTTTAAAAATAGCATTTATAATCCATTCTCTCTCTCAAAGGAGGTCAATATAGAATAGAAACATCATCAAAATGCGGTCCATAATGACTTCTTATTGTCCAATAGACCCCAAACCTTGTAGATACAATCCAATATTGATGCTAAATCACTATAATAAAGCTTTATGACCAAGCACTCATGCATCCTTGATGATATATTGAGCTTCAAAAAGTCTTGAATCTGGCTTTAAACCTTCAATTTGGTTCCTTCAAATTTAAAGTATGGCTATGGAAAGGTGATCATGGAATCAAAAGAAGAAAAATCCCTCTAGTTTGAAAGAGCTTTGGTTAAGAATCCATGGTTGTCCTAGTTATTATAGTATAAGAAGCTCAATGTTTCTTCAATGGAAGATAATGAGTTCATTGTGACCAATGGAAACTTGTCATGGCTTAGAATAGTATCAATATCATTTGCCTCATCAATCTTGCAAGTAATTAGGAGTTATGAATGCCACTTGTTGTTGTCCAAGATAGACCATGTAAGAAGGTTCACCAAACTTGCTTTCTTAAGTAAAGGAGAGGTAAAGAAGAGAGGCACTATCACTCCTTAATGCTTAGTGATTAGTGGTGCTCCTCAAGGAAACAAAAACATGACTATAGTTGTCTAAACAGATTACACATTCAACATGAAGTTCTAGTGTAGACAACACAAATTTGTCTTGAAGGGCTCTAAGAGATTGCAACTACAGAGGCAACAAAGAGGGGTTCTATTGACTCCTTGAGTGATAAAGATTCAAGCTACAAGGTGTTAATGGAGTAAACTAATCATAACCAAGGAAGATGAAGAAATGCTTCCTTCAAAAAGTACTAGAGACTTTTAGTCTTCTCCAAGTCCAATGAAGGCTCTCTTTTCGAACTCCTTGTCAAAGTGACTCAAAATTTGAATGGTGTTTATAGCCTATTAGTTTGTTATATACACAAACCGTATATTATACAATATAATGTGGTTTCTAAATGAAGAGAAAATTCGTACTAAAGACGAAAGAATAATTTAGAGGCCATGACCTCTCATATATATATATATACATATATATAGCAACATTAATAGTAGATTTTTTATCAAATAGTTGGATTAAAGAGGACCCATGGACCACATTCATCACATAACTAGAGATGTCTTAGTAAAGATCAAACGTTCTTGGGGCCATTGATAGATATCTTATAGTAAAGATGAACATTCCTAAAACCACCACCTTCCTCCTTACATAATTAATTCTTAAGTTCTCACATAAATTGAAGCTATTTATTTTTTTTGCATACACATTAATATAGTAATTACCTCAAACAAAGAGACTACAAAATGTATTTCAACATTGATGGCTACTAGTAATATCATTTCAGCAAGGCTCAAGGAAAAAGACATGACAAGTTTCTAGCATATGAAAAGACTCAATAGTAAAAATGTATGGTGATGTTGATAGCTACTAGTAATATCATTTCACCAAGGCTCAAGGAAACCAAGGTGACAAATTTCTAACACATGAAAAGTCTCAATAGTAGAAAATGTTCATAAGGTAAAGAAATTCTTTGCTACAACTAAGACATTAGAAGAAAAGTTCACAAAGCAACATTCTTAGAATGAAATAAAAGGACAGAAAGAGAAAAGTTCCTTGCATCAATCCTGGAGGCGATTAACAACGAGAATCCGTGCGTATATATTGGTGGGCTTTGAATATTGGATCTACGTACCTTCACTAACCAAGCACACTCCCACTTGTTGTCCTGCCTACCATATGGTAACGTATATCGTGTATTATAGATAGATGCACGTCATCTATGTAATTATAGATGGATGCACGTCATCTATGTAAAAACTAAACTAACTCGAGGGATCCATCTCTTACGGGTAATTAAAGCCAGAATCGATTGGATTAAACTCGATTTGGGATGTTGGGGAGGATTAGCGTGATCGTAACGTAATCAAGAAAGACCCCAAATTATCTCACTTTCCAATCTTCCAGCGAAAGGCACATAAAATCAATAATAACATATATATAGGATGGGGTTTTCTTTTTAAAAATTTATTTTTTTAAAGAAAGAGAATACCCATATAAAGCTGAATAGCAACAATTCCAGTAAAGAAGGACCACCAACAGTTGAAGAAAATTCCGAGCAACGTAATTGAGGCAACGAAAGATGAGTACTCATGCGACGGCCCAAAAATTCTCGTTTGCTTATAAGGAAAAGACGATTGTGGTAACGTCTGGTATTATGTTTTATGTTGCTAGCAACGTTGAAAAGTTGCATGGAGCTATATACAACAAAACCAGCCGCAGCCGAATGTCTATGACGAGAGGCGCTGTTCAATACTACTAACTACATGTCTTCTATTCAGCCTCTGTATCACGTTTTATTTTAACGCGTGCTCACGACACCTGACCAGGTCAACTTGACTTGGAACTACGACTTGTGGCTCCGATTACCCTGCATGGAATACAAACGTCGCAACGAATGAGTGTTGAGTAATTACAACGCTGAGAAAACGTAATAATAACTAAGCTAAGAACAGGCAGGGTTAAGGCAAATATTAGCTAAGAAGAGACAAGGTTAACCTAAACAGAAAGAATTGAGTAATAATGAAGCTGAGAAGAAAGACGAAAATATATGAATCAGTGAGCGCCGAATGGATGGGATATATTGAATAGAATAGGAAATTAGACAGATTCCCACCCTTTGATGGCATTAAGGCGTCGACTTTGCCTTGGCGATATCATCAGAGTCACCGTCGTCCCCACAATCGTCAGAGTCACCAACCCCGTTATCATTACCACGGTCACCACGACCCCAATCATGACCTTGTTGTTCTTGTCGTGACCATCAAAGCTGGCAACCACGTACAGGTCTCTGCGACTGTCGGCGAGAAGAAAAGCTGCAAGAACGAGGGCAACGAACAGCACGAGCAGGGCTCGCCTCCGTCCGTAAAAAAGTCGATCCATGGATATCATATTGCTATTCGATGCACAAATTAGGGCGGCAGTTGGGAAGTTGTGAATTGTGACCGTAGGCAGCGGATATCAAATGCGTGTCCCTCTCCTCTCCTGTCTCTCTCTCTCTCTCTCTGCCCGTGTCACGCCCTCGGATGCTTCCATCGTCGCAGACGCGTCCGTCACCCTGTGTCCACGTAGCACATACATAGCACAGATAAAGAGACCTTTTCACGGACGTCTAGCAGGTTTCTATTCAGAAACTCTGGTTGGCAACGTCAACTGCGCCGTCAACCTTCTCATCTTAGAACTTTTCTTGGACATACACTACGTAGCCTCAAGTTTCGGTGCACGATAGAACCATGAGTGAAAGGTCGCCTTAAATTTTATAGCCTAACCCTGAGCTCAAGGTTGGAACAAAGAGTTTATGACGTTTTGAACAGTTTCCTAGAGTATCAAGGTTCAAGTTTTGCTTTACTATTAATAATACCACTGTATGCATGCATACCAATAAATTCTTAATTTTTCAGCTCAGCTATTATAGATCTTGAATAGTGTTGTTGTTGTTAACATATTCTATCTCAAATATCGGGTCAAGAGAGGGTCAATGACAACAAGTTCTTGTAGACTCCAATAAACTATGATGTGTCCCACCCCATGATCACATGGCATTTCTTCTTCATAGGTGGTCGTAGTAGCACACTTTCAGGAGTGGTTATGAATATAGAATGCAGGACTAAAGGAAGAAAGTAGCAATACTCATCATCATACACTCGAATCACATGCATGTACAATCAAGGTTTTGATGGGAGTATCAATACACTTTTGCCACTAGTACACTAAGCAAAGATATTTGCATGATGTGAGAGACACTTTTGCTCGACTCTCTTTATGTATCATTATAACAAGGTCTATAAGCCTACCTAAATTACAATAGAGACACACTTATGGATGTATTCAATGATTTAGCATTTAACATTTAGGAATGCTTTCTTTTTTGTTATACACAACCTTAACCAAAAGAAGAACAAATTGCAAAAAGCAGAAACAAGGTACACTAGAGAGAAAGAATAAAGAGAACATGCACTTATAGTCAAGAGTTCCATTCTCTCTCAATGACAGGGTAGAAAATGCACATGCTATGTGCATATATATACACATGCAACACTACATGCGAAGGCATAGGCCATGCATAGGCTAGGCTATTTAGGATATGCACAAGCACATCATATGCATATACATAGGATAAGCATAGTGTATACAAAGATACATGCATATACATAGGTACATGTATAGGCTACGTTCTATCATAAGCATATCTCGCAAGCAACATATAAGATAGTATAGAAGCAACCTAACTCACTTGCTTATATGTGAGCACTTGCAATTGCTTCCCCCATTGATACTTGCTATGGTTGTCTACAAATGAATCATTGATTGGAAAGAAAAGAGAGAGATGGAGAGAGAGGGTAAAAGAGAAAGGGAAAGAGGAGATCTCTCCTTGCCTCCCTCTCTCTCTTACCCTCACTCTCCATCTCTATCTCTTTCTCTCTCCTTCCATCCCCCTCTCTCCGTCTCTTTCTCTCTTCCCATATCTTTCTCTTCATCTGCTCCTTTCTCCCTTTCTTTCTTTCTATCTCTCTCTTAATCCCCCTCCCTCTCTTTCAATCTCTTTGTCCTAGTCTCCCTCCTTTCTCCTCTGAGTGTCTCCCTCTTTATCTTTCTCCCTTTCTTTTTTTCATTGAGTATTTCACTATATATATATATATATATCTATCTATATATACTCTCTATCATGTGCATTCAAGGCCTATTTACAAATGTCCTTATCTATGAATTGTCCCTTAATAAAACATGACCCTTTTGTATTCAATCCATAAGTACCCCCTTTATATGGGACCCTTATGTATGTGAAAAATGTGTAAAAATTGTATTTTAAAAATCCCTTATGTTGAACCCACATGATACATCCATTTATGACTCACCTCCTCAGGTTATTTCCATCTCTCTATCTTACCCTCTCTCTCTCTCTCACTCCCTCTTGCCATCTCTCTCCCTCCCTCCCTCCCTCCCTCCCTCCCTCTTAATCTTCTTTCTCCCCTCTCCCTTCCTCTCTCTCTCTCTCTCTTTCTTCTCTCTCCCTCCCTCTTTGTCTTTGTCTCCCTCCCTCTCCAAGATAGAGAGGGAGATAAAGATAGAGAAGGGAAATGAGAGATGGATAGAAAGGGATGAAAGGATATCCCTTTCTCTTTTACCATATCTCTCTCTCTCCTTCCCCCTCTCCCTCTCTCTCTTTCCATATCTCTATCTCTTCCTCCCTCTCCCCGCTCTCTCTCTCTCATCGAAAGAGACTCCCTCCCTTCCTCACCCTCCCTCTCCTACCCCTCTCTCTCTCATCGAAGGAGACTCCCTCCCTTCCTCACCCTATCTCTCCCAACCTCTGTCTCATGGAGAGAGACTCCCTCCCTCTCTAACTTTCTCATGGAAAGCGATACATGTATGAAAAGAGATGGATGGTGAGGGAGAGAGAGAGAGAGAAGGAAAGAGAGAGGGGGGATGGAATCTCTCCCTCCCTCCCTCCCTCCCTCCCTCCCTCTCTCTCTCTCTGTCTCTCCACATAAGCAAAAATCACAATGTATAAAGGAAAGAGGAAGAGAAAGAGAAAACGGCATACCTTCAAGCTTGGAGATGCATGTTTGCCTTGAATCCCTTCCTCGCAACCTTCTCCTCCCCCTTCTTCCTTGTGATTTCCTTCACACTTCCTTTATCATTCTTTCTAAGTTCCCTCATTGTTTGTGTGTGTGTGTGTGAAAACCTTTGCAGGTTTTTGCCACTACGATAGTTTCCACTCTTTTTTTTCACATAGTATAGCACCGCGCCACTATTATAGTTATGCTTGTGGTGACACTAATAGTGATGCCAAAAATATTGTCACTGCCTAATGTCACTAAAGCTCTGTTTGCTTGTAGTATAGGCTTAGTATATTCATCAATATTTCCTTTCCTAAAACCATCATAATAATGATTTGTGATAATGTTAACAGTGACACAATGGAATATTTTGGTGCATATTCCAACACATATAACAATGTAGATTTTGATGAAGTTACTAGCATCTATTGCAAGATATATTTGGATTCAATTTCTAGCATAATTTAAATTTATCCTACAAGGAAAATCCTTTTTTTTGCACACTCTATAGGAATATGGATATTGAGAGGAGTGAGAGAGAATCTAGTAAAAAGACTTTGGTAAGAGCTTATTACTTCCATATTTTTCAAGTTTTTTTGTTCCTTTACTTGCTTCTCTTTAGAAAACTCTCTTTCCTCTACACTCTAATTGAGAAAAGCCATAACTTCAAGATCAATTTTATTGTTTCTATATATATGCATTAAAAACCTAGATTTTGAGCTTCCTTGTGACAAATTCTAGTGAGAAAGCTTAAATGTGTGTTTAAAAGCTTAGAGAAATAGAGAGAATGAAAATATACTTTATCTTTACTAATTTTTATTTACTTTATCCTAAAATTTTATGTAATCAAGAGATAGCAAGAGAAAGAGTTGAGATTTATGGTTTGATTGCTTTAGCAAAAGTGAGAAAGAGATGAAATATTATATTTTGGTTACTTAGCTTTTTTTTTTCTATAGAAGAGAATGAGAGAGATATAAGCAAATTTGGAGAAAAATCTAGAAAGAGAATAAATTGAGATAGAGAGAGAGATTGAGATTGAGAAATGGAAAGGTCTAAGGTCTTCTAAACCTAAATATAAATTATCTCATAGGGAATATATGAGTATAGGTAAGCTTAATATACGTACATGTAGTGTAGGCAGAAGTTATTCAATATGGACATCTCCATCGAGCATCCATTGAGTATACTAATTAATTTTTTCAATTATTTTAAAATTGATTTAGTAAAATTATTTATTTGCTATAAGGAACATGAAAAGTTAGCCTTAATTTCTTTTTACATTGCATTGGTTGAGATTTAATATGGAAAACTTTGATATATTTAGAGATTATGGTTTATGTAATAGAGATCTTATGTATGTATACTTTTAAATTTTCTTTAAGTTTACTTATTATTTGATTAAAAATATGAACCCATTATGCTAAATTCTAACTAGATGAGGAGAAATATGGACCAAAAAATAAGTATTTAGGTTATGAATAAGTGACTTCCTAATAAGAAGGGATTTTAGAAGGAAGTAACTTTAGATAATATCTCACCACATGGCCATAAGAACCTCTCTTCATCACTACAACAAAAAGGCCTCTTAGATGCACTTTTAGACGTTCTTTTTTAATATAGAGAAAATCTTACAGGTGCGTCTATCCGCCCCTCTATTTGTGCGTCTACAACTTTGTGTCTATAATCGCATGTATAAAGGAATTTACACACAAAAATAGACATGCAACAGACGCACATATACACGCATGAATACAAGTGCATAAAAAAACCAAAATTGTCATTTACTTAATTTACTCTATACGTCTACCAGCACGTCTATCTGGCAAATTAGATGGGCATATAGACACGCCCATAGACGCGCTTTTACAAGCACTCATAAACGCGAACGGAAAACAAAAAATCTCATTTTTTTTAAAAAGATATTTAATTTTATTTTTAAATTTGAATTATCTAGCGCATGTATGAGTGCGTGTACTCTGCATTTTAGACGTGCTTATAAACGTGTGTTTTCTGCAATTTAGACGCGCGGATAGACACGCATAACAGAACTGGAATGCTCTCTGGTTTTTTTTTTCCCTTCCCATACATCAGATTGTGCATTTGAAAAAAAGAAAATGGATCTAAAAGCAAAGAATTGAAAATAAAAGTCCATGTTTTCATTATAGATCAAAAGCATTTACATGGGGAGTTTAAGTGCTTGCGACCTAAAGCATGGCCGCAAACACTAGGCTCAAAGATGGATAATACATATACAAGAAAACAAGGCCATAGAGGAGGTATGTTGCTCCTCTACGAATCTGAAGAAGAAACATCTTCACTAGCAGCACCATGGCTACTAGCGTCGCTATCCCCTCCTCGCTAGGCTCCACATCCGGGTTCGCCTAAACACACAAAAGATCAAGGTTGCTTACGTAGACATGGTGGAGAAAAAGTTATAATTAGCTATACTTTTAATAGGAATGTAAGAAAAACATACCTCCTCTGGCTGTGGAATCCTCATAGCTCGGTTGTATTGGTCCTCAGCGATGAGACTCTCCTCATAGAAGTGAAGCCATGTGGCTGCGCAGTTATAGCCTTGATGGTAACCTACCTCTCTAGGAGTAGGTATCCTAGCAACGATATTAGTTTGCAAAACAATCATGATATATACAAACAATTATGAGACACAATGTATTAGAACAAATTATATAAAGAATTGAAAGAAATATAAATTTAAAAAAACTAGAAATCAAAATATACTTACAAACTCTGCCTCCCACAACTCTCTACCACCCGATCCGTAATGCGACGATCTCATGGTTTCCATTTGGATCCATCGCGCCTCTGCCTGCTGGCGACTCTTCACTTTCTCTACTGCTTTTTTCTTGACTTTCTTCCACTCTATGCGGTGGCACATAGGTGGTTGGCTATAGGCTCCACGCCCCTCCTCTTGCCTTCGCAGTGAGTTCCTGGCGTGTGTCATGAGGTGGGATCTTTTTTTGTGAAGCAAATCCCTCACTTTTGTGTGTCCCCAATCATCCGAGAATTGCTCACCCTCAGGATTTGGGTACCTCCTATGGACTGCCCTCAACACTTCCTGCCACAAGCTGCTCTTCTGATTTTTGAAGTAGACAAAATAATCTTTATACGTTGCATGCACGACACTCCTCATGTATGCCATTACATCCCTTCCTTCATCATCATGGAAGATGCCACTAGTATCGGTAACTTTATAATACTAGCGTACTGGCTCCTCTACGTGATCGTGATCTATTGGTGAGGGTGATCGCTCGCTACCTCCTAGGCAACCCCCACACAAGCCTCGTCCTCCCCCTCAACTCTCCCTCCTCCCTCTCTATCGACTACCCTCTGCCTCGCTAAATGCACGTGCTTCTACAAATGCACGTGCGTCCGCTGACTCTTGTGCTTCAGCCGATGCATGTACATGTGCTGTACATGGAGTACGTGCATGTGGAGTACCTACAATTGGAGTTTGGGAAGTAGTGCCAGGCAAAGACGTCAAAGGCGTTCCAAACATGACGCTGAACACCTCATCCGCTGTGGGAGAGCGGCCAAGGTGTCTGGTCATCTCTCCCATTAAGTCTTTCCTACTAGAAAAACCTCCTAAAAATGCATTGATCCCCTTGCCAAACGAGGCCAATGTATCATTCATGTGATCCAAATCCGGGTCGTTGATGCGACATTTACAAAAAAACACAAGAAAAAGACAAATTTGCTTGCAAACAAAAATTCATATATTACCTTCATTCACATCTAAACATTTTCAAAGAGCTTTCTTTAGACATTGAGTATAAAACTTAAGTGCTAATACTTCTCATAAACAAGAAAACTGATAAGCACAAACATGGGATTAATCACATTCATCATTACAAAAATATATTATTTTTTATCAGAGCTGGCAGAGCTGGCACGTGTATAACCGCGTCTAAATTGCAGGATAGACGCGCTCTCTGATGCGTCCCTAAAGTCAACCCTCTGTCCAGAGCGCGTCTAAATCCGCATCTAAGATGCAATATAGACGCGTTGTCAAACGTGTATTCCAGGTCAATGCTCTGGCGCGCGCATGTATCATCGTGTGTAGACTGCAGAGCACACATGCCAGGAGACGCAACTCTCAAGTCAAAGCCTCTGTGTGGAGTATTGATTTCATGTATTAGTTTTATGATTTCAGTATACATTCTTTTTGTTTGCAAGCGCTTTGTATGCAGTAGTGTAGAAACTATTTTTTATGGCTCTCATACAACACACAGTGCTATATGGCACAAATTTTTTTTTCCCTGTTACCGTCGCTATTTGCGTCGCAAATTTTTTTGCTCATGTTGCTATATGCGTCGCTATACGCATATAGCGACGCCAATAGCGATGTTTCTATGGCGTCGCCAATAACGACACTTTTTGCGACGACGGGGGCAAATTTTGTTATTTGTATTTTCTTCGCTTTAAACGTCGGTATAAGGTCTATATCTTGTAGTGCATGCACCTTGGATGTTGTCAAAGAACAAGGAAAAAATAGTGAAGGAACAAATATGTAGCTTTTGAACACCCACAGGATGTATGAGATGTCTCAAGGGAGCCTTCATCATTGACTCTACAAAATTTCACCAAAACAAGAATGACACATTAGTACTACCTCAACAATGCGAGCAGGTATATATGCAAAAGCTAAATTTTTAATATGTATACATGTGATACATATACACAATATAATAAGTGTTTAAGTTTCTTTCTTTTGTTTTTCAAATACAGATTGCGTATCATCCAATGGTAAACAATAACTGATGGTGGTATGTCATCCCTATATCTAATCGTTCAAAACCAATATATGGTAATATTACCGACATGGATATAGCAGATGACAATCCAACAATTAATGATAATGTACATGATCACACCATAATGGATGATATGCATGATATAGTACAAGATGAACCTCGCGAGGATGTTCAAGGAAACGCAAAAAAAGGCAATAATGTGATTGTCGATGATATTGATGAAGTTATTGAGCAATATAGTAGCACATCTGATAGTGGGATACACTTATTTGTTTCGTTACCTCTTGGTAATATAGACCTAGAAGTAGATAGTTTAGCAAGGGCTGATCTCATTGAAGATGAGTTCAATTATTCACTGTAACATACTTAATTTGCTTAATGATTCAATGTGTATTCTTCATTCTATGGTTTTTATCATGCGCACACGTGCATACTCAAGAATCAATAGTCAAGTTTAAAGCTAAATTGAATTTTTCATAATAAAAAGGCCGAAGTATTTTTTATCATCTTAAGGTAGAGAAATTACGAGATACATATTGCAATGCTTGCTACTAATTGTATAATAAGGTTTCTATTGATTGCCTCTAATTACTTATATCAAGCTTGTCAACTGGAGGAACTGCCATTCATTAGAGAGCAATGCAAAAATAATTATTAACTCTGGTTTTTTTATTCAATGATTCAATGTGTATTCTTAATTCTATGGTTTTTATCATGCGCACACGTGCATACTCAAGAATCAATTTCAGGTGGTTAAATAATTATTAACTTTGGTTTTTTAATTATATTAAGTCCAATTTTAGGTGGTTAAATAATTGCGCATCTGGTGGCGCATCTATATTGGCGTCTATTTACGCGGATATATAGATGCAAAATTTGCATCTATTTACATGCTCTTTTACACGCACATATAGATGCAATGATAGACGTGCCCGACTATGCGTGTCTAACATGCGCGTCTATGCCTCGTTTCTGTTGTAATGCATAATAGAAGCTTGTAGCTTTCTTTAGCCATAACAATAGCAATCGATAGCCACATGAGTGGGTATTAAACTTTGACTCTCATGATTATGGGAGGATCTATAGAGAATTGCTAGTATCACTAAAACAAATGATTAAGAAAATACATTTTCTTTTAGCTCTATTTAAAATCTGTACAAGGATATTTTTATGTTTGTAATCCATCTAATTTCTTATGTATCATAGCCAACTTTTCTTACCACTTTCTAAATATAAATTACTGAGACAGATTTTTTATCAAATGGGTAAAGCTACTATGGAGAAGTCGACATGTGGCTAGTTTAGAAATACTATTGGGCTAAATGTTGGTAAGGTGGAAATGCAACACTTGATTAGGAGAAAGGGAGAGAGACTTAGGCTAGTCTTAGCAACGAATAGACAAGATGCTAACATAAGGGATTAGAAGAGTGAGAGGAGTATAGGAGAGATAAGCACACAAATAGAGAAAACACTAGATATTTTAATTTATTTGTGTATATAGGTTATCTCTACTCTCATCAACATGAGTCCTCAATAAATAGATGAGGAGATACACCATTTGATGGCTCACATGGACCTTGAGACCACAAAATAAAGCCTCAATAAATCATGGTGGTCCTTATTGTAATTAACATCACATGTGAGTCATTGTAATCCTCTCCTAATATATGTAGTGAAGACAAACTTTTCCTCATTATCTCTAAAGTTCTTGTAGCTTGAATGGTTTCAATCCTTCCAAATGTGATAATTATATCACACTATCACAATAGTGGCACTCTTCTCAAAGAAGTCCCCCTTTCTGAATCACCACACACTAGACTACCACTAATATTCTATTTAATCTTTGTCCACTAGGCTAATGCCTTCTTGAACCCCTCTCACACTATGAGAATGACAGTGTTACTCCTCCACCCTCATCCAAACCCTCAAACTCATCGATCCAACCCCTCATGATGGCATTTGCATCATGAAAATTGAGAGTACTTGTGACTCCTTTGAGCTTCTCATATGTGATCAACTACCATGAATGTTAGCTAATCATGAATGATGAAGGAAGGAGAGACATTGCTAAGCTACACAATCTTGTTGTGTAGGTGTAGGAACGTAGCATAGCCAAGAAATAAAGAGATCAAAACCCCAAGAAAATGGATTATATTGTAAATACTCTTTAGTAGGAGTTTCCATAGCCCTCTATCAGCGATATATATATCAATGATTACATACAATTTAAGAAATACCTCTCCCAACTTTGTTCTAAAGCACATTATTTCTATAATAATGGATTACAAAAGCTTATGTTTCTTGTTGATGGGTAGTGGGAGAATATAAGTACTGAAGCAATGGAAAATCTAGAAAAGTGGAGGTAGGAGAAGGAGGCCGTATGCAAGTGAGTTGTAATTGCCTCATCATTATTTCTTGGGAGTGGTGGTTAGTCCTCCTTCAATATGAACTTTGTAAGTGTACTCCTCCAACCTATATTTTCTTTAGATTTATATTTTTAATTTTGTTTCACTAATCTATACTTTCCCTCTAATATTTATTGTGTGTCTACTATTTTTCTAGTATGGGAAAACTAGTCATATACTAATGACATTGGAGAAAGAGTATGCATTGAATCAATTAATGAATATAGATCATTTAATGAATATAATCCTTTTAAATATAAAATGTGATAATAACATAATAGATTACATACCAAACCTGCAAGAAACTAACAATAGTTTCTTAACAGAGTACCTCTTTTAAATAAGACCAATTAAGTCAATCAATTTTTTAAAAAATCATTTTAACACTTGAATTTGCATGTTCTTAATGAATTGCAACCTATTTCAAGAAAAGCATCTCAAGTTCTTAAAGGTATACTTATCTCTCTTTTCACATTTTCAAGATACATTCGTTCAATGTGAGTGTAGTTAGATACAAATTATCATCTAATGTAGTTTTCTTTGGAAATTTTACAAGTTCAAACTAATTTGATGTAGTTATACAAGATAACACTTAGAATTGCTAACCTCACTGTTCAATGTTGATATAGTCAAACATAAGTAAATTATCTAATTTAATTTTCTTTTGAAAAATTACAAGATTGAATTTGATGAAATTACATGTGAAGTCATATAATTACGGCTAGTATTTCCATCACATTTAGTAATTTATTTGTGTAGAAATTCTCACTAATATTTCCTATGGCAATTTATATCACAATATGTTCAAGCACTTAGATTAGGAGGGAAGTGACTAATGTAAGATTACTGCTAGAGACTAATTACATGTGAAGTCATATAATTAATGTTTAGTTCAATTGTCTCCATGTAGGTATTGGCTAAGTAATTTTTTCCAAAACCTTTATGATTCGAGAAATCATAGATTAACCTTGCGAACATATATCTCACCACTCATAGTTTAAGTGGGAAACTCTATACTATACCATATCTATACTAATGAACCACATAATCTTACACCTAATTAACAATGTGGATTGATATGTTAACAAGGGAATGTACTATTGATAAAAGCATTTTCTTGCTTAAAAAGGTTTGTTGAACAACGTAGGCACTAAAAGTATCATTGGCTTGTGCTACTATTAGCTACACCTTCAGGCAACCAATGAGTATGAGTGAATTGTTACACTAATAAGATACAAAAAGAGTAACAATAGAGGTAAGTAATACCAAAAGAGAGGAATCATGTAGCTCCTAATGGGTCATACAAAGTCAATAGAAGACAAAGTGGATAAACAATGTCCTTATCTCATCAAGGGTTCTTTCCCTTGGCATGATTGCCATTGTGATTATGATGATGGTTGTGTTTGTGATCATCATCTTTTTTATCAAGTTTGTAGTGATCCTTGTGTTTTTTAATTTTTCCATTTTCATTGCTAACTCTTGCAAGCACAATGTTGTTGCAAGTGATGAGAAGAAAGGCTACAAGGATGAAGGCAATGAATAGCAGGAGCTTGGCTTGCCTTTGTCCTTATCCATATGCACAATGAGCTTTTGACAAATATCTAGATAGGAAAAGAAAGAGATCTCCTACCTAATTCACTACATAAAAATATATATATCTAAGGATTCTTAGAACTGGGGAAAAAGGGCATTCTTCCTATATAGCTTAGATGGGAAACTTTCACTATATAGAGATTTTTGCTATATCTGGCAAGTTACTAGATAGATATTTCACTATATAGAGATTATTTCCTATATGCAAAAAAAATCACTAGATAGGTAATATTATGATACATCGAGAATGATTTACTATATAGATATATTTTTCATATATGGGAAAAAACTTACTAAATAGGTAACCTTAGGGCACATTAGAGTAAATACTATACTAAACTTAAAAAAATAACCTTAAAAAATATATATGTTATGATTATATAAAAGTGCAACAATATCAATGGAGGTTCATAGCAACTGTTCATGGAAGCTACTTGATCACACACAACTAAAGAAGAATTAAATGATGATGAGGATGTGCACCATCAAAACTATATTAAAAATTAAAAAACAACGAATTTGATTATAGTCTCCAAATAGCATAGATATGAAAAGCAATAAAGAAGTGAGCACTAGTGAATGTGAGCAATGCGTGTTCTAGATTTTTGGCTATGGCTATTTTAGAAGTGATACCAACCCAATCAGTCACTAAGGGCCAATAATCTACATCTAAATAAATATGCATTTTGACTATGGCTACCACATGTGATTACAAAAACCTTGGTCACTAACATTGGAATTTCTCTTTGCTTTAAGGAATAACATACCATAATTGAAAATGTCATACAAACCTGAGTCAACTGAACTAGACATACTGCTCTCTTGCCATGGGTTTGATACTTTATTGGCTTACATAGTTTTCCATTAGGATATTTCTTGCCACCCTTCTCAGCTTTGATTTTGCTACTTTTCTTTTTCATAGTAGTGGGAGAGGAGGAGAATCAAATGGTTTGAAGGTATCTCTTCACAAGTGTGCCCTTGTGTCTTCTTAGACTTCTTGCTAAAATATTCCTCACTCTTGTCCATATTAAACATGCATGATTCATATAACAAAAGTAGGATTTAGAGTTACTATCTCATAACCTACTTTTTATGTAATCCATTAACTACACACATTTTTGTTAGAACATTTCATTACATTAAAGGGACTTGAATTTGATAAAGAGAAAAAAGTGACACACAAGATCATGAAACATTGTGCTTAAAGTTGGAGATAATTGATAAAAATCAACTATACGATATAAGAGTCCTTATAGAAGATAAATGAAGAAAAGAAAAAATACAAAACATTTCAAAAAACATGATGCATTTAATCGAAACTTGCAGAAAGGTCTAACAAACTTGATGCATTGCATGGAGTAGTTTACTAAAATAAAGCAAAATATAATCTCGCAAGAAAGAAGATACATTTTGTATGAAAATAGAAGTAAAAAAGTTAGGTATTTAATTCAATCCATGACCTATCAATAGGGAACTTTATAGTATCTAACCTCAATTTATTCATGCTAATAAGGTTAAATTAAGAAATTTTGATAAACTTAGCAACATGATAACTATACCAATTTGAAAATATAGTACCAAAAAAAAAAACAGTGTGTCACAAGCTATATCTTAGGAAAAATAGCTAGAAACTTCAAGTAGCATATCGTCTTGCTAAGAAAGTCTACTCAAAACATATGTCAACTTGATATAGTGCATCGAGTGGATGGTGAAAGTGTCAAATATTCCAAAAAGCTTGGTGTAGTCTATGAAGTCAACATAAAATTTGTAAAAGCTTAATGCATTAGATTAAATAAGGAATAACGTTCACTCAAAATTCAAACCAATTTGATGGAATGGATCAATGAAAAAATAATATCATCACAAGATACAAGAATATTGATACATCATGTCAACTCACACTAAGAAGCTAATGAATTGATGCATTTGATACAATTGAGCATGAAATTTATTCAAAAGTGAAATAAAAATTATTCCAAACAATATGAATTTGATATAGTGCATCAAGTGGAAGTGCAAAAAAAAAAAGCAATGTAATTCACCATATCAAGTTGGTATCAAATTTATAAAATCTCTATAACAAGTTGCTGCATTACATCAAATCAATGACAAAATTGTAACAAAACATAAAAGAGCTTGATGCAATTCATCAAATGTAAGACAAACATATATATAATAGTTTTGAAACTTGGTGTGTTGCATTCAGGTACTATACAATTAAAATAAAAAATCATGTCAATTTAATGCACAATATGAAGCTAGTATAAAATTAACATTTAAAATCCCACCAACTTCATGTACTTTATCAAGTTAGTATAAAATTTACCACAAAATCATACAATATTAATATAATGTATCAAGAAAAGAATGAAGTAGTAGAAATTTTAACACCATTTGATGCATTGCATCAAGTGGGTGATAAATTTGTCAAAATTTCTAACCCCACACGATACATTGCATCAAGTGGAGGATGAAAATCACATACATAATCACAACATGAAATACCTTACCATAGTAAAAGAGAGTATCAAGAAAAGTTGATTCAATGCATCAAGTTGGAAGTAGATTATACATTTTATACAACATACATGTACTAGATATAAAGATTACTTCTACAACAAGTGTAGTTTACCAATTTAGATGGAAAATATACAAAAAATATCAAGCTACAATAGAAATTATGAGAAAAAGAACTTAATATTTTATATGATGAAATAAATTACACAATAAATCCTTATTATTTTGGCAAATCTTGCACCTCATCTCATGTTCTTTTGTTATCTTTTACTCGATATAGCAATAGGCTTACATTATACTAAAATAGATTCAAGAAGCAAATGGCTCCTTTGGAATAGTTCATAAACCAATCCAATGATAAACAAAAGAGAAATAGTCCTAAATGATCAAGGCTACAATAAGCAACACATCAAAAACTAAAAAAAAAACACTAATATAAGATAAGAAATGTATCAACTTTGAGATCATTAGGATTCTCATCACAAATCTTTGCGAATCACAAACATGGTCATAGGTATCATCAATACAATCCTACCTAGCATAGTCCCTAATCAAAGTGATTGTAATATCATAATAAACATAGAGCTTGTTGTCACAAATTTCATAATGGAATGGTCATAAAAATCTAAACCATGAAGAAGAATAAGAAGAAGAAGGATCTGAGATTATGATGACCATAGCTATATTGATGAAGTTATAAATGATTGTGATGATTCCATCTTGGATTATTAATAAATCTAGAAGCATTCGTATAATAGGTGCTTCATGGATAGCAAAGGAATGATAGAGGTGATGCTTAATAGTACTAAGGTAAGCAATAGAGTCCACCTATAACATGGCCAATAGGATTGCGAGTAGTATACTAGCACAAAAATGTACAACATCAGTAATATATTCATCTCCACAATAGGCAACATCTCCAAAATGATGCCTTACATATCTATGGCAGTGTGTAATTTGCAAGAAAAGTGAGAAACTCCATGGGAATAATAGATAACTCCACAAGAAAGGTGATAGCCCTTCTATATTAGTATAAAAGTTTTGAGAGAGAGAGAGAGAGTACGAGAGACATACACAAGACATGCTCCCAAAAGAATGAATCATATTGATGTAGAGTTAGTATATATAGGTGAGACCCAAGTCAAGTGAGAGATGATATATATAGTTGTAACATTCCCACTCAAACAAAGGTCTCTGGCTGCGAGTGAAAAAACCCTTGGGGAGAATAAGGGAAAAACCGGAGCCCCTACACATACCTACGATAGAAAATAATTTACTATAAAGTTTTCTTGAATACAATGATACATGCCTCAATCAGTGAGACAAGAACTTGGAATAATACCAAGTGCATGTCTTAATGAACTAAAGCGAGCTTCACTAAGAGCTTTTGTGAATATGTCTGCAACCATTTGATCACTCGGACAATGCTCCACCATAATGGAACCTTTCTTGACTTCATGTCGAACATAATGATAATGAATAGCAATATGCTTTGATTTACTACGTTGTATATAGTCTTTGGTAAGACTAATAGCACTTTGGTTGTCGCATCGAAGAGGTGTACTAGATAATGAAGGATGTCCCAAATCTGCAAGTAGGCCGAAGCCCAACTAGCTCGCGAGCTACTAATGATGTAGCAACATATTCGGCCTCAGTTGTAGAAATGGCAACACATCATTGTTTCTTGCTTGACCAAGAAACCAAACATCCATTTACAAAGAAACAATTCCCACTTGTAGATCGCATGGAAAATGTGAACTTGCCCAATCAGCATCTGTATATCCAATAAGGTCAAGAGAAGTTGAAGAAGATAAAGAAGAATCCTCTCGACGACGATAAATAAGACCAAACTCCTTACATTACAACAAAAAGGCTCCATAGACGCGCTTGTAGACGCAATATTTGAATTGTGTTAAAAAATGTCGGGCACCTTTATTACTGCGTCTAAAAGTACGCTTATAGTCAGAGTTACATGCCCATACAGATACGCATATTGACGTGCATATTAACGCGCTACGAAAATATATAATCATATTTATAAAAAAATGGATATATTTATATTGTGCGTCTATACACGCATGTAACTGCGCATTTAAAAAAGCATTTACTCTGCAATTTTTTGACAAGAATAGATGCACATTTTTCCTGCAATTTAGACGCACTGATAGACGCGCAAAACAAAGCTCTCTGGTTTTTTTCCCCGATTAACATCAAATTGAATGCTTAGGGAAAACAGAGAAAGATTATTTCAAAGATTTTTGTACTGAAAACAAAACAATGTATGTAGAACACGAAATTTCATATATATAGATGAAACGTTACATGATGAGTTTTAATGCTTGTGACCTTGAGCATGGTCAAGGTTGCAAGCACTAGCTGAAAGTAATACATATCAAAAATGAAAACTACAAGCCAAGGGGAGGCATGCATGCATGGGGCTCCTCTACATCTCCTCAGAAGAGGCATCATTGTCGCTACCACCACTGCTACCTATGCCGCTGCCGCTGCCGCCACCACTATTGCTAGTCCCCCCTTTGCTATCATCAACTACATCAGGGTTCGCCTACACAAAGGATTAATGTATATAAATACCATTACAAACAATAAATTAGAGTTACGTATACTTTTCATGTAAAAAATAAAAGATACCTCTTCTGGTTGCGGAATCCTCATGGCACGATTATATTGCTCCTCCATGATGAGTCACTTCTCGTAGAAATGCTGCCAAGTGGATGCCTGGTTATAACCTTGATGGTAGCCTACCTCTCTAGGAGTAGGCATCCTACCAACGATATGATACTACAAAACAATTTGAACATACAACCTATTAGAACACACTACATAATGAAGTGAAACAAATTACAAAATTTAATTGAAAAAAAGAAATCAAATAATACTTACAAACTCAGCCTCCCATGACTCCCTACCACTCGATCCATAATGCGACGAGATCCCATGGTTGCCATTTGAATACGTCACACCTCTGTATGCTTGTGACTTGTCCTTTTCTCTGCTACTCTCTTCTTGGCCTCTTTCCACTCCTTGCGGTGGCAATTGGGTGGTTGGCCATATCTAGGGCGCCCGTGCTCTTGTCTCTAGAGTGACTCCTTGGCACGCGTCATAAGGTGAGACCTCTTGTTATGAAGCATATCTCTCATTTTTGACCATCCCCAATCATCTGAGAATCATGAATTATCGGGATTAGGGTACCTTCTATGTATTGCCCGCAGCACCTCTTGCCACAAACCATTTTTTTTGTGCTTGAAGGGAATCATGCAATCTTTGTATGTGGCATACACGACACTCCTCAAGTAGACTATCACTTCCCTCCCCTCAGAGTCATGCAAGATACCACCAACATCAGTGATAAAGTAGTACATTTGTGGAGGCTCACCTCTCTCATTTCCTAGTGAGGGTGATCGAGAGCCACCTCCTAGGCAACCCCCACAAAGCCCTCGAGATCCTCGTCCTCCCGCACGACTCTCCCTCCTCCCTCAATGGGCATGTGCTTCCATCGATCCATGTACTTCAGCTGATCCCTATGCATCAACTAATCTGTGTGTATGCATAGTGCATGGAGTACCTGTTAGTTGAGGTGTACCAAGGTTTGGTGTGCCAAGGTTTGGTGTTTGTGCGTGTTTTTGTGGTAGTGCTAGGCAAAGATGTGATAGGTGTCCCAGACATAACACCGAAAACCTCCTCTACAGTGGGAGGGTGACAAAGATAATTGGTCATCTCCCCCATGAATTGCTCCTTGTTTGGAAAACCACCAAAAAAGCTACTAACACCTCTAGAAAACTCTACTAAGGTATTGTTCATGAGTTCCAACTCAAGATCAGTACTGGAAGATCCAAGATTCCACATCTACACAAGAAAAATCATATTATCCTATGTAGATAAAATCTATTACATGTTGCATCTATATCTGTGTCTTTGTGTGCGTCTGTCAGCGCGTCTATACCTGCGTCTACACTGTCATCTAGACGTGTTGATAGACGCACACAGTTGTATCATATTTTTCAAATATTTATAAAAAACGTACAAAAAAACCTCCATAGATAACAGTCTATAGCATGTAAAGAGAGAGAGAGAGAGAAATAAATAGAGAAATCAAACAAGATTGAGAGAGAGAAGAAGAACTCGCCTTCTTTGCTTGTTCCGACGGGTGGGGCTAGGTTGCAAGCTCCTTGTCCTCCTTCTCCCTTCCCTTGGTAAGTTGCTTGAATCTTCTTCTCTTCCTTGCTGTTTGGCTCTTGTTCTTTACTCTTTGGCTCTTCCTTCCTCCTGTCCTCTTTTTACTTTTATTTCCTTCCTTCATTGTCTTCATGAAGTGATAGATAGACATGATTAGTGATGTCGAGCTCGAACTGCAGAAAACACACAAAAAACGCAAGAAAGCACTGGTTTGAAAAGAAAGCCACAAATTTTTTAAAATTTTTTTTATATTTGTGTGGCACGTCTGTGAGCGTCTGTATATGCGCAAATAAGACATATTACACACATTGATAGACAAACCCCCACTGATTAGATGCTAGCTTTTGGTTGTTTTTGGATCAACATGATATGACTTTCCTAGTCTTTCAATATCAAAATGTTTGGCTCCATGTTGTAAGTATCAATGCATGCATTTAGGGAATATGACATATATACCAAATGAAATCACATTTGTCCTTATGATCTAGGTGTAATTATGTTGTCATCTTCTACTAGTCATCTTCTACTAGTATGGGACATGCTGAGTCAAAAAACAGTACATTCTCCAGTGAGGATAAGACATTGCGTCTTCACAATCGAGACGTTTGGCTACGATGAAAAATCAAATGTATGTGTGATCGTTGTTGAGGATGTTTTTTTCAAGCACGTCGAATCACAATGTCACACCTCACCATGTACAAAGAGTGGGACCAAGAAAAAGACCGAGTAATTTTTATTGCTTTATTTGCACAAATATTATTGGTCTGTGTTGCGTCTGAGTAATTGAGTAGGATGCGGTACCACATCCTCAAATGGTCCCTCCAGGGCGTTGAGAAGCTGCGAAGTGTTGACACGAGGAGGCAGAGTCCTCAAGAAGAGTAGAGAATGATGATGATGATAGCAGCCCTCTTTAAATGCCCCATCAAGTTTTGGAGGAAGAGATTTTGGACAACATGGTGCACGATTTATTTTCCCATGAGGTTCAGGGGGAGGGCGCCACTAGAGAGACAGATGACTCGCTACACATAGCGTCGAAAACTCCATTATACGAAGGTTGCACCTACTCCGTTCTACATGCATCTCTCGAGATACTGCATCTCTTGGAGGTCCTGATTATGTTAAAATCCATGCATGTGTCAATGATTGCATCTTGTTTCGTGGGGAACATGTATTTGCATGACAGTGTTCTATTTGTGGTGAACCAAGATACAACCAGGAGATGAAATCAATGGATGTGCCTTGTAAGGTTTTGCAACATTTTCCTATTATTCCACGTATTCAACTTATGTTTAGGTGTGAATCTATTGCGAGACTCATGTCACGGCATGCTAGTTACCATTCAAGTGATGAAAAGTGGAGAATTCCTTCAGACACACCAGCTTGGTAACACATAGACAATTTGTGGCCTACTTTCAAAGAAGAGCCCGAAAATTTGAGATTTGGTCTAGGATTAGATGGAATAAATCCATTTGGCATCAAAAGCACCTCATATAGTGTATGGCGAGTGGTATTAGTGAACTATAATATCCCTCCGTCCATGGCAATAAAAAAAGGACATATAATGTTGTCCCTTTTGATTCTTGAAAAACACAAAGTAAAAAACATGGACGTTTACTTAGAGCCTTTGATGGAGGAGCTAGAAATGCTATGGAGAGGTATTGAGGTGCAAGATGTGAGTGCATCATTGTCCTCCAGAGATTTCACTTTAAAGGGTATGTTGTGGTGGACCATGCATGACTTTCCAGGCTATGGAGAGTGTTCGGATAGTTGCATACTCTATTTTATTCATTCTTACCCTTAATAAAATATATGTCATCATTAACCCACTTGTTTTTACAGGTTTAACTACATCAGGATATCATGCATGTCCAATTTGCGGTCCCTCTCTAGTTTCTTCTAGACCGACACGCTTGAAGAAGGTTATCTATGACAATCATCATCGCTTTCTTCCTATTGACCACCCCAAATATGCACCTCCCCTACTAATGGAAGAACTCCACAATCTCTGACCATTCGAGATTGGAAGGACACTTGGACATATGTCAATGGTCATCCTCCACTCGGCATGAGTTAACTAGCTTACTTCTTTTGTTTGTCTTTAAAATACACTCCATTATGAGAAAAAGAAATAATATATTGTTTGTGCCTTAGATTCTCTATATTTTGTTGTCTTCCATATTGGACTGAACTCAAGATCAATCACCTGTTAGACCCCATGCATATATTCAAGAATGTTGCCTCTACATTATGGGATCACTTAATCGGGGCTCGTGATTCTGTCAATGTAAGGGAGGATTTACGTAGCATTGGATGTATGAGACGATCTTGGCCACGCAACGGACCCAGAGGAAAGATCAAGTTACCGCGTGCACCTTAGATGTTGTCGAAGACCGAAGAAAAGATGGTGAAGCAGCAGATATGTAGCTTTCGAACTCCCATAGGATATATGAGATGCCTCAAGGGAGCCTTCATAACGAAAAAGAAAAGAGGTGTGGAGTAACTATCCGGTTTAAAGTCTCACGATTGGCACAAAATGATTCAGGTAAGGATTTTCATAGCCATAAATATATTAATTAGTGAAAGAACTATGTAGACTAATTAACAATGTATGAATATTTACATACAGTTCATCCTTCCTACTAGCATATCCCATTGTGTTTCAAAAAATGTGCGTAATATCATTTACAAGATGGGTGAGCTCACGAGGTATGTATACTTTATACTTATTGTTTAGTTTACATATTACGTACATCACATAGTAAACCCGCTTGAATTTATGGACAAAACTAATCATCGTTCTCAATTGTATGTTGGTAGATCTGTGAGTTTGAAGGAAATCGATCCAAATACGTTGCAAGAGGCTCGAGTATTGTCCATTGAGGTGGTTTGTTTGGTGGAGGAAACTTTTTCTCGCTCCATTTTGACTACTTAAGTACACTTACTCGTACATTTGATTGATGAGATTGCAATTTGTGAGGTAGTTCATGCAAGGTGGATGTTTTTTCTAGAGCACTTTATGAAAACCCTAAAAGATTTTGTAAAGAAAAATGCACGGCTCGAGGGGAGCATGGCTGAGGGTTGGTTAGTGCAATCATCCCTTGTACAAATCTATGAATATCTTACTAAAGTGGACTCCTCTTTACCATGACTATGGAAAGATGATGACGATTTAAGGATGACCTCTATAATACCTCAAGAAAAAGGAAGGAGCAAAGTGCTAATGAAAGAGGAACTTCATAAGTTAAATGTATTTTGTGTGGTTAACAGCGAAGTAATGAGCAAATCGGTGACACTATATAAAGAAGCAAGGGCAAGAAGAGTAAGCGAAAGGCAAGCATTTCGTGCTAGACATGGACGTAATGTCCCATATCCAGAACATTTAAGTGCTTCCACGTCATATTGATATAGATTGGCTACATGAAGTGGAAATATGGAAAAAGAGGAGGCGATGGATATATCGCAAGAGGAGTGGGAATACACACGAGGTTGCTTATCAAAGCTGAGACATACTTATAATTAAATTATCTTTAGTTATATATGATACAATAATTTCACATGTTTAATCTTTAACTAAATCATTAATATAATCTCAACAATGTACTACTAGTGCACATTGTTCAATGTTATTTGGTATGAAGGCACACATTTTCGAACTCAACCTATAGATGATAAGAGAAATACCCAGGATTCTGGTATCCTTGCAAACTTCCAAGATACCAATGGCACCATGGAAGATTATTGTTGCTTGATCCAAGATACTTTGAAGCTTGACTTTAAGCGATTTTTTATATATGTACTAGATGTGAAGTGGTTTAAAGAAGTACTAACAAAACGGGTGAGCATTGCACAATTAGACGTCATCCAAGTGGTTTTGTAGTGATTGACTCTACAAAATCTCACCAAGGCAAGAATGACACATTCGTACTACCTCAACAATGCGAGCAGGTATATTAGAAGCTATTTATTTTTATATATATTACTTCTTGATACATTCTCAAAATACAATAAATATCTAAGTTGCTTACTTTTTGTTTTTTAAATGCAGGTTGTGTATCACACAATGGTAAACAATAACCGATGGTGGCACATCATCCCCATATCTAATCGTTCAAAACCAATATATGGCAATGCTACCAACATAGAGATAGTTGATAACAATTTAACAATCAATGATGATACAATCAATGATGATGCACATGATGATACCATGATCGATGATATACATGATGTAGTGCAAGATGATCCCCACGAGGATGCTCAAGGAAGCAGAGAAGAGGATAACAATATGGTTGCAGATGATGATGAAGAAATTGAGTATAGTAATACATCTGACAGTGGGATAGACTTATTTGTTTCATTTCCTATTGGTAACATAGACATAGAGGTAGATAGTCTAGCAAGGGCCGATCTCATTGAAAATGAGATTGATCATTCATTGTAGCATATATAATTAGCTTTGAATGATTGGATGTATATTTGTAATACTAAAAAAGAAGTAAAGTTGGTAATATATTCAAAAAAATACTAGCTGTTAAGATGTTTGGTCATATTTAGGGACTTTATGAGAAATGAAAAATATGTGCGTTTATTTTCGCATCTATAGGCGCGTTTATAAACGTGGGTATATAGACGCATTCTGTATACTAGCATGAATAGATGCGCTGATACACGCGCTTATAAACGCGCCTGTTATTTTGGGTGTACAGTGCGCATCTATAGGGCCTTTCTCTTCTAGTGCTAGTACCCTTGAGATACTTAAGAATATGTTTTGCAGCACTCCAATGAATAGTGGAAGGGGAAGAAAGATATTGTCCCAAAAAGTTAGTTGCAAATAAAATATCTGGTCTTTGTTTAAACCAATAAATTGAAGACAACCAACAAGATTAGCAAAAGGTTGATGAATGAATGATTCTTCATTGCGTGTTGTAGATGTACCCTTGGTAGAGCTTGAAAGAATGGGAGTGTTTGACAGATTGTGCATTTGTCAACCCAAACTTCTTAACAATATCATTAATAAGCTTTGTTTGGTGAAGAAGAAGAATGCCTTGTTGTCGGTGTCGTTGAACTTGAATACCCAAACAAGAATGTATCTCGCCAAGATCCACCATTTCAAATGCAGTCGATAAAAGCTTCTTCATAGCATCCAAGAAAGAAATATTATTTCACACAAGAATAGTATCATCAATATATAGAGCAAGAATAATAAAAAATTTGTCCTCCCTTTTGATGTAAAGATTTGGGTCACCAAAACATGCAACAAAACCTTTAGATGTAAGGAACTGATTAATCTTAATATACCAAGCACAAGAGGCTTGCTTCAATCCATATAATGCACCATGAAGATGGCATACAAGATGCTCCTTTTCTGCAATCATAAAACCTTCAAGTTGCTCCATATAGATTTCTTCTTCAAGATCTCCATTTAGAAAAGCCATTTTAATATCCATTTGGTGAATTTCTGAATCAAATAGTGTTGCAAAATCCAAAAGCATACAAACAGTTGTGGAGCACACAATGGGAGAAATTTTTTCTTGATAATCTACTCGTGCAATCTGCGAGTAACCTTTTGCAACAAGTTGTGCTTTGAACTTATTAAACGAGCCATCAACTTTGGTCTTGGTTTTATGAACCCATTTACATTTGATAGGAACACAATCTAGGGGGAGTTCAGTAAGAATCCATGTACCTTTGGAGATTAAAGAATCGTACTCAGCTTGCATAGCTTCTTGCCATTGATCCCTTTGAGACGAATTGATAGCTTCCATATACGATATTGGATCCTCTTGGACATACATAGCATCATCAAAGACATCATATTCAATAGAATAGAATCCATGCTCTATCTCAATAGGAAGATCGACATATATCTTCAAATTTTCATCAATCTTCTTTGGAGGTGAAGGAGGTTTATGATCATCAGAATTAGTAGACTCACAAAGTAAGTAAGGAAATGCACTAAGCAAAGACTGTGTATCATCTGAAACATCTGGCGACCATGTGCCACCCATAGTCTTCTCATCAAATATAGCATCACGACTAATGATAACCTTTTGAGTAGAAGGATCATAAAATTTGTAACCTTTGGAATGATCTGAATAACCAAGAAAAATAACCTTCAAACCTGGAGGATCCAACTTATGTCGAGTGTCCTTGGACACATGAATATAAGCAATGCAGCCAAATGTGCAAAAGTGAGAGACTGAAGGTGTCTTCCCTGTCCAGATTGTTATAGGAATTTTACCAGCAGATGCAGTTGTTGGAAGATAATTTTGAATAAAAATAGCTGTTAGAAGTGCTTCAGTCCAAAACTTTCGAGACAAACGAGAGTGTATAAGCATGCAACATATAGCATTAAGAATAGTGCAATTTTTGCGCTCAACAACACCATTTTGGTGAGGAGAATAAGGAACTGTAAACTCATGATGAATATCTTGATCCTTACAGAAGTCATCAAATAGATTGGATACATATTCACCACCATTGTCACTACAAAGAGTCTTTATAGAGAATCTAGTTTGAAGCTCAACACTTATCTTGTATTGTTTAAATATAGATAAATCCTCAGACTTATGTCGAAGAAGATAGACATGTGTGTATCGTGAGAAATCATCAATGAAAGTTATAAAATATCAATTGAGACTTTGAGACAGGAAAACAACTGCAAATATCGGTATGAACCAAATCCAAGAGAGCACAGGAATGTGATGAAGTAGAAGTGTGGAAAGGCGAATGATGGTGTTTTCCAAGTGCACAGCACTCACATATTCCCATACGTGGATGAGATTTAAGATCCATACCTTGCACAAGACCATGACGATGAAGATCAAGAATTTTGGCAAAATCGGAGTGTGCAAATCATTGATGCCATAATTTGCAATTTGCATCTCCAAGGGTACTAACAACATTTGCAACCGTATCATTCAATGATAGCTCAAATAGATTACCATGTCGAGAGCCACTGCTATAGTATGTCCGTCTTTCTCTATACAACATTGATTATGATCAACGCCAACAAACAAACCAAGATCAACTAGACGAGCAACAGAAAGAAGATTTCTTTACAAATCTGGAATATGAAGAACTCCTCTTAATATTCTAGTGGATGAAATAGTCCCCAGATATAAATCACCCACTCCTTTGACTTGACAAGTCATATCATCTACAAGGTAAACAAAATTTTTGACAGGAAGAGAATGATAATTGTGAAGCCACTGCGATTGGTATGTCATGTTTCTAGTGGCACCTGAATCAACGATGAATAGAGAATCATCACGAACATGAAGTACCTTTTCTAGAGAGATATCATGATGGACGAACTTGAGCTCCTGATGAGTATGATCATCATCAGTTATAGTTTGTTGAACAATATAAGCTCGAGAACATTCTTCATCATATCTGCGTTTATAACAACGACGAGATGGATGATCTATATATGCACAATAATCACAAGAAGGAAAACTTTTGGATGAGGAAGGTTGCTTTGTAGTAACTCCATGCTTCTCATCATATTGACGTGCCTAGTAATCAGAAGCCACATGGGATTTCTTATCACAATAAGAACAATGTTTGTTAGGATAAGCAAGATGAGAAGATTTACCACCTTGATTAGGGCGTCCACCCTGCTGAAAACGTGAAGTGAGACGCTTGTGAGCAACAAAAGTAGCATCAAAATCCCTTTGTTTGCGAGTGACCAAAACAGCATCAGATTTTTCCAAATGATGCTCATGACATTGAGAATATTCAACAAGAGATATACATGCTTTGTCAAAGTGGATATTATCCTTGTTAGACAAAATAGTGATGATATTGTCATATAAAGGATCTTTGATGGTATGAAGAAGTTGAGTAACAATCTGATTTTTAGCAACAAGAGCGCCGGTAGCACCAAGCTGATTGATAATGTCTTTAAAAGCCTCGATATGAGAGTACATAGAAGTACCAACCTTATATTGAAGATTCTTCAAACGAGTTTGGAGATATAAAATTTCGATGACTGATTTCTTCTCAAACGTTGAGTAAGATACTTTCAAACAGCATGAGAGGTTTCCAGATGAAAGACATCCAACATAAGTGAGTCAGGAAGTGCAGACAATATATAACGACGAGCCGCTTTGTCACGACGAATCCAATCAGTATGATCAAATTTCCATTATTCAAATAACAGGCCATCAGCAATCAGAGAATTTTCATTCATCACATCAATAGGTTGAACTGGGCAAGACAGGTCGCCCAAACAATATCAAATAATTTGTCACCTTCAAGAATTAGCATCATCTTTGCTTTCCACCCAAGAAAGCCTTGTCCTTGGAAGAAGGGAATAGAATGTTGGCCAGACTAATATCGGTTAACAATTACGCAATTGGCCATGCTTGTATCTTGAGAGAAAACAAATAAGATGGGATCGCAGAATCTGCAAACTATGAACAAGACGAGCGTAGTTGAGACGCGTGACAATCAAAATAGGGAGATGCACGTAAGAACGACGAAAAGTATTGAGTGACTAAAAAGAAAGCCCAAAATAGAGAGACGTAATGTGCAAGACGAGATGACGTGTATAAAAAAAAAGTGCAATTTCGGTCGAACAAAGAACGTGAATGAGAATAAAACATCGCTAAAAATAGCAAGATGTTTGCTTGTCGTAATCAACATCATTAATGAAGACAATCGATTTACGAACTGTAATTGGGGATTAATGAACCGTAATTAGAATTATAGTTTTAAATAAAGAATCGTAGATTCGAGCAGAATTGTTGTCTTGAATCCTGAACTGTCATAACTTTTGATCCAGAACTCCGATTGACAAGCGGTTTTGATAGGATTCGAGAGCACCCAGACCTAGCTTTGTTTTTAAAGACAAAATTAACTAATACTTCTATTTTGAACAAGTTCATGTATCAAATCATCACTTGTGCAAAGAATTCAATCAAGTATAAACAATGAAACAACTTATCTTCCTTGTTGATGTTACGCATCCATAGCTCTGATACCATGTTGAGAGAGAGAGAGAGTACGATAGAGATACACAAGACATGCTCCCAAAAGAATGAATCATATTGATGTAGAGTTAGTATATATAGATGAGACCCAAGTCAAGTGAGAGATGATATATATAGTTGTAACAAAAAGTGCTATGTGTGGATCAATATAATGTATTTAAGGGTTGTAATGGTTTATGACAATGATTGTGATACACTTCAAAGCTACCATGGTCATTGAAAAGATCATATTAAAAGTTGCAAAGTTTGCATTGCCATGTTGATGAAAATCAAGTGAATGAAAAAGTGATGGAAGATCATTAATGATAATATTCAAGTTATACACATTTGGATTGCACTGTCTATTCATATGTTGAATACATATATTGAGTGAGTATTTATCATGAAGACTAAGTTAGTTTCACATCCCTTAGTTGAGAGAGAAGTGCCATATGCCTTTATAGAACAGAAAGGTATACTTTTTAATGACTAGAGACATAATTTGTAGCAACACAAAATTATGGATGTCAAGCAATAACAGTCCCACTTTTTGCAATGTAAATTTTTGGCACCTCTAGATCGAGTAGATCATGGAAAAGGTAGCAAGAAAAAAACATATTATTACAGGAGATTAATTGTGTAGTATGGTGTAAAAAGCAAGGAAAAAGCTAGGAGAAGAAACCTATATATTGTTGTCAGACTAATACGTGAAGAATAATAGTGCTACTATTGATAGATTTGAATAGGGATTTTATATAGACTAGCATTATTGCTAAAGACTTCTCACTATTATATATTTGAAGTTCCCTCTTAGTTATCTTAAATCAAGTTTTTTTGGACTAATTTGAAAATTCTTGCTCCATGTAATATTCCCATCCCCCCCTGTGCCTCCCCCCATAAGAACCCCCCCCTTTTTTTCCAATTTTTTTCTCCCTCTCTCTCCCCCTGCCATTTGCATGGCGGGGAGAGAGAGAAAGTGTGTGAGTAAAGGGGGAGAAGGGGGCATGCAATCCCCCCAGATGGAGGATGGCACTGTCTCCCTCCCTTACCACCTCCCCCCACCTTATAAGAGCCCTCCCCCCTCATCATCTGGGATAGCCCCCCCTCCGTGTGGACAACGCCTTCCCCCCCCCTCGCCATTGGCAGCAGACAACCCCCCCTCCTCCTCGACGTTAGTCCGTAGCCCCTTCCCCCTGGTCATCATCACGTCCCCCCCTGGTGGTCATCAACCCCCCCTGTGATCAGCACTAAGGGAGAGGGGGAGAGAGAGAGGGAGAGAAGAGAGAGAAGGGAGAGAGAGAAGGAAAGGAAGAAAAGAAGAAGAGGAAGGGAGAGGGAGAGGAGAAGAAGAGAAGAAGAAGAAGAGGGAGAGAGAGAGAAGGAGAAGAAGAGAAGAAGATGATGATGATGATGATTGAGAGGGAGAGAGAGAGAGATGTGATTAGTCAAAGGCCCTGCTTCATTTTGGAGAGAGAGAGAGCGAGGGAGGTTGAGAAAGGGTGAAGCTAAAGAAGAAGAAGAAGAAGATCTTTACGGTGTTGAAGGGTTTTCAAAAGCAAAGTCGCAACCACAAATGTTCTTGAGAAATTCCGAGATAGAAGATTAATCAAGCAAGATCAGGCTATGCAGGACAACTTGTCCGTTCTCTAGGCTCTCACATCTAGCATACATGTCAACAAGAGCACCTCCAACGAAATGATCCAACTTCAAACTACTTTCAAGAATATGATTATAGATGTTTTTGCAAATACCTTGAATCATGAAATGATGGTGAGGTTAGCTATTGCTGTTAGAGGCTTGTATGTGGCTTTGGGAAAGGCTATGGCTGCTCCCTCACGGCGTCGAAATAATGCTGTCACAGTGAGTCCAGTGGCAAAAGCTATTGCCTCTTCTCTTTCAATCATCTTTCTTAACAACTTGCAACATGATGGTTGTGTTGGGGTCCTCATCATCATCATCCGAATCTTCAATGTCCTCCTCCTCTTCAATTGCTTTCTTCTTGCCCTTCTAGAGTACTTTCTCTTCCGCTGTCTACGATAATCTTCACTTGAGGAGCTCACTTCTGATGACGATATCTCATAATCTGAGCTACTATCTGAATTGTCATCTGAATCAGAGCTTTCAGAGTCTGAATCAGAGTAGTATCTTCTCTTCTTCCTCTTGATTCTCTCTTTCCAATGCTATTTGCATCTCTTCCTCTTCGAATCACTGTAGCTAGCTTGCAAGTGAGCCCCACATAATAAACACTATAGAACAATTTACTGGGTGAATTTCATAGGTTTAAGATGAAACACCAAGAATCACAACCAGGGATCTGATTTTTCTTTCGCGTGCGGCTGCCTTTTCCCTGGTACAATAGGGCCTCCATAAAAGCTGTCTCCGGGGACAGACAGAGAGAGTTGCCATAGCTATCGTTGCTTTTTCTTCCAGCTCCCCTGATGTCTGTCCCCCCCAGGCCTACAACACGCCTCCTTTTCCCCTAGAAAAGCGGTCTCCTCCCACAATAGCTATCCTGGGTAGACCAATTCGGCGGTAATTACAGTTTGAACAGAATAGATTTGAACCGAAACAACATATTCTCCTCAGCCGTAGAAAATATTAAGGTCTTAATAGTTCTGATGAAGATAAAGATGAAAATTCCAACAATTACACGAGTGTGTTTAGTTGGCAACTGACAGTAGTTGCTGTTGCTTAGGATAGCAACAAAGATGGCACGACACACTTTCCAAAACAGCTTAAGTATTATTTCTGCGTTGACTTCCCACTTATTGGAATATGATGATGCTAAACATAACATCCATGTTAATGCCCAGCTATTAGCAACTCCTCTAGGCAATGCTTGAGCAATAGCCCTCCTGGAGTTGCAGTCCGTAATGATCAGAAGCTTGCAGTGCACTCCTCCATAGAATTTCCTGTAACCGTAATGTCCAATCCTTCCACTTCATCAAGTATAGACATAACTGCACCAACTACTCTTGTACGAAGGGTGGTATTATGGTAGGCTGTATAAAATCGATGATGTACCATTGCACCTGTAACTCCTGGATAATTCAAATCAAGCTGCTTAAAATACAGATCTTCCATCCAGTTTTGAATACTATTCTTTTGCGTTCCATGGAATGCAATCACAATTGCATTCAAGCCTTCAGCAAGCCCGACATAAGCCTGTAGACAGTGTTGAACATCAACTATTAGCTCCACCAATCTGAAACCCTTGGTGTAGCCATCACACCTAGAGCAGTTCCAGGAAATGAGAGAATCCAAATCATTGACATAGACCACAGAAGCATACTCCACAAGTGTTTGAGAAAGTATATGTTTGTACTGAAAGCCATCATCATAGTAATGAAATCTTGTAAGTTCCAATCCTTGTCCACCTAGAACAGCTGGCACTAGGCCTAGTAGAGAGAAGCAGCACACAACCTTCCATATGGCTGACCTGGTGAGGCACTCCATGCATTTGAATTCATCGACGCAGTGATCGTTCCTTCCTTTTTCCTGGGAATTGAAAGCCAAGAAAAGCCATAGAAGACATTGCATGCCCACCATTGTTGAAGGAGAATCTATTAGGTGCAACCCCAGTTGAAAGGAAAGGTAGCAGAAGACCCCTCTCTCTACTATACTTCCCACGTAGAACAAAATGCAAACACAACGACTAAGTATGTACAAAGTAACAATTTTACACACACAAGTTTTTGGTGGATTCCACACCTCAGATGCGCAGTAGTACGACATCCACCCCCTTTGATCTTGCGCATCCTCCGGATGGGCCAACTACCCATGATCATTGTCGTCAAGATCTAGGAACAGATCAATCTCTTCATGGACTATTTTTGGTATATTAGCAAGCTTATCTATCATATCATCTGTCTCTTCTATTGGAGTTTCATCTCGTTGCTTTTCTCTTGCAAATTCTTCCAATGCATAATCCTCATCATCTCTTTTCTTGAAAATCTTGATTATTTTTCTTGTAATGGGCACTCTAAGCACTGTCCCATCCAATTCTGTCAGCTCATATGTTGCATTGTCAAAGACATGTCTGACTATGTACGGCCCAAACCATCTTTTCACCATCTTCCGAAGTACACTATGCTGATTTTCAAGGCTGCTATCAAAGACTAATACCCAGTCTCCCTATTCCATTGCTCTAGGCCGCAAGCGATGCCTGCTGTCAAACTTGTCCTTATTTCTTAGTCTAGCACCATTCAACCTGTCAATAGCTAGCTGACTATTTTTTGGTCTTCTCTCCAATTGTCAGACCCAAAGAGCTAAAGCTCCTCTCTCATCAAATCCTCCTGCCAAGGTAAAATTGACCAAGTCAAAGCACAAGTCTCATTTGGCATAACCGGTTTCTGACCATACATCAACTCTGCGGGTATATATCATGTGGTAACACTGTGAGTCGTACAATCAGCCCACAAAGCAAATGGTAGAAGTCTCGGCCATTCTCCAATCCATCCTTTGCATGCTTTGGCTAATGCTTTCACTATCAGCGGATGCCCTCTTTCACTCTTCCCATTTCCCTCTAGATTGTATGTTGTGGTTAGATTCAACTTGATTCCGAGTTGAGAGAAAATTTCCCTAGCTTCATCACTTGTGCAACCATACCTGCTGCAGAAAATTTATTCCAACACAGCCATACCTACAGAAATTTTATTCCAATAAGAACTTACACATTGTACTAGTGGTCTTCGTTCTCAAAGGTCTGCCCTCAACATGATTGGTAAGATCCTCTCTAGCCAATACAATATATCTCATCTCCCATAGACCCATCGGCATAGTAACCAAGTCAACTACCCACTTATAATGACGCACTACGGAATACATTTGATAGTCTCTACAAAGTGAGAAACATCTTTGTACATGCCTTTCCATCAATATTTTTCCTTGATTTTCCCATAAGTAGCCCACACTCCTCTATGATCAGCCCAAGGACTCTCATGAAACTCTCTCATCACCTGTTAACTGGGTCTCTTTATCGCAGATAACCCCCAAGGGTAATCCTCCTCTTTTCTTTGGGTGCTTCCAAAAAAATCCGTCCTTGAGAAAATAACCATAGTCTTTTCTTATTATCTTCTTGAACTCTTCATCTGTCCATTCATCTCTTTTGCTTAGTGTACTAAGGTACTTGCCAATCTGCAACCAATCTCCAACATAGAGTTCTTCTATGAAAGCCACAATATCATAGACATGGCAAACACGATCAACCATAGCGGCTCAAATTTCTACATCATTCTCTTTTGCAAGTAATGTCTCCTCATCATCATATCTGGCTCTAGACAGCATATCCACCACTGGATTATCCTTCCTTCCTATGTGTTTAAATTCTGGATTTAATGACTTGATGTATGCAATCCATCTCAGCATAGCTATATTCAAAGTAGAGCAACTCGTAATCATACCTATCAATGGCAAGGAAACTGTCTCTACCACAAGTGAGGCTCCAATAAAGTACTCCTTGTCACATTTGAGAGTCGTAACAATTCCCAGTAATTCCCTCTTGATTTGCGGATATCTCGTTTGTCTCTCATTTAGGACTTTCGCCCCAAACTGAATATCATACCTATTTCCATCTGCATTATCTTGACCCACAGCCCAACCTATGCCAATTGGACTAATGTCAACTGTCAATACAATAGGCCTTCCGCAATTATAATCCACTTTCCTGAGAGTAGGAGCAATCTACAATAACTTCTTCAATTTCCGCATGGCTCTAGTGTGGCTCTCATCCCAATAAAATTTCTGCCCCTTTCAAAGAAGCTCATATAAACAATCTGCTATGCGTGCAAAATGGGGTATCCAAATCATGTAAAACGCACAGGCTCCAATGAATCTCCATACCTCTGAAGTGGTAGAACAATACTTCGTAATCTTTCCTATAGCATCCACCTTCTCAAGTGAAGGTTTCCTGCCATAATACCCACACATATGTCCAACAATGACAACCTTAGTTACTCCAAAAACATATTTTTGTCCCGATAGTGTTAAATTCACTTCTTCTAACCTGGCCAAAATCTTTTCACAAGTTGCAATATGATCAGCCACAAAGTATCTGCATCCCTGCTCATTTAGATTCTCATTCTTCTCTTCTTCTGCATACCCCTTAATGGGCACATCATCGAAGAAAGGCATGGTAAGTTGAGGTACGTACTCACAAAAGAACCTTATGCATGGCATTCATCATATGCGCAATAGAATTAGTGGCACCTTGAGGCAAGGTACACATCTTGACAAGCCCAATAGGAGTTCTCATAGTGGTCATGTCCCTGCTTTCCAAAGCCAACTGAAACTGATCATATCCCGAATACAAATCACCTAAAGAATAGATGGCACGTCCAGCAAATGCTTCTGCAAACTCATCCACAACTGGACCTATACCAACATTCCTGATAGTAACTCTGTTTACTGGTTGCATGTCCTGTATAAATCGGAGAGTACCATTCTTCTTTGGAACCGTAAACCACCTATTTGAGTATGGTGCAGATGATGGCTCTAGGATTCCCATCATGATTTTCTCATTCAACAAGTCAATTAACTTTGGCAGGTGTGCCCTAGGCACTAGAATAGGTCGGAGGTTCCATGGAATATGAGGAATAGTAAAGATCACCATAGGGGCAACAACATCTGGATTCACACATCCAATCTCATGCGAGAAAAAAACAAAACCTCGTCCATGTCGCTCAAACATATCCTGAAAGCACTGCTTACTGAGGGTAGCAAGAAATCACCATTTCCAATTTTTAATTCAGCAAGAGTCTCTGCTGAAAATTTATGACCTATATGCTTTGGATTCCTCAAAATTGGCTGCTTGGCAGCCCTCTCTATTTGCTGATCACTGTCAGGTGGAAGCGGTCCAGCTACAAGCTTCACCTTTTTATCCACAGTCTTGTATTTTGTGTCACCCCTGGCCTCATTATAATCCTCTGCATTACTCAAATCTTGTTGTAAATCAAGAATTCTGCACTCTGGTTGGTTGAATATCCTTAGCTCTCTACGCTATGGACTGCATAAGAACAACCCTAAATTCTGGATGCTGAAATATTTCAGTAGTAAACACTATTGGCTGAAAGTTTTCAACCCTCTGTATCTCTGTAGGCGGAAACTCTGTTTGCTAAATTTCTTCAGCACTCAACACTTTTTGCTAAGTCACCTGAGCCTTTAACTCTATCTATGACACAAAATCTGAAATTTCATGAAACATATCCAAGGACTGCACTGATACATTACTGTGATAACTCTGCATATCAGTTTTGAGCATATTTTCCATCTCTGTTATCGTATCTGCACAAACCATACTATCATACATCCCATCTATATGCTCATCATCCTCTAAAATACCTGTATTTTAAAATTTTTCTCCTTTCTATATATGTACTGTCTCGCAGCTCTAGGAAAATTAGAAATCTTTTGATAACTCATCAAACTATTTGCTGAAATTCCAACAAAATTGGAGGAGAAAACACTATTGCCAAGAGGCGAGAACTCCAATATCCTCTGCTTTGTACCACTGTTGTCTCGTGGGACAGCGGTACCTAACGGAAACCCAAATCCCTCACAGTAGGTAGAGGTGCATCTCGAAGAGTATCCCTATTTCTAGCATGATTTACACACACAGTCATAAACTAGACTGCTCTCATACCATTTTTACTGTGAATCCGTGTATAAGCAGATCCATTATCCATTACTTTCATCTCCATGCGCATCTCTGTGATCAATGTCTATCTTAGGATTATGGCGTAAGAGCATGAATCCTGCACAAAGAAATGGAAATCCTCCTCAACATCTCCAATAGAAATTCTGACACTGGGACAGGCAGCATACAAATCACCTGAGTATTTTTTGTGGCTCTCATATGCCACCCATGCTCTGCATTCATAGGCCATCTATTACTTTCATAAACTCCACGAACTATGAGATTAATCTCTGAACCATGATCCACCAAAGCAACATAAGGCATCTATTTCTCTCCAATTTTTACCATTGTTTCTGTAGTTGCCCTAGCTCAATGACTCCGCGAAAAGTGACTTCACGGTTTCTCTCCAATTTTGCATGCATTGACAAGTATGAGCATGGTTTCTTATGTTTTTTTCTTTATTAAAAGTGATAAAAACTCACTCGAACAAAGAAATGGGCTTGAAATGAGGCTAAACTTCACGCTTCAGCTTCATCATACATCCACAAATATCAATCTTATTTTTTCTCATTTTTATGATGTGAAAAACCTAAAATTTTCAAATTCTCTTTAAATTTTTCTATTTATTTACAAAAAAATGAAAATAATTGCTAATATCTAGATGTAGACTAATTACTCTCAGAAAAAAAAATTCATTCCATGGGAACGATAGACGCATACCAAAAATTGCATATTTTCTCTAAAATCGCCTAGTCTCGAGTTTTGTATGTTTTGCATACAATTATTATATGACTAATTTTTCATGATTCTTTCAACATGACTGATCAAACATAGGATAAAAAATCAAATGTAAGAATTACTAATCATTTCAAACAAGAATTCATAATAAAATGTTAAGATCTACCTTTTTCTCATGAAATTGCTCATTATGATGCATATTCTTTTATGTTGGAGGCCCATTGGCGCTCTTCCATGGCCAGTAATGATTCATCCAACTTTGATTCATGTCTCTTTCCAGTGTTATTTCATCGTTTGATAAAAAATGTCCATCTTAGCTCATCCCTTCTCTTTTACATTGATCCATAAGAATGGTCCACAAGAGGAGAGAGGAAAGAGGAGAGAGAAATACTAAAATGAGATCTTGCTATTTCATGCATCATTTTCAATCGTCTCTGCAGTGATGAAGGGAGAGAAATGGATGGATATTACAACCAAGAGGATTTCCTCATTGATTGGAGGTTCAAAAAATCATTTTTTTAACCATGGAAGGGGTCCCGAAAGAAATGATGCCCCTTTCCTCCCCCCATGGCTACATTTTGTAGAATGATGTCTTTTGATCTACACTAGCCAAGCTTAAGATTTAACTTTTTAAGAAAACTAGATCATTTTTTGCATGTTCACATGAGGAGCCAAGTGGTTTTTTCAATTTCGGAGGGGCAAATGCACTTGGAATTGAGATCGCTCTAGATGACTAGCTTTGTGGTATCAAAATCTATAAATTTGGTTGCCCTGATGCACTTTCCGACTCTTAGATCATGTAGATGCTTCCTAATGTGAAACCTTGTGGGGATATGGGGGGAAAATGGACTCTAATCAATGAACTAAGCCTTGGGTTGGCTTCCTTGCATTGAACTCCATCTAGAAAAACTCTAGCTCATTGATTTGCAAGTGTTTCATTTTGTATGAGACTTTGGTCTTTTATGAACTCCCTAGGCTCTTTTCTGCTTTAAAAATAGCATTTATAATCCATTCTCTCTCTCAAAGGAAGTCAATATAGAATAGAAACATCATCAAAATGCGGTCCATAATGACTTCTTATTTTCCAATAGACCCCAAACCTTGCAGATACAATCCAATATTGATGCTAAATCACTATAATAAAGCTTTATGACCAAGCACTCATGCATCCTTGATGATATATTGAGCTTCAAAAAGTCTTGAATCTGGCTTTAAACCTTCAATTTGGTTGCTTCCAATTTAAAGTATGGCTATGGAAAGGTGATCATGGAATCAAAAGAAGAAAAATCCCTCTAGTTTGAAAGAGCTTTGGTTAAGAATCCATGGTTGTCCTAGTTATTATAGTATAAGAAGCTCAATGTTTCTTCAATGGAAGATAATGAGTCTTCATTGTGACCAATGGAAACTTGTCATGGCTTAGAATAGTATCAATATCATTTGCCTCATCAATCTTGCAAGTAATTAGGAGTTATGAATGCCACTTGTTGTTGTCCAAGATAGACCATGTAAGAAGGTTCACCAAACTTGCTTTCTTAAGTAAAGGAGAGGTAAAGAAGAGAGGCATTATCACTCCTTAATCCTTAGTGATTAGTGGTGCTCCTCAAGGAAACAAAAACATGACTATAGTTGTCTAAACAGATTACACATTGAACATGAAGTTCTAGTGTAGACAACACAAATTTGTCTTGAAGGGCTCTAAGAGATTGCAACTACAGAGGCAACAAAGAGGGGTTCTATTGACTCCTTGTGTGATAAAGATTCAAGCTACAAGGTGTTAATGGAGTAAACTAATCATAACCAAGGAAGATGAAGAAAGGCTTCCTTCAAAAAGTACTAGAGACTTTTAGTCTTCTCCAAGTCCAATGAAGGCTCTCTTTTCGAACTCCTTGTCAAAGAGACTCAAAATTTGAATGGTGTTTATAGCCTATTAGTTTGTTATATACACAAACCGTATATTATACAATATAATGTGGTTTCTAAATGAAGAGAAAATTCGTACTAAAGATGAAAGAATAATTTATAGCTCCCAAAACCAAAGTCATAGATTTAGTTGTTAGTTAATTTTTTTTAAAAAACTCGTAAATGGTTTCTAAGATATCATCCTAGAGACAAAATAATAATTTATAGTCCCCAAAACAGAAGTCATAGATTTAGTTGTTGGTTATTTTTTTAAAAAACTTGGTAAATGGTTTCTAAGATATCATCTAAGGGAAAACCATCTTAACATGAAGCTCTTGCAACATTATCATAGTGAGAATATGATGCTAATATTTGATTTATACATACAAGTGACAATGAGATCCAATTACTTAACTAGTTAGCTATTATAAAGAATAATAATTCTCCTCATATTAGAGTCATGTTGTAAAATTATTCTAAATTAATTTTCTTCTATTTAACTATATGAAAACATATGCAAGTTATACAAAAGATTCACATCATGTTAATTGCTCTTATGACAGATGATCTTAACGCCAGTAGCACCCCAACCTAACTATGATCAGAAAATCGTAAATTGCTAAAGTTCTTATTCCTTAAAATAATTAATGTTTCAAGCCTAACGTGGGTTTGTATTGTGGTTGTTCTAGTCTACTAAACATGACTTTATGGTAAACTTGATGTGATGCATTAAGTTTCCATGTAGTTTTTACATATTTTGACTTTAGGACATCAACTTTCATAGTTAATATTATATTTATCATACCAATGTGACCTTCTACATCAGATTTACTTGAAAGTTATGCATCGTGTTTTGGTAACTTGATATGCTGCATCTTAAGATGCATAAAAATATTAATAGATTTCTTACAAATTTAATCTAGTGCATCAAGTTTCCTTATAAAGGAAACAAATTTTAATGGCAACTTGTGCATTGCATCAAGCTAGCTAGAATTTTATGTTTTTTGTACTAATTTGATGTAGTGCATCAAGTTGCCTTGTAAATATACAAGTTTTTGCATCAGCTTGATATCCTTCAACAAGCTACATAGATTAATGTGTTCTTTTCATACTAACTTCATGCAATGCATCAAGTTGCCTTACGTATTACACAAGTTTTAGCATCCACTTCATGCAATGCATTGAGCTACCAAGAGTATTATATGTTCTCTATACTAATTTGATGTAGAGCATGCAGTTTCTTGTAAATCATAAAATATTGGCTCCAATGTGATGGAGTATATCAAGCTACATAGACTATTGTTTTTTTTGTAGTGACTTGATGAAATGAATCAAGTTGCCTCATAAATCATAGAACTTTTGACATCAACTTGATGCATTTAAAGTGCTTCCAATACATTATCATAGTATTTGGTTGTAGGATATCAAGTTACCATGTATGTTGTCCATACTTCTATATAAAAGAAGTTGATCCTACACAAATAGTCATGTGCATTATGTAACGATTTTTTGCACCAATTAAAAGTAGTCCATCAATGTGTAAATAAAGTTGGTTAATCTTGCAACTGAAGTTGGTGTATTACATCAATTGACATTCTAATAAGTAAACCTTTCATATCAATTTGATACATTGAATTAAGAGGTTATATATTTCAAGGAAGTAATAAACCAATTCATTTTCTTAAGCTACATAACGATAATCAACATGGTATAGTGCCGAATGCATTTCTGAATGACCATTGTTGGGTAATTTATGTGGGATTATCATTTTCTTTACTTGTTAGAGTGTTCAGTAATAAAAATGAAATACATTTAATAGATTATTGTATCCTGATATTTTCTCTTGTGCATGTACATACCACTCTAAGATAAACCACAGACTTCACTTTGGATTTAAGAAGTTCTTCAATATGATCATAGTGGTTCATTAATAGAGCACACAAAAGGTACAATTAAAGCCGTCATCATGGAATCTAATGCAAGACATATGTTTATCTAGCTTGCCATAACAAGGAAGTGGAAGCATGTTGATGGAATCAAGACTATGGTCAACAAAACATAATAGGTCTATAAAGGCCTTTTGGTTTTGGAAAATTCGACATATTCTTAGGTCCAAATGGTTGTATTTTAGATATTTTGGAGACATAGATCAATCTATCATCATGCATGCATCTAGGAATGGAATGTAGTTTATAAGGTGTACCTTTAAAGGCATTCTAAAATAACTATACAAGAAGGTATTGCCAAGATAATAAAGACAATATTATTTTTTAAAATAATCCTCATTTTTAAAATTTATTTATGAATATGATGTTTTCCTAGTATGTCAATTGAAATATAGAGATAAACACTTATTTTTAAAAATGGCATCACAAAAGAGAGTAATTCTACTACAATGTTTAGAGAATAATCATGATGAGCATAGCAACAATATTACTAGTAGCATCAATAAATTTGTAGGATTAGATATTGATATAGACATTGAAGTAGATATTTGGAAAGCGTGGATCTCATTGAGAATGATTTTGATTACTAAATACTTATCATTTGACTAAAAATATTCTAAAATATTATGATCCTTACATCTGCTATATCTTCTATATCAATTTAGTTTGTACTCCACATGGATGAGCTGATTCTAATTGTGATTGACATGACGTTAGTTTCTCAGGTTATGTATCAATCTATTTCCGAATTACAACTCTCAACATTGATGGCCATCAAAAGATTGAATTTTCTTGAGGCCACCACATTTCTAACATATTTAGAGAATGTGTATTATAGAGCACCCATAGTGAAGATCAACATTATTGAGGCCATGACCTCTCATATATATATACATACATGTTTATAGCAACATTAATAGTAGATTTTTTATCAAATAGTTGGATTAAAGAGGACCCATGGACCACATTCGTCACATAACTAGAGATGTCTTAGTAAAGATCAAACGTTCTTGGGGCCATTGATAGATATCTTATAGTAAAGATGAACATTCCTAAAACCACCACCTTCCTCCTTACATAATTAATTCTTAAGTTCTCACATAAATTGAAGCTATTTATTTTTTTTGCATACACATTAATATAGTAATTGCCTCAAACAAAGAGGCTACAAAATGTATTTCAACATTGATGGCTACTAGTAATATCATTTCAGCAAGGCTCAAGGAAAAAAACGTGACAAGTTTCTAGCATATGAAAAGACTCAATAGTAAAAATGTATGGTGATGTTGATAGCTACTAGTAATATCATTTCACCAAGGCTCAAGGAAACCAAGGTGACAAATTTCTAACACATGAAAAGTCTCAATAGTAGAAAATGTTCATAAGGTAAAGAAATTCTTTGCTACAACTAAGACATTAGAAGAAAAGTTCACAAAGCAACATTCTTAGAATGAAATAAAAGGACAGAAAGAGAAAAGTTCCTTGCATCAATCCTGGAGGCGACTAACAACGAGAATCGGTGCGTATATATTGCTGGGCTTTGAATATTGGATCTACGTACCTTCACTAACCAAGCACACTCCCACGTGTTGTCTTGCCTACTATATGGTAACGTATATCGTGTAGTATAGATAGATGCACGTCATCTATGTAATTATAGATAGATGCACGTCATCTATGTAAAAACTAAACTAACTCGAGGGATCCATCTCTTACGGGTAATTAAAGCCAGAATCGATTGGATTAAACTCGATTTGGGATTTTGGGGAGGATTAGCGTGATCGTAACGTAATCAAGAAAGACCCCGAATTATCTCACTTTCCAATCTTCCAGCGAAAGGCACATAAAATCAATAATAACATATATATAGGATGGGGTTTTCTTTTTAAAAAATTATTTTTTTAAAGAAAGAGAATACCCATATAAAGCTGAATAGCAACAATTCCAGTAAAGAAGGACCACCAACAGTTGAAGAAAATTCCGAGCAACGTAATTGAGGCAACCAAAGATGAGTACTCATGCGATGGCCCAAAAATTCTCGTTTGCTTATAAGGAAAAGACGATTGTGGTAACGTCTGGTATTATGTTTTATGTGCTAGCAACGTTGAAAAGTTGCATGGAGCTATATACAACAAAACCAGCCGCAGCCGAATGTCTATGATGAGAGGCGCTGTTCAATACTACTAACTACATGTCTTCTATTCAGCCTCTGTATTACGTTTTATTTTAACGCGTGCTCACGACACCTGACCAGGTCATCAAGAACTACGACTTGTGGCTCCGATTACCCTGCATGGAATACAAACGTCGCAACGAATGAGTGTTGAGTAATTACAACGCTGAGAAAACGTAATAATAACTAAGCTAAGAACAGGCAGGGTTAAGGCAAATATTAGCTAAGAAGAGACAAGGTTAACCTAAACAGAAAGAATTCAGTAATAATGAAGCTGAGAAGAAAGACGAAAATATATGAATCAGTGAGTGCCGAATGGATGGGATAGATTGAATAGAATAGGAAATTAGACAGATTCCCACCCTTTGATGGCATTAAGGCGTCGACTTTGCCTTGGCGATATCATCAGAGTCACCGTCGTCGCCACAATCGTCAGAGTCACCAACCCCGTTATCATTACCACGGTCACCACGACCCCAATCATGACCTTTCTTGTTGTTCTTGTCGTGACCATCAAAGCTGGCAACCACGTACAGGTTTCTGCGACTGTCGGCGAGAAGAAAAGCTGCAAGAACGAGGGCAACGAACAGCACGAGCAGGGCTCGCCTCCGTCCGTAAAAAAGTCGATCCATGGATATCATATTGCTATTCGATGCACAAATTAGGGCGGCAGTTGGGAAGTTGTGAATTGTGACCGTAGGCAGCGGATATCAAATGCGTGTCCCTCTCCTCTCCTGTCTCTCTCTCTCTCTCTCTGTGTCTCGTTGGTGTTTCTGTCTGCGTCTCGGTCCGGCAATGATTAGCAACGTTTTATTTTATAGCAATGTTCAAAGCTGCGTCATCCAGGGTAACATCCGCAACACGGCATCTCCCCGTGTCACGCCCTCGGATGCTTCCATCGTCGCAGACGCGTCCGTCACCCTGTGTCCACGTAGCACCTACATAGTACAGACAAAGAGACCTTTTCACGGACGTCTAGCAGGTTTCTATTCAGAAACTCTGGTTGGCAACGTCAACTGCGCCGTCAACCTTCTCATCTTAGAACTTTCCTTGGACATACGCTACGTAGCCTCAAGTTTCGGTGCACGATAGACCCATGAGTGAAAGGTCGCCTTAAATTTTATAGCCTAACCCTGAGCTCAAGGTTGGAACAAAGAGTTTATGACGTTTTGAACAGTTTCCTAGAGTATCAAGGTTCAAGTTTTGCTTTACTATTAATAATACCAGTGTATGCATGTATACGAGTAAATTCTTAATTTTTCAGCTCAGCTATTATAGATCTTGAATAGTGTTGTTGTTGTTAACATATTCTATCTCAAATATCGGGTCAAGAGAGGGTCAATGACAACAAGTTCTTGTAGACTCCAATAAACTATGATGTGTCCCACCCCATGATCACATGGCATTTCTTCTTCATAGGTGGTCGTAGTAGCACACTTTCAGGAGTGGTTATGAATATAGAATGCAGCACTAAAGGAAGAAAGTAGCAATACTCATCATCACACACTCGAATCACATGCATGTACAATCAAGGTTTTGATGGGAGTATCAATACACTTTTGCCACTAGTACACTAAGAAAAGATATTTGCATGATGTGAGACACTTTTGCTCGACTCTCTTTATGTATCATTATAACAAGGTCTATAAGCCTACCTAAATTACAATAGAGACACACTTATGGATGTATTCAATGATTTAGCATTTAACATTTAGGAATGCTTTCTTTTTTGTTATACACAACCTTAACCAAAAGAAGAACAAATTGCAAGAAGCAGAAACAAGGTACACTAGAGAGAAAGAATAAAGAGAACATGCACTTATAGTCAAGAGTTCCATTCTCTCTCAATGACAGGGTAGACAATGCACATGCTATGTGCATATATATACACATGCAACACTATGTGCGAAGGCATAGGCCATGCATAGGCTAGGCTATTTAGGATATGCACAAGCACATCATATGCATATACATAGGATAAGCATAGTGTATACAAAGATACATGCATATACATAGGTACATGTATAGGCTACGTTCTATCATAAGCATATCTCGCAAGCAACATATAAGATAGTATAGAAGCAACCTAACTCACTTGCTTATATGTGAGCACTTGCAATTGCTTCCCCCATTGATACTTGCTATGGTTGTCTACAAATGAATCATTGATTGGAAAGAAAAGAGAGAGATGGAGAGAGAGGGTAAAAGAGAAAGGGAAAGAGGAGATCTCTCCTTGCCTCCCTCTCTCTCTTACCCTCACTCTCCATCTCTATCTCTTTCTCTCTCTCCTTCCATCCCCCTCTCTCCCTCTCTTTCTCTCTTCCCATATCTTTCTCTTAATCTGCTCCTTTCTCCCTTTCTTTCTTTCCATCTCTCTCTTAATCTCCCTCCCTCTCTTTCAATCTCTTTGTCCTAGTCTCCCTCCTTTCTCCTCTGAGTGTCTCCCTCTTTATCTTTCTCCCTTTCTTTTTTTCATTGAGTATTTCACTATATATATATATATATATATTCTCTCTATCATGTGCATTCAAGGCCTATTTACAAATGTCCTTATCTATGAATTGTCCCTTAATAAAACATGACCCTTTTGTATTCAATCCATAAGTAACCCCTTTATGTGGGACCCTTATGTATGTGAAAAATGTGTAAAAATTGTATTTTAAAAATCCCTTATGTTGAACCCACATGATACATCCATTTATGACTCACCTCCTCAGGTTATTTCCATCTCTCTATCTTACCCTCTCTCTCTCTCTCTCACTCCCTCTTGCTATCTCTCTCCCTCCCTCCCTCTCCCTCCCTCCCTCCCTCCCTCTTAATCTTCTTTCTCCCCTCTCCCTTCCTCTCTCTCTCTCTCTCTTTCTTCTCTCTCCCTCCCTCTCTGTCTTTGTCTCCCTCCCTCTCCAAGATAGAGAGGGAGATAAAGATAGAGAAGGGAAATGAGAGATGGATAGAAAGGGATGAAAGGATATCCCTTTCTCTTTTACCATATCTCTCCCTCTCCTTCCATCTCTCTCTCTCCTTCCCCCTCTCCCTCTCTCTCTTTCCATATCTCTATCTCTTCCTCCCTCTCCCCGCTCTGTCTCTCTCATCGAAAGAGACTCCCTCCCTTCCTCACCCTCCCTCTCCTACCCCTCTCTCTCTCATCAAAGGAGACTCCCTCCCTTCCTCACCCTATCTCTCCCAACCTCTGTCTCATGGAGAGAGACTCCTTCCCTCTCTAACTTTCTCATGGAAAGCGATACATGTATGAAAAGAGATGGATGGTGAGGGAGAGAGAGAGAGAGAGAAGGAAAGAGAGAGGGGGGATGGAATCTCTCCCTCCCTCCCTCCCTCTCTCTCTCTCTCTCTCTCCACATAAGCAAAATCCACAATGTATAAAGGAAAGAGGAAGAGAAAGAGAAAATGGCATACCTTCAAGCTTGGAGATGCATGTTTGCCTTGAATCCCTTCCTCGCAACCTTCTCCTCCCCCTTCTCCCTTGTGATTTCCTTCACACTTCCTTTATCATTCTTTCTAAGTTCCCTCATTGTTTGTGTGTGTGTGTGTGAAAACCTTTGCAGGTTTTTGCCACTACGATAGTTTCCACTTTTTTTTTTCACATAGTATAGCACCGCGCTACTATTATAGTCATGCTTGTGGTGACGCTAATAGTGATGCCAAAAATATTGTCACTGCCTAATGTCACTATAGCTCTGTTTGCTTGTAGTATAGGCTTAGTATATTCATCAATATTTCCTTTCCTAAAACCATCATAATAATGATTTGTGATAATGTTAATAGTGACACAATGGAATATTTTGGTGCATATTCCAACACATATAACAATGTAGATTTTGATGAAGTTACTAGCATGTATTGCAAGATATATTTGGATTCAATTTCTAGCATAATTTAAATTTATCCTACAAGGAAAATCCTTTTTTTTGCACACTCTATAGGAATATGGATACTGAGAGGAGTGAGAGAGAATCTAGTAAAAAGACTTTGGTAAGAGCTTATTACTTCCATATTTTTCAAGTTTTTTTGTTCCTTTACTTGCTTCTCTTTAGAAAACTCTCTTTCCTCTACATTCTAATTGAGAAAAGCCATAACTTCAAGATCAATTTTATTGTTTCTATATATATGCATTAAAAACCTAGATTTTGAGCTTCCTTGTGACAAATTCTAGTGAGAAAGCTTAAATGTGTGTTTAAAAGCTTAGAGAAATAGAGAGAATGAAAATATACTTTATCTTTACTAATTTTTATTTACTTTATCCTAAAATTTTATGTAATCAAGAGATAGTAAGAGAAAGAGTTGAGATTTATGGTTTGATTGCTTTAGCAAAAGTGAGAAAGAGATGAAATATTATATTTTGGTTACTTAACTTTTTTTTTTCTATAGAAGAGAATGAGAGAGATATAAGCAAATTTGGAGAAAAATCTAGAAAGAGAATAAATTGAGATAGAGATTGAGAAATGGAAAGGTCTAAGGTCTTCTAAACCTAAATATAAATTATCTCATAGGGAATATATGAGTATAGGTAAGCTTAATATACGTACATGTAGTGTAAACAAAAGTTATTCAATATGGACATCTCCATCGAGCATCCATTGAGTATACTAATTAATTTTTTCAATTATTTTAAAATTGATTTAGTAAAATTATTTATTTGCTATAAGGAACATGAAAAGTTAGCCTTAATTTCTTTTTACATTGCATTGGTTGAGATTTAATATGGAAAACTTTGATATATTTAGAGATTATGGTTTATGTAATAGAGATCTTATGTATGTATACTTTTAAATTTTCTTTAAGTTTACTTATTATTTGATTAAAAATATGAACCCATTATGCTAAATTCTAACTAGATGAGGAGAAATATGGACCAAAAAATAAGTATTTAGGTTATGAATAAGTGACTTCCTAATAAGAAGGGATTTTAGAAGGAAGTAACTTTAGATAATATCTCACCACATGGCCATAAGAACCTCTCTTCATCACTACAACAAAAAGGCCTCTTAGATGCACTTTTAGACGTTATTTTTGAAGATAGAGAAAATCTTACGGGTGCATCTATCCGCCCCTCTATTTGTGCGTCTACAACTTCGTGTCTATAATCACATGTATAAAGGAATTTACACACAAAAATAGACATGCAACAGACGCACATATACACACATGAATACAAGTGCATAAAAAAACCAAAATTGTCATTTACTTAATTTATTCTATGCGTCTACCAGCACGTCTATCTGGCAAATTAGATGGGCATATAGACACGCCCATAGATGCGCTTTTACAAGCACTCATAGACGTGAACGGAAAACAAAAAATCTCATTTTTTTAAAAAAATATTTAATTTTATTTTTAAATTTGAATTATCTAGCGCGTATATGAGCACGTGTACTCTGCATTTTAGACGTGCTTATAAACGTGCGTTTTCTGCAATTTAGACGCGCGAATAGACGCGCAAAACAGAACTGGAATGCTCTCTGGTTTTTTTTTTCCCTTTCCATACATCAGATTGTGCATTTGGAAAAAAGAAAATGGATCTAAAAGCAAAGAATTGAAAATAAAAGTCCATGTATTCATTATAGATCAAAATCATTTACATGGGGAGTTTAAGTGCTTGCGACCTAAAGCATGGCCGCAAACACTAGGCTCAAAGATGGATAATACATATACAAGAAAACAAGGCCATAGAGGAGGTATGGTGCTCCTCTATGAATCTGAAGAAGAAACATCTTTGCTAGCACCACCATGGTACTAGCGTCGCTATCCCCCTCCTCGCTATGCTCCACATCCGGGTTCGCCCACACACACGAAAGATCAAGGTTGCTTACGTAGACATGGTGGAGAAAAAGTTATAATTAGCTATACTTTTAATAGGAATGTAAGAAAAACATACCTCCTCTAGCTGTGGAATCCTCATAGCTCTGTTGTATTGGCCCTCAGCGATGAGACTCTCCTCATAGAAGTGAAGCCATGTGGCTGCGCAGTTATGGCCTCGATGGTAACCTACCTCTCTAGGAGTAGGTATCCTACCAACGATATTAGTCTGCAAAACAATCATGATATATACAAACAATTATGAGACACAGTGTATTAGAATAAATTATATAAAGAATTGAAAGAAATATAAATTTTAAAAAACTAGAAATCAAAATATACTTACAAACTCTGCCTCCCACAACTCTCTACCGCCCGATCCGTAATGCGACAATCTCATGGTTTCCATTTGGATCCATCGCGCCTCTGCGTACTGGCGACTCTTCACTTTCTCTACTGCTTTTTTCTTGACTTTCTTCCACTCTATGTGGTGGCACATAGGTGGTTGGCTATAGGCTCCACGCCCCTCCTCTTGCCTTCGCAGTGAGTTCCTCGCATGTGTCATGAGGTGGGATCTTTTTTTGTGAAGCAAATCCCTCACTTTTGTGTGTCCCCAATCATCCGAGAATTGCTGACCCTCAGGATTTGGGTACCTCCTATGGACTGCCCTCAACACTTCCTGCCACAAGCTGCTCTTCTGATTTTTGAAGTAGACGAAACGATCTTTATACGTTGCATGCACGACGCTCCTCATGTATGCCATTACATCCCTTCCTTCATCATCATGGAAGATGCCACTAGTATCGGTAACTCTATAATACTAGCGTACTGGCTCCTCTACGTGATCTACTGGTGAGAGTGATCACTCGCTACCTCCTAGGCAACCCCCACACAAGCCTCGTCCTCCCCCTCAACTCTCCCTCCTCCCTCTCTATCGACTACCCTCTACCTCGCTAAATGCACGTGCTTCTACAAATGCACGTGCGTCCGCTGACGCTTGTGCTTCAACCGATGCATGTACATGTGCTGTACATGGAGTACGTGCATGTGGAGTAACTGCATATGGAGTACCTACAATTGGAGTTTGGGAAGTAGTGCCAGGCAAAGACGTTAAAGGCGTTCCAAACATGACGCTGAACACCTCATCCGCTGTGGGAGAGCAGCCAAGGTGTCAGGTAATCTCTCCCATGAAGTCTTTCCTACTAGAAAAACCTCCTAAAAATGCATTGATCCCCCTGCCGAACGAGGCCAATGTATCATTCATGTGATCCAAATCCGGGTCGTTGATGCGGCATTTACAAAAAAAACACAAGAAAAATACAAATTTGCTTGCAAACAAAAATTCATATATTACCTTCATCCACATCTAAACATTTTCAAAGATCTTTCTTTAGACATTGAGCATAAAACTTAAGTGCTAATACTTCTCATAAACAAGAAAACTGATAAGCACAAACATGGGATTAATCACATTCATCATTATAAAAATATATTATTTTTTATCAGAGCTGGGAGAGCTGGCACGTGTATAACCGCGTCTAAATTGCAGGATAGACGCGCTCTCAGATGCGTCCCTAATGTCAACCCTCTGTCCAGAGCGCGTCTAAATCCGCATCTAAGATGCAGTATAGACGTGCTATCAAACGTGTATTCCAGGTCAATGCTCTGGCGTGCGCATGTATCATCATGTATAGACTGCAGAGCACACACGCCAGGAGACACAACTCTCAAGTCAAAGCCTCTATGCGGAGTATTTATTTCATGTATTAGTTTTATGATTTCAGTATACATTCTTTTTGTTTGCAAGCGCTTTGTATGCAGTAGTGTAGAAACTATTTTTTATGGTTCTCATACAACACACAGTGCTATATGCCACATAAAATTTTTTTCCCTGTTACCGTCGCTATTTGCGTCGCAAATTTACTGCTCATGTCGCTATATGCATATAGCGACGCCAATAGCGACGTTTCTATGGCATCGCCAATAACAATGCTTTTTGCGACGACGGGGGTAAATTTTGTTGTTTGTATTTTCATCGCTTTAAACGTCGGTATAAGGTCTATATCTTGTAGTGCATGCACCTTGGATGTTGTCAAAGAACGAGGAAAAAATAGTGAAGGAACAAATATGTAGCTTTTGAACACCCACAGGATGTATGAGATGTCTCAAGGGAGCCTTCATAAAGAAAAAGAAAAGAGGTGTGGAGCAACTATCTGGTTTGAAATCCCACGATTGGCACAAAATGATTCAAGTAAGGATATCTCTAAGCATGAATATAGTAATTAGTGGAGAAACTATGTGTAAACTTTCGGATATGATGACTTTTTCCTCAACTAATCATTTGACCTATGAATATTGTTTACATTCAGTTCATACTTCCTACTAGTATATCCCATTGTGTATCCAAAGATGTACATGATATCATTTACAAGATGGGTGAGCTTGTGAGGTGTGTATATATTGTATTTTTTCATTATATATCTTTGAATTTCTACACAAAAATAAACAATTCTCAAATACATCCTGACAGATACGTGAGCTCGAAGGAAATTGATCCAAACACATTGCAAGATGCTCGAGTATTATCTGTTGAGGTGGTTTGTTTGGTGGAGGAAATTTTTCCTTGATCCATTTTGACTACTCAATTATATTTATCGTACATTTGATTGATGAGATCGCACTTTGTGGGGCAGTTAATGCGAGGTGGATGTTTTTTCTTGAGCGCTTCATGAAAACCTTAAAAGATTTTGCGAGACAAAAAGCACGGCCTGAGGGAAGCATGGCTAAGGGTTGGTTATTGCAATCATCCCTTGTTTATATCTCTAAATATCTTGCTAAAGTGGACCCCTCTCAACCACGACTATGGAAAGATGATGAAAACTTGAGGATGACCTCTATAATACCTCAAGGAAAAGGAATGAGTAAAGTGCTAACAAAAGAAGAACTTCGTAAGTTAAATAGTTTTTGTGTGCTCAATAGTGATGTAATGAGCAAATGGGTGACACTATATAATGAAGCAAGGGCAAGAAGAAAAAGCGAAAGACAAGAATTTCGCACCAGATATGGACGTAATGTCTCATTTCAAGATCATCTAAATGCGCTCCCACGTCATATTGATATAGATTGGTTACATGAGGAAATGGAGAGAATGGAAAAAGAGGAGGAAATTAATATATCTCAAGAAGAGTGGGAATACGCACGAGGTTGCTTATCAAAGGTGAGATATACTATCAATTAATGTGTTTCTATAAGTTATATTTTATATAAATAATTGCAATGTTTGATCTTTTATCTTTTACTGCTAGTGCATATTATTCAATGCTATTTGGTGTGAGGGTAAACATCTTCGAACTCAACGTATAGATGAAAAGAGAAATACCCAAGATTCTGGTGTCCTTGCTCACTTCGAGGATGCCAATAGTACCATGGAAGGTTATTGTGGCTTGATCCAAGATATTCTGAAGCTTGACTTCAGACGATTCTTTATATATGTACTGGATGTGAAGTGGTTTAAAGAAGTGGTAATAAATGGTGAGCATTGCACAATTAGACGTCATCCAAGTGGTTTTGTAATCATTGACTCTACAAAATTTCACCAAAACAAGAATGACACATTAGTACTACCTCAACAATGCGAGCAGAAATATATGCAAAAGCTAAATTTTTAATATGTATACATGTGATACATATACACAATATAATAAGTGTTTAAGTTTCTTTCTTTTGTTTTTCAAATACAGATTGCGTATCATCCAATGGTAAACAATAACTGATGGTGGTATGTCATCCCTATATCTAATCGTTCAAAACCAATATATGGTAATATTACCGACATGGATATAGCAGATGACAATCCAACAATTAATAATGATGTACATGATGACACCATAATGGATGATATGCGTGATATAGTACAAGATGAACCTCGCGAGGATGTTCAAGGAAACGCAGAAAAAGACAATAATGTGATTGTCGATGATATTGATGAAGTTATTGAGCAATATAGTAGCACATCTGATAGTGGGATAGACTTGTTTCGTTACCTCTTGGTAACATAGACCTAGAAGTAGATAGTTTAGCAAGGGCTGATCTCATTGAAGATGAGATGGATCATTCACTGTAACATACTTAATTTGCTTAATGATTCAATGTGTATTCTTCATTCTATGGTTTTTATCATGCGCACACGTGCAAACTCAAGAATCAATAGTCAAGTTTAAAGCTAAATTGAATTTTTCATAATGAAAAGGCCGAAGTATTTTTTATCATCTTCAAGTAGAGAAATTACGAGATACATATTGCAATGCTTGCTACTAATTGTATAATAAGATTTCTGTTGATTGCCTCTAATTACTTATATCAGGCTTGTCAACTGGAGGAACTGCCATTCATTAGAGAGCAATGCAAAAATAATTATTAACTCTGGTTTTTTTATTCAATGATTCAATGTGTATTCTTAATTCTATGGTTTTTATCATGTGCACACGTGCATACTCAAGAATCAATTTCAGGTGGTTAAATAATTATTAACTTTGGTTTTTTAATTATATTAAGTCCAATTTTAGGTGGTTAAATAATTGCGCATCTGGTGGCGCATCTATATTGGCGTCTATTTACGCGGATATATAGATGCAAAATTTGCGTCTATTTACATGCTCTTTTACACGCACATATAGATGCAATGATAGACGCACCCGACTATGCGCGTCTAACATGCGCGTCTATGCCTCGTTTCTGTTGTAATGCATAACAGAAGATTGTAGCTTTCTTTAGCCATAACAATAGCAATCGATAGCCACATGAGTGGGTATTAAACTTTGACTCTCATGATTATGGGAGGATCTATAGAGAATTGCTAGTATCACTAAAACAAATGATTAAGAAAATACATTTTCTTTTAGCTCTATTTAAAATCTGTACAATGATATTTTTAAGTTTGTAATCCATCTAATTTCTTATGTATCATAGCCAACTTTTCTTACCACTTTCTAAATATAAATTACTGAGACAGATTTTTTATCAAATGGGTAAAGCTACTATGGAGAAGTCGACATGTGGCTAGTCTAGAAATACTATTGGGCTAAATGTTGGTAAGGTGGAAATGCAACACTTGATTAGGAGAAAGGGAGAGAGACTTAGGCTAGTCTTAGCAAGGAATAGACAAGATGCTAACATAAGGGATTAGAAGAGTGAGAGGAGTATAGGAGAGATAAGCACACAAATAGAGAAAACACTAGATATTTTAATTTATTTGTGTATATAGGTTATCTCTACTCTCATCAACATGAGTCCTCAATAAATAGATAAGGAGATACACCATTTGATGGCTCACATGGACCTTGAGACCACAAAATAAAGCCTCAATAAATCATGGTGGTCCTTATTGTAATTAACATCGCATGTGAGTCATTGCAATCCTCTCCTAATAATATATGTAGTGAAGACACACTTTTCCTCATTATCTCTAAAGTTCTTGTAGCTTGAATGGTTTCAATCCTTCCAAATGTGATAATTATATCACACTATCACAGTAGTGGCACTCTTCTCAAAGAAGTCCCCCTTTCTGAATCACCACACACTAGACTACCACTAATATTCTATTTAATCTTTGTCCACTAGGCTAATGCCTTCTTGAACCCGTCTCGCACTATGAGAATGACAGTGTTACTCCTCCACCATCATCCAAACCCTCAAACTCATCGATCCAACCCCTCATGATGGCATCTGCATCATGAAAATTGAGAGTACTTGTGACTCCTTTGAGCTTCTCATATGTGATCAACTACCATGAATGTTAGCTAATCATGAATGATGAAGGAAGGAGAGACATTGCTAAGCTACACAATCTTGTTGTGTAGGTGTAGAAATGTAGCATAGCCAAGAAATAAAGAGATCAAAACCCCAAGAAAATGGATTATATTGTAAATACTCTTTAGTAGGAGTTTCCATAGCCCTCTATCAGCGATATATATATCAATGATTACATACAATTTAAGAAATACCTCTCCCAACTTTTTTCTAAAGCACATTATTTCTATAATAATGGATTACAAAAGCTTATGTTTCTTGTTGATGGGTAGTGGGAGAATATAAGTACTGAAGCAATGGAAAATCTAGAAAAGTGGAGGTAGGAGCAGAAGGCCGTATGCAAGTGAGTTGTAATTGCCTCATCATTATTTCTTGGGAGTGGTGGTTAGTCCTCCTTCAATATGAACTTTGTAAGTGTACTCCTCCAACCTATATTTTCTTTAGATTTATATTTTTAATTTTGTTTCACTAATCTATACTTTCCCTCTAATATTTATTGTGTGTCTACTATTTTTCTAGTATGGGAAAACTAGTCATATACTAATGACATTGGAGAAAAAGTATGCATTGAATCAATTAATGAATATAGATCATTTAATGAATATAATCCTTTTAAATATAAAATGTGATAATAACATAATAGATTACATACCAAACTTGCAAGAAACTAACAAATGTTTCTTAACAGAGTACCTCTTTTAAATAAGACCAATTAAGTCAATCAATTTTTTTAAAAATCATTTTAACACTTGAATTTGCATGTTCTTAATGAATTGCAGCCTATTTCAAGAAAAGCATCTCAAGTTCTTAAAGGTATGCTTATCTCTCTTTTCACATTTTCAAGATACATTCGTTCAATGTGAGTGTAGTTAGATACAAATTATCATCTAATGTAGTTTTCTTTGGAAATTTTACAAGTTCAAACTAATTTGATGTAGTTATACAAGATAACACTTAGAATTGCTAACCTCACTGTTCAATGTCGATATAGTCAAACATAAGTAAATTATCTAATTTAATTTTCTTTTGAAAAATTACAAGATTGAATTTGATGAAATTACATGTGAAGTCATATAATTACGGCTAGTATTTCCATCACATTTAGTAATTTATTTGTGTAGAAATTCTCACCAATATTTCCTATGGCAATTTATATCACAATATGTTCAAGCACTTAGATTAGGAGGGAAGTGACTAATGTAAGATTATTGCTAGAGACTAATTACATGTGAAGTCATATAATTAATGTTTAGTTCAATTGTCTCCATGTAGGTATTGGCTAAGTAATTTTTTCCAAAACCTTTATGATTCGAGAAATCATAGATTAACCTTGCGAACATATATCTCACCACTCATAGTTTAAGTGGGAAACTCTATACTATACCATATCTATACTAATGAACCACATAATCTTACACCTAATTAACAATGTTGATTGATATGTTAACAAGGGAATGTACTATTGATAAAAGCATTTTCTTGCTTAAAAAGGTTTGTTGAACAACGTAGGCACTAAAAGTATCATTGGCTTATGCTACTATTAGCTACAACTTCAGGCAACCAATGAGTATGAGTGAATTGTTACACTAATAAGATACAAAAAGAGTAACAATAGAGGTAAGTAATACCAAAAGAGAGGAATCATGTAGCTCCTAATGGGTCATACAAAGTCAATAGAAGACAAAGTGGATAAACAATGTCCTTATCTCATCAAGGGTTCTTTCCCTTGGCATGATTGCCATCGTGATTATGATGATGGTTGTGTTTGTGATCATCATCTTTTTTATCAAGTTTGTAGTGATCCTTGTGTTTTTTAATTTTTCCATTTCCATTGCTAACTCTTGCAAGCACAATGTTGTTGCAAGTGACGAGAAGAAAGGCTACAAGGATGAAGGCAATGAATAGCAAGAGCTTGGCTTGCCTTTGTCCTTATCCATATGCACAATGAGCTTTTGACAAATATCTAGATAGGAAAAGAAAGAGATCTCCTACCTAATTCACTACATAAAAATATATATATCTAAGGATTCTTAGAACTAGGGAAAAAGGGCATTCTTCCTATATAGCTTAGATGGGAAACTTTCACTATATAGAGATTTTTGCTATATCTGGCAAGTTACTAGATAGATATTTCACTATATAGAGATTCTTTCCTATATGCAAAAAAAATCACTAGATAGGTAATATTGTGATACATCGAGAATGATTTACTATATAGATATATTTTTCATATATGGGAAAAAACTTACTAAATAGGTAACCTTAGGGCACATTAGAGTAAATACTATACTAAACTTAAAATAATAACCTTAAAAAATATATATGTTATGATTATATAAAAGTGCAACAATATCAATGGAGGTTCATAGCAACTGTTCATGGAAGCTACTTGATCACACACAACTAAAGAAGAATTAAATGATGATGATGTGCACCATCAAAACTATATTAAAAATTAAAAAATAATGAATTTGATTATAGTCTCCAAATAGCATAGATATGAAGAGCAATAAAGAAGTGAGCGCTAGTGAATGTGAGCAATGTGTGTTCTAGATTTTTGGCTATTGCTATTTTAGAAGTGATGCCAACCCAATCAATCACTAAGGGCCAATAATCTAAATCTAAATAAACATGCATTTTGACTATGGCTACCACATGTGATTACAAAAACCTTGGTCACTAACATTGGCACTTCTCTTTGCTTTAAGGAATAACATACCATAATTGAAAATGTCATACAAACCTGAGTCAACTGAACTAGACATACTGCTCTCTTGCCATGGGTTTGATACTTTATTGGCTTACATAGTTTTCCATTAGGATCTTTCTTGCCACCCTTCTCAGCTTTGATTTTGCTACTTTTCTTTTTCATAGTAGTGGGAGAGGAGGAGAATCAAATGGTTTGAAGGTATCTCTTCACAAGTGTGCCCTTGTGTCTTCTTAGACTTCTTGCTAAAATATTCCTCACTCTTGTCCATATTAAAAATGCATGATTCATATAACAAAAGTAGGATTTAGAGTTACTATCTCATAACCTACTTTTTATGTAATCCATTAACTACACACATTTTTGTTAGAACATTTCATTACATTAAAGGGACTTGAATTTGATAAAGAGAAAAAAGTGACACACAAGATCATGAAACATTGTGCTTAAAGTTGGAGATAATTGATAAAAATCAACTATACGATGAAAGAGTCCTTATAGAAGATAAATGAAGAAAAGAAAAAATACGAAACATTTCAAAAAACATGATGCATTTAATTGAAACTTGCAGAAAGGTCTAACAAACTTGATGCATTGCATGGAGTTGTTGACTAAAATAAAGCAAAATATAATCTCGCAAGAAAGAAGATACATTTTGTATGAAAATAGAAGTAAAAAAGTTAGGTATTTAATTCAATCCATGACCTATCAATAGGGAACTTTATAGTATCTAACCTCAATTTATTCATGCTAATAAGGTTAAATTAAGAACTTTTGATAAACTTAGCAACATGATATACTATACCAATTTGAAAATATATACAAAAAAAAAAAACAGTGTGTCACAAGCTATACCTTAGGAAAAATAGCTAGAAACTTCAAGTAGCATATCGTCTTGCTAAGAAAGTCTACTCAAAACATATGTCAACTTGATATAGTGCATCGAGTGGATGGTGAAAGTGTCAAATATTCCAAAAAGCTTGGTGTAGTCTATGAAGTCAACATAAAATTTGTAAAAGCTTAATGCATTAGATCAAATAAGGCATAACGTTCACTCAAAATTCAGACCAATTTGATGGAATGAATCAATGAAAAAATAATATCATCACAAGATACAAGAATATTGATACATCATGTCAACTCACACTAAGAAGCTAATGAGTTGATGCATTTGATACAATTGAGCATGAAATTTATTCAAAAGTGAAATAAAAATTATTCCAAACAATATGAATTTGATATAGTGCATCAAGTGGAAGTTTTTTTTAAAAAAAGCAACGTAATTCACCATATCAAGTTGGTATCAAATTTATAAAATCTCTATAACAAGTTGCTGCATTACATCAAATCAATGACAAAATTGTAACAAAACATAAAAGAGCTTGATGCAATTCATCAAATGTAAGACAAACATATATATAATAGTTTTGAAATTTGGTGCGTTGCATTCAGGTACTATACAATTAAAATAAAAAATCATGTCAATTTAATGCACAATATGAAGCTAGTATAAAATTAACATTTAAAATCACACCAACTTGATGTACTTTATCAAGTTAGTATAAAATTTACCACAAAATCATACAATATTAATATAGTGTATCAAGAAAAGAATGAAGTAGTAGAAATTTTAACACCATTTGATGCATTGCATCAAGTGGGTGATAAATTTGTCAAAATTTCTAACCCCACACGATACATCACATCATGTGGAGGATGAAAATCACATACATAATCACAACATGAAATACCTTACCATAGTAAAAGAGAGTATCAAGAAAAGTTGATTCAATGCATCAAGTTGGAAGTAGATTATACATTTTATACAACATACATGTACTAGATATATAGATTACTTCTACAACAAGTGTAGTTTACCAATTTAGATGGAAAATATACAAAAAATATCAAGCTACAATAGAAACTATGAGAAAAAGAACTTAATATTTTATATGATGAAATAAATTACACAATAAATCCTTATTATTTTGGCAAATCTTGCACCTCATCTCATGTTCTTTTGTTATCTTTTACTCGATATAGCAATAGGCTCACATTATACTAAAATAGATTCAAGAAGCAAATGGCTCCTTTGGAATAGTTCATAAACCAATCCAATGATAAACAAAAGAGAAATAGTCCTAAATGATCAAGGCTACAATAAGCAACACATCAAAAACTTAAAAAAAAACACTAATATAAGATAAGAAATGTATCAACTTTGAGATCATTAGGCTTCTCATCACAAATCTTTGCGAATCACAAACATGGTCATAGGTATCGTCAATACAATCCTACCTAGCATAGTCCCTAATCAAAGTGATTGTAATATCATAATAAACATAGAGCTTGTTGTCACAAATTTCATAATGGAATGGTCATAAAAATCTAAACCATGAAGAAGAAGAAGAAGAAGAAGGATATGAGATTATGATGACCATAGCTATATTGATGAAGTTATAAATGATTGTCATGATTCCATCTTGGATTATTAATAAATCTAGAAGCATTCGTATAATAGGTGCTTCATGGATAGCAAAGGAATGATAGAGGTGATGCTTAATAGTACTAAGGTAAGCAATAGAGTCCACCTATAACATGGCCAATAGGATTGCGAGTAGTATACTAGCACAAAAATGTACAACATCAGTAATATATTCATCTCCACAATAGGCATCTGCAAAATGATGCCTTACATATCTATGGTAGTGTGTAATTTTCAAGAAAAGTGAGAAACTCCATGGGAATAATAGATAACTCCACAAGAAAGGTGATAGCCCTTCTATATTAGTATAAAAGTTTTGAGAGAGAGAGAGAGAGTACGAGAGACATACACAAGACATGCTCCCAAAAGAATGAATCATATTGATGTAGAGTTAGTATATATAGGTGAGACCCAAGTCAAGTGAGAGATGATATATATAGTTGTAACATTCCCACTCAAACAAAGGTCTCTGGCTACGAGTGAAAAAACCCTTGGGGAAAATAAGGGAAAAACCGGAGCCCCTACACATACCTACGATAGAAAATAATTTACTATAAAGTTTTCTTGAATACAATGATACATGCCTCAATCAGTGAGACAAGAACTTGGAATAATACCAAGTGCATGTCTTAATGAACTAAAGCGAGCTTCACTAAGAGCTTTTGTGAATATGTCTGCAACCATTTGATCACTCGAACAATGCTCCATTATAATGGAACCTTTCTTGACTTCATGTCGAACATAATGATAATGAATAGCAATATGCTTTGATTTACTACGTTGTATATAGTCTTTGGTAAGACTAATAGCACTTTGGTTGTCGCATTGAATAGGTGTACTAGATAATGAAGGATGTCCCAAATCTGCAAGTAGGCCGAAGCCCAACTAGCTCGCGAGCTGCTAATGATGCAGCAACATATTCGGCCTCAGTTGTAGAAACTGCAACACATCATTATTTCTTGCTGGACCAAGAAACCAAACATCCATTTACAAAGAAACAATTCCCACTTGTAGATCGCATGGAAAATATGAACTTGCCCAATCAGCATCTGTATATCCAATAAGGTCAAGAGAAGTTGAAGAAGATAAAGAAGAATTCTCTCGACGACGATAAATAAGACCAAACTCCTTACACTACAACAAAAAGGCTCCATAGACGCGCTTGTAGACGCAATATTTGAACTGTGTTAAAAAATGTCGGGCACGTTTATTACTGCGTCTAAAAGCACGCTTATAGTCAGAGTTACACGCCCATATAGACACGCATATAGATGCGCATATTGACGCGCTACGTAAATATATAATCATATTTATAAAAAAGTGGATATATTTATATTGTGTGTCTATACACGCATGTAACTGCGCATTTAAAAAGTATTTTTTCTGTAATTTTTTGACAAGAATAGATGCGCATTTTTCCTGCAATTTAGACGCGCTGATAGACGCAGAAAACAAAGCTCTCTGGTTTTTTTCCCCGATTAACATCAAATTGAATGCTTAGGGGAAAAACAAAGAAAGATTATTTCAAAGATTTTTGTACTGAAAACAAAACAATGTATGTAGAACATGAAATTTCATATATATAGATGAAACGTTACATGATGAGTTTTAGTGCTTGTGACCTTGAGCATGGTCATGGTCGCAAGCACTAGCTAAAAGTAATACATATCAAAAATGAAAAATACAAGCCAAGGGGAGGTATGCATGCATAGGGCTCCTCTACATCTCCTCAGAAGAGGCATCATTGTCGCTACCACCACTGCTACCTATGCTGCTACCGCTGTCGCCACCGCTATTGCTAGTCCCCCCTTTGCTATCATCAACTACATCAGGGTTCGCCTACACAAAGGGTTAAGGTATATAAATACCATTACAAACAATAAATTAGAGTTACGTATACTTTTCATGTAAAAAATAAAAGATACCTCTTCTGGTTGCGGAATCCTCATGGCACGATTATATTGCTCCTCCATGATGAGTCACTTCTCGTAGAAATGCTGCCAAGTGGATGCCCGGTTATGACCTTGATGGTAGCCTACCTCTCTAGGAGTAGGCATCCTACCAACGATATGATACTACAAAACAATTTGAACATACAACCTATTTGAACACACTACATAATGAAGTGAAACAAATTACAAAATTTAATTGAAAAAAAGAAATCAAATATTACTTACAAACTCAGCCTCCCATGACTCCCTGCCACTCGATCCATAATGCGACGCGATCCCATGGTTGCCATCTGAATACGTCACACCTCTGTATGCTTGCGACTTGTCATTTTCTCTGCTGCTCTCTTCTTGGCCTCTTTCCACTCCTTGCGGTGGCAATTGGGTGGTTGGCCATATCCAGGGTGCCCGTGCTCTTGTCTCTGGAGTGACTCCTTGGCGCGCGTCATAAGGTGAGACCTCTTGTTATGAAGCACATCTCTCATCTTTGACCGTCCCCAATCATCTGAGAATCATGAATTATCGGGATTAGGGTACCTTCTATGTATTGTCCGTAGCACCTCTTGCCACAAACCATTTTTTTTGTGCTTGAAGGGAATCATGCAATCTTTGTATGTGGCATACACGACACTCCTCAAGTAGGCTATCACTTCCCTCCCCTCAGAGTCATGCAAGATACCACCAACATCAGTGATAGAGTAATACATTTGTGGAGGCTCACCTCTCTCATTTCCTAGTGAGGGTGATCGAGAGCCACCTCCTAGGCAACCCCCACAAAGCCCTCGAGCTCCTCGTCCTCCCGCACGACTCTCCCTCCTCTCTCAACGGGCATGTGCTTCGGCCGATCCATGTACTTCAGATGATCCCTCTGCATCAACTGATCTGTGTGTATGCATAGTGCATGGAGTACCTGTTAGTAGAGGTGTACCAAGGTTTGGTGTGCCAAGGTTTGGTGTTTGTGCGTGTTTGTGTGGCAGTGCTAGGCAAAGATGTGATAGGTGTCCCAGACATAACACCAAAAACCTCCTCTACAGTGGGAGGGTGACCAAGATAATTGGTCATCTCCCCCATGAATTGCTCCTTGTTTGGAAAACCTCCAAAAAAGCTACTAACACCTCTAGAAAACTCTGCTAAGGTATTGTTCATGAGTTCCAACTCAAGATCAGTGCTGGAAGATCCAGGATTCCACATCTACACAAGAAAAATCATATTACCCTCTGTAGATAAAATCTATTACATGTTGCATCTATGTCTGTGTCTTTGTGTGCATCTGTCAGCGCGTCTATTTTCGCGTCTATACCTGCGTCTACACTGTCATCTAGACGCGTTGATAGACGCACACAGTTGGATCATATTTTTCAAATATTTATAAAAAATGCGCAAAAAAACCTCCATAGATGACAGTCTATAGCATGTAAAGAGAGAGAGAGAGAGAAACAAATAGAGAAAGCAAACAAGATTGAGAGAGAGAAGAAGAACTCACCTTCTTTGCTTGTTCCGACGGGTGGGGCTAGGTTGCAAGCTCCTTGTCCTCCTTCTCCCTTCCCTTGGTAAGTTGCTTGAATCTTCTTCTCTTCCTTGCTGTTTGGCTCTTATTCTTTACTCTTTGGCTCTTCCTTCCTCCTGTCCTCTTTTTACTCTTATTTCCTTCCTTCATTGTCTTCATGAAGTGATAGATAGACATGATTAGTGATGTTGAGCTCGAACTGCAGAAAACACAAAAAACGCAAGAAAGCACTGGTTTGAAAAGAAAGCCACAACTTTTTTTAATTTTTTTTAATATTTGTGTGGCACGTCTGTGAGCGCGTGTATATGCACATATAAGACATATTACACGCACTGATAGACAAACCCCCACTGATTAGATGCTAGCTTTTGGTTGTTTTTGAATCAACAGGACATGACTTTCCTAGTCTTTCAATATCAAAATGTTTGCCTCCATGTTGTAAGTATCAATGCATGCATTTAGGGAATATGACATATATACCAAATAAAATCACATTTTTCCTTATGATTTAGGTGTAATTATGCTGTCATCTTCTACTAGTATGGGACATGTTGAGTAAAAAAATAGTACATTCTCCAGTGAGGATAAGACATTGCGTCTTCACAATCGAGACGCTTGGCTACGATGAAAAATCAAATGTATGTGTGATCGTTGTCGAGGATGTTTTTTTCGAGCACGTCGAATCACAATGTCACACCTCACCATGTACAAAGAGTGGAACCAAGAAAAAGACCCAGTAATTTTTATTGCTTTATTTGCACAAATATTATTGGTCTGTGTTGCGTCATCACCATTAAACAAAACCTCATTTTTTTAATTGAGTAGGATGCGGTACCACATCCTCAAATGGTCCCTCCAAGGCGTTGAGAAGCTGCGAAGTGTTGACGCGAGGAGGCAGAGTCCTCAAGAAGAGTAGAGACTGATGATGATGATAGCAGCCCTCTTCAAATGTCCCATCAAGTTTTGGAGGAAGAGATTCTGGACAACATGGTGCACGATTTATTTTCCCATGAGGTTCAGAGGGAGGGCGCCACTAGAGAGACAGATGACTCGCTACACATAGCGTCGAAAACTCCATTGTACGAAGGTTGCACCTACTCCGTTCTACATGCATCTCTCGAGATACTGCATCTCTTGGAGGTCCCGATTATGTTAAAATCCATGCATGTGTCAATGATTGCATCTTGTTTCGTGGGGAACATGTATCTGCACGACAGTGTTCTATTTGTGGTGAACCAAGATACAACCAGGAGATGAAATCAATGGATGTGCCTCGTAAGGTTTTGCAACATTTTCCTATTATTCCACGTATTCAACTTATGTTTAGGTGTGAATCTATTGTGAGACTCATGTCATGGCATGCTAGTCACCATTCAAGTGATGAAAAGTGGAGAATTCCTTCAGACACACCAGCTTGGTAACACATAGACAATTTCTGGCCTACTTTCAAAGAAGAGCCCAGAAATTTGAGATTTGGTCTAGGATTAGATGGAATAAATCCATTTGGCATAAAAAGCACCTCATATAGTGTATGGCAAGTGGTATTAGTGAACTATAATATCCCTCCGTCCATGGCAATAAAAAAAGGACATATAATGTTGTCCCTTTTGATTCTTGAAAAACACAAAGTAAAAAACATGGACGTTTACTTAGAGCCTTTGATGGAGGAGCTAGAAATGCTATGGAGAGGTATTAAGGTGCAAGATGTGAGTGCATCATTGTCCTCGAGAGATTTCACTTTAAAGGGTATGTTGTGGTGGACCATGCATGACTTTCCAGGCTATGGAGAGTGTTCCAATAGTTGCATACTCTATTTTATTCATTCTTACCCTTAATAAAATATATGTCATCATTAACCCACTTGTTTTTACAGGTTTAACTACATCAGGATATCATGCATGTCCAATTTGTGGTCCCTCTCTAGTTTCTTCTAGACCGACACGCTTGAAGAAGATTATCTATGACAATCATCATTGCTTTCTTCCTATTGACCACCCCAAATATGCACCCCCCTACTAATGGAAGAACTCCACAATCTCTAACCATTCGAGATTGGAAGGACACTTGGACATACGTCAATGGTCATCCTCCACTCGGCATGAGTTAACTAGCTTACTTCTTTTGTTTGTCTTTAAAATACACTCCATTATGAGAACAATAAATAATATATTGTTTGTGCCTTAGATTCTCTATATTTTGTTGTCTCCCATATTGGACTGAACTCAAGATCAATCACCTGTTGGACCCCATGCATATATTCAAGAATGTTGCCTCTACATTATGGGATCACTTAATCGGGGCTCGTGATTCTGTCAATGTAAGGGAGGATTTACGTAGCATTGGATGTATGAGACGATCTTGGCCACGCAACGGACCCAGAGGAAAGATCAAGTTACCGCGTGCACCTTGGATGTTGTCGAAGACCGAAGAAAAGATGGTGAAGCAGCAGATATGTAGCTTTCGAACTCCCACAGGATATATGAGATGCCTCAAGGGAGCCTTCATAACGAAAAAGAAAAGAGGTGTGGAGTAACTATCCGGTTTAAAGTTTCACGATTGGCACAAAATGATTCAAGTAAGGATTTTTATAGCCATAAATATATTAATTAGTGAAAGATCTATATAGACTAATTAACAATGTATGAATATTTATATACAGTTCATCCTTCCTACTAGCATATCCCATTGTGTTTCGAAAAATGTGCGTAATATCATTTACAAGATGGGTGAGCTCACGAGGTATGTATACTTTATACTTATTGTTTAGTTTACATATTACGTACATCACATAGTAAACCCGCTTGAATTTATGGACAAAACTAATCATCGTTCTCAATTGCATGTTGGTAGATCTGTGAGTTTGAAGGAAATTGATCCAAATACGTTGCAAGAGGCTCGAGTATTGTCCATTGAGGTGGTTTGTTTGGTGGAGAAAACTTTTTCTTGCTCCATTTTGACTACTTAAGTACACTTACTCGTACATTTGATTGATGAGATTGCAATTTATGAGGTAGTTCATGCAAGGTGGATGTTTTTTCTAGAGCACTTTATGAAAACCCTAAAAGATTTTGTAAAGAAAAATGCACGGCTCGAGGGGAGCATGGCTGAGGGTTGGTTAGTGCAATCATCCCTTGTACAAATCTCTGAATATCTTACTAAAGTGGACTCCTCTTTACCACGACTATGGAAAGATGATGAAGATTTAAGGATGACCTCTATAATACCTCAAGAAAAAGGAAGGAGCAAAGTGCTAATGAAAGAGGAACTTCATAAGTTAAATGTATTTTGTGTGGTTAACAGCAAAGTAATGAGCAAATCGGTGACACTATATAAAGAAGCAAGGGCAAGAAGAGTAAGCGAAAGGCAAGCATTTCGTGCTAGACATGGACGTAATGTCCCATATCCAGAACATTTAAGTGCTTCCACGTCATATTGATATAGATTGGCTACATGAAGAAGTGGAAATATGGAAAAAGAGGAGGCGATGGATATATCGCAAGAGGAGTGGGAATACACACGAGGTTGCTTATCAAAGCTGAGACATACTTATAATTAAATTATCTTTAGTTATATATGATACAATAATTTCACATGTTTAATCTTTAACTAAATCATTAATATGATCTCAACAATGTACTACTAGTGCACATTGTTCAATGTTATTTGGTATGAAGGCACACATTTTCGAACTCAACCTATAGATGATAAGAGAAATACCCAGGATTCTGGTATCCTTGCAAACTTCCAAGATACCAATGGCACCATGGAAGATTATTGTTGCTTGATCCAAGATACTTTGAAGCTTGACTTTAAGCGATTTTTTATATATGTGCTAGATGTGAAGTGGTTTAAAGAAGTACTAACAAAACGGGTGAGCATTGCACAATTAGACGTCATCCAAGTGGTTTTGTAGTGATTGACTCTACAAAATCTCACCAAGGCAAGAATGACACATTCGTACTACCTCAACAATGCGAGCAGGTATATTAGAAGCTATTTATTTTTATATATATTGCTTCTTGATACATTCTCAAAATACAATAAATATCTAAGTTGCTTACTTTTTGTTTTTTAAATGCAGGTTGTGTATCACACAATGGTAAACAATAACCGATGGTGGCACGTCATCCCCATATCTAATCGTTCAAAACCAATATATGGCAATGCTACCAACATAGAGATAGTTGATGACAATTTAACAATCAATGATGATACAATCAATGATGATGCACATGATGATACCATGATCGATGATATACATGATGTAGTGCAAGATGATCCCCATGAGGATGCTCAAGGAAGCACAAAAGAGGATAACAATATGGTTGCAGATGATGATGAAGAAATTGAGTATAGTAATACATCTGACAGTGGGATAGACTTATTTGTCTCATTGCCTATTGGTAACATAGACATAGAGGTAGATAGTCTAGCAAGGGCCGATCTCATTGAAAATGAGATTGATCATTCATTGTAGCATATATAATTAGCTTTGAATGATTGGATGTATATTTGTAATACTAAAAAAGAAGTAAAGTTGGTAATGTATTCAAAAAAATACTAGCTGTTAAGATGTTTGGTCATATTTAGGGACTTTATGAGAAATGAAAAATATGTGCGTTTATTTTCGCATCTATAGGCGCGTTTATAAACGTGGGTATATAAACGCATTCTGTATACTAGCATGAATAGATGCGCTGATACACGCGCTTATAAACGCGCCTGCTATTTTGGGTGTACAGTGCGCATCTATAGAGCCTTTCTCTTCGAGTGCTAGTACCCTTGAGGTACTTAAGAATATGTTTTACAGCACTCCAATGAATAGTGGAAGGGGAAGAAAGATACTGTCCCAAAAAGTTAGTTGCAAATAAAATATTTGGTCTTTGTTTAAACCAATAAATTGAAGACAACCAACAAGATTAGCAAAAGGTTGATGAATGGATGATTCTTCATTACGTGTTGTAGATGTACCCTTGGTAGAGCTCGAAAGAATGGGAGTGTTTGACAGATTGTGCATTTGTCAACCCAAACTTCTTAACAATATCATTAATAAACTTTGTCTAGTGAAGAAGAAGAATGCCTTGTTGTCGGTGTCGTTGAACTTGAATACCCAAACAAGAATGTATCTCGCCAAGATCCACCATTTCAAATGCAGTCGATAAAAGCTTCTTCATAGAATCCAAAAAAGAAATATTATTTCACACAAGAATAGTATCATCAATATATAGAGCAAGAATAATAAAAAATTTATCCTCCCTTTTGATGTAAAGATTTGGGTCACCAAAACATGCAACAAAACCTTTAGATGTAAGGAACTGATCAATCTTAATATACCAAGCACAAGAGGCTTGCTTCAATCCATATAATGCACCATGAAGATGGCATACAAGATGCTCCTTTTCTGCAATCATAAAACCTTCAAGTTGCTCCATATAGATTTCTTCTTCAAGATCTCCATTTAGAAAAGCCATTTTAATATCCATTTGGTGAATTTCTGAATCAAATAGTGTTGCAAAATCCAAAAGCATACGAACAGTTGTGGAGCACACAATGGGAGAAATTTTTTCTTGATAATCTACTCCTGCAATCTGCGAGTAACCTTTTGCAACAAGTTGTGCTTTGAACTTATTAAACGAGCCATCAGCTTTGGTCTTAGTTTTATGAACCCATTTACATTTGATAGGAACACGATCTGGGGGGAGTTCAGTAAGAATCCATGTACCTTTGGAGATTAAAGAATCGTACTCAGCTTGCATAGCTTCTTGCCATTGATCCCTTTGAGACGAATTGATAGCTTCCATATATGATATTGGATCCTCTTAGACATACATAGCATCATCAAAGACATCATATTCAATAGAATAGAATCCATGCTCTATCTCAATAGGAAGATCGACATATATCTTCAAATTTTCATCAATCTTCTTTGGAGGTGAAGGAGGTTTATGATCATCAGAATTAGTAGACTCACAAAGCAAGTAAGCAAATGCACTAAGCAAAGACTGTGTATCATCTGAAACATCTGGCGACCATGTGCCACCCATAGTCTTCTCATCAAATATAGCATCACGACTAATGATAACCTTTTGAGTAGAAGGATCATAAAATTTGTAACCTTTGGAATGATTTGAATAACCAAGAAAAATAACCTTCAAACCTGGAGGATCAACTTATGTCGAGTGTCCTTGGGCACATGAATATAAGCAATGCAGCCAAATGTGCAAAAGTGAGAGACTGAAGGTGTCTTCCCTGTCCAGATTGCTATAGGAATTTTACCAGCAGATGCAGTTGTTGGAAGATGATTTTGAATAAAAATAGCTGTTAGAAGTGCTTCAGTCCAAAACTTTCGAGACAAACCAGAGTGTATAAGCATGCAACATATAGCATTAAGAATAGTGCAATTTTTGCGCTCAGCAACACCATTTTGGTGAGGAGAATAAGGAACTATAAACTCATGATGAATACCTTGATCCTTACAGAAGTCATCAAATAGATTGGATACATATTCACCGCCATTGTCACTACAAAGAGTCTTTATAGAGAATCTAGTTTGAAGCTCCACACTTATCTTGTATTGTTTAAATATAGATAAATCCTCAGACTTATGTCGAAGAAGATAGACATGTGTGTATCGTGAGAAATCATCAATGAAAGTTATAAAATATCAATTGAGACTTTGAGACAGGAAAACAACCGCAAATATCAGTATGAACCAAATCCAAGAGAGCACAGGAATGTGATGAAGTAGAAGTATGGAAAGGCGAATGATGGTGTTTTCCAAGTGCACAGTACTCACATATTCCCATACGTGGATGAGATTTAAGATCCATACCTTGCACAAGACCATGATGATGAAGATCAAGAATTTTGGCAAAATCGGAGTGTGCAAATCATTGATGCCATAATTTACAATTTGCATCTCCAAGGGTACTAACAACATTTGCAACCGTATCATTCAATGATAGCTCAAATAGATTACCATGTCAAGAGCCATTGCTATAGTATGTCCGTCTTTCTCTATACAACATTGATTATGATCAACGCCAACAAACAAACCAAGATCAACTAGACGAGCAACAGAAAGAAGATTTCTTTGCAAATCTGGAATATGAAGAACTCCTCTTAATATTCTAGTGGATGAAACAGTCCCCAGATATAAATCACCCACTCCTTTGACTTGACAAGTCGTATCATCTGCAAGGTAAACAAAATTCTTGACAGGAAGAGAATGATAATTGTGAAGCCACTGCGATTGGTATGTCATGTTTCTAGTAGCACCTGAATCAACGATGAATAGAGAATCATCATGAACATGAAGTACCTTTTCTAGAGAGATATCATGATGGACGAAATTGAGCTCCTGATGAGTATAATCATCATCAGTTATAGTTTTTTGAACAATATAAGCTCGAGAACGTTCTTCATCATATCTGCGTTTATAACAACGATGAGATGGATGATCTATATATGCACAGTAATCACAAGAAGGAAAACTTTTGGACGAGCAAGGTTGCTTTGTAGTAACTCCATGCTTCTCATCATATTGACGTGCCCAGTAATTAGAAGCCACATGGGATTTCCACCCTGCTGAAAACGTGAAGCGAGACGCTTGTGAGCAACAAAAGTAGCATCAAAATCCCTTTGTTTGCGAGTGACCAAAACAGCATCAGATTTTTCCAAATGATGCTCATGACATTGAGAATATTCAACAAGAGATATACATGCTTTGTCAAAGTGGATATTATCCTTGTTAGACAAAATACTGATGATATTGTCATATAAAGGATCTTTGATGGTATGAAGAAGTTGAGTAACAATCTGATTTTTAGCAACAGGAGCGCTGGTAGCACCAAGCTGATTGATAATGTCTTTAAAAGCCTCCATATGAGAGTATATAGAAGTACCAACCTTATATTGAAGATTCTTCAAACGAGTTTGGAGATATAAAATTTCGATGACCAATTTCTTCTCAAATGTTGAGTAAGATACTTCCAAACAGCATGAGAGGTTTCTAGATGAAAGACATCCAACATAAGTGAGTCAAGAAGTGCAGACAATATATAACGACGAGCCGCTTTGTCACGACGAATCCAATCAGTATGATCAATTTTCCATTATTCAAATAACACGCCATCAGTAATCAGAGAATTTTCATTCATCACATCAATAGGTTGAATTGGGCAAGACAGGTCGCCCAAACAATATCAAATAATTTGTCACCTTCAAGAATTAGCATCATCTTTGCTTTCCACCCAAGAAAGCCTTGTCCTTGGAAGAAGGGAATAGAACGTTGGCCATACTGATATTGGTTAACAATTACGCAATTGGCCATGCTTGTATCTTGAGAGAAAACAAATAAGATGGGATCGCAGAATCTGCAAACCATGAACAAGACGAGGGTAGTTGAGACGCGTGACAATCAAAATAGGGAGATGCACGTAAGAACGACGAAAAGTATTGAGTGATTAAAAAGAAAGCCCAAAATAGAGAGACGTAATGTGCAAGACGAGATGACTTGTATTAAAAAAAAGTGCAATTTCGGTCGAACAAAGAACATGAATGAGAATAAAACATCGCTAAAAATAGCAAGATGTTTGCTTGTCGTAATCAACGTCATTAATGAAGACAATCGATTTACGAACTGTAATTGGGGATTAACGAACTGTAATTAGAATTATAGTTTTAAATAAAGAATCGTAGATTCGAGCAGAATTGTTGTCTTGAATCCTGAACTGTCATAACTTTTGATCCAGAACTCCGATTGACAAGCGGTTTTGACAGGATTCGAGAGCACCCAAACCTGGCTTTGTTTTTAAAGACAAAATTAACTAATACTTCTAATTTGAACAAGTTCATGTATCAAATCATCACTTCTGCAAAGAATTCAATCAAGTATAAACAATGAAACAACTTATCTTCCTTGTTGATGCTATGCATCCATAGCTCTGATACCATGTTGAGAGAGAGAGAGAGTACGAGAGAGATACACAAGACATGCTCCCAAAAGAATGAATCATATTCATGTAGAGTTAGTATATATAGGTGAGACCCAAGTCAAGTGAGAGATGATATATATAGTTGTAACAAAAAGTGCTATGTGTGGATCAATATAATGTATTTAAGGGTTGTAATGGTTTATGACAATGATTGTGATACACTTCAAAGCTACCATGGTCATTGAAAAGATCATATTAAAAGTTGCAAAGTTTGCATTGCCATGTTGATTAAAATCAAGTGAATGAAAAAGTGATGGAAGATCATTAATGATAATATTCAAGTTATACACATTTGGATTGCACTGTCTATTCATATGTTGAATACATATATTGACTGAGTATTTATCATGAAGAGTAAGTTAGTTTCACATCCCTTAGTTGAGAGAGAAGTGTCATATGCCTTTATAGAACAGAAAGGTATACTTTTTCATGACTAGAGACATAATTTGTAGCAACACAAAATTATGGATGTCAAGCAATAACAGTCCCACTTTTTGTAATGTAAATTTTTGGCACCTCTAGATCGCGTAGATCATGGAAAAGGTAGCAAGGAAAAAACATATTATTATAGGAGATTAATTGTGTAGTATGGTGTAAAAAGCAAGGAAAAAGCTAGGAGAAGAAACCTATATATTGTTGTCAGACTAATACGTGAAGAATAATAGTGCTACTATTGATAGATTTGAATAGGGATTTTATATAGTCTAGCATTATTGCTAGAGACTTCTCACTATTATATATTTGAATTTCCCTCTTAGTTATCTTAAATCAAGTTTTTTTGGACTAATTTGAACATTCTTGCTCCATGTAATATTCCCATGCCCCCCCCCCTGTGCCTCCCCCCATAAGAACCCCCCCTTTTTTTCCAAATTTTTTCTCCCTCTCTCTCCCCCACCATTTGCATGGCGGGGAGAGAGAGAAAGTGTGTGAGTAAAGGGGGAGAAGGGGGCATGCAATCCCCCCCAGATGGAGGGTGGCACTGTCTCCCTACCTTACCACCTCCCCCCACCTTATAAGAGCCCTCCCCCCTCATCATTTGGGATAGCCCCCCCTCCGCCTGGACAACGCCTTCCCCCTCCCCCTCGCCATTGGCAGCAGACAACCCCCCCTCCTCCTTGATGTCAGTCCGTAGCCCCTCCCCCCTGGTCATCATCACGTCCCCCCCTGGTGGTCATCAATCCCCCTCCCCCCCCTGTGATCAGCACTAAGGGAGAGGGGGAGAGAGAGAGAAGGAGAAGAAGAGAAGAAGAAGATGATGATGATGATTGAGAGGGAGAGAGAGAGAGAGAGAGAGATGTGATTCGTCAAAGGCCCTGCTTCATTTTGGAGAGAGAGAGAGAGAGAGGGAGGTTGAGAAAGGGTGAAGCTAAAGAAGAAGAAGATCTTTACGGTGTTGAAGGGTTTTCAAAAGCAAAGTTGCAACCACAAATGTTCTTGAGAAATTTCGAGATAGAAGATTAATCAAGCAAGATCAGGCTATGCAGGACAACCTGTCCATTCTCTAGGCTCTCACATCTAGCATACATGTCAACAAGAGCACATCCAACGAAATGATCCAACTTCAAACTACTTTCAAGAATATGATTATAGATGTTTTTGCAAATACCTTGAATCATGAAATGATGGTGAGGTTAGCTACTGGTGTTAGAGGCTTGTATGTGGCTTTGGGAAAGGCTATGGCTGCTCCCTCACGGCGTCGGAATAATGTTGTCACACACAGCCTTCCATATGGCTGACCTGATGAGGCACTCCATGCATTTGAATTCATCGACGCAGTGATCGTTCCTTCCTTTTTCCTGGGAATTGAAAGCCAAGAAAAGCCATAGAAGACATTGCATGCCCACCATTGTTGAAGGAGAATCTATTAGGTGCAACCCCAGAGCTGAAAGGAAAGGTAGCAAAAGACCCCTCTCTCTACTATACTTCCCACGCAGAACAAAATGCAAACACAACGACTAAGTATGTACAAAGTAACAATTTCATACACACAAGTTTTTGGTGGATTCCACACCTCGGATGCGTAGCAGTACGACATCCACCCCCTTTGATCTTGCGCATCCTCCGGATGGGCCAACTACCCATGATCATTGTCGTCAAGATCTAGGAACAGATCAATCTCTTCATTGACTATTTTTGGTATATTAGCAAGCTTATCTGTCATATCATCTGTCTCTTCTATTGGAGTTTCTTCTTGTTGCTTTTCTCTTGCAAATTCTTCCAATGCATAATCCTCATCATCTCTTTTCTTGAAAATCTTGATTCTTTTTCTTGTAATGGGCACTCTAAGCACTGTCCCATCCAATTTTGTCAGCTCATATGTTGCATTGTCAAAGACATGTCTGACTATGTACGGCCCAAACCATCTTTTCACCATCTTCCGAAGTACACTATGCTGATTTTCAAGGCTGCTATCAAAGACTAATACCGAGTCTCCCTCTTCCATTGCTCTAGGCCGCAAGCGATGCCTGTTGTCAAACTTGTCCTTATTTCTTAGTCTAGCACCATTCAACCTGTCAATAGCTAGCTGACTATTTTCTGGTCTTCTCTCCAATTGTCGAATTCAAAGAGCTAAAGCTCCTCTCTCATCAAATCCTCCTGCAAAGGTAAAACTGACCAAGTTAAAGCACAAGTCTCATTTGGCATAACCGGTTTCTGACCATACATCAACTCTGCGGGTATATATCATGTGGTAACACTGTGAGTCGTACGATCAGCCCACAAAGCAAATGGTAGAAGTCTCAGCCATTCTCCAATCCCTCCTTTGCATGCTTTGGCTAATGCTTTCACTATCAACGGATGCCCTCTTTCACTCTTCCCATTTCCCTCTAGATTGTATGTTGTGGTTAGATTCAACTTGATTCCGAGTTGAGAGAAAATTTCCCTAGCTTCATCACTTGTGCAACCATACCTGCAGAAACTTTATTCCAACACAGTCATACCTACAGAAATTTTATTCCAATAAGAACTTACACATTGTACTAGTGGTCTTCGTTCTCAAAGGTCTGCCCTCAACATGATTGGTAAGATCCTCTCTAGCCAATACAATATATCTCATCTGCCATAGACCCATTGGCATAGTAACCAAGTCAACTACCCACTTATAATGAATGCATAGCGGATAGGTCGGATGAAGCTCATCTCAATGACGCACTATGGAATACATCTGATAGTCTCTACAAGTCTCTACAAAGTGAGAAACATCTTTGTACATGCCTTTCCATCAATATTTTTCCTTGATTTTCTCATAAGTAGCCCACACTCCTCTATGATCAGCCCAAGGACTCTCATGAAACTCTCTCATCACCTGTTAACTGGGTCTCTTTATCGCAGATAACCCGCAAGGGTAATCCTCCTCTTTTCTTTGGGTGCTTCCAAAGAAATCCATCCTTGAGAAAATAACCATAGGCTTTTCTTATTATCTTCTTGAACTCTTGATCTGTCCATTCATCTCTTTTGCTTAGTGTACTAAGGTACTTGCCAATCTGCAACCAATCTCCAACATAGAGTTCTTCTATGAAAGCCACAATATCATAGACATGGCAAACACGATCAACCATAGCGGCTCAAATTTCTACATCATTCTCTTTTGCAAGTAGTGTCTCCTCATCATCATATCTGGCTCTAGACAGCATATCCGCCACTGGATTATCCTTCCCTGCTATGTGTTTAAATTCTGGATTTAATGACTTGATGTATGCAATCCATCTCAGCATAGCTATATTCGAAGTAGAGCAACTCGTAATCATACCTATCAATGGCAAGGAAACTGTCTCTACCACAAGTGAGGCTCCAATAAAGTACTCCTTGTCACATTTGAGAGCTGTAACAGTTCCCAGTAATTCACTCTTGATTTGCGGATATCTCCTTTGTCTCTCGTTTAGGACTTTTGCCCCAAACCGAATATCATACCTATTTCCATCTGCATTATCTTGACCCACAGCCCAACCTATGCCAATTGGACTAGTGTCAACTGTCAATACAATAGGCCTTCCGCAATTATAATCCGCTTTCCTGAGAGTAGGAGCAATCTACAATAACTTCTTCAATTTCCGCATGGCTCTAGTGTGGCTCTCTGTAACGTGTCCCCTAGAATCATCTAGGACACGTCTTGGCAGTCCATCGGAAAGGATGTCTAGAAAACTCCCCCTGGCACTCCCATGGAATGTTACGGGTTTTGCAGTCTAGGTCTTCCCGCGTCTGCCACGTAGCGGAAGTATCCTGGCCGTTCCCACTTAGGATTGACCGGAATTAGAGTTTTCCTATTTGGTCATTAGCTAACAACAACTAGCGTCAGACCCAAGCGAACTACTTTACGCAGAAACGCCAGGTCCGAAGCGGGTTCACGCTGCACTTGGTTCAAGGAGAATGGGAAACGAGAGGGATGCAAGGCTCAACCTCTTTGCCATAAGGCATAGTCCCATTCCGTTTCCCTAAAACAACGTAAATCGGGTAAGACGTAACTCTAGGTTATCGCTCTCATTATTCGCTTTGATAATGATGATCATCCCGCTGTTCTTCGAGATTTTTGAGAAAAGTTCCTGGCTAACCGGGACCACCCAACCGTAGGACGGACCCATGGCCCATCCTCCGCACTTTCCTCAGTTTGTTTTAGTTATGTAATTATCTAACACATTTAATTTGACATATAGCAATCAGCTTCTTTAATTAATCCTGTTAAGCACTGGTTCCTTCACGTAATCTTATCACGTGACATAGAAAAATAATATCAGACAAATTCTTTATTATCATTTCATCATTTTATCTTTGAAATACAATGAGTTCCGCCCGTAGGCTTGTCCATAATCCGCCTGAAGGCTCATCCAGTAATCCGCTAGGGATCACTATTCCAAGCTTCTGCCCGTAGACTAGTATGCGGGCCTCGAGATCCAATCCCGAGTCACGTTAGCCTCTTGTGCAGGACCCGGAAGGCGAGGGATTTACGGCCAGAGCCCCCCCTGGCACCCAAGCGTCCTCCTGCTCCAAGTAGAGCTCAACGGAAAGACCTCTCGCGGCGGGTTCAGTCCATGTTCCCGGCACGGTCAACAACCCCCTTGGTTAGGGTCAGGCAGGCAGTCGGGGGTAACTGAAGCTGCCTCTCCCTTCAGGCCTTCAACCTGAAGCATTTATATATCTTTTCATCCTTTAGTTCCTTGAGCAAACAATGCAAACAGTGCTTTCTAAACTGTTATAAGCACAATCAATTCGAGTGGTTGTTTATTTGGCAAACTGTTAAGAAGTGAATCCTTCTCTCCGAATGCATCCAGCATTCGATCCGGAATCAATTGCAACTTGGCAAGATTCCTATTGTCCTTGGGTTAGGGTCATACCCTGTTAACCCAACTTAACCAATACCTTAGGTTTTATTAATAGTAAATCCCGGCGGCCATGTCGCTTTAATTTATTGATTAATCATTTGCATCCAAGCAAATACCTAACTTCCCTTAACTTGGAAAATTTCCCCTAATGAGGGCGAAGTAACAGGATGACTACCCATCCCCTTGCAAGTTAAACTTGCGCAAGAACCTGCCAACCTCATTCCAAGGAATGACAAAACTTTCTTGTGATCAAACCACAAGGCTATGCGACGTTGCAACTTGTTGCACAAGTGTCGCCTCCATTCCAAGAGATCATTTCACCTATTGAATGGTGTTTTCTGGTCAAGAATTATGATTAGACTCGAAGTAGGGTTTAGGGTGTCTTCTCACTCACCCCAATCCTAATTGCACTAGACCGACAACGTTCGGTCCTAGGGATTCCAACTCAATCCAAGTTCTAGCACTAGGTCGAATGATCCTTAGGGTAGAAACCCTAGATCATTATTTGCGTGCGCGTCCCATTGGCTCAATTTTCCGGGAAGGTGGGTAGGACCTTTGGGTTTGAGGACTTCAACTTGGTGTCCAAGTATGTTACTTGGCTACATCTCTAACGTGCCAAGCCCTAACTAGTACTTGAGGTTTTTATTGAATCGGCTAGCTATGCCTATACGAAACCCTAGCAGTCATGATACCACAAATGACTTGGGTAAATTGACCTACTTGTCTTTGACAAGGACAATTCTTTCCTAGAGATGATATACTTGGTCTAAAGTAGAAAAATAGTTGCAAAATGTTACAATACATGTAAACATGTAATTCATTACTTCCACGCACCATAAGATCCGCAATAGCCCTATCCCTTTTTTGTTAAAGTCAAAAGGCAAGATAATTTGAAGAATAACCTACATAGGGCTTACTAGGATTTAAATCAAGGGATAACACCTACAACCTTGTGTCTAAGTATTTGCATTTCATGTTTTTATAAGCCATGTAATCATTCCTAAATACTACATGATGAAATGAAATTTGCGAAAGTATAAGTGCGACCCTTAGATACAACAACATCGTGAATGAAGTTCATGCAATACTAAGGTAAGTGTCGATTTAATCTATTTGCAAGCATCATTTCCCATGCAACTTATATAAGATCGGGGTTCTTTTTCATGCCGTGCAACAGAAATTAACACTTTCCTCATGCGAATCCTAACGAAGGGAGTTATTGCAAAAATACTCATTTCCTTCATGACCAATGCACTTAACAATTTCCTTTTTAACCCTAGGCAATATGTGGCTTTCTTTTAAAAATGCATGACAAAACAATTTACTATTAAGGTCGTAAGATGGATGGGCAAATAGTGTTTATATTGAAAATACCAAATTTTTTTCCCAATTGCATTTAACTAGGCTAGGTGAATTTGAACATGCACGGGTGCTTCTTAATTCGTGGAATCGTCATGCTTAATGCATTACTTTAGTATGAAATGACAATAGAAAAAAAAAACCTGGGTTTGTGGGCTCGGGGATATGTCCACTTGAATGCTAGGAGAAGAACCTCCCGCAAGCGCGCCTTGCGACTTCTTGGGAGCCATCGATAGCGTGCTTACGGACTTCCGGTTTGCCTTTACCCTTACGCGATCGATGAGTCTTCTCCAACCGTTGCGAGCCGCTTCAAGATCTTTTCCCCTTTTCCCTCGTACGCCGGAGATTCCTTCCAAAGCACGGATCCTTGAGAGTACCGGCTTGCAGTTTTCAAGGCTTATGGAAGGCCCGGTTTTAAAACCGAAAAGCCCGCGTAGGACCAAGGCTTATGGCCTTAACCTTAGAAGCTTCTTAAAGAAGCTTCTAAGAAGCTTCTGGAGATCAGCACGACGTCAGGGGGGGGCGGATGAAACCCAATGATTGGGAAGGCGTCGAGGACAAGGGAGAGTACTCGATGGCGATGGCGAGGATGGGCGGCGGCCTGGTGGTCTCCAGCAAGGCGGCGGTGTCCTCACGGCGGCTCCCCAGCAGGACAGCGACTCCCCCCTCCTTTCTCTACGCAGCCTCTGGCCTACGGTGGTAGCAGCAGCCTTCGTCCCTTCCCTCCACGTAGCATAGAGGGTGTATATATAGGCATGGGGGGGGAGAAGAGCTCCACCACGTGGGCCCCCCCTGCATGGGTTCCCCCCTCCCCATGCAGTCCACGACTCCATCAAGTCCCATCCCCCCACACTCCCTTTTCTCCAGCCGTGCATCGGCTGGGAAAAAAGGAATAAAATAAAAAAAATTTGCCTTGATAATATTCAATTTGCCCCTCCCAAGAGGGTGTTTACGTGTGACTTGCGGGTTTGAACTCTCGGGTTTGCTTTGCCAATGCGGAGGTCCCGATTTCTCGCGTGCAGGTCACAGGTTACATTGCCGACAATTTCAATATGTGAGATAACCTTTGCACAAGGTTTACGCAGTGTGCGAGAAGTCAATATTCACGGGTGGGAATATTACATTCTCTCCCCCTTAGAAGAATCGAGATGTCCTCATCTCGAGATAAACTGGGGATATTGAAGATTGAGAGAGCTTTCATCCATCCAGGTAGCATCCTCTTCGGGATAATCTTTCCACCGGACGAGGCATTCTTTCAAGGTTCTAGATCTTAACTGTCTCTCCCTGACATCTAAAATCTTTTCCGGTCTTAGTTCAAGGACTCCTTGACTAGGCATTACAATTTGTTGGTCATCAAGTACATGATTAGGGTTGGGTACATATTTTTTTAAGAGACTAATATGGAATACATTGTGAACTTTTAGGTTATCAGGAAGTTGCAATTTATAAGCATTGGGTCGCAGGCATTTGAGGATTTTATACGGCCCACAATACCTTGGACTTAGCTTCTTGCATTCTCCTAGAGATAGAGAACTCCTTTTAGGGCGTACACGAATGAAGACCATGTCTCCTTCTCCGAAGACCCTCTCTTGGCGTTTCAAATCCGCATATGCCTTTTGTCTATCTTTGGCTACTTGTATGTCTTGTCTTATTGACCTTATTTGGTCCTCCATGTCTTCCAACATTTGTCTTGAAGCTTCAACTCTTAGGGTTGGATCAGAAAAGTTTAGGGGACTTCGACAATCATGACCATACAATGCCTGGAAAGGGGTCATTTGGATGCTCTGCTGGTAAGAAGCATTGTAGGCAAATTCTACTAATGGCAAGTACTGAATCCACCTCTTCGGCTCCCGACAGCAGTATGCCCTAAGCATATCCTCAATGATTTGATTTACTCGCTCTGTTTGTCCATCTGTTTGGGGATGGTAGGCAGTGCTAAAACAGAGTTGAGTTCCAATAGCTTCAAAGATAGCTCTCCAGAAGTGTGAAGTGAAAAGAGAATCTCGATCGCTAATGATCCTTCTAGGTAACCCATGTAGCTTGAATATCTCCTTGATAAACACTCTTGCAATGTCGGAGGCTTTATAGTTTGTCTTTACTGGAATCAGGTGTGCAACCTTAGTAAGCATGTCAACTACAACCATAATGGAGTTATATCCCCCTTGGACTTGGGGTAAGCCCACCACAAAATCCATACTGATGAATTCCCATTTCATTTGGGGAATGTCAAGTGGTTGCAATTTCCCTGGCATCATGACATGTTCAGCCTTGATACGTTGGCAAGACAAACATTCAGTGACATATTTGAGAACGTCACCTTTGAGCCTCTCCCAATGGTAGCTCCTCCTAACTGCATTAAGAGTTTTTGCATAGCCAGGATGTCCTGCGAAAGGGGAATCATGAGCTTCCCATAATATCTTCTGCTTAAGTGACTGGCTTGTTGGTATACATAGCCTTGTTCTGTAGTAGACAAGTCCATTATCAATGGAAAATTCCCGATACTTAGCTTGTGACTTCAGATTCTGCTCCTTGGTAGATATTTCTTTTATCATGGTTTGGTAGGCCAAATCATGGCATGCTTCCTCTCTAGCTAGTTCGAGTATAGGGTTGCTTGGCATAGATACCTTTGTAGCCAGAGATCTGGCCGTTGATGGATTCTGTAAGATTAGGGAATTTAGGAATGCCTTGCGACTGAGTGCATCGGCAACTAGATTCTCTTTCCCTGGTCGATACTTGATTTCAAAATCATACTCCTCCAATACTTCAATCCATCGACGTTGCCTCATGTTGAGCTCGTTCTGGGTAAAAATCCATTTGAGACTCTTATGATCGGTTACTAGAGTAAACTTGTTACCCAACAGGTAGTGTCTCCAAAGCTTTAGAGCATGGATGACAGCTAATAATTCTAGATCATGCGTGGCATAATTCTTTTCATGACTCTTCAATTTCCTTGAAGAATATGCTATTGGATGACCTTCCTGCATAAGTACACACCCCAAGGCAAGAATGCTGGCTTCAGTTACTACCTCAAACTCCTTATTGAGGTCAGGAAGTTTTAGAATAGGTGCTGATACCAAACATTGCTTCAATTGGTCGAAGCTATTTTGTTCGGGAGTTGACCATGTAATAGAAGTCTGCTTCTTTAGTAAGTCGGTAAGAGGTGCTGCAATCAAAGCATAGTTTTTGATAAAGACCCTATACCATCCTGTCAAGCCAAGAAAACTACGTATTTCTTTGACAGATACTGGTATTGGCCATTCAAGCACATCATTGACTTTGGCTGGGTCTACTGATATTCCTTCTGATGATACTATGAATCCTAGATATTCAATCTGACGTTTGAAGAATGCACACTTCTTCATTTTTGCATACAACTTATGAGACCTCATTGTCTCAAGGACAATCCGAAGTTGAGGTTCATGATCTTTTTCCTGTTTAGAATAAACTAAAGTGTCATCGAAGAAGACAAGCACGAAATCATCAAGATATGGTCTAAAAATATCCTGCATTAATCTATTGAAGGTGGCAGGTGCATTTGTAAGCCCGAATGACATAACCAAGAACTCAAAGTGCCCATATCTTGTATTGAAGGCCGTTTTTGGAATATCTTCATCCTTGATCCTTATTTGATAGTAACCTGACCTGAGATCAATTTTGGAGAAGATCTTTGCACCCTGAAGGCGATCAAGAAGCTCATCTATTCTAGGAATAGGATACTTGTTCTTGACTGTTGATTGATTCAACCCACGGTAATCAATACATAGTCAAGTGTCCCATCTTTCTTTTTCTGGAATAGTACTGGAGCTCCCCATGGTGAGTTGCTAGGCCGGATGTGTAACGTGTCGACTAGAATCATTCCGGACACGTCTTAGCAGTCCATCGGGAAGGATGTCTAGAAAGCTCCGCCCGGCACTCCCATGGAATGTTACGGGACTTGCGATCTAGGTCTTCCCGCGTCTGCCACGTAGCGGAAGTATCCTGGCCATTCCCACTTAGGATCGACCTGAATTTGGGTTTTCCTGTTTGGTCATTAGCTAGCAATAACTAGCGTCAGACCCGAGCGAACTACTTTACGCAGAAACGCCAGGTCTGAAGCGGATTCATGCTGCACTTGGTTCAAGGAGAATGGGAAACGAGAGGGATGCAAGGCTCGACCTCTCTGCCAAAAGGCATAGTCCCATTCCGTTCCCCTAAAACAGCTTGAATTGGGTAATCAGTAATTCCAAGTCATCGTTCCCATTACTTGTTTCGGTGATGTTGATCATCCTTCTGTTCGTCGAATGCTTTGAGAAAAGTTCCCGGCTAACCGGGACCACCCATCCATAGGACGGACCCATGGTCCATCCTCCGCACTTTCCTCAGTTTGTTTTAGTTATGTAATTACCTACCACATTAGTTTGACATATACAAACAGCTTCTTTGATTAACCCTGTTAAGCACTGGTTCCTTCACGTAATCTTATCACAGGACATGAAGAAAACAATGCCAAACAACTTCTTTATTATCATTTTATCCTTTTATCTTTGAAATACAAGGAGTTCCCGCCTGTAGGCGTATTCATAATCCGCCCGAAGGCTATCCAGTAATCCACCAGGGATCATTAACCCAAGTTTCCGCCCGTAGACTAGTATGCGGGCCTCGAGATCCAATCCCGAGTCACGTTAGCCTCTTGTGCAGGGCCCGGAAGGCGAGGGATTTACGGCCAGAGCCCCCTCTGGTACCCAAGCGTCCTCCTGCTCCAAGTAGAACTCAACGGAGAGACCTCTCACGACGGGTTCGGTCCACGTTCCCGGCGTGGTTAACAACCCCCTTGGTTAGGGTCAGGCAGGCAGTCGGGGGTAACTGAAGCTGCCTCTCCCTTCAGGCTTCAACCTGAAGTATTTAGATATATTTTCGTCCTTTAGTTCATTGAGCAAACAATGCAAACAGTGCTTTCCAAACTGTTACAAGCACAATCAATTTCCAATGGTCGTTTAGCTGGCAAACTGTTAAGGAGTGACTCCTTTTCTCCGAATGCAACCCGCATTCGATCCGGAATCAATTGCAACTTGGCAAGATTCCTATCATTCTTGGGTTAGGGTCATATCCTACCAATACTTTAGGTTTTGTTGTGGTAGGTTCCAGCGACCATGTCGCTTTAGTTTATTGTCTGGTCATTTGCTTCAAGGCAAACACCTAACCTTTCCTTTTCCTTGGCAGTTATCTCCCAAGAAAAGTGAGTAACAGGATGATTACTCATCCTCTTGTAAGTTAAATTCTTTCAATAACTTGCCAACCTCGTTTCGAGAGATGACAAAAACTCTCTTGTGGGCAAATCTCAAGTTTATACAAAGTTGCAGCTTTTTGCACATGTATTGCATCTATTCCACGGGATTATTCTACCCATTGTTTAGCGCTTTCCGGTCACGGAATTTTCCTCCAGCTGAGTAGCAGGGATTTAGGGTATCCTCCAAACCATTGCTAATTATGTTGGCCCATGGTCCTAGAAATAGGCAACTCCGTAGGAGTTTCACCATTAGAACGAATGATCCTTAGGATAAAACCTTAGATCAATTCATGTATGAACATCCCATTGCTTCGACATTTCGTGAACGTGTGTAAGATCTTTAGATTTGCGGTTTTTGTCTTGGCAACTAGTGTAAAACTAGTTCGACTTATTATTGCACTAAACCCTAGTTAACCCTTGGGATTCCTATCCTATCGACTCAATCATACCCATACGAATCCTTGTGGTTTAGATTACTTAGTCAATTCAATTATGCTTGTCTTGCGACAAGGATGATCCTTCTAAAGGTAATAAACTAAATCTAACGGAGAACAATAGTTATAATTCCACCAATACGCGTAAACATGCGATTTATTGCCTTTACCCATCACATGGTCCATGATAACTTTATCTTTCTTTAGTGTACGATAATCTGGCTACTAACTTTTCTTAGGACCTACTAGGTCTTACATCAATAATCAAACCTACAGCCTTGTTGTCTACTTTCGAATCTTATGCTTCGACGAACCATGCAACCTTTCCTAAATGCGGTTTCTAATGAATGACGTTATCGCATGATGAATATGCAATACACAACATTCCCCTAGCCATAATGTAATTAAAGAAGTTTATACCAACTAAGCTAATGTTAACTCATTCCATTTTGCATGCTATTCGCAAGTTCGTAGGATCATTTACGTATTCTATTATTCCTTTTCGGATAATACCTTACGGTGTTAACCTTGCCTTATGAGATCATTACGAGAAGGATGTTGCCTAACATACGGCACACGCTTATCCCTACCATGTCTAGGACGAAAAAGAATGCACTTATAAATTCCATTTCTTTGCCTAAGTTTAGACTCGTTACTTTGATAAAGTATCAAAAACTACATGCAACTAGCCTTCTAAGGTGGATAACTCGTTCAAGTTCATGACATATTTCAATCTTGCCTAATGTTCAAGAGATGCTTTATCAAATGTGTTTTTCTTTTCCAATTTCCATATGCATTAAAATTGAATGTGAAAAATGCAATTGCCTTTATGAGCTAAGCGCGCCTAATCGTGCGAGAATAACTCGAAAGAACCTGGACTTGTGGAGTCGGGGAGATGTCCACTTGTACATTCGGAGATAAGCCTCCTGCGGTCGCACCTTGTGATCTTTTTGGGGCCATCGTAGACGTAAATTCGACTTCCAATTTGCCTTTGTGGTCTACGGAGTGGCGGCCCTCGGAATGCGGCCTTCCGACCTCTGCCTTTATCCTTGTATGCGGGAGATTTCCTTTTCGGGATGGTGCTTGCGGCAAAGGCTTTAGGAGTCTTTCAAGAAAACTCGAATCGGCACAGAATTTAATCTCGGATGGCTTGCGGCTTTAAAATCTTCTTGCGAAAGCCTTTTCGATGGGTCTTGCGGGGGTCTTTATGGCTTCACCGTCCCCTCTTCAAAGTCCCGGGAAGGGTATGAAGGGATCTTCTTGGAAATGGGGTGGGAAGGGGCCTTAAGGAGGCCCCCTCTTAGAAGCTTCTAAAGAAGCTTCTAAGAAGCTTCTGAGCTTCCACAGGAACAGGGGGAGTCGTGATCCACGTGGCGGACAGCCTGAGATGGCCGTGGTCAGGGCGGCAGCGATGGCGGCTCGTGGCGGTGGCTAGCGGACCGGCAGCTGGCGGCGGACTGGGCGACCTCCTCCTGCTCGGCGACCAGCACGGCGTCCTCTCCTTCAAGCTCTCTCCCACAGTTCCCTCCTCCACAGCTCCTCTCTCCGGCCCCTCCATATGATAGCCTTCTGTCCCTCCAATACTTCAATCCATCGACGTTGCCTCATGTTGAGCTCGTTCTGGGTAAAGTCCATTTGAGGCTCTTATGATCGGTTACTAGAGTAAACTTGTTGCCCAACAGGTAGTGTCTCCAAAGCTTTAGAGCATGGATGACAGCTAATAACTCCAGATCATGAGTGGCATAATTCTTTTCGTGATTCTTCAATTTCCTTGAAGAATATGCTACTGGATGATTTTCCTACATGAGCACATATCTTAAGGCAAGCATGCTAGTATCAGTTACTACCTCTACTCCTTACTGTGGTCTAGAAGTTTTAGGATCGGTGCTGATACCAAACTTTGCTTCAACCTATCGAAGCTAGTTTGTTTGGCAGTTGACCATGCAATGGATGTTTGCTTCCTCAATAATTCTGTCAAAGGTGCTGCAAGCAAAGCATAGTTTTTGATAAAACCCTATACCATCCTGTCAAACCAAGAAAACTACGTATCTCTTTGACGGATACTGGTATTGGTCATTCAAGCACATCTCTGACTTTGGCTCAGTCTACTGAAATTTCTCCTAGATATTTAATCTGACGCTTGAAGAATGCACACTTCTTCATTTTTGCATACAGCTTATGGAACCTCATTGTCTCCAAAACAATCCGTAGTTGGGATTCATGATCTTCTTCCTGTTTAGAATAGATTAAAATGTCATCGAAGAAGACAAGCATGAAATCATCAAGATATGGTCTAAAATATCCTGCATTAATCTATTGAAGGTGGCAGGTGCATTTGTAAGTCCGAATGACATAACCAAGAATTCAAAGTGCCCATATCTTGTATTGAAGGCCGTTTTTGGAATATCCTCATCCTTGATCCTGATTTGATAGTAGCCTGACCTGAGATCAATTTTGGAAAAGATCTTTGCACCTTGAAGATTATCAAGAAGCTCATCTATTCTAAGAACATGATATTTGTTCTTGACTGTTGATTGATTCAACCCACGGTAATCAATACATAGTCGAAGTGTTCCATCTTTCTTTTTCTGGAATAGGACTGGAGCTCCCCATGGTGAACTACTAGGACGGATGTAGCCCTAATCTAGTAGCTGCTTGAGTTGTTCCTTCAACTCAATTGCTTCCGATATAGACATTCTATAGGTCCTCTTCACAATTGGCACAGTTCCTATTACTGGCTTGATCTCATGATCTACTTCTCTTTGAAGTGGGTGTTCTGTTAACTCTTCAGAAACTACGTCCACGTATTCCTTCAGCCAAGTGACCAAATCACTTTTATCAATATTCATAGTCAAGACAATCGTTAATTAAAAAGTTTTATTCCATTCATATCAACATAGCCCTTCCAAGGTACAATTATTTCTTGGGGCGATGGAACAAGTTAATACATTAATTCGAGGAGAATAAGATATTATTGCATTCAGCTACAGGAACTGAGTAGTAGTACGGATTGGGGTCATCGATTTTCAGGAATCGATAGTTCATTGGAAGATTAGGGTATCTTTTCCTTTGATATCCATTCTTCTCATGACGTCCCAAAACCTTGATTCGGTCGGCAGGGATTCTTTGAATCACTTCTCCGTACACATACTTATTTTGGTTAACCCTTTGACCTCCGACTTGTAGGGTCACGTTTGCGTGAGCCTCAACAAAGATGAACAGCTTTACGATCTTCAAATCCTCCATCCACTTGATTCTCTTCAAGTTAATTTGAAGGTACGCAGGTCGATAGGCAGTTAAGTAATAGATCCCTGAAACACCCATCCATCTCTGTTCCATGTACACAGGCGATGGATTCTAAATGCGATCTAGGATGTTCATCATCTCAACCCTCTGTCGATAATCCGTGGAATGTATCGCAGTCATAAACATGACTCGGAACACTAAGAACTTGTTCCATGCTTCGTAATTCTGGAAGACAGTAATCAAAGTAAGGAAATGTTTGGGACACAACATTTGCTTTACTTCTTCTCATTAAAATTTTCTAAAAACAAGTCCTTTGTTGGTTTGCTCTGATACCAACTGTAAGACGTGTCCGGAATGATTCTAGTGGACACGTTACAGGATGTAACCCTGATCTAACAGTTGCTTGAGTTGTTCCTTCAACTCAATAGCTTCTAGTATGGACATTCTATAAGGTCTCTTTGCAATTGGCGCAGCTCCAAGCATTAGCCTTATTTCATGATCAACTTCTCTTGGAGGTGGAAGTTCAGTTAATTCCTCAGGGAATACGTCAGCGTATTCCTTTAGCCAAGAGGGTCCCTCATGAGACTCTTGCCTTTGATCTAATTTGTTGAGTTTGATCAGGTAAACATGTAATCCTTTTCTAACCCCTTTTATGATCCGCGATACTTTGGCTAACTGGATTCTTGGCACTCCTGCCTCACCTTGAGTTGTAACAAACTCTCTTTCACAGTTTCGAAAGGAAACTTGACCCTTTCCACAGTGGATGTGAGCGTCATTAGGCTTAAGCCAATCCATCCCGAGTAGACACTCATGGATACCTAAATTCATGACTCTGAATTTGACTGAGGTTTTCTTTCCTCCCAGAGAGAACTCTTCCTTAGCAGTTTGCCTGGTACAAGTTACCTCACGACCGTTTGCCAATTTCACAAGTAGGGTAGGAGCTTCTACTGTGGCTATTCCTAATCTTTTAGCACACGCTGGTGAGATAAAGGAAAGTGTACTGCCACAATCAATTAAGGTTTTGAAACCTTTACCTTGATAGTCCGACGGTGTTTGAATCACCGAGAACTGGCGATTCGGCCCCTTCTTGTGTAAAGCGGCATGGACTGTCGCTCTTTCGAATTCCGCTTCCATAGTCGGATCTTCCTCTTCTTCTGCTTCACATCTTTGCCTATTGGTAATGCAGGCAGTTCTCCCTCTTCCACGGGTGGCGGCTCCTTGACCGCGGCCTGCACCTTGACGGTGTCCCTCGCTGAGCTTGGGACATTGCCTTTTGAAGTGACCGAGTTCGTTGCAGTGGAAACATTGGAGGTTTCGGCCATTACTGACAGTAGGAACAAAGTTGTTGACGTTATTTGTCCTTGCTTTCTTCCTTTGACCCTGATTGAGACCTTGAACTCTCTTTACTTGGGGTCTGAATGCTCCTCTGTTCGGGTCGCTATAAGACTAATTCTTAATACCCCTTGGTCTAGCTTGCACTTCGTGAATTATAGGTGCCGCTCGAATGAGTGCATCCTGAAGATCTGATGGTCGCATAGATTCGAGACGAGTATTTACAGGTGGATTTAAGCCCGCACAAAATTTGGACACCTGCTGCGTCGTGTCCATTTGTGGCGCATACTTTAAGAGTGAGACAAATTTAGAGTAGTATGCGTCAAGGGTGAGTCCTAACTGTTTTAGCTCATAGAACTCATTCATTTTCTGTGTACAATATGCAGGTGGCAAATATCTCCCCTGCACGGCTTGCTTTAACTTCTCCCAGGTAACGGACCCCTCTGAAGTCCCTTGATCCTTGCACCATTGTTTCCACCATAATCTAGCTTCACCGGTGAGTTTTAATTTGGCGAGCATGGACTGATTGGTAGGAGCAGTACCAGCTGCTTCGAAGTAATCCTCCATAGATTCAATCCAAATTTCAGCATCAAACTGGACGAATCTGCCTTTCCCGTCAAACTCGGGTTGCTTTATCTGCTTGAGGAGGAACTTCTTCTCCTGGATCACAGCAGTACTTGATGTAGGGGGCGAATTTGGAACCTGTACCTGGGGTTGTGCCTGGGTAAAAGTTTTCTTAATGTTATTGTATGATAGTTGACATTAGCTTATCTTTAGTTCAGCTATCTCGTAAATCATGAAGCTACTTAACTTTTCGTAACAACCCTGATGCACAATCGGATATTGATAAAAGAAGTCCTTATTTATATTTACATGGGCGTAGCCTTATACAACATCTCGTGTGATGATAATCCAATCATTACATTTAGTTTGGGGAGAACAACGTTGTATTGGATTTGTCTACAGGAATTGTGTAATAGTAGGGTTTTGGGTCATGGATCTTTAGGAATCGATAATTCATCGGAAGTTTAGGATATCCTTTCCGCTGGAATCCATACTTCCCATGGCGGCCCAACACCTTAATCCTGTCGGCTGGGATTACACGGGTTACTTCCTCATATACATATGAGTTCAATTCAACCCTCCGACCTTGAATATGCAAAGTTGAATTTACGTGAGCTTCCAAAAAAATGAACAGCTTCACGACTTTCAAATCTTCGAACCACTTGATCCTCTTTAGGTTGGTTTGTAGATAAGCGAACCGGTGGGCAGCTATGTAGTAGATTCCTGAAGACCCAGTCCATCTTCGTTCTATATATAAAGGTGATGGATTATAAATCTGCTCCAGGATGTTCATCATTTCAACTCTCTGCCTATAATGCGGAGAATGCATTGCAGTCATAAACATGATCCGGAACACCAAAAACTTGTTCCACGCTTCATAGTTCTGCAAGACAGTATTGTAGATGAGGAAATGTTTGGACAGCAACAATTTCTTTACTTCATTTTATTGAGATCTCACGAAAACAATTCCGTTGTTGGTCGGCTCTGATACCAACTGTAACGTGTCCCCTAGAATCATCTAGGACACGTCTTGGCAGTCCATCGGAAAGGATGTCTAGAAAACTCCCCCCGGCACTCCCATGGAATGTTACGGGTTTTGCAGTCTAGGTCTTCCCGCGTCTGCCACGTAGCGGAAGTATCCTGGCCGTTCCCACTTAGGATTGACCGGAATTAGAGTTTTCCTATTTGGTCATTAGCTAACAACAACTAGCGTCAGACCCAAGCGAACTACTTTACGCAGAAACGCCAGGTCCGAAGCGGGTTCACGCTACACTTGGTTCAAGGAGAATGGGAAACGAGAGGGATGCAAGGCTCAACCTCTTTGCCATAAGGCATAGTCCCATTCCGTTTCCCTAAAACAACGTAAATCGGGTAAGACGTAACTCTAGGTTATCGCTCTCATTATTCGCTTTGATAATGATGATCATCCCGCTGTTCTTCGAGATTTTTGAGAAAAGTTCCCGGCTAACCGGGACCACCCAACCGTAGGATGGACCCATGGCCCATCCTCCGCACTTTCCTCAGTTTGTTTTAGTTATGTAATTATCTAACACATTTAATTTGACATATAGCAATCAGCTTCTTTAATTAATCCTGTTAAGCACTGGTTCCTTCACGTAATCTTATCACGTGACATAGAAAAATAATATCAGACAAATTCTTTATTATCATTTCATCATTTTATCTTTGAAATACAATGAGTTCCGCCCGTAGGCTTGTCCATAATCCGCCTGAAGGCTCATCCAGTAATCCGCTAGGGATCACTATTCCAAGCTTCTGCCCATAGACTAGTATGCGGGCCTCGAGATCCAATCCCGAGTCACGTTAGCCTCTTGTGCAGGACCCGGAAGGCGAGGGATTTACGGCCAGAGCCCCCCCTGGCACCCAAGCATCCTCCTGCTCCAAGTAGAGCTCAACGGAAAGACCTCTCGCGGCGGGTTCAGTCCATGTTCCCGGCACGGTCAACAACCCCCTTGGTTAGGGTCAGGCAGGCAGTCGGGGGTAACTGAAGCTGCCTCTCCCTTCAGGCCTTCAACCTGAAGCATTTATATATCTTTTCATCCTTTAGTTCCTTGAGCAAACAATGCAAACAGTGCTTTCTAAACTGTTACAAGCACAATCAATTCCAGTGGTTGTTTATTTGGCAAACTGTTAAGGAGTGAATCCTTCTCTCTGAATGCATCCAGCATTCGATCCGGAATCAATTGCAACTTGGCAAGATTCCTATTGTCCTTGGGTTAGGGTCATACCCTGTTAACCCAACTTAACCAATACCTTAGGTTTTATTAATAGTAAATCTCGGCGGCCATATCGCTTTAATTTATTGATTAATCATTTGCGTCCAAGCAAATACCTAACTTCCCTTAACTTGGCAAATTTCCCCTAATGAGGGCGAAGTAACAGGATGACTACCCATCCCCTTGCAAGTTAAACGTAATAGGATGACTACCCATCCCCTTGCAAGTTAAACTCGCGCAAGAACCTGCCAACCTCATTCCAAGGAATGGCAAAACTTTCTTGTGATCAAACCACAAGGCTATGTGACGTTGCAACTTGTTGCACAAGTGTTGCCTCCATTCCAAGAGATCATTTCACCTATTGAATGGTGTTTTCTGGTCAAGAATTATGATTAGACTCGAAGTAGGATTTAGGGTGTCTTCTCACTCATCCCAATCCTAATTGCACTAGACCGACAACGTTCGGTCCTAGGGATTCCAACTCAATCCAAGTTCTAGCACTAGGTCGAATGATCCTTAGGGTAGAAACCCTAGATCATTATTTGCGTGCGCGTCCCATTGGCTCAATTTTTCGGGAAGGTGGGTAGGACCTTTGGGTTTGAGGACTTCGACTTGGTGTCCAAGTACGTTACTTGGCTACATCTCTAACGTGCCAAGCCCTAACTAGTACTTGAGGTTTTTATTGAATCGGCTAGCTATGCCTATACGAAACCCTAGCAGTCATGATACCACAAATGACTTGGGTAAATTGACCTACTTGTCTTTGACAAGGACAATTCTTTCCTAGAGATGATATACTTGGTCTAAAGTAGAAAAATAGTTGCAAAATGTTACAATACACGTAAACATGTAATTCATTACTTCCACGCACCATAAGATCCGCAATAGCCCTATCCCTTTTTTGTTAAAGTCAAAAGGCAAGATAATTTGAAGAATAACCTACATAGGGCTTACTAGGATTTAAATCAAGGGATAACACCTACAACCTTGTGTCTAAGTATTTGCATTTCATGTTTTTATAAGCCATGCAATCATTCCTAAATACTACATGATGAAATGAAATTTGCGAAAGTATAAGTGCGACCCTTAGATACAACAACATTGTGAATGAAGTTCATGCAATACTAAGGCAAGTGTCGATTTAATCTATTTGCAAGCATCATTTCCCATGCAACTTATATAAGATCGGGGTTCTTTTTCATGCCGTGCAACAGAAATTAACACTTTCCTCATGCGAATCCTAACGAAGGGAGTTATTGCAAAAATACTCCTTTCCTTCATGACCAATGCACTTAACAATTTCCTTTTTAACCCTAGGCAATATGTGGCTTTCTTTTAAAAATGCACGACAAAAAAATTTACTATTAAGGTCGTAAGATGGATGGACAAATAGCGTTTATATTGAAAATACCAAATTTTTTTTCCAATTGCATTTAACTAGGCTAGGTGAATTTGAACATGCATGGGTGCTTCTTAATCCGTGGAATCATCATGCTTAATGCATTACTTTAGTATGAAATCACAATAGAAAAAAGAAACCTGGGTTTGTGGGCTCGGGGATATGTCCACTTGAATGCTAGGAGAAGAACCTCCCGCAGGCGCGCCTTGCGACTTCTTGGGAGCCATCGATAGCGTGCTTACGGACTTCCGGTTTGCCTTTACCCTTACGCGATCGATGATTCTTCTCCAACCATTGTGAGCCGCTTCAAGATCTTTTCCCCTTTTCCCTTGTACGCCAGAGATTCCTTCCAAAGCACGGATCCTTGAGAGTACCGGCTTGCGGTTTTCAAGGCTTATGGAAGGCCCGGTTTTAAAACCGAAAAGCCCGCGTAGGACCAAGGCTTATGGCTTTAACCTTAGAAGCTTCTTAAAGAAGCTTCTAAGAAGCTTCTGGAGATCAGCACGACGTCAGGGGGGGCGGATGAAACCCAATGATTGGGAAGGCGTCGAGGACAAGGGAGAGTACTCGATGGCGATGGCGAGGATGGGCGGCGGCCTGGTGGTCTCCAGCAAGGCGGCATCGTCCTCACGACGGCTCCCCAGCAGGACAGCGACTCCCCCCTCCTCTCTCTACACAGCCTCTGGCCTACGATGGTAGTAGCAGCCTTCGTCCCTTCCCTCCACGCAGCATAGAGGGTGTATATATAGGCATGGGGGGGGAGAAGAGCTCCACCACGTGGCCCCCCCCTGCATGGGTTCCCCCCTCCCCATGCACTTCACGACTCCATCAAGTCCCATCCCCCCACACTCCCTTTTCTCCAGCCGTGCATCGGCTGGGAAAAAAGGGATAAAATTAAAAAAAATTGCCTTGATAATATTCAATTTTCCCCTCCCAAGAGGGTGTTTACGTGTGACTTGCGGGTTTGAACTTTCGGGTTTGCTTTGCCAATGCGGAGGTCCCGATTTCTCGCGTGCAGGTCACAGGTTACATTGCCGGCAATTTCAATATGTGAGATAACCTTTGCACAAGGTTTACGCAGTGTGCGGGAAGTCAATATTCACGGGTGGGAATATTACACTCTCATCCCAATAAAATTTATGCCCCTTTCGAAGAAGCTCATATAAACAATCTGCTATGTGTGCAAAATGGGGTATCCAAATCATGTAAAACGCACAGGCTCCAATGAATCTCCATACCTCTGAAGTGGTAGAACAATACTTCATAATCTTTCCTATAGCATCCACCTTCTCAAGTGAAGGTTTCCTGCCATAATACCCACGTATGTCCAACAATGACAACCTTAGTTACTCCAAAAACAGATTTCTGTCCCGATAGTGTTAAATTCACTTCTTCTAACCTTGCCAAAATCTTTTCACAAGTTGCATTATGATCAGCCACAAAGTATCTGCATCCCTGCTCATTTAGATTCTCATTCTTCTCTTCTTCTGCACACCCCTTAATGGGCACATCATCGAAGAAAAACATGGTAAGTTGAGGTACGTACTCACAAAAGAACCTTATGCATGGCATTCATCATATGCACAACAGAATTAGTGGCACCTTGAGGCAAGGTACACATCCTGACAAGCCCAATAGGAGTTCTCATAGTGGTTATGTCCCTGCTTTCCAAAGCTAGCTGAAACTGATCATATCCCGAATACAAATCACCTAAAGAATAGATGGCATGTCCAGCAAATGCTTCTGCAAACTCATCCACAACTAGACCTATACCAACATTCCTGATAGTAACTCTGTTTACTGGTTGCATGTCCTGTATAAATCGGAGAGTACCATTCTTCTTTGGAACCGTAAACCACCTATTTGAGTATGGTGCAGATGATGGCTCTAGGATTCCCATCATGATTTTCTCATTCAACAAGTCAATTAACTTTGGCAGGTGTGCCCTAGGCACTAGAATAGGTCGGAGGTTCCATGGAACATGAGGAATAGTAAAGATCACCATAGGGACAACAACATCTGGATTTACACATCCAATCTCATGCGAGAAAAAAGCAAAACCCCTTCCATGTTGCTTAAACATATCCTAAAAGCACTGCATACTGAGGGTAGCAAGAAATCACCATTTCCAATTTTTAATTCAGCAAGAGTCTCTGCTGAAAATTTATGACCTATATGCTCTGGATTCCTCAAAATTGGCTGCTTGGCAGCCCTCTCTATTTGCTGATCACTGTCAGGTGGAAGCGGTCCAGCTACAAGCTTCACCTTTTTATCCACAATCTTGTATTTTGTGTCACCCCTGGCCTCATTATAATCCTCTGCATTACTCAAATCTTGTTGTAAATCAACAATTCTGCACTCTGGTTGGTTGAATATCCTTAGCTCTTTGCGCTATGGACTGCATAAGAACAGCCCTAAACTGTGGATGTTGAAATATTTCAATAGTAAACACTATTGGTTGAAAGTTTTCAACCCTCTGTTTCTTTGTAGGATGAAACTCTGTTTGCTAAATTTCTTCAACACTCAACACTTTTTGCTGAGTCACCTGAGCCTTTGACTCTATCTATGACACAAAATCTGAAATTTCATGAAACATATCCAAGGACTACACTGATACATTACTGTGATAACTCTGCATATCAATTTTGAGCATATTTTCCATCTTTGTTATCATATCTGCACAAACCATACTATCATACATCCCATCTATATGCTCATCATCCTCTAAAATACCTGCATTTTATATTTTTTCTCCTTCCTACATATGTACTGCCTGGCAGCTCTAGGAAACTTAGAAATCTTCTGATAACTCATCAAACTATTTGCTGAAATTCCAACAAAATTGGGAAGAAAACACTACTGCCAAGAGGCGAGAACTCCAATATCCTCTGCTTTGTACCACTGTTGTCTCGTGGGACAGCGGTACCTAACGGAAACCCAAATCCTTCACAGTAGGTAGAGGTGCATCTTGAAGAGTATCCCTGTTTCTAGCATGATTTACACACACAGTCATAAACTAGACTACTCTCATACCATTTTTACTATGAATCCGTGCATAAGAAGATCCATTATCCATTACTTTCGTCTCCATGCGCATCTCTGTGATGAATGGCTATCTTAGGATTATGGCGTAAGAGCATGAATCCTACACAAAGAAATGGAAATCCTCCTCAACATCTCCAATAGAAATCCTGACACTGGGACAGGCAGCATACAAATCACCTGAGTATTTTTGGTGGCTCTCATATGCCACCCATGCTCTGCATTCATAGGCCATCTATTACTTTCATAAAATCCACGAACTATGAGATTAATCTCTGAACCATGATCCACCAAAGCAACATAAGGCATCTATTTCTCTCCAATTTTTACCATTGTTTCTGTAGTTGCCCTAGCTCAATGACTCCGCGAAAAGTGACTTCACGGTACCAAGATAGACTCATTAGTTTTAGCATAATGCATAGGTTGAACCCTCTTCTTTGTCTGCGTAAAAACAGAAGCTTTTTCAACCATAACCTCATCCTCATCCTCATCCTCATCCAACTCCCCAATCAAAACTCCTTGTGTATTACTAGTAGGCAATGCATGTCTTTTTCTCTTCAAGACTTCTTGGAACTGATCTTGAAACTCTCTTTTCGAGATGGCCAAAATCTAAGAAATAGTAAAAGTCATCTCATTGCCAAGTATCTTTTCATTAAAGATATTCTTCATGTCCGTAGATGTCTCAATATTGGACATCAATCTAAAACCTAGTTGCTTTCTCTCTCTAGGCTCTTGCCTCTTTCCTTTCTTTTGAGCATCTTCCATCTGTCATTCTGGCCCTGGTCTCAAAGACGGCCCTGTAGTAGGTGGAGTAACAAACTCATCCCCTCTATTCTTTTTAGTTACATTTGGATTCTCTTCATTCCTCTTACGCTTCTCCTCAACAAGTACATCTGCTCCCTGAGGCTTAGCCAAGTAGGCATAAATAGTGTACCTGTCAACAGGCGAATCCCAACCTGTCTCAGATCTGATGCTAGAACTTGCACTAGTCAAAACAGTCTGCTGAATTTTCCCCTTGTTTGCCATCTCCATAGCATAGGTCCATAATGCTGACTAACTCTCTGAACCTTTCTCAATCTAGACTCCATATGCAGAAGCATCTCCTCTAGCTGCCACTTAAGAAGTACATGCAGCCATATCATCTACTAATTTGTTCATTCCGCCTTTCCCAAAATTAGTAGCAAGCGGAGCTCCTGCTTCAGTAAACCAGATCTTGCCATCTTGTCCCCAAAATACCAAATTCTTCCTCCTTGCATCTTGAAAAGATTCACAATCCCTGCAATGCTGATGGTCTGTACTATCACACCAAATACATATTCGATCTCTCCTAGGTGCACTAGGAGCACTTCTAGGTGCACTAAGACCACTAGAAGAAATAGTAGGCACAGTCGAAGCAAACTGCTCTTTCCAATTTCCCACCAATTCTACTTTAACTGACTCAAGTGTCAAATCCGTTATGCCTTTGATTATGTCATCATGAGAGGAAGGAATCTACAGAACGGATGATTTTGGAGCAGAAGGAGCCAACATCGATCTTGGAACAAAAGGAACAACAGGATTAGAAATAGTAGGCATTAGCATAGGCCAAGAAACTGGCTGAGGAAGAGAAGAAATGACAGGGGTAGAAGCAGACATAGGAGCAGAAGATGGCGTCGGTGTCATGGATCCATTCTGTAAGCGGGTCTTCCATATCCGCTTCTTGGTCAAAGTCAAGGCTGCATCCTGGGCATCTTGCGAATCTGTTTTAAGACCCATAGGCTTCGTACGATCCTCAAGAACCTCTCCTAATTCTTCCTGAAGAGCAAGATCTATAGCTTGCAAGAAAATCTCAACTTTCTCAACATCCAATGCTCTTTGTTCAATGGCATCAAGCTGACTATACCTCTCTTCAAATTCTCGTATCAATTCTGAAGCAGCTAGACCTTTGTTTGGCATGTAGATCCACTCTCGGAATGACTGCCGTGTAGACATCCCAAAGTCCTCAAGAAAATACTCCTCTTTTAGGGCCTTCTTAAAATCTTGCCAATGCAAATTTTGAAGGAAAATATCAATCACTTTTACCCTCAAGGCAAGTGTGACAAGGTGAAGGAAATATTTACTCACAAGTCCTGTTGGTACTCCAAAAAATCCCATCTAAATCTCATACGTCTTCAAATAAGCTGATACATTACGGCCATCAAATAGGTTCTTTTCATTTTCAATTTCTTCAGTCGCCTTAGTCGCGCTGATTGCATTCTCTTTCTTCAAATATAGTTGCCTTTGCTGAGACAACTGTTGTTGATACAATTACTCCTGCTGCTGCATATACAATCTACTGATTTTGAAGTTGCATATACATAGACATATTCTACAAAATCTGCTTTAAATCATCTCTAGAAGTACTTGAAGCAGAAGTCGATGATGAAGCTGAAGTAGAGGACAAAGCAGGAATCGTAGAAGAGGTTGAAACTGATGCTGAAGTATCTCCCATCCTGAAATTTAAATGCGACGCTTTCACGTCGGGTTCACCAAAGATGTCGAAGGGTTTTCGAAAGCAAAGTCGCAACCACAAAGGTTCTTGAGAAATTCCAAGATAGAAGATCAATCAAGCAAGATCAAGCTATGTAGGACAACCTATCTATTCTCTAGGCTCGCACATCTAGCATACATATCAACAAGAGCACCTCCAACGAAAAGATCCAACTCCAAATTACTTTCAAGAATATGATTATAGATGTTTTTGCAGATACCTTGAATCATGAAATGATGGTGAGATAAGCTACTACTCTTAGAGGCCTGTATGTGGCTTTGGGAAAGGCTATGGTTATTCCCTCACAATGTTGGAATGATGATGTCACAGTGAGTCCAGTGGCAAAAGCTATTGCCTCTTCTCTTTCAATCCTCTTTCTTAACAACTTGCAACATGATGGTTGTGTTGGGTCCTCATCATCATCATCCGAATCTTCAATGTTAGTCAAGTGTAGATACCACTTTTGAAGCAACTAGTGCACTTTTGTGGAATTCTGCACCTAGTTTTGATACCCCAATGGAAACAAAGACTGCAAAGATGGAAGAAGAGAGCTCTGAACTCAAAGTAGGTGGATAGGCATGGCTTTTAGAGACTCTACATAACTATGCCAGGTTGCTGGAATATCTGGTGACATCCTCCACCCTATTGGTTCTTTTGCTATGGCACAACTTTTAATTCAACCTGTGAGTTTGAGTATCTGCATATGAGAAAATCTTGGTCTGCAACAGTTTTTCATCAATGTAGTACACACCAGGCCCTATTGCCCTGCAATCATACATGGCTTTTATGCTTTTCTTCCATTTTCTTTTGCTTCTTTTTCTCAAGCTCAAAACGAATTGCCGCTGAAGTAGCTATTTTTCTTCCATACAGAAAGCACTTCTATTGGCGTCACCAACAAGTCTATAAGAAAAATTACCATGACATCTGAGTCTAGATGCGAACTTTTGCAAAAGAGATCCACACACATCAATACATTGAGCTTGATTTGCATTTGCATGTCCTAAGAAAATTTTGAAACCATTGAACCCACTATTGATTTGACCAATCCTTTTGGGTTCTTCCTCTAGTAATATGTAAAGAGCTACTGCCTCTGCAAATGCAACACCTTCCTCTGTGACTTTTTCCCTTTCTTCTTCTCAACAACCACAGGAGCTCCTTCAAGTAAGTTTGTTACAATATTTCTCTTCACAACTTGCTTGCTAAGATCACTGCCAGTATCAGTAGCACTTTTGGCTTTGCTAGGATTAGCAGTCTCTAGCTCACTGGCACTTTCACTGTAGCTATCATTGTCACTGTCACTGTCGCTATCACTGCTCTAGCTACCACTATCACTATCACTGTAATCACTCTCTGAACTCCACTTATTTCGTCTCCTAGATTTTTTGCTTCTTCGACTTCGTTTTCTATCTTTATGCTTCCTCCTCCTCTTCAAATGCTTTCTTCTTCCCCTTCTAGAGTACTTTCTCTTCCAACATCTGCGATCATCTTCACTTGAGGAGCTGACTTTTGATGACAACGTCTCATAATCTGAGCTACTATCTGAACTATCATCTGAACCAAAGCTTTCAGAGTCTGAATCAGAGTAGTATCTTCTTTTCTTCCTCTTGCGCGCGTAGAATCACAGTCGGGGATTTGAATTTTCTTGCGCGTGGGATTGCCTTTTCCTTGGTACAATAGGGCCTCCATAAAAGCTGTCTCCAGGGAAAGAGAGAGAGAGTCACCATAGCTATCGTTGCTTTTTCTTTCGGCTCCCCTGACGTCTGTCCCCCCAGGCCTACAACACACCTCCTTTTCCCCCCAGAAAAGCAGCCTCCTCCCACAATAGCTATGCTGGGTAGACCAATTATGCGGTAATTAGAGTTCAAACAAAACAGATTTGAACCGAAACTTCTCCTCGGCCGTAGAAAATATTAAGGTCTTAATAGTTCTGACAAAGATGAAAATGAAAATTCTAGCAATGACACGTGTGTTTAGTTAACAATAGTTGTTGTTGCTTAGAATAGCAGCAAAGATGGCACAAGACACACTTTCCGAAATGGCTTAAGTATTATGCCTGTGCGGGCTTCCCACTTATTGCAATATGATGATGCTAAACATAAAATCCATGTTAATGCCCTACTATTAGCAACTCCTCTAGGCAATGCTTGAGCAATAGCCCTCCTGGAATTGCAGTCCGTAATGATCACAAGCTTGTAGTGCACAGCTTCATAGAATGTCCTGAAATCGTAATGTCCAATCCTTCCACTTCATCAAGTATATACATAATTGCACCAACTACTCTTCTACGAAGGGTGGTATTATGGTAGGTTGTATGAAATCGACGATGTACCATTGCACCTGTAACTCCTGGATAATTTAGATCAAGATGCTTAAAATACAGATCTTACATCCAGTTTTGAATACTATTCTCTTGCATTCCATGGAAAGCAATCACAATTGCATTTAAGTCTTCAGCAAGCCCGACATAAGCCTATAGACAGTGTTGAACATCAACTATCAGCTCCACCAATCTGAAACCATTGGTGTAGCCATCACACCTAGAGCAATTCCAAGCAATGAGAGAATCCAAATCATTGACATACACCACAGAAGCGTACTCCACAAGTACTTGAGCAAGTATATGTTTGTAGTGAAAACCATCATCATAGTCATGAACCCTTGTAAGTTCCAATTCTCATCCACCTAGAACAGTTGGCACCAGGCCTAACAGAAAGAAGCAGCACACAGCCTTCCATATGGCTGACCTGATGAGGCACTCCACGCATTTGAATTCATCGACAGAGTGATTGTTCCTTCTTTTCGCTTGGGAATTTGAAGCCAAGAAAAGCCATAGAAGACATCACATGCCCACCATTGTTGAAGGAGGATCTATCAGGTGCAACCCTAGAGCTGAAAGGAAAGGCAGCAGAAGACCCCTCTCTCTACTATATTGCCCACGCAAAACAAAATGCAAACACAACGACTAAGTATGTACAAAGTAACAAATGTCACACAGACAACCTCGGATGCACAGTAGTACAACATCCATCATTTTCGTTAAGATCCACGAACAGATCAATCTCTTCATTGACTATTTTCGGTATATTAGCAAGGTTATCTGTTATATCATCTGTCTCTTCTACTGGAGTTTCTTCTCGTTGCTCTTCTCTTGCAAATTCTTCCAATGCATAATACTCATCATCTCTTTTCTTGAAAATCTTGATTCTTTTTCTGGCAATGGGCACTCTAAGCACTCTCCCATCCAATTCTGTCAGCTCATATGTTCCATTGTCAAAGACATGTCTGACTATGTACGGCCCAAACCATCTTTTCACCATCTTCCGAAGTGCAGTATGCTGATTTTCAAGGCTGCTATCAAAGACTAATACCTAGTCTCCCTTTCTATTGCTCTAGGCCGCAAGCGATGCCTACTATCAAACCTCTCCTTATTTCTTAGTCTAGCAACTTTCAACCTGTCAATAGCGAGTTGAATATCCTCTAGTCTTCTCTCCAACTCCCGAATCCGAAGAGCTAAGAGCTCCTCTCTCGTCAAATCCTCCTGCCAAGGTAAAACTGACCAAGTCAAAGCATAAGTCTCATTCGGCATAACCGGTTTCTCACCATACATCAACTCTATGGACATATATCCTGTGGTAACACTGTGAGTCGTACGATCAGCCCACAAAGCAAATGGTAGAAGTCTCGGCCATTCTCCAATCCATCCTTTGCATGCTTTGGCTAATGGTTTCACTTTCGGTGGATGCCCTCTTTCACTCTTCCCATTTCCCTCTAGATTTTATGCTGTGGTTAGAGCCAACTTGATTCCTAGTTGAGAGAAAAACTCCCTAGCTTCATCTACATCCAATTCACTGCCATCTGCAATGATCTTACCAACATATCCATACCTGCAGAAAATTTCTTCTAATGAGAACTTACACACTGTACTAGTGGTCTTTGTTCTCAAAGGTCTGCTCTCAACATGATTGGTAAGATCCTCTCTAGCCAATACAATATATATCATTTGCCATAGACCCATCGCCATAGTAACCAAGTCAACTACCAACTTATAATGAATGCATAGCGGATAGGTCGGATGAAGCTCATCTCGATGACGCACTATGGAATACATCTGATAGTCTCTACAAGTCTCTACAAAGTGAGAAACATCTTTGTATATGCCTTTCCACCAATATTTTTCCTTGATTTTCTCATAAGTAGCCCACACTCCTCTATGACCAGCCCCAAGGACTCTCATGAAACTCTCTCATCACCTGTAACTGGGTCTCTTTATCGCAGACAACCCGCAAGGGTAATCCTCCTCTTTTCTTCGAGTGCTTCCAAAGAAATCCGTCCTTGAGAAAATAACCATAGGCTTTTCTTCTTATCTTCTTGAACTCTTCATCTGTCCATTCATCTCTTTTGCTTAGTGTACTAAGGTACTTGCCAATCTGCAACCAATCTCCAACATAGAGTTCTTCTATGAAAGCCACAATATCATAGACATGGCAAACACGATCAACCATAGCGGCTTAAATTTCTGCATCATCCTCTTCTGCAAGTAGTGTCTCCTCATCATCATATATGGCTCTAGACAGCATATCGACCACTGGATTATCTTTTCCTGCTATGTGTTTAAATTCTGGATTTAATGACTTGATGTATGCAATCCATCTCAACATAGCTATATCCGGAGTAGAGCAACTGGTAATCATACCTATCAATGGCAAGCAATCTGTCTCTATCACAACTAAGGCTCCAATAACGTACTCCTTGTCACGTTTGAGAGCCGTAACAATTCCAAGTAATTCCCTTTTGATTTTCGGATACCTCCTCTGTCTCTCGTTTAGGAAATTTTCCCCAAACCAAATATCATACATGTTTCCATCTGCATCATCTTAATCCACAGCCCAACATATGCCAATTGGAACACTGTCAACTGTCAATACAATAGGCCTTCCGCAATTATAATCTGCTTTCCTAAGAGTTGGAGCAATCTACAATAACTTCTTTAAATTCCGCATGGCTCTAGTGTGGCTCTCATCCCAATAAAATTTCTGTCCCTTTCAAAGAAGGTGATGTAAACAATCTACTATGTGTGCAAAATGGGGTATCCGAATCATGTAAAACACACAGGCTCCAATGAATCTCCGTACCTCTAAAGTGGTACAACAATACTCCATAATCTTTCCTATAGCATCCACCTTCTCAGGTGAAGGCTTCCTGCCATAATACCCACACATATGTCCAACAATGACAACCTCATTTACTCCAAAAATAGATTTCTGCCTTGATAGTGTCAAATTCACTTCTTCCAACCTCGCCAAAATCTTTTCACAAGCTGCAATATGATCAACCACAAAGTATCTGCATCCCTGCTCATTTAGACTCTCATTCTTCTCTTCTTCTGCACACCCCTTAATGGGCACATCATCCAAGAAAGGCATGGTAAGCTGAGGTATGTACTCACGAAGGACCTTATGCATGGCATTCATCATATGCACAACAGAATTAGTGGCACCTTGAGGCAAGGTAAACATCCTGACAAGCCCAATAGAAATTTTAATAGTGGTTATGTCCCTGCTTTCCAAAGCCAACTGAAACTGACCATATCCCGAATACAAATCACCTAAAGAATAGATGGCATGTCTAGCAAATGCGTTTGCAAACTCATCACAACTGGACCTACACCAACATTCCTAATAGTAACTCTGTTACTGGCTTCATGTCATGTATAAATTGGAGAGTACCATTCTTCTTTGTAACTATAAACCACCTATTTGAGTATGGTGCAGATGACGGCTCTAGGATTCCCATCCTGATTTTCTCATTCAACAAGTCAATTAACTTTGGTAGGAATGCCCTAGGCACTGGAATAGGTCGAAGGTTCCATGGAATATGAGGAATAGTAAAGATCAACATAGGGGCAACAACATCTGGATTTACACATCCAATATCATGTGAGAAAAAAGCAAACCCCCTTCCATGTCGCTCAAACATATCCTGAAAGCACTGCTTCTTTGAGGGGAGCAAGAAATCACCATTTTCAATTTTTAATTCAGCAAGAGTCTTTGCTGAAAATTTATGACCTATATGCTCTCGATTCCTCAAAATTGAGTGCTTGGCAGCCTTCTCTATTTGCTGATCACTGTCAGGTGGAAGCGGTCCAGCTACCGGCTTCACCTTCTTATCCACAGTCTTGTATTTCTTGTCAATCCTAGCTTCATTATAATCCTCTGCATTACTCAAATCTTGCTGTAAATTAGCAATTCTGCACTCTGCTCTATGGATTGCATAAGAACAACCCTAAACTCTGGATACTGAAATATTTCAGCAGTAAACTCTATTGGCTGAAAGTTTTCAGCCCTTTGTGTCTCTGTAGGCTGATCATCATCAGCTAGAAACTCTGTTTGCTAAATTTCTTCAACGGTCAACACTTTTTGTTGAGTCACCTCAGCCTCTGACTCTATTTGTGACACAAAATCTGAAATTTCATGAAACATATCCAGGGACTGCACTGATACATTATTGTGACAACTCTGTATAACAATTTTCAGCATATTTTCCATCTCTGTTATCGTATCTGCACAAACCATACTATCATACATCCCATCTATATGCTCATCATCCTCTAAAATACCTACATTTTTCAAATTTTTCTCCTTTCTACATATGTACTACTTGGCAGCTCTAGGCAACCTAGAAATCTTCTGACAACTCATCGAACTATTTGTTGAAATTCCAACAAAATTGAAGGAGAAAACACTACTGCCAGGAGCCTAGAACTCCAATCTTCTTTGCTCTGTACCAACGTCGTCTCACGGGACAACGGTACCTAATGAAAACCCGAATTCCTCACAGTGGGCAAAGGTGCATCTCGAACAGTATCCCTGTTTCTAACATGATTTACACACACAGTCATAAACTAGACTGCTCTCATACCATCTTTACTACGAATCCGTGCATAAGCTGATCCATCATTACTTTCGTCTCCATGTTCATCTCTGTGATGAATGGCTGTCTTAGGATTATGGGGAAAGAGCATGAATCCTGCACAAAGAAATGGAAATCCTCCTCAACATCTCCAATAGAAATCGTAACACTGGGACAAGTAGCATACAAATCACCTACAATATTGTTGGTGGCTCTCATACACCACCCATGCTCTGCATCCATAGGCCATCTATTACTTTCATAAACTCCACGAACTATGAGATTAATCTCTGAACCATGATCCACCAAAGCAACATAAGGCACCTTTTTCTCTCCAATTTTTACCATTGTTTTTATAGTTGCCCTAGCCCAATGACACCGCGAAAAGCAAATTCATGGTACGAAGATAGGCTCATCAGTTTTAGCATAATGCATAGGCTGAACCCTCTTCTCTGTCTGCGGAAAAATAGAAGCATTTTTAACCATAACCTCATCCTCATCCTCATCCAACTCCCCAATCAAAACTCCTTGTGTATCAGTAGTAGGCAATGCATGTCTTTTTCTCTTTAGGACCTCTTGGAACTGATCTTGAAACTCTCTTTTCGAGATGCCCAAAATCTCAAAAATTGTAAAAAGTCACCTCACTGCCAAGTATCTAATCATTAAAGATTTTCTTCATGTCCGTAGATGTCTCAATATCGGACAACAATCTGAAACGTGGCTGCTTTCTCTCTCTAGGCTCTTGCCTCTTTTCTTTCTTCTGAGCATCTTCCATCTATCATTCTGGCCCTAGTCGCAAAGATGGCCCTGCAGTAGGTGGAGTAACAAACTCACCCCCTCTAGTTTTTTTAGCTGCATTTGGATTCTCTTCATCCCTCTTACACTTCTCCTCAACAAGTACATCTGCTCCCTAAGACTTAGCCAAGTAGGCATAAATAGTGTACCTGTCAACAGGCGAATCCCAACCTGTCTCAGATCTAATGCTAGAACTTGCACTAGTCAAAACAGTCAGCTGAATTTTCCCCTTGTTTGCCGTGTCCATAGTATAGATCCATAATGTTGACTAACTCTCTGAACCTTTCTCAATTTGGACTCCATATGCAGAAGCATCTCCTCTAGCTGCCACATAAGAAGTACGCGCAACCATGTCATCTACTAATTTCTTCATTCCGCCTTTTCCAAAATTGGTAGCAAGCGGAGCTCCTATTTCAGTCAACCAAATCTTGCCATCTTCTCCCCAAAATACAAAATTCTTCCTCCGCGCATCTCAAAAAGATTCACAATCCCTGCAATGCTGATGGTCCATACTATCACACCAAATATATCTTCTATCTCTCCTAGGTGCACTAGGAGCACTCCTATGTGCACTAAGAGCACTAGAAGAAATAGTAGGCACAGTCGAAGCAAACTGCTCTTTCAAATTTCCCACCAATTCTGCTTTAACTAACTGTAGTGTCAAACCGACAGAGCGGATGATTTTGGAGCAGAAGGAGTCGGCATCGGTCTTGGAACAGGAGGAACAACATGATTAGAAATAGTAGGCACTGGCATAGGTCAAGAAACTGGCTGAGGAAGAGAAGAAATTATAGGGGTAGAAGCAGACATAGGAGCAGAAGACGCTGGCGGTGTCATGAATCCATTCTGTAAGCGAGTCTTCCATATCCGCCTCTTGGTCAAAGTCGAGACCGCATCCTGGGCATCTTGCCAATTTATTTTAAGACCCATAGGCTTTGTGCCATCCTCAAGAAGCTCTCCTAATTCTTCTTGAAGAGAAAGATCTGCAGCTTGCAAGAAAAGCTCAACTTTCTCAACATCCAATGCTTTTTGTTCAATGGCATCAAGCTGACTATACTTCTCTTCAAATTCTCGTATCAATTCTAAAGCAGCTAGAACTTTGTTTGGCATGTAGACCCACTCTCGGAATGACCGCCGTGTAGCCATCCCAAAGTCCTCAAGAAAATACTCATCTTTCAGGGCCTTCTTAAAATCTTGCCAATCCGAATTTTGAAGGAAAGGATCAGTCACTTTTACCCTCAAGGCAGGTGTGACAAGGTGAAGGAAATATTTACTCATAAGTCGTGTTAGTACTCCAAAAAATCCCATCTTAATCTCATACGTCTTCAAATAAGTTGATATATTACGGCCATCAAATAGCTTCTTTTCATTTTCAATTTCTTCAATCGCCTTAGTCACGCTGATTGCATTCTCTTGCTCCGAATATAGTTTCCTTTGCTGAGATAACTATTGTCGATGCAACTGCTACTACTGCTGCATATACAATTGTGTCTGCTGATTTTGAAGCTGCATATACATAGACATATTCTTCAAAATCTGCTTTCAATCATCCGTAGAAGTACTTGAAGCAGAAGTCGATGATGAAGCTCAAGTAGAGGACAAAGCAGGAATCGTAGAAGAGGCTGAAACTGATGCTGAAGTATCTCCCATCCTGAAATTTAAATGCGACCCTTTCACATTGGGTTCACCAAAGATGTCGAAGGGTTTTTGAAAGCAAAGTCGCAACCACAAAGGTTCTTGAGAAATTCCAAGATAGAAGATCAATCAAGCAAGATCAGGCTATGCAGGACAACCTCTCTGTTCTCTAGGCTCCCACATCTAGTATACATATCAACAAGAGCACCTCCAACGAAAAGATCCAACTCCAAACTACTTTCAAGAATATGATTATAGATGTTTCTGCAGATACCTTGAATCATGAAATGATGGTGAGATTAGCTACTACTCTTAGAGGCCTGTATGTGGCTTTGGAAAAGGCTATGGTTATTCCCTCACAACGTCGGAATGATGATGTCACAGTGAGTCCAGTGGAAAAGCTATTGCCTCTTCTCTTTCAATCCTCTTTCTTAACAACTTGCAACATGATGGTTGTGTTGGGTCCTCATCATCATCATCCGAATCTTCAATGTCAGTCAAGTGCAGATACCACTTTTGAAGCAATTAGTCAACTTTTGTGGACTTCTGCACCAAGTTTTGATACCCAATGGAAACAAAGACTGCAAGGATGGAAGAAGAAAGCTCTGAACTCAAAGTAGGTGGATGGGCATGGCTTTTAGACACTCTACATAACTATGCCAGGTTGCTGGAATATCGGGTGACATCCTCCACCCTATTGGTTCTTTTGATATGGCACAACTTTTAATTCAACCTGTGAGTTTGAGTATCTGTATATGAGAAAATCCTGGTCTGCAACATTTTGTCATCAATGTAGTACACACCAGGCTCTATTGCCCTGCAATCATACATGGCTTTTATGCTTTTCTTCCATTTTCTTTTGCTTCGTGTTCTCAAGCTCAGAACGAATTTCCGTTGAAGTAGCTATTTTTCTTCCATATAGAAAGCACTTCTATTGGTGTCACCAACAACTCTATAAGAAAAATTACCATGACATCTGAGTCTAGACGTGAACTCTTGCAAAAGAGATCCATGCACATCAATACATTGAGCTTGATTTGCATCTGCATGTCCTGAGACAATTCTGAAACCATTGAACCCACTATTGATTTAACCAATCCTTTTGGGTTCTTCCTCTAGTAATACGTAAAGAGCTACTACCTCTGCAAATGCAACACCTTCCTTTGTGACTTTTTCCCTTTCTTCTTCTCAACAACTGCAGGAGCTCCTTCAAGTAAGTTTGTTACAGTATTTCTCTTCACAACTTGCTTGCTAATATCACTGCCAGTATCAGTAGCACTTTTGGCTTTGCTGGTCTTAGCAGTCTCTAGCTCACTGGCACTTTCACTGCAGTTATCACTGTCACTGTCACTGTCGCTATCACTGCTTTAGCTGCCACTGTCACTATCATTGTAACCACTCTTTGAACTCCACTTATATTGTCTCCTAGATTTTTTTCTTCTTTAACTTTGTTTTCTATCTTTATGCTTCCTCCTCCTCCTCTTCAACTGCTTTCTTCTTGCCCTTCTAGAGTACTTTCTCTTCCGCTGTCTAAGATCATCTTCACTTGAGGAACCGACTTCTGATGACGATGTCTCATAATCTAAGCTACTATCTGAACTGTCATTTGAATCAGAGCTTTTAGAGTTTGAATCAGAGTAGTATCTTCTTTTCTTCCTCTTACTTCTCTGTTTCCAATGTTGTTTGCGTCTCTTCCTCTTCGAATCACTGTAGCTAGCTTGCAAGTGAGCCGCACATAATAAACACTATCGAACAGTTTACCGGGTGAATTTCACAGGTTTAAGATGAAACACTAGGAATCATAGCTAGGGATCTGATTTTTCTTGTGCGTGGAGCTGCCTTTTCCCTGGTACAATAGGGCCTCCATAAAAGCTGTCTCTGGGGACAGAGAGAGAGAGTCACCATAGCTATCGTTTCTTTTTCTTTCAGCTCCCCTGATGTCTGTCCCCTCCAGGCCTACAACAGGCCTCCTTTTCCCCCAGAAAAGCGGCCTCCTCCCACAATAGCTATCCTAGGTAGAACGATTCGGCAGTAATTAGAGTTCGAACAAAACAGATTTGAACCGAAATAGCATATTCTCCTGAGCCATAGAAAATATACTGACAGTAGTTGCTGTTGCTTAGGATAGCAGCAAAGATGGCACAAGACACACTTTCCGAAATGGCTTAAGTATTATGCCTGCGCGGACTTCCCACTTATTGCAATATGATGATGCTGAACATAACATCCATGTTAATGCCCTACTATTAGCAACTCCTCTAGGAAATGCTTGAGCAATAGCCCTCCTGGAATTGCAGTCCGTAATGATCACAAGCTTGCAGTGCACACCTTCATAGAATGTCCTGAAATCGTAATGTCCAATCCTTCCACTTCATCAAGTATAGACATAACTGCACCAACTACTCTTGTACGAACGGTGGTATTATGGTAGGCTGTATAAAATCCACGATGTATCATTGCACCTGTCACTTCTGGATAATTCAGATCAAGCTGCTTAAAATACAGATCTTCCATCTAGTTTTGAATACTATTCTCTTGTGTTCCATGGAATGCAATCACAATTACATTCAAGTCTTTAGCAAGCCCAACATAAGCCTGTAGACAGTGTTGAACATCAATTATCAGCTCCACCAATTTGAAACCGTTGGTGTATCCATCACACCTAGAGCAATTCCAAGCAATGAGAGAATCCAAATCATTAACATACACCACAGAAGCGTACTCCACAAGTATTTAAGCAAGTATATGGTTGTACTGAAATCCATCATCATAGTCATGAACACTTGTAAGATCCAATCGTCATCCACCTAGAACAGCTGGTACTAGGGCTAGCAGAAAGAAGGAGCACATAGCCTTCCATTTGGATGACCTGATGAGGCACTCCATGCATTTGAATTCATCGATGGAGTAATCGTTCCTTCTTTTCACCTGGGAATTGGAAGCCAAGAAAAGCCATAAAAGACATCGCATGCCCACCATTGTTGAAGGAGGATCTATCAGGTGCAACCCCAGTTGAAAGGAAAGGTAACAGAAGACCCCTCTCTCTACTATACTACCCATGCAAAACAAAATGCAAACACAACGACTAAGTATGTACAAAGTAACAAATGTCACACACACAACTTTTTGGTGGATTCCACACCTTGGATGCACAGTAGTACGATAGCGGAGTTCTCCACGATGGCACCAAAGCCGAGGATTGCGACAAGTCTTGATCATAAGTGGAGCCAGAGACACAAGAGATGCAGAGGGAGAGGCAAGCATCACCTATGCCCCTACTCGTGCGAATCAAGTTCAGGTTCCTCAAACTCTTGTTTTCTCTAGATATTTATATCATCACACTTAAAATATGTAGACTCATTAATGTTGCGCATAGCTTGCCATAGGAGTTTTACAATACCACCATTGAAGATTTTAGATCATATCAATGTCATAAAGAAAACACATAAAGGATGGGCACACCTTAGGGGATTATTGCGATCATCTTATGCATTGAGTGTTGTACTCAAGAGTTGCAAACATTACTTGGAAAGCTCGCGTGAAATGATAGAATAATGAGTTTCGCATAGGTTTATGCCACATGAAATGATAAGGTTTCCATAATAATTTACATAAAATGACGGACTTTCATCTAGTTTAGTGTGTATTTAGTTGGTAAGACTCATGGTTTGCATCCGTGATTAAACTAAACACATGAAATGATAGTTTCTATTCACATGATGCATTTGCACTGATGCAGGGAAACTTAGGCCATACAAGTACCTGCATATTAGGGTTAATTACTCATTGACTAAATGTGAAAAGAGTTAAAGATCATGGATTGTATTAATGCATGAAGAATCCCAAGTGCGAGTAAGATGAGTCTGATTGGAAAATTCTGCATAGTACCACACTAAGAGAGATGGAAGGGACGCATGCATCTAGACTGTATCCTGAAGGCCTAGATGAAAAGTCTTGCATTGACAATGTGTTAACTGAACTTGGTTAGAGGGAGATGAGTAAAGAACTGGAAGAATAAAAGAACCTTGGTTGGGTTGTGGATAAGGCTTGTCCGTTGCCTTGGTTGACCAATTAATGCTTTGAGTTAGGGTTAAGATACCATAAGGTAAAACCCAAGGGGAAAAGCAAGTTAAAATAAGTCAACTTACCAAGAAAATTTGCTTGCATGATCTTGTTTGAGATTATTGGGATCTCGCCAAGTCACGAACGATCTAGGATAGGATGTTGGGAGCATCCGGGAAAAAGGAATCACACCTTGGCAGTTGGTCGTACAAATGGCCTTTGAAATGATCGTGATTGTACACTTAGGTACATTGTTTGAACTCCTTTTCTCAAGGAACTAATTCAAGGAAAAACACTTAATGCTTTAGGTTAAAAGCCTAGAGGGAGAGGCAGGATCAGTTAGATCGGACTGTCTGTCTGGCCCTATCCAAGGGGGTTGTTAGCCACGCCGGGTATATGGACCTAACCCGGTGCGAGAGGTCTCTCCGTGGGTACTGCTTGGAGTGGGAGGATGCTTGGGTGATAGGGGAGGCTTTAGCTATAAATTCCTTGCCTCTGGATCCTGCAAAAGAGGTCAATGTGACTCGAGATGGGATCTGGAGGCCCATGTAATAGTCTACAGGTGGAACTTGGAGCAGCAATCCTTTAGATTGCTCGGATAGCCTTCGGGTATGATACTTGATGTATTTCGGGATACAGAAGGATTATTTTTGTGGAGGCAGAAAGGGACACTTAATTCTCCTGTATGGGCGGGAGACAAATATTAACACGAAGATAAGTTGAGGAATTTTTTGATCTTGTCTTTGTGTCCGTGCCCTAAATTATGTAAAGGAACTTGTGATTAACGGGTTATTTAATGAAGCTGTTTTTATATGTCAAACATAATGTGCTGTAGGTAATTAGATAACTAAAACAACCCCCGAGGGAAGGGTGGTGGATATGACCTGATGGGTCTATCCTACGGAAGGGTGGTATTGGTTGACCGAGAGCTTTCCTCAAAGGAAATGTTAACGAGAAATGTTAGGAAAATTCGGATGATGATCTTAGACATTCTTGGTTAGAACCCTGATTCATACTGTTTTAGGGGACCGGAATGGGACTATGCCCTACGGGCAGAGAGATCGAGCGATGCATCCCTCTTATTTCCCATTCTCTTTGAACCAAGTGCGGTATGAGTTTGCTTTGGTCCAGTTGTATCTGCACAAACTGGAGCAGTTGCAGACCGATGCTAGAAGGTTGTTAGGAAGACCCGACTACTAGGAACCTGAATTTGAGGTCCATCCTTGTGGGAATGGCCGGATAAGTTACGTTGTGAGGCAGACTCGAGAGACCCTAGTTGGCAAACCCCGTGTGATCATTCCTTGGGAGTGTTGGGCGCCATCTTCTAGATTTATCTCTTGATGGACTGCTAAGATGTGTCCCGCAATTTGAGGGCGGGCACATTACACTCCACTAGTATTATGAATGCAAGATTGATGGTTAAAGTTGAAAAAATAGTACTTTTATGACCTAGAACAAGGTTATCCATGTGTGTATGGACTGCATAGGTTTTGGGCTATTATGATGAATTTACAATAATGTTTTTAGATCAAAACATATTGTATTGTCTAAAATCATGTGACATGATTCTAATTCATGTAAACTAAATATATTTAAGTTTATATTGAGTCATGGCCTTGGTCTATGTGTTGATGTATATGCTATGTATGGTTTGGGCTCAAGCTTTTATACCATAGTCATAATCTATGGTTGGGATTCATATATACTCAATTTTTGTTGTTTCATTCCATCTTTTTCTATGAAGTTTCATCTCTTTGTGCTTCAAGCTCTTATTTCTTAAGTTTGTGACCTTCGACATATAGGCTAAATATCACAATATCTTTTGTGAACCTAATGTGAAATGCTAAAAGAAGGCTTCTTTAGTATGTGGGATAATACAAGTCAATTAAATGATGTGAGGAAAATTTTTAAAGAGTTTTACCATGTATCTATAGTAGCACCATTAGAAGCAACAACATTCATTTATAGTCGATTAAATGATATGAGGCAAGTTTTTTAAGAGTTTTGCCATGTATCTATAGTAGTACTAATAGAAGCAACAACACTCATTTTCTAAAATTGAGTTAGTTACAACAAAACCACAATATACTATTGAAAGCCAAAGGAAGTTGTTTGATGGATGAAATGTATAACACTCGTCATCATTGGGTTCGTTGTATAGAGATAATTGTTGAGGTTGGGGAACTTAAAACTCCTTGTATTGCACTCATTGATCATGATTTAGAAATTGATGTCATGGTTTGCAACTTTTATGAGGGTATCCACAATTCTCTAAGAGATTTGTATGCCTCCCATCTACATTTGTTTTTCTCTCTCCCTTCTAGATTTCTATTTCACTCTCCCGATTCTCTATTTGTTTCTATTTATTTTTCTCTCTTCCTAAATCTCTCTATTTTTCTCTCTCCTTTCTCTGTCTAGGTCTTTGTTTCTCTACCTCATCCCTCCTTCCCTCCCTCTACCTCGATTTTCTTATTTTTCTCTCTGCTCCCTCTCCCTACCTCTTTGTTTCTCTACCCCCATTTGTTTCTCTTGGCTTCTATACCCTTTTCTCATTCTCTCTCTTTTATCCTCTCTCTCTCTCTCTCTCTCTTTGTTTCTCTCCATCTCCCTTACCTCTCTATTTTTCTCTCTCTTCCCCTCTCTTTATTTTCTTCTCCCTCTCCCTCCCTCCCTCTCTTTGTCTCTCTCTCTCTCTCTCTCTCTCTCTCTCTCCTTCCTCTTACTCTTACCCTCATTTCTCTCTCTTTGTTTCCCTTTGCCCCCTCTCTTCCCACTTTTTCTCTCTCTCTTTCTCTCCCTCCCTCTCTATTTCTCTCTCACTCTCTCAATCTCTCTCTTTGCTTCTCTCCCACTTTCTCTCCTTCAGTCCCTCCCCTCTCTTCAGTTCCCTCGTTCTCTCTATAGATCTCTTCCTTCTCTCTTTCCCTCTTTATTTCTCTCTCTTCTTCTTTGTTTCTCTCCCTTCCTTCCTCTCTTCATTTCTCTATTTCTCCCTCTCTCTCTCAATGCATTGTATTCAATAAAGGATATATTAATCTCCTTTTGTGAGATCCATTGCACTAAAGTCGACAATCTGTAAATTGCCTCGTGTATTTCTAGAGTAAGGCATCTTGTGATCGCGATCGGTAGCACAAACTACCACAAATGAGAAAGCATTATGAACAATGACTATACTCCAAAAAGTAAAATACGCAGGCCACTTACAATCCATTCCTAAGACAAACCTGACATATCTTATGCCAATCATGCGATTTTAGCCCTAATAATTGGTCGTCTTTAGAAAATGCAGACCTGAGAAAACACATCATACCCATCGAAGTGCGGATAGACTTGACTATTTTCTTCACAATGCGCTCTTCTTTAGTGGACAAAATCCAAGGAGCACGAGGTAGTTGCAAGTGACCATCAACACTCGAGTGTGGCCAAAGCGCCTCCATCTTGCCTACCTCCTTCAAATCCATTCGTACCCCTATAGTATCTCTCTTTCCTGTGATGTGGTCCCATAGCAAGCTGCCCACGTTCTTGAAAATATGCATGGGATCTAATAAGTGGTTGATCTGTAAGTGGGTCTAATATGGCAACTCGTAGAAAACTGAGAACTGTCATATTCCGTTTGGATGTGACTCCGTATGGACCATTTTCAGCTCGTACTAGCTTTGGGCATTCATATATACTAGAGATCATAAAAGAAAACCTTCCCTGAGTTCATGACCCTCTAGCAAGAAAGCGGCGTGTCCTTGATATACCATCTTCTTCATGGTTCGTGACCTTCAGGAGTCTAACTGTGGCCCGCACAATGGATATGCATGATAACCTGAGGTAACCAGACCTATCCCAATACCTCTATCAGTGAATACAAACTTGAACGAGCTATGATAAGTATTACCAACAAGAATGGAAGCTTACTCATATCTTGCACGGTGACCCCCTTCTCCCACAAAATCTTAAGCTCATCAACTAATGGACGAAGATACACGTCCATATTTTTGACTTTGTACCAGCGGGGAACAAGTAAGCTAAGGATGAGATGTCCTTTCTTCGTAAAAAGCCATGGAGGAATATTGTAATTAACAAGGACTATAGGCCACACACTGTAAGAAGTCGAGTGCAGACTGAATTGGTTCATGCTATTCATTACAAGACCGAGCCGAAGATTCCTTGGCTCTTGGACAAAGCCTGGGAAGGTAGAGTCAATGTGGCTCCATGCACGTAAATTCTTTGATATTCATTAAATTCCATCTGTGGACCTATTCTGTGCATGCCACATTGTCAAGCTTGCAATGTCGGCATATGAAACATGCGGTTTATGCGGGGAATAAGAGAAAAGTGTCTAAGAACTTTCTAAGGGATGGTTTGCCCTTGCAAGTCCTCTCGATACCTATGAGTACCACACTTTGGACATGTCTCCATGGTCTTGTATTCTCCTCGGAACAGTATGCAATCATTGATACATGCACGGATACTATTGTAGTACATGCCAAGCTTTCGTAAAACATGTCATGCATCATCACGAGACTCAATCATGGTATTTACAAGTGGTAATATATGATACTTCAGTAACCTGAAAAAAAATCATAAAATACCTTCAAAAAGCACAAATATTTTTAATGATAGTGCTGAAAAGAAATCAACAAAGAGTACGTACAAGGTACTTGATCAATTCGATCACACTCGGATCGCTCCACTTGTATTTTTCTTGTACTTTTAGGAGTGCAAGCTGTGTCTTCAAGCAAGATACTCAACACCCATCATATAATGGTATGGATGCTTCCTCTCTAAGTGGATCAGAAGTCTCGAAATCCATGGGCATCAATACATCAATCATTGCCTCCATCTGAGGCTCCAAGATTGTAGGTAAGTATCGAAGGCTGCTTGTCTCCTCTGGTATTGACGGTATAGTTTGGATACTATCTTCCAAGTGGTGGATTGGCTCATGCACTTCATCCATCGCACACCCACTAACTCTTCTAACTGGCCGCAAAAGGTGCACTCCTCCTTGGGACAAGACGTCACCTCCCTGGATAGAAAATTTGTCAGCCACACCCAATCTTTTTGTATATGGTATTCAATTAGCTTGCGAATACAATGCATGATTGATATAAACTTTTTTTACTGTTTGCTCAAAATCTAAGATCCCCTGATCAATGATCTCAGATTGAAACTCACGAAAGCATCATACATATTCTATATAATCGACGTTTTCATCTAATTGCTAGCTTATATTGAGAGTAAGGATATGGGACACACTGATTAAGATACGCTTCGCGATCTTGAACATTACGAACTTCATCATTTTCCATTTTGTCTACGTTAAGACAAACAATTTGTTTTTATTATCATTCTTTTTTCTTTCTTAAATTGTTTTAGAAGGGATTTGTTCTCTTATAACTCAGCAAAAATTAACGTATGTAAAGTCTCTATCCACCCACAAATTAACGTATGTCGCAGTGTTTCCCGTCTTATGATATTGCACCAGACCTCACCACTAGTCTTTCTTTCTTTTTTATTCATTCATTCTGTCCTCTCCTTCCATCTCTCTCTTTATTATGATGTATGTTTATTCTATCTCTCTCTCGTTCCTTCTTCCTTTTTCTCTTCCTCTCCCTCTCTCATTTCCTTTAACAAAACATTTATCTATGTCTACTACAAATTTTCTTTAACAAAAAATCTCTCTCTCTCTACCACTACCACTACCACTAAAATAAATAAGAAAATATGAAAACAACAACAACAACAACAATAACAACAACAACTACTACTTCTACTACTACTACTACTACTACTACTACTACTATAACAACAACAACAACAAAAATAAGAAAAGAAGAAAAAACTACTACTACTACCACTACTACAATAACAACAAACAAGAAAACTAAACAACAATAAACAAGAAAACAAAAAAAACTATTACTACTACTACAACAACAACAATAACAACAAATAAGAAAACCACTTCTGCTACTATAACCACGACTACAATGACTACGACCACGACCACGACTACGACAAACCACTACCACTGCCACTATAATAAACAAGAAAAGAATTTTTTTTAAAAAAAAACAACAACTACTACTACAATAACAACAAACAAGAAAAAAAGAAAAAACTACTACTACTACAAGAAACAAGAAAACTAAACAACAATAAACAAGAAAAGAAAAAAAACTACCACTACTATAACAACAAAAAACAAGAAACTACTATTACTACTACTAGTACTACTACTACAATCATGACTACGACCACGTCTATAACTACCACAACAACTCTCTCTCTCTCTACCACTACCACTACCACTACCACTACAAGAATAGAAGAGAAATCAACAATAACAACTACTACTATTACTACAACAACAACAACAACAAACAAGAAAGAAGAAAAAACTACTACTACTACCACTACTACAACAACAACAAACAAAAAAACTAAACAACAGTAAAGAAGAAAAGAAAAAAAAACTACTACTACTACAACAACAAACAAGAAGACCACCACCACTACTACTACTACTACTACAACCACGACTACAACTACTACAACAACAAACCACTACCACTACAATAAACAAGAAAAGAAGAAAAAAAACAACAACAACAACAACTACTACAATAATAACAAACAAGAAAATAAGAAAAAACTACTACAACAACAACAACAACAAATGAGAAAACTAAACAACAATAAACAAGAAAATAAAAAAAACTACTACTACTACTACTACTACAACAAACAAGAAGACTGCTATTACTATTACTAGTAGTACTACTACAATCATGACTACCACCACGACTAGGACTACCACAACAATAACAAACTAGAAGAGAAGAATAAGAAATTAAACAACAATAAAAAAATAAAATATTAAACAACAACTACCGCTACCGCTACCACTACTACGAACAAACAATAAAAAGAAGAAGAAGAAATAAAACAACAACAACAATAACAACAACCTCTCCCTCCCTCTCCCTCTCTTTCTCTCTTTCCCTATTATGTTTAATGTTTTTTCCCTCTCTCTCATGTTCATTCTTTCATTTTCTTTCTTCCTCTCCCTCTCTCAATATACGTGATTTTTAACAAAAACAAGCAAAAGAAAAAGAGAAAAAAAAACAATGCAAGAAGGAGCAATGCACTCACTATAAAGGCCCGAGGATGGATTTAGTGGCTCCTCTTCGCAACGGCGGCTCCTCTTCACCCTTTGTACACTTCCTTCTCTTCTTCACGAATGGTGACAGCGGCGGTGAGAAGCTTTCATTCTCTCTCTTTCTCTCTTTCTCTCCCTCTACCTCTCAAATGCAAGATGGAGTTCGCTCTCCCTTTCACTCTCTCTTTTGCTCTCTTTAATTTGTTCGCGCAAAATAATGTGCTCCGATTTCGGCCCGCATTTTTTTGTCTAGCACCATCACTATTTGCATTGCTATTAGTGTCGCAAATGCATCGAAAAGCATCATCGCTATGTCTCCGTATCCTTGTAGTGGTTATTTTGTAGTAGAAGACTTTAATGATTGGTGTAAGTTGGTTGCCAAAGGAAGTAGAGTTCGCTACATGTTCACTTTAAATACTAAAATTCATACTATGAATGTTGCTATGTGTGCTAAAGAAAAAGGAGCGATCATAGACATTGAAATATGGCATACACATATTGAATATGCAAATGTGTAATGGATAAAATGAATGTAGTCCAAAGGATTAGGTAGAGGGTTGTCAGCTTTTAGAGTTATAGAATTTCACAAAGCATGTAAAGCATGTGATTTTGGTAAGAAAGCAAGATAACCCCTTTTTCATGACAAAGATATGAGTAAAAAAGTACTTGATATTGTATATACAGATAGTTGGGGGCTTACAAAGACTATATCTCTTAGTGACAACAAATATTTTGTTATGTTTATTGATGATTGTTCAAGGAAGCTGTGGGTATATTTCATGAAGGAAAAGAGTAATGTATTTGAGCACTTTAAAACTTTCAATGCTACGATTAAAAAATAAAAAGGCTTAAAAATTAAGTGCTTGAGATCATATGGAAAAGGAGAGTACATCTCTAATGAGTTTAGTGCCTTCTTGGTATCTCATGTGATAAAGAGACAATTTACTTGTTGCACGTATATCCCATAATAAAATGGGGTGGTAGAAAGAAAAAATATGCATATTGTAGAAGTTACATGAGTATTGATGGCTAAAAAAACTATGCCAAAACATATTTGTCTAAAGCTATTCATGCTAGTGTCTATATTATGAACAGAACTCTCATAGCTCCACTTCATGAGATAACCCTTGAAGAATGCTTTATAGGCAAGAAGCTCAATGTGTCATCTTTGAAAGTGTTTGGCTATATTGCATATGTTGATGTGCCAGATGAGCTACAAAAGAAGCTTGATCCAAAGGTTAAAAATATATTTTTATTGAATACTCTTTAGAGTAGAAAGGATATCGTTGTTATAATCCTATTAGATGTGAGTTCAGAGTGAACAATGATGTTAATTTTTATGACATGAGCAGTTGGTATGCATCTTGTGGTGATGCATTAGATGATGATGATGATGATGATGATGATAGTTATGTGTAGTTAGCTCTTGTCTGGGAGACTAAGAAGTACCCCCACATCTTTAGGTGGATCTACAAGTGTTGCATGTAAACACAAAAGAAAGAAGAAAGAGTTGGATGATAATGATGCATCTACTAGTCTTTTGGGATTTGATGGAGATTCTAGTGGTTTAGAGAGTTTGGATGATAAGCTTGATATTCCTTCAATCAATACACTAGGTGTATAGAGAGCACATGGTAATGTAAAGGCTCCATTAAAACTGATCCAATCATATGGTGATCTAGCAAGGTCAGATACCCTATCAAAGAAGTTTTTTGAAGATTATATAGCTCACCATTATGCTTATATGGTAAAGGTAGTTAAGGATGTTGAGCCACTTGTTCCAAGGATTCTGTTTTTAATGCCCATTGGGATGTAGCAATAGATGAGGAGATGGGTTCATTAGAAGCCAATATGACTTGAGATTCACTACCTTTACCTTAGTTGATGTTATGGACCAAAAATACACAATGCTATTCTAGGCTATTCAATTAGTAGAGAGTTATGCTCATAAGTATAAGAAGGATACTTCCATGAAGTCTTCTTTTGTACAACAAAAGACTGTAGTAAATAGGGTAAATTTGGTGGTAATTATGGGGGGTTTAGTACTTCTTTTAGTAGCCCCAACATCCCACATATCCTACTTTCAATGCTTCAAGATAACAAAGTGCTTCAAACCTAGTAACCAACTATAATATAGAGCTTAAGCAAGGTAATAATAGACCTAGAAATAATTGAGCAAACAATGGCAAGCTCACACCTATGGTTTTCTTCAGAGAGTGCAATGAAAAGGGTCTATGTTTCAAATGTGATGAAAAATATATGATTGATCATGCATGAAGGATCACTTAGAAGCCTACGAAAGCCAAAAATTACAATATGATAGTACTTGAGGATGTGGATGAAGAGATAATTGAAGAACCAATTGTATGCACAAAAACTTAGTTTTATAAGCATGGTGAGAATCTTGATCCTAATTAATGGTATGAGATTATGCATAGATTTTCATTTGACCTAGTGGGCATGTTCCTTTTGATACTAGTGGGACACATTTACCTATTGATAAAACAAATTGACCTAATGCTACAACTATCCTTTGTTCTATTTCCATAGATGCTTGGATAGGTTCTAAGAGGCCTAATACACTTCGTATGAAGGATACCATTCTTGGAAATGATGTATTTATCCTGATCGATAGTGGTAGTAAGCACAGTTTTGTAAATAACTTAGTTCTGGAAAGGTTGCATTGTCTTCCTATTGATTTATGTTAGTCCATAAGAGTTCAGGTGGCTAATATGTCCATAGGTTTTCATACATTGGCTAAGAATTATAAAGAAAAGGCAAGCAAAATTATTTTGAAAATGGGACCCATAGATGTTGTACTTTGGTATAATTGGCTGATGACCATAGGGGAGATTGTTATGGATTTCTCGTAGGTGTATATGGAGTTTGACAGTTTGATAGGTAGTTTATCCATCTACACATGATCTCTAGTAAATCCAATTTTCAACTACAGTCTGTCTCCTTGAGAAATACCTGCCTACCAGCATACTCACGATACAAATCCACCTTCTTGTGCATCTTGTAGATGAATTGAAGATTACTAGACCTGTCTGTACGCAATGGATGTTCTTCTTGGAGCGCTTCATAAAAACCCTGAAAGGCTTTGTGCGACAGCGAGATCAGCAGAAGGTAGCATGGCTGAAGGTTGGTTGGTGTCTAAGACACTAGTATATATTTCACAATGGCTACCAATGATGGATTCAGACAACAGCATGCTATGGTTGGTGAAGGATGATGATAGACTGACCGGAGATGTGGTGATTAAAAATGGGATAGAAAAAAGAATGGATGCTGCAATGGAGGAGAAAGTGAATCACTTTTGTATGTTGCACCATGCCTCTATGGAAACATGGCTCACTAGGTACCAGGAAGCTAGGAAAGATCGAGAGGAAGCGCGATCTAAATTTCGATGTAGTACATGCCATTGTACAATTCGATATCCTGAGGGCATGGGGGAGATGCCACGGTTTATGCCAATGCAATGGTTGCATGGAGCTTTGACTGCAACGTCTCGCGAAGCGACGAAGGTCTGAATCGAGGAGTGGAAATTCTCGAGGGGATGTAGTCCAAAGGTGATGGCATATTTAGGGTTTGTCATATTCATATTTTATATGCGATAACTAATTGAGTGTTTCAATGTACAGTACAAAATATATAGTGCAACGTGGTCATGTGGACGGTATTTCCGCGTGTAGCGTCTTGACAAAATGTGCTCCAAAACGGATTGTGGTATCATGGCAAGGTTTGAGCAAGAGAGTTGACGATAAGCAACAGATCCAAACATGGTTATAGATGAGATTGAGTGTTTTGGAAACTTGCAAAGTGTTGTCACTATGGATTACCATAGCTTCTCCATGATCCTATTCGATGTGCAATGGTTCAAAGTGGTACTTGAAGGAGCTGGAGCAACAGTTCGACAAGGTCCATCTGGATTTCTCGAAATAGATTCTGAAAAAAAATGGATGGATTTGCGTGACACATTTGTGTTGCCAACCCATTGTGAACGATGCATGAACTCATTTGTTTTTTAATTGTATTACGACATGGTACATGTCACAATAGTTAAATCTCTCTTATACGTGATTATGAACATGTAAATTTCTATCCAAACCCCCAATGACCTCGATGGTGATATGTTATACCTTCAGCTCCCCGAAGTGTGAGAGTATATGATCAAAGCAATGTTTTGAGTATAGATGAGGACAATATGCAAATAGAGGGGTTGATATTGCAAGGAGTGGAGGCCACCGAAATCTTGGAGCATGTAGAGGAGCCAGCATCGGGTAACAATGATAGAAATACAAGAGTCCAAGAATTCTTTGAGAATGAGGTGGACTCATCCTTTTGTGGTGACATGTCTATCGATCTTCTAGTGTATGCAGAGTTGTGTTAGGAGATTGACATGGGACCATAGGATACTTCATACTTGGAGCATGCACCTACTCAATTCATTGACGAATTGCTTATAAGAGTATATCAGATATGTATTTTAAATAATATCATTTTTAAAGATTTATATTACCGTGCTTTGTATGATTTATATTGATTATGCTAACATCATTTTTTATCTGTACAAGTGACCTTTGTGGATATTTAGATCATCAGGATGAGTCGAAGGATGAGCGATGAGAAGCTACATGAGATCTTCACGTGTATGTCTCTAGATCAGATGGCGAGATTTAGAGACATGGCGGACCAGGAGCTGTCTCTCAGACACCGTCAGGCCGCTCTATTAGATCTACTTCGGCACGATCTGATGCTTTAATTTCTAGTATACGAGTTCGATACTCCAAACTTGGGCCAGACGGAGGGAGTGGTTCAGGGGGATACTGCTGAGATCCGGATGCAGTGAGGTCGCGGTCGGCTTGGGATGCAGATGCTACTTCTTGCTCTTGTGGCCGTTCGAGAGAGCGTGGCTCAGGTGGTTATCGTGGAGGCACGGAGGCGGGGTCTCCATCTTGTCATTCTGCTGGAGTTACGTCACCTTTGGGATTTTTCACACTTGTGGGGATGTCTACTCCACTCACTCTAGCTTTTGCTCAGTTGTCCGCAGGTGGCACCCCTATGGGTGCTACTGCGATAGATACTACCCCAGTAGGTACACCAGATGTACGAGGGTCTCCTAGACATGCCCAAGAGCATGGTCGTAGGTGGGAGAGGACCCATCTTAGGCATACCCTAGAGGAGGCATATCCTAGAGGGGTATGCCTACCTTGTAGATGATAGGTCAGGAGCCATCATCATGAATGATGAGGAGAGGGTGATGGCTGGTATGAGAGAGTTGTGCCAACAAGTTGTTCGACACAATTTCTTGGATCATTGGAAGAACATACCAGAGGGGAGCAAGGACTACATAGTAGCATCCTTGCATGAGGAGTTTGCGGTACCAGCCACAGCAGATAGGTTTTCTACGGGCTGGATGATGGAGTATATGCGTGCATATATGTCACATAGATGATTGGACGTACGCAAGGCACTCAAGAGTGGGGCTTCAAAGCATAAGTGGCTAGACATGGATGACCGGCACCGACTCAGGGAGGAGGCTACAGATTCTCCAAGAAGTTGGAGATAGCAGCGGGAGGCGGCGAGGGCACGACTAAAGGCCGGAGTGGTCCATCATCTTGGGAGTGGCGGCCACAAGACATATCTGGAGGACTTTATAAGTTTTTCTTTTGTTTTTCTTGCTTACTTTTTTGCAATATGCTTTGTACTGACAATTATATTTCTAACAGTTGTATTTTGTTTTCTTTGCAGTACTCCATTACAAATCATGATCCCACCAGCCTTGAGACTCGATATGCAGAGAGGCACGGTCTGATCACTGCATTGATGGACCGATTATTGAGATACTTGCAATCACACCTACTCTAGTTCCTTTGTATAGGACAGTTAGGCTCAAAAGATGCAGTCCATTCTAGGAAGAGAGACAAAATCCCATATGCACAGTGGATGTTAACTGCTACCAAAGAACTCTATATAATGATGTACTTGAGCTATCACTTTCATATGATGATAATGCAATAGTACTTGTCTCTTATGTCAAGTGTATATGTCATTGTTGTCCATTCACAAGATTGTGTTTATGAATTCAAGTCTCAATCTTGAAATCTAATTCACTTGTGTAACAATTGTCTACATTGTCATGTCAACATGAGTTGTGTCTTTATCTTCCATTCTCCATAGTTACCACCTTTGTCATGCTCTAGATCTCGCATCTTCAACATGGTATCAGAGCTCAGCTGAGCATGGCTTAGCTCTCCTCTACTCTCTCTCAGCTCATCTTAACCTTAGGTCAACTCAAGTTCAGCTCATGGTTCCATTTCTCACCTTCATCTCTACTTGACCTTCCTTGGCAGCCATAGTCAGCCTACACCCTGCCTACTTCAAGCTCTTGGATCTCTCTCCCCACAAGTCATATCTCATTGCAATTCCTTTTGGAAAATGTTCTCTACTTCCAGAGCTCCTCCTTGGCACCTCACACCTAAGCATTGCACACCCTAGAGCTCAGCATTACAATCAAGAGGATTTCCTCATTGATTGGAGGTTCAAAAAATCATTTTTTTAACCATGGAAGGGGTGCCGAAAGAAATGATGCCCCTTCCCTCCCCCCATGGCTACATTTTGTGGAATGATGTCTTTTGAGATCTACACTAGCCAAGCTTAAGATTTAACTTTTTAAGAAAACTAGATCATTTTTTGCATGTTCACATTAGGAGCCAAGTGGTTTTTTCAATTTCGGAGGGGCAAATGCACTTGGAATTGAGATCGCTCTAAATGACTAGCTTTGTGGTATCAAAATCTATAAATTTGGCCGCCCTGATGCATTTTCTGACTCTTAGATCACGTAGCTGCTTCCTAATGTGAAACCTTGTGGGGATATGGGGGGCAAATGGACTCTGATCAATGAACTAAGACTTGGGTTGGCTTCCTTGCATTGAACTCCATCTAGAAAAACTCCAGCTCATTGATCTGCAAGCATTTCATTTTGTATGAGACTTTGGTCTTTTATGGCCTCCCTGGGCTGTTTTTTGCTTTAAAAATAGCATTTAAAATCCATTCTCTCTCTCAAAGGAGGTCAATATAGAATAGAAACATCATCAAAATGCGGTCCATAATGACTTCTTATTGTCCAATAGACCCCAAACCTTGTAGATGCAATCCAATATTGATGCTAAATCACTATAATAAAGCTTTATGACCAAGCACTCATGCATCCTTGATGATATATTGAGCTTCAAAAAGTTGGATATGGCTACCTTGTAAGAACACATCTTAAATCTGGCTTTAAACCTTCAATTTGGTTCCTTCAAATTTAAAGTATGGCCATGGAAAGGTGATCATGGAATCAAAAGAAGAAAAATCCCTCTAGTTTGAAAGAGCTTTGGTTAAGAATCCATGGATGTCCTAGTTATTATAGTATAAGAAGCTTAATGTTTCTTCAATGGAAGATAATGAGTCTTCATCGTGACCAACGGAAACTTGTCATGGCTTAGAATAGTATCAATATCATTTGCCTCATCAATCTTGCAAGTAATTAGTAGGTATGAATGCCACTTGTTGTTTTCCAAGATAGACCATGTAAGAAGGTTCACCAAACTTGCTTTCTTAAGTAAAGGAGAGGTAAAGAAGAGAGGCACTATCACTCCTTAATGCTTAGTGATTAGTGATGCTCCTCAAGGAAACAAAAACATGAATATAGTTGTCTAAATAGATTACACATTCAACATGAAGTTCTAGTGTAGACAACACAAATTTGTCTTGAAGGGCTCTAAGAGATTGCAACTATAGAGGCAACAAAGAGGGGTTCTATTGACTCCTTGAGTGATAAAGATTCAAGCTACAAGGTGTTAATGGAGTAAACTAATCATAACCAAGGAAGACGAAGAAAGGCTTCCTTCAAAACATAATGGAGACTTTTAGTCTTCTCCAAGTCCAATGAAGGCTTTCTTTTCGAACTCCTTGTCAAAGTGACTCAAAATTTGAATGGTGTTTATAGCCTATTAGTTTGTTATATACACGAACCGTATATTATACAATATAATGTGGTTTCTAAATGAAGAGAAAATTTGTACTAAAGACGAAAGAATAATTTATAGCCCCCAAAACCGAAGTCATAGATTTAGTTGTTAGTTAATTTTTTTAAAAAAACTCGTAAATGGTTTCTAAGATATCATCCTAGAGACAAAATAATAATTTATAGTTCCCAAAACAGAAGTCATAGATTTAGTTGGTTATTTTTTTAAAAAATTTGGTAAATGGTTTCTAAGATATCATCTAAGGGGAAATCGTCTTAACATGAAGCTCTTGCAACATTATCATAGTGAGAACAGGATGCTAATATTTGATTTATACATACAAGTGACAATGAGATCCAATTACTTAAGCTATTATAAAGAATGATAATTCTCCTCATATTAGAGTCATGTTGTAAAAGTATTCTAAATTTTCTTCTATTTAACTATATGAAAACATATGCAAGTTATACAAAAGATTCACATCATGTTAATTGCTCTTATGACATATGATCTTAATGCCAGTAGCACCCCAACCTAACTATGATAAAAAAATCGTAAATTGCTAAAGTTCTTATTGCTTAAAATAATTAACCTAACTATGATAAAAAAATCGTAAATTGCTAAAGTTCTTATTGCTTAAAATAATTAATGTTTCAAGCCGTATGTGGGTTTGTATTGTGGTTGTTCTAGTCTCCTAAACATGACTTTATGGTAAACTTGATGTGGTGCATCAAGTTTCCATGTAGTTTTTACATATTTTGACTTTAGGACATCAACTTTCATAGTTAATATTATATTTATCATACCAATGTGACGTTCTACATCACATTTACTTGAAAGTTATGCATCATTTTTTGGTAACTTGATACACTGCATCTTAAGATGCATAAAAATATTAATAGATTTCTTACAAATTTGATTTAGTCCATCAAGTTTCCTTATAAAGGAAACAAATTTTAGTGGCAACTTGTGCATTGCATCAAGATAGCTAGCATTTTATGTTTTTTGTACTAATTTGATGTAGTGCATCAAGTTGCCTTGTAAATATACAAGTTTTTGCATCAGCTTGATATCCTTCAACAAGCTACATAGATTAATGTGTGCTTTTCATACTGACTTCATGCAATGCATCAAGTTGCCTTACATATTACACAAGTTTTAGCATCCACTTCATGCAATGCATTGAGCTACCAAGAGTATTATATGTTCTCTATACTAATTTGATGTAGAGCATGCAGTTTCTTGTAAATCATAAAATATTGGCTCCAATGTGATGGAGTATATCAATCTACATAGACTATTGTTTCTTTTGTAGTGACTTGATGAAATGAATCAAGTTGCCTCATAAATCATAGAACTTTGGACATCAACTTGATGCATTCAAAGTGCTTCCAATACATTATCATAGTATTTGGTTGTAGGATATAAAGTTACCATGTATGTTGTCCATACGTCTAGGATATAAAAGAAGTTGATCCTACACAAATAGTCATGTGCATTATGTAATGGTTTTTTGCACCAATTAAAAGTAGTCCATCAATGTGTAAATAAAGTTGGTTAATCTTGCAACTGAAGTTGGTGTATTACATCAATTGACATTCTAATAAGTAAACCTTTCATATCAATTTGATACATTGAATTAAGAGGTTATAGATTTCAAGGAAGTAATAAGCCAATTCATTTTCTTAAGCTACATAACAATAATCAACATGGTACAGTGCCGAATGCATTTCTGAATGACCATTGTTGGGTAATTTACGTGGGATTATCATTTTCTTTACTTGAGTGTTCACTAATAAAAATGAAATACATTTAATAGATTATTGTATCCTTATATTTTCTCTTGTGCATGTACATACCACTCTAAGATAAACCACAGACTTCACTTTGGATTTAAGAGTTTCTTCAATATGATCATAGTGGTTCATTAATAGAGCACACAAAAGGTACAATTAGAAGTCGTCATCATGGAATCTAATGCAAGATATATGTTTATCTAGCTTGCCATAACAAGGAAGTGGAAGCATGTAGATGGAATCAAGACTATGGTCAACAAAACATAATAAGTCTATAAAGGCCTTTTGGTTTTGGAAATTTCAACCTATTCTTAGGTCCAAATGGTTGTAATTTAGATATTTTGGAGACATAGATCAATCTATCGTCGTGCATGCATCTAGGAATGGAATGTAGTTTATAAGGTGTACCTTTAAAGGCATTCTAAAATAACTATACAAGAAGGTATTGCCAAGATAATAAAAGACAATATTATTTTTTAAAAATAATCCTCATTTTTAAAAATTATTTATGATTATGATGTTTTCCTAGTATGTCAATTGAAATATAGAGATAAACACTTATTTTTAAAAATGGCATCACAAAAGAGAGTAATTCTGCTACAATGTTTAGAGAATAATCATGATGAGCATAGCAACAATATTACTGGTGGCATCAATAGATTTGTAGGATTAGATATTGATATAGACATTGAAGTAGATATTTGGAAAGCGTGGATCTCATTGAGAATGATTTTGATTACTAAATACATTTTTGACTTAAAACATTCTAAAATATTATGATCCTTACATCTGTTATTATCTTCAATATCAATTTAGTTTGTACTCCACATGGATGAGCTGATTCTAATTGTGATTGACATGACATTAGTTTCTTAGGTTATGTATCAATCTATTTCCAAGTTACAACTCTCAACATTGATGGCCATTAAAAGATTGAATTTTCTTGAGGCCACCACATTTCTAACATATTTAGAGAATGTGCATTATAGAGCACCCATAGTGAAGATCAACATTATTGAGGCCAAGACCTCATATATATATATACATATATATAGCAACATTAATAGTAGAATTTTAATCAAATAGTTGGATTAAAGAGGACCCATAGACCACATTCCTCACATAACTAGAGATGTCTTAGTAAAGATCAAACGTTCTTGGAGCCATTGATAGATATCTTATAGTAAAGATAAACATTCTTAAAACCACAACCTCCCTCCTTACATAATTAATTCTTAAGTTCTCACATAAATTGAAGCTATTTATTTATTTTGCATAAACATTAAAACAGTAATTGCCTCAAACAAAGAGGCTACAAAATGTATCCCAACATTGATGGCTACTAGTAATATCATTTCAACAAGGCTCAAGGAAAAAAACGTGACAAGTTTCTAGCACATGAAAAGACTCAATAGTAAAAATGTGTCGTGACGTTGATAGCTACTAGTAATATCATTTCACCAAGGCTCAAGGAAACCAAGGTGACAAATTTCTAACACATGAAAAGTCTCAATAGTAAAAAATGTTCATAAGGTAAATAAATTATTTGCTACAACTAAGACATTAGAAGAAAAGTTCACAAAGCAACATTCTTAGAATGAAATAAAAGGACAGAAAGAGAAAAGTTCCTTGCATCAATCCTGGAGGCGATTAACAACGAGAATCCGTGCGTATATATTGCTGGGCTTTGAATATTGGATCTACGTACCTTCACTAACCAAGCACAGTCCCACGTGTTGTCCTGCCTACCATATGGTAACGTATATCGTGTATTATAGATAGATGCACGTCATCTATGTAATTATAGATAGATGCACGTCATCTATGTAAAAACTAAACTAACTCGAGGGATCCATCTCTTACGGGTAATTAAAGCCAGAATCGATTGGATTAAACTCGATTTGGGATTTTGGGGAGGATTAGCGTGATCGTCACGTAATCAAGAAAGACCCCGAATTATCTCACTTTCCAATCTTCCAGCGAAAGGCACATAAAATCAATAATAACATATATATAGGATGGGGTTTTCTTTTTAAAAATTTATTTTTTTAAAGAAAGAGAATACCCATATAAAGCTGAATAGCAACAATTCCAGTAAAGAAGGACCACCAACAGTTGAAGAAAATTCCGAGCAACGTAATTGAGGCAACCAAAGATGAGTGCTCATGCGACGGCCCAAAAATTCTCGTTTGCTTATAAGGAAAAGACGATTGTGGTAACGTCTGGTATTATGTTTTATGTTGCTAGCAACGTTGAAAAGTTGCATGGAGCTATATACAACAAAACCAGCCGCAGCCGAATGTCTATGACGAGAGGCGCTGTTCAATACTACTAACTACATGTCTTCTATTCAGCCTCCGTATTACGTTTTATTTTAACGCGTGCTCACGACACCTGACCAGGTCATCTTGGCTTGGAACTACGACTTGTGGCTCCGATTACCCTGCACGGAATACAAACGTCGCAACGAATGAGTGTTGAGTAATTACAACGCTGAGAAAACGTAATAATAACTAAGCTAAGAACAGGCAGGGTTAAGGCAAATATTAGCTAAGAAGAGACAAGGTTAACCTAAACAGAAAGAATTCAGTAATAATGAAGCTGAGAAGAAAGACGAAAATATATGAATCAGTGAGCGCCGAATGGATAGGATAGTTTGAATAGAATAGGAAATTAGACAGATTCCCACCCTTTGATGGCATTAAGGCGTCGACTTTGCCTTGGCGGTATCATCAGAGTCACCGTCGTCGCCACAATAATCAGAGTTACCATCCCCGTTATCATTACCACAGTCACCACGACCCCAATCATGACCTTTCTTGTTGTTCTTGTCGTGACCATCAAAGCTGGCAACCACGTGCAGGTCTCTGCGACTGTCGGCGAGAAGAAAAGCTGCAAGAACGAGGGCAACGAACAGCAGGAGCAGGGCTCGCCTCCGTCCGTAACAAAGTCGATCCATGGATATCATACTGCTATTCGATGCAGAAAGTAGGGCGGCAGTTGGGAAGTTGTGAATTGTGACCGTACGTAGGCGGCGGATATCAAATGCTTGTCCCTCTCCTCTCCTGTCTCTCTCTCTCTCTGTGTCTCGTTGGTGTTTCTGTCTGCGTCTCGGTCCGGCAATGATCAGCAACGTTTTATTTTATAGCAATGTTCAAAGCTGCCTCATCCAGGGTAACATCCGCAACACGGCATCTCCCCGTGTCACGCCCTCGGATGCTTCCATCGTCGCAGACGCGTCCGTCACCCCGTGTCCACGTAGCACCTACATAGTACAGACAAAGAGACCTTTTCACGGACGTATAGCAGGTTTCTATTCAGAAACTCTGGTTGGCAACGTCAACTGCGCCGTCAACCTTCTCATCTTAGAACTTTCCTTGGACGTATACACTACGTAGCCTCAAGTTTCGGTGCACGATAGACCCATGAGTGAAAGGTCGCCTTAAATTTTATAGCCTAACCCTGAGCTCAAAGTTTGAACAAAGAGTTTATGACGTTTTGAACAGTTTCCTAGAGTATCAAGGTTCAAGTTTTGCTTTACTATTAATTATACCAATGTATGCATGTATGCGAGTAAATTCTTAATTTTCCAGCTCAGCTATTATAGATCTTGAATAGTGTTGTTGTTGTTAACATATTCTATCTCAAATATCGGGTCAAGAGAGGGTCAATGACAACAAGTTCTTATAGACTCCAATAAACTATGATGTGTCCCACCCCATGATCACATGGCATTTCTTCTTCATAGGTGGTTGTAGTAGCACACTTTCACGAGTGGTTATGAATATAGAATACAAGACTAAAGGAAGAAAGCAGCAATACTCATCATCACATGCTCTAATCACATACATGTACAATCAAGGTTTTGATGGGAGTATCAATACACTTTTGCTACTAGTACACTAAGCATAGATATTTGCATGATGTGAGAGACACTTTTTCTCAACTCTCTATATGTATCATTATAACAAGGTCTATAAGCCTACCTAAATTACAATGACAGGGTAGACAATGCACATGCTATGTGCATATATATACACATGAAACACTACGTGCAAATGCATAGGCCATGCATAGGCTAGGCTACCTAGGATATGCACAAGTACATCATATGCATATACATAGGATAAGCATAGTGCATACAAAGATACATGCATATACATAGGTACATGTATAGGCTGCGTTCTATCATAAGCATATCCCCCAAGCAACATATAAGATAGTATAGAAGCAACTAACTCACTTGCTTATATGTGGGCACTTGCACTTGCTTCCCCCATTGATACTTGCTATGGTTGTCTACAAATGAATCATTGATTGGAAAGAAAAGAGAGAGATGGAGAGAGAGGGTAAAAGAGAAAGGGAAAGAGGAGATCTCTCCTTGCCTCCCTCTCTCTCTTACCTTCATTCTCCATCTCTATCTCTTTCTCTCTCTCCTTCCATCCCCCTCTCTCCCTCCCTTCCTCTCTTCCCATATCTTTCTCTTGATCTTCTCCTTTCTCCCTTTCTTTCTTTCCATCTCTCTGATCTTAATCTCCCTCCCTTTCTTTCAATCTCTCTGTCCTAGTCTCCCTCCTTCTTTCTCCTCTCAGTGTCTCCCTCTTTATCTTCCTCCCTTGATTTTTTTCCTTGATTATTTCACTATATATATATATATATATATATATATATCCTCTCTATCATGTGCATTCAACACCTATTTATAAATATCCTTATCTATGAATTGTCACTTAATAAAACATAACCCTTTTGTATTCAATCCATAAGTAAACCCTTTATATGGGACCCTTATGTATGTGAAAAATGTGTACAAATTGTATTTTGAAAATCTCTTATGTTTAACCCATGTGATACATCCATTTATGACTCACCTCCTCAGGTTATTTCCATCTCTCTATCTTACCCTCTCTCTCTCTCTCACTCCCTCTTGCTATCTCTCTCTCTCTCCATCTCCCTCCCCCTCCCTCCCTCCCTCCCTCTCTCTCTCTTTCTCTCTCTCTCTCTCTCTCTCTCTCTCTCTCAATCTTCTTTCTCCCCTCTCCCTCTCCCTCCCTCTCCGTCTCTCTCTCTCTCTCTTTCTTCTCTCTCCCTCCCTCTCTATCTCTGTCTCCCTCCCTCTCCAAGACAGAGAAGGAGATAAAGATAGAGAAGGGAAAAGAGAGATGGAGAGAGATGGATAGAAAGGGATGAAAGGATATCCCTTTCTCTGTTACTATATCTATCCCTCTTCTTCCATCTCTCTCTCTCCTTTCCACTCTCCCTCCCTCTCTTTCCATATCTCTATCTCTTCCCCCTCTCCACGGCTCTCTCTCTCTCTCATTGAAAGAGACTCCCTCTCTTCCTCACCCTACCTCTCCTCCCCCCTCTCTCTCTTCCTCACCCTCCCTCTCCTCCCCCCTCTCTCTCTCATCAAAAGAGACTCCATCCCTTCCTCACCCTCTCTGTCCCAACCTCTGTCTCATGGAGAGAGACTCCCTCCCTCTCTAACTTTCTCATGGAAAGCGATGCATGTATGAAAAGAGATGGACGGTGAGGGAGAGAGAGAGAAGGAAAGAGAGAGGGGGGATGGAATCTCTCCCTCCCTCCCTTTGTCTCCATGTTTGTCTCTTTCTTACCCTCTCTCCTTCCTCTCTCTCTCTCTCTCCACATAAGCAAAAATCACAATGTATGAAGAAAGGAGGAAGAGAAAGAGAAAATGGCATACCTTCAAGGTTGGAGATGCATGTTTGCCTTAAATCCCTTCCTCACAACCTTCTCCTCCCCCTTCTCCCTTGTGATTTCCTTCACACTTCCTTTGTCATTCTTTTTAAGTTTTCTCGTTGTTTGTGTTTGTGAAAACCTTTGCGGGTTTTTGCCACTATGATAGTTTTCACTCTTTTTTTTCACATAGTATAGCGCCACTATTATAACCATGCTTGTGGTGACACTAATAGTGATGCCAAAAATATTGTCACAGCCTAATGTCACTATAGCTTTGTTTGCTTGTAGTGTAGGCTTAGTATAGTCATCAATATTTCCTTTCCTAAAATCATCATAATAATGATTAGTAATAATGTCAATATTGACACAATGGAATATTTTGGTGCATATTCGAGCACATATAGCAATTTTCATGGGTCCATAGATTGTGCTGATGTGTCACAAAAATGTTACCACCTAGAAACAAAGATAAGGTAGGATCTGCACAGCATATGGATCCTTTCTGATAGGGAGGTCACACTCGCCTATGGTTAGACTTATCTCCCTAAGCTACACCCATTGCACTTTCCCTATGCACGAACTAGGTCCACAAGTGTGGGACAACACCCTTGGGCTTGCCTCCTGCAGTTCGACCTAGCTCTCCCAGTTCCATTGGCACAAACACAATGCACTACATGGTGAGGTAGGCACACCCCTAGGTAGTGCACTCTCTTTTCTTTTCCAGGTGTAGCCGCCAACCCATGCCTAACCACCAACTTTGGAGACCCCCATCACCCGCTCAACATATGGAAGCAATGGAAAATCTAGAAAAGTGGAGGTAGTAGAAGGAGGCCGTATGCACTGAGTTGTAATTGCCTCATCATTGTTTCTTGAGAGTGGTGGTTAGTCCTCCTTCAATATGAACTTTGTAAGTGTACTCCTCCAACCTATATTTTCTTTAGATTTATATTTTTAATTTTTTTTCAATAATCTATACTTTCCCTCCAATATTTATTGTGTGTCTACTATTTTTCTAGTATGGGGAAAATAGTCATATACTAATGACATTGGAGAAAGAGAATGCATTGAATCAATTGATGAATATAGATCATTTAATGAATATAATCCTTTTAAATATAAAATGTGATAATAACATAATAGATTACATACCAAACCTACAAGAAACTAACAATAATTTCTTAACAGGGTACCTCTTTTGAATAAGACCAATTAAGTCAATCGATGTTTTAAAAAATCATTTTAACACTTGAATTTGCATGTTCTTAATGAATTGCAGTCTATTTCAAGAAAAACATCTCAAGTTCTTAAAGGTATATTTATCTCTCTTTTCACATTTTCAAGATTTATTCATTCAATGTGAGTGTATTAGATACAAATTATCATCTAATGTAGTTGTCTTTGGAAAATTTACAAGTTCAAACTAATCTGATGTAGTTATACAAGATAACACTTAGAATTGCTAACCTCACTGTTCAATGTCAATAAAGTCAAACATAAGTAAATTATCTAATTTAATTTTCTTTTGAACATTTACAAGGTTGAATTTGATGAAATTAGACATGGCACTACTTAGAATTACTAGCCTTTGTGTAAGTTTCACTCGATTCCTCTACATGATCCATAGAGAAAACGATGCAATGAGATATGAATGTTAACGTGGTTATAAATGTATTTCCATCACATTTAATAATTTATTTGTGTATAAATTTTCACCAATATTTCCTATGGCAATTTATATCACAATATGTTCAAGCACTTAGATTAGCAAGGAAGTGACTAATGTAAGATTACTGCTAGAGACTAATTACATGTGAAGTCATATAATTAATGCTTAGTTGAAGTTTCTCCATGTAGGTATTGTCTAAGTAATTGATTCCAAAAACTTTATGACTCGAGAAATCATAGATTAACCTTGCAAACATATATCTCACCACTCATAGTTTAAGTGGGAAAGTCAAAATGGTTCTTATTTGGGACTTATCAATTACAGACTATACCGTATCTATACTAATGAACCACATAATCTTACACCTAATTAACAATGTTGATTGATATGTTAACAAGGGAATGCACCATTGATAAAAGAATTTTCTTGCTTAAAAAGGTTTGTTGAACAAGGTAGTCACTAAAAGTATGATTGGCTTGTGCTACTATTAGCTACACCTTCAGGCAACCAATGAGTATAAGTGAATTGTTATGCTAAGAAGATACAAAAAGAGTAACAATAGAGGTAAGTAACACCAAAATAGAGGAATCATGTAGCTCCTAATGGGTCATACAATGTCAATAGAAGACAAAGTGGATAGACAATGTCCTTATCTCATCAAGGGTTCTTGCCCTTGCCATGATTGCCATTGTGATTATGACGATGGTTGTCTTTGTGATCATCATTTTTTAAATTAGGTTTGTAGTGATCCTTGTGTTTTTTAATTTTTCCATTTTCATGGCTAACTCTTACAAGAACAATGTTGTTGCAAGTGATGAGAAGAAAGGCTACAAGGATGAAGGCAATGAATAGTAGGAGCATGGCTTGGCTTTGTCCTTATGCATATGCACAATGAGCTTTTGACAAATATCTAGGTATGAAAAAAAAGAGATCTCCTACCTAATTCACTAGATAAAAATATACATATCTAAGGATTCTTAGAACTAGCGAAAAAGGGCACTCTTCCTATATAGCTTAGATGGGAAACTTTCACTACATAGGGATTTTTGCTATATCTAGCAAGTTACTAGATAGATATTTCACTATATAGAGATTCTTTCCTATATTCAAAAAAAATCAATAGATAGGTAATATTGTGATACATCGAGAATGATTCACTATATAGATATATTTTTCGTATATGGGAAAAAACTTACTAAGTAGGTAACCTTAGGGTACATTAGAGTAAATACTATACTAAATTTTAAAAAAATAACCTTTAAAAATATATATGTTATGATGATATAAAAGTGCAACAATATCAATGGAGGTTCATAGCAAGTGTTCATGGAAGCTACTTGATCACACACAACCAAAGAAGAATTAAATGATGATGAGGATAATGATGATGTGCACCATTAAAACTATATTAAAAATTAAAAAATAATAAATTTAATTATATTCTATAAATAGCATAGATATGAAGAGCAATAAAGAAGTGAGCACTAGTGAATGTGAGCAATGCGTGTTTTAGATTTTTGGCTATGGCTATTTTAGAACTGATACCAACCCAATCAGTCATTAAGGGCCAATAATCTACATCTAAATAAATATGCATTTTGACTATGGCTACAACATGTGATTAGAAAAACCTTGGTCACTAACATTGGCATTTCTCTTTACTTTAAGGAATAGCATACCATAATTGAAAATGTCATACAAACCTGAGTCAACTAAACTAGACATACTGCTCTCTTGCCATGGGTTTGATACTTTATTGGCTTACATAGTTTTCCATTAGGATCTTTCTTGCCACCCTTCTCAACTTGAATTTTGCTACTTTTCTTTATCATAGTAGTGGGAGAGGAGGAGAATCAAATGGTTTGAAGTTATCTCTTCACAAGTGTGCCCTTGTGTCTTCTTGGTCTTCTTGCTAAAATCTTCCTCACTCTTGTCCATATTAAACATGATTCATATAATAAAAGTAGGATTTAGAGTTATCATCTCAGAACTTACTTTTGATGTAATCCATTGACTACACACATTTTTGTTAGAACATTTCATTACATTAAAGGGACTTGAATTTGATAAAGAGAAAGAAAGTGACATACAAGATCATGAAACATTGTGCTTAAAGTTGGAGATAATTGATAAAAATCAACTATATGATGAAAGAGTCCTTATAGAAGATAAATGAAGAAAAGAAAAAATACACAACATTTCAAAAAACATGATGCAGTTAATCAAAACTTGTAGATAGGTCTAACAAACTTGATGCATTGCATGGAGTAGTTGACTAAAATAAAGAAAAATATAATGTTGCAAGAAAGAAGATACATTTTGTATGAAAATAGGAGCATAAAAGTTAGGTATTTAATTGAATCCATGACCTATCAATAGGGAACTTTATAGTATCTAACATCAATTTATTCATGCTAATAAGGTTAAATTAAAAACTTTTGATAAACTTAGCAACATGATATACTATACCAATTTGAAAATATAGTATGAAAAAAAAAAACAGTGTGTCACAATCTAGATCTTAAGAAAAATAGCTAGAAACTTCAAGTAACATATTGTCTTGCTAAGAAAGTCTACTCAAAACATATGTCAACTTGATATAGTGCATCAAGTGGATGGAAAAAGTGTCAAATATTCCAAATAGCTTGGTGTAGTCTATGAAGTCAACATAAAATTTGTAAAAGCTTAATGCATTACATCAAATAAGGAATAAAATTCACTCAAAATTCAAACCAATTTGATGGAATGGATGAATGAAAAAATAATATCATCGCAAGATACAAGAATATTGATACATCATGTCAACTCACACTGAGAAGCTAATGAATTGATGCATTTGATACAATTGAACATGAAATTTATTCAAAAGTGAAATAAAAATTATTCCAAATAATATGAATTTGATATAGTGCATCAAGTAGAAGTGAAAAAAAAAACTAGCAACTTAATTCACCATATCAAGTTGGTATCAAATTTATAAAATCTCTATAACAAGTTGCTACATTACATCAAGTAAATGACAAAATTGTAACAAAACATAAAAGAGCTTGATGCAATTCATCAAATATAAGACAAACATATACATAACAATTAAGAAACTTGGTGCATTGCATCCAGGTACTATACAATTAAAATAAAAAATCATGTCAATTTAATGCACACTATGAAGCTAGTATAAAATTAACATTTAAAATCACACCAACTTGATGTACTTTATCAAGTTAGTATAAAAATTTACCACAAAATCATACAATATTAATGTAGTGTATCAAGAAAAGAATGAAGTATTAGAATTTTTAACCCCATTTGATGCATTGCATCAAGTGGGCGATAAATTTGTCAAAATTTCTTACCCCACATGATACATCGCATGAAATGGAGAATGAAAATCACATACATAATCACAACATGAAATACCTTACCATAGTAAAAGAGAGTATCAAGAAAAGTTGATCCAATGCATCAAGTTGGGAGTAGATTATACATTTTATACAACGTACATGTACTAGATATATAGATTACTTCTACAACAAGTGTAGTTTACCAATTTAGATGGAAAATATACAAAAAATATCAAGCTACAATAGAAACTATGAGAAAAATAACTTAATACTTTATATGATGCAATAAATTACACACTAAATCCTTATTATTTTGGCAAATCTTGCATCTCATCTCATGTTCTTTTGTTATCCTTTACTCGATATAGCAATAGGCTCACATTATACTAAAATAGATTCAACAAGCAAATGGCTCCTTTGGAATAGTTCATAAACCAATCCAATGATAAAAAAAAGAGAAATAGTCCTAAATGATCAAGGCTACAATAAGCAACACATCAAAAACTTAAAAAAGAACACTAATATAAGAATCTAAAAAATGTATCAACTTTGAGATCATTAGGCTTCTCATCACAAATCTTTGTATGCAAGTCAGAAACATGGTCATAGGTATCATCAATACAATCCTACCTAGCATAGCCCCTATTCAAAGTTATTGTAATATCATAATCAACATAGAGCTTGTTGTCAAAAATTTCATAATGGAATGGTCATAAAAATCTAAACCATGAAGAAGAAGAAGAAGGATCTGAGATTATGATGACCATAGCTATATTGATGAAGTTATAAATGATTGTGATGATTCCATCTTGGATTATTAATAAATCTAGAAGCATTTGTATAATAGGTGCTTCATGGATAGAAAAGCAATGATAGAGGTGATGCACAATAGTACTAAGGTAGGCAATAGAGTCCATCTATAACATGGCCAATAGGATTGCGAGTAGTATACTAGCACAAAAATGTGCAACATCAGTAATATATTCATCTCCACAATAGGCAACATCTCCAAAATGATGCCTTACATATCTAAGGTAGTGTGTAATTTGCAAGAAAAGTGAGAAACTCCATGGGAAGAATAGATAACTCCACAAGAAAGGTGATAGCCCTTCTATATTAGTATAAAAGTGTTATGTGTGGATCAATATAATGTATTTAAGGTTGTCATGGTTTATGACAATGATTGTGATATACTTCAAAGCTATCATGGTCATTGAAAAGATGATATTAAAAGTTGCAAAGTTTGCATTGTCATGTTGATGAAAATCTAGTGAATGAAAAAGTGATGGAAGATCTTTAATGATAATATTCAAGTTATACACATCTGGATTGCAATGTCTATTCATATGTTGAATACATATATTGAATGAGTATTTATCATGAAGATTAAGTTAGTTTCGCATCCCTTAGTTGAGAAAGAAGTGCCATATGCCTTTATAGAATAGAAATGTATACTTTTTCATGACTAGAGACATAATTTGTAGCAACACAAAATTGTGGATGCCAGGCAATAACAGTCCCACTTTTTGTAATGTAAATTTTTGGCACCTCTAGATCAAGTAGATCATGGACAAGGTAGTAAGAAAAAAACAAATTGTTACAGGAGATTAATTGTGTAGTATGGTGTAAAAAGCAAGGAAAAAACTAGGAGAAGAAACCCATATATTGCTTAATATGTGAAGAATAATAGTGCTACTATTGACAGATTTGAATAGGGATTTTATATAGTCTAGCATTATTGCTAGAGACTTCTCACTATTATATATTTGAAGTTCCCTCTTAGTTATCTTAAATCAAGTTTTTTTGGATTATTTTGAAAATTCTTGCTCCACTAGTGTTATGAATGTAAGATAAATGGTTAAAATTGAAAGAAGAGTACTTTTATGACCTAGAACAAGGTTATCCATGTGTGTATGGATTGCATAGGTTTTGGGCTATTATGATGAATTTACAAGAATGTTTTTAGATCAAAACATATTGTATTGTCTAAAATCATGTGACATGATTCTAATGCATGTAAACTAAATATATTTGAGTTTATATTGAGTCATGGCCTTGGTCTATGTGTTGATGTATATGCTATGTATGGTTTGGGCTCAAGCTTTTATACCATAGTCATAAACTATGGTTGGGATTCATATATACTCGATTTTTGTTGTTTCATTCCATCTTTTTCTATAAAATTTCATCTCTTTGTGCTTCAAGCTCTTATTTCTTAAGTCTCTGTGACCTTGGACTGATCCTTAATCTCTTCCCTCTCTCTTTCCCTCTTTATTTCTCTCTCTTCTTCTTTGTTTCTCTCCCTTCCTTCATCTCTTCATTTCTCTATTTCTCCCCCTCTCTCTCAATGCATTTTTAGGGCAATGCTCTTTGTGACACTACCAATTTATTTTGAAAATGAGGATCGGTATGTCTTTGTACCCTTATGGTGTTGACACTTACATTTAATCAATCTGTACGGCCACTCATTGAGTGAATTTGCATGTGGCTCCAAATGTATAGGGTGATGCACTGCTCTCTTGGAAGGTATTGAAGTATCCCCTTCAAACAAATCCCTGTACTCCTCAAATAGAGCTTTCCAAGCCAAATTCTCAACTAAATTCTTGGATTGATCCTTAACCTCTTTGTTTAGGTGCAAAACAAAAATCTGAGAGCACTTCTTGTACTACTTCTTGAGTTGCTTTATGGTGATAAGTTGAAAATTGGATTTACTAGAGATCCTGTGTAGATGGATAAGCTACCTATCAAAGTGGAAAACTCCATATACACCTACAAGAAATTCATAACAATCTCCCCTATGGTCATCAGCTAATTATACCAAAGTACAACATCTATGGGTCCCATTTTCAAAATAATTTTGTTTACATTTTCTTTATAATTTTTAGCCAATGTATGAAAACCTATGGACATATTTAAGTGTCAATATCCTCTTCACCATTAGCCACCTGAACTCTTATGGACTAACATAAATCAATAGGAAGACAATGCAACCTTTCCATAACAGGGTTATTTACAAAACTATGCTTACTACCACTGTCTATCAGGATAAATACATCCTTTCCAAGAACGTTATCCTTCATACAAAGTTTATTAGGCCTCTTAGAACCTATCCAAGCATCTATGGAAATAGAACAAAGGATAGTTGTAGTACTAGGTCAATTTGTTTTATGAATAGGTAAATCTGTCCTACTAATATCAAAAGGAACGTGTCCACTAGGTCAAATGAAAATCTATGAGTAATCTCATACCATTGATTTGGATCAAGATCTTAACCATGCTTATAAAATTCAGTTTGTGTGCATACAATGGGTTCTTCAATTATCTCTTCATCCGCATCCTCAAGTACTATCATATTGTAATTTTTGGCTTTTGTAGGCTTCTAAGTGATCCTTCATGCATGATCAATCGTATATTTTTCATCACATTTGAAACATAGACCCTTTTCTTTGCACTCTCTAAAAAAAACCATAGGTATGAGCTTGCCATTGTTTGCTCAATTATTTCTAGTTCTATTATTACCTTGCTTAAGCTCTACATTATGGTTGATTGCTAGGTTTGAAGCACTTTATTGTATTGAAGCATTGAAAGTAGGATATGTGGGATGTTGGGGCTACTAAAAGAAGTACTAAACCCCCCATAATTTCCACCAAAGTTACCCTATTTACCACAGCCTTTTGTTGTACAAAAGAAGACTCCATGGAAGTATCATTCTTACACTTATGAGCATAACTCTCTACTAATTGAATAGCCTAGAATAGCATTGTGGATTTTTTGTCCATAACATCAACTAAGGTAAAGGTAGTGAATCTCAAGTCATATTGGCTTCTAATGAACCCATCTCCTCATCCATTGCTACATCCTAATGAGCATAACAAACAAAATCCTTGGAACAAGTGGCTCAACATCCTCAACTACCTTTACCATATAAGCATAATGGTGAGCTACATAATCTTCAAAAAAATTATTTGATAGGGTGTCTAACCTTGCTAGATCACCATACCACTAGATCAATTAATGGAGCCTTTACATTACCATATGCTCTCTGTACACCTAGTGTCTTGATTGAAGGAATACCAAGCTTATCATCCAAACTCTCTAAACCACTAGAATCTCCATCAAATCCCAAAAGACCAGTAGATGCATCATTATCATCCAACTCTTTCTTCTTTCTTTTGTGTTTACATGCAACACTTGTAGATCCACCTAAAGATGCGGGGGTACTTCTTAGTCTCCCAGACAAGAGCTAACTACACAGAACTATCATTATCATCATCATCATCATCTAATGCATCACCACAAGATGCATACCAACTACTCAAGTCATAAAAAATTGCATCATTGTTCACTTTGAACTCACATCTAATAGGGTTATAACAAGGATACCCTTTCTGCTCTAAAGAGTATTCAATAAAAATACATTTTTAAACCTTTGGATCAAGCTTCTTTTGTAGCTCATCTGGCACATCAATATCTGCAATATAGCCAAACACATTCAAATGTGACACATTAAGCTTCTTGCCTATAAAGCATTCTTCAAGGGTTATCTCATGAATTGGACCTATGAGATTTTTGTTCATAATATAGACACTAGCATGAATAGCTTTAGACAAATATGCTTTGGTATATATATTTTTTAGCCATCAATGCTTGTGTAGCTTCTACAATATGCATATTTTTTCTTTCTACAACCCCATTTTACTATGAGATATACCTGCAACAAGTAAATTGTCTCTTTATCACATGAGATACTAAGAAGGCACTAAACTCATTAGAGAGGTACTCTCCTTTTCTATATGATCTCAAGCACTTAATTTTTAAGCCTTTTTATTTTTTAATCGCAGCCTTGCACAAAGTTTTGAAGTGCTCAAATACATCACTCTTTTCCTTTATGAAATATACCCAGAGCTTCCTTGAACAATCATCAATAAACACAACAAAATATTTGTTGTCACTAAGAGATATAGTCTTTGTAAGCCACCAACAATCTATATATACAATATCAAGTACTTTTTTACTCATATCTTTGTCATGCAAAAGGGGTTATCTTGCTTGCTTACCAAAATCACATGGTTTACATGCTTTGTGAAATTCTACAAGTCTAAAAGCTGGCAACCCTCTACCTAATCCTTTGGACTACATTAATTTTATCCATTACACATTTGCATATTTAATTTGTTTATGCCATATTTCAATGTCTGTGATCGCTTCTTTTTCTATAGCACACATAGCAACATTCATAGTATGAATTTTAGTATTTAAAGTGAACATGTGGCAAACTCTACTTCCTTTCGCAACCAACTGTCACTAATCATTAAAGTCTTCTGCAAAATAATATTTTGCATTAGATTGAACTTCTAACCCTTGATCTACCATTTAACCAACAGACACTATATTCTTAGTGATTGAAGGTACATGTAATATATCTAATAAACTCTTTATCTAGCCATCATGCAAGGACAAGGGAACCTTTCTAATGTGTGAAATTGGGTGATATGAGTCATCATCCATTCATAAAGATTTTGTAAGTATTCTATATATATCAATATGATATAGTCTTTGGGAGTGTATATGATGTGTCTCTTCTCTCCCTCGTGCGTCTCTACATATCTTTTCTCTCTACATCTCAACATGATATTAGAACTATCACGATCGACTACAATCAATTCCTTAAAGAAGACAATCAAGAAGTATATTTATATAGTATACCTTCAATTCTTGATTTATATTCTTTTCATGCTTAAAATTGATGTATTGTGTATGTTATGAGTATTTTATGTTATGAATTTTAAGCGTAGAATAAGTTAAATCGATCATCATCAATCATAATTTAGATTATAGATATGTTGAATTGTAGATATGTCTTTCTTGGACACCCTAAAATTTTCTAGTTGAAAAACTCTTAACGAAACTCATTTATCAAGAAAACCAGTTTTGCTGATATGCTAGGACTCACAAGGTTTATTCCTAGCAAATTCCTACTCAATTTGGAGTTCTATGTCAAAACTAATGTCAGTTCACATAAATTGGACTTGAAATAGGAAAACAAATAGGAGAACAACTTTTGGTGCAGACTTCTATGACACAGGTTTCATCACAATTACTCACTTTGTCATGATTACTCACTCTTGCATTTCTACCAAAATTAGCCGGATCATCATCTATTCTTAACTAAAAAGTAAAGCGATAATGTTTTGATCATTTTTCATATTTCTTATCTATGTTGGGTTGATTTATTATCGCACATGTTTTGTCTATTCTAGGTCAACATGTCTTGCCCACTTTTCGTCTATCTTGGGTCTCTTTCATTTGGAGTATGCTCTTTGAACTAAACATTTCTCTTTACAACATAGGTTCATCATATGACTTATTATGTTATACTTTGTTCCTCCTTTATAATATGGTGTGTAGATTCTATGATCTCATATTGTATGTATTCTCTCAGCTAGATATCTCAAATTCTATCATCTCTAATGGATTTCCTTTTGGACAACGTTGTCGTGCCGCTATGCACACACCGTGTAAAAAAAATCTAGAGTGTGGCTTCCTTTCAGATTTAGAGAGTCAATGCCATTTTAGACATTAGTATTAGTGTCCATGGTTAAAAAATATTAGATTTCGGTCAATTTTTAATATTCTAGATATTATCTCTTGTTAAAAAAATCTACAAAACTATAGACAACTTCTAGATTAGGATGATATATAAAAGAAAGCAAGTAGCTTTTAGCTAATTTGAAAGGATTTTATATAAAAAGGGAGATAAGCGAAATCGCACGATGCGCGATAACTGTTTTCAAGCAGTGAACAGAACTTCAAAAGTGGGAGATAAAGTGGCAGGATTCTGGCCAGGTTTCCTAGTATTTATCCCCCGTTTCGGAGCCATTGGAAGGATTATATTAGAGATCTGAGCAGCATGGAGGAAGGTATTATTTTGTATATGTTTTTGTCTATTAGAGTTCTACTTTCTCATAATGCTAAAAGAAATTGACCGGCTTCATCTCTGTTAGTATTCTTCTATATTTTCTAATTCTTTTTTCAAGTGTTCTTCTACATCTTCAATCCTCTAAACCCCTTGTCTTCCGTCTACTCCTCTCTTTGAATCTACCTTCACCCTACTGTCACTTATCTTCAAGAACTTGGCTTAAAACCTTCAACCATTCTACCATCTCCTGAGTCTAAGCTCTTGAACCCCCATACATTCTTCTCTTGCCAAACTCTGTGGTGACCTTCAAGCCTACACGTTGCAACATTGGTGAACCCGACGTGAAGGTCGGTGTAAGAGAAATCCAAGATGGGGGATTCTTCAGGAGATACTCTATAACAATTGGTGCGCATACTACGGCAAACTCAGCAACAACAAATCCAAATGTTACAACAACAACAAGAAAGCCAAGAAGAAGAGAAGATTGATTCCACAGCTTTCAAGGCCCTAGAAGAAGTTGGGTGTGAATTAAAACAATTTAATGGTCAAAATGTCTATGTTTTCATTAGTTTGTATGTTGAGAAAATGCTCTTCTTTGGTGTACCGCAACATGCATGGAGCTGTTATTTTGCTAAACTAGCCAAGAATGGTCTTCAAGAAAGAATCCATGGTCTTTTTCAACAAGATGTAGATTGGGATGCATTCAAAAAAGCCCTACACAAAGAATTCTTCTTAGAAGACTCTGGCCTTATGACGAAGAAAAGTTTCACTGAATGGGTTGAAAAGCCCAACAAAGGTTCAGGTGCAACAGCTCTATACTATGAATTTGAAAGTAAATTTGGACAACTTGATGCTGAAGACCAACAAAGTATGGAAGGTTAGAAGATTGAATTATTCCTTAAGGCTGTAGATCCCATTCTGCAAGAAAAGCTTGCTGATTGCCTAGAAGATGCTACCTCCAAATCAGGAGTCAAGACTGCATGGATAAATGTTACTGATGTAGTTAACATGATTACTCAAGACAGCGGATGAGACTAATATTGGGATCTACTTCAACTTCACAACTCCATTGATGGAGCTTCTTCCACCTTCAAAATCCCCTATTCGTTTGACTAATCAGCCAACTCTTTCTTCTTCTGTTCCATCTAAAAATGATATCATGGATGAACTTATTAAAAGCATGCATGACCTTTATTTGAATCTTACAGAAATTAGTTCCAAAGGAGAGAAGCTGGATGCCAAAGTTGAAGAATAAGGACGATCATCAACTCAAAGACCCATGAGAGAAGGCTTTAAGAGGCGATCACTACAAGGGAATGGGGCAATAGCGACGCCGATTAGCGATGGTGGATATCGGCGTCGCTATAGGCATCGCTATTGTCGTCGCAATTGGCGTCGCTATTTGCAAATGCGACGCAAATAGCGACGTATATAGCGACGCCAATTGCGATGCCATAGGGAAAAAAAGCGCGGCCGAAACCAGAGCGCCATTTTCATTTTCTTTTCTTCGCCTTTTGAGAGTGAGAGCGAGGGAGACAGGAGAGAGCGAGGGAGAGAGCCAAGGCTTTGTGGGAGAAGAGGAGGAAGAGACTTGCTGCCGCCGCCACCGCCGCCACTGCCACTGTCGTTGTTCGCGAAGGAGAGGAGGAGCCCTCGTTGCAAAGAGAAGCCGCCCACGCTCGCCATATCTCATTGGTGAGTCTCCCTCTCTCTTTCTTTTACTTGTTGAAGGTTTAAATCGTTCTCTTTTGTTTGTTTAGGAGAGGAAATGAAAGAGAAGGAGAGGGAGAGGGAGAGAGAGGGAGAGGGAAAGAAAGAGAGGGAGAGTGCATTCTCTCTCTCTCTCTCCCTTTTGCTTGTTTAATGTTTAAATTACTTTCTTCTTTGCTTATTTAGGAGAGGAAACGAGAGAGTAAGAGAGAAAGAGAGGGAGAGGGAGAGGGAGAGGGAAAGAAAGAGAAAGAGAAAGAAAGAGAAAGAGAAATAGAGGGAGAGGGAGAGGGAGGGGGAGGAAATAGGAGAGGGAGAGAAAAAGATAGAGAGGGAGAAGGAGGGGGAGTGCATTCTCTCTCTCCCTCGCTCTCCCTTTTGCTTGTTTAATGTTTGAATCACTTTATTTTTTGCTTGTTTAGGAGAGGAAATGAGAGAGAAAGAGAGTGAGAGGGAGAGGAAGGGGAAGGAAATGAGAGAGGGATAGAAAGAGAAAGAGAGGGAGAGTGCATTGTATCTCTCCCTCTCCCTTTTGCTTGGAGGATGTTTAAATCACTTTATTTTTTGCTTGTTTAGGAAATGAGAGAGAAAGAGAGATAGAGAGGGAGAGGGAGAAAAAGAGAAAGAGAGGGAGGGGGAGGGGAAGGAAATGAGAGAGGGAGAGAAAGAGGGAGGGGGAGGGAGAGGGAGAGGGAGGGGGAGGGAGGAAATGAGAGAGGGAGAGAAAGAGAACGAGAGGGAGAGGGTGAGGGTGAGAGAAAGATAGGAAGAGAGGGAGAGAAAGAGAAAGAGAGGGAGAGGGAAGGGAAGGAAATTTAAGATAATATACGTATTGATAATGGTATGCAATGTGCTTTGCATACGGCCAATTACTTCATCAAAATGAACCCAAAATTATTGTTATAGAAGAAGAAACCCTTAAATTGAGTATAGGATAATTTCTCTTTGGTCTTATGACTATGAGTAGAATTGATTGAAATAAATTTTATTACTATAGTTATAAAATTTCATAGATGGCGCGCATTAATTTCAAAATGGACTACTTATACTCAAAGCCGAGATATAACAAATAATTATCTACCGGGACAAACAAATCGTTGAGTATGATACAAGGCCGAGATATAACATCGAAAAATCTCTCGACTACTATATACAATGCAAGGTTTATGGTCAACTTGCAACTTGACGTACATCTCCATAAAGCTATCCATTTAAGCCTCGTTTGCTGTAATGTAGATAAAATGGCAAACAAAGAAGGTCTTATTGTTCAAGACCGCGAGTCGTATCTTAATCAGCGTGTCCCATGTCCTTGCTCTCAATGCAAGTTGGCAATTAGACGAAAACGCCGATTGTCTATAGAACATGTACGACGATTTGGCAAGTTTCAATCTGAGATCATTGATCAGGCGATTGCAGATTTTCAGCAAACGGTAATTTGAAGTTAGCATTTTTCAAGCATTGTACTCTCAAGCTAATTGAAAACCATATGCGATAAGATTGGGTCTTGTTGGCAAATTTTGTATCCAGGGGGGTGATGTCCTGACCCAAGGGGGAGTGCACCCTTTGCGGCCAATTAGAAGAGTTCGTGGATGTGCGATGGATGGATTGCAGGAGCCAATCGACCACTCGCAAGGCCCATCAATACCGTCAATGCCAGAGGAGACAGAGAACCTTCCCGACTTGCCTACAATCTTGGAGCCTGAGATGGAGGCAATGATCGATGCATTGATTCCCATGGATGTTGAGACATCTGACCCGCTTAGAGAGGAAGCATCCATACCATTATATGATGGGTGCTGAGTATCTCGGTTGAAGACATTGCTTGCACTCTTAAGTGTGCAAGCAAAATACGGTTGGAGCGATACGAGTGTGACTGAGTTATTCAGGTACCTTGCACACAGACTTCATTGTTTTTTTTTTTAAACAGTATTATTGCAAACATGGATGGATTTTTCAAGGTGTTTTATGATTTTTTCAGGTTATTGAAATATCATATATTTCCACCTGCAAACACCATGCCTGAGTCTCGTGATGATGCACGACATGTTTTACAGAAGCTTGGCATGGACTACAATAACATCCATGTATGTATCAATGACTGCATATTGTTTCGAGATGAATACGAGACTATGGAGACATGTCCAAAGTGTGGTGCTCACAGGTATCGACAGGACTTGCAAGGGCAGACCATCCCTCAAAAAGTCCTCAAACACTTTCCGCTCATCCCCCACATAAACTACATGTTTCGCACGTCTGCCATGGCAAGCTTGACAACGTGGCATGTGCAGAATAGGTCCATGGATGGAGTGCAATGAATATCAGTAGATTCGCGCGCATGGAGCCAGATTGACTCTACCTTCCCAGGCTTTGCGCGAGAGCCAAGGAATCTTCGGCTCGGTCTCACCATGGATGGTGTGAACCCATTCGGTCTCCGCTCGACTTCTTACAATGTGTGGCCTATAGTACTTGTCAACTACAACATTCCTCCATGGCTTTCTACGAAGAAAGGACATCTCATCCTTAGCTTGCTCATCTCGGGCCGCTACAAAGTAAAAAATATGGACGTGTATCTTCGTCCATTAGTTGGTGAGCTTAAGATTTTGTGGGAGGAGGGGGTCACGGTGCAAGATATGAGCAGGCGCGATGGTTGGCGGTCAGCCAACATTCGAGCCATTCTCATGTGGACGATGCATGACTTTCCGGGATTGGGAGAGTGCTCAGGTGAGCAGACCTTTGTTCTCGCCCGTAATATCTATATTTTATTTCATTCAATCAAGTATTCATGCAGGTCGTGGATCGCCTTGCAGGTCTCGTTACCTCAGGTTATCATGCATGTCCATTGTGTGGGCCACAGTTAGACTCCCGAAGGTCACGAACCATGAAGAAGATGGTATATCAAGGACACGCCGCTTTCTTGCCGGAGGATCATGAACTCAGGGAAGGTTTTCTTGGACGACCTCCAGCACGTATGAACGCTACAAGCTGGTACGAGATGAAAATGGTAAACCCGGATTCACATCCAAATGGAATGCAACGGTTCTCAGTTTTCTATGAGTTGCCATATTGGACCCACTTATAGGTCAACCACTTGTTGGATCCCATGCATATTTTCAAAAATGTGGGCAGCTTGCTATGGGACCACATCATAGGAAAGAGAGACACTATAGGGTCACGAATGGATTTAAAGGAGGTAGGTAAGATGGAGGCGCTTTGGCCGCAGTCGAATGCTGAAGGGGGAGTGCAGCTTCCTCGCGCTCCTTGGGTCTTGTCTACCAAAGAAGAGCGCATTGTGAAGCAAGTAATCAAGTCTATCCGCACTCCGACGGGTATGATGCGTTCTCTAAGGTCCGCATTTTCTAAAGATGACGAAATGTCTGGGCTAAAATCCCATGATTGGCATAATATATGTCAGGTTTGTGAACAGAATGGATTTTAATTAGCGTGGACATTTTGAAATTTGAAAAGTGACCATTATTCTTAATGCTCTCTCATTTGTGGCAGTTTGTCCTACTGATCACGATCGCGGGATGCCTAACTCCAGAAATTCGCGGGGCCATTTACAAGCTGTTAACTTTGGTGCAATGGATCTCACAGAAAGAGATTAAGACGTCCTCTATTGAATCCGCAAGGCGGGGAGTAGTTGAGACGGTCTGTCTCTTTGAGAAATACCTGCCCACTAGCATGCTCACGATATAAGTTCACCTTCTTGTGCATCTTGTGGATGAGATGGAGATTGCTGGACCTGTCCATACGCGATGGATGTTCTTCCTGGAGCACTTCATGAAAACCCTGAAAGGCTTTGTGCGACAACGAGCTCGTCCGGAAGGTAGCATGGCGGAAGGTTGGTTGGTGTTAGAGGCGTTAGTGCATATCTCACAATGGCTACCAACGGTGGAACCAGACAATGAAATGCTATGGACACTGAAGGACGATGACAGGCTGACTGGAGATGTGTTGGTTGGAAATGGGGTAGAAAAAAGAATGGATGCCTCAATGGAAGAGAAGGTGAATCGCTTTTGTATGTTGCACCATGCCTCCATGGAGACGTGGCTCGCCAAGTACCAGATTGCAAGGCAAGATTGAGAGGAAGCGCGAGCTGAATTCCGACGCAGTACGCATCACCGACCGATTCGATATCCCGAAGGTATGGAGGAGATGCCGCGGTTTATGTCAACACAATGGTTGCATGGAGCCTTGACCGCAGCATCCAGCGAAGGGACAGAGGTCTCAATGGAGGAGTGGAAGTTCTCGAGGAGATGTAGTCCAAAGGTAATGAGGGGTTTAGAATGTGTCGTATCTAAATTTGCTTGCTACATCTAATTTGAGTGTTTCAATGTGCAGTACAAAATATATAGTGCAGCGTGGTTGCGCGGACGACATTTTCGGGTGGAGCGTATTGAACAAATGCGCTCCACAATGGACTATGGTGTCATGGCAAGGTTTGAGCAAGAGAGCCGGCGACGAGCAATGGATCCGAACACGGTTGTGGATGAGATGGAGTATTTTGGGAATTTGCAAAGTATTATTACGGTGGATTACCGTAGCTTCTCCATGATAATATTTGACGTGCAGTGGTTCAAAGTGGTACTTGGAGGAGCTGGCGCAACACTTCGACAAGGTCCATCTGGATTTCTCAAAATAGATTCCGAAAAAAAATGGATGGATTTGCGCGACACCTTTGTGTTGCCGGCCCATTGTGAACAGGTACAACTAGTCATTTGCTTGCTAATTGTAATACGACATGGTTTATGTCACAATGGTTTGAAGACGGTTTGTAAGTGTTTGTGAACAGGTAATCTTCTATCCAAATCCCCAACAACCTCGATGGTGGTATGTTATACCTTCAACTCCTCGAGGTGCGAGAGTATACGATCAAAGCAATGTTCCAAGCATAGATGAAGAAAATATACAAATAGAGGGATCGAAATTACAAGGGGTGGAGGCCACCGCAAGCTTGGAGCCCGCATCGACTAAGAATGATGGAAATACAGAAGTCGTAGAATTTTTTGAGAACGAGGCAGACTCGTTCTTTTGTGGTGACATGTCTATCGACCTTCCAGTGTATGCAGAGTTGTGTCAGGAGATTAACATGGGACCATAGAATACTTCATTCCTGGAGAATTGTATTACTCAATTCGTTGTTTAGATCTTCCATAAAGGTAGATAAGATATGCATTTTAAGAGGGATTTTTCAAAAATGATTTATATTAATGTGCTTTGTATAGTTTAAATTGATTATTCTAACATTATTTTTTATCTGTGCAGGTATCGACATTTTCAGGATGAGTCGAGGGATGAGCGATGAGGAGTTTTAGGAGATGATGGCACGTATGTCTCCAGATCAGCTCGCGAGATTCAGAGAGGTTGTAGATCAGGAGCTGTCTAGTTCTTCATCAGGGCGCTCTGCTAGATCAGCTTCAGCGCGATCAGATGCTTCAGCTTCGAGCAGACAATCTCGACGCTCGCGACTTGGGCTAGAGGGAGGGACTGCGACTACAGGAGGATCGGGGGGGTGCTGCTGTGGAGACACGGACGCGATGTCTCCGTCTCATCATTCAGCTGGAGCTCGGTCACCTCCAGGATTTGTCACACCTGTGGGGACGTCCACTCCAGTTACTCCGACTTTTGCACAGCCATCGGCAGATGTCACGCCTTTTGGTGGCACTCCTTTTGGTGGCACCCCCTCTGGTGGCACCCCTTTTAGTGACACTCCGGGAGAGGATACCCCCGTCAGTACACCGGATGTTTAGGGGTCTCCTGGATATGCCCAGGAGCGTGGACGGAGATGGGAGAGGGCCCATACAAGGCACACTCCTAGGGATTATGGATACCTAGTGGATTATGCCCAGGAGCGTGGACGGAGATGGGAGAGGGCCCATACAAGGCACACTCCTAGGGATTATGGATACCTAGTGGATGGCAGGTCAGGAGCCATCATCATGAATGATGAGGGGAGGAGGGTGATGGCTCGCATGAGGGAGTTGTGCCAACAAGTTTTTCGGCACAACGTCCTGGATCATTGGAGGAACATACCGGAGGGGAGCAAGGAGTACATAGTAGCATCCTTGCACAAGGAGTTCCCGGTACCAGCCGCAGTGGATAGATTCTCTACGGACTGGATGATGGATTGCATGCGTGCATACATGTCACATAGACGATCCGACGCACACAAGACAATCAAGAGTGGGGCTCCAAAGCCCGAGTGGTTAGATGCAGACGACTGGCGCCGACTGAGGGAGGAGGCTACAAATTCGCGAGGACGTTGGAGTCAGCAGCGGGAGGCGACGAGGGCACGAATCGAGGCCGGATCGGTACATCATCTTGGGAGTGGCGGCCATAGGACATATTTGGAGGACTTTGTAAGTTTCTCTTTTGTTTTGCTTATTTGTTTTTTTGAGATATTCTTTGTACTGACCATCATGTTTCTAACAGTTAGCATTTTGTTTTCTTTGCAGCACTTCATTACAAATCGCGATCCGCAAGGCCTTGAGACTCGATATGCAGAGAGGCACGATCTCAGATCATTGATCGACCGATTGTATAGACGCGGCGGCCCAGTAAGTCACTCATCTTTCTTGTCCGTAGTTACCATGAGATATTTGAATGCATTATTGTATGGTGGATTGATATGTTGTTTCTTTTTCTGCAGAATCCGTTTGATGCTCCTTTACAGCGGGAAGAGCTTTCGGGGGACGACGATTTGTAGCTCGCCCTTGGATCCTTAGAGCTCACATACCTTTAGTTTTTAGTCGCCCAATCTATATAGACATTTTCTATGTATTAGTGATATTGTTTTATGATTATACCAATCGCATTTTATGCGATATCATGTATTTATTTCATCTATCAGTTTTATGATTTCAGTATACATTCTTTTTGTTTGCAAACGCTTTGTATGCAGCAGTGCAGAAACTATTTTGTATGGCTCTCGTATAGCACACAGTGCTATATGTGGCAGCAAGCTGCCCTGCCACAAAATTTTTTTTCTCTATTACCGTTGCTATTTGCGTCGCAAATTTACTGCACGCGTCGCTATCAGCGTCGCAAATTCTCTGTAACCGTCGCTATATACGTCGCATTTGGCGTTGCTATATACGTCGCAAATGCGACGTATATAGCGATGATTCTATGGCGTCGTCAATAACGACGCTTTTTGCGATGACGGGGGCAAATTTTATTGTTTGTATTTTCGTCGCTTTAAACATCGCTATAAGGTCTATATCTTGTAGTGGATGTCTTTGGTGTGACAACCAATAACATGACAAGAGGGAGTGTTTTGCCTTCCGTGAGGCTGAAGCATAGGTGCTCCTCTTTTGGAAAGACGCAAAAATCCATGCAGTTGAAACTGGTCTTCCGTTGGAGCCAAATTTTGGCAATGGTGGGATGAAGAAAATATTTTTGAAGATTTAGCTCTAAAGAATGCCTATGCAGCAATTGATGCAGCTACCTATGGACTACAGATTGAGCCAACTAAATCAAGTTTGAAAGCATATAAAGTTAATGTGTAATCTAAAGTATGGATGCAGGCACTCGATCAAATGGAACATGATAAAATAACCAAAGAAAATATGGCTAACGCTAGTCAGTGCATTCGAGGAATAACTAGTTGGAAAGAATCGGTAGATTCTTTTTCTGCCTTTGCACATTTGGTTGACGTCAATCATAAAGAAGTCTTGAATGAATAAAAGAGAAGTAGAGAAGATGAATCACGGCCTTTCTCTTTTGGCCCTCCAAAACGGGTAGCTAGAAGAACGCCTGAACAACCAAAGCTTACTAAAAATATAACCCTAGATCAAGAGATGAAAGATGTTAGAGATCAGCGCCTGTACGGGACTGTACAGTCAAACTGCCAGATGGCAGTCCGACTACCTGCAGTCTAGTCGGCTGCATTTAATGCAGTCGACCTGCCGTGGTTTTTGCCCAGTTTCTTGGCTATAAATAGCGGAGGACTTTAGCAGTCGCCGACACTTCTCTGCTTGCAGATTATAGACTGGTGGCACGCGCAGATTCCGTCTCTGTTTGTAGATTTCAGACAGGAGACAGTGTAGATTGCAATGGACTTCGAGGTGAACAATAGGTTGCATCGTCGAGGTGGAGACACGTAGTCCAGCACACTGCGCTCGTGTATATATCTACATATCTTTGTATTCAGTACACTTTATACATTAGATCTTCATCTTTCACTGTCTTTCTCTCTCTCTTCTCTCTCTACGTTCTCTCTCTCTCAGTCCTACGCTTACACACCACTGCACTCTGACATGGTATCAGAGTAGTGTTAGAGGGCTGACTGAGTGCAGAACCAACCTGAAGAGGAGATTCTATCGCGACATAAATTTGTGTTTTAAGCATTTGAGGGCAAACAGGAGGGCTGCACTTCAGAACAAGGCTGAAGAGAGCGTGGGCGCGTAGGAAAGAAGTCTTGGTGGTGGATTTGTTGTTGTTTACTGCTGTTTGACAAGAAAGAAGTTTGAGTTTTCAGCTTTCAAGTGCAGGTTTTACTTTTTCATCGCCTCAGAAGGGTGAAGAAGTTTCAAGACACCGAAGTGCCTTAGCAGGCTGAGTTTTCACAGTTAAGAGGGCGCTGCTTTTGCGTTTGTGAAGGCATTACAGGTGAAGATGTCTAGAGAGATTGACTTGGAGTTCCAAACGATTATGGACCGGAAGGTACCTATCTTACTGGCTCTTCCGGCAGATCAGAAGCTCGACGGTGACAACTACCGCATCTGGCACGTCATGATATTGGCCATCCTTAAGTCCTATGATTTGGCGGAGCTTGCACAGGATGAGATCGACCGGCCCTCGATAAGAGATGAGTCCAAACTCTCTTCCGATGCTCATACAGAGTTGGCCAAGGCTCAATCTCACTGGGACAAACTGAATGCCAGGATTCGTTCCTTTCTTTTTCTATCTTGCACTACAGCCGTGATAGCTCACATCGAGCACTTGACGGTGGCTTGGGAGATATGGCTGGAGCTTGATCAGATGTACAACTGGATGACCCTTATGAAGCAGGTTTCTTTGGAGGTTCAGATGTGGACCTTGTCCGTAAACAAGTCTTCTTCGTTGTGGGAGCACATCAACAAGCTAAGATAGCTTCAGATGCAGGTTCAGAATGTGGGGAACCCGATTTCCCCCAAAGACATGGTGATCACACTATTGTCCCAGTTGCCGCCACGATTCGGTACATTCTACTCCGCCCTTATTGCTTCGGGGCGGGAGTCTACTCTTCGGTGGGAAGAGTTGGTTCCTATGGTCTTGGACCAAGAGGAACAGCTAAAGGGACAGAATGCTTCCAAGTCAGAGGCGTTGATAGGTCAAGCCTCTCAGAAGAACAAGAAGGACCAAAAGAAGAAGAAGGGGGATAACAAGTCAAAGAAGGACAAGGACAAGGACAAGGAGAAAGAATCCACATGTCATATTTGTGGAAAGACTGGCCATTGGAAGAAGGATTGCCCTGACAAAGACAAGAAGGACACAAAGAATTCTAGAGCTGTGGCTGCACCCTCATCAGCTACATTTCTTCATCTAGTTGTCATTGAGGACTTCACCGAATGCTTCTGATAGTGCGATGACGACTCCCCAAGCTCGAGAGTGGATCGTTGATAGTGGTGCCTCCCGGCACATGACTCCTTCATCAGATGGTGTTGCCCAGTTGCGACCCTCGCGTGGGTAGATTCTCATTGGAGATAGCTCTTAAGTGTCTATTGCAGGACGGGGTAAGATGCAGCTTATTTCAGATGGACGTGGTGGTACCCATACCTGAGAGGTCTTGCATGTACCAGGATTAGGATATCATCTCCTGTCAGTTCATAAGATTTTCTCCCTTGGACTTTTGGTGGAGTTTGACAGTAATTCGGTGTGAGTCCTTGATCGTGGGTCAAGGAAGGTTCTATCATCCGGATATGAGGAGAACGACATCTATAAATTGAAGTCTTCCACCGCTCTCTCTACTCTTCTTCTTACCTCTCAAACATAGTCAGAGTTATGGCATGCTTGGTTTGGTCACCTCAACTATGATTATCTTCGGAGGGCGTCTCGTGGGGACAGCTTGTTCGAGGGTTGCCGGATATAGTGGTGAGCCAGTAGCCATGTGTCTCCTGCATTCCTGGGAAGCAGCGTAGGGATGCCATTCCCCACACAGCTTTGCGGCGGTCTACATCACCGATGGAGCTTGTATCCACGGATCTATGTGGCCCTATGAGGAACGAGTCCTTGCGTGGGAGCTCGTACTTCATGTTGATCGTAGATGACTATAGCAGGATGACATGGGCCTATTTCTTGGCATTAAAGTCAAAAGCTTTCTCCCACTTCAAGGATTGGCTTCTCTTTGAGGAGAACAGATCAGGTCGGAAGTTGAAGACCTTGCGATCTTACAAGGGTGGTGAATTTGTTTCTAATGAGTTTGCTCAGTTTTGTGCAGATAAAGGTATTCACCAGGAGTTTGCTAATACCAACAATCCTCAATAAAATGGCATTCTTGAACGGAAAAACCGCAGTGTGATCGAGATGGCACGCACCATGATGGAGCACCGACAGACCCCTCAGGTTCTGTGGGCCGAGGCTGTGGCTACTGCAGTCCACATCCTTAATCGATCCCCCACTTTGGCCGTTGATGGGATGACACCTTTTGAGGCTTACTTTGGGACTAAGCCCGATGTTTCTTACTTTAGGGTCTTTGGGTGTGATGCATATGTTCATATTCCCAAGGCTCACCTTGATAAATTTGAAGCAGCTTCCCGAAGACAGGTATTTGTTGGCTACAGCTCCTAGTCCCAAGGCTATCGATTGTATGAACCCATCAAGAGGGATGTGTACACTAGTCGCGATGTGTGGTTTGTGGAGGTTGCGGCCATATCCATGGTTGAGGAGCATCCCATTCTTGGAGATCCAGGGGAGAGTTGGGCTCCTGCTACAGTTCCATTGGAGCCCGTGCCTTTTGATTATGATTATGTTTCTGACACAAAGTCTACTGTTCCACCGGTCACCCCTGAGGAGTTACCACTGGTGGATATTCCACAGCCTTTAGTTGATGGAGAGAGACGAGGGGAGGTTCGGCCTCCTCCTCGATGGGCCCGTGACACACTCCGTGATTCAAGGATCGAGGGGGTTCTTGAGGAGTGGGGACTACAGGATGGTCCGCGGCGGTCACGGAGGCACCAGGCACATTCTACGGAGCTTGTTTGCTCTAACTATTGTTTGATGACCCGTGTTATGCAAGATTGAGAGCCCACCTCTGTGAAGGAGGCTTTACAGTCTGCACCATGGAAGAAAGCTATGGAAGCTGAGTTGGAGGCTATTGAGAGGAATGGCACTTGGTCACTTGTGCCCCGCCCCCCAAATAAGAAGGTGATTGGCGTCAAATGGGTCTTCAAGACCAAATACCTTAGCGATGGTTCTTTGGATAAGCATAAGGCTCGCCTTGTTGCTAAAGGTTTTGCACAGCGCCTAGGGATTGATTGTCATGATACCTTTGCCCCCACTACTCGTATGGCGACCATTCGAGCTGTTCTTGCCTTGGCTGGCCATAGGAGATGGCCTGTTTACCACTTGGATGTGAAGTCTACCTTCCTCAATGGTAATTTGAAGGAGGAGATATATGTTGATCAGCCTCCTGGCTTTGGATCTTCAGATGGGAAAGTCTACAGGTTGAAGAAGGCCTTGTATGGCCTCAAGCAGGCTCCACGTGCATGGAATGAGAAGATTGATTTGTTCCTTCAGTCTTAGTTGGGATATCGGCGTTCTAAGGCCGATCCGCAGCTTTATGTTCACACTTCCGCGGATGGTTGTGTGCTTTTTGTGTTGTATGTTGATGATTTGATTGTCACAGGTGATCATGCACAGCAGGTCCAAGAGACGAAGTCAGCTTTACATCGGACGTTCGAGATGACGTACTTGGGTCTACTCCATTTCTTTTTGGGTCATGAGATTTATCAGTCTCAGTGGGGGATCTTTATCTCTCAGCAAAGATATATAGAGGAGCTCTTGGTTTCTTTTGCAATGGAGGATTGTCGGACTTTTTCTACTCGTATGGATCCAAACTAGAAGGCCACTTCCCATTCAGCTTCTCCCCTTGAAGATGCTTCCCGCTATCATCAGTTTATTGGATCCTTGATTTGGCTTCTCAACACTCGTGTTGATCTTTATTTTGCTATTGGGCTCTTGGCAGGGTTTATGAGTGAACCTCAGACGGTGCATTGGCAGGCTGCTCAGAGGATACTTCGGTATTTGAGGGGGACGTCTAATTTAGGGATTCATTATCCTACAGGGAGAGATGGTTCAGATCTTGTACTTGCAGGTTGGAGCGACTCGGATTGGGCCGGTGATGACCACATGCGGTCTACTACAGTTTACTGTTTTACCTTGGGTGCAGGTGTTATCTCATGGAGTAGTAAGAAGCAGCCCACGGTAGCCCTTTTGTCAACTGGAGTAGAGTATCGGGCCGCGTCTTCCACCACATGTGAGGCTTTGTGGCTTCGGCAATTGTTGGAGGAGCTTGGCTGCCCCCAGACTCGTCCTACTTTGTTGCAATGTGACAATGAGAGTTGCATTGCCTTGGCACGGAATCCTATTTTTCATGCCCGGACGAAGCACATAGAGATCTAGTACCACTTCATCAGAGAGAAGCTTCTGGATGAGACCATCATTGTGGAGTACTGCAAGACGGAGGACAATCTTGCAGATTTGTTTATGAAGGCACTTCCCCAGGCTCTACTTCGTAGGCATTCTAGATCCCTCAGGCTTCTGCCCTACCTAGGCTCTGAGAGGGGGTGTTAGAGATCAGCGTCTGTACAGGACTGCACAGTCCACAGTTGGCTGCACAGTCAGACTTTGCAGTGGGATTGCCACGTGGTAGTCCGATTGCGTGTAGTCCAGTCGGCTGCATTTAATGCAGCTGACATACCCTGGTTTTTGCCCAATTTCCTGGCTATAAATAGCTGAGGACTTTAGCAGTCTCCGATACTTCTCTACTCGCAGATTACAGACTGGTGGCATGTGTAGATTCCGTCTCTAGTCGCAGATTTCAGACAGGAGACAGTGCAGACTGCAGCGGACTTCGAGGTGAACAGTAGGTTGCATCTTCGAGGTGGAGACATGTAGTCCAGCGCACTGCGCCCGTGTATATATCTGCATATCTTTGTATTCAACACACTTTATACAGCAGATCTTCATCTTCCACAGTCTCTCTCTCTCTCTTCTCTCTCTGCGTTCTCTCTCTCTCAGTCCTACACTCCCGCACTGCTGCACTCTGATAAAAGATGCGCCATAAACAAAGAAGACCGAAGGAAAGAAGAAAGGCAAGTAGCCACGCTACAAATTGCAGTCTAACATAGAATCTGCAACCGATCTCAAATGAGTCCTAGAAGGACGAATTCTAGGAAGCAAAATTGAATTCACTTTAGGAGAAATTCTTGGAATTGCCAAACCTGAATTCCATGATGTAATTGTTAATGTAATCAAAAGGAAAAGACAATATGTTGGTGATGAAGCTAAAGAAACAATGCATGCTTTTTTGCAAGTTCTTCGAGTTTTTGTGCAGGATGAAGAGAAGTTGACTTTACAAGGAATTCATTTTGAAGCAGTTAAAGAATTAATTGCAACAATTGAAGCTGAAGATAAAGAAAACGTGAATGCAAAAATTAAAGAAGCGAAAGCTGAAAATGTAATGGTCAACTCGTCCAAACCTGTTGGGCAGCCCACCTCTAAAAAAAATGTCATCTACAGCACATGCATGAGGAGAAAGAGGCTCGATTCATTCCAAGTAGTCACTACTCCCATACGCATTGGGCAAGAGCAACAACGGAGACAGTCGTCAAAATTGGAGAAAAAGAAAGACCATGTATTGCACTCTTAGACCATGGCTCGGAGATAAACGTCATGGCAAAGAGTCTCTATGAAAGTGGCCAATGGCCCATAGATGTTGATCTAAGATGGCGAATGAGAGCTACAAACAACTCTTCTGGAGAGTTATATGGTGCATATCCTAATGTGTAGGTAACTATTGGAGACATAAAAGATAATTTTTACTTTTTTGTTCAAGACTCTTGTAGTTACCCTATTATTCTTGGGCAACCTTATATTTCTGAAGCTTGCTTGGAAACAAAAGCTCTTGATGATGGTTCTTCCTATACTTGAATCCAAAGCAAGGATAATGAATGAGCTATCCAATTTCTTACTGTGTGTGTTAACCATCATTGAGACAGAGATCGACTGCGTGATTATCATGTATCTCCTAATGCCCGAGAATTCAAGGGTTTTTTGGCTGCACTACTATAAAAGGAGGCTATGGTAGTGCGTCATGTAAAAAGATTGAACCTCCTTATGCTACAGAAACTGTGTCTCTAGCAAATTTGTATGTATGGATAGCGAATAGTATGGGCTATTATAAGTCTCTTCCGTCCATGACTAAGGCTGAAAGAAAATATTTATGTCATGTAAAAAGGAGGCTGAAAACTTATGACATGATGGCTAAAAATGAAGATATTTCAGGCTTTTTTTTTGGACTAATTACTATAAACACATTGGCTGAAATATATGCAGCTGCTCATGCAAAAAATCAGGTAGAAAATTAGTCCATAGAAGTATGTACATTGGATTTTTATCAAACAATTCAAGAATTTGTTGAGCAGGAAGACATTGGTTTACTCAACAAGGTTGAAGTGCAAGTGGAGACAAAATACAAGATAATGGATAAGAAAGTCAAACCTATGGCAGTCCCACTGCCTCTTGAAAGTGAAGGGCTGGTTGATAGAGAAACAAATCAGCCAAGTCTTCGTGATCCTTTCAACATTGGTCACAAGTTCACATCTGAAAGTATAAAATAGCTCAAAATAGGTGAAATTTGTTTCCTTTCGCTAGCTGAGAAACACTATTTTATGCAAATGCTAATGAAACATGGAAAATATTTTGCATTTCAACCAAGTGAAATAGGCTATGTGGATCCAAATATTGTGGCTCCTATGTTCATTTTTACGGTCCCACATGTGCCTTGGAACCTCAAGCCTATTCCTATTCCAAGGGCGCATTTGCCCAAATTACTAGAACTTCTAAATGAAAATATCGGAATGAATATTTTAGAGCCTTCTTCAGCGCCCTACTCAAATCGATGGTTTATCATGCCCAAGAAAAATGAATCTTTAGGATTCATTCAAAATCTACAGATTGTTTATTGTGTGATCACAATTCGAAATGTTAGTTCGGGTCCAATTGTTGATGAGTTTGCTAAAGCTTTTACAGGTAGAGCGATTTATTCTATGGGTGACCTATATTCAAGATATGACTAATTTCAACTTTCATTAGAAAGTCGAGACATTACCATAATGAAGACACCTCTTGGATTGGTCCGCATGTGCACTCTACCATAAGGTGCAACAAACTACATAGCCCATATGATGAATGTCATGCACAAAGTCTTAAGGGACTTTATTCCACAACTTACTCTTCCATTTCTTGATGATGTACCTATCAAGGGATGTGAGGTCAATGAAAAGAATGAGGAGCTTGACAAAGATGGCTACAGGACATTTGTAGTTAACCATATTCATGATTGTGACATGATTTTGACAAGGCTAGAAGAGGTACATCTTACCCTTTCTCAAGCTAAGTCGATTTTTGGAGTAGAAGAAGTCCTAGTGGTCAGTCATCTATGTGGCCCCTATGGACGCAAACCTTCTCCAATCAAGATAGATGCTATCAGCATAATGTAAGAAAAATGCACAAATGTTTTAGAGGTGAGAAGATTTCTTGGCGCATGTGTATTCTATCTCATATGCCAAAGAAGGTATGCACAAGTTAAAAAGGAACTGTGGGCAGTTGTAACATCATTAAAGTGTGAACATGAATACTTTATAGGTGCTTTCGTAGTGGTAGAAACTAATTGTCTTCCACTCTTGGGCATGATTGCCAATTGTTCTACACTCGATATTGATATGCTAAGATGGATTGCATATATTAAATCTCTCAACCCCAAATTAAAGCATATTGCAGGAAAGACGAATCCAATTGCTGACATGCTATCACGTGGAAGATATGACAATGAAGAAGAGCTGACGGAAGAAGATGAAGCTGAAGAATCTATACTTGCTGAATTTCATTCCATGGCTACCGAAAATACCTTTTTAGACTGAATACACTGGTCCAAAGCTGAAAACAACAGGATGGTCAACTAGAAGCGAGCATGCTCATTGCATTACTCAAGTTCTAGTTCATTTCCTTGAAGAAGATTATGAAGAAGATTGGCCAATATTTGAGCATAATGAAGAAGAAGGAGACTTGGATTGATGAGGAGTTCAAGCATATCAAGAGAAAAGCTCATGGATTTTTTCTTAAAGAAGAAGGACATCTATGGAAGCACGCAAAGAAGAAGAAATAAGTGTATGTCCGAGTTTTAGGTAACAAAAGATTGCAACAATAGGTAATGAAGGAATTTCATGAAAGCCTATGGGCTGGCCACCACAAAGGCATATGGGGAACCTTTAGTAAAGTCAAAGAAAAATATTGGTGGCAAAACAAGTATCGGGACATATCACATTTTGTTGAAACCTATTATGCGTGTCAAATATATTCTATGGTTAAGCATCGAGTTGGGTTACAACCGACTTATCCCTTATCTATACATTATATATGGGTTATTGATCTTGTAACCATGCCTACAGGAATATGGAATATGCAGTATCTAGTGCTTGCAAGAGAGGATCTAACAAATCAAGTTGAAGGCAAAGCCTTAATAGTCAAATCCACTCAAGCTGTTTGTCGTTTTTTGCTTGAAGAAGTGTTTGTAGATATGGTTGTGTGGGTAAAGTAGCTGCAGATAGAGGAGAGTTAGATGCTAATGAAGCACACAACTTCTTTACTTAATTAGGTATTAAGTTGGCTTTAACATCAGCCTACAACCGTGAAGGCAATGGAAAGAGTGGGAGATTTCATCAACCTATTCTCAAAGCTCTAGCAAAGTCTTGTAGAGGAAATATCAAAGAATGGCCTAAAATGCTACCTTTTGCATTATGGGCTGATCATACTACTCACTGTTCAATGACTGGCTATATGCCAGCTGAACTTATGCATGGACAACAACCAATTATGCTATTTGAAAAATCTATTCTCACATGGAGTCTTCTACCTTGGGAGGAAGGCATCAGTAGAGAAGAGTTGCTGACTTTGCGCATATGGCAGCTAGAAAGACGCCTTGAAGATATTCAAGTAGCTATTGAGAAGCTAAAGATAGCAAGACTAAAGAACAAAAGAAGATTTGATAAGAGACATCGACTTTCCCAAGAGGAGTTCAAGAAAATGACTGGGTGCTTGTCTATGGCACTAGGTTAGACAATCAATACAGTGCTTCTAGAAAGATGGTGAAGCGTTGGTTTGGCCCATATGTGGTAAAGATCATTCATGACAATGCCACATATTCATTGGCTAGATTGGATGGAACAAGCATGAAGATACCCATAGCTGCAAAAAGAATCAAGCTCTTCAAATGAAGAGAAAGTTCAATATATGAGCTAGAAGACTTGAATATAGCATGAAGACATAGTAGAAAAGACATTGACATGGTGGAAGATACTTCTTCTGACACTTTAAATCCGTAAGACTTTGGCACATGCTAGAGGATGTGCAAGTTAGGAGGGGGTGGATGTCGTGCTGCTACACGCACATCATGTAAAAAAAAAATCTAAAGTGTAGCTTCCTTTTAGATTAAGAGAGCCAATGCCATTTTAGACATTAGTATGTGTCCATGGTCAAAAAAATTAGACTTTACTCAATTTTTAATATTCTAGATATTATCTCTTGAAAAAAATCTACAAAACTATAGACAACTTCTAGATTAGGATGACATATAAAAGAAAGCATGTAGCTTTAAGCTAATTTGAGAGGATTTTATGTAAAAAGGGAGATTAGCGAAATCGCACGACGCGCGATCGCTATTTTTAGGTAGTGAACAATACTCTCGAAAGTGGGAGATGAAGAAGGAGTGATCTGGCAGGATTCTAGCCAAGTATCCTAGTATTTAAACCCCCTTTTGGAGCCATTTGAAGGATGAGATTGACAATTTGAGTAGCATAGAGAAATGTATTATTTTGTATACGTTTTTGTCTATTAGAGTTATATTTTCTCATAATGCTGAAAGAAACTGACAGGCTTTATCTCTATTAGTATTCTTCTATATTTTCTAATTATTTTTTAATTATTTTTCTACATCTTCAATCTCTTCGAACCCCTTTTCTTCCGTCTACTCCTCTCCTTGAATCTACCTTCACCCTGCTATCACTTATCTTCAAGAACTTGGCTTAAAACCTTCAACACTTCTCTTATCTCTACCATCTCTGGAGTCTAAGCTCTTGAACCCCCATACATTCTTCTCTTGCTAAACCCCTGTGGTGACCTTCAACCCTACATGCTGTGACAATGTTATGTCCCTCACTTTCAAGGATAAGAATTCCTTGGATGGAAATTCAACATGCTACTAATCCTTAAAGGTGATGACTTGCATGATATTGTTCTTGATAATTACGAATGTCTATCTCAATGAATTGATCTAGCTCCTCTCTAGCTCATGGCAATACCATTATAACTAAGGGACCTATCTTTTAAGAATGGTGAACTATTTATAGTGAGTGGATTATCCGCGACAAAGTATCTCTTCAGTATATTCTTTCTTCTCTTCAAGATTCTCTTATGCTTAATGTATGTAATCTTTCAACCTCACAAGCTATATGGGAGTATTTATAGTGAATTTAAAGAATAAATCTATTACACAAATACTTTATCTTTGTAGTGAGTTCATTGAGTTACAATACAAAAACAAAACGTCTATGACAACACAAATTGAATTGTTCAAGAACTTTATCAATCACCTTGGTACTAATGGTGATGCCATTCCACAAAGGCAATTGGTAACACAAGTAACACAACTTCTTGACACTGTAAAGGAGCACTTACCTTTAAGAAGTGAGTAAACAATTGAATTAGCTTCTTGACAACCAAAATTAAGTGATCCAAAGAAGATTAATGGTTATAGATTTACTATAAAAACCATTTAAAGAGTTGCAAATTAGTTGTGATGTGTTTCTTTTGCCTACAAAGGAATGCTTTCTAGGCTATTTATAGCTTAGTATGATGGACAAGGAGGATATAGTATGGCCAAGGATGATGAGATAAAAATTGCAACTATTACATCATGATTTTGAATTTTTTTAGTATAGATTTTTTAAGATGAGCTTTAGGATGGGGAGTGACTACAAATTGGACAATATTTGAATACTTTGTCTAGGAAGGATGGATGGACTAATGATGAGTTTAAGAGAATAAAGGGGAAAGTATATGGCTGCCTTTTGAAGAATAAATTTATTTGGAAACATCCAAAGAACAAGAAAGGAGATCCACTAAAAGTTGTGTGTGATAGGGGAAATCAATTCTAGATTATGTGATATTTTCATGAGAGCTTATGGATTGGTCTCACAAGAGCACGTTTGAGAAGATCAGAGAGAGAACTTGTGGAAATCCACATAAGGGATGTTGTATAATTTGTGGAGACTTGTAGCACATATCAAATGTATTCTTCTCTGAGACACAAAGATGGTTTGCATCCTACATATCCTCTTACAATACATTATAAATGGGTTGTTGTCGATTTGGTCACCATATCTATCAAAATTGGGCAAATGAGGTACATTGCTCTTGCTTTTGATGAGGACCTTACAAACTAGGTTGAAGGTCATGCTTCGAGGATTGTAGCCACAGGTGTTGTATGCAAGTTTCTTGTGGAATATGTATTTTGTCGATGTGGATGTATGGGTAAGGTCATTGTCGGTGATAGGGGGAGATTTGATATGATGATGAGGTTGGAGACATCTTGTCTAGATTGGGGATTAAACTTGTAGTAATTGTAGCATATAATCTAAAGGGAAATGGAAAGAGTGAAATTGGGCATCCTCTAATTGTTAAGGCCTTTGCAAAGGCATGCAAGGGTAAAATTCAAGAGTGGCCATGATTGCTTTTGTATGCACTATGGGCTGAATTCACTACTCATGGTGTTGTGACAAGATATATGCTAGCATAGTTGATGTATGGGAAGAAATGGATCAAGGCCTTAGCAAAGTATGCAGACTAAAATTTGAGAGTGGCCATAATTTCTTCTATATGCATTATGAGGTAATCACACTACTCATAGTGCTATGATAGAATATACACTAGAAGAGCTGATGTATGGGTAGAAAGCGATCATGCCAATTGATAAAATGGTTGCTACATGGGGTAACTTGCCATGGAAAAACGGTTTGAGAAGGAAAGAACTGCTGACTCTAAGAATCCATCAATTGGAAAGGAGACTAAAGACATAGAGCTTGTAGTGAAGATAGTGAAAGAAGCCAAATTGTGAAACAAGCACAAGTTTGAGAAAATTCAAAGGCTTAAATCTAGAGCTATTGAGGAGTGAGATTGGGTACTTGTGTATGAAACTAAGAGGTGGTTTGGTCTTCATATCGTGTTGCATGATTATGACAATGCCACATATTCTCTTTCTTAGTTGGATAGGATTGCATTGAAGCTACCCAATAACTTGGACACATATAAAATTGTTTAAGAGAAAGGAATTTGACGTATAAAAAACTAGATCATGAGGTTAAAAATACATAGGATATCATTCACAAAGATGAAGAGGATGATATTCTGAATGAACAAGAAGACAATGAACCTATGGAAGAGTAAACATATGTGCCATATACTTGAGAATGTGCAAGTTTAGAGAGGTTGGATGCCATATGATTATGGGTTTGGTAAAGAAAAACTATAGGAAGACCATTTATACATAGATACATATCAAGGAGCCTTTACAAGGTTTTCTAGGAATAGAACTAGTCTTTATGTTAGTTTGAGTATCCAATATTAAGCTTGAATGACTTAATGAAATCTTTAGGTGAATTTTAGTGCATGGAAGGACTTATCTTGAGTGGTATAAGTTGTTTAGGATTAAAAATATCAAAAAGTGATGCATCTACATAAAAGCAATGTTTATGAATATTTTGGGAGAACTTTGATAATTCTACTTGCGTTGGCTTGTTGATCAAGTCTCTTCACTATGATTTGAGTACCTAAAAGACTCTATTTGGAGACTCTATAGGAAATGCGTAGCAAAAATAAGTTGCAATCAAGAATAGAGCTTACACAAAAGAAAATGAATTTAAGAGAAGCATAGAAGTAAACAAGCAGAAGATTGATTGTGGTTGTTGGATACTTGTAGGATCCTTTCAATTGACTAATGCATTAACATAGTACTTAGAGAAGTAATGAATGAAAAATTTGAAACATTTTGTATCTCATTTAATGTTTCATTCATATATGAGACTCCACCATTATTCTATATGCCAATTTATGACTGAGTACTATTACATAACTAGACATGAAATAACACAACATAATTGATGCCAAAAGGTCTAGAGACAATTAAAAAAATCTAGGAATAATATCTCTATGTCAACATTGAACACCATTTTTGTGGACCATCAAATCAGACTTTAGCAGTAATCTAAAGGATCTAAAAAAAAAACTTTGTGATGCAAATATTTCACAAAATGTGATTTGATTGTAAGCCAGTCAATATCATCAAATAATTACAATTAAATACAATGAAATTTTTAAATAGCTCCGAATAGCATAGTTGAGTGATATATTCACCAAATTTCACATGCTTTTGAAAATCCTAATTTTTAAAGCAATGGATTTCCACTTGAACTTACAATATCTATGATTCTACTATATTTTAATATTGTTAAAGTGAATTTCAATTTTGATGGCATATACACATGTTAATTAAAAATATTGATATTATATAAGCATATTGTGTATTAATTCTAGATGTTGCACCAATATTAGTAACGAGCAGGATACACAAGAACTGGGGTTTAGACACCTAGTCACACTGACCTAGGTATATAAGGTGTAAGAGACCTTGTTTAGGGCTTTTAGATAATATCAAGAACATACTCTTCACCTATATCTCTAGCTTCCATGGCTTCCTCTATTTTCTCCCCTCTTTCCTATCTTTCTCTCTCATCTTATAGTCTTTCTTCTTCTTCTTCTTTCTCTCTTTCTCTCTTTCTCTCTCTTCAGCTCATTCTCATCTCTCTCTCATCTTATAGTCATTCTTCTTCTTCTTCTTTCTCTATTTCTCTCTCTTCAGCTCATTCTCATCTCTCCTCTCAACTTCATTCATTACAAGTGGTATCAAGGCATTAGGCTTTGGTCCTTTTCTCCTTTTCTTCTTCTATATCTAGTTCCCTTTTCAAAGTTAAAAACCCTAGTTACTTAGATCGCAACCATAGATACAAGAGGCATGACCACATTTAGTTACAACTTTTTGGAGAAAGTGAGAGTTATGGCTAGAGATTGAGACATATCTCAAGATAAATTGGTCAATTTAGCAGGTCTCACTCATTTTCATACAATTTTTAGGGGTTCAAGGGCAAGTTGGAGGTAAAGGAGTCTAGAGAAGAGTAAAAGTCACAATTCATTTTTGCTCTAGGCTTCTCTCTCTCTTCCAACAGGCTTTTTTTCTCAAGCTCCCATTGTGGACTACCCCAAATATTTCCCTCCTACTACCCCTCAATCTCAACTTTTAGCTATCGCATAGGCTCCCTGAAGTGATCCTCTACAAGTTAATCATCCTTGTGCCCAACTGTAGTGTGATGTGCAGTGCATTTTGTTTGAGCACCATACTACATTCTACTCAACCCCAACTTCTCTCCCAACTAAACCAGGTGCAAATGGAGTCTCTAGTGCATAAAACACTCCTCCCCCATGGCCAACTTCGACCTCCTATTGCCCTCTCCTCCTCGCTTTCATTCTTGGTAAGGTACCCTTCTATTCAGTGTGTAGGATAGCCATAAAAGCTTAGCCCAAGCTCTCAAATTAGTCCCCCGATCCCTGGAAGTTCATCCCTAAAGAGATCCTTCAATCCCTTTTGACCTCTCTTCTGCAAATTGAAGACATGAAGCTCAACATGCAAAGGATTCTTGTGAGAAGCCATGAATACTCTATTTGAAGCTTTCAATTCCTAAATATTAAGCTTGAGCATAAACATGGAATTCTCTCTACGATTAGTGGAAGCATCAAATCCTTGAAGGCTTCATTCTATGGAATGCTCTAATCAACCAGGCTTGCTTGATTTAGAACTTGGAATCATTGTGGATCATGCTTCATCTCTCTCTTCAAAACACTGAAGAGGCTTCTTAATCCAATATTAATCTCTCATTTTAATCCACTTCTTGAGCTTAATTCTTTTTTTTGAGAGATTACGGTTGCATATGCTCTCTTAGTTGAATCTTTCATTGTATGCATGTTATGCACCTAAAATTAGTAACCCATTACCCTTTCCATACATCATGATTAAATCTCTATCTTTTTTTTTGCTAACATTGAGTCTTAATTATATATATATTGGATTAATGCCAAGTGGATAATAAGCCATTGTAAAAGAGTAAGTAGTAGCCAGTGAGTCACTAGACTACCAATGTATGCCCTCCCCAAAATCCTTATTTAATTCTGCATCTCATGAAAAGACCCAATGCTTACTTTCCAATGCACCTCATGCTAGTTTCTTCACTTAAAACTTCTTTCATGTATACTTTGGCTAAGGAGAAAGGCTCATGCTAGGTGAGGTGGTAAGAGAAAAGAGAAGTGACTCGCTTTTACCGCTTAGGACTTTGAAGGGATACACAGCTTGACCCAAGGGAAAATTTCCCAATCTCCTAGTGATTTGAGCATGATACTTGAATAAAAATATAGGCACACTTTGTGATCATCCCATTTCCAATGCAATACCTCTATTTGGGTGCACCTTCAGTGATCATGGCACCCATGTATGACACTTGACATGTATGCGGTTAGAGGAGATGTATGGCATTAAGATCCACTTATGCACTGATGATGAAAAAGAAAATGGATATGTAAATGTACTTGGGATTACACTCAGTATGCCCACAATTTTTCTTATGACAATATTTGAGGCCTCTTAGGCCATGAGCCATCATACACTACAAGTGGGAAATGGGAAAAATGTGTTTTAGTCATAGTCACTTAGGGACAATCATAAAGATCTAATTATAAAGAATTCTATATCATACATAGAATTAAACCCTACATCTATTCTTGAATAGGGATTTGTTTGCTTTAATTTGAATAAAAAATCACCCCAATTAGAGCTATGGTCTAAAATTTATGACCATTTTTGTGCATTAAGGTTACTATGGATAGGGTGCACACCACTCTTAGACAGGCGCAAAAATCCAATTGCAAAATTATCTAGCCTTTTAAAAAAACAATCTTAATAGATAATATCAAAGAAGGCTTTCTCCCCTTTGATTTAAATCAAAAATCTCGTCAATGGAAGTCTTCTACTAGAAGTTACACCCCATTTACTAGACAGTGGATCCTATGGACTAAATCTGAATGACTGGTCAAAAAGGTACAAGTACAGCCCATGATGAGGTCCAGAGAGAGATTAGGGACTCCAAGACCTCAATGAATGATGAAACTAGCTGATCAGCACAAGATTATCTTAGTAATGTGTGTGAGGAAGTGCTTGATATGGATCCATAAAGCCTGTTCAATCATACTATATGTTGACATGATCTTCGTCACAAGGAGAGGCATAATGACATGGTTGCTAACCATCACCATATGCTATCTCAAATTGATGTAGAAATTGAGATAATGGCCCTTTGAAACTCAAAAAACCCTAGAGCATTGCACCACTATTGTAGCCTAGTTAGCTACCACTCTTGCCCAAGAGAAGGCGAACGAGTCCAAGCACGAGTCTCGATGGCCTCCACCATTGGAGCCACTACATGTTCCATACGGCATTCTTGGATCAAAGGATATTACCCCTTCCTCTAATGAAGGATATCCTTGGAGATATGGTCCTCTTTGGAAGTGCCTACGTCCCATTACTCCACTCTCAAAGAAGTCAAAACTTATTGTAGATTTACCCCAACATGCCTAAAGTGAACACATGTTGTCCATTCTTTTAATCTACCCCTTTTTATTGTAATTTGGATTAGAGAAGTACTCTGCATCCACTCCTCAGCCCCTTTGTTAATTTCATCTAGTTGTATTTTGTTTTTGAGGGAAAAAAATTTTAGGGTGGGATGACGTGTAAAGAGTGGGATACACGGGAGCTAGGGTTACACAACTAATGACATAGACCAAGGTATATAAGCTATAAGAAACCCACTTTAGGGCATCCACATATTTATTAAGAACCTACTCTTCAGCTTCATCTCTAGCTTCCATGGCTTCCTCCTTCTTGCTCCCCTCTTTCATGCCTTTATCTCTTCTCTTCTAGTCTTTCTACTTCTTCTTTCTCTCTTTATCTCTCTTCAGCTCATTCTCTAGCATCATTCATCACAATATTGAGATAGGAAAATAATCAATGGTTGACCACAGTCTTTTATTCATCCAAATAATCTCTTAGAGGCATTGTAGAAGTATAAGTTTTATTAGTTGTATCCATTTTCAATGTATTTTTCACAAAATGTTCATGCAATTTATTTTAAAAGGGTGCTTCAACAACCAATTTTGTATTTTTATCATGTATGATGATTTTCCAAGCTACTTCCACACCCGATTTGTCTATTCTTCATGTATGATGACTTTCTATAATTTTGTAAATGATGACTTTAGATTGATCTCCATGAGAGCTTCTTTAAAAAAGGATTCTCCCCACTATGGAAAACTTGTAAGAACCACACAATGTTTTTATCATAGCTTCACAAATAGTACATTACATATTAATAGTATATTTTAAGGTATGTTCTTAAGCATATATAAGATATCATTTATACATTGCATATGAGTTCAAAATTCTCTATCAAGGTTACAAATCTACCTAATACAAAGTTGTTAAACATCATCCCTAATTTGACACCCCAGTTTCCCTACACTAAATCAACTTCTGGATAGAAACTTTTCAAAACTAAAATATGGCAACAAATGAATATATTATATAGCATTTATATCTCAAAACTTGAGAAAAACTAGATTTAATTTCTTAATACACTATCTCTTTTAGATAAGACCAATTAGATCAATCAACTAGTACCACATGAATTTGCATGTCTTCAATGCATTCTTCAGAATGGATTGCACTATATTTCAAGAAAAGCTTATCTCAAGCTCTCATCAAATTAGAAATACATGCATCTCTCTTTTCACTTTTTCTCAATACATTTCATACACTCTAAACTTAATTAAATATAAGTAATCATCTAAATGCTCTAATCAATCAAGCTTACTTGATGGAGAACTTGGAATCATGGTGGATCATGCTTTATCTATCTCTTCAAAACATTGAAGAGGTATGTTAATCCAATCTTAATCTCTCATTTTAATTCACTACTTGAGCTTAATTTCTTTTGATGAGAGATTACAGTTGCATACGCTCTCTTAGTTGAATCTTTCATTGTATGCATGTTACCCACCGAAAATTAGTAACCCATTACCCTTCCCATACATCATCATTAAATCTCCATCATTTTTTTTTTCTAACATTGGCTCACTTAAATATATATATCTTGTACTAATGCCAAGTGGATAATAAGACATTGTAAAAAAAGGGCAAGTAGTAGCCACTGACTTAGTGGACTACCAAGGTAAGCCCTCCCCAAGTCCTTAATTAATCTTGCATCTCATGAAAAAAACCCAATGCTTACTTTCCAATGCACTTCATGCTGGTTTCTTCATTACACAATTTTTCCATGTATACTTTGGCTAAGGAAAAAGGCTAATGCTAGGTGAGGTGGTAAGTTAAAAGAGAGGTGACTCTCCCTTTTACCACTTAAGACCCTGAAGGGGTTCACAACTTGACCCAAGAGAAACTTTCCGAACCTCCTAGTGATTTAAGATTGATACTTGCATACATGTTTAGGTACACTTTGTGGTCATCCCATTTCCAATGCAATACCTCTATTTGGATGCACCTTTAGTGATCATGGCACCCATGTATGACACTTGACATGTATGCGATCAGAGGAGATGTATGGCCCTAAGATCCACTTATGCACTGATGATGAAAAAGAAAATGGATATGTAAATGTACTTGGGATTATACTCAGTATGTCGACAATGTTTCTTATGAAAATATTCAGGCCTCTCAACCCATGATCCATTCATACAGTGCAATTGGGAAATGGGACAAGCTGTGTTTTAGTCATAGTCACTTCGGGACAATCATAGAGGTCTAATTATAAAGACTTCTGTATCATACCTAGGAGTAAACCCTTTTGTCCCCTTTGATTTGAATAAAAAATCACCGCAATCAAAGCTATTGTCTAAAAGTTATGGCCATTTTTGTGCATTAAGGTCACTATGGATAGGGTGCATATCACTCTTAGAAAGGCACAAAATTCCAATTGCAAAATTATATGGTATTTCTTTTTCAAAAATCTTAATAGATAACATCCACGAGGGCTTCCTCCCCTTTTATTTGAATCAAAAGTCTCATCAATCAAAGTCTTCAACTAGAAGTTACACCCCATTTACTAGACATTGGATCTTATGGACTACATCTAAATGGTTGGTCAAAAAGGTACAAGTAAGGCCCATGAGGAGGTCCAGAGGGAGATTAGGGACTCCAAGACTACAATGAATGATGAACCTAGCTCAGCACAAGATTATCATGGTAATGTGCATGAGGAAGTGCTCAATATCGATCCCTAAAGCTTGCTCAATCACAATATATGTTTACATGATCTTCGTCACATAGAGAGGCATAATGACATGGTTGCCAACCATCACTAGATACTATCTCAAATTGATGTAGGAATTGAGCAAAAGGCCCTCTTAAACTGTCAAACTCAACAAACCCTAGAGCATCACACCACTCTTGTAGCCCAATTAGCTACCACTCTTGCCTAAGCAAAAGGACAACAAGTCCACACATGAGTCTCGACAACCTCCACTATTGGAGCCACTACATGTTCTGTAGAGCATTCTTGGATCAAAGGATATTCCCCCTTCCACCAATGAAGGGTATCCTGGGAGATTTTGTCGTCTTGGAAGTGCCCAAGTCCCATTACTCCACTTTGACAGAAGGCAATAATAATAAGTTGGCCCATTGTTTCTATGGCCCTTACTGAATTCTCAAGAGAGTTCGTGACTTAGCTTTCTGATTTTGAATAAGCAATCTATTATGAATCAAGTACAAATCTAAAACCTATGAGGTATACTTAGGTGTTGTGTAAATTGATACATATAAATAAACATATTTTAGTTTACATCTTAACATAAAATATTTGCATACTCCAAGTACAATGCTAATTGCTCAAGTATTATATGTAGTTTGTTACGAAAATATAACATATTTCAGTTTACACAAGTACAATGCTAATGTGAATGTACAAGTATACTCCATTCAGATATGTATTTGAGGTTATATTAAATAAAGTTAAACATTTACTTTAGTTGGAATACTATTTTAGATCATGTATGTTTAATACTCTTTAGGCACTAGTATGCTTTTTCAGGTTATGCTACATAAATACATTCATCACTACATAAAGGCAACTCCATATTCATCAAATGATGAGCTTGTCTGTATTTGAACTTTCAACATTATTCCCTATGGACTTTAATACCATAACATGTTCAAGTAACTAGATTATAGGGCATATGACTTGATGCAAAGTTATAGTTAGAAGAGACTATTTACATGTGAAATGATATATAATGTTTCCCCAATTTAGGCACTAATATGCTTTTTTAGGTTATGCAATATGAATACATTCATCATTACATAAAGACAACTCCATATTCATCAAATGATGAACTTGGTTATGTATTTGAAGTTTCAACATTATTCCCGATGGACATTTATACCATAATATGTTCAAGTAACTAGATTATAGGGCATATGACTTGATGCAAAGTTATAATTAGAAGAGGCTATTTACATGTGAAATGATATATAGAATGTTTCCCCCATTATGTTCCAATGTTGATATTGACCAATTAATTGATACAATGCATGCATTAACTTAAGCAATCAAAAATCAACCTTACAAACATATATTACACATATCATAGTTCAATTTGAGAAACTTGAAAAATTCTGCATAAGGGAAAAATGAAGGTTACGACTGTCAATAATACGTGGTTTATAATTTAGAGATTGTTAGTCACAAACGCAACAAGTACTTACTTCTTTACATGGAAACAATGATATATTTGAATCTAGAAAATAGCTAAGTGCTAATGGGGATTATGATGAATACTCGAGTCCTTGTGTACATTAGGCTACAATAAATAGGAATCCATGTGTAACATATACGACATTCATCACAAATGCAATAAGTAGTTACTTCTCTACATGAAAACAATGATGTATTTGAATCTAGAAAATAGTTAAAGTCCTAATGTCTATTATCATTAATACTTGAGTCCAGTCCTCGTGTACACTAGGCTATAATAAATAGGAGCCCATGTAAAGCATATACGATATTCATCAAGACATGATGCAACTATTGTTAATATCATTGGGTATAACACAACGATAATCTCTATGATGTATGCTCGATTGAAAGTTAGCAAAGACAACCGTGATATACAAGAGTCTAGTAAACGATTGTGACATTTCTGATAGAGCTTATTGTAAGCAATTGTCAGTCATAGTGCAGCTTGTCGTAGTTGCGAATCTCAAGCGTGTCATTAGTACACATTAATTAGAAATACACATGTATACAAAAACGCGTGGAAAGCATTTATTCATTGGGACATGACATCTAATATTATCGTTCAATATAGCATGACAATATTGTCTATATTGAGAGTTAGCCAAAGACAATCCAACAACAATACGACCAATACTCATTTTCAAAGGAATATTCTAATGATCAATACTCCTCTCAAAGCAAGATTTTACTACGTCCGCTTTTCCGTCTAGAATGCGACTCTTCCAAGTGTAGCTCAGAGGCCCGTATACACTATTGAGACACATCAGTTTGCACCCTAATTAACAGTCTTGATACGAGAATTGGAGCCTATTTGATTTGAGCGCGGGAGTCCAAAAGAAAAGATCTCAATGCTCGTTATATTATGCGTATAGAGGTTGGAGACTCTCAGACTTGTAAGAAAGAAGAAGGATCACATGATGTGTAGCAACATTTACAATAAAAGCAGGAGAAACACCGCCGTTTTATTCTAAAAGCAGCAGAAACACTGCAGGAGAAATATTGGGATTGACGGTTGTCTTATGACGTGCTTCATTTGCCACAGAGAAACTCTTCGATCTCGTTATAACGCCATGCAGTGTGCCTAGGCCGGCTCGCCAACTAGTATATATCACTACGTCTTCAGGCTCCGATTGCCTGCATGCAGTAAAAATGTCGCAAGCAACGAGTATGAATAAAATATTAAGCTAAGATGCAAAAGAGTAACAATAGAGCTAAGTAGAGTAAAAAGCGAGAGGAATCGTGCAGCTCCTGATGGATCACATAATGTCAGCAGAAGACAGAGTGGACGGACAGCCACCTTAATATGTCATCAAGGCTTCTTGCCCTTGCCGTGATCGTCATCGTGACCGTGATGGTGGTGATAATGATGATGATCGTGATGATGGCCGTGTCTGCCATAATCATCTTTCTGATCGGATTTGTAGTGATCATCGTCTTTTTTATTCTTGTCGTCGTCGTCACCAGCTCTCACAAGCACTATGTCACTGCGAGTTATGAGAAGAAAAGCTGCAAGGACGAGGGCGACGGACAGCAGGAGCACGGCTTGCCTCCGTCCATATCCATACGAACGTCGATCCATGGAGATTACTGTTATCGTATGCAGAAGCACGACTGCAATGGCAATGCTATTATAGGACGTCTCTCTGTCTTCTTCACTCTCACTTGATCGGTGTTTCTATGCGCCGTCTTTTTATATCGAGCCTGCCGCTTGTGTCCGAGGCTATCCATCCTTTGGTTGAATCTATCGTCCCACACGCGTCCGCGACTCCGCCGCTGTATTTCCAGTAAAGTGAAGCTTTCTATTTATAACCAGGCAAAAACTTGAAACGTCAAAGACTTCTGGCAGGTTCAGAGAGTTAAGGTTTCTATTTATGACACCGGCATAACCTCTTAGATTCTTCATGTCAACGTTCTAATTCCATCTTCCTTTCCTAGAACCTTCCAAGTCGGTTAGCCTGTACACTCTCGACCGATTGAACTGTTGTGTCTACAGAGCAACAAATTATATTAAAATGTTATGGAGAGCTTTTGACTTCAAGTAAAGAAGTTCTCTTGTTGAATAGCGGTTCTTATTTAGAACAATGCATTTTTGTAGCCAATTTTGTTATATGATATGATCACGTCTCTAGCACTCCAATCTATTGTGATGCGTTCATATGCTGCAAACCATGATCATGCATGGGTACATGTGGTTGTGAAACCGCACTGTCCTGAGCAATTATAAATGTACTAGGAGAGATTAGAGAAAGTGGCAATACTTTGGAGATTCTGCATGACTAAAGCCTCATCTACAATATGTTGGGGAAGTGCACATCTCCTTGAGAAGTGAACGACTTGAAAGCACATTCTTATGTGTGTACTAGTTGAAATTTAAAGGTGCCAATGTCAACATGTGCTTGGACATGCATTTGTCAAGAGAGCTTGCATGTGCTTGGGTTGGGTTATATATGTTAGTAAGTGAACAACACTCCTTTACGATTGTTCATATCTATCATAGGCCCTACTTTAGTTGTCCAATATCACAAGTAGGAGATGGTATTGCAAATCCAACACCATGACCTTATTTTGATCTTAGTTAGGACAAAAAGCCTTCCATGTCTTCCACTATTGATGCCTATATATGAGTGAGAGAGAGAGAGAGAGAGAGAGACAATACTATAATATAGCAATACCAAATTCTAGGTCTTGCTATGTCCTTATCTACAATATGCATGTAATCCATTGATCTAAAATGGCAAGAAAAGAATAAAGATATACATGCATGGAGGAGAATGAAAAATATACAACGAGATGAAAATCCCTGTCAATTTCTGTTGAGAGAGAGAAAGAGAGAATCAAACCATAGTCTCTTCATGGGAAGTTCCAAAATGGAAAAGAGAGGCCAATTATGAATAGAAAAGACTTGAGCATATATTTAGGTGTACTACAAATGAAGGCCACGTGTGATCAATTGAAAAGGTCAAATTTCTCATAATTATTGTAACTATTGTAATAAGTGGAGAATGAAAATCTACATTTTTTCCGGACTACATTATATTCTAATTTAAGGGAAAGTTGTATTTTACAACCCTAGTATGTTGGATGCATTATTACTATAATTATTTTAGATAACGCTATGTAGTAAGGCAAACATTGAAATTTTGTCAACAAGCCACTTGATCCTAAATCATTAGTTGTATAGCCATAGAAGGCATGGGCCACAACTATAGCATGATCTTGCTTGTTAGGAGCATTGGAGAAGCCTCTTAAGGACGTGACACATGACAATAAATCAGTAATCATGAGGCAATAATTTCAAGTTTCAAGGACTTAATTAACATGTTTAACATATATTAGCAATGAGAGGCTAAGTGTGTTCTATTGATAAAGCCAAAAAATTTGCATTTCTCACTCCCACAATAGATGGATTAGTGCTACAATAGGTGGAGAATGAGGAGTTCAATATTATCCTTGTGACACATCTTGAAGGAAGGCAAAGTTCTCAATCAGATGGGTTACATGTGAGTAGTTATAATAAGGCATCCCAAACTAATCTAATAGTATGATACTCTTGTGACTCCTCAATATGCATTTGAAGCATTGGGTAGTAAGGACTCTTAAAAGATATAATGCAAACCAATAAAGTATGTGCAAGCAAAGTGTTACTATTTAGTAGGCATTCTTGCGAGCTTTGTTTCAATTTAGGTAAAGATGGTCGTTTTAATATACTGAATGCTACATTTTGCATTCATATATATGGATGGAATATATATTAGAGATGTTGAGTCTATTTGATATGCAAACAAATCCACTAGAGACTTGGAAGCTATGATTATCACTAGTGAGACATTCAAGGGGGAAAGTAAGATTTTATAGCTACTTGGTGTGACACAGTCAAAATGGGCATGTGACTTCTCTTTTTCTAGAATTATTTAGAAAGGAAAAATAGTAATTCAAGAAGAAACTAACATTTGGTGGGTGGTAGAAACCCCCGGTACCAGAATGATGTCTCCATTATCTGAGGTGAGTGGATGGATAAAGTATTCACTGACAATTTTTTACAGTGCCTCAACTATCTGAGGTGTGAATTGGCCTCAGCTAGAACCTTTTGTTAGATGTCATATTAATAAGTGATATTAATAATTAATTATAAACTTAAACAAAAAAAATTAAAAAGAAAGTTCTCATCCTATCATTGCAAACACCAATATCAATATGGTTTCCCTCTATTATGTTTTGGAACTCCCCCCTTCCCCAAACTACGACTTCTTTTCTTTTCCCTTTTTTTCATTCTAGAAAAAAAAAAATGTACTCTATGCATGGGCTACTAGGTGCATTGACTTTCATGTAAAGAAATGAAACAACACTTTAGTTGAAGAAACAAGTTGAGCTCTGTGTGGTTCTATATTGTTCTAGCACATCCTTATCACGACTTGGAAATCTATATTCTTCGAGGTAAAAAAATACCTCTCTTGATTTAAGGGTTATCCAGTCAACTAATTAACATCTACCATCATCTCCTCTAATAATATGATAATCATACTTCATGCTAAGAAGAACTAATATTTCTTTTCTGTTAGAATCTCGTCTCATTGGTGCACTTATGATTCCCCCAACATGATAAGGCATGGAATAGAGACATCATAGATTCCATTATCAGTCACCATCACTAATCCTTGGTAATCCAAGTTTAATTTTGCAATGTATTATAAGTTTCCTTTCACTATGTTTTGATAAATTAGTATGATTGTATAATCAATATATTCTAATGATTATATTTTTAGTGTTTTGTAATGGTGGGTAACACCAATAATATTAGTGCAGGTTGCTAAGTTAAGGTGGTTCGTAGACAATATGGAAAGCCTTATTGGGTAATTCGCTATATGTATACCCTCTATAACACATGTGTTGAAGGCCTAGTTGTAAATATCCTTATCTATGAATTTTTTCTATATAAAACATAACCCTTTTCTATTCAATCTATAAGTGACCTCTTTATATAGGACCCTTTTGTATGTAAAAAATGTGTAAAAATTGTATTTTAAAACTCCCTTATGTTGAATCCACAAGATACATACATATATTTATTACTAACCTCCTCAAGAAAGCCTTTGAACTATGAGTTTGGATATTTTTAATGGGTAGTGGTCCTTGAGGTTGTATCATCTGATAATAGCCTTGCAATGTGTTATCTTGAGGAAAGGCCTCCTAATACCGCAAATTTTATTGGTACCTTTAGTAGTAGTAGAGCTACTAGTACTAGTAATGGTGGGAAACATTGGTAGTGTTAGTAGCCCCACTGGGATAAGGTGTTGTCCTTTTAGTTTACCTTGCAAAGTATTTTCTTGATGTAAGAGTCACTGAATTTTCCAAAATGTTCTCTAGCTAACCTTGCAATGTGCTATACCAAGGCAACAACCTCCAAATGGGTGCTGCCCTAAGGCAACAACCACCAAAGGTCCCACATTTTATTGCTAGATATAGCAATGTGTTGTCTTGAGGCAACAACCATTAAATGCCCCAAATTCTACTAGTATTTGCTATGATAAGGTGATATCCTTTTACTTTATCTTATAATGTGTTGTCCTGAGGTAACAACCATTGAATGCCCCAAGTTTTACTGATAGCAACAATAGAAGTAGAGCTATTAGTACTAGTAATGGTTGGTAATATCAATATTGTAAGTAAATGCTAGCGAAATGTACTATTTTAATAGTAAGGGCAACCTTTGAGCTATGCCTTTGGCTGCTATGTGTGGGTAGTGATCCTTGAGCTTGTATCATTGGATGGCATACATTTGATTATAGGCCATCATTATACTTATTACCTTGATCTTTTGAGATGTTAAACATAATAATGAGCCTAGTAAGCTCTTGCACTAATGCTTTGACATTGGCTACATTAGTCTTAAAGAGTCCAAGGGCCTTGATACTCACTATCCTAATAGCCTTTATGGTTGTAAGTGTGAAGCACCACTTGAGCTTGAGCTCCTTGAGCTACAATCTAGAAGTGGCTACAACCCTAGAACCAATATTAGCTATTAGGTCATGTGAATAAACCTAGTACTCTATGGTGCTTGTGTTGCTTGCTCTTACTCTTCCTTTGGTTGCTTGAGCTTATTGCTCTCCTTTGCATTGATGATACTCTTCTTCTTTATCCTAGAGTTAAGACTTGAGGAAAGACTTTACCTAATAACTTGAACGATTAATGCCCTATAGCCAACCACATTAGTCTTGATGACTTTAGGGGCCTTGATAAAGCACTATCCTATTAGCTTAGAATAGCTTAGTCTTATGTCTCACCTTAATCCAATGCTTAGTTGTATAGATTGGATATGTAGCATTACCCATTAAGAAAGTATACTGAAGTCATGTTTTTACCTATACTAGTGGGTGCAATCCTAGAACCAATCTTAGCCATTAGGTAATGAGAATAAGCCTAGTATCCTATTGTCCTTAAGTTGCTTTCCCTTTTATCATCTTATGGTAGACAATTGATTGCATCTCATCATTACACTTATTTGTTTTTTATCTTTTGAGATGAAAAGCATCACTATGGGCCTACTAAGGTCTTGTACTTATGCTCTAAAGTTGGCCACATCAATCTTGTGATGACTTTAGGAGCCTTAATATGCACTATCGTTCTAGTTGCAAATGGCTTAGTCTCACATGTCAGCTTAATCCAATGCTTATTCCTATAGATTGGATACATAACACTACCCATCAATATTGTTAGATCATGTGTATAGCTACATGGAATAATGTGATTTCCTTTCATTTTACCTTGGAATATGCTCTCCTAAGGCAAAAGCCACCACATGCCACAAATTTTACTGATAGGGATAGTAGTAATAGATTTACTAGTACTAGTAATGGTGGGTAACATCAGTACTATTAGTAGATGCTAGGATAAGCTACCACTTTGATAGTATGGGAAAGCTTTAGAACATACCTTTGGCTCATTTACATTTAAGCATTTAACCTTGAGAGCTTATTTTAATCGTAAGGCTCATATTACAAAAGAAGAACAAAATTGAGAGCCACTACTTGGACTTCTTCTTTGACAAAGTAAAATGGAGCTTGTGCAATTGACATGGACTTTCCCCCTCTTTCTAATGTGCAATCTCTCTATGTTTCCTTCACAAGCCTTGAATTTTGTGCTTCTTTGGACTTTGTTCACTTGTCATGTAGACAAGTGTAAATTTGCATCAATGTGAGAGACCAAATTAAACCGGAATAGTGCATAGTAAATAATCCCTGACCATTATCCAAGTTGAGCACCCAAAAATAATGGTTATCATCATTTTTAGAAATATTTAAGCCATGATTATGCCATCACTCTATGAGCCACTATAATAATGAATATCAACTATTGCTACACACTAATGAGAAAGGCATGGAATGTGACAAAAACATATGCCACAATCTCTAAGAGAAACCTTAAATTTCTCCTTTCAAACCCAATTCTTAGTCTTGTAGATTGACTGCATAGCATTTCCTCTCAAGTATCTACATGTAGGTCATGTGTCATACCTACCAAACCTTGGACTTCTTCTTATACCGAGCATTATACTTCTTTTCTTGACAAGTTAAAATGATATTTTGTAGTTGTAATGGACTTTCCCCCTCTTTCAAATGTGCAAGCTCTTTGTGTTTCCTTCACAAGCCTTGAATATTGTACTTCATTAGAGTGATTGCTAGATCAACTAAGAAAGAAGGATTCTAATCACAAACAAGTCGTACAATAAGTTTATCAGAGCCATCGAACTAACACACAAACAAGTCATACAAGAAGTTTATCAAAGCCATCGAATTGACACACAAACTAAGATGCCAATAGGAAGGTGTCTACTATGCTAATTGCATGTATGGCATCTATAATTCAATGATGATGATGCTCATCTTGTCAATTTTGATGCTTGCATAATGCACCAAGATTGGCACTTGCTAGAATGCTAAAAATTGTGATCCTATTTATTTTGTAGCCCATTTATTTGCACTCATCTCCATCAAACACTAGGCCTTTTTTTATATTTTCTACAATAGTCCATTTCTTTTCTCTATACCATGATGCTAACTCAGGAGAGTATGAAATTCTAGCATATTCCTACATGATATATTTGTGAGTATACTATTCTAAGCTAATACACAGAGTGATATTGGGAATAGCAAGGATCAAAATCATGTAGTAGGTTGTGTTTTAATTCACTATATTCATAATCCATTGCTTTTCTCTGTAGCAATCCCAAATTGTTTCTAACATTCTAGCATCTTTCTTTTCTCTATTTACAAACAAAATCCCTCTATCAAAAAGTCACCGATAGGACCAGCCAATCACGGCTAGTGTATTGTGAGTACACTGATAGTTTGATGTAGGAGTTTGTTCTTGGTTGAATCGAGAGAGCTATTCTATGATTGCAAGCTCAAAGTAATTTTTTTTTGAGAACACAAAAACCTATAGTGTTGTATATGACACAAAAAATTGATGGACAACATCAAGCCTATTGTATTTGAAACATTGTCAACATCTAAGGATTGTATTAGCTCGTTGCCCTATGGCATAGCTGATTGCTCACCCTTAATAAATTTGTGCAATAGGGCAGCTTTGCAAAGCATAGATACCAATTGCTTGCCCTGTGTTGGTGCAGGTAAGATGCCTTGCCTTGCACATGTGAATATCAAAGAGAATAAGTAGTCGAAGCATGCAAGCAATTCCAACTAGTGTTCTGGCATGGGAGTACACTGAGAGTTTGATGTAGTAGCACCTGCTTTGCTCAATTGAGAGCCCTGCTTTGTAACTGCTGTCGTAGATTTCGTGTAAGGGCTGCAGAACACGGGGTTCAAGGTACAGCAAGAAATAAACGACATTTCTGGTGAACCCGACGTGAAAGTGCTGCGTCATCAGCAAGATGGGAGACTCGCAAGAAGAGATGACAGATGATAATGTCATGAAGAACCTGTTTCAGTCATTTACCATATATATGCAGCAGCAAGTTCATGCAAAACGAGACAGTGATGCTATGGATGCCTTGAAAGCTGTCCAACAGGAGATGAAGCAGTTTAATGGCCAGCAAGTGTCAAGTTACCTGTATTTGTATGAAGAAAAGATGAAGTTTTTTGGGGTTTCTCAAGATATTTGGAGCCGCTACTTCTTGCGGATCGTGGTGCGCGCTCTTGAAGGTCGAATTGCAGAAATTCAAGAGGCACATGCAGGTTGGGCTGAATTTAAAAAGGCATTAAAAGATGAATATTTCCTGGAGGATACAGGTCTTATGAATCGCAGGAATTTTTTAGCATGGGTTTCTATGCCTAATAAGGGACTTTCTGTTACCGCTCTTCTGCGAGAGTTTGAAAGCCGTTATGATCAGTTGGATGGGACTGAACAGCAAGCTTTGGAGATGCAGAAAGTGGAGTTATTTTTGCAATCTGCAGATGCTGATTTGCAGGAAAAGTTGGATGATCTTTTGGAAGATCAAGCTACTGATTCAGGTTTAAAGACTGAGTGGAGACATGTCATTGATGCTGTGAATGCTCTTGTCAAGAAGCAGCGTAGGAGAGTCAGATTGCATCGAAATACAGGATCAGTTCCTGAAAAATCCTTGGAGACTTCTTCTTCTACCCCTGCTACTTCTTTGCCTAAGCCTACTCCTCCTGTTATGAATCCACCAGTTCCTGCTGCTCTAGTGCCCTTATCTGTAGATGATGTTATTAAAGGCTTAGCGGATTTGACGATTGAAGCAGTCAAAGCTGAAGTTGGTAAGTTAAAGGAGCAACTTATGTCAGTACCTACTGTAGCACCTGCTCCAGTGACTGTTTTCCAGCTGGTCAAAGAAAAGGACGACGATGTATTTGGTGTGATAGTACAGAGCACCAACACTGCAGAGATTGTGATGCTTTTCAGGAAGCACGTAAGAAGAATGTAGTGTTTTGGGGACAAGATGGGAAGATATGGCTGACAGAGACTGGCGCTCCTCTTGACACGAACTTCGGTAAGGGAGGTATGAAGAAGCTTGTTGATGATATGGTTGCGCGATCAGCTTATGTGAGTGTTAGAGGAGATGCTTCAGCTTTTGGAGTCCAGCTTGAGCAGATATCTGATGGAGACTCTGCCTTATGGTCTTCTGCCTTGGAGATAGCGAGAAGAGGGAAAGTTCAAACTTCTACTATGACTTGTGTGGGCTCTAGCATCCGAGGAGAAACAGGATGGGATTCTCCTGTTGACAGGTATTCTATTTTTGCTTATATTGCTAAAACGCAGGGTTTAGATGCCATGGTTGAAGAAAAGAGAAGAAGAGATGAGGAGGGTCCTAGTTCCTCCAAAAAGACTAGAGGGGGTGACTTTGTTTCACCACCTGTTACAGCTCCACCTATGCCAAATTCTCCAACTCAAACAGGTTCTGATCAACCAATGGGAGACAAGCAGAAAGAAAAGAAGTAACCAAGAAAAGAACCAGGATTCAAGCTCTTGTCAGACCTTGATATGCAAATGGATATGAGTAAGATTTTTCATGAAAGAATTTTGAATAGTGAAGTTACTTTTACTGTTGGAGAGGCTCTTGGGATTGCTAGAAGAGAAATACAGGATCAGATGCAGGACCTTTTGCGGAGGAAACTGCATGCGATGGAAGGACCTGCTTTACAGGGATTGTGGCATGGAGCTCTTGGAGAAGAGCATGATGATGCAGTGATGGCTGAGAATGCTTCTGTTAATCTGCAATTGGAGAAAATAGTGCAGCCTATGCAGTATGAAGATGATGAGACCCCTATTCTCATTCCTCGCAGCCATTTTTCACGAAGTCATTGGGCTAGAGCAACCACTGAGACAGTGGTAAGGATTGGAGAGAAACAAATTCCCTTGATTGCTTTAGTTGATCATGGTTTTGAGATTAATCTTATTTCTCGAGGTGTTTATGAGAGTGGCAAGTGGCCTATGGATGCAGAGCATGGCTGGCGCATGAGAGCCGCCAATAATACTTCTGGAGATATGTATGCTGCTTGTCCGAGTATCAGAATTTCTATTGGTAATGTTGAAGAGGATTATCATTGCTTTGTTCAGGATTCATGCTCTTATCCGATTATTCTTGGACAGCCTTTCATTACAGAAGCAAAAATGGAAACAAAAGTGATGGATGATGGATCAGCTTATGCGCGGATACGTAGTAAAGATGGTATGCGAGCTGTTCAGTTTATGACTGTTGGGGTAAATCATCCGAGAAACAGGGACTCCTTGCGTGAGGCACCACTACCTGCGAAGGAGTTGGATTTTCATTAGGTACCGCTGTCTTGCGAGACGCCAGTGGTACGGAGCGGAGAAAAGAGGAGATCTCGCCTCCTGGCAGTCAGTCTTTCTCCAATAACTTTGTTGGGTTTACTTCAGATAGTTCGGTAAGTTATCAGAAAATTTCAGATTTGCCTAGAGCTGCCAGGCAGTACATTGGTCGTAAGGAGAAAGAGTTGAAGAATGCAGGTATTTTGCAAGCAGAAGAGCACGTGGATGGATTGTATGAAGGGATGTCTTATGCAGATACATTGTTTGAGATAAGAGCAATTTTGAAAACTGATGTATGCAAGGGTTCAAAGATCATACTTGTGCAAACCTTGGATATGTTTCAGGAAATTTCTGGTTTTATGCTGCAAACAGAGTTAGAGGCTGAGAAAACTCAGCAAACTGAATTTATGGCTGATCTTGATGTATGCAAGGGTTCAAAGATCATACTTGTGCAAACCTTGGATATGTTTCAGGAAATTTCTGGTTTTATGCTGCAAACAGAGTTAGAGGCTGAGAAAACTCAGCAAACTGAATTTATGGCTGATCTTGATCAGCTAATTGAATTGCAGAGGGCTGAATTCATTCAGCCAACAGAGTTGAATGCAGAAAAATTTCTGCATACAGAGTTTCAGGATGCGTCTATGCAGTCCATTGAGCCGAGGGCTGAATTCATTCAGCCAACAGAGTTGAATGCAGAAAAATTTCTGCATACAGAGTTTCAGGCTGCACCCATGCAGTCCATAGAGCTAAAGGCTGAAATTTTTCAGCCAACAGAGTTGAAAGATGCTGAAAATTTGCAGAAATTGCAGCAAAGAAAAGAGTGCTTGAATGATGCCAAGGTTGACACAAAATATAAAACAATTGATAAGAAGGTTAAGCCGGTTGCAGGCCCGCTTCCTTCTAATAGTGATGAACAGATTGAAAAAGCTATGAAGCAGCCTATGTTGAGGGATCCTGCAAATATTGGACATAAGTTTACAGCTGAAACTCTTGCAGAATTGAAGATTGGAAATGATGATTTTTTGCTTCCAGTGGAAAAAGAATGTTTTAGAGAGATGCTTGGACGTCATGGTAAGGCATTTGCTTTCTTTCCACATGAAATTGGCTGCATTAGTCCCGAATTGGTTGCACCTATGGTCATCTTCACTGTTCCTCATGTACCATGGAATATACGTCCTATTCCTGTGCCTAAAGCACACTTGCCAAAGCTGATAGAGTTGCTGAATGAGAAGATTAAAATGGGGATTTTGGAACCCTCTTCTGCACCCTATTCTAACAGGTGGTTTACTGTGCCAAAGAAGAATGGTACTTTGAGATTTATTCAGGATATGCAGCCCGTGAACAAGGTGACAATCAGGAATGTGGGTACAGGTCCAGTTGTGGATGAATTTGCTGAGGCTTTTGCATGACGAGCCATCTATTCTCTAGGTGACTTGTATTCAGGTTATGATCAGTTTCAGCTTGCCTTGGAAAGCAGGGATATTACTACTATGTGGACACCTATTGGTCTTGTGAGGATGTGTACCTTGCCTCAAGGTGCTACAAACTCAGTTGCTCATATGATGAATGCTATGCATAGAGTTCTTCGAGACTATATTCCGCAGTATACCATGCCTTTTCTAGATGATGTGCCTATTAAGGGTTGTGCAGAAGAAGAAAAGAATGAAAGTCTTGATTTGCGTGGATGTAGACAGTTTGTGGCTGATCACTTGAATGCTTGTGAGCAAATTTTGACACGATTAGAGGAGGTGAGTTTGACACTTTCAGGGCTGAAATCTGTCTTTGCTGTTAATGAAGTCATCATAGTTGGGCATATGGTTGGATATTATGGCAGAAAGCCTTCTCCTGCAAAGGTGGATGCCATAAACAGGATTGCAGAGTATTGCTCGACTACTTCAGAGGTGCGAAGATTTGTGGGAGCTTGTGTATTTTACATGATTTGGATTCCTCATTTTGCTCATATTGCAGATGTTCTCTATCAGTTGTTTCGAAAGGGGCAGAAATTTCATAGGGATGATGAAGCTGATGGAGAAACAGGTTTACTAGAATCAGAAGATGGACTTGACCTATTTGTGGACTTGAATGATCCTGGATAGTTGGCACATCCGGAGGATGCGCAGGTGGTCCAGACAGTCTCCAGAAATATGAGAGCAACATGAGTTATAAAGTGGGTCGGTATAAACAGAATTGCTATCACATGTGGACAGACCTATAGAATCCCATCCACTGGGTGAAATGCCAACCCTGTAAACTGCGATAGAGTGTTCTCTTTGTTGTAAATATGGTGTGTTACATGTAGTCATTTGTAGAGGGGTCTGCAATCATGTAAACTTCTTTGCATCCAATAAATGCCAAACTCTACTACCACAAGGTAAACTATCGACCATGCTATGTAGTGAAGCAATCCAACATGGCTGATATTAGGATAACACTTAGTCCAGCCTTGTTCAATCATGTATTCTGAAGCTGTAGGCAAGGAAACATATAAAGGCATAGCCTGGAAATACACATGTTTTTTCCAATAGTAGATGTATCATCACCAAAGACCACCTACTCCATTGCATTAATGCTGTTCTGCATTCTCTGGGACAGATTAGCCTTCACATCTTATGCTGCGCTATTGAAGGAGGTGATGGAGACCTTCGCTGGCTTTCATCCCTTTTCTGTAAAGCCAGCAAAAGCCATTTCCCGCCATGATAAAAATTCGGAGTGCATCAGCGTGAAGCCTGTCAAGTGATATGCTTGCTGAATAGCAGGATGATAATGCTGCGGTAAGCATTAAAGAACACTTTTGTCATGATGGTGAAGGCCTGTTATAGTCGTCAGATTCAGATAAGCGAGGGACCACCAAGATTCAGGATAAGTAGGACCAGGGCATTGAGCCATGGCAGCTCAGACTGCAAGTGCACATGATGCATTTGCAATTATGAGAAAGAGGGATAGGGACAGGAAGTAGCAACTTGCGGTATTCCTCCAGGGAGCATAACCATCGATGCATCCTCAATCAGTTGACAGTGTCTATCTTCATCTCTGTCGCACCAGTAATCGTTTTTGCTTCCTCCAAGTTTTCCTCCGCTTCTTTAACTACATCAGCATCATCCTGGACTAGAACCAGATAGAATAGTGTTTCAACCCTCTTCTCCCATCAACGCTCAGAATTCTTCACAATGCAGAAGAAGGATTAGATTCCGGGGAAATAATTAAGTCCTTTCGCCTCGTATTCGCCTGGCTAGTTGAATGTCTTTAGACATAAAGGTGACTCGCTTCGCATGAATTGCACAGAGATTTGTATCCTCGAACATCTCCCGATTCACAGACGGCCCCAGACACCCATTCGCACGCTCTTGCTGCCGCAAACCAACAACAGGAAAGGAGCTGAGACAGAGAAGCGCGAAAAGGAGAAAGGGTCCATCATTTCTTGCCCCTTCCTTCTTCCTGTCCACTTCACTTATTCAAAGATCCAGATGCAGAGGTAGTAGCACTGTCGCCAAAGGTATTGATGGAATCTAATAAATATGTGTTTGAAATCTGTGGACAAGGATTCCAGCGAGAGCAGAACTTGCAGATGCACACTTTGAACGCACGAGCAACCTAGGAGGAGACGATGATCCACAGGTCTTCAGTCGAGCCCCCATTCATGATTGGTAGATTTCCCAAATTCATCAATCTCCAAGTGACCGGACTCTAGCTGAAATTTGCAGCAACCATTCCGCAAGTCCTACTGTGTCCGCCTCTCCTTCATTCGAACGCATGAAGACCAGTTTTTTTTTTTCCCCCCCTTTCGCCATTCGAATTCTCTTTTCCCAATTAGTCTCCTTTTTCCCTTCCTTTTCGTGACTTCCTCCGCTTTTTCTCTCCTTTCTCCCCCAATTAGCATCTTCACACCAGCTCGACTCTTGAATGTTTCTCCTACGTGCTAAGCCTTTTATGGTTACCCCAGTTTCAGCAGAACCCCATCCATGGGAGGTTGAGAGGTGGGCAGAAATGCTTGTACAGCACCACTGTATGCAGAAGCATGATCCACTCGTCGCATTGCAGTTGCGGCTCTTGCAATATCTGAAAATACAGCTAAGGCATTCTTGTCAGTCAACCATACGAGTTCACATTCCCCGCAAAAACGGAGAACAAATATACTAATATCTGCGTCTCTCGGAAGGACAAAGAGACCAACAACTAGCCTCGGATCCATATCCAGCACCGGATTAAAGACAAAAGCCTGTTGTTCCATATCTTTGGCGCCCATGTAAACAACACATTGTAACCCAAAACAAGCACACATTGTAACAGTGATAACTCCATGCTTCTCATAGCACATTTCAATGCTTAACCTCCTTCTTTCCAACTCCTAGATGTGGAGGGTTATTATCATTAGGTATTTTTGATGTAGCTGGAGAAGGAGAAGACAAAGTCCTAACATGTTCACCAGCATCAGTTGTGCTTTCCATTCAACCTTGCTCAACATAGGCTGAAAGCATCTCATCATATTTGCCACTTTTGTCTCCAACTCCTCCCCACTATACATATACGCATAAAATAAATGTTATCACAACAACTAAGTATGTACAAAGTACCAAATCCCATGCACAACTTTTGGGTGGTTTACACACTTTGAATGCGCAGCAATACGACACTGCAAGCTCAATGTAATTATTTTAAGAGAACAAAAAGTACTACTCTATTGCATATGATCATGAAAATCAACGATGACATCAAGCCTGCTTTAATCGCTTTGTCAAAATCCTAAGATCGTATCAACTCATTTTCTTGTAGCATAGCTAATTGCTTGCCCTTGATTAATTTGTGTGGTAGATTTATTTCTTGCCAAGCATTGCAAAACAAATCAATCAATTGCTTGTCATCTACTACCACATGTAAGATGCCTTACCTTGCATGTGAATATCAAAGAGAACAAGTAGTCAAAGCATGTAGTTAGTCCCAATTAGTGTACTTGGATCTAATGTAGTAGTGTCACATGTCCACATTTACCAATCAAAAGTGATTTGGATGGCTTCTACTGCATTGGATGAGTTGGATTTTTTACGAATAGGGGTATTAGGTTGTAAGGTTTTAAGCTCTCCAAAAGTTTCCCGCTCACTTTGTTGAAATGGACCGTGGCTTTTAATCCAACTAGCCCTATAAGGGGTGAATTTTGGTTCCCGTCACATTAAGGCACAATTTCTTATAGCTTGTAGTAGAGGAAACACTGAGTAATGATCTTAAAAAAAGAATCCTTGAGACTAGTTAGAAAGATGATTGTTCAACACTACCACACCCCATGATTGTTCACTTGAAATATCTTGTAGGATTGTGATAATTGAGGAAATTTATTATGGACCAATGTTGTTGCAATACTAATGTATCCATCCTTGAAGATCCTAGCTCTATAAGTCAAGGTATGGAGAGACAATATTTATAAGTGAAGCCCAATATGCGAAATTTCCACAAACAATATCACACATGTCAATTCATAACCTAATTCACAAACTAATTTGTAGAACCCATATGTGATTTGGGAGTTGTGTATAATTTTTGGCCATATCAAGCATCTCTCTCTCTAAAAATATATAAAGTATATTGTATTTATAAAATATTTTGATTGTTTTGATTGTTTGCTTTAATAAATAGTCTCCACAGAAAAGAAGTTTATATTTGTAGACTCTACAAATGTTTTGATTGTTTGCTTTAATAAATAGTCTCCACATAAAAGGAAGTTGGGAGGTGTTTCTACATGTCCTCTATCACATTGAGGTTGCCTATCACATCTTTGGAGGCAAGTTATCTCTTGACCTAAAAATTCTTACTTCCATTTTTATTAGTGTAACACTTAATTAATATAGTAACTTTAATCTTTGGATGAAATTTATTCATGTCTTTAAAAGTTAATTTACTAAAACGTAGTTGTAATTATGAATGTGCATGCACACCTTGCAGATGGAAATTTGTAAATAGAGGCACCTACTTTAGACACAATAATCATGACTTTGTTGGTAACTTGTATCCTCATATTGAAGAAGGTGTTGATATTGTTTCTCAATATCAAACAAATTCAGTGGAGCTATCTAATTTTGATAAAAAATGGATGTGGTGCAATTGTGTTGCATATTGTGGTGGTGGCCGCTTTCATATATTTCAAACATCAACAATTCAAAGTTGCATAAAATGGGTTGGATAGAAAATTAGGTCTTCTATACGATCATGAGACACATTTATATCGTAATGATAATAATGATCTTATACACAGTAATAATTATAATAATAACAATGGCCTTATAGATAGTAGCAATAATAATAATGCAAATGAATTCATGATGTTAATGAGAATAATAATGCTCTTTGTCAAGAGAAACACAATGAGAGTGACTATAACTCCCATAAGAGCATGATGAGAGTGAGTCTAATAGTGAGAATAACCATACTATGTGATCATGAGCTTATGAAATTATATAGACTCATTCAGCTTCAATCACTTTGGGGGGATGATCACCAAAACTCAATACTGCTCAAGATAATATGCTTCAACTCTTATTTTGGGATCTAGGTGTGGCAAAAGAGTTGGAAAACATAATATAGAAATTCCAAATCCAAGCTTATGTAAACTATTGATTCAATTACCAGAGACTTGGGATAGTGATTTAGATGGTGTGATAGTTCCACCATGTTGGCAACAATCAAACACAATGTTTTTATAAACTTGGAATGCTTCAATCATAACTTCATAGGCTATGTATAGGCGATGAAACAAATCCCCATGAAGTTGACTACTTTCTTCCCAACAATGAGGACTTTTACGATGGAAATGTTGGCATGTGGATGTAAAGATAGCATAGAGAATTATAAGCTTAAACATGATTTTTTGACTTGTTATGAGAAGTGTAAAAAATGTTTAAATCCTACAGAGAAAACTACAGCTCTTGATTATTTACCTATAGGAAAACATATAAAACTTTTAGCTTGTAGTAGAACTTTTTGTCATGACATGCAAACAATGTGGCATAAAAATATAGGTGGTTAGGTAAAGAGATAGACGAGTATCTTGAATATATGAATGAAGTTTTGGATGGGTCAAAATATAGAGAAGTTCAAATTTGTTGGAATCCAAGTGTTGAATACGAGATGTCTATTCTATGTAAAAATGTATCATGTAAGAAATTATATACTACATTTTCTAAATCATGTTTTTCTAAAAACCTAGAAAGAGGCTATAATGAAACAAATCACAATTATAACTTTGTATATACTCAATGTAGTTCTCAAGACCAACATTAAAAACATATGTTAAAAGGTTATCCTCATAACTTGGCTCTTCTTATTCATTGAGATGATTTTGAACAACTCAATATGATCGTGGAGTGGTAGAAATGAAGGTTCTAAATGTGAGAAAAGATTCTATTGTAGGGGTTCTTTCGATCTTGTCTCTACCTTTTAGTGCTTGTAAAGTTAGACAAAAATCTAATGATGTATTTCATGCGTTTTTGCGGACTGAGTTAGAAGGCCTTTATGTTAATGGCCTTGAAATTGTTTATAATTATTCACTAAAATGTGTATTTTGAGGTCAAATAGGAAATTCTAAAACATGTAGAATTTATGCAATGTTAATGAGGGTTACTGGGGAACATAGTACATAATGTAAAGTAGGCTCACCAAAAAATGGTGGTCAATTATTTTGTCAGAGACACAAAGGTCATGCAAGTCTATATGCTAGCAATCCATCCTTTCAAGGTAGATACATTTACGATTCAAATAGATACTAGGTTAGGTATCCACCAATCAAACGAAAAGCTAATGATATGATCATAGCCTTATCGAAAGTAAAAAGAGATTCAACAATAGGTGAGAGGGAGAATATACTAAAGATAGAAGGGTTTTCTAAAGAGTCATCACTTTGGAGGTTATACAACTTATATGGGTATGATTTATTATTAGATTTGGTGTATGATACAATGCATATTCTATCACCTAATTTATTTATTAAATATATATTATCTCTAATGAAAGTTCTATCATCTAGGACAAATACATCCATTGATTGTTATACCAAAATGATCTATAAGCTTGCTTCTCGTTCCATTTGATATGGACGGTGGTCACATGCTCCAAGCAAATACTTTGAAATATTTAAAGCATAGGAGAATTAGCTTTTTATACAATGGTGGTTACCATGCATCATAAGCAATATAGAGGGTATTCAAAAGGAATTTATTGATTTAGATATTCATTTAGAAAATATAGCACATGCATTCTACAATTATAATAGAGAAAAAGGTTGATCTAAGAAAAGTATAGAAGCAATCCGTACTTTGCTTGTAGATTGGAGTGTTTAGAAAAATGAATATTTTGGTAGCAAGAAATGGCAAGTTATTAGATTGCATTTTGAGACACAGATCATATGACATTTTGTGGTGTTACACTTTTGAGCACATGGTATCATCATATATAGGGATGAAAAAAATAGCCCAAAAAAGGAGATATCTTATATATCTTTTAATACAAAAAATTTATTTACCATGGTATTTAAATTATTACATGAGGAATGTGATGACCTTTTGTCAATAGAAAAAAAATGCTTATTCAATGTCACCAATGTATTTCACTTCATAATGGTTTTGTGATTGCTAATCCTGAGAGGTCTATTTGCTATCCACTACATGAGAATGGAATATTAAAACTTTCATCGCTAGCAAAGATGAGAAAATTTTGGAAATAATCTTTTAGGGAATGTGATACATCACCATATTTCCACATGATTAAATATAAATGAATTTTAATTTCTAGAAAAAAAGGTCACACTAGAGAATATTATAAGCAATGCATAACAACAAAAGATGATATGGAGGAGCTATTGGTTAATTTTAATATGGGGATGAGAGTGTTACAACCAGAATAACTTAGGTTTGATTGGAATTGTATATGACCCACAAGCTCATTACTACACAAGTTTATTCCTATTTCTAAAGGTAATAAAAGTATAGCTTATGAGAAAAAAGATTTACTACAACATACTAGATTACTAGAGTTAGGGAAACTTGGCAGTGTACCTCCTTAGTTTGAGAAAGACGATATCATCATATGGAAAAACAAAATTGAAAATAATGTAAATAACAAGTATTTTCATGTTGTAGTTAGGTATGTAAATATAGAAACAAAAGAGTGTAGGCTAGCTCTATTAAAACATAATTGTATATGTCTAAATATTTAGAGAGTAGATGTTGAAGAAAATACATTAAGACCATGGCACAATTGTATAGCATTAGTCTCAAGCTTTGAAGTTATAAGTAGAAGGAAAGTAATCTTGTCCAATGGTGAATTATGTTCTCTTCCTATAATGTGGAGTTTCTCAAACTAGAGTTATTGTCATATTCTTTTGCTTAAGCCTTTGATACATATATCACATCTCTTGAATTGAGTCATTTCTATTCATATGCATTGCTTTGTTGCACTCTACGTAGACTTTTTGAAAGCAATCGAGGTTACATGTCAATCTTCTCAAGTCATATGCATGTGTACACAATATCTTTGAGATGGCATCTTCTAGTAAGGGAAGAAAATGATTGCCAACAAGCTCCACATAGTGTTATAGGATCAATGAAGAATAGAAAATCACAAACATTAATTCCTAGAGGAGGCAATGTGGCTATGTTAGAGACTCCTTTATATGAGTAAATCATTTGACCTTCCAAGTTGAATGACTTTGATAAGAGCTAAAAAGATAAAAAGTCATTTTTGTTGGATTTTTTTAGACAACCAAAATGTTGTTTATTGTGCAAACCATAGAATAGCTAAAAGTTGGCTAGATGGCCATAGTGTACATCCTAATTTGTGGAACAATAAGAAAGTGCAAGAAAATCTCATGGATATAATTGGCGCACATCATCACAATACTAGTTTACCCTGAATGTTCTTGGAGCTTCTTACATATGGAAGACAGAAGATATATATGTGTATCCTTGCGATATTGTGGCCCCACATCAAAAAAATCAAAAGAAAAAAAAAATATTTCCAATTAGTCATTCATCTTACTTCTATATTGTGCAAACCATAGAATAGCTAAAAGTTGGCTAGATGGCCATAGTGTACATCCTAATTTGTGGAACAATAAGAAAGAGCAACAAAATCTCATGGATATAATTGGCGCACATCATCACAATACTAGTTTACCCTGAATGTTCTTGGAGCTTCTTACATATGGAAGACAGAAGATATATATGTGTATCCTTGCGATATTGTGGCCCCACATCAAAAAAATCAAAAGAGAAAAAAAGATATATTTCCAATTAGTCGTTCATCTTACTTCTATATTGTGGTTTCACAAGGATCGAATTTCAAATTTAATCAAGGATCTCCTTGTATATGTAGGGAAAGTCTATTACAATACCTAAGGTTCTTATGTAAGAGTAAGTTTACAAGAGCAAGTAGAAACTAATATTCATGAAAAAAATATTTTGGATGACAAACTTATCCAAGAAACTATAAGTGATGTTTTTAAATAAGTACTTAAGTTTAATATTTTATATTTAAATATATAAAATTCTTTCATTTTTTAGAAAAAGCTATATGAAGCAAATAATTCTTATGATGAAATTGATGCATCATATGAGAGAGTGGAATTAAAAAATATGACTATAATGGTCTGGACTTCATTTATTTCTTTGAATATTAAGCTTGTAAAATATAAACATGTCATACAATGACTTATATAAAATGATTAAAACATATAGGATGTAGAAGAGGATGTGTATCAATCACAATTTGGGAATCAAGTTGTTTATTATAATAAGGTACATCCATTTTTAAAATGCATAATCCTTATATTTAGTCTTTAAAGAAATCATATATAATATTGATAAATTTATTATATATTGCAAGATTCTTTGCTATCAGAAAGGACATCATTTATGGAGCTATTAAATGGCTCTACAAGTGCTTGATATCTTTATAATTTGTATATATAAAAATCAATTTTATTTATATCTATAAAATTATTCATTTTTTATGTAATGCATAATGATCATGAGGATAATATTACTAAGGAGTTGCAAAATGAGAATGTAGATATTGTTGTTGCAAAAAAAGCAACCGTACACACAAGGTAGTTTTATATTTGTAAGATAGATATTGACTTTTATCCTTGTACATCTTATAAATATTGGCTTTTATCCTTGTACGTCTTTTAGAAGAAGTGTATCTATTTACATTGATGGAATTTTGAAGATGAATGAGAAATACAATACAAGATTGAAAGTAGAAAGACAAGTCGTGAGAAAAAGAAAGAAAAAAAAAGAAGATATGTGCTCTTGTAAGTAATTATTATTCTTTGATTTAGTGAGATTAGACTTTATATTGATATACGTGTTGATCATAATGGAGGGTCTTAGTTCTATCCAAGATTATGAAAGATCTCATTCTTTGTCACAACACAAATGAGATAATATTGGATTATGTTTCTCAAACTTCATGTTTCTTCAACTTATGTAGGTGGAGACATATGATGATGAAGATCAAGAGACTACACTTATAAGTTTTTTGGCATCTAAAATATTGATAAGTTATATTTATCATTGAAGTCATCTTTCAAATTCATAAAGAGAGATGTCAACTTTGAAGGAGATCGTAGGGAGAAAAATCCTTTTGTAATTAAAACATTTATTGTGGATTGACATTCCTTGGGATAGAATGAAACCTCTCTATAGACATTTCTAGAGTGTATCAAATATTAATATATATGATATTCAATTATAGTTTGAATATAAAGTATGATTCATACACACTTTTTTTATTGTTAACTCACAGTTCAAGATTGCTTAGTCAATTATCTCTGATTGAAAGTTGTCAAAGCATCTGTAACGTGTCCACTCGTCCACTTGTGGGACACGTCTTAGCAGCCCATCGGGAAGAGGGTCTAGAAAGCTCCGCCTGGCACTCGCAAGGAATGTCACAGGGTTTGCGGTCTAGGTCTTCTCGAGTCTGCCCCGAGTGGAAGTGTCCGGTCATTCCCACTTAGGATCGACCTGAGTCAAGGTTCCTTTCCTAACGGCAAAGTTTCTAGGAAGTAGCTAGCGTCGAGCTCGAAATGACCCACTTTATGTAGGAACAACAGAGTCGAAGCAGATTCATGCTGCACTTGGTTCATGGAGAATGGGAAACGAGAGGGATACGAACGTCAACGTCTCTGCCATAAGGCATAGTCCCATTCCTTTCCCCTAAAACAACATAAATTGGGATTCTAACTCTACTGATGCTAGGTCTTCATAGTATCGTTATCTTGTCTTTTGAGAAAAGTTCCCAGCTAACAGGGACCACCCTTCCGTAGGAGGGACCCAAGTCCTTAATTAATTTGCTTAGTTTGCTTAGTTATCTAATTACCTACCACATTATGTTTGACATGCAAAAGCAGCTTCCTTAATTAATCAATTTAATTACTCATTCCTTCACATAACTTAGGCACTGAAACAAAAACAATGTCAAGCAAGTTTCTTTTTCTCAAATATCTGTTCTTTATTTATCATAATCCCGGAGTACATCAATTATCATGCGCGAAGGCTATCCCAACAATCTACAAGATTGTTGCTCCAAGTTTGGCCACTTCACTAGTACACGGGCCTTGCGATCCCATCTCGAATCACCTTGGCCCCTTGTGCAAATCTGGAGGCAAGGAATTTACAGCCAGAGCCTCCCTTGGTACCCAAGCATCCTCTCGCTCCAAGCAGCATCCACGGAGAGACCTCTCGCGGTGCGTCAGGTCCATATAGCTGGTGTGGCTAACAACCGCCTTGGATAGGGCCAGGTAGATATTCGGAGGTAACTGTTCCTGCCTCTTCCTCCAAGCTTCTAACCTAAAGCATTAAGTGTTTTTCCTTTCATTAGTTCCTTGAGCAAAGAAGATCAAATAATGTACCTAAGTGTACAATCACAATTCATTTCGGAGGCCGTTTGTACGACCAACTGCTAAGGTGTGACTCTTTTTTTCCCCCAATGCTCCTAGCATCCGAATCCTAGATCGTTCGCGACTTGGCGAGATCCCAAGGGCTTGGCAAGCTAGGTTGCCCATTTCCCTTTTATCTTGGCATTAGGGTTTGTACCCTACCGACCTAATTATCCTTATCTCAGGTCTCCTTGTAAGATAGACCATGGACAACCCCGTTGTCCTCAGTTGGTTAACTTACTGGTTATCACCTAGATCCCTTGAAGTATTTATGTGATCTTTCCTTTGACCCCTAATTCACCAAGGATACTTTTGGTGATAGAAGAATACATGATCTTAACCTTCTATCCTTAGTAAGATCTCCTCTTACCAAGGCAACAAGTCATTTCACTTAGAAATATCATTTTTCAAAACAACCAAGCATAACCTGGGTCAACAATCAACACCTCACGAGCCTACCTCAAGCTAGGAAGACATCCAATCCCAATAATCTCAAACAAGGTCATGCAAGCAAATGTTCTTGGTAAGTTAACTTATTTTGACTTGCTCTTCCCCTTGGGTTTTACCTTACGGTATCTTAACCCTAACTCAAAGCATTAACTAGTCAACCAAGGCAACGGACATGCCTTATTTGCAACCCAACCAAGGGTCTTTTATTCTTCCAGTTCTTTACTCATCTTCGGTTTTAACACCCTTGGCAACACAAGACTTTTCAACTAGGCCTTCAGGATACAGGCTAGATGTATGCATCCCTTCCATCTCTCTTAGTAGGTACTATGTAGAATTTTTCCAATCCAACTTACTCATCATACACATGGTGCATGTAATATATTTGTACATCCTAAATGACCTTTAACTCTCTTCATACGTGGCAACGAATACTTAGTCCTAATGTACCGGATCTCATGTGACTTGCATATATGAAAGTCTAGGTTTCTATCAAAGGATGCAATTGCATCCTATGAATGGAAACTAACATTTCATGTGTTTATTTTAATAATGATTGCAAAGCATGAATCCTAGATGACTATTCATGCACTCAACTGGTTTAAAACTATTATTTTATGTGAAATAATGCAAAACCTTATCACTCTATGTGTGTAAAAGCTATCATTCCATGCATATAAACTTATGCGGACTCCATATTCTACCATTTCATGCATGCAACCAAGCACTTAGAGAAAAAAAAAAGTCCTGAGGATTGTTCTTGTTCCATGCATGTAGCCACCTCTTTATTTCTTCCTCGAGAAATAATACAGAATTAATTATAAAGCTTAGAATATCTAAAGAACCTGGGTTTGAATCGTGATCGTAGGGGCATTTGTTGCGTTGGTCGCTCCGCTCGCCTCTCTCGCATTACCAGTACCAATGGTAGCTTTGGCACTTACACTTCCCATGACTCTTTTTTTGGGAGCCATTTGCCACATGGAGTTTGGATAGTCCTGACCTTAATGGGCCTTCAAGATGACAGGCTCGGGAAAGAAAGGTCGTGAGAAGGGGACCTTCGCCGATGGGGGGGGTGGCTTGAAAAAAAATGGCTTCTCAAACGTGGCTCCTCAACACGGCCCTCAACACCTTCTCTACACTCCAACTCTCTCTCTCTCTCTGTCTCTCTCTGTCTCTCTCCTCCTTCTCCTCTTCTCCTTCTCTCTCTCTCTTCCTCTTTCTCTTATTTTCTCCTCTTCTTCTCCTTCTCTCTCTCTCCCTCTTCTTCTTCTTTTCTTCCTTCTTCTCCTTCTCTCTCTCTCCCTCTTCTTATTCTTTTCTTCTCTTCTTCTCCTTCTTTCTCTCTCCCTCTTCTTCTCTTCTTCTCTCTCTCTCTTCTTCCTCTTCTTCTTTTTCTCTTCTTCTCCTTTCCTCTCTCTTTTACTCCTTCCCTCTCTTCCTCGTTCTCTTCTTCTCTCTCTCCCTTCTTCCTCTTCTTCTTCTTCTCTCTTCTCTCTCTCTCTCTCTCTCTCTCTCTCTCTCTCTCTCTCTCTCTCTCTCTCTCTCTCTCTCTCTCTCTCTCTCTCCCTTCTTCTCTATTCACGGGGGGAGGGGGGGTGTTCTTGACGAAGCCCGGGGGGGCTGCTAAACATTCGTGGTGGACACCTAGGTTCATTACCATGAATCTCACCAAAGTTGGCTTCCCACCCAGTAGGAATTTCACCTTAGCAGTTTGCCTAGTACAAGTGACCTCATCACCATTTTCTAATTCCACAAGTAAAGATGGTGCATCTATTGTGGCTATCCCTAATCTTTTTGCACAGATTGGTGAAATGAAGGAATGTATACTGCCACAATCAATTAGGGTTTTGAAGCTTTTACCTTGATAATCTGATGGAGTTTGAATCACCGAGAATTGGTGATTCAGACCCTTCTTGTGAAGAGCGGCGTGAACCGTTGCCCTCTCAATGTCAGCATCCATGGATGGATCTTCTTCATCGTCCATCTCTTTGTTGGAAACACTAGAGGTTCTCCCTCTGGCCATGAAGGTGGTTCCTTGGCCATGAACGCCTCTATTTTGTCCTTGGAATTGCCCTTGGCGATGTCATGTGCTAAGCTTGGGGCATTCCCTCTTGAAGTGTCCGGGCTCGTTGCAATGGAAGCAATGTGGGTTGCGATCATTACTTTGTGTAGGAACAAATTTCTTGACAGCATTGGCCCTAGCTTTCTTTCTTTGGCCCTGATTCTGACCCTACACTCTCTTAGTCTGAGCCTTAGACATACCCTTATTTTGATCTTTGTAAGGCCAAATCCTATTGTTCCTTGGTTTGGTCTTTACCTCCTGTATTATTGGAGCAGCTCGAATGAGTGTGTCTTGTAGGTCCATTGGGCGCATTGATTCCAATCGTGTGTTTATGTGTGGATTCAACCTAGCACATAATTTTGACACCTATTGTGTCATAATCTTTGGAGGCGCGTACTTTAGGAGTGAAACAAACTTTGAATAATATGCTTCCAGGGATAATCCTAGCTGCTTCAAGTCATAGAATTCATTCATCTTTTGTGTGCGGTAGGCAGGTGGCCGATACCTTCCTCACATAGATTCCTTAAGCTTATCCCAAGTGACTGTCCCCTCCGAGATCGCTTGGTCTATGCACCACTGTTTCCACCAAAGTCTCGCTTCACGTGTAAGCTTAATTTTGGTGAGCATGGCTTGGTTAGCAGGTGCAGTTCTTGCTGCCTCAAAATAGTCCTCCATGGACTCAATCCAGATCTTAGCGTCGGCTTGAACAGTCCTTCCCTTGCCATCAAACTCGGATAGCTTAATTTGTTTGAGAAGGAACTTCTTCTCTTGAACCACAACTGTACTTAGTGCAGGAGTCGGACTTGGAACCTGCGCTTGGGGTTGCATCTGGACAATAAGATTCTTTATGTTAACATCTTATCAAACATTTCCCATGTTACGTTAATACGACTAGCACAACTTTTAGCCAAGTGATTCAATCACTTAACACCTTAGCTAACATTTACAAACAAGATAGACAATAGTAAAAAGTCTTATTTATTCATGAAGGCATAATCCCTTGAGTACACTTATTTTTGGATAAGTAGGACAAGCTGATTGATACATTTGTTTGGGGAGAATAGGATTGTCTTACAATCGGCTATAGGAACAGAAAAATAATATGGAGTGGAGTCATGGATTTAGAAAATGGTACATCATAGGAAGCTTGGGGTATCCCTTCCTTTGATACCCGTTCTTCTCATAGTTCCCTAACACTTTGATCCTGTCATCAGCAGAGATCGCGTGGGTCACTTCTTCATAGACGTACTTGTTCTACTTGACTTGCCGACCGCTAACATGCAAAGTTGCATTTGCGTGAGCTTTGACAAAGATAAACATCTTCACAATCTTTAAATCCTCCATCCACTTGATTCTCTTCAAGTTGGTCTGAAGGTACACAAGTCAGTGGGCTACTATGTAGTATATTCCTTAATCTCCCGTCCATCTCCGCTCTGCATATATGGGTGAAGGATTATAGATGCGGTCCAAAATATTCATCATGCCTAGCCTCTGCCATGCTTCGTGACTTTGCAACCCAACATCCATAAGTGAGTAAAGAAATGTTTTCAACAGAAAACATTGCTCTATTCCACTCACCTTCCCTTGACTATTCCCTTAATCCCTTTATTTTCCTCCATTAAGTTCCATTGTAATCTTAGATACTGTTGGTTCGCTTTGATACCAACCATAACGTGTCCACTCATCTCCTTGTGGGACACGTCTTAGCAGCCCATCGGGAAGAGAGTCTAGAAAGCTCCGCCTGGCACTCGCAAGGAATGTAACAGGGTTTGGGGTCTGGGTCTTCCCAAGTCTGCCCCGAGCGGAAGTGTCCGGCCGTTCCCACTTAGGATCGACCTGAAGTCAAGGTTCCTTTCCTAACAGCAAAGTCTCTAGGATGTAGCTAGTGTCGAGCTCCAAATGACCCACTTTACATAGGAACAATAGAGTCGAAGCGAATTCATGCTGCACTTGGTTCATGGAGAATGGGAAACGAGAGGGATGCAAAGCTCAACCTCTCTGCCATAAGGCATAATCCCATTCCTTTACCCTAAAAGAGCATAAACCGAGATTCTAACTCTACTGATGCTAGGTCTTCACAGTATCATTATCTCGTCTTTTGAGAAAAGTTCCCAGCTAACCGAGACCACCCTTCCATAGGACGAATCCAAGTCATGTCCAGTGCACTTTCCTCAATTTGCTTAGTTATCTAATTACCTACCACATTATGTTTGACATGCAAAAGCAACTTTCTTAATTAATCAATTTAATCACTCGTTCCTTCACATAACCTAGGCACTGACACAAAATAATGCCAAGCAAGTTCCTTTTTCTCAATTATGTGTTCTTTATTTATCATAATCTCGGAGTACATCAATTATCATGCCCGAAGGCTATCCCAGCAATCTACAGGATTGCTGCTCCAAGTTCCGCCCATTGACTAGTACATGGGCCTCGAGATCCCATCTCACATTACGTCGGCCTTTTGTGTAGGATCCAGAGGTAAGGAATTTATAGCCAGAGCCTCCCTTGGCACCCAAGCGTCCTCCCGCTCCAAGTAGCACCCACAGAGAGACCTCTCGCGGCGGGCTAGGTCCATATACCCGGCACAGCTAACAACCCCCTTGGATAGGGCCAGGCAGACACTCGGAGGTAAATGTTCTTGCCTCTCTCTCCAGGCTTGTAACTTGAAGCATTAAGTGTTTTTCCTTGAATTAGTTCCATGAGCAAAGGAGATCAAATAATATACGTATGTGTACAATCACAATCATTTTGGAGGCCATTTCTACGATCAACTGCTAAGGTGTGACTCTTTTTTTTTCCGAATGCTCCCAACATCCAAATCCTGGATCATTTACGACTTGGCAAGATCCCAAGGGCTTGGCAAGCTAGGTTACCCGTTTCGCTTTTATCTTCTGGTTAGGGTTTATAGCCTATCGACCTAATTATCCTTATCTCAGGTCTCCTTGTAAGATAGACCATGGACAACCCCGTTGTCCTCAGTTGGTAAATGATCCGGGTTTTTTACAACCCGGATTACTACCACAAAATTTGGCCAAATCCCCTATCAAGAGTTTACCATATCACTCTGGGTTTACTCTTCAAGCACTAGGTATGCTACATTGCTTCTCGATTATGATAACTCTAGCAAATGGGGGGAACAAGTTCTTAGGAGGCATGTCAATGTAAAGGGTAAAAGGAATGGTTATCTTAGTGAAGACGAAAATGGATTACACCTAGGAGTTGAGTGAGTGCATAGATTTTTCAAAGGACTAGCCTCCAACTACACATGGGCTCCGTCTGCATCAATAAGATTTGGAATCTATCACCATCATTAGATGACACCTCACCCTAGTATACAAGTCAATATCCACATCATGGTGTCATTTGGATCTTGCACAAAAGCTTACAAGCATGGACCCCTTTTGTCACATGCTTATATGTATTTATATATATATATATATATATATATATGGGAGACTAAAGTCAAAGCAACTTTTGGAAGCTTTTTTTTATAATCTCAATAACTCCCAAGAAAAAGTGAATTTCAAGAAAATTCCCACGATGCCCGATCCGTTTTGACCTGGTCTACAAAGTTGCAGAAGAAACTTTTTTTAGATTCTTCACGGATTTGAAGTTACAAAGGCGCAGACTGCTGGCTACATGCAATTTACTTCTCTCTTTCACCACACCAACTTTCCACTCTATCCTTCTTGTAAATATATTATAATAATGTGCTTTGGGCACCCACCTCTTGTAATTTAGCTCCATTTCTCTATTTTGTCTACCACCGCCCTTGGCTTCTTGCATGATGACCAAGGTGGAGACTTGTCCCATCCACTATTCTCCATATTTTCAAAGATGCCATACATCATCTAGGATTATGTTAATCAAGAAGATTAGCTTAATCTAATCCCTCATGGAGGCTATATAAAGAGCCCATGGAGAAAGAAGGGGGAAGGACAATGACAAGCCCATGAGAAATCACACTGTGCAAAGAAATCACAAGCTTCATCTGCATCTAACTCACCCCTACCTGCTGTAATTTTTTTCACACATCCATATCGACAAAATATCTCTTCTAAGAAAAAAGTACATAGGGCATTTGTCATCTTAGTATGCAGAGCTTTCCTTCCACTTGATTAGTCAAGTCTTCACAAGTAAGCACAAGATACCTCATTTGCCAAAGACCTGTAGGCATTGTTATCAAATCCACCAACCACTTAAAATGAAGAGAAAATGGATATGTGGGTTGCAATCCATCCCCACGTCTCACACTTGAATACATTTAACATGTCGTACATGTTTCCACAAAGTGAGCAACATCCTTATACATACCCTGCCACCAATATCTTTCTTTGATCTTTATAAAAGTATCCCAAACACCTCTATGACCAGCCCACAAGCTTTCATGAAATTCTTGCTTTACTTTTACTTGTGAAGCTATGTCACCCAAAACTCGCAATGGCATACCCTGTTTCTTTCACTACAAGATATAAGCCTTATACTCCATTAAAAGTGAAAAAATGCAAATAACAAAATTTGCCCTTGTCATCGCAAAAAGCGTCGTTATTGGTGACACCATAAAACAGTCACCGGTATTAGCGTCGATATCAAATGCGACACTGATACCGACGCCAATATCGATGCTGATAGCGATGGTTTGCGACAAAAATAATGACGCCAATAACGATGCGAGCAGTAAAATTTGTGACGCTAATAGTAGCGGTAATAGGGAAAAGAAAATTTGTGGCAGGGCCTGCCACATATAGCACTGTGTGCTTTATTAGAGCCATACAAAATAGTTTCTACACTGTATACAATGCGCTTGCAAACAAATACAAAGTATACTGAAATCATAACTGTAATATTTCCGCACACTACGTACCGTAAATATTGACTTCCCGTACGTCGTGTAAATCCTGTGCAAGGTTATCCCCTACATCGTATTATTGGTAGCTTAATCCATACCATGCACGCTCAAAAATGAGGCCTCCGCATTGTAAATAAGAGGCTGAGGTTGAAGACCGTAAAAGCTGCGAGGGAACACCCTTTTTGAAGGGGCAATTTGGAGATTTTTAGGCAAATTTTTTTTAAGTATTATCCCTTCCCCCCAGCCGATGCATGGCTGGAGGAAAGGGAGTGTGGGGAGGAATGGCCAAGGAGGAGTGAGTCGGATTGCATGAGGAGGAGTCCTCCACGTGTGTGGAGGCCCTCTTTCCCCCCCCAAGGCCTATAAAAATCCCCCCCAGGGAGTCAGGGGGGAGGGAAAGCGTGAGAGGGAGGGCCGTGCAGGGAGAGGGATTCCGATTGGAGGTGGAGGTCGCCGTGCTGGACGTGCAGGAGGAAGCCGCCGCGCTGCAGTCCGCCAGTCCACCAGTCCGCCATAGCCGCCGCCACGGCCGCCTGACTGACACGGTCCGCTGCCGCCTGGGATCACGACCCCTTCCCCCCCCTCGACGTTGCTGCAGAAGCTTGGAAGCTTCTTAGAAGCTTCTTAAGAAGCTTCTAAGGGGGCTTTCATAAGCCCCCTTCCCACTAGGTCCCATAAGCCCCGTTCCCACGAGCTTTCCGGGATCTTAAAATCCATACCCTATAAAGGGGTATTCCTACATAAGGGAGAAGCAAACATATTTTGAGACTACTTGTCAAGACTGGGAGGAAATTTAGAGAGCCATAAAGGGTAAGGATAAACCCCGGAGCCCAAATCCTCTACATCTACGATGGCTCCAAAGCCAAAGTCACAAGGCGCACATGTGGAGGTCTCTTCCTCGAGCATACAAGTGGATATCTCCCCGAGCCCACAAGTCCAGGTTCTTTCAAGTTTATTTTCGCATAAAGAAATGATTAGGTGCGCTTAGTTCCATAAGGAAGAATACATTTTACGCTTATTTTTAATGCATGTGGCAGTGAAAAAAATACACTTGATAAATTATCTCTTTAAACATTAGATAAGGTTGGTGCATGTCATGGAATTGAAACGGTTGCATTTCCAGAGTTGTCCGCCTTAAAGGAGTAGCTGCATGTTGCTATTTTGGAACAATATCAAAGTAATGAGTCTAAACATATAGGACAAAGAAATGAAATTGATAAGTGCATTTGGTTACTAGACATGGTAGGAATAAGCGTGTGCCGCATTTTGGGTAACATCTTCCTCGTAATGATTTCATGAGGAAAAGTTAACACCCATAAGATATTATCCGAAAAGAAATAGAAGAGTACGGAAATGATCTTATGGACTTGCAAGTGGCATGTAAAATGGAATAAATTATCACTAGCTTTAGTTTTGTATAAGTTTCATTGTAGCTAGGAGAACGTTGCATAGTCATCATGCAAAAATGTCATTCATCAGGAGCCGCATTTAGGAAAGGTTGCATGGTTCGTCAAAGCATAAGATTCTAAAGTGTAGACAACAAGGTTGTAGGCATGATTATTTGATGTAAGTCCTAGTAAGTCCTAGGAAAAGTTAGCATCCAGATTATCATGCATTTTTACTACACCAAGGAAAGATAAAGTTATCGTGAACCATGTGATGCGTAGAAGCAATAAATCGCATGTTTATGGGTATTGGTGTAGTTGTAACTATTTATCCTCCTTTAGATCTAGTTTATTATCTCTAGGAAAGGTTCATCCTTGTCGCAGGACAAGTATATTGAGTTGCCTAAATCACCTAACCCCAAGGGATTCATATGGGCATGGTTCAGTCGATACGACAAATATCCCAAGGTGCTAACTAAGGTAGCACGATAAGGAGTCGACCTAGTTTACACTTGTTGCCAAGTCAAAACCCTCAAACCCAAAGATCATACCCACATTTCCAAAAAATGTTGAGCTAATTGGATGCTCATGTAAACAATAAGCTAGGATTCCTACCCTATGGGACCAAGCGTCCAAAATGATGAAACCCGAATTGAGTTGGAACCCTAGGACTAAAACGTTGTCGACTTAGGGAATTAGGGATGGGTTGGGTAAAAGACACCCTAAACCCTCCTTCTCACCTGAAGTTAATTCCGTGACCTGAATACGCCATTCATTAAGGGAAATGATCTCTTAGAATGGAGGCGACACTTGTGCAATAAATTGCAACGTCACATAGCTTTGCATTAAGGTTGGCAGGTTCTTGCGCCAGTTTAAACTCGCAAGGGGAGAAGGGTAGTCGTCCTTTTTCTCTATCCTAATTAGGGAAACTTTGTCAAGTTAAGGGAAGCTAGGCATTTGCTTGGACGAAAATGATTAATCAATAAACTAAAGCGACATGGTCGCCGGAATTTACCATAAACCAAACCTAAAGTAATGACAGGGTATGACCCTAGCCCAAGGACGATAGGAATCTTGCCAAGTTGCAATTGATTCCGGATCGAATGCGGGTTGCATTCGGAGAAAAGGAGTCACTCCTTAACAGTTTGTCAGCTAAAACGACCACTGGAATTGATTGTGCTTGTAACAGTTTAGAAAGCACTGTTTGCATTGTTTGCTCAATGAACTAAAGGATGAAATGATATCTAAATACTTCAGGTTGAAGGCCTGAAGGGAGAGGCAGCTTCAGTTACCCCCGACTGCCTGCCTGACCCTAACCAAGGGGGTTGTTAACCGCGCCGGGGACGTGGACCGAACCCGCCGTGAGAGGTCTCTCCGTTGAGTTCTACTTGGAGCAGGAGGACGCTTGGGTGCCAGAGGGGGCTCTGGCTGTAAATCCCTCGCCTTCCGGGCCCTGCACAAGAGGCTAACGTGACTCGGGATTGGATCTCGAGGCCCGCATACTAGTCTACGGGCAGAAGCTTGGATTAGTGATCCCTGGTGGATTATTGGATAGCCTTTGGGCGGATTATGAACAAGCCTACGGGCGGAACTCCTTGTATTTCAAAGATAAAAGAATAAAATGATAATAAAGAAGTTGTTTGACATTGTTTTCTTTATGTCCTGTGATAAGATTACGTGAAGGAACCAATGCTTAACAGGGCTAATCAAGGAAGCTGTTTGTTATATGTCAAATTAATGTGGTAGGTAATTACATAACTAAAACAAACCGAGGAAAGTGCGGAGGATGGACCATGGGTCCGTCCTATGGATGGGTGGTCCCGGTTAGCCGGTAACTTTTCTCAAAGTCTTCAACGAACAGAGGATGATCGTCATCACCGAAACAAGTAACGAGAACGATGACTTAGAATTAACTATTACCCGATTCACGTTGTTTTAGGGGAACGGAATGGGACTATGCCTTATGGCAGAGAGGTCGAGCCTTGCATCCCTCTCGTTTCCCATTCTCCTTGAACCAAGTGCAGCGTGAATCCGCTTCAGACCTGGCGTTTCTGCGTAAAGTAGTTCGCTTGGGTCTGACGCTAGTTGTTGCTAGCTAATGACCAAACAGGAAAACCCAAATTCAGGTAGATCCTAAGTGGGAACGGCCAGGATACTTCCGCTACGTGGCAGACGCGGGAAGACCTAGATCGCAAGTCCCGTAACATTCCATGGGAGTGCCGGGCGGAGCTTTCTAGACATCCTTCCCGATGGACTGCTAAGACGTGTCCGGAATGATTCTAGTGGACACGTTACAATAACACTAATACATGAAATAAATACATGATCGCATAGTAAGCGATTAGTACAATCATGATAAGATATCACTAATACATAGATGAGCCGACCAAAAAATAAAGTTGTGTGAGCTCCAGGGATCCAAGGGCAAGCTACATATCTTTGCCCTCCGAAAGCTCGTCCCACTGCAAAGGAGCATCGAACCCGCTGCAAAGGAGCATCGAACGGACTCTGCAAAAAAGAAACAACAACACATCAGTCCACCATACAATAATGCATTCTAATTAAACATGGTAACTATGGACAAGAGAGATGAGTGACTTATAGGGCTACCGCATCTATACAATCGGTCGATCAATGAAGTGAGATCGTGCCTCTTTGCATATCGAGTCTCAAGGCCGGTTGGATTGCGATTTGTAATGGAGTGCTACAAAGAAAACAAAATGCTAAATGTTAGAAACATGATTGTCAGTCCAAAGGATATTCCAAAAAAATAATCAAGAAAAATAAAAGAAAAACTTACATAGTCCTCCAAATATGTCCTGTGGCTACCACTCCCAAGATGATGGACCACTCCGGCCTCAACTCGTGTCCTCGCCGCCTCGTGCTGCTGACTCCAACATCCTGGAGAATTTGTAGCCCCCTCCCTCAATCAACGTCAGTCGTCCGTATCTAACCACTCACGCTTTGCAGTCCCACTCTTCATTACCTTGCATGAGATCGTTTGTGTGACATATATGTATGCATGTAATTCATCATCCAACCCGTAGAAAATCTATCTACTGAGCTTGGAACCCAAAACTCCTCATGCAAGGATGCTACTATGTAGTCCTTGCTCCTCTTTGGTATGTTCTTCCAATAATCTAAGGCGTTGTGCCGAAAAACTTGTTGGCACAACTCTCTCATGCGAGCCATCACCGTCCTCCCCTCATTATTCATGATGATGGCTCCTAACTTATCATCAACTAGATATCCATATCCCTCTGGGGTCTGCCTAAGATGGGTCCTCTCTCATCTCCATCCATGCTCGTGGGTAAATCCAGGAGACCCCTTTGCATCCGGTGTACTGACCGGGGTAATATCTCTCGGATGGCGTCTATAGGGGCACCTGCTGACAACTGAGCAAAAGCCAGAGTAACTAGAGTAGACGTCCCCACAGGTGTGACAAATCTTGGAGGTGACGCAACTCCAGCAGCTGAATGACGAGACGGAGACACCGCGTCCATGCCTCCACTGCATCCACTTGAGTCTGAGCCACGCTCCTTGGAACTGCCACAAGAGCAAGGAGTCTCACATGTATCCCACGTCGACCGCGGCCTCACTGCATCCGTATCTGTGTAGCATCCCCTTGATGCTGAAGCACTCCCTCCCTCTGGCCCAATTTTGGCGCATCGAGCTTGTCTACTCAAAGCTGAAGCATCCGATCGCGCTGAAGTAGATCTAGCAAAGCACCCTGACGAAGACCGAGACAACTCTTGTGGTCTGCCATATCTCTGAATGTCGCGATCTGGTCTGGAGACATGCGTGTGAAGATATCTTGTAACTCCTCATCGCCCTTGACTCATCCTAAAAATGTCACCTATACAGATTAAAAAATGATGTTAGAATAATTAATTTAAACAATACAAAGCACAATAATATAAATCTCTAAAAAAATATCTCACTCAAAATGCATATCTCATGTACCCTTATAAGCAATTGGTCAACGAATTAAGTAAGTGGATGCTCCAAGTATGAAGTATCCTATGGTCCCATGTCAATCTCTTGACACAACTCCGCATACACTAGAAGGTCGATAGACATGTCACCACAAAATGATGAGTCCACCTCATTCAATGGACTCATGTATCTCCATCATTGTTAGCCGATGCTGGCTCCAAGATTTCGGTGGCCTCCACCCCTTAGAATATTGACTCTCTATTTACATATTGTCTTCATCTATGCTTGGAACATCGCTTTGATCATATACTCTCGCACTTCGGGGAGTTGAAGATATAACATACCACCATCGAGGATGTCCAGGATTTGGATAGAAGATTACATGTTCACAAACACATACAAGAGAGTTTAAACCATTGTGACATAAACCATGTCCTAATACAATTAACAAACAAATGAGTCCATGTACCTATTCACAATGGGCCGGCAACACAAAGGTGTCGCACAAATCCATCCTTTTTTTCTGGAATCTATTTCGAGAAATCTAGATGGACCTCGTTGAATTGTTGCTCCAAATCCTCTAAGTACCACTTTGAACCACTGTACACACATTGAATAGTATCATGGAGAAGCTACGGTAATCCACTGCAATAATACTTTGCAAGTTCCCAAAATACTCCATCTCATCCACAATTGTGTTTGGATCCGTTGCTCGTCACTGGCTCTCTTGCTCAAACCTTGCCATGATACCACAGTCCATGGTGGAGCGCATTTTATCAATACGCTCCACGCTAAAATGCCGTCCATGCGACCATGCTACACTATATATTTTGTATTGTACATTGAAACACTCAAATTAGATGTCACATATAAAATTTAGATATGAATCATGCGGTCATAGCTCCATGCAACCATCGCGTTGACATGAACCGTGGCATCTCCTCCATACCCTCAGGATATCGAATCGGTCGATGATGTGTACTACGTCAGAATTCAGCTCGCGCTTCCTCTCGTTCTTGCATAGTGATCAGGTACTTGGCAAGTCATGTCTCCATAGAGGCATGGTGCAACATACAAAAGCAATTCACCTTCTCCTCCATTGAGGCATCCATTCTTTTTTCTATCCCATTTCCAACCACCACATCTCCACTCAATCTATCATTGTCCTTCAGTGACCATAGCATTTCGTTGTCTAGATCCACCGTTGGTAGCCATTGTGAAATATACACTAGCGCCTTGGACACCAACCAACCTTCAGCCATGCTATCTTCTAGCCAAGCTCGTTGTCGCACAAAGCCTTTCAGGGTTTTCATGAAGCACTTCAAGAAGAACACCCATCCCTTATGGACAGGTCTAGAAATATCCACTTCATCCATAAGACGCACAAGAAGGTGGATTTGTATCGTGAGCATGCTCGTGGGTAGGTATTTCTCAAAGAGACAGACTGTCTCCACTGCTCCCCACCTCGCGGATTCAATAGAGGACATCTTAATCTCCTTCTGTGAGATCCATTGCACCAAAGTTGACAACCTATAAATGGCACCGCGTATTTCTAGAGTAAGACATCCTGTGATTGCGATCGGTAGTACAAACTGCCACTAATGAGAAAGCATTATGAATAATGGCTACACTCCAAATAGCGAAATATTCACGCCAATTACAATCCATTCGTAATACAAACCTGACATATCTTATGCCAATCATGGGATTTTAGCCCTGATAATTGGTCGTCTTTAGAAAATGCAGACATGAGAGAATGCATCATACCCTTTGGACTGCGGATAGACTTGACTACTTGCTTCACAATGCGCTCTTCTTTAGTGGACAAAACCCAAGGAGCACGAGATAGCTGCACGGGACCATCAGCATTCGACTGTGGCGGCCAAAGCGCCTCCATCTTACCTACCTCTCTTAAATCCATTCGTACCCCTATAGTGTCTCTCTTTCCTATGATGTGGTCGCATAGCAAGCTGTCCACATTCTTGTAAATATGCATGGGATCCAATAAGTGGTTGACCTATAAGTGGGTCCAATATGGCAACTCGTAGAAAATTGAGAACCGCCACATTCCATTTGGATGTGATTCCGCGTGGACCATTTTCAGCTCATACCAGCTTGCGGTGTTTATACGTGCTGGAGGTCGTTCAAGAAAATCTTCCCTGAGTTCATGATCCTTTGGCAATAAAGCAACGCGTCCTTGATATACCATCTTCTTCATGGTTCGTGACCTTTGGGAGTCTAGCTATAACCCGCACAATGGACACGCATGATAACCTCAGGTAACCAGACATGTTCCAACACCACGACCCAGTGAATACAAGCTTGAACAAGATAAAATATAGATATTACCAACGAGAACAGAGGCCTATTCACATGAGCACTCTTCAAATCCCGGAAAGTCATGCATCGTCCACATGAGAATGGTTCGAATATTGGTTGATCGCCAATCATCGCGCCTGCTCATATCTTGCACCATGACCCCCTCCTCCCACAAACTCTTAAGCTCATCGACTAATGGATGAAAATATACGTCCATATTTTTGACTTTGTAGCAGCCGGGGATGAGTAAGCTGAGGATGAGATGTCCTTCCTTCGTAGAAAGCCATGGAGGGATATTGTAGTTGACAAGGACTATAGGCCACACACTGTAAGAAGTTGAGTGCAAACCAAATGGGTTCACGCCATCCATTGCAAAACCAAACCGAAGATTCCTTGGCTCTCGGGCAAAGCCTGGGAGGGTAGAGTCAATGTGGCTCCTTGTGCGTGAATCCACTGATATTTGTTGAACTCCATCTGTGGACCTATTCTACACATGCCACGTTGTCAAGCTCGCCATGCCAGACGTATGAAACATGTGGTTTATACGCACAGGGGATAAGCAGAAAGTGTCTGAGAACTTTTTGAGGGATGGTTTGCTCTTGTAAGTCCTATCGATACTTATGAGCACCACACTTTGGACATGTCTCCATAGTCTCATATTCTCCTCGAAACACTATGCAATCGTTGATACATGCATGGATGTTGTTGTAGTCCATGCCAAGCTTTCGTAAAACATGTCGTGCATCATCACGAGACTCAGGCATGGTATTTGCAGGTGGTAATATATGATATTTTAATAACTTGAAAAAAATCATAAACATCTTGAAAAAGCACAAATGTTTTTAATAATAGTGCCGAAGAAAAAGTTAACAAAGCATATGTACAAGATATCTGAACAACTTGGTCACACTCATATCGCTCCACTCGTATTTTGATTGCACACTTAAGAGTGCAAGCAGTGTCTTCAGGCAAGATACTCTGCACCCATCATATAATGGTATGGATGCTTTCTCTCTAAGCGGATCAAAAGTCTCGACATCCATGGAAGTCAATGCATCGATCATTGCCTCCATCTCAGGATTCAAGATTGTAGGTAGGTCTAGAAGGTTGCATGTCTTCTCTGGCATTGATGGTATAGATTGGCCTTGCAAGTGGTGGATGGCTCATGTACTCCATCCATTGCACGCCCACAAACTCTTCTAATTGGCCGCAAAGGGTGCACTCCTCCTTGGGACGAGACATCACCTCCCTGGATAGAAAATTTGCCAACGAGACCTAATCTTATTGTATATGGTATTCAATTAGCTTGCAAATACAATGCATGATTGATATTAGATTTTCTTACCTTTTGCTGAAAATCCGCAATCCTCTCATCAATGATCTTAGATTGAAACTTGCCAAATCCTTGTTTATGTTCTATAGACAATCGATGTTTTCGTCTAATTGCCAGCTTGCATTGAGAGCAAGGATATGGGACACGCTGATTAAGATATGCCTCGCGATCTTGAACAACAGAACCTTCATTGTTTTTCATTTTGTCTACGTTATAACAAACAATTTGTTTTTGTTATCATTCTTTTTAAAAAAAAAAATTGTTATCCTCCCCTTCCATCTATCTCTTTTTTTTCTTTCTTAAATTGTTATCCTCTCCTTCCATCTCTCTCTCTTTTTCTACATTACGACTACGACCACGACCACGACCATGACCACCACGACCACCACGAGGACTACGACCATGACCATGACCATGACCATAATCACGAGGACTACGACCATGACCACAACCACGACTACGACTACGACTACGACGATGACTACGACCACGACTACGACTATGACCACGACTATGACCATGGCCATGACCACAACCATGACTACAACTACGACAACCACAACGACGACCCATGACCATGACTATGACTACGACGACCATGACCACAACCACGACCACAACCACGACCACGATGACGACTATGACTACGACGACCACAACCACAACCATGACTATGACTATGACCATGACCATGACCACGACCATGATCACCACGACCATGACTACAAATACGACTATGACTACGACCATGACTATGATTACGACCACGACCACGACAACGACAACGACTACAACTACGACTATGACGACCACGACCATGACCACGACTACGACCATGACCATGACCACGACCATGACAACCATGACTATGGGTAAGTTGCACTCACTAAGAATAGGATTGGCAATTCACCTCATCTTCTCTCCATCATTAATAGAATTCTCCTTTACCATTTACAACTCACCCATCTTCTCTCCACACTATTGCACACTACAATCTCTATGAGTGCATGAGACTGCGATCTCCACACATACCAAAGCATGATCTCTAGCTTGATGGTTGCATATATACTACTACTACTCATGGAATAAACATTAAAATAGTTATTATGCTCAAATATATGCTTGTTAGAGCATAAATTTATTCCTAAGACTATTCTAAGGAAGAAAGAGAGTTAATGATAAAAGAGTGTCCTTCCTTGCAAGTGATTTTATATTATATTTATTAATTAAAATTGATAGTTGAAGATGAGTTTCCTAAGAGATTTTGTGGTAGTGTTGTTTTAGTTTTGCGAAGCATATATATGAATGATGATGCTTTAGTTTTCTATATTTGTCTTTTTAAGAAGAGATTGATTTGTATGGAATATTCAAAGTTATTTTTGTGATTACATTATGAAAAATGAATGTTTTTCATACTAATAGGTTGATTGCCTTCGTTGTATATTTGCGTGGTGGAGGCTAGGACAAGCCCCATGTATGAGAGGTCTCTTTGCAAGAAGAACATTATGCTAGGTGGCACAAGTATGCTAGGGCTCTCTAGCCATATATCCCTTAGGTTTGTTGAGGATTAGCCTAACCCCTATGAGCCTAGGATGAGCTTATTGTAAGGTCCTATTTACTTTTCTCTCTTTCTCTCCCTCTCTCATTTCCTCTCCCTCCCTCACCCTGACTCTCTCTTTCTCTCTTTTTCTATTAGTTTTGATGATTTTTCTCTCTTTTTCTCTCTCCTCTCTCTCTCATATATTTTCTTTTTCTCTCTCCTCTCCATCTCTCATTTCCCTTTCTCTCTTTCTCTCCCTCTCTTATTTCCTCTCCCTCTCTCACCCTCACCCTCACCCTCTCTTTCTCTCTTTCTCTATTAGGTTTAATGATTTTTTTTCTTTTTCTCCCTTCTCTCCTTCTCTCATTTTCCTTTCTCTCTTTCTCTCCCTCTCTCATTTCCTCTCCCTCCCTCACCTTGACCCTCTCATTCCCTATTAGGTTTAATGATTTTTCTCTCTTTTTTTCTCTCCTCTCCCTCTCTCATTTCCCTTTCTCTCTTTCTCTCCCTCTCTTCATTCCTCTCCCTCCCTCACCCTGACCCTCTCTTTCTCTCTTTTCCCATTAGGTTTAATGATTTTTCTCTCTTTTTCTCTCTCCTCTCTCTTTCTCTCATTTCTTTTTCTCTCTCCTCTCCCTCTCTCATTCCCTTTTTTCTCTTCCTCTCCCTCACCCTTACCCACACCCTCTCTTTCTCTCTTTTCCTATTATGTTTAACATCTTCTCTCTTTTTCTCTCTCCTCTCCCTTTCTCATTTCCTTTTGCTCTCTTCCTCTCCTTCTCTCATTTCTTCTCCCTCCCTCTCCCTCTCTCTCTCCCTCTCCCTCTCTCATTTTCCTATTATGTTTAATGTCTCCCTCCCTCTCTCTCTCCCTCTCCCTCTCTCATTTTCCTATTATATTTAATGTCTCCCCCTTCCCTCTCTCATTTCCTCTCCCTCCCTCTCCCTCCCTCTTCGTTTCCCATTTTCTCCCCCTCTCCCCCTCCCTCTCTTTCTCTCTCTCTCTCTTCCTCTCCCTCTCTCATTTCCTCCCTCTCTCATTTCCTCTCCCTCCCTCTCCCACCCCCTCTTTTTCTCTCTCCCTTCCTCTTCCTTTCCCATTTTCTCCCCCTCCCCCACCCCCTCTCTTTCTCTCTCTCTCCCTCCCTCTCCCTCTCTCATTTCCTCCCCCTCTCTCTCCCATTTCCTCTCTCTCCCTCTCTTTAATTTCCCTCTCTTTCTCTTGATGCTTGCTTGCTTGCTTGCTTCTTCTTCCTCTTGTTCTCTCTCTTGTTCTCTCTTTCTTCCTCTCCTAGGCTTTCCTTTTTCTTTTCTTGTGTATTTGAAATGAAAGAAGAGGTGAGTCATAAGGAGGTGAGACATGAAGAGACTGCATGTCGGCTAAACTCGAGCTTCAGAACTGCAAAAAATGTAGGAAAGGAAAGGTGCAGTTTGAAAAGAAATGATTTAAGTATGTTTTGAATTTTGACGTTTGCGTCTATTTTGGCGTGTATATGCGCGTCTAAGTCTACGTAAACACGCGTATAGACGGGAACGTAGACATGTAAATAGACACTGATTTAGATGCGTACGTAAACACAGATATAAACACGCATTTAGGTTTTATCATAATTTTTTATTTTTAAGATAAGTTTTAATAGTGAATTCTTATAATAAGTTTTAATGTATTTATGATGAGTTTTGTGTATTTAAAATTGAGATCTTAGAATAATTAATACATCAGCTTGAAGTTTTTATGTAGACATATGAATGACAAATATTTTGATGTTGTCATGAATTAGGTTTAATCATGTCGTCATCATCACCTAGTGCGGTGCATGCTGATGAGTCAACGAGCACATCCTCAAATGAGGATGAAACATTACATCTTCATAATCGAGATACATAGCTACGACGAAAAATTAAATGCATGTGTGATCGTTGTTGAGGGTGTATTTTTTGAGCACGTTGAATTGCAATGTCACACCTCAGCTTGTATGGAGAATGGGACCGAGAAAAATCACCGGTATTCATTGTTTTTTTTTAACACTAAGATTGCTAGTCTATGTTACTCAATATATATCAGCATACATGAAACTCCCTTTTGTGGTTGAGTAGGATGTGGTGCAACATCCTTAGATGCTCCCTCCAGGGCGTCGAGAGGTTGCAAAACATTGACGCGAGAAGGCAGAGTCTTCAAGAAGAGTGGAGACTCACGACCATGATAGTAGCCCTCATGAAATGCCCCATCAAGCCGTAGAAGATGAGATTTTGAAAAACATGATACACCATCTATTTTCGCAACCGGTTCAGGGAGAAGTTCACTCTATGAAGCCAGATGATCCACTATACGTAGCGTCATCTACTCCGTTGAATGAAGGTTGTACGTACTCCATTCTTCGTGTGTCCCTTGAGATACTTAACTTGCAAACAATTTATGGATGGAGTAATGTCAGTTTGGATGCGTTATTGAAGTAGGTATCAATTTAGTTTGGCTTATGAATCATAATATTAATTGTTCTATTTTGAAATCAGACAAAAATATATGTTGGTGGTTTTTTAACTCACTTTTAAAAATATATGTAGGTTATTATCACAAATGCTTCCAAAAGAAAACAAATTGCCAACTAAGAGAGAGCAAGAAAGACATTACTTGATATCTCTAGGAGGCCTCGATTATGTCAATATCGATGCATGTGTCAATGATTGTGTCTTATTTCGTGGGATTCATGAGTTTGCACGAGAGTGTCCTGTTTGTGGCGAATCAAGATACGAAGTGGAGATGAAGTCAATGGATGTGCCTTGTAAGGTTTTGCAACATTTTCCAATTGTTTCACGTATAAAACTTATGTTCAAGTGTAAGTCTATTGGAAAGCTCATGTCATGGCATGCTAGTCGTCGTTCAAGTGATGAAAAATGGAGGATCCCTGCAGACATATCGGCATGGCAACATATAGATAATTTGTGGCATGTTCTCAAATAAGAGCCAAGAAATTTGAGATTTGGTTTAGGTATGGATGGAATCAATCCATTTGGTATCAAAAGCACATCATATAGTGTATGGCCAGTGGTATTGGTGAACTATTATATTCCTCCATTTATGGCAATTAAAAAGGGACATGTAATGTTGTCCCTTTTGATTCCTGGAAAGCACAAGGTAAAAAACATGGAGATTTACTTAGAGCCTTTGATTGAAGAGTTAGAAATGTTATGGGAAGGTATTGAGATGCAAGATACAAGTGCATCCGCATCCTCTACAGATTTCACATTGAAGGCCATGTTGTTGTGGACCATGCATGACTTTCTAGGATATGGAGAGTGTTCAGGTACATGTATATAACTCTATATTTGAAATTCAAGACTTGAGTCAATTGCATTTTATTAATTCACTTGTTTGTTTAGGTTTAACCATATCAGGATATCATGCATATCCTATTTGCGGTCCCTCTCCAGTTTTCTCTAGGCCGGCACGTTTAAAGAAGTTTATCTACAATAATCATCATCGATTTCTTCCTATTGACCTTCCCAAATATGTTCTCCCTACTAATGGAATGACTCCAGAATCTCTAACTATTCGAGATTGGAAGGAGAGATGGATTAATGTCAAGAGCCACCCTCCACTCGGCATGAGTCGGTAAGAAGTGCATTTCTCTTGACTGACTTTAAAGTGTTTAGCATGATGAATTGTTTACATAATATATTGTTTGTTTGTTAGGTTCTCTATATTTTTTTGTCTTCTGTACGGGACCGAACTCAAGATCATGGACCCCATGCACATATTCAAAAATGTTGTATCTACATTATGGGATCACTTGACAGGGGCTCGTGATTCAGTCAATGGAAGGGAGGATTTACATAACATTGGTTGCATGAGATGAGCCTTGCCACGTATTGGACCCAGAGGAAAGATTGAGGTACCCCATGCACCTTGGATGTTCTCAAAGAATGAGGAAAAAATAGTGAAGGAACAAATATGTAGCTTTCGAACACCCACAGGATGTATGAGATGTCTCAAGGGAGCCTTCATAAAGAAAAAGAAAAGAGGTGTGCAGAAACTATCTGGTTTGAAGTCCCATGATTGGCACAAAATGATTCAAGTAAGGGTATATCTAACCATGAATATAGTAACTAGTAGAGTAACTATGTGTAAACTTTGGGGTATGATGACTTTTTCCTCAACTATTCATTTGATCTATGAATATTGTTTACATTCAGTTTGTACTTTCTACTAGCATATCCCATTGTGTATCCAAAGATGTACGTGATATCATTTACAAGATGGGAGAGCTTGTGAGGTGTGTATACATTGTGTTTTTTCATTATATATATTTGAATTTCTACACAAAAATAAACAATTCTCAAATACATCTTGACAGATACGTGAGCTCGAAGGAAATTGATCCAAACACATTGCAAGATGCTCGAGTATTATCTGTTGAGGTGGTTTGTCTGGTGGAGAAAATTTTTCATCCATCCATTTTGACTACTTAATTACATTTACTCGTATATTTGATTGATGAAATCACACTTTGTGGGGCAGTTCATGCAAGGTGGATACTTTTTATTGAGCACTTCATGAAAACCTTGAAAGATTTTGTGAGGCAAAAAGTACGGCCTGAGGGAAGCATGGCTAAGGGTTGGTTAGTGCAATCATTCCTTTTTTATATCTCCGAATATCTTGCTGAAGTGGACCCCTCTCAACCACGACTATGGAAAGATGATGAAAACTTGAGGATGACCTCTATAATACCTCAAGGAAAAGGAATGAGTAAAGTGCTAACAAAATAAGAACTTCGTAAGTTAAATAGTTTTTGTGTGGTCAATAGTGATGTAATGAGCAAATGGGTGACACTATATAATGAAGCAAGGGCAAGAAGAAAAAGTGAAAGACAAGCATTTTGCACCAAATATGGACGTAATGTCTCATTTCCAGATCATCTAAATGCGCTCCCACGTCATATTGAAATAGATTGGTTACATGAGGAAATGGAGAGAATGAAAAAAGAGGAGGAAATTAATATATCTCAAGAAGAGTGGGAATACACACGAGGTTGCTTATCAAAGGTGAGACATACTATCAATTAATTTGTTTCTATAAGTTATATTTTATATAAATAATTGACACGTTTGATCTTTTATCTTTTACTATTAGTGCACATTATTCAGCGCTATTTGGTGTGAGGGTAAACATCTTCGAACTCAACCTATAGATGAAAAGAGAAATACCCAAGATTGTGGTGTCCTTGCTCACTTCGAGGATGCCAATGGTACCATGGAAGGTTATTGTGGCTTGATCCAAGATATTCTGAAGCTTGATTTCAGACGATTCTTTATATATGTACTGGATGTGAAGTGGTTTAAAGAAGTGGTAATAAATGGTGAGCATTGCACAATTAGACGTCATCCAAGTGGTTTTGTAATCATTGATTCTACAAAATTTCACCAAAATAAGAATGACACATTAGTAATACCTCAACAATGCGAGCAGGTATATATACAAAAGCTAAATTTTTAATATGTATATATGTGATACATATACACAATATAATAAGTATTTACGTTTCTTGCTTTTGGTTTTCAAATACAGGTTGTGTATCATCCAATAGTAAACAATAACCGATGGTGGTATGTCATCCCTATATCTAATCGTTCAAAACCAATATATGGTAATATTACCGACATGGAGATAGCAGATGACAATCCAACAATTAATGATGATGTACATGATGACACCATAATGGATGATATGTGTGATATAGTACAAGATGAACCTCGCGAAGATGTTCAAGGAAATGCAGAAGAAGACAATAATGTGATTGTCGATGATATTGATGAAGTTATTGAGCAATATAGCAACACATCTGATAGTGGGATAGACTTACTTGTTTTGTTACCTCTTGGTAACGAAACAAGTAAGTCATAGACCTAGAAGTAGATAGTTTAGCAAGGGCTGATCTCATTGAAGATGAGATGGATCATTCACTGTAACATACTTAATTTGCTTAGTGATTCAATGTATATTCTCAATTCTATGGTTTTTATCATGCGCACACGTGCATACTCAAGAATCAATAGTCAAGTTTAAAGCTAAACTGAATTTTCCATAATAAAAAGGAAGTATTTTTTATCATCTTCAAGTAGAGAAATTACGAGATACATATTGCAATGCTTGCTACTAATTGTATAATAAGGTTTATGTCGCTTGCCGCTAATTACTTATATCAGGCTTGTCAACTAGAGGAATTGCCATTCATTAGGGAGCAGTGAAAAAATAATTATTAACTCTGGTTTTTTTATTCAATGATTCAATGTGTATTCTTAATTCTATGGTTTTTATCATGCGCACACGTACATACTCAAGAATGAATTTTAGGTGGTTAAATAATTATTAACTCTGATTTTTTATTATATTAATTCCAATTTCAAGTGGTTAAATAATTGCGCGTCTATATTGGCTTCTATTTACGCGGATATATAGACGCAAATTCATGTCTATTTACATGCTCTTTAACACGCACATATAGACACAATGATAGACGTGCACGACTTTGCACTTCTAAAATGCGCGTCTATGCCTCATTTCTGTTGTAGTGATAATTGAAACAATGAAAGTACCCTTCTTAGAAAGTAGGTCTCTCGCTCAAGTGCAATTTTCAGAAGAGACATATCACTCCTCCTTAAAACATGCATCCTTGAGTATGAGCACACATTGGCTTAAAGGGATTGGAGGACATTTCAAAACATCTGGAATCCTGCACTTGGATAACACATCACCCCCTTTCATGATCTCCATCGTGTTAGACAACACCCCACTTGTTTGCTTGTAAGCTTCATTGGAGCATGCTCATTTTATTGTTAAATTATGATTAAAATATTCTTGTTGTCTTCTAGTCAACATCGTAAATACAAAATAAGCATTCAAAGAATAGATCACTTCAATTCTTAAATCCAAATACGATCCCTCTTGTGCAAGTGATAGATCCAATTACTTTATACCTAGTTGTCCATAAAATCATCATTATCATTGTGAAGAGACATATGGCTTGTAAATTCCTAATGACGTTGACCAATGAGATCAAATTGATGGTAAAAAAATTTGCCCTCAGGTTCACAGTGGTGGATGTGCAGCATCATGACACCGCATGCGCCATCTTGAATCTACATCAATTGGTCAACCTCCATTCTCATACAAATTGTGTGCCATAACATATATTTTGGAACCATAATTCAAGAGCTACACAAGGCGTCTCTCTTTCTCCCAATTTAACAATTGTCTATGTTGTAGCACAAACCCAATGTGTTCATGAATAATGATTGCTTGGAATAAAATGAGCTTCTTCTTCATGTACTTGTTGATGGACATTCTCATTATGCATAGCCTTCTTTCTATGCTTCTTGTTGCCCATAAGACTAATTTCAGCCAAGCTTACTGTCTACACTCCCATTTAGCTCATTTTCAACATCAACCTACTCCAAAACAACATTACATGCATCATCATACTTTCTCTAAAGTTGTTTTTCTATGTGTTTGTCAACCTACATCAATGCTTGCAAAACTTCACCATCAAACTATCTTTTTCATTTCAGCATATCAATGATTACATAATGAAATTCACGCTTCGCGATTAATTCCAAGAGATTTTCCAAGTGTGAATTCCACTCTACTGCCAAGTATGCATTCTTCCAAGACTTTTTTAAGGTTTGTGGCAATCTCAAGATCCGATTGTAACCTGTAACTGGGATGCTTGCCCCTTTTCTTCCCTTCTTGTTTCTTCTCTTGAGATGCATCCTCCATAATATGCTCAAGTACGGCTTTTTCAACCTCTTTGTGCTGCTCCATTTTGCTTCCTGTTGTGCATTTAGATGGGCCTCAAGAGGAAGTACTAGCAATGTCCTCATCTCTTATTCTCTTTTCTTCCACAAGAGGTTCTTGATTATGAACCTCAGTCAAATAAGCAAACGCTGAAAATGAATCCACTAGTGCACTCCATCCTGTTCTTCCTCGTATACTCTGACTTGTATTAGCCAATTTGGATTTTGTCATTTTTTCCTTTTCCATGCAATCTAATGCTTGCATCCAAACACGAGATGTTGCTTCAGCCATGTCTCCATTAGGAGCTTCATCAGCCCTTTCAATTCTCAACCCATATGTGGCTGCATCTATGGCAACAAATGTTGTCCTTGCAGCCATCTCTTCCAACCTCTTCTGCATGCCACCATATCCAAAATTTGGCTCTATTGGAAGACCAGTTTTTGTTGCATGTATTTTTCCATCTTTCCAAAAGACTAACCTTTTTGCTTCTGCTTAGCGAGAGGTTGTACAATCTCACTTTTCATGTTGTAAACTGTCACATCAAATGCGTCTCCTCTTGCATCCTTCTCTTTGAATGGTCTTTGGGTTGTTGCACAACCCTTTTCTTCTACCTTAACATCCAAATTTTCAACCTTTGCATTAATTTCTATCAAATTTAGCCTTAAATCATGCATGCCTTTGATTAATACATCCTCAACAACACCTTTAAGAACTAGACCAACAGGTATAGCCGGTTGTTTTACCATAGCCACAAGTCCCTTAGTTGTAATTTCAACCCCCTTTTGAGAACTGGCAGGTGTAGTACCTATACCCCATCTTAATTTCATCTACTCTCTCTTTGCCAACATATGCACTACCTCAATCCCATTAGCCCAATCTAATTTTGGCCCCATTTCAAAAGAGGCATCTTCTAAACGACCTGTCAGCTTCTCCTACAAAATAGGATTTGCAGCCTTCAAAACCAAATCAATTGTCTAACTCTCCAATGATTGCGACTCATTAGCATCCTACTCCACATATGGACTTTCAAATTCATGAAGCAAAGATGTAGTAGGCAATGCTTTACTAGGTTTTTCAATCCAATCTGTAAATGTCTTTTTAGATAGTAAGCATGCATCATCCAAGAAAAACTCTTCTCTCAAAGATTTCTTAAAAGATACCCAATTAGCATCTCTTCTATATAGCTAATTAATCTGATCATGCAATGCATGCATGGACAAACGGGAGAAACACCGACTCCATGCATACTACAATACCCCATGAAACAACATCTTTTCTTCATACATCTAGATGAAGGCTAAAACATTTTGACCCTTAAACTTCTTTAATTCCTCTCCCACTACTTGCAATGCATTCACAGCTAAAGAATCAATTCTTTCTACTTTCTACCTATCAAAAGATACAGATCTAGAGCATGGCAAAAGCTATGGCGGGTGAAAGATGAAAACCAAACTCATGATGACATAGACAAGAAGAGACAAACTGTTACACAAGTGAATTAGGTTCCAAGATGGCAACTTGGACTCATAAACAAAATCTTGTGTAGGACTGTAACAAAGTCAAGATGCTTAATTGAAATTACAAAGCATCATGACATTGTATTCATTCCATATATTCAAAGTCGTAGTCAAGTACATTGCTTTATAGTTGCTGGATGGGTAGCATTTTTTCCTCTCTCTACATATGGGATTCATACAACCTGCATGTTCTAAGCCCAGAACTACCTCATACAAAGAGGCCACAGTAGGTGTGATTGCAAATATTTGAACACCCCTCCTCAATCACAACTAGAAAGTGTAAAGTGTGTAGAGGCTTTAGTGAGAGCAACACCTGCAAAGTGTGGGCACACCGTAAACATGGCAAAAAGTTGGAGGCTATTGCAAAAAAGGCTAAATGTGGATATCACAAATATGATGGACATCAAGAGGCTGTAGCAGGGCCTCACAGAGGTTGTAGTATAAGGCTACATGAGGAGTTTACAAGCTTATGTCAGAATCAAATAGGGCTAGGCATTACAAGGCTCAAAAAACATCTAGTAATAAATTGGGTGAAGGACTGGTAGGCCCTTGTGGTTTTTAGCATTTTGGGTATGGATCTTTGATTCATTGTAGGTCTTCTTGTCGATGTAGTCCAGCTTGCTCTTTTTGATCACGTACTTGTACTTCACTTTGCTCTTTTGGTCTGTATGATTGATCTTTTTCTTCTTCTTCTTCTTTTAATTTGCTTTAACTTTACTTGCATGAGTTGCATTGGTCTTCATGTCCATGTTCCCCTCAAGCAAATGAATCATCATTTTTAAAGAAGCAAAGATGTCTTCAAGGTCTTCTAATGAGATCATTGATTGTATTGGAGTGTCAGCAGCTTCATTTCCTCCTGCAAGTAGAATAGACATTTTTCCAATGTAGTATAAATGAGTAACAATAATCATGTTAGTTCTCTTGAATGAGTTCCACATTAAGATCTTCATAATTTCCAATGAGAATCAGTCCCAACTTAAATATTTTTGTTGGGATGATATTTTTTACATATCAAAGTAGTCATTAAAATAAGCATCAGTATTTAATGATATAAATTCTCATGTTTATTCCATCACTTGTTTTGTTGCATATAGTAAAGTATTGAGGCTATAGAGCCAATACCAATACTTACTTCAATGGTGGGGGCTAACATTATAAATCAAATTCATTGTCTTATATTTTGTTAATATAACCTCCATACGTATATACTTATTACTAATCACATTAGAGTACTATATTTAAAATAACATTGTCTTTCATATTAATATAATCTTTCTCTATGCAATTCTTTCTATTTTCTGTAAGTGTTCCAATTTCAAAAAGCATTCTTATCTTTATTTATCAAAGTAACGAGAGATCATGCAAAATGAAAGAATAGGAAAAAATATAGCTTTGTTGTTTATCACTCATTTGAAACCAAAATTAAAAGCTTTAAGCACTATTTTGGAAGTTTTGTCACATTGAAGATGAGATGATGGCAACAAAACAACATTGTTAGGAACATAACAATCCCTACAACGGTTATATTTTTGCTATCCATATCTCCAATCCTATTAGATATGGACTATCTATTTCTATGATAGAGCACTTATATCCATTCAAAAGACAGAATGTATAAATATGATATTTATAGAATATATAAAAATTCATATCTCATTGTCTGAGTTCTCCAACTCTAGAAAGCAGACAAAGCACATATTTTACAATTATCAATGTTAAGTGTGTCTTAAAGGGGCATGTGAGATTTTCTTTCCTAGAAAGGAACGTTGTGGGTAGGATTCCTTCATGATTATGTATGCACAATAGGTAGATTGAAAGGAGCACCTGTAAGTCAAGTCCATTTGTCCATTTATCCTTTCAAAACTTAGCAAACAAAAGATATATATCCACAAAGAGGGTTTAGTCCAATGTCTGTTTCAGAGTTTTCTTGTATGTACAAATGGAAAACATTCAATACTACACATGTAAAGTATCTCTCTCTTCCCTCCCTATTGCCTTCTCTCTATTCTCTCTTTGTCTCTCTTCTCACTTCTTGCTACTCTGTCTGGTTCTCCCTTACTCTCTATTTCCTTTTTATTAGTGTTTCTATTTTCTCTACATGTAGACTTAACATACTCTATATATACAAATATATTTCAATTATGCCAATAAACTAGTTTGAATCTCTACATTGATCATGGTTAGTAGTCTAGCAAGGATTCTTTTGGCTTGACCATTACATATAGATAATTGAAAAACAATGTTATCTTAAAGACTGATGAGGATATGCATAACACTTTGCTATACCAAAAACTAAGAAATGTGAGATTTTAGTTTCTAGAAGTACTTGTTCTATCATACTCATATCTACCACCTTCATTGCCATTTTAGAGTCCTCAAATGTTATAAATGCATATGTCAAAGTATCCATTATGTCAAGCAAAGAAATATCTAACTTTCTAGAACTAATCTCTTTGATAATGTTCATAATAGTTTGCTTTTCTATCATTTTAGAGTGAGATCGTGTAGTACATATTGTTACTAAATTATTTGTAACTTTTGCTAGAAAATTGCGATTGAAAAACTTATTGATTCAACTAGAATCTTAATTCACCCTCTTCAAATGAAAAACATAAGAATGCATTTTTTATTAGGATAGAAAACATTAAAATAGCCCAAAGTTGGCTTATGGAAACTATCCAAAACTTTTCCCTATTTAAATGACTATGTAAGAGACTTGTAGATCCAACTTTGACCTCGCTTAAACATGTAGGCTCACTCTTTAAGGTGAGGACACTTTGTAGGATATCAAAATACTAGTATATGATCTCTGCAAAGCAATTAAACATCTACAACACCCATCTTAAAGATTGTAGTGATTTAAGTAATGTCCTGTAACTCACTGCATGGATTGAATCACTACCAAGATGAATCAACCATTTCCAATATGGTAAAATGTTTTTCAAGACCTAAAATGGGTTGGGCACTGGCTCTAAGGCACTAGCGAAGCCTCTAGCACTCACCTAAAACCACCCCACACAGCCTTCTAGCCAGGGGTGTCAAGACTTTTCATTTGTTCAATTTTGTATTTCAACGAATGATTCTTTTTCCACTAATTCTCAAAAGGGAGTCCCTAAATATGGTGGTGTTATACACCACATAGCACATACACAGGGAGCACCCCTTGGTTGATCACCGCAGCGTCACTATTGCTCTCCTACACGTTGGGAATTGGCCCCAACATGCACCCTGAACATAAAATACATTCAAAACAAAGTCCACTCTTTTGATAAATGATCCAAGAGATGGTAGATAAATTTCACCAAATAAACTGCAAGGAACCAAATATATAGCCGTATGGCTTGGGATACCTCACACTTTCAATGTCGATCATCACTCATACAAAGAGGTGCTATCCATCTAGGATACGATACCATGTGATTCATCAATGCAAGTGTGAACATGACCATCATGCTTAAACAAATATTCATTGAAAATTAGCAACGTGAAAGTGAGAAGACAATTCTCTTCGTGATTTCCTTTTCTATGTGACTTCTTCGTTGCTTAGGGCTAGCATCAAGTTTCCTTGTGCTACTAGTCCCTTTAAGTTTTTAACAATCTCAAAATCTATATGATATACACCATGCAAAATCAGCATTTAATGTAGTTTAACGTCTCAATATCCCCCTACCTCATATTGTTTAGAATTTTGCATGCATTCACAAGTATAAGCATGGTTTCTTATGTTTTTTTCTTTATTAAAAGTGATAAAAACTCACTCGAACAAAGAAATGGGCCTGAAATGAGGCTAAACTTCACGCTTCAGCTTCATCATACATCCACAAATATCAATCTTATTTTTTCTCATTTTTATGATGTGAAAAACCTAAAATTTTCAAATTCTCTTTAAATTTTTCTATTTATTTACAAAAAAATGAAAATAATTGCTAATATCTAGATGTAGACTAATTACTCTCTGAAAAAAAATTTCATTCCATGGGAACGATAGACGCATACCAAAAATCACATATTTTCTCTAAAATCGCCTAGTCTTGAGTTTTGTATGTTTTGCATACAATTATTATATGACTAATTTTTCATGATTCTTTCAACATGACTGATCAAACATAGGATAAAAAATCAAATGTAAGAATTACTAATCATTTCAAACAAGAATTCATAATAAAATGTTAAGATCTACCTTTTTCTCATGAAATTGCTCATTATGATGCATATTCTTTTATGTTGGAGGCCCGTTGGCGCTCTTCCATGGCCAGTAATGATTCATCCAACTTTGATTCATGTCTCTTTCCACTGTTATTTCATCGTTTGATAAAAAATGTCCATCTTAGCTCATCCCTTCTCTTTTACATTGATCCATAAGAATGGTCCACAAGAGGAGAGAGGAAAGAGGAGAGAGAAATACTAAAATGAGATCTGGCTATTTCATGCATCATTTTCAACCGTCTCTACAGTGATGAAGGGAAAGAAATGGATGGGTATTACAAACAAGAGGATTTCCTCATTGATTGGAGGTTCAAAAAATCATTTTTTAAACCATGGAAGGGGTCCCGAAAGAAATGATGCCCCTTTCCTCCCCCCATGGCTACATTTTGTAGAATGATGTATTTTGATCTACACTAGCCAAGCTTAAGATTTAACTTTTTAAGAAAACTAGATCATTTTTTGCATGTTCACATTAGGAGCCAAGTGGTTTTTTCAATTTCGGAGGGGCAAATGCACTTGGAATTGAGATCGCTCTAGATGACTAGCTTTGTGGTATCAAAATCTATAAATTTGGCCGCCCTGATGCACTTTCCAACTCTTAGATCATGTAGATGCTTCCTAATGTGAAACCTTGTGGGGATATGGGGGGCAAATGGACTCTAATCAATGAACTAAGCCTTGGGTTGGCTTCCTTGCATTGAACTCCATCTAGAAAAACTCTAGCTCATTGATTTGCAAGTGTTTCATTTTGTATGAGACTTTGGTCTTTTATGAACTCCCTAGGCTCTTTTCTGCTTTAAAAATAGCATTTAGAATCCATTCTCTCTCTCAAAGGAGGTCAATATAGAATAGAAACATCATCAAAATGCGGTCCATAATGACTTCTTATTGTCCAATAGACCCCAAACCTTGTAGATACAATCCAATATTGATGCTAAATCACTATAATAAAGCTTTATGACCAAGCACTCATGCATCCTTGATGATATATTGAGCTTCAAAAAGTCTTGAATCTGGCTTTAAACCTTCAATTTGGTTCCTTCAAATTTAAAGTATGGCTATGGAAAGGTGATCATGGAATCAAAAGAAGAAAAATCCCTCTAGTTTGAAAGAGCTTTGGTTAAGAATCCATGGTTGTCCTAGTTATTATAGTATAAGAAGCTCAATGTTTCTTCAATGGAAGATAATGAGTCTTCATTGTGACCAATGGAAACTTGTCATGGCTTAGAATAGTATCAATATCATTTTCCTCATCAATCTTGCAAGTAATTAGGAGTTATGAATGCCACTTGTTGTTGTCCAAGATAGACCATGTAAGAAGGTTCACCAAACTTGCTTTCTTAAGTAAAGGAGAGGTAAAGAAGAGAGGCACTATCACTCCCTAATGCTTAGTGATTAGTGGTGCTCCTCAAGGAAACAAAAACATGACTATAGTTGTCTAAATAGATTACACATTCAACATGAAGTTCTAGTGTAGACAACACAAATTTGTCTTGAAGGGCTCTAAGAGATTGCAACTACAGAGGCAACAAAGAGGGGTTCTATTGACTCCTTGAGTGATAAAGATTCAAGCTACAAGGTGTTAATGGAGTAAACTAATCATAACCAAGGAAGATGAAGAAAGGCTTCCTTCAAAAAGTACTAGAGACTTTTAGTCTTCTCCAAGTCCAATGAAGGCTCTCTTTTCGAACTCCTTGTCAAAGTGACTCAAAATTTGAATGGTGTTTATAGCCTATTAGTTTGTTATATACACAAACCGTATATTATACAATATAATGTGGTTTCTAAATGAAGAGAAAATTCGTACTAAAGACGAAAGAATAATTTATAGCCCCCAAAACCAAAGTCATAGATTTAGTTGTTAGTTAATTTTTTTAAAAAACTCGTAAATAGTTTCTAAGATATCATCCTAGACACAAAATAATAATTTATAGTCCCCAAAACAGAAGTCATAGATTTAGTTGTTGGTTATTTTTTTAAAAAACTTGGTAAATGGTTTCTAAGATATCATCTAAGGGAAAACCGTCTTAACATGAAGCTCTTGCAACATTATCATAGTGAGAATATGATGCTAATATTTGATTTATACATACAAGTGACAATGAGATCCAATTACTTAACTAGTTAGCTATTATAAAGAATAATAATTCTCCTCATATTAGAGTCATGTTGTAAAATTATTCTAAATTAATTTTCTTCTATTTAACTATATGAAAACATATGCAAGTTATACAAAAGTTTCACATAATGTTAATTGCTCTTATGACAGATGATCTTAACGCCAGTAGCACCCCAACCTAACTATGATCAGAAAATCATAAATTGCTAAAGTTCTTATTGCTTAAAATAATTAATGTTTCAAGCCTAACGTGGGTTTGTATTGTGGTTGTTCTAGTCTACTAAACATGACTTTATGGTAAACTTGATGTGGTGCATTAAGTTTCCATGTAGTTTTTACATATTTTGACTTTAGGACATCAAGTTTCATAGTTAATATTATCTTTATCATACCAATGTGACCTTCTACATCTGATTTACTTGAAAGTTATGCATCGTGTTTTGGTAACTTGATACGCTGCATCTTAAGATGCATAAAAATATTAATAGATTTCTTACAAATTTGATCTAGTCCATCAAGTTTCCTTATAAAGGAAACAAATTTTAATGGCAACTTGTGCATTGCATCAAGCTAGCTAGCATTTTATGTTTTTTGTACTAATTTGATGTAGTGCATCAAGTTGCCTTGTAAATATACAAGTTTTTGCATCAGCTTGATATCCTTCAACAAGCTACATAGATTAATGTGTTCTTTTCATACTAACTTCATGCAATGCATCAAGTTGCCTTACGTATTACACAAGTTTTAGAATCCACTTCATGCAATGCATTGAGCTACCAAGAGTATTATATGTTCGCTATACTAATTTGATGTAGAGCATGCAGTTTCTTGTAAATCATAAAATATTGGCTCTAATGTGATGGAGTATATCAAGCTACATAGACTATTGTTTTTTTTGTAGTGACTTGATGAAATGAATCAAGTTGCCTCATAAATCATAGAACTTTTGACATCAACTTGATGCATTTAAAGTGCTTCCAATACATTATCATAGTATTTGGTTGTAGGATATCAAGTTACCATGTATGTTGTCCATACTTCTATATAAAAGAAGTTGATCCTACACAAATAGTCATGTGCATTATGTAACGATTTTTTGCACCAATTAAAAGTAGTCCATCAATGTGTAAATAAAGTTGGTTAATCTTGCAACTGAAGTTGGTGTATTACATCAATTGACATTCTAATAAGTAAACCTTTCATATCAATTTGATGCATTGAATTAAGAGGTTATATATTTCAAGGAAGTAATAAACCAATTCATTTTCTTAAGCTACATAACGATAATCAACATGGTACAGTGTCGAATGCATTTTTGAATGACCATTGTTGGGTAATTTACGTGGGATTATCATTTTCTTTACTTGTTAGAGTGTTCAGTAATAAAAATGAAATACATTTAATAGATTATTGTATCCTGATATTTTCTCTTGTGCATGTACATACCACTCTAAGATAAACCACAGACTTCACTTTGGATTTAAGAAGTTCTTCAATATGATCATAGTGGTTCATTAATAGAGCACACAAAAGGTACAATTAGAAGCCGTCATCATGGAATCTAATGCAAGACATATGTTTATCTAGCTTGCCATAACAAGGAAGTGGAAGCATGTTGATGGAATCAAGACTATGGTCAACAAAACATAATAGGTCTATAAAGGCCTTTTGGTTTTGGAAAATTCGACATATTCTTAGGTCCAAATGGTTGTATTTTAGATATTTTGGAGACATAGATCAATCTATCATCATGCATCCATCTAGGAATGGAATGTAGTTTATAAGGTGTACCTTTAAAGGCATTCTAAAATAACTATACAAGAAGGCATTGCCAAGATAATAAAGACAATATTATTTTTTAAAATAATCCTCATTTTTAAAATTTATTTATGAATATGATGTTTTCCTAGTATGTCAATTGAAATATAGAGATAAACACTTATTTTTAAAAATGGCATCACAAAAGAGAGTATTTCTGCTACAATGTTTAGAGAATAATCATGATGAGCATAGCAACAATATTACTGGTAGCATCAATAGATTTGTAGGATTAGATATTGATATAGACATTGAAGTAGATATTTGGAAAGCGTGGATCTCATTGAGAATGATTTTGATTACTAAATACTTATCATTTGACTAAAAATATTCTAAAATATTATGATCCTTACATCTGCTATATCTTCTATATCAATTTAGTTTGTACTCCACATGGATGAGCTGATTCTAATTGTGATTGACATGACATTAGTTTGCCAGGTTATGTATCAATCTATTTCCGAATTACAACTCTCAACATTGATGGCCATCAAAAGATTGAATTTTCTTGAGGCCACCACATTTCTAACATATTTAGAGAATGTGTATTATAGAGCACCCATAGTGAAGATCAACATTATTGAGGCCATGACCTCTCATATATATATATATACATATATATAGCAACATTAATAGTAGATTTTTTATCAAATAGTTGGATTAAAGAGGACCCATGGACCACATTCGTCACATAACTAGAGATGTCTTAGTAAAGATCAAACGTTCTTGGGGCCATTGATAGATATCTTATAGTAAAGATGAACATTCCTAAAACCACCACCTTCCTCCTTACATAATTAATTCTTAAGTTCTCACATAAATTGAAGCTATTTTTTTTTTTTGCATACACATTAATACAGTAATTGCCTCAAACAAAGAGGCTACAAAATGTATTTTAACATTGATGGCTACTAGTAATATCATTTCAGCAAGACTCAAGGAAAAAAACGTGACAAGTTTCTAGCATATGAAAAGACTCAATAGTAAAAATGTATGGTGATGTTGATAGCTACTAGTAATATCATTTCACCAAGGCTCAAGGAAACCAAGGTGACAAATTTCTAACACATGAAAAGTCTCAATAGTAGAAAATGTTCATAAGGTAAAGAAATTCTTTGCTACAACTAAGACATTAGAAGAAAAGTTCACAAAGCAACATTGTTAGAATGAAATAAAAGGACAGAAAGAGAAAAGTTCCTTGCATCAATCCTGGAGGCGATTAACAACGAGAATCCGTGCGTATATATTGTTGGGCTTTGAATATTGGATCTACGTACCTTCACTAACCAAGCACACTCCCACGTGTTGTCCTGCCTACCATATGGTAACGTATATCGTGTATTATAGATAGATGCACGTCATCTATGTAATTATAGATAGATGCACGTCATCTATGTAAAAACTAAACTAACTCAAGGGATCCATCTCTTACGGGTAATTAAAGCCAGAATCGATTGGATTAAACTCGATTTGGGATTTTGGGGAGGATTAGCGTGATCGTAATGTAATCAAGAAAGACCCCGAATTATCTCACTTTCCAATCTTCCAGCGAAAGGCACATAAAATCAATAATAACATATATATAGCACTACAAGGGAATGGGGCAATAGCGACGCCGATTAGTGACGGCGGATATCGGCGTCACTATAGGCATCGCTATTGGGGCCGCAATTGGCGTCGCTATATGCATCGCTATTTGCATCGCATATAGCGACGCCGCAGGGGAAAAAAGCACGGCCGAAACCAGAGCGCCGTTTTCATTTTGTTTTCTTCGCCTTTTGAGAGTGAGAGCAAGGGAGAGAGCCAAGGCTTTGTGAGAGAAGAGGAGGAAGAGACTTGCTGCCGCCGCCGCCGCCGCCGCCGCCGCCACCGCCACCGTCGTTGTTCGCGAAGAAGAGGAGGAGCTCTCGTTGCAAAGAGAAGCCGCCCACGCTCGCCATATCTCATTAGTGAGTCTCCCTCTCTCTTTCTTTTACTTGTTGAAGGTTTAAATCGTTCTCTTTTGTTTGTTTAGGAGAGGAAATGAAAGAGAAGGAGAGGGAGAGGGAGAGAGAGGGAGAGAAAGAGAGGGAGAGGGAGAGTGCATTCTCTCTCTCTCTCTTCCTTTTGCTTGTTTAATGTTTAAATTACTTTCTTCTTTGCTTGTTTAGGAGAGGAAACGAGAGAGTAAGAGAGAAAGAGAGGGAGAGGGAGAGGGAGAGGGAGAGGGAAAGAAAGAGAAAGAGAAATAGAGGGAGAGGGAGAGGGAGGGGGAGGAAATAGGAGAGGGAGAGAAAGAGAAAGAGAGGGAGAAGGAGGGAGAGTGCATTCTCTCTCTCCCTCCCTCTCCCTTTTGCTTGTTTAATGTTTGAATCACTTTATTTTTTGCTTGTTTAGGAGAGGAAATGAGAGAGAAAGAGAGTGAGAGGGAGAGGAAGGGGAAGGAAATGAGAGAGGGATAGAAAGAGAAAGAGAGGGAGAGTGCATTGTATCTCTCCCTCTCCCTTTTGCCTGGAGGATGTTTAAATCACTTTATTTTTTGCTTGTTTAGGAAATGAGAGAGATAGAGAGATAGAGAGGGAGAGGGAGAAAAAGAGAAAGAGAGGGAGAGGGAGAGGGAGAGGGAGGGGGAGGGGAAGGAAATGAGAGAGGGAGAGAAAGAGGGAGGGGGAGGGAGGGGGAGGGAGAGGGAGCGAGGAAGAGGGAGAGGGAGAGGGAGAAAGAGGGAGGGAGAGGGAGAGGGAGGGGGAGGGAGGAAATGAGAGAGGGAGAGAAAGAGAACGAGAGGGAGAGGGAGAGGGTGAGAGAAAGAGAGGAAGAGAGGGAGAGGGAAGGGAAGGAAATTTAAGATAATATACGTATTGATAATGGTATGCAATGTGCTTTGCATACGGCCACGTACTTCATCAAAATGAACCCAAAATTATTGTTATAGAAGAAGAAACCCTTAAATTGAGTATAGGATAATTTCTCTCAGGTCTTATGACTATGAGTAGAATTGATTGAAATAAATTTTATTACTATAGTTATAAAATTTCATAGATGGCGCGCATTAATTTTAAAATGGATTACTTATACTCAAAGCCGAGATATAACAAAAAATTATCTACCGGGACAAACAAATCGTTGAGCATGATACAAGGCCAAGATATAACATCGGAAAATCTCTCGACTACTATATACAATGCAAGGCTTATGGTCAATTTGCAACTTGACGTACATCTCCATAAAGCTATCCATTTAAGCCTTGTTTGTTGTAATGTAGATAAGATGGCAAACGAAGAAGGTCCTATTGTTCAAGACCACGAGTCGTATCTTAATCAGCGTGTCCCATGTCCTTGCTCTCAATGCAAGTTGGCAATTAGACGAAAATGCCGATTTTCTATAGAACACGTACGACGATTTGGCGAGTTTCAATCTGAGATCATTGATCTTGCGATTGCAGACTTTCAGCAAACGGTAATTTGAAGTTAGCATTTTTCATGCATTGTACTCTCAAGCTAATTGAAAACCATACACAATAAGATTGGGTCTTGTTGGCAAATTTTGTATCCAGGGGGGTGATGTCTCGACCCAAGGGGGAGTGCACCCTTTGTGGCCAATTAGAAGAGTTCGTGGACGTGCGATGGATGGATTGCAGGAGCAAATCAACCACTCGCAAGGCCCATCTATACCGTCAATGCCAGAGGAGACAGACAACTTTCCCGACTTGCCTACAATCTTGGAGCCTGAGATGGAGGCAATGATCGATGCATTGATTCCCATGGATGTTGAGACATCTGAGTCGCTTAGAGAGGAAGCATCCATACCATTATATGATGGGTGCCGAGTATCTCGGTTGAAGACATTGCTTGCACTCTTAAGTGTGCAAGCAAAATACAGTTGGAGCGATACGAGTGTGACTGAGTTATTCAGGTATCTTGCTCACAGACTTCATTGTTTTTTTTAAAAAAACAGTATTATTGCAAACATGGATGGATTTTTCAAGGTGTTTTATGATTTTTTCAGGTTATTGAAATATCATATATTGCCACCTGCAAACACCATGCCTGAGTCTCGTGATGATGCGCAACATGTTTTACAGAAGCTTGGCATGGACTACAATAACATCCATGCATGTATCAACGACTGCATATTGTTTCGAGATGAATACGAGACTATGGAGACATGCCCAAAGTGTGGTGCTCACAGGTATCGACAGGACTTGCAAGGGCAGACCATCCCTCAAAAAGTCCTCAGACACTTTCCCCTCATCCCCCGCATAAACCACATGTTTCGCACGTCTGCCATGGCAAGCTTGACAACGTGGCATGTGCAGAATAGGTCCACGGATGGAGTGCAACGAATATTAGCAGATTCGTGCGCATGGAGCCACATTGACTCTACCTTCCCAGGCTTTGCGCGAGAGCCAAGGAATCTTCGGCTCGGTCTCGCCATGGATGGTGTGAACCCATTCGGTCTACGCTCGACTTCTTACAGTGTGTGGCCTATAGTGCTTGTCAACTACAACATTCCTCCATGGCTTTCTACGAAGAAAGGACATCTCATCCTTAGCTTGCTCGTCCCGGCCGCTACTAAGTAAAAAATATGGACGTGTATCTTCGTCCATTAGTCGATGAGCTTAAGATTTTGTGGGAGGAGGGGGTCACGGTGCAAGATATGAGCAGGCGCGATGGCCGGCGGTCAGCCAACATTCGAGCCATTCTCATGTGGACGATGCATGACTTTTCGGGATTGGGAGAGTGCTCAGGTGAGCAGATCTTTGTTCTCGTCGGTAATATCTATATTTTATTTCATTCAATCAAGTATTCACTAGGTCATGGATTGCCTTGCAGGTCTCGTTACCTCAGGTTATCATGCATATCCATTGTGTGGGCCACAGTTAGACTCCCGAAGGTCACGAACCATGAAGAAGATGGTATATCAAGGACACGCCGCTTTCTTGCCGGAGGATCATGAACTCAGGGAAGGTTTTCTTGGATGACCTTCAGCACGTATGAACGCTGCAAGCTGGTACGAGCTGAAAATGGTAACCCGGATTCACATCCAAATGGAATGCGACGGTTCTCAGTTTTCTACGAGTTGCCATATTGGACCCACTTACAGGTCAACCACTTGTTGGATCCCATGCATATTTTCAAAAATGTGGGCAGCTTGCTATGGGACCACATCACAGGAAAGAGAGACACTATAGGGTCACGAATGGATTTAAAGGAGGTAGGTAAGATGGAGGCGCTTTGGCCGCAGTCGAGTGCTCAAGGGGGAGTGCAGCTTCCTCGCGCTCCCTGGGTTTTATCTATCAAAGAAGAGCGCATTGTGAAGCAAGTAATCAAGTCTATCCGCACTCCAATGGGTATGATGCGTTCTCTCAGGTTCGCATTTTCTAAAGATGACCAGATTTCTGGGCTAAAATCCCATGATTGGCATAAGATATGTCAGGTTTGTGAGCAGAATGGATTTTAATTAGTGTGGACATTTTGAAATTTGAAAAGTGACCATTATTCTTAATGCTTTCTCATTTGTGGCAGTTTGTCCTACTGATCGCGATCGCGGGATGTCTAACTCCAGAAATTCGCGGGGCCATTTACAAGCTGTCGACTTTGGTACAATGGATCTCACAGAAAGAGATTAAGACGTCCTCTATTGAATCTGCAAGGCGGGGAGCAGTTGAGGTGGTCTATCTCTTTGAGAAATACCTGCCCACTAGCATGCTCACGATACAAGTTCACCTTCTTGTGCATCTTGTGGATGAAGTGGAGATTGCTGGACCTGTCCATACGCGATGGATGTTCTTCCTGGAGTGCTTCATGAAAACCCTGAAAGGCTTTGTGCGACAACGAGCTCGTCCGAAAGGTAGCATGGCGAAAGGTTGGTTGGTGTCAGAGGCGTTAGTTCATATCTCACAATGGCTACCAACGGTGGAACCAGACAATGAAATGCTATGCATGCTGAAGGACAATGACAGGCTGACTGGAGATGTGGTGGTTGAAAATGGGGTAGAAAAAAGAATGGATGCCTCAATGGAAGAGAAGGTGAATCGCTTTTGTATGTTGCACCATGCCTCCACGGAGACGTGGCTCGCCAAGTACCAGATTGCAAGGCAAGATCGAGAGGAAGCGCGAGCTGAATTCCGACGCAGTACGCGTCACCGACCGATTCGATATCCCGAAGGCATGGAGGAGATGCCGCGGTTTATGTCAACACGATGGTTGCATGGAGCCTTGACCGCAGCATCCAACGAAGGGACAGAGGTCTCAATGGAGGAGTGGGAGTTCTCGAGGGGATGTAGTCCAAAGGTAATGAGGGGTTTAGAATGTGTCGTATCTAAATTTGCTTGCTACATCTAATTTGAGTGTTTCAATGTGCAGTACAAAATATATAGTGCAGCGTGATCGCGCGGACGGCATTTTTGGGTGGAGCGTATTGACAAAACGCGCTCCACAATGGACTGTGGTGTCATGGCAAGGTTTGAGCAAGAGAGCCGGCGACGAGCAACGGATCCGAACACGGTTGTGGATGAGATGGAGTATTTTGGAAAATTTCAAAGTATTATTACGGTGGATTACCGTAGCTTCTCCATGATAATATTCGACGTGCAGTGGTTCAAAGTGGTACTTGGAGGAGCTGGCGCAACAGTTCGACGAGGTCCATCTGGATTTCTCGAAATAGATTCCGAAAAAAAATGGATGGATTTGCGCGACACCTTTGTGTTGCCGGCCCATTGTGAACAGGTGCAACTAGGCATTTGCTTGCTAATTATAATACGACATGGTTTATGTCACAATGGTTTGAAGACGGTTTGTAAGTGTTTCTGAACAGGTAATCTTCTATCCAAATCCTCGACAACCTCGATGGTGGTATGTTATACCTTCAACTCCTCGAGGTGCGAGAGTATACGATCAAAGCGATATTCCAGGCATAGATGAAGAAAATATGCAAATAGAGGGATCGAAATTACAAGGGGTGGAGGCCACCGCAAGCTTGGAGCCCGCATCGGCTAACAATGATGGAAATACAGAAGTCGTAGAATTTTTTGAGAACGAGACAGACTCGTTATTTTGTGGTGACATGTCTATCGACCTTCCAGTGTATGCAGAGTTGTGTCAAGAGATTAACATGGGACCATAGAATACTTCATTCTTGGAGAATTGTATTACTCAATTCGTTGTTTAGATCTTCCATAAAGGTAGATAATATATGCATTTTCAGAGGGATTTTTCAAAAATGATTTTATTAATGTGCTTTGTATAGTTTAAATTGATTATTCTAACATTATTTTTTATCTATGTAGGTATCGACATTTTCAGGATGAGTCGAGAGATGAGCGATGAGGAGTTTCAGGAGATGATGGCACGTATGTCTCCAGATCAGCTCCCGAGATTCAGAGAGATAGCAGATCAGGAGCTGTCTCATTCTTCGTCAGGGCGCTCTGCTAGATTAGCTTCAGCGCGATCAGATGCTTCAGCTTTGAGCAGACAATCTCGACGCTCGCGACTTGGGCCAGAGGGAGGGACTGCGACTGCAGGAGGATCAGGGGGTTGCTGCTGTGGAGACACAGACGTAGTGTCTCCGTCTCCTCGTTCAGCTGGAGCTCGGTCACCTCCAGGATTTGTCACACCTGTGGGGACGTCCACTCTAGTTACTCCGGCTTCTGCGCAGCCGTCGGCAGATGTCACGCCTTTTGGTGGCACACCCTCTGGTGGCACCCCTTTGAGTGGCACTCCGAGAGAGGGTACCCCCGTCGGTATACTGGATGTACAGGGGTCTCTTGGATATGCCCAAGAGCGTGGACGGAGATGGGAGAGGGCCCATACAAGGCATACTCCTAGGGATTATGGATACCTAGTGGATGGCAGGTCAGGAGCCATCATCATGAATGATGAGGGGAGGAGGGTGATGGCTCGCATGAGGGAGTTGTGCCAACAAGTTTTTCGGCACAATGTCCTGGATCATTGGAGGAACATACCGGAGGGGAGCAAGGAGTACATAGTAGCATCCTTGCACGAGGAGTTCCCGGTGCCAGCCGCAGTGAATAGATTCTCTACGGGCTGGATGATGGATTGCATGCGTGCATACATGTCACATAGACGATCTGATGCATGCAAGGCAATCAAGAGTGGGGCTCCAAAGCCCGAGTGGTTAGATGCAGACGACTGGCACCGATTGAGGGAGGAGGCTACAAATTCACCAGGACGTTGGAGTCAGCAGTGGGAGGCGGCGAGGGCACGAATCGAGGCCGGATCGGTACATCATCTTGGGAGTGGCGGCCACAGGACATATTTGGAGGACTTTGTAAGATTCTCTTTTGTTTTGCTTATTTGTTTTTTTGAGATATTCTTTGTACTGACAAACATGTTTCTAACAGTTAGCATTTTGTTTTCTTTGCAGCACTCCATTACAAATCGCGATCCGTAAGGCCTTGAGACTCGATATGCGGAGAGGCACAATCTCAGATCATTGATCGACCGATTGTATAGACGCGGCGGCTTAGTAACTCACTCATCTTTCTTGTCTGTAGTTACCATGAGATATTTGAATGCATTATTGTATGGTGGATTGATATGTTGTTTCTTTTTCTGCAGAATCCGTTTGATGCTCCTTTACAGCGGGAAGAGCTTTCGGGGAACGACGATTTGTAGCTCGCCCTTGGATCCTTAGAGCTCACATACCTTTAGTTTTTAGTCGCCCGATCTATGTAGACATTTTCTATGTATTAGTGATATTGTTTTATGATTGTACCAATCGCATTTTATGCGATATCATGTATTTATTTCATCCATCAGTTTTATGATTTCAGTATACATTCTTTTTATTTGCAAACGCTTTGTATGCAGTAGTGCAGAAACTATTTTGTATGGCCTGCCCTGCCACAATTTTTTTTTTCTCTGTTACTGTCGCTATTTGCGTCGCAAATTTAGTGCACGCGTCGCTATTGTCGTCGCTATCAGCGTCGCAAATTCCACTGTAACCGTCGCTATATGCGTCGATATGCGATGCATATAGCGACGCATATAGCGACAATTCCATGGCGTCGTCAATAATGACGCTTTTTGCGACGACGGGAGCAAATTTTGTTGTTTGTATTTTCATCGCTTTAAACGTCGCTATAAGGTCTATATCTTGTAATGTAGGATGGGGTGGGTTTTCTTTTTAAAAGTTTATTTTTTTAAAGAAAGAGAATACCCATATAAAGCTGAATAGTAACAATTCCAGTAAAGAAGGACCACCAACAGTTGAAGAAAATTCCGAGCAATGTAATTGAGGCAACGAAAGATGAGTACTCATGCGACGGCCCAAAAATTCTCGTTTGCTTATAAGGAAAAGACAATTGTGGTAACATCTGGTATTATGTTTTATGTTGCTAGCAACGTTGAAAAGTTGCATGGAGCTATATACAACAAAACCAGCCGCAGCCGAATGTCTATGACGAGAGGCGCTGTTCAATACTACTAACTACATGTCTTCTATTCAGCCTTTGTATTACGTTTTATTTTAACGCGTGCTCACGACACCTGACCAGGTCATCTTGGCTTGGAACTACGACTTGTGGCTCCGATTACCCTGCATGGAATACAAACGTCGCAACGAATGAGTGTTGAGTAATTACAACGCTGAGAAAACGTAATAATAACTAAGCTAAGAACAGGCAGGGTTAAGGCAAATATTAGCTAAGAAGAGACAAGGTTAACCTAAACAGAAAGAATTCAGTAATAATGAAGCTGAGAAGAAAGACGAAAATATATGAATCAGTGAGCGCCGAATGGATGGGATAGATTGAATAGAATAGGAAATTAGACAGATTCCCACCCTTTGATGGCATTAAGGCGTCGACTTTGCCTTGGCGATATCATCAGAGTCACCGTCGTCGCCACAATCGTCAGAGTCACCAACCCCGTTATCATTACCACGGTCACCACGACCCCAATCATGACCTTTCTTGTTGTTCTTGTCGTGACCATCAAAGCTGGCAACCACGTACAGGTCTCTGCGACTGTCGGCGAGAAGAAAAGCTGCAAGAACGAGGGCAACGAACAGCACGAGCAGGGCTCGCCTCCGTCCGTAAAAAAGTCGATCCATGGATATCATATTGCTATTCGATGCACAAATTAGGGCGGCAGTTGGGAAGTTGTGAATTGTGACCGTAGGCAGCCGATATCAAAAGCGTGTCCCTCTCCTCTCCTGTCTCTCTCTCTCTCTCTCTCTCTGTGTCTCGTTGGTGTTTCTGTCTGCGTCTCGGTCCGGCAATGATTAGCAACGTTTTATTTTATAGCAGTGTTCAAAGCTGCGTCATCCAGGGTAACATCCGCAACACGGCATCTCCCCGTGTCACGCCCTCGGATGCTTCCATCGTCGCAGACGCGTCCGTCACCCTGTGTCCACGTAGCACCTACATAGTACAGACAAAGAGACCTTTTCACGGACGTCTAGCAGGTTTCTATTCAGAAACTCTGGTTGGCAACGTCAACTGCGCCGTCAACCTTCTCATCTTAGAACTTTCCTTGGACATACACGACGTAGCCTCAAGTTTCGGTGCACGATAGACCCATGAGTGAAAGGTCGCCTTAAATTTTATAGCCTAACCCTGAGCTCAAGGTTGGAACAAAGAGTTTATGACGTTTTGAACAGTTTCCTAGAGTATCAAGGTTCAAGTTTTGCTTTACTATTAATAATACCAGTGTATGCATGTATACGAGTAAATTCTTAATTTTTCAGCTCAGCTATTATAGATCTTGAATAGTGTTGTTGTTGTTAACATATTCTATCTCAAATATCGGGTCAAGAGAGGGTCAATGACAACAAGTTCTTGTAGACTCCAATAAACTATGATGTGTCCCACCCCATGATCACATGGCATTTCTTCCATAGGTGGTCGTAGTAGCACACTTTCAGGAGTGGTTATGAATATAGAATGCAGGACTAAAGGAAGAAAGTAGCAATACTCATCATCACACACTCGAATCACATGCATGTACAATCAAGGTTTTGATGGGAGTATCAATACACTTTTGCCACTAGTACACTAAGCAAAGATATTTGCATGATGTGAGAGACACTTTTGCTGGACTCTCTTTATGTATCATTATAACAAGGTCTATGAGCCTACCTAAATTACAATAGAGACACACTTATGGATGTATTCAATGATTTAGCATTTAACATTTAGGAATGCTTTCTTTTTTGTTATACACAACCTTAACCAAAAGAAGAACAAATTGCAAGAAGCAGAAACAAGGTACACTAGAGAGAAAGAATAAAGAGAACATGCACTTATAGTCAAGAGTTCCATTCTCTCTCAATGACAGGGTAGACAATGCACATGCTATGTGCATATATATACACATGCAACACTACGTGCAAAGGCATAGGCCATGCATAGGCTAGGCTATTTAGGATATGCACAAGCACATCATATGCATATACATAGGATAAGCATAGTGTATACAAAGATACATGCATATACATAGGTACATGTATAGGCTACATTCTATCATAAGCATATCTCACAAGCAACATATAAGATAGTATAGAAACAACCTAACTCACTTGCTTATATGTGAGCACTTGCAATTGCTTCCCCCATTGATACTTGCTATGGTTGTCTACAAATGAATCATTGATTGGAAAGAAAAGAGAGAGATGGAGAGAGAGGGTAAAAGAGAAAGGGAAAGAGGAGATCTCTCCTTGCCTCCCTCTCTCTCTTACCCTCACTCTCCATCTCTATCTCTTTCTCTCTCTCCTTCCATCCCCCTCTATCCCTCTCTTTCTCTCTTCCCATATCTTTCTCTTAATTCCTGCTCCTTTCTCCCTTTCTTTCTTTCCATCTCTCTCTTAATCTCCCTCCCTCTCTTTCAATCTCTTTGTCCTAGTCTCCCTCCTTTCTCCTCTGAATGTCTCCCTCTTTATCTTTCTCCCTTTCTTTTTTTCATTGAGTATTTCACTATATATATATATATATATATATATTCTCTCTATCATGTGCATTCAAGGCCTATTTACAAATGTCCTTATCTATGAATTGTCCCTTAATAAAACATGACCCTTTTGTATTCAATCCATAAGTAACCCCTTTATATGGGACCCTTATGTATGTGAAAAATGTGTAAAAATTGTATTTTAAAAATCCCTTATGTTGAACCCACATGATACATCCATTTATGACTCACCTCCTCAGGTTATTTCCATCTCTCTATCTTACCCTCTCTCTCTCTCTCTCACTCCCTCTTGCTATCTCTCTCCCTCCCTCCCTCTCCCTCCCTCCCTCCCTCCCTCCCTGCCTCCCTCTTAATCTTCTTTCTCCCCTCTCCCTTCCTCTCTCTCTCTCTCTCTTTCTTCTCTCTCCCTCCCTCTCTGTCTTTGTCTCCCTCCCTCTCCAAGATAGAGAGGGAGATAAAGATAGAGAAGGGAAATGAGAGATGGATAGAAAGGGATGAAAGGATATCCCTTTCTCTTTTACCATATCTCTCTCTCTCCTTCCCCCTCTCCCTCTCTCTCCTTCCCCCTCTCCCTCTCTCTCTTTCCATATCTCTATCTCTTCCTCCCTCTCCCCGCTCTCTCTCTCTCATTGAAAGAGACTCCCTCCCTTCCTCACCCTCCCTCTCCTACCCCTCTCTCTCTCATCGAAGGAGACTCCCTCCCTTCCTCACCCTATCTCTCCCAACCTCTGTCTCATGGAGAGAGACTCCCTCCCTCTCTAACTTTCTCATGGAAAGCGATACATGTATGAAAAGAGATGGATGGTGAGGGAGAGAGAGAGAGAGAAGGAAAGAGAGAGGGGGGATGGAATCTCTCCCTCCCTCCCTCCCTCCCTCCCTCTCTCTCTCTCTCTCTCTCCACATAAGCAAAAATCACAATGTATAAAGGAAAGAGGAAGAGAAAGAGAAAACGGCATACCTTCAAGCTTGGAGATGCATGTTTGCCTTGAATCCTTTCCTCGCAACCTTCTCCTCCCCCTTCTCCCTTGTGATTTCCTTCACACTTCCTTTATCATTCTTTCTAAGTTCCCTCATTGTTTGTGTGTGTGTGTGTGAAAACCTTTGCAGGTTTTTGCCACTACGATAGTTTCCACTCTTTTTTTTCACATAGTATAGCACCGCGCCACTATTATAGTCATGCTTGTGGTGATGCTAATAGTGATGCCAAAAATATTGTCACTGCCTAATGTCACTATAGCTCTGTTTGCTTGTAGTATAGGCTTAGTATATTCATCAATATTTCCTTTCCTAAAACCATCATAATAATGATTTGTGATAATGTTAACTGTGACACAATGGAATATTTTGGTGCATATTCCAACACATATAACAATGTAGATTTTGATGAAGTTACTAGCATGTATTGCAAGATATATTTGGATTCAATTTCTAGCATAATTTAAATTTATCCTACAAGGAAAATCCTTTTTTTTGCACACTCTATAGGAATATGGATATTGAGAGGAGTGAGAGAGAATCTAGTAAAAAGACTTTGGTAAGAGCTTATTACTTCCATATTTTTCAAGTTTTTTTGTTCCTTTACTTGCTTCTCTTTAGAAAACTCTCTTTCCTCTACACTCTAATTGAGAAAAGCCATAACTTCAAGATCAATTTTATTGTTTCTATATATATGCATTAAAAACCTAGATTTTGAGCTTCCTTGTGACAAATTCTAGTGAGAAAGCTTAAATGTGTGTTTAAAAGCGTAGAGAAATAGAGAGAATGAAAATATACTTTATCTTTACTAATTTTTATTTACTTTATCCTAAAATTTTATGTAATCAAGAGATAGCAAGAGAAAGAGTTGAGATTTATGGTTTGATTGCTTTAGCAAAAGTGAGAAAGAGATGAAATATTATATTTTGATTACTTAGCTTTTTTTTTTCTATAGAAGAGAATGAGAGAGATATAAGCAAATTTGGAGAAAAATCTAGAAAGAGAATAAATTGAGATAGAGAGAGAGATTGAGATTGAGAAATGGAAAGGTCTAAGGTCTTCTAAACCTAAATATAAATTATCTCATAGGGAATATATGAGTATAGGTAAGCTTAATATACGTACATGTAGTGTAAGCAAAAGTTATTCAATATGGACATCTCCATCGAGCATCCATTGAGTATACTAATTAATTTTTTTAATTATTTTAAAATTGATTTAGTAAAATTATTTATTTGCTATAAGGAACATGAAAAGTTAGCCTTAATTTCTTTTTACATTGCATTGGTTGAGATTTAATATGGAAAACTTTGATATATTTAGATATTATGGTTTATGTAATAGAGATCTTATGTATGTATACTTTTAAATTTTCTTTAAGTTTACTTATTATTTGATTAAAAATATAAACCCATTATGCTAAATTCTAACTAGATGAGGAGAAATATGGACCAAAAAATGAGTATTTAGGTTATGAATAAGTGACTTCCTAATAAGAAGGGATTTTAGAAGGAAGTAACTTTAGATAATATCTCACCACATGGCCATAAGAACCTCTCTTCATCACTACAACAAAAAGGCCTCTTAGATGCTCTTTTAGACGTTATTTTTGAATATAGAGAAAATCTTACGGGTGCGTCTATCCGCCCCTCTATTTGTGCGTCTACAACTTCGTGTCTATAATCGCATGTATAAAGGAATTTACACACAAAAATAGATATGCAACAGACGCACATATACACGCATGAATACAAGTGCATAAAAAAACCAAAATTGTCATTTACTTAATTTATTCTATGCGTCTACCAGCACGTCTATCTGGCAAATTAGATGGGCATATAGACACGCCCATAGACGCGCTTTTACAAGCACTCATAGGCGCGAACGGAAAACAAAAAATCTCATTTTCAAAAAAAAGATATTTAATTTTATTTTTAAGTTTGAATTATCTAGCGCGTGTATGAGTGCGTGTACTCTGCATTTTAGATGTGCTTATAAACGTGCGTTTTCTGCAATTTAGACGCGCGGATAGACGAGCAAAATAGAACTTGAATGCTCTCTGGTTTTTTTTTTCCCTTCCCATACATCAAATTGTGCATTTGGAAAAAAGAAAATGGATCTAAAAGCAAAGAATTGAAAATAAAAGTCCATGTATTCATTATAGATCAAAAGCATTTATATGGGGAGTTTAAGTGCTTGCGACCTAAAGCATGGCCGCAAACACTAGGCTCAAAGATGGATAATACATATACAGGAAAACAAGGCCATAGAGGAGGTATGGTGCTCCTCTACGAATCTGAAGAAGCAACATCTTCGCTAGCACCACCATGGCTACTAGTGTCGCTATCCCCCTCCTCGCTATGCTCCACATCCGAGTTCGCCTACACACACAAAAGATCAAGGTTGCTTACGTAGACATGGTGGAGAAAAAGTTATAATTAGCTATACTTTTAATAGGAATGTAAGAAAAACATACCTCCTCTGGCTGTGGAATCCTCATAGCTCGGTTGTATTGGTCCTCAGTGATGAGACTCTCCTCATAGAAGTGAAGCCATGTGGCTGCGCAGTTATGGCCTCGATGGTAACCTACCTCTCTAGGAGTAGGTATTCTACCAACGATATTAGTTTGCAAAACAATCATGATATATACAAAAAATTATGAGACACAATGTATTAGAACAAATTATATAAAGAATTGAAAGAAATATAAATTTTAAAAAACTAGAAATCAAAATATACTTACAAACTCTGCCTCCCACAACTCTCTACCGCCTGATCCGTAATGCGACGATCTCATGGTTTCCATTTGGATCCGTCACGCCTCTGTGTGCTGGCAACTCTTCACTTTCTCTACTGATTTTTTCTTGACTTTCTTCCACTCTATGTGGTGGCACATAGGTGGTTGGCTATAGGCTCCATGCCTCTCCTCTTGCCTTCGCAGTGAGTTCCTGGCGTGTGTCATGAGGTGGGATCTTTTTTTGTGAAGCAAATCCCTCACTTTTGTGTATCCCCAATCATCCGAGAATTGCTGACCCTCAGGATTTGGGTACCTCCTATGGACTGCCCTCAACACTTCCTGCCACAAGATGCTCTTCTGATTTTTGAAGTAGACGAAACAATCTTTATACATTGCATGCACGACGCTCCTCATGTATGCCATTATATCCCTTCCTTCATCATCATGGAAGATGCCACTAGTATCGGTAACTCTATAATACTAGCATACTGGCTCCTCTACGTGATCTACTGGTGAGGGTGATCGCTCGCTACCTCCTAGGCAACCGCCACACAAGCCTTGTCCTCCCCCTCAACTCTCTCTCCTCCCTCTCTATCGACTACCCTCTGCCTCACTGGATGCACGTGCTTCTACAAATGCATGTGCGTCTGCTGACGCTTGTGCTTCAGCCGATGCATGTACATGTGCTGTACATGGAGTACGTGCACGTGGAGTACCTGCATGTGGAGTACCTACAATTGGAGTTTGGGAAATAGTGCCAGGCAAAGACGTCAGAGGCGTTCCAAACATGACGTTGAACACCTCATCCGCTGTGGGAGAGCGGCCAAGGTGTCTGGTCATCTCTCCCATGAAGTCTTTCCTACTAGAAAAACCTCCTAAAAATGCATTGATCCCCCTGCCGAACGAGGCCAATGTATCATTCATGTGATCCAAATCCGGGTCGTTGATGCGACATTTACAAAAAAAACACAAGAAAAAGACAAATTTTCTTGCAAACAAAAATTCATATATTACCTTCATCCACATCTAAACATTTTCAAAGAGCTTTCTTTAGACATTGAGCATAAAACTTAAGTGCTAATACTTCTCATAAACAAGAAAACTGATAAGCACAAACATGGGATTAATCACATTCATCATTACAAAAATATATTATTTTTTATCAGAGCTGGGAGAGCTGGCACGTGTATAACCGCGTCTAAATTGCAGGATAGACGCGCTCTCAGATGCGTCCCTAAAGTCAACCCTCTGTCCAGAGCGCGTCTAAATCCGTATCTAAGATGCAGTATAGACGTGCTGTCAAACGTGTATTCCAGGTCAATGCTCTGGCGCGCGCATGTATCATCGTGTGTAGACTGCAGAGCACACATGCTAGGAGACGCAACTCTCAAGTCAAAGCCTCTGTGCGGAGTATTTATTTCATGTATTAGTTTTATGATTTTAGTATACATTTCTTTTTGTTTGCAAGTGCTTTGTATACAGTAGTGTAGAAACTATTTTTTATGGCTCTCATACAACACACAGTGCTATATGCCACAAATTTTTTTTTTCCCTGTTACCGTCGCTATTTGCATCACAAATTTACTGCTCATGTCGCTATATGTGTCGCTATACGCATATAGCGACGCCAATAGCGACGTTTCTATGGCGTCGCCAATAACGACGCTTTTTGCGACGACGGGGGCAAATTTTGTTGTTTGTATTTTCGTCGCTTTAAACGTCCGTATAAGGTCTGTATCTTGTAGTGCATGCACCTTGGATGTTGTCAAAGAACGAGGAAAAAATAGTGAAGGAACAAATATGTAGCTTTTGAACACCCACAGGATGTATGAGATGTCTCAAGGGAGCCTTCATAAAGAAAAAGAAAAGAGGTGTGGAGCAACTATCTGGTTTGAAGTCCCACGATTGGCACAAAATGATTCAAGTAAGGATATCTCTAACCATGAATATAGTAATTAGTGGAGAAACTATGTGTAAACTTTCGGGTATGATGACTTTTTCCTCAACTAATCATTTGACCTATGAATATTATTTACATTCAGTTCATACTTCCTACTAGTATATCCCATTGTGTATCCAAAGATGTACATGATATCATTTACAAGATGGGTGAGCTTGTGAGGTGCGTATACATTGTATTTTTTCATTATATATCTTTGAATTTCTACACAAAAATAAACAATTCTCAAATACATCCTGACAGATACGTGAGCTCGAAGGAAATTGATCCAAATACATTGCAAGATGCTCGAGTATTATCTGTTGAGGTGGTTTGTTTGGTGGAGGAAATTTTTCCTCGATCCATTTTGACTACTCAATTATATTTATCGTACATTTGATTGATGAGATCGAACTTTGTGGGGCAGTTAATGCGAGGTGGATGTTTTTTCTTGAGCGCTTCATGAAAACCTTGAAAGATTTTGCGAGACAAAAAGCACGGCCTGAGGGAAGCATGGCTAAGGGTTGGTTATTGCAATCATCCCCTGTTTATATCTCTAAATATCTTGCTAAAGTGGACCCCTCTCAACCACGACTATGGAAAGATGATGAAAACTTGAGGATGACCTCTATAATACCTCAAGGAAAAGGAATGAGCAAAGTGTTAACAAAAGAAGAACTTCGTAAGTTAAATAGTTTTTGTGTGCTCAATAGTGATGTAATGAGCAAATGGGTGACACTATATAATGAAGCAAGGCAAGAAGAAAAAGCGAAAGACAAGAATTTCGCACCAGATATGGACGTAATGTCTCATTTCAAGATCATCTAAATGCGCTCCCACGTCATATTGATATAGATTGGTTACATGAGGAAATGGAGAGAATGGAAAAAGAGGAGGAAATTAATATATCTCAAGAAGAGTAGGAATACGAACGAGGTTGCTTATCAAAGGTGAGACATACTATCAATTAATGTGTTTCTATAAGTTATATTTTATATAAATAATTGCAATGTTTGATCTTTTATCTTTTACTACTAGTGTATATTATTCAATGCTATTTGGTGTGAGGATACACATATTCGAACTCAACGTATAGATGAAAAGAGAAATACCCAAGATTCTGGTGTCCTTGCTCACTTTGAGGATGCCAATGGTACCATGGAAGGTTATTGTGGCTTGATCCAAGATATTCTGAAGCTTGACTTCAGACGATTCTTTATATATGTACTGGATGTAAAGTGGTTTAAAGAAGTGGTAATAAATGGTGAGCATTGCACAATCAGACGTCATCCAAGTGGTTTTGTAATCATTGACTCTACAAAATTTCACCAAAACAAGAATGACACATTAGTACTACCTCAACAATGCGAGCAGGTATATATGCAAAAGCTAAAATTTTAATATGTATACATGTGATACATATACACAATATACTAAGTGTTTAAGTTTCTTTCTTTTGTTTTTCAAATACAGATTGCGTATCATCCAATGGTAAACAATAACTGATGGTGGTATGTCATCCCTATATCTAATCGTTCAAAACCAATATATGGTAATATTACTGACATGGATATAGCAGATGACAATCCAACAATTAATGATGATGTACATGATGACACCATAATGGATGATATGCGTGATATAGTACAAGATGAACCTCGCGAGGATGTTCAAGGAAGCACAAAAAAAGGTAATAATGTGATTGTCGATGATATTGATGAAGTTATTGAGCAATATAGTAGCACATCTGATAGTGGGATACACTTATTTGTTTTGTTACCTCTTTGTAACATAGACCTAGAAGTAGATAGTTTAGCAAGGGCTGATCTCATTGAAGATGAGATGGATCATTCACTATAACATACTTAATTTGCTTAATGATTCAATGTGTATTCTTCATTCTATGGTTTTTATCATGCGCACACGTGCATACTCAAGAATCAATAGTCAAGTTTAAAGCTAAATTGAATTTTTCATAATAAAAAGGCGGAAGTATTTTTTATCATCTTCAAGTAGAGAAATTACGAGATACATATTGCAATGCTTGCTACTAATTGTATAATAAGGTTTCTGTTGATTGCCTCTAATTACTTATATCAGGCTTGTTAACTGGAGGAACTGCCATTCATTAGAGAGCAATGCAAAAATAATTATTAACTCTGGTTTTTTTATTCAATGATTCAATGTGTATTCTTAATTCTATGGTTTTTATCATGCGCACACATGCATACTCAAGAATCAATTTCAGGTGGTTAAATAATTATTAACTTTGGTTTTTTAATTATATTAAGTCCAACTTTAGGTGGTTAAATAATTGCGCATCTGGTGGCACATCTATATTGGCGTCTATTTACGCAGATATATAGATGCAAAATTTGCGTCTATTTACACGCTCTTTTACACGCACATATAGATGCAATGATAGACGCGCCCGACTATGCACGTCTAACATGCGCGTCTATGCCTCGTTTCTATTGTAATGCATAATAGAAGCTTGTAGCTTTCTTTAGCCATAACAATAGCAATCGATAGCCACATGAGTGGGTATTAAACTTTGACTCTCATGATTATGGGAGGATCTATAGAGAATTGCTAGTATCACTAAAACAAATGATTAAGAAAATACATTTTCTTTTAGCTCTATTTAAAATCTGTACAAGGATATTTTTAAGTTTGTAATCCATCTAATTTCTTATGTATCATAGCCAACTTTTCTTACCACTTTCTAAATATAAATTACTGAGACAAATTTTTTATCAAATGGGTAAAGCTACTATGGAGAAGTCGACATGTGGCTAGTCTAGAAATACTATTGGGCTAAATGTTGGTAAGGTGGAAATGCAACACTTAATTAGGAGAAAGGGAGAGAGACTTAGGCTAGTCTTAGCAAGGAATAGACAAGATGCTAACATAAGGGATTAGAAGAGTGAGAGGAGTATAGGAGAGATAAGCACACAAATAGAGAAAACACTAGATATTTTAATTTATTTGTGTATATAGGTTATCTCTACTCTCATCAACATGAGTCCTCAATAAATAGATGAGGAGATACACCATTTGATGGCTCACATGGACCTTGAGACCACAAAATAAAGCCTCAATAAATCATGGTGGTCCTTATTGTAATTAACATCACATGTGAGTCATTGCAATCCTCTCGTAATATATGTAGTGAAGACACACTTTTCCTCATTATCTCTAAAGTTCTTGTAGCTTGAATGGATTCAATCCTTCCAAATGTGATAATTATATCACACTATCACAATAGTGGCATTCTTCTCAAAGAAGTCCCCCTTTCTGAATCACCACACACAAGACTACCACTAATATTCTATTTAATCTTTGTCCACTAGGCGAATGCCTTCTTGAACCCCTCTCGCACTATGAGAATGACAGTGTTACTCCTCCACCCTCATCCAAACCCTCAAACTCATCGATCCAACCCCTCATGATGGCATTTGCATCATGAAAATTGAGAGTACTTGTGACTCCTTTGAGCTTCTCATATGTGATCAACTACCATGAATGTTAGCTAATCATGAATGATGAAGGAAGGAGAGACATTGCTAAGCTACACAATCTTGTTGTGTAGGTGTAGGAACGTAGTATAGCCAAGAAATAAAGAGATCAAAACCCCAAGAAAATGGATTATATTGTAAATACTCTTTAGTAGGAGTTTCCATAGCCCTCTATCAGTGATATATATATCAATGATTACATACAATTTAAGAAATACCTCTCCCAACTTTGTTCTAAAGCACATTATTTCTATAATAATGAATTACAAAAGCTTATGTTTCTTGTTGATGGGTAGTGGGAGAATATAAGTACTAAAGCAATGGAAAATCTAGAAAAGTGGAGGTAGGAGAAGGAGGCCGTATGCAAGTGAGTTGTAATTGCCTCATCATTATTTCTTGGGAGTGGTGGTTAGTCCTCCTTCAATATGAACTTTGTAAGTGTACTCCTCCAACCTATATTTTATTTAGATTTATATTTTTAATTTTGTTTCACTAATCTATACTTTCCCTCTAATATTTATTGTGTGTCTACTATTTTTCTAGTATGGGAAAACTAGTCATATACTAATGACATTGGAGAAAGAGTATGCATTGAATCAATTAATGAATATAGATCATTTAATGAATATAATACTTTTAAATATAAAATGTGATAATAACATAATAGATTACATACCAAACCTGCAAGAAACTAACAATAGTTTCTTAACAGAGTACCTCTTTTAAATAAGACCAATTAAGTCAATCAATTTTTTTAAAAATCATTTTAACACTTGAATTTACATGTTCTTAATGAATTGCAGCCTATTTCAAGAAAAGCATCTCAAGTTCTTAAAGGTATACTTATCTCTCTTTTCACATTTTCAAGATACATTCGTTCAATGTGAGTGTAGTTAGATACAAATTATCATCTAATGTAGTTTTCTTTGGAAATTTTACAAGTTCAAACTAATTTGATGTAGTTATACAAGATAACACTTAGAATTGCTAACCTCACTGTTCAATGTCCATATAGTCAAACATAAGTAAATTATCTAATTTAATTTTCTTTTGAAAAATTACAAGATTGAATTTGATGAAATTACATGTGAAGTCATATAATTACGGCTAGTATTTCCATCACATTTAGTAATTTATTTGTGTAGAAATTCTCACCAATATTTCCTATGGCAATTTATATCACAATATGTTCAAGCACTTAGATTAGGAGGGAAGTGACTAATGTAAGATTACTGCTAGAGACTAATTACATGTGAAGTCATATAATTAATGTTTAGTTTAATTGTCTCCATGTAGGTATTGGCTAAGTAATTTTTTCCAAAACCTTTATGATTCGAGAAATCATAGATTAACCTTGCGAACATATATCTCACCACTCATAGTTGAAGTGGGAAACTCTATACTATACCATATCTATACTAATGAACCACATAATCTTACACCTAATTAACAATGTTGATTGATATGTTAACAAGGGAATGTACTATTGATAAAAGCATTTTCTTGCTTAAAAAGGTTTGTTGAACAACGTAGGCACTAAAAGTATCATTGGCTTGTGCTACTATTAGCTACACCTTCAAGCAACCAATGAGTATGACTGAATTGTTACACTAATAAGATACAAAAAGAGTAACAATAGAGGTAAGTAATACCAAAAGAGAGGAATCATGTAGCTCCTAACGGGTCATACAAAGTCAATAGAAGACAAAGTGGATAAACAATGTCCTTATCTCATCAAGGGTTCTTGCCCTTGGCATGATTGCCATTGTGATTATGATGATGGTTGTGTTTGTGATCATCATCTTTTTTATCAAGTTTGTAGTGATCCTTGTGTTTTTTCATTTTTCCATTTTCATTGCTAACTCTTGCAAGCACAATGTTGTTGCAAGTGATGAGAAGAAAGGCTACAAGGATGAAGGCAATGAATAGCAGGAGCTTGGCTTGCCTTTGTCCTTATCCATATGCACAATGAGCTTTTGACAAATATCTAGATAGGAAAAGAAAAAGATCTCCTACCTAATTCCCTACATAAAAATATATATATCTAAGGATTCTTAGAACTAGGGAAAAAGGGCATTCTTCCTATATAGCTTAGATGGGAAACTTTCACTATATAGAGATTTTTGTTATATCTGGCAAGTTACTAGATAGATATTTCACTATATAGAGATTCTTTCCTATATGCAAAAAAAATCACTAGATAGGTAATATTGTGATACATCGAGAATGATTTACTATATATATATATATGGGAAAAAACTTACTAAATAGGTAACCTTAGGGCACATTAGAGTAAATACTATACTAAACTTAAAAAAATAACCTTAAAAAATATATATGTTATGATTATATAAAAGTGCAACAATATCAATGGAGGTTCATATCAACTGTTCATGGAAGCTACTTGATCACACACAACTAAAGAAGAATTAAATGATGATGAGGATGATGATGCTGTGCACCATCAAAACTATATTAAAAATTAAAAAATAATGAATTTGATTATAGTCTCCAAATAGCATAGATATGAAGAGCAATAAAGAAGTGAGCATTAGTGAATGTGAGCAATGCGTGTTCTAGATTTTTGGCTATGGCTATTTTAGAAGTGATACCAACCCAATCAGTCACTAAGGGCCAATAATCTACATCTAAATAAACATGCATTTTGACTATGGCTACCACATGTGATTACAAAAACCTTGGTCACTAACATTGGCATTTCTCTTTTCTTTAAGGAATAACATACCATAATTGAAAATGTCATACAAACCTGAGTCAACTAAACTAGACATACTGCTCTCTTGCCATGGGTTTGATACTTTATTGGCTTACATAGTTTTCCATAAGGATCTTTCTTGCCACCCTTCTCAGCTTTAATTTTGCTCCTTGCGGTGGCAATTGGGTGGTTGGCCATATCCAGGGCGCCCGTGCTCTTGTCTCTGGAGTGACTCCTTAGCGCGCATCATAAGGTGAGACCTCTTGTTATGAAGCACATCTCTCATCTTTGACGGTCCCCAATCATCTGAGAATCATGAATTATCGAGATTAGGGTACCTTCTATGTATTGCCTGCAGCACCTCTTGCCACAAACCATTTTTTTTGTGCTTGAAGGGAATCATGCAATCTTTGTATGTGGCATACACGACACTCCTCAAGTAGACTATCACTTCCCTCCCCTCAGAGTCATGCAAGATACCACCAACATCAGTGATAGAGTAGTACATTTGTGGAGGCTCACCTCTCTCATTTCCTAGTGAGGGTGATCGAGAGCCACCTCCTAGGCAACCCCCACAAAGCCCTCGAGCTCCTCGTCCTCCCGCATGACTCTCCCTCCTCCCTCAATGCGCATGTGCTTCGGCAGATCCATGTACTTCAGCTGATCCCTCTGCATCAACTGATCTGTGTGTATGCATAGTGCATGGAGTACCTGTTAGTAGAGGTGTACCAAGGTTTGGTGTGCCAAGGTTTGGTGTTTGTGCGTGTTTGTATGGCAGTGCTAGGCAAAGATGTGATAGGTGTCCCAGACATAACACCGAAAACCTCCTCTACAGTGGGAGGGTGACCAAGATAATTGGTCATCTCCCCTATGAATTGCTCCTTGTTTGGAAAACCTCCAAAAAAGCTACTAACACCTCTAGAAAACGTTGCTAACGTATTGTTCATGAGTTCCAACTCAAGATCATTGCTGGAAGATCCAGGATTCCACATCTACACAAGAAAAATCATATTACCCTGTGTAGATAAAATCTATTACATGTTGCATCTATATCTGTGTCTTTGTGTGCATCTGTCAGCGCGTCTATTTTCACGTCTATACCTGTGTCTACACTGTCATCTAGACGCGTTGATAGACGCACACAGTTTGATCATATTTTTCAAATATTTATAAAAAACGCGCAAAAAAACCTCCATAGATGACAGTCTATAGCATGTAAAGAGAGAGAGAGAGAGAAACAAATAGAGAAAGCAAACAAGATTGAGAGAGAGAAGAAGAACTCACCTTCTTTGCTTGTTCCAACAGGTGGGGCTAGGTTGCAAGCTCCTTGTCCTCCTTCTCCCTTCCCTTGGTAAGTTGCTTGAATCTTCTTCTCTTCCTTGCTGTTTGGCTCTTGTTCTTTACTCTTTGGCTCTTCCTTCCTCCTGTCCTCTTTTTACTCTTATTTCCTTCCTCCATTATCTTCATGAAGTGATAGATAGACATGATTAGTGATGTCGAGCTCGAACTGCAGAAAACACACAAAAAACACAAGAAAGCACTGGTTTGAAAAGAAAACCACAACTTTTTTTAATTTTTTTTAATATTTGTGTGGCACGTCTGTGAGCGCGTGTATATGCGCAGATAAGACATATTACACGCACTGATAGACAAACCCCCACTGATTAGATACTAGCTTTTGGTTGTTTTTGGATCAACATGACATGACTTTCCTAGTCTTTCAATATCAAAATGTTTGCCTCCATGTTGTAAGTATCAATGCATGCATTTAGGGAATATGACATATATACCAAATGAAATCACATTTGTCCTTATGATCTAGGTGTAATTATGTTGTCATCTTCTACTAGTATGGGACATGCAGAGTCAAAAAACAGTACATTCTCCAGTGAGGATAAGACATTGCGTCTTCACAATCGAGACGCTTGGCTAGGATGAAAAATCAAATGTATGTGTGATCGTTGTCGAGGATGTTTTTTTCGAGCACGTCGAATCACAATGTCACACCTCACCATGTACAAAGAGTGGGACCAAGAAAAATACCCAGTAATTTTTATTGCTTTATTTGCACAAATATTATTGGTCTGTGTTGCGTCGTCACCATTAAACAAAACCTCATTTTTTTAATTGAGTAGGATGCGGTACCACATCCTCAAATGGTCCCTCTAGGGCATCGAGAAGCTGCGAAGTGTTGACGCGAGGAGGCAGAGTCCTCAAGAAGAGTAGAGATTGATGATGATGATAGCAGCCCTCTTCAAATGCCCCATCAAGTTTTGGAGGAAGAGATTTTGGACAACATGGTGCACGATTTATTTTCCCATGATGTTTAGGGGAAGGGCGCCACTAGAGAGACAGATGACTCGCTACACATAGCGTCGAAAACTCCATTGTACGAAGGTTGCACCTACTTCGTTCTACATGCATCTCTCGAGATACTGCATCTCTTGGAGGTCCCGATTATGTTAAAATCCATGCATGTGTCAATGATTGCATCTTGTTTCGTGGGGAACATGTATCTGCACGACAGTATTGTATTTGTGGTGAACCAAGATACAACCAGGAGATGAAATCAATGGATGTGCCTCGTAAGGTTTTGCAACATTTTCCTATTATTCCACGTATTCAACTTATGTTTAGGTGTGAATCTATTGCGAGACTCATGTCACGGCATGCTAGTCACCATTCAAGTGATGAAAAGTGGAGAATTCCTTCAGACACACCAGCTTGGTAACACATAGACAATTTGTGGCCTACTTTCAAAGAAGAGCCCGGAAATTTGAGATTTGGTCTAGGATTAGATGGAATAAATCCATTTGGTATCAAAAGCACCTCATATAGTGTATGGCGAGTGGTATTAGTGAACTATAATATCCCTCCGTCCATGGCAATAAAAAAAGGACATATAATGTTGTCCCTTTTGATTCTTGAAAAACACAAAGTAAAAAACATGGACATTTACTTAGAGCCTTTGATGGAGGAGCTAGAAATGCTATGGAGAGGTATTGAGGTGCAAGATGTGAGTGCATCATTGTCCTCTAGAGATTTCACTTTAAAGGGTATGTTGTGGTGGACCATGCATGACTTTCTAGGCTATGAAGAGTGTTCCGATAGTTGCATACTCTATTTTATTCATTCTTACCCTTAATAAAATATATGTCATCATTAACCCACTTGTTTTTACAGGTTTAACTACATCAGGATATCATGCATGTCCAATTTGCAGTCCCTCTCTAGTTTCTTCTAGACCGACACGCTTGAAGAAGATTATCTATGACAATCATCATCGCTTTCTTCCTATTGACCACCCCAAATATGCGCCTCCCCTACTAATGGAAAGAACTCCACAATCTCTGACCATTCGAGATTGGAAGGACACTTGGACATACGTCAATGGTCATCCTCCACTCGGCATGAGTTAACTAGCTTACTTCTTTTGTTTGTCTTTAAAATACACTCCATTATGAGAACAAGAAATAATATATTGTTTGTGCCTTAGATTCTCTATATTTTGTTGTCTCCCATATTGGACTGAACTCAAGATCAATCACCTGTTGGACCCCATGCATATATTCAAGAATGTTGCCTCTACATTATGGGATCACTTAATCGGGGCTCGTGATTCTGTCAATGTAAGGGAGGATTTACGTAGCATTGGATATATGAGACGATCTTGGCCACGCAATGAACCCAGAGGAAATATCGAGTTACCGCGTGCACCTTGGATGTTGTCGAAGACCGAAGAAAAGATGGTGAAGCAGCAGATATGTAGCTTTCGAACTCCCACAGGATATATGAGATGCCTCAAGGGAGCCTTCATAACGAAAAAGAAAAAAGAGGTGTGGAGTAACTATTCGGTTTAAAGTCTCACGATTGGCACAAAATGATTCAGGTAAGGATTTTCATAGCCATAAATATATTAATTAGTGAAAGAACTATGTAGACTAATTAACAATGTATGAATATTTACATACAGTTCATCCTTCCTACTAGCATATCCCATTGTGTTTCGAAAAATGTGTGTAATATCATTTACAAGATGAGTGAGCTTACGAGGTATGTATACTTTATACTTATTATTTAGTTTACATATTACGTACATCACATAGTAAACCCGCTTGAATTTATGGACAAAACTAATCATCGTTCTCAATTGCATGTTGGTAGATCTGTGAATTTGAAGGAAATCGATCCAAATACGTTGCAAGAGGCTCGAGTATTGTCCATTGAGGTGGTTTGTTTGGTGGAGGAAACTTTTTCTCGCTCCATTTTGACTACTTAAGTACACTTACTCGTACATTTGATTGATGAGATTGCAATTTGTGAGGTAGTTCATGCAAGGTGGATGTTTTTTCTAGAGTGCTTTATGAAAATCCTAAAAGATTTTGTAAAGAAAAATGCACGGCTCGAGGGGAGCATGGCTGAGGGTTGGTTAGTGCAATCATCCCTTGTACAAATCTCTGAATATCTTACTAAAGTGGACTCCTCTTTACGACTATGGAAAGATGATGAAGATTTAAGGATGGCCTCTATAATACCTCAAGAAAAAGGAAGGAGCAAAGTGCTAATGAAAGAGGAACTTCATAAGTTAAATGTATTTTGTGTGATTAACAGTGAAGTAATGAGCAAATCGGTGACACTATATAAAGAAGCAAGGGCAAGAAGAGTAAGCGAAAGGCAAGCATTTCGTGTTAGACATGGATGTAATGTCCTATATCCAGAACATCTAAGTGCTTCCACGTCATATTGATATAGATTGGCTACATGAAGAAATGGAGAATATGGAAAAAGAGGAGGCGATGGATATATCGCAAGAGGAGTGGGAATACGCACGAGGTTGCTTATCAAAGGTGAGACATACTTATAATTAAATTATCTTTAGTTATATATGATACAATAATTTCACATGTTTCATCTTTAACTAAATCATTAATTTGATCTCAACAATGTACTACTACTGCACATTGTTCAATGTTATTTGGTGTGAAGGCACACATTTTCGAACTCAACGTATAGATGATAAGAGAAATACCCAGGATTCTAGTATCCTTGCAAACTTCCAAGATACCAATGGCACCATGGAAGATTATTGTTGCTTGATCCAAGATACTTTGAAGCTTGACTTTAGGCGATTTTTTATATATGTGCTAGATGTGAAGTGGTTTAAAGAAGTACTAACAACGGGTGAGCATTGCATAATTAGACGTCATCCAAGTGGTTTTGTAGTGATTGACTCTACAAAATCTCACCAAGGCAAGAATGACACATTCGTACTACCTCAACAATGCGAGTAGGTATATTAGAAGCTATTTATTTATATATATATTACTTCTTGATACATTCTCAAAATACAATAAATATATAAGTTGCTTACTTTTTGTTTTTTAAATGCAGGTTGTGTATCACACAATGGTAAACAATAACCGATGGTGGCACGTCATCCCCATATCTAATCGTTCAAAACCAATATATGGCAATGCTACCAACATAGAGATAGTTGATGACAATTTAACAATCAATGATGATACAATCAATGATGATGCACATGATGATACCATGATCGATGATATACATGATGTAGTGCAAGATGATCCCCACGAGGATGCTCAAGGAAGCACAGAAGAGGATAACAATATGGTTGCAGATGATGATGAAGAAATTGAGTATAGTAATACATCTGACAGTGGGATAGACTTATTTGTTTCATTGCCTATTGGTAACATAGACATAGAGGTAGATAGTTTAGCAAGGGCCGATCTCATTGAAAATGAGATTGATCATTCATTGTAGCATATATAATTAGCTTTGAATGATTGGATGTATATTTGTAATACTCAAAAAGAAGTAAAGTTGGTAATGTATTCAAAAAAATACTAGCTATTAAGATGTTTGGTCATATTTAGGGACTTTATGAGAAATGAAAAATATGTGTGTTTATTTTCGCATCTATAGGCGCGTTTATAAACGTGGGTATATAGACGCATTCTGTATACTTGCATGAATAGATGCGCTGACACACGCGCTTATAAACGCGCCTGCTATTTTGGGTGTACAGTGTGCATCTATAGGGCCTTTCTCTTCTAGTGCTAGTACCCTTGAGGTACTTAAGAATATGTTTTGCAGCACGCCAATGAATAGTGGAAGGGGAAGAAAGATACTGTCCCAAAAAGTTAGCTGCAAATAAAATATCTGATCTTTGTTTAAACCAATAAATTGAAGACAACCAACAAGATTAGCAAAAGGTTGATGAATGGATGATTCTTCATTGCGTGTTGTAGATGTACCCTTGGTAGAGCTCGAAAGAATGGGAGTGTTTGACAGATTGTGCATTTGTCAACCCAAACTTCTTAACAATATCATTAATAAACTTTGTCTGGTGAAGAAGAAGAATGCCTTGTTGTCGGTGTCATTGAACTTGAATACCCAAACAAGAATGTATCTCGCCAAGATCCACCATTTCAAATGCAGTCGATAAAAGCTTCTTCATAGCATCCAAGAAAGAAATATTATTTCACACAAGAATAGTATCATCAATATATAGAGCAAGAATAATAAAAAATTTGTCCTCCCTTTTGATGTAAAGATTTGGGTCACCAAAACATGCAACAAAACCTTTAGATGTAAGGAACTGATCAATCTTAATATACCAAGCACAAGAGGCTTGCTTCAATCCATATAATGCACCATGAAGATGGCATACAAGATGCTCCTTTTCTGCAATCATAAAACCTTCAAGTTGCTCCATATAGATTTCTTCTTCAAGATCTCCATTTAGAAAAGCCATTTTAATATCCATTTGGTGAATTTCTGAATCAAATAGTGTTGCAAAATCCAAAAGCATACAAACAGTTGTGGAGCACACAATGGGATAAATTTTTTCTTGATAATCTACTCCTGCAATCTGCGAGTAACCTTTTGCAACAAGTTGTGCTTTGAACTTATTAAACGAGCCATCAGCTTTGATCTTGGTTTTATGAACAAATTTACATTTAATAGGAACACGATCTGGGGGGAGTTCAGTAAGAATTCATGTACCTTTGGAGATTAAAGAATCGTACTCAGCTTGCATAGCTTCTTGCCATTGATCCCTTTGAGACAAATTGATAGCTTCCATATACGATATTGGATCCTCTTGGACATACATAGCATCATCAAAGACATCATATTCAATAGAATAGAATCCATGCTCTATCTCAATAGGAAGATCGACATATATCTTCAAATTTTCATCAATCTTCTTTGGAGGCGAAGGAGGTTTATGATCATCAGAATTAGTAGACTTACAAAGAAAGTAAGGAAATACACTAAGCAAAGACTGTGTATCATCTGAAACATCTGGCGACCATGTGCCACCCATAGTCTTCTCATCAAATATAGCATCACAACTAATGATAACCTTTTGAGTAGAAGGATCATAAAATTTGTAACCTTTGGAATGATCTGAATAACCAAGAAAAATAACCTTCAAACCTGGAGGATTCAACTTATGTCGAGTGTCCTTGGGCACATGAATATAAGCAATGCAGCCAAATGTGCAAAAGTGAGAGATTGAAGGTGTCTTTCCTGTCCAGATTGTTATAGGAATTTTACCAGCAGATGAAGTTGTTGGAAGATGATTTTGAATAAAAATAGCTGTTAGAAGTGCTTCAGTCCAAAACTTTCGAGACAAACCAGAGTGTATAAGCATGCAACATATAGCATTAAGAATAGTGCAATTTTTGCGCTCAGCAACACCATTTTGGTGAGGAAAATAAGGAACTGTAAACTCATGATGAATACCTTGATCCTTACAGAAGTCGTCAAATAGATTGGATACATATTCACCGCCATTGTCACTACAAAGAGTCTTTATAGAGAATCTAGTTTGAAGCTCAACACTTATCTTGTATTGTTTAAATATAGATAAATCCTCAGACTTATGTCGAAGAAGATAGACATGTGTGTATCATGAGAAATCATCAATGAAAGTTATAAAATATCAATTGAGACTTTGAGACAGGAAAACAACCGCAAATATCGGTATGAACCAAATCCAAGAGAGCACAGGAATGTGATGAAGTAGAAGTGTGGAAAGGCGAATGATGGTGTTTTCCAAGTGCACAGTACTCACATATTCCCATACGTGGATGAGATTTAAGATCCATACCTTGCACAAGACCATGACGATGAAGATCAAGAAATTTGGCAAAATCGGAGTGTGCAAAACATTGATGCCATAATTTACAATTTACATCTCCAAGGGTACTAACAACATTTGCAACCGTATCGTTCAATGATAGCTCAAATAGATTCCCATGTCGAGAGCCACTACTATAGTATGTCCATCTTTCTCTATACGACATTGATTATGATCAACGCCAACAAACAAACCAAGATCAACTAGACGAGCAACAGAAAGAAGATTTCTTTGCAAATCTGGAATATGAAGAACTCCTCTTAATATTCTAGTGGATGAAACAGTCCCCAGATATAAATCACCCACTCCTTTGACTTGACAAGTCGTATCATCTGCAAGGTAAACAAAATTCTTGACAGGAAGAGAATGATAATTGTGAAGCCACTGGGATTGGTATGTCATGTTTCTAGTGGCACCTGAATCAACGATGAATAGAGAATCATCATGAACATGAAGTACCTTTTCTAGAGAGATGTCATGATGGACGAAATTGAGCTCCTGATGAGTATGATCATCATCACTTATAGTTTGTTGAACAATATAAGCTCGAGAACGTTCTTCATCATATCTGCGTTTATAACAATGACGAGATGGATGATCTATATATGCACAATAATCACAAGAAGGAAAACTTTTGGACGAGCAAGGTTGCTTTGTAGTAACTCCATGCTTCTCATCATATTGACGTGCCCAGTAATCAGAAGCCACATGGGATTTCTTATCACAATAAGAACAATGTTTGTTAGGATAAGCAAGATGAGAAGATTTACCACCTTGATTAGGGCGTCCACCCTGCTGAAAACGTGAAGCGAGACGCTTGTGAGCAACAAAAGTAGCATCAAAATCCCTTTGTTTGTGAGTGACCAAAACAACATCAGATTTTTTCAAATGATGCTCATGACGTTGAGAATATTCAACAAGAGATATACATGCTTTGTCAAAGTGGATATTATCCTTGTTAGACAAAATAGTGATGATATTGTCATATAAAGGATCTTTGATGGTATGAAGAAGCTGAGTAACAATCTGATTTTTAGCAACAGGAGCACCGGTAGCACCAAGCTGATTGATAATGTCTTTAAAAGCCTCGATATGAGAGTACATAGAAGTACCAACCTTATATTGAAGATTCTTCAAACGAGTTTGGAGATATAAAATTTCGATGACCGATTTCTTCTCAAACGTTGAGTAAGATACTTCCAAACAGCATGAGAGGTTTCGAGATGAAAGACATCCAACATAAGTGAGTCAGGAAGTGCAGACAATATATAACGACGAGCCGCTTTGTCACGACGAATCCAATCAGTATGATCAATTTTCCATTATTCAAATAACAGGCCATCAGTAATCAGAGAATTTTCATTCATCACATCAATAGGTTGAACTGGGCAAGACAGGTCGCCCAAACAATATCAAATAATTTGTCACCTTCAAGAATTAGCATCATCTTTGCTTTCCACCCAAGAAAGCCTTGTCCTTGGAAGAAGGGAATAGAACGTTGGCCAGACTGATATTGGTTAACAATTACGCAATTGGCCATGCTTGTATCTTGAGAGAAAACAAATAAGATGGGATCGCAGAATCTGCAAACCATGAACAAGACGAGCGTAGTTGAGACGCGTGACAATCAAAATAGGGAGATGCACGTAAGAACGACGAAAAGTATTGAGTGACTAAAAAGAAAGCCCAAAATAGAGAGACGTAATGTGCAAGACGAGATGAGGTGTGTAAAAAAAAAAGTGCAATTTCGGTCGAATAAAGAACGTGAATGAGAGTAAAACATCGCTAAAAATAGCAAGATGTTTGCTTGTCGTAATCAACGTCATTAACAAAGACAATCGATTTACGAACTGTAATTGGGGATTAACGAACTGTAATTAGAATTATAGTTTTAAATAAAGAATCGTAGATTCGAGCAGAATTGTTGTCTTGAATCCAGAACTGTCATAACTTTTGATCTAGAACTCCGATTGACAAGCGGTTTTGACAGGATTCGAGAGCACCCAGACCTGGCTTTGTTTTTAAAGACAAAATTAACTAATACTTCTAATTTGAACAAGTTCATGTATCAAATCATCACTTGTGCAAAGAATTCAATCAAGTATAAACAATGAAACAACTTATCTTCCTTGTTGATGCTACGCATCCATAGCTCTGATACCATGTTGAGAGAGAGAGAGAGTACGAGAGAGATACACAAGACATGCTCCCAAAAGAATGAATCATATTGATGTAGAGTTAGTATATATAGGTGACACCCAAGTCAAGTGAGAGATTATATATATAGTTGTAACAAAAAGTGCTATGTGTGGATCAATATAATGTATTTAAGGGTTGTAATGGTTTATGACAATGATTGTGATACACTTCAAAGCTACCATGGTCATTGAAAAGATCATATTAAAAGTTCCAAAGTTTGCATTGCCATGTTGATGAAAATCAAGTGAATGAAAAAGTGATGGAAGATCATTAATGATAATATTCAAGTTATACACATTTGGATTGCACTGTCTATTCATATGTTGAATACATATATTGAGTGAGTATTTATCATGAAGACTAAGTTAGTTTCACATCCCTTAGTTGAGAGAGAAGTGCCATATGCCTTTATAGAACAGAAAGGTATACTTTTTCATGACTAGAGACAATTTGTAGCAACACAAAATTATGGATGTCAAGCAATAACAGTCCCACTTTTTGTAATGTAAATTTTTGGCACCTCTAGATCGAGTAGATCATAGAAAAGGTAGCAAGAAAAAAACATATTATTACAGGAGATTAATTGTGTAGTATGGTGTAGAAAGCAAGGAAAAAGGTAGGAGAAGAAACCTATATATTGTTGTCAGACTAATACGTGAAGAATAATAGTGCTAATATTGATGATTTGAATAGGGATTTTATATAGTCTAGCATTATTGCTAGAGACTTCTCACTATTATATATTTGAAGTTCCCTCTTAGTTATCTTAAATCAAGTTTTATTGGACTAATTTGAAAATTCTTGCTCCATGTAATATTCCCATCCCCCCCCCCCCCCCCCCGTGCCTCCCCCCATAAGAACCCCCCCTTTTGCATGGCGGGGAGAGAGAGAAAGTGTGTGAGTAAAGGGGGAGAAGGGGGCATGCAATCCCCCCCAGATGGAGGGTGGCACTGTCTCCCTCCCTTACCACCTCCCCCCACTTTATAAGAGCCCTCCCCCCTCATCATCTGGGATAGCCCCCCCTCCGCCTGGACAACGCCTTCCCCCCCCCCCCTCGCCATTGGCAGCAGACAACCCCCCCTCCTCCTCGACGTCAGTCCGTAGCCCCTTCCCCCCTGGTCATCATCACGTCCCCCCCTCGTGGTCATCAACCCCCCCCCCCCCCTCTGATCAGCACTAAGGGAGAGGGGGAGAGAGAGAGGGAGAGAAGAGAGAGAAGGGAGAGAGAGAAGGAAAGGAAGAAAAGAAGAAGAGGAAGGGAGAGGGAGAGGAGAAGAAGAGAAGAAGAAGAAGAGGGAGAGAGAGAGAAGGAGAAGAAGAGAAGAAGAAGATGATGATGATGATTGAGAGGGAGAGAGAGAGATGTGATTAGTCAAAGGCCCTGCTTCATTTTGGAGAGAGAGAGAGAGAGAGGGAGGTTGAGAAAGGGTGAAGCTAAAGAAGAAGATCTTTATGGTGTTGAAGGGTTTTCAAAAGCAAAGTCGCAACCACAAATGTTCTTGAGAAATTCCGAGATAGAAGATTAATCAAGCAAGATCAGGCTATGCAGGACAACCTGTCCATTCTCTAGGCTCTCACATCTAGCATACATGTCAACAAGAGCACCTCCAACGAAATGATCCAACTTCAAACTACTTTCAAGAATATGATTATAGATAGTTTTGCAAATACCTTGAATCATGAAATGATGGTGAGGTTAGCTACTGCTGTTAGAGGCTTGTATGTGGCTTTGGGAAAGGCTATGGCTGCTCCCTCACAGCGTCGGAATAATGCTGTCACAATGAGTCCAGTGGCAAAAGCTATTGCCTCTTCACATTCAATCATCTTTCTTAACAACTTGCAACATGATGGTTGTGTTGGGTCCTCATCATCATCATCCGAATCTTCAATGTCCTCCTCCTCTTCAATTGCTTTCTTCTTGCCCTTCTAGAGTACTTTCTCTTCCGCTGTCTACAATAATCTTCACTTGAGGAGCTCACTTCTGATGACGATATCTCATAATCTGAGCTGCTATTTGAATTGTCATCTGAATCAGAGCTTTCAGAGTCTGAATCAGAGTAGTATCTTCTTTTCTTCCTCTTGCTTCTCTCTTTCCAATGCTATTTGCGTCTCTTCCTCTTCGAATCGATGTAGCTAGCTTGCAAGTGAGCCACACATAATAAACACTATAGAACAGTTTACCGGGTGAATTTCATAGGTTTAAGATGAAACACCAAGAATCACAACCAGGGATCTGATTTTTCTTTTGCGTGGGGCTGCCTTTTCCCTGATACAATAGGGCCTCCATAAAAGCTGTCTCCGGGGACAGACAGAGAGAGTTGCCATAGCTATCATTGCTTTTTCTTCCAGCTCCCCTGATGTCTGTCCCCCCCACGCCTACAACACGCCTCCTTTTCCCCTAGAAAAGCGGCCTCCTCCCACAATAGCTATCCTGGGTAGACCAATTCGGCAGTAATTACAGTTTGAACAGAATAGATTTGAATCGAAACAACATATTCTCCTCAGCCGTAGAAAATATTAAGGTCTTAATAGTCCTGATGAAGATGAAGATGAAAATTCCAACAATTACACGAGTGTGTTTAGTTCGCAACTGACAGTAGTTGTTGTTGCTTAGGATAGCAACAAAGATGGCACAAGACACACTTTCCAAAACAGCTTAAGTATTATTTCTGCATTGACTTTCCACTTATTGGAATATGATGATGCTAAACATAACATCCATGTTAATGCCCTACTATTAGCAACTCCTCTAGGCAATGCTTGAGCAATAGCCCTCCTGGAGTTGCAGTCCGTAATGATCACAAGCTTGCAGTGCACTCCTCCATAGAATTTCCTGTAACCGTAATGTCCAATCCTTCCACTTCATCAAGTATAGACATAACTGCACCAACTACTCTTGTACGAAGGGTGGTATTATGGTAGGCTGTATAAAATCGATGATGTACCATTGCACCTGTAACTCCTGGATAATTCAAATCAAGCTCCTTAAAATACAGATCTTCCATCCAGTTTTGAATACTATTCTCTTGTGTTCCATGGAATGAAAGGTAGCAGAAGACCCCTCTCTCTACTATACTTCCCACGCAGAACAAAATGCAAACACAACGACTAAGTATGTACAAAGTAACAATTTCACACACACAAGTTTTTGGTGGATTCCACACCTCGGATGCGCAGCAGTATGACATCCACCCCCTTTGATCTTGTGCATCCTCCGGATGGGCCAACTACCCATGATCATTGTCGTCAAGATCTAGGAATAGATCAATCTCTTCATTGACTATTTTTGGTATATTAGCAAGCTTATCTGTCATATCATCTATCTCTTCTATTGGAGTTTCTTCTCGTTGCTTTTCTCTTGCAAATTCTTCCAATGCATAATCCTCATCATCTCTTTTCTTGAAAATCTTGATTCTTTTTCTTGTAATGGGCACTCTAAGCACTGTCCCATCTAATTCTGTCAGCTCATATGTTGCATTGTCAAAGACATGTCTGACTATGTATGGCCCAAACCATCTTTTCACCATCTTCCGAAGTACACTATGCTAATTTTCAAGGCTGCTATCAAAAACTAATACCCAGTCTCCCTCTTCCATTGCTCTAGGCCGCAAGCGATGCCTGCAGTCAAACTTGTCCTTATTTCTTAGTCTAGCACCATTCAACCTGTCAATAGCTAGCTGACTATTTTCTGGTCTTCTTTCCAATTGTCGGATCCAAAGAGCTAAAGCTCCTCTCTCATCAAATCCTCCTGCCAAGGTAAAACTGACCAAGTCAAAGCACAAATCTCATTTGGCATAACCGGTTTCTGACCATACATCAACTCTGCGGGTATATATCATGTGGTAACACTGTGAGTCATACGATCAGCCCACAAAGCAAATGGTAGAGGTCTCGGCCATTCTCCAATCCGTCCTTTGCATGCTTTGGCTAATGCTTTCACTATCAGGGGATGCCCTCTTTCACTCTTCCCATTTCCCTCTAGATTGTATATTGTGGTTAGATTCAACTTGATTCCGAGTTGAGAGAAAATTTCCCTAGCTTCATCACTTGTGCAACCATACCTGCAGAAAATTTATTCCAACACAGCCATACCTACAGAAATTTTATTCCAATAAGAACTTACACATTGTACTAGTGGTCTTCGTTCTCAAAGGTCTGCCCTCAACATGATTGGTAAGATCCTCTCTAGCCAATATAATATATCTCATCTGCCATAGACCCATCGGCATAGTAACCAAGTCAACTACCCACTTATAATGAATGCATAGCGGATAGGTCGGATGAAGCTCATCTCAATGACGCACTACGGAATACATCTGATAGTCTCTACAAGTCTCTACAAAGTGAGAAACATCTTTGTACATGCCTTTCCATCAATATTTTTCCTTGATTTTCTCATAAGTAGCCCACACTCTATGATCAGCCCAAGGACTCTCATGAAACTCTCTCATCACCTGTTAACTGGGTCTCTTTATCGCAGATAACCCGCAAGGGTAATCCTCCTCTTTTCTTTGGGTGCTTCCAAAGAAATCCGTCCTTGAGAAAATAACCATAGGCTTTTCTTATTATCTTCTTGAACTCTTCATCTGTCCATTCATCTCTTTTGCTTAGTGTACTAAGGTACTTGCCAATCTGCAACCAATCTCCAACATAGAGTTCTTCTATGAAAGCCACAATATCATAGACATGGCAAACACGATCAACCATAGCGGCTCAAATTTCTACATCATTCTCTTTTGCAAGTAGTGTCTCCTCATCATCATATCTGGCTCTAGACAGCATATCCGCCACTGGATTATCCTTCCCTGCTATGTGTTTAAATTCTGGATTTAATGACTTGATGTATGCAATCCATCTCAGCATAGCTATATTCGAAGTAGAGCAACTCGTAATCATACATATCAATGGCAAGGAAACTGTCTCTACCACAAGTGAGGCTCCAATAAAGTACTCCTTGTCACATTTGAGAGCCGTAACAGTTCCCAGTAATTTCCTCTTGATTTGCGGATATCTCCTTTGTCTCTCGTTTAGGACTTTCGCCCCAAACAGAATATCATACCTATTTCCATCTGCATTATCTTGACCCACAGCCCAACCTATGCCAATTGGACTAGTGTCAACTGTCAATACAATAGGCCTTCCGCAATTATAATCCGCTTTCCTGAGAGTAGGAGCAATCTACAATAACTTCTTCAATTTCCGCATGGCTCTAGTGTGGCTCTCATCCCAATAAAATTTCTGCCCCTTTCGAAGAAGCTCATATAAACAATCTGCTATGTGTGAAAAATGGGGTATCCAAATCATGTAAAACGCACAGGCTCCAATGAATCTCCATACCTCTGAAGTAGTAGAACAATACTTCGTAATCTTTCCTATAGCATCCACCTTCTCAAGTGAAGGTTTCCTGCCATAATACCCACACATATATCCAACAATGACAACCTTAGTTACTCCAAAAATAGATTTCTGTCCCGATAGTGTTAAATTCACTTCTTCTAACCTGGCCAAAATCTTTTCACAAGTTGCAATATGATCAACCACAAAGTATCTGCATCCCTGCTCATTTAGATTCTCATTCTTCTCTTCTTCTGCACACCCCTTAATGGGCACATCATCGAAGAAAGGAATGGTAAGTTGAGGTACGTACTCACAAAAGAACCTTATGCATGGCATTCATCATATGCGCAACAGAATTAGTGGCACCTTGAGGCAAGGTACACATCTTGACAAGCCCAATAGGAGTTCTCATAGTGGTCATGTCCCTGCTTTCCAAAGCCAGCTGAAACTGATCATATCCCGAATACAAATCACCTAAAGAATAGATGGCACGTCCAGCAAATGCTTCTGCAAACTCATCCACAACTGGACCTATACTAACATTCCTGATAGTAACTCTGTTTACTGGTTGCATGTCCTGTATAAATCGGAGAGTACAATTCTTCTTTGGAACCGTAAACCACCTATTTGAGTATGGTGCAGATGATGGCTCTAGGATTCCCATCATGATTTTCTCATTCAACAAGTCAATTAACTTTGGCAGGTGTGCCCTAGGCACTAGAATAGGTCGGAGGTTCCATGGAATATGAGGAATAGTAAAGATCACCATAGGGGCAACAACATCTGGATTCACACATCCAATCTCATGCGAGAAAAAAGCAAAACCTCTTCCATGTCACTCAAACATATCCTGAAAGCACTGCTTACTGAGGGTAGCAAGAAATCACCATTTCCAATTTTTAATTCAGCAAGAGTCTCTGCTGAAATTTTATGACCTATATGCTCTGGATTCTTCAAAATTGGCTGCTTGGCAACCCTCTCTATTTGTTGATCACTGTCAGGTGGAAGCGGTCCAACTACAAGCTTCACCTTTTTATCCATAGTCTTGTATTTTGTGTCACCCCTGGCCTCATTATAATCCTCTGCATTACTCAAATCTTGTTATAAATCAATAATTCTGCACTCTGGTTGGTTGAATATCCTTAGCTCTCTGCGCTATGGACTGCATAAGAACAACCCTAAACTCTGGATGCTGAAATATTTTAGTAGTAAACACTATTGGCTGAAAGTTTTCAACCCTCTGTATCTCTGTAGGCGGAAACTCTGTTTGCTAAATTTCTTCAGCACTCAACACTTTTTGCTGAGTCACTGAGCCTTTGACTCTATCTATGACACAAAATCTGAAATTTCATGAAACATATCCAAGGACTGCACTGATACATTACTGTGATAACTCTGCATATCAGTTTTGAGCATATTTTCCATCTCTGTTATCGTATCTGCACAAACCATACTATCATACATCCCATCTATATGCTCATCATCCTCTAAAATACCTGCATTTTAAAAATTTTCTCCTTCCTACATATGTACTGTCTGGCAGCTCTAGGAAACTTAGAAATCTTCTGATAACTCATCAAACTATTTGCTGAAATTCCAACAAAATTGAAGGAGAAAACACTACTGCCAAGAGGCGAGAACTCCAATATCCTCTGCTTTGTACCACTGTTGTCTCGTGGGATAGCGGTACCTAACGGAAACCCAAATCCCTCACAGTAGGTAGAGGTGCATCTCGAAGAGTATCCCTGTTTCTAGCATGATTTACACACAGAGTCATAAACTAGACTGCTCTCATACCATTTTTACTGTGAATCCGTGCATAAGTAGATCCATTATCCATTACTTTCGTCTCCATGTGCATCTCTGTGATGAATGGCTATCTTAGGATTATGGCGTAAGAGCATGAATCCTGCACAAAGAAATGAAAATCCTCCTCAACATCTCCAATAGAAATCCTGACACTGGGACAGGCAGTATACAAATCACCTGAGTATTTTTGGTGGCTCTCATATGCCACCCATGCTCTGCATTCATAGGCCATCTATTACTTTCATAAACTCCACGAACTATGAGATTAATCTTTGAACCATGATCCACCAAAGAAACATAAGGCATCTATTTCTCTCCAATTTTTACCATTGTTTCTGTAGTTGCCCTAGCTCAATGACTCCGCGAAAAGTGACTTCATGGTTTCTCTCCAATTTTGCATGCATTGACAAGTATAAGCATGGTTTCTTATGTTTTTTTCTTTATTAAAAGTGATAAAAACTCACTCGAACAAAGAAATGGGCCTGACATGAGGCTAAACTTCATGCTTCAGCTTCATCATACATCCACAAATATCAATCTTATTTTTTCTCATTTTTATGATGTGAAAAACCTAAAATTTTCAAATTCTCTTTAAATTTTTCTATTTATTTACAAAAAAATGAAAATAATTGCTAATATCTAGATGTAGACTAATTACTCTCAGAAAAAAAGTTTCATTCCATGGGAACGATAGACGCATACCAAAAATCACATATTTTCTCGAAAATCGCCTAGTCTCGAGTTTTGTATGTTTTACATACAATTATTATATGACTAATTTTTCATGATTCTTTCAACATGACTGATCAAACATAGGATAAAAAATCAAATGTAAGAATTACTAATCATTTCAAACAAGAATTCATAATAAAATGTTAAGATCTACCTTTTTCTCATGAAATTGCTCATTGTGATGCATATTCTTTTATGTTGGAGGCCCGTTGGCGCTCCTCCATGGCCAGTAATGATTCATTTAACTTTGATTTATGTCTCTTTCCACTGTTATTTCATCGTTTGATAAAAAATGTCCATCTTAGCTCATCCTTTCTCTTTTACATTGATCCATAAGAATGGTCCACAAGAGGAGAGAGGAAAGAGGAGAGAGAAATACTAAAATGAGATCTGGCTATTTCATGCATCATTTTCAACCGTCTCTGCAGTGATGAAGGGAAAGAAATGGATGGATATTACAACCAAGAGGATTTCCTCATTGATTGGAGGTTCAAAAAATCATTTTTTAAACCATGGAAGGGGTCCCGAAAGAAATGATGCCTCTTTCCTTCCCCCATGGCTACATTTTGTAGAATGATGTCTTTTGATCTACACTAGCCAAGCTTAAGATTTAACTTTTTAAGAAAACTAGATCCTTTTTTGCATGTTCACATTAGGAGCCAAGTGGTTTTTTCAATTTCGGAGGGGCAAATGCACTTGGAATTGAGATCGCTCTAGATGACTAGCTTTGTGGTATCAAAATCTATAAATTTAGCCGCCCTGATGCACTTTCCGACTCTTAGATCATGTATATGCTTCCTAATGTGAAACCTTGTGGGGATATGGGGGGAAAATGGACTCTAATCAATGAACTAAGCCTTGGGTTGGCTTCCTTGCATTGAACTCCATCTAGAAAAACTCTAGCTCATTGATTTGCAAGTGTTTCATTTTGTATGAGACTTTGGTCTTTTATGAACTCCCTAGGCTCTTTTCTGCTTTAAAAATAGCATTTATAATCCATTCTCTCTCTCAAAGGAGGTCAATATAGAATAGAAACATCATCAAAATGCGGTCCATAATGACTTCTTATTGTCCAATAGACCCCAAACCTTGTAGATACAATCCAATATTGATGCTAAATCACTATAATAAAGCTTTATGACCAAGCACTCATGCATCCTTGATGATATATTGAGCTTCAAAAAGTCTTGAATCTGGCTTTAAACCTTCAATTTGGTTCCTTCAAATTTAAAGTATGGCTATGGAAAGGTGATCATGGAATCAAAAGAAGAAAAATCCCTCTAGTTTGAAAGAGCTTTGGTTAAGAATCCATGGTTGTCCTAGTTGTTATAGTATAAGAAGCTCAATGTTTCTTCAATGGAAGATAATGAGTCTTCATTGTGACCAATGGAAACTTGTCATGGCTTAGAATAGTATCAATATCATTTGCCTCATCAATCTTGCAAGTAATTAGGAGTTATGAATGCCACTTGTTGTTGTCCAAGATAGACCATGTAAGAAGGTTCACCAAACTTGCTTTCTTAAGTAAAGGAGAGGTAAAGAAGAGAGGCACTATCACTCCTTAATGCTTAGTGATTAGTGGTGCTCCTCAAGGAAACAAAAACATGACTATAGTTGTCTAAACAGATTACACATTCAACATGAAGTTCTAGTGTAGACAACACAAATTTGTCTTGAAGGGCTCTAAGAGATTGCAACTACAGAGGCAACAAAGAGGGGTTCTATTGACTCCTTGAGTGATAAAGATTCAAGCTACAAGGTGTTAATGGAGTAAACTAATCATAACCAAGGAAGATGAAGAAAGGCTTCCTTCAAAAAGTACTAGAGACTTTTAGTCTTCTCCAAGTCCAATGAAGGCTCTCTTTTCGAACTCCTTGTCAAAGTGACTCAAAATTTGAATGGTGTTTATAGCCTATTAGTTTGTTATATACACAAACCGTATATTATACAATATAATGTGGTTTCTAAATGAAGAGAAAATTCGTACTAAAGACGAAAGAATAATTTATAGCCCCCAAAACCAAAGTCATAGATTTAGTTGTTAGTTAATTTTTTAAAAAAAACTCGTAAATGGTTTCTAAGATATCATCCTAGAGACAAAATAATAATTTATAGTCCCCAAAACAGAAGTCATAGATTTAGTTGTTGGTTATTTTTTTTAAAAACTTGGTAAATGGTTTCTAAGATATCATCTAAGGGAAAACCGTCTTAACATGAAGCTCTTGCAACATTATCATAGTGAGAATATGATGCTAATATTTGATTTATACATACAAGTGACAATGAGATCCAATTACTTAACTAGTTAGCTATTATAAAGAATAATAATTCTCCTCATATTAGAGTCATGTTGTAAAATTATTCTAAATTAATTTTCTTCTATGTAACTATATGAAAACATATGCAAGTTATACAAAAGATTCACATCATGTTAATTGCTCTTATGACAGATGATCTCAACGCCAGTAGCACCCCAACCTAACTATGATCAGAAAATCATAAATTGCTAAAGTTCTTATTGCTTAAAATAATTAATGTTTCAAGCCTAACGTGGGTTTGTATTGTGGTTGTTCTAGTCTACTAAACATGACTTTATGGTAAACTTGATGTGGTGCATTAAGTTTCCATGTAGTTTTTACATATTTTGACTTTAGGACATCAACTTTCATAGTTAATATTATCTTTATCATACCAATGTGACCTTCTACATCAGATTTACTTGAAAGTTATGGATCGTGTTTTGGTAACTTGATATGCTGCATCTTAAGATGCATAAAAATATTAATAGATTTCTTACAAATTTGATCTAGTCCATCAAGTTTCCTTATAAAGGAAACAAATTTTAATGGCAACTTGTGCATTGCATCAAGCTAGCTAGAATTTTATGTTTTTTGTACTAATTTGATGTAGTGCATTAAGTTGCCTTGTAAATATACAAGTTTTTGCATCAGCTTGATATCCTTCAACAAGCTACATAGATTAATGTGTTCTTTTCATACTAACTTCATGCAATGCATCAAGTTGCCTTACGTATTACACAAGTTTTAGCATCCACTTCATGCAATGCATTGAGCTAGCAAGAGTATTATATGTTCTCTATACTAATTTGATGTAGAGCATGCAGTTTCTTGTAAATCATAAAATATTGGCTCCAATGTGATGGAGTATATCAAGCTACATAGACTATTGTTTTTTTTGTAGTGACTTGATGAAATGAATCAAGTTGCCTCATAAATCATAGAACTTTTGACATCAACTTGATGCATTTAAAGTGCTTCCAATACATTATCATAGTATTTGGTTGTAGGATATCAAGTTACCATGTATGTTGTCCATACTTCTATATAAAAGAAGTTGATCCTACACAAATAGTCATGTGCATTATGTAACGATTTTTTGCACCAATTAAAAGTAGTCCATCAATGTGTAAATAAAGTTGGTTAATCTTGCAACTGAAGTTGGTGTATTACATCAATTGACATTCTAATAAGTAAACCTTTCATATCAATTTGATACATTGAATTAAGAGGTTATATATTTCAAGGAAGTAATAAACCAATTCATTTTCTTATGCTACATAACGATAATCAACATGGTACAGTGCCGAATGCATTTTTGAATGACCATTGTTGGGTAATTTACGTGGGATTATCATTTTCTTTACTTGTTAGAGTGTTCAGTAATAAAAATGAAATACATTTAATAGATTATTGTATCCTGATATTTTCTCTTGTGCATGTACATACCACTCTAAGATAAACCACAGACTTCACTTTGGATTTAAGAAGTTCTTCAATATGATCATAGTGGTTCATTAATAGACCACACAAAAGGTACAATTAGAAGCCCTCATCATGGAATCTAATGCAAGACATATGTTTATCTAGCTTGCCATAACAAGGAAGTGGAAGCATGTTGATGGAATCAAGACTATGGTCAACAAAACATAATAGGTCTATAAAGGCCTTTTGGTTTTGGAAAATTCGACATATTCTTAGGTCCAAATGGTTGTATTTTAGATATTTTGGAGACATAGATCAATCTATCATCATGCATGCATCTAGGAATGGAATGTAGTTTATAAGGTGTACCTTTAAAGGCATTCTAAAATAACTATACAAGAAGGTATTGCCAAGATAATAAAGAAAATATTATTTTTTAAAATAATCCTGATTTTTAAAATTTATTTATGAATATGATGTTTTCCTAGTATGTCAATTGAAATATAGAGATAAACACTTATTTTTAAAAATGGCATCACAAAAGAGAGTAATTCTCCTACAATGTTTAGAGAATAATCATGATGAGCATAGCAACAATATTACTGGTAGCATCAATAGATTTGTAGGATTAGATATTGATATAGACATTGAAGTAGATATTTGGAAAGCGTGGATCTCATTGAGAATGATTTTGATTACTAAATACTTATCACTTGACTAAAAATATTCTAAAATATTATGATCCTTACATCTGCTATATCTTCTATATCAATTTAGTTTGTACTCCACATGGATGAGCTGATTCTAATTGTGATTGACATGACGTTAGTTTGTCAGGTTATGTATCAATCTATTTCCGAATTACAACTCTCAACATTGATGGCCATCAAAAGATTGAATTTTCTTGAGGCCACCACATTTCTAACATATTTAGAGAATGTGTATTATAGAGCACCCACAGTGAAGATCAACATTATTGAGGCCATGACCTCTCATATATATATATATATATACATATATATAGCAACATTAATAGTAGATTTTTTATCAAATAGTTGGATTAAAGAGGACCCATGGACCACATTCGTCACATAACTAGAGATGTCTTAGTAAAGATCAAACGTTCTTGGGGCCATTGATAGATATCTTATAGTAAAGATGAACATTCCTAAAACCACCACCTTCCTCCTTACATAATTAATTCTTAAGTTCTCACATAAATTGAAGCTATTTATGTTTTTTGCACACACATTAATACAGTAATTGCCTCAAACAAGGAGGCTACAAAATGTATTTCAACATTGATGGCTACTAGTAATATCATTTCAGCAAGGATCAAGGAAAAAAACGTGACAAGTTTCTAGCATATGAAAAGACTCAATAGTAAAAATGTATGGTGATGTTGATAGCTACTAGTAATATCATTTCACCAAGGCTCAAGGAAACCAAGGTGACAAATTTCTAACACATGAAAAGTCTCAATAGTAGAAAATGTTCATAAGGTAAAGAAATTCTTTGCTACAACTAAGACATTAGAAGAAAAGTTCACAAAGCAACATTCTTAGAATGAAATAAAAGGACAGAAAGAGAAAAGTTCCTTGCATCAATCCTGGAGGCGATTAACAACGAGAATTTGTGCGTATATATTGCTGGGCTTTGAATATTGGATCTACGTACCTTCACTAACCAAGCACACTCCCACGTGTTGTCCTGCCTACCATATGGTAACGTATATCGTGTAATATAGATAGATGCACGTCATCTATGTAATTATAGATAGATGCACGTCATCTATGTAAAAACTAAACTAACTCGAGGGATCCATCTCTTACGGGTAATTAAAGCCAGAATCGATTGGATTAAACTCGATTTGGGATTTTGGGGAGGATTAGCGTGATCGTAACGTAATCAAGAAAGACCCCGAATTATCTCACTTTCCAATCTTCCAGCGAAAGGCACATAAAATCAATAATAACATATATATAGGATGGGGTTTTCTTTTTAAAATTTTATTTTTTTAAAGAAAGAGAATACCCATATAAAGCTGAATAGCAACAATTCCAGTAAAGAAGGACCACCAACAGTTGAAGAAAATTCCGAGCAACGTAATTGAGGCAACGAAAGATGAGTACTCATGCGATGGCCCAAAAATTCTCGTTTGCTTATAAGGAAAAGACGATTGTGGTAACGTCTGGTATTATGTTTTATGTTGCTAGCAACGTTGAAAAGTTGCATGGAGCTATATACAACAAAACCAGCCGCAGCCGAATGTCTATGACGAGAGGCGCTGTTCAATACTACTAACTACATGTCTTCTATTCAGCCTCTGTATTACGTTTTATTTTAACGCGTGCTCACGACACCTGACCAGGTCATCTTGGCTTGGAACTACGACTTGTGGCTCCGATTACCCTGCATGGAATACAAACGTCGCAACGAATGAGTGTTGAGTAATTACAACGCTGAGAAAACGTAATAATAACTAAGCTAAGAACAGGCAGGGTTAAGGCAAATATTAGCTAAGAAGAGACAAGGTTAACCTAAACAGAAAGAATTCAGTAATAATGAAGCTGAGAAGAAAGACGAAAATATATGAATCAGTGAGCGCCGAATGGATGGGATAGTTTGAATAGAATAGGAAATTAGACAGATTCCCACCCTTTGATGGCATTAAGGCGTCGACTTTGCCTTGGCGGTATCATCAGAGTCACCGTCGTCGCCACAATAATCAGAGTTACCATCCCCGTTATCATTACCACAGTCACCACGACCCCAATCATGACCTTTCTTGTTGTTCTTGTCGTGACCATCAAAGCTGGCAACCACGTGCAGGTCTCTGCGACTGTCGGCGAGAAGAAAAGCTGCAAGAACGAGGGCAACGAACAGCAGGAGCAGGGCTCGCCTCCGTCCGTAACAAAGTCGATCCATGGATATCATACTGCTATTCGATGCAGAAATTAGGGCGGCAGTTGGGAAGTTGTGAATTGTGACCGTACGTAGGCGGCGGATATCAAATGCTTGTCCCTCTCCTCTCCGGTCTCTCTCTCTCTCTCTGTGTCTCGTTGGTGTTTCTGTCTGCGTCTCGGTCCGGCAATGATCAGCAACGTTTTATTTTATAGCAATGTTCAAAGCTGCCTCATCCAGGGTAACATCCGCAACACGGCATCTCCCCGTGTCACGCCCTCGGATGCTTCCATCGTCGCAGACGCGTCCGTCACCCCGTGTCCACGTAGCACCTACATAGTACAGACAAAGAGACCTTTTCACGGACGTCTAGCAGGTTTCTATTCAGAAACTCTGGTTGGCAACGTCAACTGCGCCGTCAACCTTCTCATCTTAGAACTTTCCTTGGACGTATACACTACGTAGCCTCAAGTTTCGGTGCACGATAGACCCATGAGTGAAAGGTCGCCTTAAATTTTATAGCCTAACCCTGAGCTCAAAGTTTGAACAAAGAGTTTATGACGTTTTGAACAGTTTCCTAGAGTATCAAGGTTCAAGTTTTGCTTTACTATTAATTATACCAATGTATGCATGTATACGAGTAAATTCTTAATTTTTCAGCTCAGCTATTATAGATCTTGAATAGTGTTGTTGTTGTTAACATATTCTATCTCAAATATCGGGTCAAGAGAGGGTCAATGACAACAAGTTCTTGTAGACTCCAATAAACTATGATGTGTCCCACCCCATGATCACATGGCATTTCTTCTTCATAGGTGGTCGTAGTAGCACACTTTCAGGAGTGGTTATGAATATAGAATGCAGGACTAAAGGAAGAAAGTAGCAATACTCATCATCACACACTCGAATCACATGCATGTACAATCAAGGTTTTGATGGGAGTATCAATACACTTTTGCCACTAGTACACTAAGCAAAGATATTTGCATGATGTGAGAGACACTTTTGCTCGACTCTCTTTATGTATCATTATAACAAGGTCTATAAGCCTACCTAAATTACAATAGAGACACACTTATGGATGTATTCAATGATTTAGCATTTAACATTTAGGAATGCTTTCTTTTTTGTTATACACAACCTTAACCAAAAGAAGAACAAATTGCAAGAAGCAGAAACAAGGTACACTAGAGAGAAAGAATAAAGATAACATGCACTTATAGTCAAGAGTTCCATTCTCTCTCAATGACAGGGTAGACAATGCACATGCTATGTGCATATATATACACATGCAACACTACGTGCGAAGGCATAGGCCATGCATAGGCTAGGCTATTTAGGATATGCACAAGCACATCATATGCATATACATAGGATAAGCATAGTGTATACAAAGATACATGCATATACATAGGTACATGTATAGGCTACGTTCTATCATAAGCATATCTCGCAAGCAACATATAAGATAGTATAGAAGCAACCTAACTCACTTGCTTATATGTGAGCACTTGCAATTGCTTCCCCCATTGATACTTTCTATGGTTGTCTACAAATGAATCATCGATTGGAAAGAAAAGAGAGAGATGGAGAGAGAGGGTAAAAGAGAAAGGGAAAGAGGAGATCTCTCCTCGCCTCCCTCTCTCTCTTACCCTAACTCTCCATCTCTATCTCCTTCTCTCTCTCCTTCCATCCCCCTCTCTCCCTCTCTTTCTCTCTTCCCATATCTTTCTCTTAATTCCTGCTCCTTTCTCCCTTTCTTTCTTTCCATCTCTCTCTTAATCTCCCTCCCTCTCTTTCAATCTCTTTGTCCTAGTCTCCCTCCTTTCTCCTCTGGGTGTCTCCCTCTTTATCTTTCTCCCTTTCTTTTTTTCATTGAGTATTTCACTATATATATATATATATATATATATATATATATATATATATATATATATATATATTCTCTCTATCATATGCATTCAAGGCCTATTTACAAATGTCCTTATCTATGAATTGTCCCTTAATAAAACATGACCCTTTTGTATTCAATCCATAAGTAACCCCTTTATATGGGACCCTTATGTATGTGAAAAATGTGTAAAAATTGTATTTTAAAAATCCCTTATGTTGAACCCACATGATACATCCATTTATGACTCACCTCCTCAGGTTATTTCCATCTCTCTATCTTACCCTCTCTCTCTCTCTCTCACTCCCTCTTGCTATCTCTCTCCCTCCCTCCCTCTTAATCTTTTTTCTCCCCTCTCCCTTCCTCTCTCTCTCTCTCTCTCTTTCTTCTCTCTCCCTCCCTCTCTGTCTTTGTCTCCCTCCCTCTCCAAGATAGAGAGGGAGATAAAGATAGAGAAGGGAAATGAGAGATGGATAGAAAGGGATGAAAGGATATCCCTTTCTCTTTTACCATATCTCTCCCTCTCCTTCCATCTCTCTCTCTCCTTCCCCCTCTCCCTCTCTCTCTTTCCATATCTCTATCTCTTCCTCCCTCTCCCCGCTCTCTCTCTCTCATCGAAAGAGACTCCCTCCCTTCCTCACCCTCCCTCTCCTACCCCTCTCTCTCTCATCGAAGGAGACTCCCTCCCTTCCTCACCCTATCTCTCCCAACCTCTGTCTCATGGAGAGAGTCTCCCTCCCTCTCTAACTTTCTCATGGAAAGCGATACATGTATGAAAAGAGATGGATGGTGAGGGAGAGAGAGAGAGAGAAGGAAAGAGAGAGGGGGGATGGAATCTCTCCCTCCCTCCCTCCCTCCCTCTCTCTCTCTCTCTCTCTCCACATAAGCAAAAATCACAATGTATAAAGGAAAGAGGAAGAGAAAGAGAAAACGGCATACCTTCAAGCTTGGAGATGCATGTTTGCCTTGAATCCCTTCCTCGCAACCTTCTCCTCCCCCTTCTCCCTTGTGATTTCCTTCACACTTCCTTTATCATTCTTTCTAAGTTCCCTCATTGTTTGTGTGTGTGTGTGTGAAAACCTTTGCAGGTTTTTGCCACTACGATAGTTCCCACTCTTTTCTTTCACATAGTATAGCACCGCGCCACTATTATAGTCATGCTTGTGGTGACGCTAATAGTGATGCCAAAAATATTGTCACTGCCTAATGTCACTATAGCTCTGTTTGCTTGTAGTATAGGCTTAGTATATTCATCAATATTTCCTTTCCTAAAACCATCATAATAATGATTTGTGATAATGTTAACAGTGACACAATGGAATATTTTGGTGCATATTCCAACACATATAACAATGTAGATTTTGATGAAGTTACTAGCATGTATTGCAAGATATATTTGGATTCAATTTCTAGCATAATTTAAATTTATCCTACAAGGAAAATCCTTTTTTTTGCACACTCTATAGGAATATGGATATTGAGAGGAGTGAGAGAGAATCTAGTAAAAAGACTTTGGTAAGAGCTTATTACTTCCATATTTTTCAAGTTTTTTTGTTCCTTTACTTGCTTCTCTTTAGAAAACTCTCTTTCCTCTACACTCTAATTGAGAAAAGCCATAACTTCAAGATCAATTTTATTGTTTCTATATATATGCATTAAAAACCTAGATTTTGAGCTTCCTTGTGACAAATTCTAGTGAGAAAGCTTAAATGTGTGTTTAAAAGCTTAGAGAAATAGAGAGAATGAAAATATACTTTATCTTTACTAATTTTTATTTACTTTATCCTAAAATTTTATGTAATCAAGAGATAGCAAGAGAAAGAGATGAGATTTATGGTTTGATTGCTTTAGCAAAAGTGAGAAAGAGATGAAATATTATATTTTGGTTACTTAGCTTTTTTTTTTCTATAGAAGAGAATGAGAGAGATATAAGCAAATTTGGAGAAAAATCTAGAAAGAGAATAAATTGAGATAGAGAGAGAGATTGAGATTGAGAAATGGAAAGGTCTAAGGTCTTCTAAACCTAAGTATAAATTATCTCATAGGGAATATATGAGTATAGGTAAGCTTAATATACGTACATGTAGTGTAAGCAGAAGTTATTCAATATGGACATCTCCATCGAGCATCCATTGAGTATACTAATAAATTTTTTCAATTATTTTAAAATTGATTTAGTAAAATTATTTATTTGCTATAAGGAACATGAAAAGTTAGCCTTAATTTCTTTTTACATTGCATTGGTTGAGATTTAATATGGAAAACTTTGATATATTTAGAGATTATGGTTTATGTAATAGAGATCTTATGTATGTATACTTTTAAATTTTCTTTAAGTTTACTTATTATTTGATTAAAAATATGAACCCATTATGCTAAATTCTAACTAGATGAGGAGAAATATGGACCAAAAAATGAGTATTTAGGTTATGAATAAGTGACTTCCTAATAAGAAGGGATTTTAGAAGGAAGTAACTTTAGATAATATCTCACCACATGGCCATAAGAACCTCTCTTCATCACTACAACAAAAAAGCCTCTTAGATGCACTTTTAGACGTTATTTTTGAATATAGAGAAAATCTTACGGGTGCGTCTATCCGCCCCTCTATTTGTGCGTCTACAACTTCGTGTCTATAATCGCATGTATAAAGGAATTTACACACAAAAATAGACATGCAATAGACGCACATATACACGCATGAATACAAGTTCATAAAAAAACCAAAATTGTCATTTACTTAATTTATTCTATGCATCTACCAGCACGTCTATCTGGCAAATTAGATGGGCATATAGACACGCCCATAAACGCGCTTTTACAGGCACTCATAGACGCGAACGGAAAACAAAAAATCTCATTTTAAAAAAAAGATATTTAATTTTATTTTTAAATTTGAATTATCTAGCACGTGTATAAGCGCGTGTACTCTGCATTTTAGACGTACTTATAAACGTGCGTTTTCTGCAATTTAGACGCGCGGATAGACGCGCAAAACAGAACTGGAATGCTCTTTGGTTTTTTTTTCCCTTCCCATACATCAGATTGTGCATTTGGAAAAAAGAAAATGGATCTAAAAGCAAAGAATTGAAAATAAAAGTCCATGTATTCATTATAGATCAAAAGCATTTACATGGAGAGTTTAAGTGCTTGCGATTTAAAGCATGGCCGCAAACACTAGGCTCAAAGATGGATAATACATATACAAGAAAACAAGGCCATAGAGGAGGTATGGTGCTCCTCTACGAATCTGAAGAAGAAATATCTTCGCTAGCACCACCATGGCTACTAGCGTCGCTATCCCTCTCCTCGCTATGCTCCACATCCGGGTTCGCCTACACACACAAAAGATCAAGGTTGCTTACGTAGACATGGTGGAGAAAAAGTTATAATTAGCTATACTTTTAATAGGAATGTAAGAAAAACATACCTCCTCTGGCTGTGGAATCCTCATAGCTCGGTTGTATTGGTCCTCAGCGATGAGACTCTCCTCATAAAAGTGAAGCCATGTGGCTGCGCAATTATGGCCTCGATGGTAACCTACCTCTCTAGGAGTAGGTATCCTACCAACGATATTAGTCTGCAAAACAATCATGATATATACAAACAATTATGAGACACAATGTATTAGAACAAATTATATAAAGAATTGAAAGAAATATAAATTTTAAAAAACTAGAAATCAAAATATACTTACAAACTCTACCTCCCACAACTCTCTACCGCCCGATCCGTAATGCGACGATCTCATGGTTTCCATTTGGATCCGTCGCGCCTCTGCATGCTGGCGACTCTTCACTTTCTCTGCTGCTTTTTTCTTGACTTTCTTCCACTCTATGCGGTGGCACATAGGTGGTTGGCTATAGGCTCTACGCCCCTCCTCTTGCCTTTGCAGTGAGTTCCTGGCGTGTGTCATGAGGTGGGATCTTTTTTTGTGAAGCAAATCCCTCACTTTTGTGTGTCCCTAATCATCCGAGAATTGCTGATCCTCAGGATTTGGGTACCTCCTATGGACTGCCCTCAACACTTCCTACCACAAGTTGCTCTTCTGATTTTTGAAGTAGACGAAACAATCTTTATACGTTGCATGCACGACGCTCCTCATGTATGCCATTACATCCCTTCCTTCATCATCATGGAAGATGCCACTAGTATCGATAACTCTATAATACTAGAGTACTGGCTCCTCTACGTGATCTACTGGTGAGGGTGATCGCTCGCTACATATACACAATATAATAAGTGTTTAAGTTTCTTTCTTTTGTTTTTCAAATACAGATTGCGTATCATCCAATGGTAAACAATAACTGATGGTGGTATGTCATCCCTATATCTAATCGTTCAAAACCAATATATGGTAATATTACCGACATGGATATAGCAGATGACAATCCAACAATTTATGATGATGTACATGATGATACCATAATGGATAATATGCGTGATATAGTACAAGATGAACCTTGCAAGGATATTCAAGGAAATGCAGAAAAAGGCAATAATATGATTGCCGATGATATTGATGAAGTTATTGAGCAATATAGTAGCACATCTGATAGTGGGATACACTTATTTGTTTCGTTACCTCTTGGTAACATAGACCTAGAAATAGATAGTTTAGCAAGGGCTGATCTCATTGAAGATGAGATGGATTATTCACTGTAACATACTTAATTTGCTTAATGATTCAATGTGTATTCTTCATTCTATGGTTTTTATCATGCGCACATGTGCATACTCAAGAATCAATAGTCAAGTTTAAAGCTAAATTGAATTTTTCATAATAAAAAGGCCGAAGTATTTTTTATCATCTTCAAGTAGAGAAATTACGAGATACATATTGCAATGCTTACTACTAATTGTATAATAAGGTTTCTATTGATTGCCTCTAATTACTTCTATCAGGCTTGTCAACTGGAGGAACTGCCATTCATTAGAGAGCAATGCAAAAATAATTATTAACTCTGGTTTTTTTATTCAATGATTCAATGTGTATTCTTAATTCTATGGTTTTTATCATGTGCACACATGCATACTCAAGAATCAATTTCAGGTGGTTAAATAATTATTAACTTTGGTTTTTTAATTATATTAAGTCCAATTTTAGGTGGTTAAATAATTGCGCATCTGGTGGCGCATCTATATTGGCGTCTATTTACGCGGATATATAGATGCAAAATTTGTGTCTATTTACACGCTCTTTTACACGCACATATAGATGCAATGATAGACGCGCCCGACTATGCGCGTCTAACATGCGCGTCTATGCCTCGTTTCTATTGTAATGCATAATAGAAGCTTGTAGCTTTCTTTAGCCATAACAATAGCAATCGATAGCCACATGAGTGGGTATTAAACTTTGACTCTCATGATTATGGAAGGATCTATAGAGAATTGCTAGTATCACTAAAACAAATGATTAAGAAAATACATTTTCTTTTAGCTCTATTTAAAATCTGTACAAGGATATTTTTAAGTTTGTAATCCATCTAATTTCTTATGTATCATAGCCAACTTTTCTTACCACTTTCCAAATATAAATTACTGAGACAGATTTTTTATCAAATGGGTAAAGCTACTATGGAGAAGTCGACATGTGGCTAGTCTAGAAATACTATTGGGCTAAATGTTGGTAAGGTGGAAATGCAACACTTGATTAGGAGAAAGGGAGAGAGACTTAGGCTAGTCTTAGCAAGGAATAGACAAGATGCTAACATAAGGGATTAGAAGAGTGAGAGGAGTATAGGAGAGATAAGCACACAAATAGAGAAAACACTAGATATTTTAATTTATTTGTGTATATAGGTTATCTCTACTCTCATCAACATGAGTCCTCAATAAATAGATGAGGAGATACACCATTTAATGGCTCACATGGACCTTGAGACCACAAAATAAAGCCTCAATAAATCATGGTGGTCCTTATTGTAATTAACATCACATGTGAGTCATTGCAATCCTCTCATAATATATGTAGTGAAGACACACTTTTCCTCATTATCTCTAAAGTTCTTGTAGCTTGAATGGTTTCAATCCTTCCAAATGTGATAATTATATCACACTATCACAATAGTGGCACTCTTCTCAAAGAAGTCCCCCTTTCTGAATCACCACACACTAGACTACCACTAATATTCTATTTAATCTTTGTCCACTAGGCTAATGACTTCTTGAACCCCTCTCGCACTATGAGAATGACAGTGTTACTCCTCCGCCCTCATCCAAACCCTCAAACTCATCGATCCAACCCCTCATGATGGCATCTGCATCATGAAAATTGAGAGTACTTGTGACTCCTTTGAGCTTCTCATATGTGATCAACTACCATGAATGTTAGCTAATCATGAATGATGAAGGAAGGAGAGACATTGCTAAGCTACACAATCTTGTTGTGTAGGTGTAGGAACGTAGCATAGCCAAGAAATAAAGAGATCAAAACCCCAAGAAAATGGATTATATTGTAAATACTCTTTAGTAGGAGTTTCCATAGCCTTCTATCAGCGATATATATATCAATGATTACATACAATTTAAGAAATACCTCTCCCAACTTTGTTCTAAAGCACATTATTTCTATAATAATGGATTACAAAAGCTTATGTTTCTTGTTGATGGGTAGTGGGAGAATATAAGTACTGAAGCAATGGAAAATCTAGAAAAGTGGAGGTAGGAGAAGGAGGCCGTATGCAAGTGAGTTGTAATTGCCTCATCATTATTTCTTGGGAGTGGTGGTTAGTCCTCCTTCAATATGAACTTTGTAAGTGTACTCCTCCAACCTATATTTTCTTTAGATTTATATTTTTAATTTTGTTTCACTAATCTATACTTTCCCTCTAATATTTATTGTGTGTCTACTATTTTTCTAGTATGGGAAAACTAGTCATATACTAATGACATTGGAGAAAGAGTATGCATTGAATCAATTAATGAATATAGATCATTTAATGAATATAATCCTTTTAAATATAAAATGTGATAATAACATAATAGATTACATACCAAACCTGCAAGAAACTAACAATAGTTTCTTAACAGAGTACCTCTTTTAAATAAGACCAATTAAGTCAATCAATTTTTTTAAAAATCATTTTAACACTTGAATTTGCATGTTCTTAATGAATTGTAGCCTATTTCAAGAAAAGCATCTCAAGTTCTTAAAGGTATACTTATCTCTCTTTTCACATTTTCAAGATACATTCGTTCAATGTGAGTGTAGTTAGATACAAATTATCATCTAATGTAGTTTTCTTTGGAAATTTTACAAGTTCAAACTAATTTGATGTAGTTATACAAGATAACACTTAGAATTGCTAACCTCACTGTTCAATGTCAATATAGTCAAACATAAGTAAATTATCTAATTTAATTTTCTTTTGAAAAATTACAAGATTGAATTTGATGAAATTACATGTGAAGTCATATAATTACGGCTAGTATTTCCATCACATTTAGTAATTTATTTGTGTAGAAATTCTCACCAATATTTCCTATGGCAATTTATATCACAATATGTTCAAGCACTTAGATTAGGAGGGAAGTGACTAATGTAAGATTACTGCTAGAGACTAATTACATATGAAGTCATATAATTAATGTTTAGTTCAATTGTCTCCATGTAGGTATTGGCTAAGTAATTTTTTCCAAAACCTTTATGATTCGAGAAATCATAGATTAACCTTGCGAACATATATCTCACCACTCATAGTTTAAGTGGGAAACTCTATACTATACCATATCTATACTAATGAACCACATAATCTTACACCTAATTAACAATGTTGATTGATATGTTAACAAGGGAATGTACTATTGATAAAAGCATTTTCTTGCTTAAAAAGGTTTGTTGAACAACGTAGGCACTAAAAGTATCATTGGCTTGTGCTACTATTAGCTACACCTTCAGGCAACCAATGAGTATGAGTGAATTGTTACACTAATAAGATACAAAAAGAGTAACAATAGAGGTAAGTAATACCAAAAGAGAGGAATCATGTAGCTCCTAATGGGTCATACAAAGTCAATAGAAGACAAAGTGGATAAACAATGTCCTTATCTCATCAAGGGTTCTTGCCCTTGGCATGATTGCCATTGTGATTATGATGATGGTTGTGTTTGTGATCATCATCTTTTTTATCAAGTTTGTAGTGATCCTTGTGTTTTTTCATTTTTCCATTTTCATTGCTAACTCTTGCAAGCACAATGTTGTTGCAAGTGATGAGAAGAAAGGCTACAAGGATGAAGGCAATGAATAGCAGGAGCTTGGCTTGCCTTTGTCCTAATCCATATGCACAATGAGCTTTTGACAAATATCTAGATAGGAAAAGAAAGAGATCTCCTACCTAATTCACTACATAAAAATATATATATCTAAGGATTCTTAGAACTAGGGAAAAAGGGCATTCTTCCTATATAGCTTAGATGGGAAACTTTCACTATATAGAGATTTTTGCTATATCTGGCAAGTTACTAAATAGATATTTCACTATATAGAGATTCTTTCCTATATGCAAAAAAAATCACTAGATAGGTAATATTGTGATACATCGAGAATGATTTACTATATAGATATATTTTTCATATATGGGAAAAAACTTACTAAATAGGTAACCTTAGGGTACATTAGAGTAAATACTATACTAAACTTAAAAAAATAACCTTAAAAAATATATATGTTATGATTATATAAAAGTGCAACAATATCAATGGAGGTTCATAGCAACTGTTCATGGAAGCTACTTGATCACACACAACTAAAGAAGAATTAAATGATGATGAGGATGATGATGATGTGCACCATCAAAACTATATTAAAAATTAAAAAATAATGAATTTGATTATAGTCTCCAAATAGCATAGATATGAAGAGCAATAAAGAAGTGAGCACTAGTGAATGTGAGTAATGTGTGTTCTAGATTTTTGGCTATGGCTATTTTAGAAGTGATACCAACCCAATCAGTCACTAAGGGCCAATAATCTACATCTAAATAAACATGCATTTTGACTATGGCTACCACATGTGATTACAAAAACCTTGGTCACTAACATTGGCATTTCTCTTTGCTTTAAGGAATAACATACCATAATTGAAAATGTCATACAAACCTGAGTCAACTGAACTAGACATACTGCTCTCTTGCCATGGGTTTGATACTTTATTGGCTTACATAGTTTTCCATTAGGATCTTTCTTGCCACCCTTCTCAGCTTTGATTTTGCTACTTTTCTTTTTCATAGTAGTGGGAGAGGAGGAGAATCAAATGGTTTGAAGGTATCTCTTCACAAGTGTGCCCTTGTGTCTTCTTAGATTTCTTGCTAAAATATTCCTCACTCTTGTCCATATTAAACATGCATGATTCATATAACAAAAGTAGGATTTAGAGTTACTATCTCATAACCTACTTTTTATGTAATCCATTAACTACACACATTTTTGTTAGAACATTTCATTACATTAAAGGGACTTGAATTTGATAAAGAGAAAAAAGTGACACACAAGATCATGAAACATTGTGCTTAAAGTTGGAGATAATTGATAAAAATCAACTATACGATGAAAGAGTCCTTATAGAAGATAAATGAAGAAAAGAAAAAATACAAAACATTTCAAAAAACATGATGCATTTAATCGAAACTTGCAGAAAGGTCTAACAAACTTGATGCATTGCATGGAGTAGTTGACTAAAATAAAGCAAAATATAATCTCGCAAGAAAGAAGATACATTTTATATGAAAATAGAAGTAAAAAAGTTAGGTATTTAATTCAATCCATGACCTATCAATAGGGAACTTTATAGTATCTAACCTCAATTTATTCATGCTAATAAGGTTAAATTAAGAACTTTTGATAAACTTAGCAACATGATATACTATACCAATTTGAAAATATAGTACCAAAAAAAAAACAGTGTGTCACAAGCTATATCTTAGGAAAAATAGCTAGTAACTTCAAGTAGCATATCTTCTTGCTAAGAAAGTCTACTCAAAACATATGTCAACTTGATATAGTGCATCGAGTGGATGGTGAAAGTGTCAAATATTCCAAAAAGCTTGGTGTAGTCTATGAAGTCAACATAAAATTTGTAAAAGCTTAATGCATTAGATCAAATAAGGAATAACGTTCACTAAAAACTCAAACCAATTTGATGGAATGGATCAATGAAAAAATAATATCATCACAAGATACAAGAATATTGATACATCATGTCAACTCACACTAAGAAGCTAATGAATTGATGCATTTGATACAATTGAGCATGAAATTTATTCAAAAGTGAAATAAAAATTATTCCAAACAATATGAATTTGATATAGTGCATCAAGTGGAAGTGCAAAAAAAAAAGCAACGTAATTCACCATATCAAGTTGGTATCAAATTTATAAAATCTCTATAACAAGTTGCTGCATTACATCAAATCAATGACAAAATTGTAACAAAACATAAAAGAGCTTGATGCAATTCATCAAATGTAAGACAAACATATATATAATAGTTTTGAAACTTGGTGCGTTGCATTCAGGTACTGTACAATTAAAATAAAAAATCATGTCAATTTAATGCACAATATGAAGCTAGTATAAAATTAACATTTAAAATCACACCAACTTGATGTACTTTATCAAGTTAGTATAAAATTTACCACAAAATCATACAATATTAATATAGTGTATCAAGAAAAGAATGAAGTATTAGAAATTTTAACACCATTTGATGCATTGCATCAAGTGGGTGATAAATTTGTCAAAATTCTAACCCCACACGATACATCGCATCAAGTGGAGGATGAAAATCACATACATAATCACAACATGAAATACCTTACCATAGTAAAAGAGAGTATCAAGAAAAGTTGATTCAATGCATCAAGTTGGAAGTAGATTATACATTTTATACAACATACATGTACTAGATATATAGATTACTTCTACAACAAGTGTAGTTTACCAATTTAGATGGAAAATATACAAAAAATATCAAGCTACAATAGAAACTATGAGAAAAAGAACTTAATATTTTATATGATGAAATAAATTACACAATAAATCCTTATTATTTTGGCAAATCTTGCACCTCATCTCATGTTCTTTTGTTATCTTTTACTCGATATAGCAATAGGCTCACATTATACTAAAATAGATTCAAGAAGCAAATGGCTCCTTTGGAATAGTTCATAATCCAATCCAATGATAAACAAAAGAGAAATAGTCCTAAATGATCAAGGCTACAATAAGCAACACATTAAAAACTATAAAAAAAACACTAATATAAGATAAGAAATGTATTCAACTTTGAGATCATTAGGCTTCTCATCACAAATCTTTGCGAATCACAAACACGGTCATAGGTATCGTCAATACAATCCTACCTAGCATAGTCCCTAATCAAAGTGATTGTAATATCATAATAAACATAGAGCTTGTTGTCACAAATTTCATAATGGAATGGTCATAAAAATCTAAACCATGAAGAAGAAGAAGAAGAAGAAGGATCTGAGATTATGATGACCATAGCTATATTGATGAAGTTATAAATGATTGTGATGATTCCATCTTGGATTATTAATAAATCTAGAAGAATTCGTATAATAGGTGCTTCATGGATAGCAAAGGAATGATAGAGGTGATGCTTAATAGTACTAAGGTAAGCAATAGAGTCCACCTATAACATGGCCAATAGGATTGCGAGTAGTATACTAGCACAAAAATGTACAACATCAGTAATATATTCATCTCCACAATAGGCAACTTCTCCAAAATGATGCCTTACATATCTATGGTAGTGTGTAATTTGCAAGAAAAGTGAGAAAATCCATAGGAATAATAGATAACTCCACAAGAAAGGTGATAGCCCTTCTATATTAGTATAAAAGTTTTGAGAGAGAGAGAGAGAGTACGAGAGACATACACAAGACATGCTCCCAAAAGAATTAATCATATTGATGTAGAGTTAGTATATATAGGTAAGACCCAAGTCAGGTGAGAGATGATATATATAGTTGTAACATTCCCACTCAAACAAAGGTCTCTGGCTGCGAGTGAAAAAACCCTTGGGGAGAATAAGGGAAAAACCGGAGCCCCTACACATACCTACGATAGAAAATAATTTACTATAAAGTTTTCTTGAATACAAAGATACATGCCTCAATCAGTGAGACAAGAACTTGGAATAATACCAAGTGCATGTCTTAATGAACTAAAGCGAGCTTCACTAAGAGCTTTTGTGAATATGTCTGCAACCATTTGATCACTCGGACAATGCTCCACCATAATGGAACCTTTCTTGACTTCATGTCGAACATAATGATAATGAATAGCAATATGCTTTGATTTACTACATTGTATATAGTCTTTGGTAAGACTGATAGCACTTTGGTTGTCGCATCGAAGAGGTGTACTAGATAATGAAGGATGTCCCAAATCTGCAAGTAGTTGCCGAAGCCCAACTAGCTCGCTAGCTGCTAATGATGCAGCAACATATTTGGCCTCAGTTGTAGAAACCGCAACACATCATTGTTTCTTGCTGGACCAAGAAACCAAACATCCATTTACAAAGAAACAATTCCCACTTGTAGATCGCATGGAAAATGTGAACTTGCCCAATCAGCATCTGTATATCCAATAAGGTCAAGAGAAGTTGAAGAAGATAAAGAAGAATCCTCTCGACGACGATAAATAAGACCAAACTCCTTACACTACAACAAAAAGGCTCCATAGACGCGCTTGTAGACACAATATTTGAACTATGTTAAAAAATGTCGGGCGCGTTTATTACTGCGTCTAAAAGCACGCTTATAGTCAGAGTTACACGCCCATATAGACACGCATATAGACGCGCATATTGACGCGCTATGTAAATATATAATCATATTTATAAAAAAGTGGATATATTTATATTGTGTGTCTATACACGCATGTAACTGCGCATTTTAAAAAGCATTTACTCTGTAATTTTTTGACAAGAATAGACGTGCATTTTTCCTGCAATTTAGACGCGCTGATAGACGCGCAAAACAAAGCTCTCTGGTTTTTTTTCCCGATTAACATCAAATTGAATGCTTAGGAAAAACAGAGAAAGATTATTTCAAAGATTTTTGTACTGAAAACAAAACAATGTATGTAGAACACGAAATTTCATATATATAGATGAAACGTTACATGATGAGTTTTAGTGCTTGTCACCTTGAGCATGGTGATGGTTGCAAGCACTATAGCTGAAAGTAATACATATCAAAAATGAAAACTACAAGCCAAGGGGAGGCATGCATGCATGGGGCTCCTCTACATCTCCTCAAAAGAGGCATCATTGTCGCTACCACCACTGCTACCTATGCCGCTGCCGCTACCGCCACCGCTATTGCTAGTCCCTCCTTTGCTATCATCAACTACATCAGGGTTCACCTACACAAAGGATTAAGGTATATAAATACCATTACAAACAATAAATTAGAGTTACGTATACTTTTCATGTAAAAAATAAAACATACCTCTTCTGGTTGTGGAATCCTCATGGCACGATTATATTACTCCTCCATGATGAGTCACTTATCCTAGAAATGCTGCCAAGTGGATGCCCGGTTATGACCTTGATGGTAGCCTACCTCTCTAGGAGTAGGCATCCTACCAACGATATGATACTACAAAACAATTTGAACATACAACCTATTAGAACACACTACATAATGAAGTGAAACAAATTACAAAATTTAATTGAAAAAAAGAAATCAAATAATACTTACAAACTCAGCCTCCCATGACTCCCTGCCACTCGATCCATAATGCGACGCGATCCCATGGTTGCCATCTGAATACGTCACACCTCTGTATGCTTGCGACTTGTCCTTTTCTCTGCTACTCTCTTCTTGGCCTCTTTCCACTCCTTGCGGTGGCAATTGGGTGGTTGACCATATCTAGGGCGCCCGTGCTCTTGTCTCTGGAGTGACTCCTTGGCGCGCGTCATAAGGTGAGACCTCTTGTTATGAAGCACATCTCTCATCTTTGACCATCCCCAATCATCTGAGAATCATGAATTATCGGGATTAGGGTACCTTCTATGTATTGCCCACAGCACCTCTTGCCAGAAACCATTTTTTTTGTGCTTGAAGGGAATCATGCAATCTTTGTATGTGGCATACACAACACTCCTCAAGTAGGGTATCACTTCCCTCCCCTCAGAGTCATGCAAGATACCACCAACATCAGTGATAGAGTAGTACATTTGTGGAGGCTCACCTCTCTCATTTCCTAGTGAGGGTGATCGAGAGCCACCTCCTAGGCAACCCCCACAAAGCCCTCGAGCTCCTCGTCCTCCCGCACGACTCTCCCTCCTCCCTCAACGGGCATGTGCTTCGGCCGATCCATGTACTTCAGCTGATCTGTGCAAGGATTACATAGTAGCATCCTTGCACGAGGAGTTTCCGGTGCCAGCCGCAGTAGATAGATTCTCTATGGGCTCGATGATGGATTGCATGCATGCATACATGTCACATAGACGATCCGATGCATGCAAGGCAATCAAGAGTGGGGCTGCAAAGCCCGAGTGGTTAGATGCAGACGACTGGCGCCGACTAAGGGAGGAGGCTACAGATTCGCCAGGATGTTGGAGTCAGCAGAGCGGGAGGCGGCGAGGGCACCACTCGAGGCCGGAGTGGTCCATCATCTTGGGAGTGGCGGCCACATGACATATTTGGAGGACTTTGTAAGTTTCTCTTTTGTTTTGCTTGTTTGTTTTTTTGAAATATTCTTTGTACTGACAATCATGTTTCTAACAGTTAGCATTTTGTTTTCTTTGCAGCTTTCCATTACAAATCGTGATCCGCAAGGCCTTGAGACTCGATATGCAAAGAGGCACGGTCTCAATGCATTGATCCACCGATTGTATAGACGCAACGGCCCTGTAAGTCACTCATCTTTCTTGTCCATAGTTACCATGAGATATTTGAATGCATTATTGTATGGTGGGTTGATGTGTTGTTTCTTTTTCTGCAGAATCCGTTCGATGCTCCTTTGCGGCGGGACGAGCTTTTTGGGGACGAGGATTTGTAGCTCGCCCTTGGATCCTTGGAGCTCACACACCTTTATTTTTTAGTCGCCTGATCTATGTATACATTTTCTATGTATTATTGATATCCTGTCATGATTGTACTAATTGCATTTTATGCGATCATGTATTTATTTCATGTATCAGTTTTATGATTTCAGTATACATTCTTTTTGTTTGCAAGCGCTTTGTATACAGTTGTGAAGAAACTATTTTGTATGGCTCTTATACAACAGCTACCCTGCTACAAAATTTTTTTTCCCTGTTACCGTCGCTATTTGCGTCGCAAATTTACTGCTCGCGTCGCTATTGGCGTCGCTATATGCATCGCAAATTATGCGACACATATAGCGACGTCAATGGTGACGTTTCTATGGCGTTGTCAATAACGACACTTTTTACGACGATGGGGGAAAATTTTGTTGTTTGTATTTTCGTCGCTTTAAACGTCGGTATAAGGTCTATATCTTGTAGTGATGGTTAAAAAAATGATTTTTTGAACCTCCAATCAATGAGGAAATCCTCTTGGTTGTAATATCCATCCATTTCGTACCCTTCACACTGCAGAGATGGTTGAAAATAATGCATGAAATAGCTAGATCTCATTTTAGTATTTCTCTCTCCTCTTTCCTCTCTCCTCTTGTGGACCATTTTTATGGATCAATGTAAAAGATAAGGGATGAGCTAAGATGGACATTTTTTATCAAACGATGAAATAACAGTGGAAAGAGACATGAATCAAAGTTGGATGAATCGTTACTGGCCATGGAAGAGCGCCAACGGGCCTCCAACATAAAAGAATATGCATCATAATGAGCAATTTCATGAGAAAAAGGTAGATCTTAACATTTTATTATGAATTCTTGTTTGAAATGATTATTAATTCTTACATTTGATTTTTTATCCTATTTTTGATCGGTCATGTTGAAAGAATCATGAAAAATTAGTCGTATAATAATTGTATGCAAAACATACAAAACTCGAGACTAGGCGATTTTAGAGAAAATATGTGATTTTTGGTATGCATCTACCATTCCCATGGAATGAAAAATGCTAAGAAAATCATCTTTTCTGAGAGTAATTAGTCTACATCTAAATATTAGTAATTATTTTCATTTTTTAATAAATAAATAGAAAAAATTAAAGAGAATTTAAAAATTTTATGTTTTTCACATTATAAAAATGAGAAAAAATAAGATTGATATTTGTGGATGTATGATGGAGCTGAAGCATAAAGTTTAGCCTCATTTCAGGCCCATTTCTTTGTTTGAGTGAGTTTTTATCACTTTTAATAAAGAAAAAAACATAAGAAACCATGCTTATACTTGTCAATGCATGCAAAATTTTAAACAATATGAGGTAGGGGGATATTGAGTTGTTAAAGTACGTTAAATGTTGATTTTTCATGGTGTATATCATATAGAGTTTGAGATTGTTAAAAACTTAAAGGGACTAGTAGCACAAGGAAATTTGATGCTAGCCCTAAGCAACAAAGAAGTCACATAGAAAAGGAGATCACGAAGAGAATTGTCTTCTCACTTTCACGTTGCTAATTTTCAATGAATATTTATTTAAGCATGATGGTCATGTTCACACTTGCATTGATGCATCACATGGTATCGTATCCTAGATGGATAGCACCTCTTTGTATAAATGATAATCAACATTGAAAGTGTGAGGTATCCCAAGCCATACAGCTAGATATTTGGTTCCTTGCAGTCTATTTGGTAAAATTTATATATCATCTCTTGGATCATTTATCAAAAGAGTGGACTTTGTTTTGAATGTATTTTATGTTAAGGGTGCATGTCGGGGCCAATTCCCGAGGTGTAGGAGAGCAATAGTGATGCTGCGGTGATCAACCGAGGGGTGCTCTCTGTGTATGTGCTACGTGGTGTATAACACCACCATGTTTAGGGACTCCCTTTGAGAAGTGGAAAAAGAATCGTTTGTTGAAATACAAAATTGAAAAAATGAAAAGTCTTGACACCCCTAGCTAGAAGGCTGTGTGGGGTGGTTTTATGTGACTATTAGAGGCTTCGCTAGTGCCTTAGAGCCAGTGCGTAACCCATTTTAGATCTCGAATTTTTTTTTACCATATTGGAAATGGTTGATTCATCTTGGTAGTGATTCAATCCATGCAGTGATTTACAGGATATTACTTAAATCACTACAATCATTAAGATGGGTGTTGTGGATGTTTAATTGCTTTGCAAAGATCATATATTGGTGTTTTGGTATCCTACAAAGTGTCCTCACCTTAAAGAGTGAGCCTACATGTTTAAGCGAGGTCAAAGTTGGATCTACAAGTCTCTTACATAGTCATTTAAATAGGAAAAAGTTTTGGACAGTTTCCATAAGCCAACTTTGGGCTATTTTAATGTTTTCTATCCTAACAAAAAATGTATTCTTATGTTTTTCATTTGAAGAGGATGAATTAAGATTCTAGTTGAATCAATAAGTTTTTCAATCGCAATTTTCTAGCAAAATTTACGGATAATTTAGTGACAATATGTACTACACGATCTCACTCTCAAATGATAGAAAAGCAAACTATTATGAACATTATCAAAGAGATTAGTTCTAGAAAGTTAGATATTTCTTTGCTTGACATAATGGATACTTTGACATATGCATTTATAACATTTGATGCCTGTAAAATGGCAATGAAGGTGGTAGATATGAGTATGATAGAACAAGTACTTGTCTAGAAACTAAAACCTCACATTTCTTAGTTTTTTGTATAGCAAAGTGTTATGCATATCCTCATCAGTTTTTAAGATAACATTGTTTTTCAATTTTCTATATGTAATGGTCAAGGCAAAAGAATCCTTGCTAGACTACTAACCATGGTCAACGTAGAGATTCAAACTAGTTTATTGGCATCATTGAAATATATTTGTGTATATAGAATATGTTAAGTCTACATGTAGAGAAAATAGAAACACTAATCCAATTACAACGTTCACTACAAAAGGAGGCGTATGAAATATTGTTGTAATAGTTGTAGGGATTGTTATGTTCCTAACAATGTTGTTTTGATGCCATCATCTCATCTTCAAGGTGACAAAACTTCCAAAATAGTGCTTAAAGCTTTTAATTTTGGTTTCAAATGAGTGATAAACAACAAAGCTATATTTTTTCCTATTCTTTCATTTTGCATGATCTCTTGTTACTTTGATAATTAAAGACAAGAAAGCTTTTTGAAATTGGAACACTTACAGAAAATAGAAAGAATCTCATAAAGAAAGATTATATTAATATGAACGACAATGTTATTTTAAATCTAGTACTCTAATGTGATTAGTAATAAGTATATATGTATGGAGGTTATATTAACAAAATATAAGACAATGAATTTGATTTACAATGTTAGCCCCCACCATTGAAGTATTGGTATTGGCTCTATAGCCTCAATACTTTACTATATGCAACAAAACAAGTGATGGAATAAACATGAGAATTTATATCATTAAATACTGATGCTTATTTTAATGACTACTTTGATATGTAAAAAATATCATCCCAACAAAAATATTTAAGTTGGGATATCATCACTTTTAGGGCTAGTTCTTTGCTATCCATATCTCCAATCCTATTAGATATGGACTATCTATTTCTATGATAGAGCACTTATATCCATTCAAAAGACAGAATGTATAAATATGATATTTATAGAATATATAAAAATTCATATCTCATTGTCTGAGTTCTCCAATCCTAGAAAGGAACGTTGTGGGTAGGATTCCTTCATGATTATGTATGCACAATAGGTAGATTGAAAGGAACACCTCTAAATCAAGTCCATATGTCCATTTATCCTTTCAAAACTTAGCAAACAAAAGATATGTATCCACAAAGAGGGTTTAGTCCAATGTTTGTTTCAGAGTTTTCTTGCATGTACAAATGGAAAACGTTAAATACTACACATGTTAAGTATCTCTCTCTTCCCTCTCTATTGCCTTCTCTCTATTCTCTCTCTTTGTCTCTCTTCTCCCTTCTTGCTACTCTCTCTTGTTCTCCCTTCCTCTCTATTTCCTCTTTTTTCACTTCCCTCTCTTCTTCTTTTTCTCTTTACTCTCTTTTTCTTTCTTGTCTATCTATCTTCTATTTTCTCTCTTCTCTTCTCACTTTGTCTCTTCTGTGTGTGTGTGTCTCTCTCTCTTCTTGTCCCATATCTCTCTTCCCTCTTTTCTGTGTTTTCTCTTGTTGCGTATATAAACATGTTGAAAATTTATTATTTATTTTAAAGAACAAGAATTTCCATGTGATAAAATTTACTCCCTCTTTTCTCTCTCTCTCTACTCTACTCTACTCTACTCTTCACTCTCTCTACACTCATTACTTCTTCCCTCTATTATCTCTTTCTACTCTCGCCTACTCTTTCTACTTTGAACTCTCCCTTCTCTCTCCTATCTCTACTCGATTTCTTCTCTCTCTACTTTGTCTCTCCTCTTCTCTATTCTCTATCCCTTCTAGTCTACTCTCTTCCCACTCTCCTCTTTATCTTCTGCCTTTTGTCTTTCTATTTACTCCTCTCTCTCTATTTTCTGTCTCATTTCTCTCTCATCGCTCCTTTCTTTACTTTTTGTACTCATGTACTCCCCTCTTTCCTCTACTTTCTCTATCTTCTCTCTACCCTCTAGCTATCCTCTATTTTCTTTCTCTACTCTCTCCTCTGTCCTCTATCCTCTATCCTCTCTTTCCCTCTCTAATCTCTCTAAACTCTACTTTGTTTCGTCTTTACTCTCTCTCTACTCTATTCTCTCTTTAATCCCTCTCTCTCTACACTCTCTCTTTTCTCTTTTCTCTTTTCTCTCTCCTCTCTCCTCTCTTCCCTACTCTTTTTTTTCTCAATCCTCTCATTTCTCTTTCTATTTTCTCTTCTTTTTTTCTCTCTCTTCTCCCTCCTTTCCCTCTCTACTCTCTACTCAATCTTCTTTCTCTCTCTCTAGTCTCTACTCTATTTCTTCTCTCTCTACTCTCTACTATCTCTCCTTTCTCTCTGTCCTTTTGTCACCCCTCTCAACTCTATCTATTCTATTGTCCCCTCTCTCCTTTACTTCTCTACCCCCTCTCTCTCAACTCTTTCTATTCTCTCTACTCTCCTCTCTTTACCCTGATTCCACTCCCCTCTCTCTCTATTTCCATAGGACCATAAACATGCTCCCTAGAGAGCCTCAATCTTTATGCATAGTCTTCACAAAAGGGGAAGATAGCTCCAAAGTATGTGGCTAGAGATGAGAGAATTATTTTGACAATTAATAGATTGCCAATAAAGACTTAAGTATGTCCTTTCCAATTCAATATTATCCCTTTTACTTTGTCAATAAGCCAATTAATTCTATGCTACATTGTGATCCTAGACCTAGAGGATAGCCTAGATATCATAACCATTTAAGTCATGATGATTTTGAAGCCAAGTCTATTATCCACTTAGAGATTTTGTCATAACTATGACCTCTAATTTTGAAGTGCTAATTTCCTCTCTCACCTCTATTGTCTATTTTCTCTCTCCTCTTCCTTTTCTTTATCTCATTTATACTCATCTTAATAATTTCATATGAATCATTTCTTATTAAATATATTTTTTATTAATAATAAGAATTAATTAATTAATTTAAGAATATTTCATTTTAAATTCATAAATCAAAAAGTATATTTCTATCTAAATGTTCAATATTAAATAAATAATTAATTCATTCATTAATTGAAATAATAAAAATAATAATTTCATTTTAAAATAATAATTTAAACATAGTTAGTTTACATAATCAAGTATACTCAAAGATAAAGGCATCAGCGCAACATCAAGTAGCTACTCCATGTTAAGGCGGTAATGTGTCAAGCCCCACAAAGTATGGGGGTTCAAAAGAATGGACAAGATGGAAGGAAGAATTGAGAGAATAAAAAAGACTCTATAAAATACTTTGCAAATGACTTTGTACATTGTAGATACCCTCTTGGATTACAAGCACTCTTTTGATAAACCAAAGCATCCACTAATAGTAGGCAAGTAGAAATTCTAAGAAGGAACCTTGTATAATCACAAAAGGGGTGTTCATTATCTTTGTTTTCACCCATGCTAGGAGGTGACATTGGTGATTGATGAGAGTATAACATGATGGGATCTTGTTTGGAAGGAAGTGAATGAGAAGCTTGAGCAAGAGCTATTGAGAGACCCTTGCTTGTGTTGGATGTCTGGTCATATGTTCTATGTATGGGAAGGTAGTCACTACATTGTTGCTTGAACATATACAATCTCCGAATAGTTCCTTCTGCGAAGAGAAAATGTACTCGTACCTACTACAAAGTTTCAAAAATAGGATGCAAAGGAGATGAAAGAGTTGTCTCAGAAATATAGGGACAAAACCTAGAATCTAGTATGTCACATCTATCTCTTATTCAAAAAAGGCATCCTACCAATCCATATTTAGACCCATTACTTTTATTTCATCTTTAAGTAACTTCACTTATTCCATCTACAAAGCGACAGCAATAGCAGAGGGTTTGTTGCTTGTAGAAATAGGTTAATCTTCTGAAGCTCCAAAACCATCCACTCCACAACATCTAATAAACTGAATTTAAGTTTGAATTTCTATAGAAGCTTTGATACAACCAAGCTTATGAACCCACTCTCAAAAAGAATGGAAAGTGATAGAAAGAATGATGAGAGATAACCCCTAAGTCTTCAAGGAAGTGCTCTTTCTTGAAAGCTTTATTGAGTTTTGATCATCCAAAATCCTACACATAAATCTCATTGATAGTGACTTCAACATAGGAGTCACAAGTCGTACAAAGTACTAACTCATCATATAAGTGGGGACCCCAAGAATTCTATCTTTTTTTCACATAGCTTTAGATAACTAGAAATATCCTAGCCATCAAACTGCTTCATTTGATTCTCACAGCCTCCATTGCTTTGGTTTCCCTAACTTCATATTGCACATAAGACTGCAATTAAATTTATTGTTGATGTTGTAATTATGCTGCTATGGTTGTTATTGATATTGTTGTTGTTGTCGTTACATGTACATATTAAAAGCTTGTGACATTTGTTTTACATCGTTAGAAGGATATTTTAATCGTATAGGTCATGTAGATCCTAAAAGTACTCTTGAATCTTCCATGTTGTTGTACCTTAGATGTGCCTTTACACATTGGTGGCATAGGATTTTATGCTTATAGTGTGAAAAGTGGAGAAGCTATGGATCATGTATGTCTGCATACTTGGTCTACATCAGTTTCAAAATAGGTCACATGAGGAATGCAGGGACTCTTTAAGTTCATTTTTGTTTGAAATTCACTAAGTTCAACAAGTCGACTAGGTTTGAGCATGGGACATGGAATAATAAATTTTAGTGACTTAGGAAACTGAGGAGAGTCTGTGTGAAACTTGAGAGTTGTGTGATAGTGAACAGGGAGCTAAGCATGATTTGTGCTACAAACCATGGGCATGATCTACAAGGGTAGAGTTGGTCCATAGTTGGAGCTACTAAGGGCATGCAACTGGAGTTCCACAAAAAAAACAGACTCTAACAGGAGGAGAAGGTAAGGTGTGTCTATTGTATGCATTTCAGAAGGAGAGAGGAGCTATGGTGCTATCATGAATAGGAAAAAAGAGGGTATCTACGACCAACAAGATTTCTTCTTATTTCATCTCCATTCACAGGTCTTTCTTGATGCCCAAAATCTTGAATCTTGCCCTCGGGCTCTAGTGAACCATTTGGAGAAACCAAATCAGTGATTTTTCTTGGTATGTGGTTGTTTTGGACTATTCAAACCTATTATAAACAAGGCCACTCAATTTGGAAGAGCTTGCAAGTGATCTTACTGCATGTATGTATTGGATACAGTCCCTAAACAATAGGGAAACCTTGGACAATCATTAAAGGAGATTATGATTGAATTTTTATGCATTTTGAAGCCTTGATTTTGCAAGTTCAAGTGGTGGTGATGCTTTACAGTAGATGATTGCTTTGTTGCAGCAATAACAATAGCAGCAGTTGTTGTTACAATAGAAGATGCAAACTTAGTAGTGTTGAGATATTTGCAATCACACCTACTGTGGCCTCTTTGTATGAGGTAGTTCTAGGCTTAGGACATGCAGGCTACAAGAATCCCATATGCACAGAGAGGGAAAAGTGCTACCCATCCAGCAACTATAAAGAAATGTACTTGACTACCACTTTGAATATATGGAATGAATACAATGTCATGATGCTTTGTAATTTCAGTTAAGTGTCTTGTCTTTGTCAAAATCCTACACAAGATTGTGTTTATGAGTCCAAGCTGCCATCTTGGAACCTAATTCACTTGTGTAACAATTTGTATCTTCTTTTCTATGTCAACATGAGTTTGGTCTTCATCTTCCACCCGCCATAGCTTCTGCCATGCTCTAGATCCGCAGCTTTTGACATGGTATTAGAGCACAACTAAGTATGGCACATCTCCATTTTGCTCTCGTCTAGCTCAGCTTGAGCTCAAGACAAGTTCAGGTGCTCATCTCCCACTCGTTCTTTGCCACTTGACCTTGTGATAGCCATAGCCCCAGCAGTACCTTGCCTGGTTGAAGCTCTCATATCTCTCTCTACTGGCCAAATATTGCCGAGCTTCCTTCTAGAGAAGTATTCCTCTGCTATTGAAGCTTCTCTATATCACTTGAAATATCAGCATTGCCATGCCACAAGCTTAGCATTATCAAATTTCTCAAGCTCTGTTTTATGTCTTCCATAGCCAAATTTGCACCTACCTTTGATTGAGCTTCTTGGTCTCCCCCTACTATAGATCATAACTTCACTTGCTTCCTTCTAGGATATTTCTCCCTGGCTCTAGGTGCTATTGTATATCACATAACATCACAACATTGGTCATCATCCTGCCTGGCATTCTGGAGATTGCGCTTCATTGTCCATTTTTGTGCCTGTGAACTGGTCGTATGGTTGTGCGCTTTGCTTGCTGTGTGCCCTGTCCTGGAACCATAGGGTTTTGATAGCTCCTTACCTAAGCTACCTCTACACCAGAGATTCAACCAAATCATGCACTACACGCACAACTGTGACGAATGCAAACCCTAAAGTGGGGACTCCATAGCCAAAGCTTCAAATTTCATCCTTCGCACTTTCTCAAGCTCACCAGAGATCCTACCACACAAGTCTATTGACTAACCAGACCAAAAAATCACTAAGGAGGGGAGATCTTGTAGACTTGAAAGATTTGGAGAAAGCAACAAGACATTTAAGCTCAACATCACGTTCAAGCATAGTACCTACATAGTGTGTTTTCACACTACCATTGTTTGTGTCTTTTGACACATTAGATTTCAACTCTATTGCTGAAAAGTTTCAGAGTTTCAAGATTGATTCTCATTGGAAATTATGAGGACCTTGATGTGGAACTCATTCAGGAGAAGTAACATGATTATTGTTACTCATTTGTACTACATTGGAAAAATGTCTATTCTACTTGCAAGAGGAAATGAAGCTGCCGACACTCCAATACAATCAATGATCTCATTAGAAGACCTTGAAGACATCTTTGCTTCTTTAAAAATGATGATTCATTTGCTTGAAGGGAACATGGAAATGAAGACCAATGCAATTAATGCAAGTAAAGTTAAAGCAAAGTAGTAGAAGAATAAGAAGAAAAAGATCAATCATGCAGACCAAAAGAGCAAAGTGAAGTATAAGTACGCGATCAAAAAGAGCAAGTTGGACTACATCGACAAGAAGACCTACAATGAATCAAAAATCCATACCCAAAATGCTAAAACCCACAAGGGCCTACTAGTCCTTGACCCAATTTTTTACTAGATGTTTTTTTAGCCTTGTAATGCCTAGCCCTATTTGATTCTGACATAAGCTTGTAAACTCCTCATGTAGCCTTGTACTACAGCCTCTATGAGGCCCTTGCTATAGCCTCTGGATTTCCATCATATTTGTGATATCCACATTTAGCCTTTTTTGCGATAGCCTCCAACTTTTTGCCATGTTTACCGTGTGCCTACACTTTGCAGGTGTTGCTCTCACTAAAGCCTCTACACACTTTACACTTTCTGGTTGTGATTGAGGAGGGGTGTTCAAATGTTTGCAAGCACACCTACTGTGGCCTCTTTGTATGAGGCAGTTCTGGGCTTAGGACATGCAGGTTGCAGGAATCCCATATGTAGAGAGAGGGAAAAATGCTACCCATCCAGCAACTATAAAGCAATGTACTTGACTACCACTTTGAATATATGGAATGAATACAATGTCATGATGCTTTGTAATTTCAATTAAGTATCTTGACTTTGTCACAGTCCTACAAAAGATTTTGTTTATGAGTCCAAGTTGCCATCTTGGAACCTAATTCACTTGTGTAATAGTTTGTCTCTTCTTGTCTATGTCATCATGGGTTTGGTTTTCATCTTCCACCCGCCATAGCTTTTGCCATGCTCTAGATCTGTATCTTTTGATAGGTAGAAAGTAGAAAGAATTGATTCCTTAGCTGTGAATGCATTGCAAGTAGTGGGAGAGGAATTAAAGCAGTTTAAGGGTTAAAATGTTTTGGCCTTCATCTAGATGTATGAAGAAAAGATGTTGTTTCATGGGGTATTGTAGTATGCATGGAGTCGGTATTTCTCCCATTTGGCCATGCATGCATTGCATGATCAGATTAATTAGCTATATAGAAGAGATGTTTATTGGGTATCTTTTAAGAAATCTTTGAGAGAAGAGTTTTTCTTGGATGATGCATGCTTACTAGCTAAAAAGACATTTACAGATTGGATTGGAAAACCTAATAAAGCATTGCCTACTATAGCTTTGCTTCGTGAATTCGAAATTCAATATGTGCAGTAGGATGCTAATGAGTAGAAATCATTGGAGAGTTAGAAAATTGATTTGGTTTTGAAGGCTGCAAATCCTATTTTCTAGGAAAAGTTGACAGGTCATTTAGAAGATGCCTCTTCTAAAATGGGGCAAAAATTAGATTGGGCCAATGCGATTGAGGCAGTGCATATGTTGGCAAAGAGAGAGTAGATGAAATTAAGATGGGATATAGGTACTACACCTGCCAGTTCTCAGAAGGGGGTTGAAATTACAGCTAAGGGACTTGTGGCTATGGCAAAACGACCGGCTATACCTGTTTTTCTAGTTCTTAAAGGTGTTGTTGAGGATGTATTAATCAAAGGCATACATGATTTGAGGCTAAATTTGATAGAAATTATTGCAAAGGTTGAAAATTTGGATGTTAAGGTAGAAGAAATGGGTCGTGCAACAACCCAAAGACCATTCAAAGAGAAGGATACAAGAGGAGACACATTTGATGTGATAGTTTACAACATGAAAAGTGAGATTGTGCAACCTCTCGCTAAGCAGAAGCAAAAAGGTTAGTCTTTTGGAAAGATGGCAAAATATTGTTGAGAGAGAGAGAGAGTACGAGAGAGATACACAAGACATGCTCCCAAAGAATGATTCATATTGATGTAGAGTTAGTATATATAGGTGAGACCCTAGTCAAGTGAGAGATGATATATATAGTTGTAACATCCCCACTCAAACAAAGGTCTCTGGCTGCGAGTGAAAAAACCCTTGGGGAGAACAAGGGAAAAACCCGAGCCCCTACACATACCTACGATACAAAAATGATTTACTATAAAGTTTTCTTGAATACAATGATACATGCCTCAATCAGTGAGACAAGAACTTGGAACAATACCAAGTGCATGTCTTAATGAGCTAAAGCGAGCTTCATTAAGAGCTTTTGTAAAGATGTCTGCAACCATTTGATCACTGGGACAATGCTCCACCATAATGGAACCTTTCTTGACTTCATGTTGAACATAACGATAATGAATAGCAATATGCTTTGATTTACTATGTTGTATATAGTCTTTGGTAAGACTAATAGCACTTTGGTTATCGCATCGAAGAGGTGTACTAGATGATGAAGGATGTTCCAAATCTGCAAGTAGTTGTCGAAGCCAAACTAGCTCCCGAGCTGCTAATGATACAGCAACATATTCGGTTTCAGTTGTAGAAACCACAACACATCGTTGTTTCTTGCTGGACCAAGAAACCAAACATCCATTTACAAAGAAACAATTCCCACTTGTAGATCGCATGGATAAGTGTGAACTTGCCCAATCAGCGTCTGTATATCCAATAAGATCAAGAGAAGTTGAAGAAGATAAAGAAGAATCCTCTCGACGACGATAAATAAGACCAAATTCCTTAGTACCCTTGAGGTACTTAAGAATACGTTTTGCAACACTCCAATGAATAGTGGAAGGGGAAGAAAGATATTGTCTCAAAAAATTAGCTGCAAATAAAATATTTGGTCTTGTGTTTAAACCAATAAATTGAAGACAACCAACAAGATTAGCAAAAGGTTGATGAATGGCTGATTCTTCATTGCGTGTTGTAGATGTACCCTTGGTAGAGCTTGAAAGAATGGGAGTGTTGGCAGAGTGCGCATTTGTCAACCCAAACTTCTTAACAATATCATTAATAAACTTTGTCTGGCAAAGAAGAAGAATGCCTTGTTGTCGGTGTCGTTGAACTTGAATACCCAAACAAGAATGTATCTCACCAAGATCCACCATTTCAAATGCAGTCGATAAAAGCTTCTTCATAGCATCCAAAAAAGCAATATTATTTGACACAAGAATAGTATCATCAACATATAGAGCAAGAACAATAAAATATTTGTCCTCTCTTTTGATGTAAAGATTTGGGTCAACAAAACATGCAACAAAACCTTTAGATGTGAGGAACTGATCAATCTTAATATACCAAGCACGAGAGGCTTGCCTCAATCCATATAATGCACGATGAAGCTGACATACAAGATGCTCCTTTCCTGCAATCATAAAACCTTCAGGTTGCTCCATATAGATTTCTTCTTCAAGATCTCCATTGAGAAAAGCCGTTTTAACATCCATTTGGTGAATTTCTAGATCAAATAGTGTTGCAAAAGCCAAAATCATACGAACAGTTGTAGAGCGCACAACGGGAGAAAATGTTTCTTGATAATCTACTCCTGCAACCTATGAGTAACATTTTGCAACAAGTCGTGCTTTGAACTTATCAAACGAGCCATCACCTTTGGTCTTAGTTTTATAAACCCATTTACATTTGATAGGAACACGATTTGGGGGGAGTTCAGTAAGAATCCATGTACCTTTGGAGATTAAAGAATCGTACTCAGCTTGCATAGCTTCTTGCCATTGATCCCTTTGAGACGAATTGATAGCTTCCATATATGATATTGGATCCTCTTGGATAGACATAGCATCATCAAAGACATCATATTCAATAGAATAGAATCCATGCTCTATCTCAATAGGAAGATTGACATAGATCTCCAAATTTTCATCAATCTTCTTTGGAGGTGAAGGAGGTTTATGATCATCAGAAGGAAATGCACTAAGCAAAGACTGTGTATCATCTGAAACATCTGACGACCATGTGCCACCCATAGTCTTCTCATCAAATATAGCATCACGACTAATGATAACCTTTTGAGAAGAAGGATCATAAATTTTGTAACCTTTGGAATGATCTGAATAACCAAGAAAAATAACCTTCAAACCTGGAGGATCCAACTTATGTCGAGTGTCCTTGGGCACATGAATATAAGCAATGCAGCCAAATGTGCAAAAGTGAGAGACTGAAGGTGTCTTCCCTGTCCAAATTGTTATAGGAATTTTACCAGCAGGTGCAGTAGTTGGAAGATGATTTTGAATAAAAACAGCTGTTAGAAGTGCTTCAGTCCAAAACTTTTGAGACAAACCAGAGTGTATAAGCATGCAACGTATAGCATTAAGAATCGTGCAATTTTTGTGCTCAGCAACACCATTTTGCTGAGGAGAATAAGGAACTGTAAACTCATGATGAATACCTTGATCCTTACAGAAGTCATCAAATAGATTGGATACATATTCACCGCCATTGTCACTGCAAAGTGTCTTTATAGAGAATCCAGTTTGAAGCTCCACACTTATCTTGTATTGTTTAAATATAGATAAAGCCTCAGACTTATGTCGAAGAAGATAGACATGTGTGTACCGTGAGAAATCATCAATGAAAGTTATAAAATATCGATATTGAGACTTTGAGGCAGGAAAAGGACCGCAAATATCGGTATGAACCAAATCCAAGAGAGAACAGGAATGTGATGAAGTAGAAGTGTGGAAAGGCGAACGATGGTGTTTTCCAAGTGCACAATACTCACATATTCCCATACATGGATGAGATTTAAGATCCATACCTTGCACAAGACCATGACGATGAAGATCAAGAATTTTGGCAAAATCGGAGTGTGCAAATCGTTGATGCCATAATTTGCAATCTGCATCTCCAGGGGCAGTAACAACATTTGCAACTGTATCGTTCAATGATAGCTCAAATAGATTACCATGTCGAGGAGCCACTGCTATAGTATGCCCGTCTTTCTCTATACGACATTGATTATGATCAAAGCCAACAAACAAACCAAGATCAACTAGACGAGCAACAGAAAGAAGATTTCTTTGCAAATCTGGAACATGAAGAACTCCTCTTAATATTCTAGTGGATGAAACAGTCCCCTGATATAAATCACCCACTCCTTTGACTTGACAAGTCGTATCATGCGCAAGGTAAATAAACTTCTTTACAAGAAGAGAATGATAATTGTGAAGCCACAGCGATTGGTATGTCATGTTTCCAGTGGCACCTGAATCAACGATGAATAGAGAACCATCATGAACATGAAGTACATTTTCTGGAGAGATATCATAATGGACAAAATTGAGCTCCTGATGAGTATGATCATCATCAGTTATAGTTTGTTGAACAATATAAGCTCAAGAACGTTCTTCATCATATCTGCGTTTATAACAACGGCGAGATGGATGATCTGTATGTGCACAATAATCACGAGGAAAACTTTTGGACGAGCGAGGTTGCTTTGTAGTAACTCCATGCTCCTCATCATATTGACGTGCCCAGCAATGAGAAGCCACATGACCTTTATTATCACAATAAGAACAATGTTTGTTAGGATAAGCAAGATGAGAAGATCTACTACCTGGATTAGGGCATCCACCCTGCTGAAAACGTGAACCAGGATACTTGCGAGCAACAAAAGTAGGATCAAAATCCCTTTGTTTGCGAGTGACCAAAACAGCATCAGATTTTTCCAAATGATGCTCATGACGTTGAGAATATTCAATAAGAGATATACATGCTTTATCAAAGTGGATATCATCCTTGCTAGACAAAATAGTGATGATATTGTCGTATAAAGGATCTTTGATGGTATGAAGAAGTTGAGTAACAATCTGATTTTTAGCAACAGGAGCGCCGGCAGAACCAAGCTGATTGATAATGTCTTTAAAAGCCTCGATATGAGAGTGCATAGAAGTACCAACCTTATATTGAAGATTCTTCAAACAAGTTTGGAGATATAAAATTTCGGTGACCAATTTCTTCTCAAATGTTGAGATAAGATACTCCCAAATAGCATGAGAGATTTCTAGATGAAAGACATCCAACATAAGTGAGTCAGGAAGTGCAGACAATACATAACGACAAGCCGCTTTGTCACGACGAATCCAATCAGTATGATCAATTTTCCATTGTTCAAATAATGGACCATCAGTAATCACAGAATTGTTAATCATCACATCAATAGGTTGAACTGGGCAAGACAGGTCGCCCAAAACAATATCAAATAATTCGTCACCTTCAAGAATTAGCATCATCTTTGCTTTCCACCCAAGAAAGCCTTGTCCTTGGAAGAAGGAAACCGAACGTTGGCCAGACGGATATCCGTTAACAATTACGCAATTTGCCATGCCTCTATGTCGAGAGAAAACAAATAAGATGAGATCGCAGAATCTGCAAACCATGATCAAGATGAGCATAGTTGAGACGCATGACAATCAAAATAGGGATATGCACGTAAGAACGACGGAAATAGAGAGGCGTAACGTGCAAGATGAGATGATACATATAAGAAAAGTGCTATTTCGGTCGAGCAAAGAACGTGAACGATAATAAAACATTGCTAAAAATAGCAAGATGTTTGCTTGTCGTAATCAACATCATTAATGAAGACGAGCGATTAATAAACTATAATTGGGGATTAACAAATGGTAATTAGAAATACAATTTTAAATAAAGAATCGCAAATTCGAGCAGAATTGCTGTCTTGAATCCTGAACTGTCATAACTTCTAATTTGAAACAAGTTCTAATTAACTAATACAAAATTAACTAATACTTCTAATTTGAACAAGTTCATGTATCAAATCATCACTTGTGCAAAGAATTCAATCAAGTATAAACAATGAAACAACTTATCTTCCTTGTTGTTGCTACGCATCCATAGCTTTGATACCATGTTGAGAGAGAGAGAGAGTATGAGAGAGATACACAAGACATGCTCCCAAAGAATGATTCATATTGATGTAGAGTTAGTATATATAGGTGAGACCCAAGTCAAGTGAGAGATGATATATATAGTTGTAACAAATATATGCAACAAAAACTAGTCTTCCAATAGAGCCAAATTTTGGAAATGGTGGCATGCAAAAGAGGTTGGAAGAGATAGCTGCAAGGACAACATTTGTTGCCATAGATGCAGCCACATACGGGTTGAGAATTGAAAGGGCTGATGAAGGTCGTAATGGAGACATGGCTGAAGCAAAATCTCGTGTTTGGATGCAAGCATTAGATTACATGGAAAAGGAAAAAATGACAAAGTCCAAATTGGCTGATACAAGTCAGAGTATACCAAGAAGAACAGGATGGAGTGCACTAGTGGATTCATTATCAGAGTTTGCTTATTTGGCTGAGGTTCATAATCAAGAACCTCTTGTGGAAGAAAAGAGAATAAGAGATGAGGACATTGCTAGTCCTTCCTCTTCAGGCCCATCTAAACGCACAACAGGAAGCAAAATGGAGCAGCAGAAAGAGGTTGAAAAAGCCATACTTGAGCATGTTATGGAGGATGCATCTCAAGAGAAGAAACAAGAAGGGAAGAAAAGGGGCAAGCATCCTAGTTATAGGTTACAATTGGATCTTGAGATTGCCACAAACCTTAAAAAAGTCTTGAAAGAATGCATACTTGGCAGTAGAGTGGAATTCACACTTGGCAAATTTCTTGGAATTAATCACAAAGCATGAATTTCATGATGTAATCATTGATATGCTGAAATGAAAAAGATAGTTTGATGGTGAATTTTTGCAAGCATTGATGCAGGTTGACAAACACATAGACAAACAACTTTAGAGAAAGTATGATGATGCATGTAATGCTGTTTTGGAGTAGGCTGATGTTGAAAATGAGCTAAATGGAAGTGTAGACAGTAAGCTTATGGCTGAAATTAGTCTTATGGGCAGCAAGAAGCATAGAAAGAAGGCTATGCATAATGGGGATGTCCATCAACAAGTACATGAAGAAGAAGCTCATTTTACTCCAAGCAATCATTATTCATGAACACATTGGGTTTGTGCTACAACATAGACAATTGTTAAATTGGGAGAAAGAGAGACGCCTTGTGTAGCTCTCTTGAATCATGGTTTCAAAATATATGTTATAGCACACAATTTGTATGAGAATGGAGGTTGGACAATTGATGTAGATTCAAGATGGCGCATGCGGTGTCATGATGCTGCATGTCCACCACTGTGAACTTGAGGGCAGAGTTTTTTACCATCAATTTGATCTCATTGGTCAACGTCATTAGGAATTTACAAGCCATATGTCTCTTCACAATGACAATGATGATTTTATGGATAACTAGGTATAAAGTAATTGGATCTATCACTTGCACAAGAGGGATTTCTATTTGGATTTAAAAATTGAAGTGATCTATTCTTTGAATGCTTATTTTTTATATTTACAATGTTGACTAGAAGACAACAAGAACATTTTAATCGTAATTGTACAATAAAATGAGCATGCTCCAATGAAGCTTACAAGCAAAAAAGTGGGGTGTTGTCTAACACGATGGAGATCATGAAAGGGGGTGATGTGTTATCCAAGTGCAGGATTCCAGATGTTTTGAAATGTCCTCCAATCCCTTTAAGCCAATGTGTGCTCATACTCAAGGATCCATGTTTTAAGGAGGAGTGATATGTCTCTTCTGAAAATTTCACTTGAGCGAGAGACCTACTTTCTAAGAATGACACTTTCATTGTTTCAATTATCACTACAACAGAAATGAGGCATAGACGCGCATGTTAGATGCGCAAAGTCGCGCGCGTCTATCATTGCATCTATATGTGCGTGTAAAAGAGCGTGTAAATAGACTCAAATTTTGCGTCTATATATCCGCATAAATAGACGCCAATATAGACGCACAATTATTTAACCACCTAAAATTGGACTTAGTATAATAAAAAAACTAGAGATAATAATTACTTAACCACCTGAAATTGATTCTTGAGTATGCACGTGTGCGCATGATAAAAACCATAGAATTAAGAATACACATTGAATCATTGAATAAAAAAACCAGAGTTAATAATTATTTTTGCATTGCTCTCTAATGAATGGCAGTTCCTCCAGTTGACAAGCCTGATATAAGTAATTAGCGGCAAGTGACAAAAACCTTATTATACAATTAGTAGCAAGCATTGCAATATGTATCTCGTAATTTCTCTACTTGAAGATGATAAAAAATACTTCCTTTTTATTATGGAAAATTCAATTTAGCTTTAAACTTGACTATTGATTCTTGAGTATGCACGTGTGCGCATGATAAAAACCACAGAATTAAGAATACACATTGAATCACTAAGCAAATTAAGTATGTTACAGTGAATGATCCATCTCATCTTCAATGAGATCGACCCTTGCTAAACTATCTACTTCTAGGTCTATGTTACCAAGAGGTAACGAAACAAATAAGTCTATCCCACTATCAGATGTGTTGCTATATTGCTCAATAACTTCATCAATATCATCGACAATCACATTATTGTCTTCTTCTGCATTTCCTTGAACATCCTCGCGAGGTTCATCTTGTACTATATCACGCATATCATCCATTATGGTGTCATCATGTACATCATCATTATTTGTTGGATTGTCATCTACTATCTCCATGTCGGTAATATTACCATATATTGGTTTTGAACGATTAGATATAGGGATGACATACCACCATCGGTTATTGTTTACCATTGGATGATACACAACCTATATTTGAAAAACAAAAGCAAGAAACTTAAATACTTATTATATTGTGTATATGTATCACATGTATACATATTAAAAATTTAGCTTTTGCATATATAGCTGCTCACATTGTTGAGATAGTACTAATGTGTCATTCTTGTTTTGGTGAAATTTTGTAGAGTTAATGATTACAAAACCACTTGGATGACGTCTGATTGTGCAATGCTCACCATTTGTTACCACTTCTTTAAACCACTTCACATCCAGTACATATATAAAGAATCGTCTGAAGTCAGGCTTCAGAATATCTTGGATCAAGCCACAATAACCTTCCATGTTACCATTGGTATCCTCGAAGTGAGCAAGGACACCACAATCTTGGGTATTTCTCTTTTCATCTATACGTTGAGTTTGAAGATGTTTACCCTCACACAAAATAGCATTGAATAGTTTGCACTAGTAGTAAAAGATAAAAGATCAAACACGTCAATTATTTATATACAATATAACTTATAGAAACAAATTAATTGATAGTATGTCTCACCTTTGATAAGCAACCTCGTGCGTATTCCCACTCTTCTTGAGATATATTAATTTCCTCCTCTTTTTCTATTCTCTCCATTTCCTCATGTAACCAATCTATATCAATATGACGTGGGAGTGCATTTAGATGATCTGGAAATGAGACATTACGTCCATATCTGGTGCAAAATGCTTGTTTTTCACTTTTTCTTCTTGCCCTTGCTTGATTATATAGTGTCACCCATTTGCTCATTACATCACTATTGAGCACACAAAAACTATTTAACTTACGAAGTTCTTCTTTTGTTAGCACTTTACTCATTCCTTTTCCTTGAGATATTATACAGGTCATCCTCAAGTCTTCATCATCTTTCCATAGTCGTGGTTGAGAGGGGTCCACTTCACTAAGATATTAAGAGATATAAACAAGGGATGATTGCACTAACCAACCCTCAGCCATGCTTCCCTGAGGCCATTCTTTTTTCCTCACAAAATCTTTCAAGGTTTTCATGAAGCGCTCAAGAAAAAACATCCACCTTGCATGAACTGCCCCACAAAGTGCGATCTCATCAATCAAATGTACGAGTAAATGTAATGGAGTAGTCAAAATGGATCGAGGAAAAATTTCCTCCACCAAACAAACCACCTCAACAGATAATACTCGAGCATCTTGCAATGTGTTTGGATCAATTTCCTTCGAGCTCACATATCTGTCAGGATGTACTTGAGAATTGTAATATTTTCGCGTACTGCGTACCGTAAATATTAACTTTCCGCACGCCGTGTAAACCCTGTGCAAGGGTATCACCTACATCGTATTATTGGTAGCTTAATCCATACCATTCACGAGGCCGCCACATTGTAAATTAGAGGTAGGGGTTGAGGACCGTAAAAACCGCAAGGAAACGACCGCTTGGGAAGGGGCAATTGGATAAATTCAAGGCAAATTTTTTTAATTATTATCCCTTCCCCCAGCCGATGCATGGCTGGAGGAGAGGAAGTGTGGGGGGGAATGGCCAAGGAGGAGTGAAGTCAGACTGCATGAGGGGGAGTCCTCCACGTGTGTGGAGGCCCTCTTCCCCACCCCTCCCAAGGCCTATATAAACACCCCCCTAGCTAGAGGGTGTGCCGGACGTGCTGGAGGAGGTCGTTGTGAGGGAGGAAACCGGGCTGTGAGCAGGAGGAGGTCGCCGTCGTGAAGCGCCACGCTGCCGCCAGTCCGCCAGTCCGCCAGCCGCCCGGTTCGCCAGCAGCCCAGTCCGCCAGTCGCCAGGCCATCTCAGACCGCCGCCGCTCTGGATTACGACTCCCCCCCCCCCCCTCGTGGCTGCAGGAGGCCAGGAGCTTCTTAGAAGCTTCTTAGAAGCTTCTAAGAGGAGGGGCCTTCCTTAACCCCCCTTCCCACTACATCCCCCATAGACCCATTCATACCCTTCCCTGGGATTGTGAAGAGGAGAAGGTGAAGCCCGTAAAGACCCCCACAAGACCCATCGAAAAAAGACTTTTCGCCAAAAAGACTTCAAAGCCCTCAAGCCATCCGTGAATCAATTCCGTGCCAACTCGAGTTTTTCCTAAAAGAACTCCTAAAGCCCTTTGCCGCAAGCGCCATCCCACAAAGGAATCTTCCGCATACGAGGAAAAAGGCAAAGGTCGGAAGGCTGCATTTCGAGGCAAGTCAATTCGTAGACCACAAAGGCAAATCAGAAGCCGACTCTACGCCTATGATGGCCCCAAAAAGATCACAAGGTGCGACTGCGGGAGGTTCATCTCCGAGTATACAAGTGGATATCTCCCCGAGCCCACAAGTCCAAGTTCTTTCGAGTTATTTTCCCATAAAGAAATGATTAGGCGCGCTTAGTTCATAAGGGAGATTGCATTTTTACGCTTAATTTTAATGCATGTGGAAATTGGAAAAAAAAAATACATTTGATAAAGTATCTCTTGAAACATTAGGCAAGATTGAAATATGTCATGAATTTGAAACGAGTTATCCACCTTAGAAGACTAGTTGCATGTAGTTTTTTTTGGTACATTATCAAAGTAATGAGCCTAAACTTAGGGCAAAGAAATGGAATTTATAAGTGCATTCTCTTTCGTCCTAGACATGGCAGGAATAAGCGTGTGCCGCATGTTAGGTAACATCCTCCTCGTAACGATTTCATGAGGAAAGGTTAACACCCATAAGATATTATCCGAAGAGAAATAATAGAGTACGAAAATGATCTTATGGACCTGCAAATAGCATGTAAAATGGAATGAGTTAACACTAGCTTTAGTTTGGTACAAACTTCATTAACTACATTATAGCTAGGAGAATGTTGCGTATTGCATAGTCATCATGCGAAAACGTCATTCATCAGAAGCCGCATTTAGGAAAGGTTGCATGGTTCGTCAAAGCATAAGATTCGAAAGTATAGACTACAAGGTTGTAGGCATGATTAATAGGTCTTAGGAAAAGTTAGTATCCAGATTATCATGCATTTTTGCTACACCAAGGAAAGATAAAATTACCGTGAACCATGTGATGCGTAGAAGCAATAAATCGCATGTTTACGCGTATTGGTGTAGTTGTAACTATTATTCTCCATTAGATTTAGTTTATTACCTTTAGAAGGTTCATCCTTGTCGCAATACAAGTATATTGAGTTGTCTAAGTAACCTAAAACACAAGGGATTCATATGGGCATGGCTCAGTCGATATGATAGGTATCCCAAGTGCCAAGTGCAATAAGAATTCGACCTAGTTTTACACTTGTTGCCAAGTCTAAACCCGCAAACCCAGAGATCTTACACACGTTCACGAAATGTCGAATCAATTGGATGTTCATGCAAAAAATGATCTAAGGTTTTATCCTAAGGATCATTCGTTCTAATGATGAAACTCCGACGGAGTTGCAAATTTCTAGGACCATGGGCCAACATAATTAGGAATGGGTTGGAGGATACCCTAAACCCTGCTACTCGGCTAGAGGTAATTCCATGGCCGGAGGACGCCATTCAATGGGTGGAATGATCCCGTGGAATGATGCAACACATGTGCAAAAAGGTTGCAACATTGTATAGACTTGAGATTTGTCCACAAGAGAGTTTTATCATCTCTCGAAATGAGGTTGGCAAGTTATTGAAAGAATTTAACTTACAAGAGGATGAGTAATCATCCTGTTACTCACTTTTCTTGGGGAATAATTGCCAAGGAAAAGGAAAGTTAGGTATTTGCAAATGACCAGACAATAAAATAAAGCGACATGGTGGCTGGAACCTACCACAACAAAACCTAAAGTATTGGTAGGTATGACCCTAACCCAAGAATGATAGGAATCTTGCCAAGTTGCAATTGATTCCGGATCGAATGCGGGTTGCATTCGGAGAAAAGGAGTCACTCCTTAACAGTTTACCAGCTAAACGATCACTGGAAATTGATTATGCTTGTAACAGTTTAGAAAGCACTGTTTGCATTGTTTGCTCAATGAACTAAAGGATGAGAATATATCTAAATACTTCAGGTTGAAGGCCTGAAGGGAGAGGCAGCTTCAGTTACCCCCGACTGCTTGCCTAACCCTAACCAAGGGGGTTGTTAGCCGCGCCGGGAACGTGGACCGAACCCGCCGCGAGAGGTCTCTCCGTTGAGTTCTACTTGGAGCAGGAGGACGCTTGGGTGCCAGGGGGGGCTTTGGCCGTAAATCCCTCGCCTTCCGGGTCCTGCATAAGAGGCTAACGTGACTCGGGATTGGATCTCGAGGCCCGCATTCTAGTCTACGGGTGGAAACTTGGATTAGTGATCCCTGGTGGATTACTGGATAGCCTTCGGGCGGATTATGAATACGCCTACGGGCGGGAACTCCTTGTATTTCAAAGATAAAATGATAAAATGATAATAAAGAAGTTGTTTGGCATTGTTTTCTTTATGTCCTGTGATAAGATTACATGAAGGAACCGGTGCATAACAGGGTTAATCAAAGAAGCTATTTGTTATATGACAAACTAATGTGATAGGTAATTACATAACTAAAACAAACTGAGGAAAGTGCGGAGGATGGACCATGGGTCCGTCCTATGGATGGGTGGTCCCTGTTAGCCGGGAACTTTTCTCAAAGTCTTCAACGAACAGAGGTTGATCATCATCTCCGAAACAAGTAACGAGAACGATGACTTAGAATTAACTATTACCCGATTCACGCTGTTTTAGGGGAACGGAATGGGACTATGCCTTATGGCAGAGAGGTCGAGCCTTGCTTCCCTCTCGTTTCCCATTCTCCTTGAACCAAGTGCAGCGTGAATCCGCTTCGGACCTGGCGTTTCTGCATAAAGTAGTTCGCTCGGGTCTGACGCTAGTTGTTGCTAGCTAATGACCAAACAGGAAAACCCAAATTTCAGGTCGATCCTAAGTGGGAACAGCCAGGATACTTCCGCTACGTAGCACACGCGGAAAGACCTAGATCGCAAGTCCCGTAACATTCCATGGGAGTGCCGGGCGGAGCTTTCTAGACATCCTTCCCGATGGACTGCTAAGACGTGTCCGGGATGATTCTAGTGGACACGTTACAGTTGGTATTAGAGCCGACCAACAATGGAATTGTTTTCATAAAAAATTTCATTGAAAAATGAAGTAAAGAAATTGTTCCTGTCCAAACATTTTCTCATCTTCAATACTATCTTGCAGAATTACGAGGCGTGGAACAAGTTTTTGGTGTTCCGGATCATGTTCATGACTGCAATGCATTCTCCGCATTATAGGCAGAGAATTGAAATGATGAACATCTTGGAGCAGATTTATAATCCATCACCGCTATATATAGAGCGAAGATGGACTGGGTCTTCAGGAATCTACTACATAGCTGCCCACCGGTTCGCTTATCTACAGACCAACCTGAAGAGGATCAAGTGGTTGGAAGATTTGAAAGTCGTGAAGCTGTTCATTTTTGTGGAAGCTCACGTGAATTCGACTTTGCATATTCGAGGTCGTAGAGTTGAATTAAACTCATATGTATATGAGGAAGTAACCCGTGTAATTCCAGCTGATAGAATTAAGGTATTGGGCCGCCATGGGAAGTATGGATTCCAGCGGAAAGGATATCCTGAACTTCCGATGAATTATCGATTCCTAAAGATTCATGACCCAGAACCCTACTATTACACAGTTCCTGTAGACAAATCCAATACAATGTTGTTCTCCCTAAACTAAATGTTATGATTGGATTATCATCACTCGAGATGTTGTATGAGGCTACGCCATATAAATATAAATGAGGATTTCTTTTATCACTATCCGATTTTGCATCAGGGTTGTTGCAAAAAGTTAAGTAGCTTCATGATTTGCGTGATAGCTGAACTAAAGATAAGCTAATGTCAATTCTCATATAATAAAGTTAAGAAAACTTTTACTCAGGCACAACCCCAGGTACAAGTTCCAAATTCACCCCCTACATCAAGTACGACTGTGATCCAGGAGAAGAAGTTCCTCCTCAAACAGATAAAGCCACCCGAGTTTGATGGGCGAGGCAGATTCGTCCAGTCGGACGCTGAGATTTGGATTGAGTCTATGGAGGACTACTTCGAAGCAGCTGGCACTGCACCTACCAATCAGGCCATGCTCGCCAAATTAAAACTCACCGGTGAAGCCAGACTATGGTGGAAACAATGGTGCAGGGATGAAGGGATTTCAGAGGGGTCCGTTACCTGGGAGAAGTTAAAGCAAGCCGTGCAAGGGAGATATTTGCCACCCGCATATCGTACTCAGAAAATGAATGAGTTCTATGAGCTAAAACAGTTAGGACTCACTCTTGACGCATACTACTCTAAGTTTGTCTCACTCTTAAAGTACACGCCACAAATGGACACGACATAGCAGGTGTCCAAATTTTGCGCAGGCTTAAATCCACCTGTAAATACCCGTCTCGAATCTATGCGTCCATCAGATCTTCAGGATGCACTCATTCGAGCGGCACCTATAATTCAGGAAGTACAAGCTAAACCAAGGAATATTAAGAATTGGTCTTATAGCAACCCAAGCAAAGGAGCATTCAGACCCCAGGTTAAGAGAGTTCAAGGCCACAATCAAGGACAAAGAAAGAAAGCAAGGACAAATAACGTCAACAACTTTGTTCCTACTCACAGTAATGGCCGAAACCTCCGATATTTCCACTGCAACGAACTCGGTTACTTCAGAAGGGAATGTCCCAAGCTTAGCGAGGGACACCGTCAAAGTGCTGGCCGCGGGCAGGGAGTCACCGCCCGTGGAAGGGCTTCAGCTGCCTGCATTACCAATAGGCAAAGATGTAATGCAGAAGAAGAGGAAGACCCGACTATGGAAGCGGAATTCGAAAGAGCAACGGTCCATGCCGCTTTACACAAAAAGGGGCCGAATCGCCAGTTCTCGGTAATTCAAACACCGTCGGACTATCAAGGTAAAGGTTTCAAAACCTTGATTGATTGTGGCAGTACACATTCCTTTATCTCACCAGCATGTGCTAAGAGATTAGGAATAGCCACAGTAGAAGCGCCTACCCTACTTGTGGAATTGGCAAACGGTCGTGAGGTAACTTATGCTAGGCAAACTGCTAAGGAGGAGTTCTATCTGGGAGGAAAGAAAACCTCAGTCAAATTCAGAGTCATGAATTTAGGTATCCATGAGTGCCTACTCGGGATGGATTGGCTTAAGCCTAATGACGCTCACATCCACTGTGGCAAGGGTCAAGTTTCTTTTCGAAATTCTGAAAGAGAGTTTGTTACGACTCAAGGTGAGGCAGGAGTGCCAAGAATCCAGTTAGCCAAGGTATCACGAATCATAAAAGGGGTTAGGAAAGGATTACCTGTTTACTTGATCAAACTCAACAAGTTAGATCAAAAGCAAGAGTCTCATGAGGGACCCTCTTGGCTAAAAGAATATGCTGACGTATTCCCTGAGGAATTAACTGAACTTCCACCCCCAAGAGAAGTTGATCATGAAATAAGGCTAATACCTGGAGCTGCGCCAATTGCAAAGAGACCTTATAGAATGTCCATTCCGGAAGCTATCGAGCTGAAGGAACAACTCAAACAATTATTAAACCAAGGCTACATCCGGCCTAGCAATTCACCATGGGGAGCTCCAGTCCTATTCCAGGAAAAGAAAGATGGGACACTTCGACTATGTATTGATTACCATGGGTTGAATCAATCAACAGTCAAGAACAAGTACCCTATTCCTAGAATAGATGAGCTTCTTGATCGCCTTCAAGGTGCAAAGATCTTCTCCAAAATTGATCTCAGGTCAGGCTACTATCAAATCAGGATCAAGGATGAGGACATTCCAAAAACGGCCTTCAATACAAGATATGGGCACTTTGAATTCTTGGTTATGTCATTCGGCCTTACAAATGCACCTGCCACCTTCAATAGATTAATGCAGGATATTTTTAGACCATATCTTGATGACTTCGTGCTTGTCTTCTTCGATGACACTTTAGTCTATTCTAAACAGGAAGAAGATCATGAACCTCAACTACGGATTGTTTTGGAGACAATGAGGTCCCATAAGTTGTATGCAAAAATGAAGAAGTATGCATTCTTCAAACGTCAGATTGAATATCTAGGATTCATCGTATCATCAGAAGGAATATCAGTAGATCCAGCCAAAGTCAGAGATGTGCTTGAATGGCCAATACCAGTATCTGTCAAAGAGATACGTAGTTTTCTTGGCTTGACAGGATGGTATAGGATCTTTATCAAAAACTATGCTTTGATTGCAGCACCTCTTACCGACTTATTAAAGAAGCAGACTTCTATTACATGGTCTACTCCCGAACAAAATAGCTTCGACCAATTGAAGCAATGTTTGGTATCAGCACCTATTCTGAAACTTCCTGATCTCAATAAGGAGTTCGAGGTAGTAACTGATGCCAGCATTCTTGCCTTGGGGTGTGTTCTTATGCAGGAAGGTCATCCAGTAGCATATTCTTCAAGGAAATTGAAGAGTCACGAAAAGAATTATGCCACTCATGATCTGGAGTTATTAGCTGTCATCCATGCTCTAAAGCTTTGGAGACACTATCTGTTGGGAAATAAGTTCACTCTAGTAACCGATCATAAGAGTCTCAAATGGATTTTTACCCAGAACGAGCTCAACATGAGGCAACGTCGATGGATTGAAGTATTGGAGGAATATGATTTTGAAATCAAGTATCGACCAGGGAAAGAGAATGTAGTTGCCGATGCACTCAGTCGCAAGGCATTCCTAAACTCCCTAATCTTGTAGAATCCATCAACGGCCAGATCTCTGGCTACAAAGGTATCTATGCCAAGAAACCCTATACTCGAATTGGCTAGAGAGGAAGCATGCCATGACTTGGCCTACCAAGCAATGATAAAAGAAATATCTACCAAGGATCAGAATTTGAAGTTACCGGCCAAGTATCATGAATTTTCTGTTGACAATGGACTTATTTACTATAGAACAAGGCTATGTATACCAGCAAGCCAGTCACTTAAGCAGAAGATATTGTGGGAAGCTCATGACTCCCCTTTCGCAGGACATCCAGGCTATGCAAAAACTCTTAATGCAGTCAGGAAGAGCTATTATTGGGAGAGGCTCAAAGGTGACGTCCTCAAATATGTCACCGAATGTTTGTCTTGCCAACGTATCAAGGCTGAACATGTCATGATGCCATGAAAGTTACAACCACTTGACATTCCCCAAATGAAATGGGAATTCATCAGTATGGATTTTGTGGTGGGCTTACCCCAAGTCCAAGGAGGATACAACTCCATTATGGTTGTAGTTGACATGCTTACTAAGGTTGCACACCTGATTTCAGTAAAGACAAACTATAAAGCCTCCGATATTGCAAGAGTGTTTATCAAAGAAATATTCAAGCTACATGGGTTACCTAGAAGGATCATTAGCAATCGAGATTCTCTTTTCACTTCACACTTCTGGAAAGCTATCTTTGAAGCTATTGGAACTCAACTCTGTTTTAGCACTGCCTACCATCCCCAAACAGATGGACAAACAGAGCGAGTAAATCAAATCATTTAGGATATGCTTAGGGCTTACTGCTGTCGAGAGCCGAAAAGATGGATTCAATACTTGCCGTTAGTAGAATTTGCTTACAATGCTTCTTACCAGCAGAGCATTCAAATGACCCCTTTTCAGGCATTGTATGGTCATGATTGTCGAAGTCCCCTAAATTTTTCTGATCCTACCCTGAGAGTGGAAGCTTCAAGACAAATGTTGGAGGACATGGATGACCAAATAAGGTCAATAAGACAAGATATACAAGCAGCCAAAGATAGACAAAAGGCATATGCGGATTTGAAGCGCCAAGAGAGGGTTTTCGGAGAAGGAGACATGGTTTTCATTCGTGTACGCCCCAAAAGGAGCTCTTTATCTCTAGGTAAATGCAAGAAGCTAAGTCCAAGGTATTGTGGACCATATAAAATCCTCAAATGCCTAGGACCCAATGCTTATAAATTGCAACTTCCTGATAACCTAAAAGTTCACAATGTATTCCATATTAGTCTCTTAAAAAAGTATGTACCCAACCCAAATCATGTACTTGATGACCAACAAATTGTAATGCCTAGTCAAGGAGTCCTTGAACTAAGACCGGAAAAGATTTTAGATGTCAGGGAGAGACAGTTGAGATCTAGAACCTTGAGAGACTGCCTCGTCCAGTGGAAAGATTATCCCGAAGAGGATGCTACTTGGATCGATGAAAGCTCTCTCAGTCTTCAATATCCCCAGTTTTTCTCGAGATGAGGACATCTCGATTCTTCTAAGGGGGAGAGGATGTAATATTTCCACGTACTGCGTACCGTAAATATTAACTTTCCGCACGCCGTGTAAACCCTGTGCAAGGGTATCACCTACATCGTATTATTGGTAGCTTAATCCATACCATTCACGAGGCCGCCACATTGTAAATTAGAGGTAGGGGTTGAGGACCGTAAAAACCGCAAGGAAACGACCGCTTGGGAAGGGGCAATTGGATAAATTCAAGGCAATTTTTTTTAATTATTATCCCTTCCCCCAGCCGATGCATGGCTGGAGGAGAGGGAGTGTGGGGGGGAATGGCCAAGGAGGAGTGAAGTCGGACTGCATGAGGGGGAGTCCTCCACGTGTGTGGAGGCCCTCTTCCCCACCCCTCCCAAGGCCTATATAAACACCCCCCTAGCTAGAGGGTGCTAGAGGGTGTGCCGGACGTGCTAGAGGAGGTCGTTGTGAGGGAGGAAACCGGGCTGTGAGCAGGAGGTCGCCGTCGTGAAGTGCCACGCTGCCGCCAGTCCGCCAACCGCCCAGTTCGCCAGCAGCCCAATCCGCCAGTCGCGAGGCCATCTCAGACTGCCGCCGCTCTGGATTACGACTCCCCCCCCCTCGTGGCTGCAGGAGGCCAGGAGCTTCTTAGAAGCTTCTTAGAAGCTTCTAAGAGGAGGGGCCTTCCTTAACCCCCCTTCCCACTACATCCCCCATAGACCCATTCATACCCTTCCCCGGGATTGTGAAGAGGAGAAGGTGAAGCCCGTAAAGACCCCCACAAGACCCATCGAAAAAAGACTTTTCGCCAAAAAGACTTCAAAGCCCTCAAGCCATCCGTGAATCAATTCCGTGCCAACTCGATTTTTTCCTAAAAGAACTCCTAAAGCCCTTTGCCGCAAGCGCCATCCCGCAAAGGAATCTTCCGCATACGAGGAAAAAGGCAAAGGTCGAAAGGCTGCATTTCGAGGCAAGTCAATTCGTAGACCACAAAGTCAAATCAGAAGCCGACTCTACGCCTATGATGGCCCCAAAAAGATCACAAGGTGCGACTGCGGGAGGTTCATCTCCGAGTATACAAGTGGATATCTCCCCGAGCCCACAAGTCCAAGTTCTTTCGAGTTATTTTCCCATAAAGAAATGATTAGGCGCGCTTAGTTCATAAGGGAGATTGCATTTTTACGCTTAATTTTAATGCATGTGGAAATTGGAAAAAAAAAATACATTTGATAAAGTATCTCTTGAAACATTAGGCAAGATTGAAATATGTCATGAATTTGAAACGAGTTATCCACCTTAGAAGACTAGTTGCATGTAGTTTTTTTTGGTACATTATCAAAGTAATGAGCCTAAACTTAGGGCAAAGAAATGGAATTTATAAGTGCATTCTCTTTCGTCCTAGACATGGTAGGAATAAGCGTGTGCCGCATGTTAGGTAACATCCTCCTCGTAACGATTTCATGAGGAAAGGTTAACACCCATAAGATATTATCCGAAGAGAAATAATAGAGTACGAAAATGATCTTATGGACCTGCAAATAGCATGTAAAATGGAATGAGTTAACACTAGCTTTAGTTTGGTACAAACTTCGTTAACTACATTATAGCTAGGAGAATGTTGTGTATTGCATAGTCATCATGCGAAAACGTCATTCATCAGAAGCCGCATTTAGGAAAGGTTGCATGGTTCGTCAAAGCATAAGATTCGAAAGTATAGACTACAAGGTTGTAGGCATGATTAATAGGTCTTAGGAAAAGTTAGTATCCAGATTATCATGCATTTTTGCTACACCAAGGAAAGATAAAATTACCGTGAACCATGTGATGCGTAGAAGCAATAAATCGCATGTTTACGCGTATTGGTGTAGTTGTAACTATTATTCTCCATTAGATTTAGTTTATTACCTTTAGAAGGTTCATCCTTGTCGCAATACAAGTATATTGAGTTGTCTAAGTAACCTAAAACACAAGGGATTCATATGGGCATGGCTCAGTCGATATGATAGGTATCCCAAGTGCCAAGTGCAATAATAATTCGACCTAGTTTTACACTTGTTGCCAAGTCTAAACCCGCAAACCCAGAGATCTTACACACGTTCACGAAATGTCGAATCAATTGGATGTTCATGCATAATATGATCTAAGGTTTTATCCTAAGGATCATTCGTTCTAATGATGAAACTCCGACGGAGTTGCAAATTTCTAGGACCATGGGCCAACATAATTAGGAATGGGTTGGAGGATACCCTAAACCTTGCTACTCGGCTAGAGGTAATTCCGTGGCCGGAGGACGCCATTCAATGGGTGGAATGATCCCGTGGAATGATGCAACACATGTGCAAAAAGGTTGCAACATTGTATAGACTTGAGATTTGTCCACAAGAGAGTTTTGTCATCTCTCGAAATGAGGTTGGCAAGTTATTGAAAGAATTTAACTTACAAGAGGATGAGTAATCATCCTGTTACTCACTTTTCTTGGGGAATAATTGCCAAGGAAAAGGAAAGTTAGGTATTTGCAAATGACCAGACAATAAAATAAAGCGACATGGTGGCTGGAACCTACCACAACAAAACCTAAAGTATTGGTAGGTATGACCCTAACCCAAGAATGATAGGAATCTTGCCAAGTTGCAATTGATTCCGGATCGAATGCGGGTTGCATTCGGAGAAAAGGAGTCACTCCTTAACAGTTTGCCAGCTAAATGATCACTGGAAATTGATTATGCTTGTAACAGTTTAGAAAGCACTGTTTGCATTGTTTGCTCAATGAACTAAAGGATGAGAATATATCTAAATACTTCAGGTTGAAGGCCTGAAGGGAGAGGCAGCTTCAGTTACCCCCGACTGCCTGCCTGACCCTAACCAAGGGGGTTGTTAGCCGCGCCGGGAACGTGGACCGAACCCGCCGCGAGAGGTCTCTCCGTTGAGTTCTACTTGGAGCAGGAGGACGCTTGGGTGCCAGGGGGGGCTTTGGCCGTAAATCCCTCGCCTTCTGGGTCCTGCACAAGAGGCTAACGTGACTCGGGATTGGATCTCGAGGCCCGCATTCTAGTCTACGGGCGGAAACTTGGATTAGTGATCCCTGGTGGATTACTGGATAGCCTTCGGGCGGATTATGAATACGCCTACGGGCGGGAACTCCTTGTATTTCAAAGATAAAATGATAAAATGATAATAAAGAAGTTGTTTGGCATTGTTTTCTTTATGTCCTGTGATAAGATTACGTGAAGGAACCGGTGCATAACAGGGTTAATCAAAGAAGCTGTTTGTTATATGTCAAACTAATGTGATAGGTAATTACATAACTAAAACAAACTGAGGAAAGTGCGGAGGATGGACCATGGGTCCGTCCTATGGATAGGTGGTCCCGGTTAGCCGGGAACTTTTCTCAAAGTCTTCGACGAACAGAGGTTGATCGTCATCTCCGAAACAAGTAACGAGAACGATGACTTAGAATTAACTATTACCCGATTCACGTTGTTTTAGGGGAACGGAATGGGACTATGCCTTATGGCAGAGAGGTCGAGCCTTGCTTCCCTCTCGTTTCCCATTCTCCTTGAACCAAGTGCAGCGTGAATCCGCTTCGGACCTGGCATTTCTGCGTAAAGTAGTTCGCTCGGGTCTGACGCTAGTTGTTGCTAGCTAATGACCAAACAGGAAAACCCAAATTTCAGGTCGATCCTAAGTGGGAACGGCCAGGATACTTCCGCTACGTGGCAGACGCGGGAAGACCTAGATCGCAAGTCCCGTAACATTCCATGGGAGTGCCGGGCGGAGCTTTCTAGACATCCTTCCCAATGGACTGCTAAGACGTGTCCTGGATGATTCTAGGTGACACGTTACAAGAATTGTTTATTTTTGTCTAGAAATTCAAAGATATATAATGAAAAAATACAATGTATACACACCTCACAAGCTCTCCCATCTTGTAAATGATATCACGTACATCTTTGGATACACAATGGGATATGCTAGTAGGAAGTACAAACTGAATGTAAACAATATTCATAGATCAAATGATTCGTTGAGGAAAAAGTCATCATACCCCAAAGTTTACACATAGTTACTCCACTAATGATTATATTCATGGTTAGAGATACCCTTACTTGAATCATTTTGTACCAATCATGGGACTTCAAACCAGATAGTTGCTTCACACCTCTTTTCTTTTTCTTTATGAAGGCTCCCTTGAGACATCTCATACATCTTGTGGGTGTTTGAAAGCTACATATTTGTTCCTTCACTATTTTTTCCTCGTTCTTTGACAATATCCAAGGTGCATGGGGTAGCTCAATCTTTCCTCTGGGTCCAATGCATGGTCTGTCTCGTCTCATGTGACCAATGTTACGTAAATCCTCCCTTACATTGACTGAATCATGAGCCCCTATCAAGTGATCCCATAATGTAGATACAACATTTTTGAATATGTGCATGGGGTCCAACAGGTGATTGATCTTGAGTTCAGTCCAGTACAGAAGACGAAAAAATATAGAGAACCTAACAAACAAACAATATATTATGTAAACAATTCATAATGCTAAATACTTTAAAGTCAATCAAGAGAAATGCACTTCTTACCCGACTCATGCCAAGTGGAGGATGGTTTTCGGCATTAATCCATCTCTCCTTTCAATCTCAAATGGTTAGAGATTGTGGAGTCATTCCATTAGTAGGGAGAACATCTTTGGGATGGTCAATAGGAAGAAATCGATGATAATTGTCGTAGATAACCTTCTTTAAACGTGCCGGCCTAGAGGAAACTAGAGAGGGACCGCAAATAGGACATGCATGATATCCTGATGTGGTTAAACCTGAACAAACAAGTGAATTAATAAAACGCAATTGATTCAAGTCTTGAATTTCAAATATAGAGTTATATACATGTACATAAACACTCTCCATATCCTAGAAAGTCATGCATGGTCCACAACAACATGGCCTTCAATGTGAAATCTCTAGAGGATGCAGATGCGCTTGTATCTTGCACCTCAATACCTTCCCATAACATTTCTAACTCTTCAATCAAAGGCTCTAAGTAAATGTCCATGTTTTTTACCTTGTGCTTTCCAGGAATCAAAAGGGACAACATTACACGTCCCTTTTTAATTGCCATGGATGGAGGAATATTATAGTTCACCAATACCACTAGCCATACATTGTATGATGTGCTTTTGATGCCAAATGGATTGATTCCATCCATACCTAAACCAAATCTCAAATTTCTTGGCTCTTCTTTGAAAACGGGCCACAAATTATCTATATGTTGCCATGCCGGTATGTCTACAGGGATCCTCCATTTTCCATCATTTGAACGATGACTAGCATGCCATGACATAAACTTTCCAATAGACTTACACTTGAACATAAGCTTTATACCGGGAACAATCAAAAAATGTTGCAAAACCTTTCAAGGCACATCCATTGACTTCATCTCCACTTCATATCTTGATACACCACAAACAGGACACCCTCGTGCGAACTCATGAATCCCACAAAATAAGACACAATCATTGACACATGCATGGATCTTGACATAATCGAGGCCTCCCAGAGATGTCAACTAATGTCTTGCTTGCTCTCTCTTAGTTGGCAATTTGTTTCCTTTTGGAAGCATTTGTGATAATAACCTACATATATTTTTAAAAGTGAGTTAAAAAACCACCAACATATATTTCTGTCTGATTTCAAAATAGAACAACTAATATTATGATTCATAAGCCAAACTCAATTGATACATACTTCAATAACACATCCAAACTGACATTACTCCATCCATAAATAGTTTGCAAGTTAAGTATCTCGAAGGATGTGCGAAGAACGGAATATGTACAACCTTCATACAACGGAGTAGATGACGCTACGTATAGTGGATCATTTGGCTTCGTAGAGTGACCTTCTCCTTGAACCAGTTGCGAAAATAGATGGTGTATCATGTTGTCCAAAATCTCATCCTCTACGACTTGATGGGGCATTTCATGAGGGCTACTATCATGATCGTGAGTCTCCACTCTTCTTAAAGACTCTACCTCCTCGCGTCGACATTTTGCAGCCTCTTGACGCCCGGGAGGGAGCATTTGAGGATGTGGCACCGCATCCTACTCAACCACAAAAGGGAGTTTCATGTATGCTGATATATTTTGAGTAACATAGACTACCAATCTTAGTGTTAAAAAAAAACAATGAGTACCGGTCATTTTTCTCGGTCCCATTTTCCATACAAGCTGAGGTGTGACATTGCAATTCGACGTGCTTGAGAAATACACCCTCAATAATGATTACATATGCATTTAATTTTTTGTCATAGCCATGCATCTCGATTATGAAGACGTAATATTTCATCCTCACTTGAGGATGTGCTCCTTGACTCATCAACATGCACCGCACTAGGTGATGACGACGACATGATTAAACCTAATTCATGACAACATCAAAATATTTGTCATTCATATGTTTACATAAAAACTTCAAGCTGGCGTATTAATTATTCTAAGATCTCAATTTTAAATACACAAAACTCATCATAAATACATTAAAAATTATGATAAAACCTAAATATGCATCTATATATGTGTTTACGTATGCGTCTAAATCAGCGTCTATTTACATGTCTACATTCACGTCTATACGCGCGTTTACGTAAACTTAGACGTGCGTGTACACACCAAAATAGGCGTACACGTCAAAATTCAAAACATACTTAAATCATTTCTTTTCAAACTGTGCCTTTTCTTTCTTGCATTTTTTGCAGTTTTGAAGCTCGAGTTTAGCCGACATGCAGTCTCTTCATGCCTCACCTCCACATGACTCACCTCTTCTTCCATTTCAAACACACAAGAAGGGAAAAAGGAAAGCCAAGGAAAGGAAGAAAGAGAGAACAAGAGAGAGGAGAACAAGAGGAAGAAGAAGTAGCAAGCAAGCAAGCATCAAGGGAGAGTAACTTACCAAGGAGAGGAAGAAGGAGAAGAAAGAAGCGCCACCACCCGCCACACCAAACACCCAAGGTGAGTCGTCTTTCTCTCTCTCTCTCTCTCCCTCTCTCTTTCTCTCTCTGTCTATGTATTAGGATTTCTGATTCCATTATGTATTGCATTTTGTAAATCATGAATGGGGACTGAAATCAACCGACTGAGCGCGTCTGCCAGCACATTTACATTTCAATGTAAACGCAACGATAGACGCGAAGAAATTTTTTCTCTCATTGCGTCTGAGGCTGCGTCTCAGAGCGCGTGTATTCTACATCGCAGGTGTGAGAATACACGCGCTCTGCACAGAGGCTTTGACTTCAGAGTCACGTCTAGAGGTGTGTGTACTCTGTAGTCTACACACGATGATACACACGCGCACCAGAAGCATTGACCTAGAAACCGCATCTGACAACGCCTCTATACTGCATCTCAGATGTGGATATAGACGCGCTCTGGACAGAGGGTTGACTTTAGGGACGCGTCTGAGAGCGTATCTATCCTACAATTTAGACGCGGTTATACACGCGCCAGCGCCAGCTCTGATAAAAAATAATTTTCATTGCCTAAACAATATATTTTTGCAATGATGAATGTGACCAATCCCATGTTTGTGTTTATCAGTTTTCTTGTTTATGAGAAGCATTAGCACTTAAGTTTTATGCTCAATGTCTAAAGAAAGCTAGATTATTACCACTTTCAAGTGCCATGAGCATCCATGTATTTTTTCTATGTGTGAGCATCAAAAGCCTTCTCTTACATAATGATTCTAGGCTCACTGAATGATTTTTCATAATTAATTTTGGATTGGATCAAGGATTATGGCTCTTTGAAAATGTTGAGGTGTGGATGAAGGTAGTATATGATTTTTTGTATGCAAACAAATTTGTCTTTTTCATGTGTTTTTTTTGCAGATGTCGCATCCTGGTTCATCTAGCAATGACCTAAATTTGGATCACATGAATTATACATTGGCCTTGTTGGCAGGGGGGTCAATGCATTTTTTGGAGGTTTTCGTAGTAGGGAAGACTTCATGGGAGAGATAACCAGACACCTTGGGCGCCGCTCTCCACAACAGACGAGGTGTTTAGCGTCATGTCTGGAATGCCTCTAACGTCTTTTCCTGGCACTACTTTCCAAACTCCAATTGCAGGTACTCCACGTGTAGCACCTGTACATGCATCGGTTGAAGCACAAGCGTCGGCTGACGCACGTGTATCTGCAGAAGCACGTGTATCCATCGAGGCACAGGGTAGTCAACAAAGAGGGAGGAGGGAGAGTCAAGGGGGAGGACGAGGCTTGTGTGGGGGTTGCCTAGGAGGTGGCGAGCGATCACCCTCACCAATAGATCACGTAGAGGAGCCTATACGCCAGTACTATAGAGTTACAGATACCGGTGGCATCTTCCATGATGATGAAGGAAGAGATGTAATGGCATACATGAGGAGCGTCGTGCATGCGACGTATAAAGATTGTTTCCTCTACTTCAAAAATCAGAAAAGTGGCTTGTGGCAGGAGGTGTTGAGGGCAGTCCGTAGGAGGTATCCAAATCCTGAGGGTCAGCGATTCTCAGATGATTAGGGATGCACAAAAGTGAGTGATTTGCTTCACAACAAAATATCCCACCTCATGACACGCACCAGGGCTCACTGTGGAGGCAAGAGGAGGGGTGTGGAGCCTATAGCCAACCACCTATGTGCCACCGCATAGAGTGGAAGAAAGCCAAGAAGAAAGCAGCAAAGAAAGTGAAGAGTCGCCAGTACACAGAGACACGACAGATCCAAATGGAAACCATGGAATCATCGCATTACGGATCGTGCGACAGAGAGTCGTGGGAGGCAGATTTTGTAAGTATATTTTGATTTTTGGTTTTTTAAAATTTATATTTCTTTCAATTCTTTATATAATTTGTTATAATACATTGTGTCTCATAATTGTTTGTATATATCATGATTGTTTTGCAAACTACTATCATTAGTAGGATACCTACTCCTAGAGAGGTAGGTTACCATCGAGGCCATAACTGCACAGCCACATGGCTTCACTTCTATGAGGAGGGTCTCATCACTAAGGACCAATACAACCGGGCTATGAGGATTTGATAGCCAGAGGAGGTATGTTTTTCTTACTTTCCTATTAAAAGTATAGCTAATTATAACTTTTTCTCCACCATGTTTACGTAAGCAACCTTGATCTTTTGTGTGTGTAGGCAAACCTGGATGTGGAGCATAGCGAGGAGGGGGATAGCGACGCTAGTAGCCATAGTGGTGCTAGCGAAGATGTTTCTTCTTTAGATTCGTAGAGGAGCACCATATCTCCTCTATAACCTTGTTTTCTTGTATATATATTATCTATCTTTGAGCCTATTTCTTTCGGCCACTCTTTAGGTTGCAAGCACTTAAACTCCCCATGTAAATGCTTTTGATCTATAATGAATACATGGACTTTTATTTTCAATTCTCGTGCTTTTAGATCCATTGTCTTTTTCCCAAATGCACAATCTGATGTATGGGAAGGGAAAAAAAAAAACCAGAGAACATAAGCAACCACATGCTCTCTGGTTTTTTTTTCCAGTTCTGCTTTGTGCGTCTATCAGTGCATCTAAATTGCTAGAAAATGCGCGTTTATAAGTGCGTCTAAAATACAAAGTACACGCGCTCATACACATGATAGATAATTCAAATTTAAAAATGAAATTAAATATCTTTTTTTTTTAAATGAGTTTTTTTGTTTTCCGTTCGCGTCTATGAGTGCTTGTAAAAGCGCGTCTACGGGCGTGTCTATATGCCTGTCTAATTTGCCAGATAGACGCAGTGGTAGATGCACAGATTGGTTTTTTTATGCACTTGTATTCACGCGTGTATATGTGCGTCTGTTGCGGGTCTATTTTTGCGTGTAAATTCCTTCATACATGCGATTATAGACGCGAGACTGTAGATGTGCAAATAGTCGGGCGGATAGACGCGCCCATAAGATTTTCTCTATATTCAAAAATCACGTCTAAAAGTGCAATTAAGAGGCCTTTTTGTTGTAGTGTATCTGTTCAATTGAGCAAGAGATCCTAGTAGCAAAAGAGGTCAATGCAAGGTGGGATGCCCATTGTAGGACATGGATAGGAAGTTTGAGAATGAATTTAAAGAAAAAAGAAATCTTGAATTTAAAGAGGTCAATGCAAGGTGGGATGCCCATTATAGGACATGGATAGGGAGTTTAACAATGAATTTAAAGAAAAAAGAAATCTTGAATTTCTTTCAAGCAAGATGTTTTACTAGGAAGGGAACCATCGCATAGTGGCTTGGATGGAGCTTATCTCAAAGAAATTTCGAGAGGTGTGGTCATGGCATTTGATAGTTGTAAGCATTGGCATGAGTAATCCTACCAACCTCAGTGAGGTCAATGCTTGTTGGCCTTTTGCATATAAATGACTAAGTATTGAATTGTTCATAGAAGTTTTGGATTGTATACTTTGTATATTAGCTCTACTCTTTTCATTTTTAAGCTTAAATGAGCATGCAATAATCATTAAAAATCTCAAAGATATGTTGGTCAATGTTGCTAATGGTTGTAATTGTGACATAAAAATGTACTTGCGTCATAAGTTACCATGACCTTGGAGGCAAAGAAGAAGCTTGAGGAAAAAATCTCCCATCATGGTATCCACTAATGAGAGAAGACATTGCATAATTAGTTTATCAAATTATTCTTATTTTGTATATTAACCTTTAAAAAGTTTGAGGATGGACCATTCTCAATATTTTGATTTATAAGTTGAGTTTCAAAAATAATCACATATAAATATTGGGGAGGCAGCAAAGAATCTTAGCAAGAACTAGAAGTCAATAAGAGAATATGATATTTTGGTATATTTGAAGCATTTTGCATGATGCATGAGCACATGTAGATAGGCTAGGCACATTTCCTTCAATGCGTTCATAATTTTTGTGTGGATCATTGTTTGATTGGATGCATAGCATGGAATCGATTTTGCATGTCCTCTTCAAATCATGGATGATTGGGCACAAAATTCTTTTTCAAAGCACATAGGTTCTAGAGAGGGTGGCTCAGGTCCATGCTATGGATACATCAATGCAGTGTCTCCATCCCATCAGTCTAGTCAATACTTATCACCTCCATGATTTTCTATTCTTATAGTGATGTCTACTTCCCTAACTCAAGGTTTTACTCTCTTGTCTATCGACCGCAGGTGGCACCCCTTTAGGTGCTAGATGGGAAGGGGTCTCTTAGTTATGCATAGGAGTGTGGTCGCAAATGGAAGAGAACACATCTTAGACACACTCCAACAAGGTATGGGTACCTAGTAGATGAGAAAATCGGTACCGTGATCATGAAAATTAAGGGTAGGAGAGTGATGGCACACATGAGGGAGTTGTCCCAATAGATATATAGACACAATGTTTTAGACCACTAGAAAAACATATAAGAGAGAGCCAAGGAATATGTGGTCATCATACAGTGGCACAATCTATGTTGCTATATAGGTCATCATTAACGATGTATATTGCAACAATTTCGTAGAGACATGTATACCAATGGTTTTATCGATGATGGGGCAAGTTTTTGGATGAATAATTTAATCACTTTAAATGTTGTATATGGCTCGTATCTTATAGCGGAAGAAGTTTCCAAGCAAATCAAGGAGCTTCTAAAGATGTAGTTTATAGAGCCTAGTGTCAGAGTGAAGTAATGTGAAAGCGAATGACCATGACAAAGAGTGAATGGAGAGAGAATAGAGAGAGAGATAGAGATAGTGAAACACTAATAATCTACAGTGAATAATGTTGTATAAGGATGCAGAATTATACATGGGTGTAGAGAGAATATCTGTTTGTCTTCGCCTTAAGAACCTTGATCTCCATTAGCCCCAAGTGTTGTCTCTCTCACACCAGCAAGTTGAAATATGTCAAATACGAGTGATCAAAACTATTGGAAACTCGGCCTTTAAAAAGCTGAAAAGAATGCCTCGTAAAATGCGAAAATAGGTAGATTGAATGCATTTAATGAAATTGACTATAGTTGGATAGTCTAACTGTCGCCACGTGGCAAAAGTGCCTTGTGGCATTGTTGACATGGCATGGAGCTAATTGCTAACACCCTCTCTCAGATCTTGGACAAGGCAACAGATGTAGGGATCTAGAATGTCGATGAAGCAAAGCTTGAGGAAGAGCCTTCATAAACAGATCTGCAAGATTGTCTTCAATCTTACAATACTCCACATCGATGGTTGCATCCAAAAGCTTCTCCCTGATGAAGTGATACTGGATCTTGATGTGATTCATCTGAGCATGGAAAACGAGATTTTGTGCCAAGGTAGTGCAACTCTCATTGTCGCACCGCAAGATAGTGGGATGACGAGTTTGGGGGAAGCCAAGCTCGTTTGAAGCCACACAATCTCACATGTGGTAGAAGACACAGCTCGATACTATGCCTCAATCAAAGATAGGGCTACCATGGGCCACTTTGTGCTACTTCAAGAGATAGCACCAGCACCCAAGGTAAAACAATAACCTATAGTAGACCGCATGTGATCCACATCACTAGCTCAATCCAAATCACTCCAACTTGCAAGAACAAGATCAAGAACACCTATACCTAGTGAATAATGAATCCTTAAGTCACAGATCCCCCTCAAATAT